>NC_082692.2:73805792-75282434 GCF_949987515.2 Delphinus delphis | reverse complement strand
GGAGTTCAGAGGCCCAGCTTTTATACCCTGTTTGAATTTCAGATGAGATAAAACCAGCAGCTCTGCTAAGTTGCAGTACAAAAGCTTACATGGCTTCTGGAGAAAAGCAATTTATTTTAGATTTTAGTACAGCAGCTATCGTTTAAATTGCTAGCGAATGTAACTGAACTCAGAACCAGCCTTCTCTGTGAACACAAGGTGCAGTAATGTTACCCAGGCTGTGGGTAACATTACTGCACCATCATCGAGTCACTAGTATATTGCCAACCTTCCCACAACTAACCCATTCAAAAAAACATTCTGGGAAATGTACCTAGCTGGGTATTCAAATGTGCACTTGCTGTACATTTTGAGGGATATTAATATGAAACAGCCAGGAGGCAGCAATCTTGAGGAAATTAGAAATTAGAGAACATGCAATTAGCACTAGGGAACCTTTTCAATTTTCATCTTTATTTAAGGTCATGAAGGGGCTTGTGGGGTGGGGGAAGGAGGAGGTGTGTGCAGGGAGAATCCAGGAGAGAGAAAAGAGTCCCTCTTGATACTGGAAAATCTTTGATTTGGTAATGAAGGGGATGTGCTTACCCTCCAAACCCCAGAATGTCATCCTGTCATTACGTCCTAATGAGTGCTTAATTTTTCTGTTGGGAAAAAAATGTGTCTCTTTTCCGTACACTGCATTTGCTCCCTCCTTTTTATAAATAAATGTATAAATAAATCCAGTTATACAAAATTCACTATTCCTCCAGAGTTATCCAGAGACTCAGAAGACAACATTTCATCCAGGCTCAATTTTTATTTTTGTTTTTAGTAAAAGAGCTTGTCACAGTGCACTTGCTCCTTTCGTAACTTTCTTTTTTGTTTTGTTTTTATGAAAGCAATAACCAGCACATGGCTTACAAATAAAATAGTTTAGAAACACATATGAAAATGAACAGTTCCCAACACTAACTACCCTTTCCCCTTCTTATTGCCCTCCCTAAATGCTATAAGCCATTCCTGGCGTTATCTCCATATTGCCAATTAATTTTTTAAATCAATTTTACATGTTATATACTGATTTTCTTCTAAGAAAGAGAATTTATCTATCACCATTTCACATTTTCCCACTAACAACATGACGTTATTCTCCACTTCCATTGGTCTTGCCACTTTTTTTTATAATTTTTTAAAATTAATTTATTTTTTAATTGAAGTGTAGTTGACATACAATATTATATAAGTTACAGGTGTACAGTATAGTGATTCACAATTTTTAAAGGTTATACTCCATTTATAGTTATTATAGAATATTGGCTATCTTCCCCGTGTTGTACAATATATCCTTGTAGCTGATTTTATACATAATAGTTTGTACCTCTTATTTCCTACCCCTAGATTGCCCCTCCCCCCTTCTCTCTCCACACTGGTAACCACTATTTGTTCTCTGTATCTGTGTCTCCTCCTTTTTTTGTTATATTTACTAGTTTGTTTTATTTTTTAGATTCCACGTATAAGTGATATCATACAGTATTTGTCTTTCTCTGTCAGACTTATTTCACTTAGCATAATGCACTCCAAGTCCATTCCAGTGTGTGTGTGTGTGTGTGTGTGTGTGAATCATATCTTCTTTATCCGTTCATCTGTTGATGGACACTTAGGTTGCTTCCATATCTTTGGTCTTGCCACTTCTAAATCACATTTAAATCTCTCTTTACTGGTCTATCAATCTAGTCAGCATCTCTTACCTCCTTACCATAGATGAGATATGAGCATTCATACCCCTTTCTCCACTATTCTTTTCCCTCTTCCACTTTCAGTTCTCATTCAGTTGTACCATTATTTTTGCATTGTCAAGATTAATTTACATTTTCTCTGTCACCAGAGATGTCTTTCTTTGTGATTTTTCCAAAGTTGACTATAATGAAAAAGATTTGCATCATCAGGACTTTGCTAAATTATTACTTTTTTAATAAATTTATTTATTTATTCTTGGCTCTATTGGGTCTTTGTTGCAGGGATCAAACTCGTGTCCCCTACATTGGCAGGCGGATTCGTAACCACTGCACCACCAGGGAATCCCTTTGCTAAATTATTTACCGCAGACCCAAGTGGTTTCTATGGTTTCAGTGTCACAACTCCTGTGATACACAAAGGAGACTGTGTCTAGAATCAGGTTCAAATGGATTCTCTTCCTCTGTCATTTTGTCAGAATCATGCCATCTTTCAGTGTGTGTAATATATATTTTAAGTCTTTCTTATAAAGTTATCTGTGCTTGATTTTATTGGAGTTTCTGATGTCCTCTTGCCTTTCCTGAGTGTGTGCCTCCATCATATCTTCAGGTTTTCCAAAACTCATGTTTGCACTTTCTCTTCTATTGGTTCTCCCTCTTTCTCATTAGATCTCCATTTTGCTCTCATTTAGACAGCTTGTTTTCTAGACCTGCTGGATAGAATTAGCCTGAGATTCCCATATTGCTCTCCAGAGTTGGATTTACCATTTGCTGGATCCAGTGGGCTTTCTCTCTTCGACTTACCTCCAAATTTTGCTAGTAACTTTCCAAGAAAGAGTGAATGGGAGGTAAACTGAGTCCTTGCAAGCTTGCAGTTTTTCATTTTTCCCTCAAACATGATTGATAGTTTGGGAATAGGACTTTTGTATCGAAAATCATTTTCACTGCTGTCTTGTAGCATCCAACACTGCTGCTGATGAATCTGATGTTACTCTGATCCTTCCTTTTCTGTAGGCTACCTTTTTAGGGGGAGGGTCTTTTTAGGAGGCTATTACGAATTTCTCTTTAACCTCAGTTTTCTAACATTTCACAGTTCATTCTCCTTGACACTGAGTAGAGTCCTATACTTCGAAGATTCATGTGTCCCCTTAGCTCTGGGAAATTTTCTTATATAATTTATTTGATAATTTCCTCCCCTCCAGTTTTGTTTTTCTCATTCTGAAACTTCTATTAGTCCACATGTAGATCTCCTGGATCAATCATCTATGTATCTTATTTTTTCTCACATACTGTACATTTAGTATATAGTCTAGGAGATTTCTCAAGTTTGCCATTAAGCTGTCTATTGAATTTTTTATTTAAGTAATCATGTAATTCCCAAGGGATCTTTTTTTTAATCTCATTATTCCTTTTAAATATAACTCTGCTCTTGTCTTGTAGTTACCAAATATCCTCAAGTGATTCTCGAGGGTATCAAATAGGTTTTCTTTTTTAAGTTTGTATCTTTTCCCTAAATGGTCTTATTTGCATGGTGTCGTGTTTTCTGCTATTTTGCTTGCTCACTTTATTTTGTGTGCTGGCCTTTCTTGGTGTATTGGATTTCCAGTGATCTGTGGTTATATGTAAAAGAATGAGGTAATAGAAGGGCTGTTTGCAAGCCCTTCAACAGGTGGATTGATCTTGTAAATGGTGTGCTTGAAGGGTCAAAGTTTAGAGTGTGTGCATGGGAATTGGGGTGGGGGGATTTTGACTTGCAAGAGTGAGGTTTTAACACCCATGATAACTGTCCTACTTCTCCCCACACACGTTTTTACTGCCTTGAACCTAGTGGTGGCTTCAGGCCAGCTCACGTGGAGAGCCAGGAGGGAGAGAGGTCTATGTTACATATACTGACCTGTAATTAATACCCCGCTTTTCAGCTCTACCCACCTCTTCCACCCTCTGTTTTACCCACTATTTCTGAAAACTGAGTTTTTCTGGGGTAGTATCAGGCAGGTCTGTTTTCTCCTTTGCTGAAACCCCCTTTTGGCTTGTGGTTTCCTTTGCTGTGGTTTGTAAGTCAACAGACTTTTATTGAAATCACTCACCTTCTAACGGCTTCTTCCCGTTCTCTTTGTGGCTATGGGTTTACACCTTTGTGCTCCTTTAGTATCATTTAGAAAGTACTTTGGGTGAGAAAGGAGGTCAATGAATTTTCTTAGTCCACCAGTGTGAACCAGAACACATTCTTTTTAAAAAGAGAGTTTGTGATTTTCATATGCCACATGCTCCAGCTCTTCATTTATTTTCAACTGTTTGTTAATCTGACACTTGGAATCAGCAGTCACAGAAAGCTGCACAAACATATCACTTACTTGATGGAGCCCAAATAATATATACTCCGGGGGAAAAAAGTGTGTTGTGCTATTTTCTTTACATTTCTTAACTGATTTTGCCGGGAGTCTTTGTTTTCTTAGGCTTTAGTGAATTCAGCAAGGCTATTAACTTGCTTAAAAGTTCTATTTTAATTTTATTTATTAAAGAAAACATGATTGGATGTCTTCATTCAAAATGTTTCCCTTCTTCTGCAGTAGATAAATGGGCAGAGACCTCAAGAATAGATGTTCCAAATGAGAAACACAATGTGTAATGAATATATGATACTGTTCAATGACAGAGAGATTCAATAAAATAGGTATCTGTGTCACCTATAAAATTAACAAAGACTTAAAATTTGGTAATTATTGAAAAAGCACTATAAGATAGGAACTTTTATATACCTTTGGTAAAAAAAAACAAAATTTGGTACCAACTTTCAGGTACTTTAAAATGTTTATAATATTTAACCTCATTTTAGGAATTAAAGTTATGAAAATAATCAGAAAATTAAGATCACGGTTTATTTTTCAAATGCTCATTATAGTATTATGTATAATAGAAAACCCCTAAATGACGTACATAAAGAAAAAAACTATAAAATTTGGCATATCTATACCACAAAATACTGTTCATACATTAAAATGATGTTTATAAGTTGTTAATGAACTACTAAAATGCTTAAGTGTAATTTAGGTGAAAAGAAAATCTGGAAATGGTATATGTATGAAGATCTCAACCATTCAAAAAGAAAAAAAAAAAAACTAGAAGGAACTATCCTAAAATTTTAATGATGGTTGTCTTTTGTTCGTAGAATTGTATGGTATGTTTCCTTTTTCTGCTCATTAATATTTTGTTGTATTTTCCAGGCGTTTTATAGTGAATATGCTTGGTTTTGAGGGGAAAAACACTTTAAATCATGCGCTTCTGAAAGTAAACTTTTAAAAAATGTCACCAGATGACCCATATGGTTTTTCCCCCTGAACTTTTTACCCTTCTCTATCACAGAACCGAGTGGACTGTATAAAGCAATGTATGAAGTGTTTTCCATTATTGAAACTCTCTCTCAGATGCATCTGGAAAAGCTAGCCAGTGTATTTTGTTACTTTGCTCTCTGTTTCTCTGTCTCACAAAGTCTGATTTATGTCAACATTAGCTAAAGAAATATTCAGATTCTCTAGAAAGGGGAAACACAGCTGCATCTTTGACTGAAATTAGAGATGAGTGATAAACAGCGGACTGGGAGGCAGACCCTCAGTTTTAGTCCTGCCTGACTCACTTGGTGACTGGTCTGAGCTTTCTCTTGTGAAAAATGTGGGCATTGAATTGGATGGTCTCAAAAGTCCTTCTAGTTCTTTTGCTATGACTTTGCAGATATCTTACCCTGGCATAGAGCAAATGAAACTAAGGTACAGAAATGACTCAGTGAGAAGCATGTGTTCTAATTGGTATGTTTCTTTGGTATTTTCTGGGCTTTAAAAAGAGCACCTTGTCTTTGTGAAGTAACAGTTTTACATGTCCATTTGGAAGGTGGGAAAACAGAGGAACCAACAAGCCCGGTGTAAAAGGCACAGTTGCTGAGGTTTCTACCTGTATTTTGGGTCTTGGAGGGACATCATTTGCTCTCAGAAGCATAGTACAGACCGAGGGGGTTTTTTTCCCACAGAAGGAAAAAAAGGTAAGGTGGACAGATGATTTGTTTTGTTGCATTTGTTTCCCCTCCTCAATAAAATGTACAGTCAGTGGAATTTTGTGTAAAGACAGAAACTGTTTTGGGACAGGTGCTAGTGTTTTGTGCAGGGAAAGCCTCGTGGGCTCTGGTGGGCTTCTGCCTTTTCTATATATTGCTACTCTTCCTCCTATCCTCCTTACTTTAAAAAAAAAATCCAAAAATAGAAAATACTGTAGTATTTTTTTCAGATTATGTAATGAACACCTGCCAGTTTTATAAAATTAAAACTCAAAAATCCAACACCACGGGAAAAGGTTTTTGAAAAAGTGAATACCATTTATCCCACCACACAGTAATGACCTTGACTAATATGTGAGGGCATTTTCTCCCAGACTTTCTTCTTCACCCATGCACACATACACATGCACTATACTCAAAATTGATATATCCAGTAACACTCTTTTGTAATTTTATCTTACAGTGTGCCATGTCCATAGAATTTTACATCATCATCTATATTTCCAGCACAGTATTACTCTGTAGGGTGAAATGCTTAAATTTACTTAAATCATCCCCTTTGATGGACTTTTAGTCTGCTTCCAACTCTGGCACTTAGAAGCAATGCTGAAATGAGGAACCTTTTATGTATATCTTTGCAACCTGGTTCAATTGTTTCTCAAGCAGAATTTCATGGAAATGGAATTTCAGTGTCAAAATGTATAACACGTGTGTGTAGTATCTGTGTTTGGGTGTGTATAAGATACATACACAGGCATCTGCAGTGCTGAACTGTCCTCCATGAAGGCTGTTCCTGCTGATACTTCTGCCGCCATTGCCGCAGCTTTATTCCACCGCCCCCTCCCTCCAGACAGTGTTCCCTGAGATGTTTCCAGTTGAACAGAAGGCCAACGAACCACCCTGGGAGGGGAGTCTCTAGGCTTCATGCAGTTGTGACCTTAGGCAGGCAGGCCTGGTTCTGGTGTGCTGTTAGCAGGAGTTCAAGCTCTCCCCTTACTTAGTATTTCATCTTACTCTTTAGCTCCGGGGAAATTTTTGCTGAACTAGAAAAGCAGTAGGAGTGTTTTGCTTTTACTCCTTTACCAAATAGCAGGTGCCCAGGTTCTGGCTGCCTATTACACGTAAGTGCTCCCACTCCGGTTTCCCCTGCGTGTGGTTGGCGTTTTGAGTATATTCAATGCTCTGTGTTTGTTAGTTTTTGCCTTAGGCTTCTACCCTCCCCCAGTCACTATATCCACCTGGGGCAGTAGACCAGGGTGAAAAAATACCAATGCGCAATTGTTCTTAAGCTCAGAAAATTGATTTTCCCAAGTTTAAGCGGGCATCCTGAGTTGTTAACCCTGTTAGAAAAATACAAGTTGGATTTATGATTCCCTTACACAGGTAATTGGGCTCTAATTTTAAATTCTGAGCCAATTGATATACACTATATTGCATTATAACATAACAAAAATGCAATTGAGTTCAAGTTCAGGTATGAATTTGAGCCTCCAATTATGTGATAAATTATTTTTGGTTCTTTAACAAATGATGCCTAGGTTCACATCATCCTGTCGTGGTTCCCTCTGCCTCCCCCTACTCTGTAATTCTCTCCTCTTTCCTCTCACTTCCATTTTTTTCTTTCTAACCTTGCAAGGCTCAGGAATGACTTGCTTCAGAAATCCAAAACCTGCACATTAAGACATTAAAAGAAAAATTTGTGCCTCATCCCTCCCCACAAACTCTTACTAACATTTCATTTTGATCCACAACTTATTTCTGATGGGTCACTATTATTGCACTGCTTGTAATATTTGCTATTAAGCCACCAGTTATATAAATTGCTTTCTTGGTATAAGACAGTTTCTCCAGGAGATTCCTTTTGGAACATGGATACTTTGTTACCCTTTCCACAAGATCCTACCACTGGTGCTTTTAATAGGCTAGATTTTCCTATCCTTTTCCCCCCTTTGTGATAATTCCCCATTGTATTTATTTTTAGCTTGTTGCATTTTGTGTATTGCTGCAAAACATGTCGAGTTATTTTTAGAACAAGGGTTGGATGTAAATATATAACACATGCTGCTGGAGTCAGTTTCCGGAAGACTTGAGTTATCCAGCAATCAGAGGCAGTTAATTGGACTCTGTATCTCAAACTTTGCCTTTCCTTGGCAAGCCCTTGTTAGGGGACTGTTTTAAGTGAGGCTTTGAGCATTTGTCAGAGAGATCAAGGGGCAGAAGGAGAGGGCAAAGGAAAAAGTGCAGTCGTGGAAAGAGCCCTCGACTGAGGGGCGAGAAACCATTCTTCTAGGAGGCTGTGGGCACATCACTTCCCAGCTATCTCACTTCCCTCTTTGCAATATGATTTCCTCATTGCTGAGGCCCTTCCTGATTTCAGGAGTTTATATCTATAGTTTCTAACTTTGGAGAAAATTCTAGCCCCTGATTTGTTATTACTCTTTGTGCTGCTTTTAGTTCTCATCCTTCCTAAAAATAAATTAAATTACCTGCTGCGGAGTATTAAAACACTCAGGTATTGGATGGCTACCCTAAAAGAAATATTTTCTGCCTTCTGCAGAAAGTAAAGATACTGGACTCTTTTACATGCCTCTCCACAGGGGCGCAGGGGGAGGTGTTTTCCTGGGTGTTCATACCTAAAGGGGTATTTCTATGGAGGACCACATAGGGTTATGAAAGAAAGATAAGAGGTGGCAGAGGAAAGCTGCTGGGAAAATCAGTGTTGCGTTAAACGAAGAGCTCCTGCTGCACCTAGGACCACTTCGTGCAATGCTGAGCTATTTTAAAAATAAACTAGAGCATCATAATTGCTGAATGATTACATTGCAGTTTTTGCTATATGTGCTCTGGGTTACTTAAAAAGGATATTTTGCTCTATTATTTTTCTTTTTTGGTAAATTGTTCGGAGTAATGCAGGAGTGGAAAGTGTTCTGATTTAAATTAAGGCCAGGTGAAGTGAGTGAAACTATTATTTTATGTGTTTTTCTCCCACCTTTACCCTCTAGCTTTAATTATTCTGAGTAATTAAGCAATTTCACCCCTACACCAATCCACCTTCTAAGATCATTGGTGAGGTTTTTTTCCTTTCAGCGACCTGAATATTTTTTCCTGATTTCATATTTGTTGACTCCCTCTAGTTTAAAGAAATTTTCCTCCCAAAACATAATCAAATTCTACTTTTCATAAGGTCCTTTTAGAGAATCTTTAAAATGTACTTTTTGGCTCATTAATCTAGTCGTTGTAGATCCTTGAGCATAAATAGATGAAAAAATCTTATATGGAGTTGAATCTGAAAGTATCTATATTTTATTGTGAATAAATGTAAAGTTTTTTATTTTTCAACAGCCCAAGGTAAAGGATGATGATTAGACGTATAACTTAACTATTAGATAATTATTTTTTTTAAACTTAGGCAGTTTACAGAATGCTTTCAGATGAACATGGAAAAACTAGATTTAATATCACTTTTCTCACTTTGTGATTAAAAAGTATAAAAATACATATATATATGATTTTTTACATTTTTGGCCCACATTATTTCTCACCTTAGGTTATAAGCACTAGGAATTTGCTAGTTTTTTCTGGTAGTTACATATTCTCTTAGTTGAAAATACTAAGTAGCTTTTTAAAAATACAACTCTGAGCTGATTGTTAAAAAATATTTTAAATCATTCTATTAAAAAAGATGATCCAAATTTGGTAAAGATCTTTCTGACCATCTGGGCTTTTGTAAAAGTTGAAAATCTAGGGCACTATCAGGAATGTCACCAATAGCTAGTAATTTGAGAGTAATTTAATGTATGAGGAATATGTTGGAATGCTATTTTAAGTCTACATATTTCAAGTACATTTTATTTTTTTCTAATCTGAGAACATATGAATTGGAAAATTCTCAAGGTATGTTTTTGGTTAGAAAATCTTTTATGATGATGGCCACCACCCAAATCAGCAGTGATCAGTGAAAGTTGGAGATTATTGTTGAATTAGGGAGTGCTAGGGCTCTTAAATCACCCTTAACCAGTTGAAATTATTGTAGGAAGTGCATATAAAATATCACATACACACATGTATATATGGGCCAGGTAGGGAACAGGATGTTAGAATGGGTCTCTTCTTGTCTCAGTTTCCACTGAGGCACCTGTAAGCTAGCTATCAAAAGACCAACTATCCCATATGTAGAATGTCATGAGCCTGCTCCATGACTTTTGAATATATGAGTCAAGAGGAGATTAGAGACAACATTTCTTT
Organism: Delphinus delphis; assembly: GCF_949987515.2. Lineage (NCBI taxonomy): Eukaryota > Metazoa > Chordata > Mammalia > Artiodactyla > Delphinidae > Delphinus > Delphinus delphis. The sequence continues at coordinate 75,272,432 of NC_082692.2, read as the reverse complement.
GGAGAGAGCTGTGGTCATGCAGTGAGTTATCACCACCTTTTGGGAGAAAGAGTGATGAGTACTGTCTTGTGACACCAAGGTTAGAGGGGATCATCAAAAGGACTAATCAGAGAGCTCTGAATAGTACTTATTATAGCTGGAGGACCTGGAGACCAATGCCTAAATCAAGCCTGAGCAATTTAGAGTGGTCCACACATTGGGGTCTGACTCACCCTAAGAAATCTGGAAGGCAAGGCAGAGGCAGGTTGGCCAACTGCGTGGGTGGCAGGATGGGTAGGCTGATGCTTGGGAACTGGCCTGCTTTCCCAGTCTTTGTCAGGGCATGAGATATGTGAGTGTTTCCTAGGGTCCAGATCTGGACTCTGCAGAGGAGAGAGCCAAGGAGCAAACGTTTTGAGTCTAGTCCAGTATGGTAACTGAAGGGATTATGAGACCACAGCATACAAGGACCAAGGCAGAGTCTCCCCCACCCCCGGGAGAGTGTCACAAAGACCAACCCAGAACCTCTGGGGAATCTCTGCAGGGTCCATGAAAGTCCCCCAAGACAGTTCAGTGTGAGCTCTAACTATCTGCCAGATATACGCATGACTCCTAGATACATACCCAGACGGTACAGATCCAGAGAGAGCAAAGCCAGCTTATAACAGAAGCAGCACAAGGAAGAGCTCTCCTGTCCTTTAATTTCTTTAACCTTGGGAGAATCCAAACAACCGATAGTAAAGTGTATTAAAATTGTCCAAATACAAACAGAATTTGGGGTTAGTGTTAAATGCTTTAAAATAACTATTATGACAACACCCACCTGTCCATGTATGTAAGTAAGCATGGAGTTAGGCTAACCAAGGTTTAAATATACTGCTCCATTATTTATTAGATGATTAACCTTGGGAAATCTTCTTGGTATTTCAAGTCCAGTTTCTTAATTTATAACAACATTTACCAAATTTTGCTGCAGAGATTGCCAGAACTTATTTGGATGCAACATCAGAACTTGGAGAGGTTGGATGGCATTCTAGGTTCATCACCCCCTGATAAGCTAAGAGCAGCTCTTCTTCATTCTACCTGTTATCGGGCTGTGTAGCCTTCAACAAATTACTTCATCTCTCTGTCTGGGCAAAATAACTTATCTCATTAGATTTTGGGAGGACCATGGGTTAATGTATATATTCTGCATTAGCACAGCGCCTGTGATATAAAAGTTACTAAGCTTTGTCATTGTTGTTATTATTAAAACTCCTTGCACAGCAGCTACCACATAATGTGTTCAACAAATGTCAGCTCCCTTTTCTACTTTCCTGTCATTCATTCACTACACCCTTTCTGAGTGTGTCTAAGTGCAATCCACTCGGCTCAGTTTTATGGTGATTCAGAGATAAATAAGGTACCAGACAGAATACACAAGTACATAGCTCCCGACACATGTGACAAATAGATTTTGAATTGGAAATAAAACAAAATGGAAATTTGACCAAATTTATTAGCCATAAAAGAGGCATTTAAGTGTTCAAATTGTAGAAGAATTTGTTGCTTACCATGAGAGTCAAAATTTTAAGACCTTTTTTTAAACTTGCTTTGAGTTCCAATAAAACCTCAGTTATCCAGAATAAAGCCACTCATTCTAGATAACTGAGATTTCTAAAGTCCTTTGGGTTTCAACTCTTGTTGAAAACCCTTAAAGAATTGTGTGGTTACCTTCATGCATTAGTAAATAGGCCCCAGAATATGTGGGTTTTTTCTTTCCTGGAGTACTTATAAGTAATTTCTTAGAGCAGAAGTTATACAAATTATGGACTATGAGATTAAGTTGGATATATATGAATCCTAAGCATAATTTATACATTATTTTTTTAAAAAACCCTCATTAAATATATTCTTATAAGGGATATAAGAAAAAAAGGTGGGGTGGGGAACTATCAGCTAATTGAGAGTCCCCTGTAATTTAGTTCTGGGGGGAAAACCCTAAAATTGTGTTGTTTATTAAAAGGATAAAACAAAATTCAGACTACCCCTTGAATGGAAAAATTTCTCTTGTAGTGAAGACTCATTCATTCATCCACAATTGGGTGCCTCCCATGAGCTGGATAGTACATGAGGTCCTGAAAATATGATGGCACACAAAGGCACACACAGTCCTTACCACGTGGAGCTAACGCTTCAGCCGGGTAGACAGACAGTCATACCAAAATATGTGAAAGTGCTTCCATGAAGGAAAGGTTCTGGGTGTTACAGAAGTGTGCCTTAGGGTTTTTGACCTCATCATGGATGTTGGAAAAGCTTTCCATGGGAAGTGAGAGTTGAGATGGGAGTAGGAATTAACAAGAGAAGGGAGGGAAGCATGTTAAGGGTAGAGGAAGCCGCAGATGCAAAGCCCGAGGTGGGAGGAAGCAGAGCTGGCATCACTAGCCAAGAAAGGCCCCCACACCCCTGGAGAGTAAGGGGGACAGTGGTGGGAGCTGCCCATGGGAAGTCAGGGAAAGGACAGTCCATAAGGCCTAACTGGCCAGAATGAGGATTCCATCCTTAGCCTCACAAGGTGATGCTCCTCCCCGTCTGTCCTTGGAGTTGGGTTTCCACCATTGGTGACTTGGCTCTGAATTTTTTTTAATAGAATGATGGTTAAAGCTCCATGGAAAATACAACCAGGTTTCTCTTTTCTGTCCATTTAGTTTGGAAATGTTTATATAGAAGGAAAGTTTTTATTTTACAAGTCCAAGTCTGAGCAGGAGTGGCTACTTAACCAAATGCTCTGTGTATATATTGTGAAATGATCTTTGATTACTCATTGTTCTCGGGCCTCGTATAAAATGCTTGGAAATATTCCCATTTTAACTAAGGATCTAAAGCCATAGGTTCAACTGAATTAGAGATTTTATCAAATGGCCGTCAGTTCTCTTTGCAGACTTGAAGATCTTATGTACTCCATTGGAGGAGTGTGGTGGTAGTCTGTTAGACAACCTTCTCTGCCCTGCTTCATGACCCCGGAGACTGACCTCTGTAGAATGCATCACCTGAGCTCCCACGAGTGTGGCTTCCAGTTTGTTTCGGTCACTGGGAGGTCCTGAAAGGAGATCAGGCGATGGGGAGAGAGAGAGAGAGATGGGAGGGCATTTCTTCTCTCTGTAGCCTGCCTTTCTCATCGTATTTCCTGCAAGGTCTCTATCCCTCCATGACTCCAGCTCATGGTGGTAGCCGCAGCCTCCCTTATCTCACCAGGCTCTGGTGACACATTTCCTCCCTTTGCTCTTTTAGGTTCAGGGAGGTAAAGGCATCATGCTGCAGCTAGTCCCAGGTGTCTCAGCATCCTTAACTTGTAACCCTACCTGCACCTCTGAAAGTAGTTCCTTCATTTAATTGTCTTCAAAGTTGCAGATGAATGTGACTTCTGTCTGCTGGGATTCTGACTGGTACCATCAGCATCTGTTTTCTGCCTCCTGTTTTATTCTCCCCCTTGCAATACCTGGGTAGGCTTCTCAGGTGGAGATAACTAGGGACCAGAAGAACAGTGGTGAAATACCCTGGATAATATGCACTCACTTTCCTCACTTTGGGCTCAAAATAGATCAGTCTCCACTGGAAGGAAGGCCACTGTTTGTCATCATATATCTGCCTGGCTGTCATTCAGAACCTAACTGAACTCTTTTAAATTTCATTCTATTCCTGCTTGTCTTGTTTCTGGGCCCCTGAGAAATTTCTTGCTATGTGTGTTCTGAAGCAGGACATTTTGATGCAGCCATTTTGATGTGAATGTTTTGATCTTCAGAGTGCAAATAATAGGATTTTGGTCATAGGCATGTTATATATCTGTACACCCTCTCTGACTCTCTGCCGCATCCCTGAACTTCACCCTCACTTTACATTTCTTTTACTTTTTAAAAAATGGAAATAACTACATATATATTTTCCTGAAATAATTTAAAGTGAATCCTATTCATCATACTATTTCACTTATAAGTACTTTTTTAAATGTTTCTTTAACAGATAAGGGCAGTAACTATAGTACACATACAATGAAATTAATGATGATTCTTTAATATCTAATAAATAGTCCATGTTCAATTTTCCTCCATTCCCTCTAAAATTTTTTTCAGTTGAGTTTTTCAAATCACAAGCTATACAATATCCACCCATTGCATTTGGTTGCTGTGCCTGTTAATTTCTAACAGCCTCCTACTTTTTATTTGTTTATCAAAGTAATAGAAATATAACAAAAGTACCCAAAGTGAGTGCTTGATGAATGCTTAGAAAATGAACAGCCCATGTAACTACTACTCAGATAAATATAGCGCACATCACCAGTACCCCAGAAGTTTCCCAGTCATTTTGTGTGCACCTGCCCTCCAAGATAGCTACTGTTCTATTACCATGGATTGATTTTGCCTATTTTTTTACTTCATATGAATGGAGTCACACAGAATGTCAGCGTTTTGGTCTGGCTGCTTTGGGGGAAATCTTTCAAAAAACTCAGCTGAGGTATAATTTATATGCAATAAACTGTGCTCACTTAAAATGTGTAGTTCAGTGAGTTTTAAAAGAGGGGTGCACGCATGAAACCACCACCACAGTTAAGATACAGAACATTTCTATCGCCCTGAAAAGTTTCCTCATGTCACATTGTAGTCATTCCCTCCCCACAGTCCCAGCTTTCAGGCAACTATTAATTTATTTTCTGTCACTAGGGATTATTTTGCATTTTCTAGAATTTTTAATAAATTAAGTCATATGATATGTACTCTTTTGTGTCTGGCTTCCTTCAGGGAGTATAATGATTTGGTTATGTGGTTGCATGTATTAGTAGTTTGTTTCTTTTTCTTTTTTTTTTTCCCCGGTACGCGGGCCTCTCACTGTTGTGGCCTCTCCCATTGTGGAGCACAGGCTCTGGATGTGCAGGCTCAGCGGCCATGGCTCACGGGCGCAGCCACTCCGTGGCATGTGGGATCTTCCCGGACCAGGGCACGAACCCTGTGCCCCCTGCATCGGCAGGCGGACTCTCAACCATTGCGCCACCAGGGAAGCCCAGTAGTTTGTTTCTTTTCATTGCTCAGGACTATTCTATTATATAGGCAGTCCCCATTTTGTCTCTTTATTCATTTTGTGTATTTATTCATCGTTGGTTTATATTTGGGTTGTTTACAGGTTTGGCTTATTATGAATAAAACTGCTTGTGGTACAGATATTTATGTGGGCATATTTTCATTTCTCTTAGATAAATAAATGCCTGAGAGTGAAGTGTCTGAGTTGTACATTATGTATGTATAAAATTTAAAAAAAACAATCTAACTCTTCTCCAAAGTGGTTGTGCCATTTTACTTTCACACCATCAATTTAAGAGCATTCCAATCGTTTTACATCCTTGCCAACCTTTGGGAAGGTCACTCTTTTAAATTTTAATTGTCCTATTATCACACTGCAGTTTTAATTTGTGTCTCCTGATAACTAATGATATTGTCAATGTTTACATGTACTTATTTGCCATCTGTATAACCTCTTTTGCGAAGAATCTTCAAATCTTTGCCTCTTTTTTCCCCTCTGAATTGTAGGAGTTCGTTATGTATTCTGCATACAAGTCCTTTGTCAGATATGTATGTTGCAGATGTTCTCTTATATGTCAGTGGCTTATGAAAAGCAGTTTTTAATTATGACTATGCTTTTAGTTCCTTTTTAAGAAATCTTGGTGTACTCCAAGGTTGCAAAGATTTTTTTCCTACGATTTCTTCTAAAAGTTTGGTCTGTGATCTATTTTGATGGAATATTTATGTATGGTATAAAGTAAGGGTCAGCATTCTGCCACTTCCCCCACCCTCCCAGTATGGTATCCAGTTGTTTTAGCCCTATTATCAAAAAGATACTCTACTCCCTCATTGAATTACCTTGGCATCTTTGTCAAAAATAGATTGACCATTTATGTGGGAGTCTATTTTTGGACTCCCGATCTGTTCTCTTGATTCATTTATGTATCCTTTCCTTAATAAGACACTGTTTTGATTAGTGTAGCTTTATAGTCAGGCTTAAAATCAAGCAGTGTGAGTTCTCCAACTCTGTACTTCTTTATTAAAATTGCCTTGGCTCTTTTAGTTAATTTGCGTTTCATATTATATAAATTTTAGAATCAGTGTGTCAATTTCTACAAAAAGTCCTGCTGGGATTTTGATTGGGATTGCATTGAAACTTTAGACTGATGTTTGAGAGAAATCCCATTTTGACAATATTGAATCCTTCAATCCATGAATATGCTATATCTTTCCATCTATTGAGCTATTTAGTTTCTTTCTACAGTGTTTTATAGGTTTCCGTACAAAGGTTTTGCATGTACTTCATGTTTTGAGATGGCATAATAAATGGAATTGTACTTTCAGTTTTATTTCCCAGTTGTTCATTGCTGGTGTTAGAAATAGTAATGAGTTTTGACTTGTATCATTTGACTTTCCAAATTTGTTTGTTAGTTCTGGTAGCCTTTTTGTAGACTTTAAAGCTTTTCTACATACATGATCATGTCATCTGTAAATACAGTTTTACTTCTTTCTGTGTAATCTTTATTTAACATTTGTTTTGTATTTTTTGTTTTATTAATTCAGTCTTAAATCTTTTTTAATGGAGATATAATTGATTTATAACATTAAATTAGTTTCAGGTGTACAACTTAATGATTTGATATTTGTATATATTGCAAAATGATCACCACAGTAAGTCTAGTCAACATCTATTGCCACAAATGGTTATAAATATTTTTCTTGTGGTGAGAACTTTTAAGATCTACTCTCTTAGCAACTTTCACCTATACAATACAGTATTATTAACTATTGTCACCATGCTTGTACATCTCCATGACTTACTTTGTAAGTGGAAGTTTATATTTTTTGACCACCAAAAGATAACCTTTTGACAGTCTTTTAAGTATTTATTTCAGATGCAGGAAACTTATAATACTTCCATTTGCCACTATGATTCTGTCTTCTGTATTACTGTTGCCAAGTAATTCAACCCCTTGCCAAGACATTTTTGTTAAACAATCAATATTTATTTAGATTTTACCACACATTTTACTCTTCATTCCATCCTGCATTCCGTGCATTCATCTGGGAGCTTTTTCTTCTGCCCAAATAACTACCTCTGTACTGAAGAGAAGTATTTCCTTTCATGTGGAATTTGTTTTCTTCTTCCAGAGAGATGTTACTATCTGGCAGGTGGATACTGAGCAAGTCATGTTGATCTAATCAAGCACTGAAGATTTTTTTTCCCCAAAGCTGTGCCTGGTCTGTTTCCCTTTTGTCCTAACAACTCTGGCCCTTACTGTTTCTCACCTGAACTTCTGTGGTGTTTACCATGGCCTTTTGTCCTTAGCAGGTCCTAAGTTCCAATTTTTGTCTCCCCAACACTGTTAAACTAAGAAAATTCCTCCTTGGATTTTTAGTCTATTTGCAATTGATTTTTGCTGGGTTGCTTGGCCTCTTACTCCACACATGTGTAGCAAATGTCTTGAAGGGAAATTGCATTGGGAATGTTGGACTTACTCCTCTATGGTCTCCGTTTACCAGAAATCTGAGCCCCTTAAGTCCTAGCTGCTGCTTCTGAAGCCCTTAACTTCAGCTTTTGTCTCTTCAACTCCGAGAAACTGTTGCAAGATATAGGTTGCTTTTTTCTACCTGGTCTACTCTCCTGCAAGGCAAATTACTAACACCCTTAGGACAAAAAGTTGCCCAAACAATAGGGCTCATGTCAAAGGGCTTTCTTTCTCTGCAGAATATAGGCTGCTTGAATCCTGGCTACCTTGGTGGTTCTGCAACGCTTTCAAATAGCTAATCTCATTTTTTTTTCATACAACATTATAATTGTTTTCTATGGGTGGATTAATCTCATACAAGTTACTCCTTTATAGCCAGAAGCACAGCTCTTCAAGGTATATTTTAAGAAAGGCCCTCTTCCCTCCTCCCCCACCCCCCAACCAGGTCACACATACCCCCATTTTTAAAGATGCCATTTGTTTGTTGAAAAATGGGTCATTTTACCCCCATGGAATATCTCACACTTTGGATTTCTAATTCTTTCCTTATAGTGTCATTGTTTAACATGTTTCTCTATTCCTCATATTTCTAACAAATAGTTAGATTTAGAGATTGTTAGGTAATAGCATATCATGGGGGCATTGTGTATCTCCTTCTGCATCACATCCTGAGCCACAAAATGCAATGGTTCCCAAACTTTCATTTACATTGGAATCACCTGGGAAATCTTTAAAAAGATTAAAAAAACCCAAAACTACTGATGCCCGATTTAATTGGTAGGGTGGGACGTAAACTGAACATTGAGATTTTTGAAAGCTCTCTCCACCATCCCCAGGTCATTCAAATGTTCCGCAGAGTTTGAGAACCACTGATGTAATGTCTGGTTATCCCACTTTTAGTTACGTTAGGATTGATTCATAGATTCCGGTGTTCTCAGTTTGATCCCTTCAATATCAAGTTCCCCCATCAAGCTTTAAGCCAGTGTTTTAGTGTTTAGCCAGTGGTTGCCTAGCTCCATTATTTCATTAAAAGATGCAAAGTGGGGAGTTTCTAATTCTTTCATTCCTCCTGCTCTTATTAGTTGTGAATGCTCCATAAAGAAGAACTTTTAATTCCTGTTTCGTTAGCTTGAAGTGCAGTCCATTTAAGAGTAAATGCTTACTTAAATTTTTCCCCTCCTTTTATATATTTTCTCAATTATGAGTTGCTACCCTAACAACTTGCAAAGGTAACCAACAATTTAAAAAATATCATTGTGGCACTCATGGTTTTTAATAAGTTAATCTATTTCATTTTATCATATTCATTGTTTTTTTGATATTGAAATGGATTCATCTTTGGTCAGTAGGAGCCCCTTACAAGTTGGCTTTAAGTCATTTTGATATGACTCTAGTAGTCTTTGATAGCTTCCTATGAAAAACTTCCCTGGCTCACTGTGTCCATGTCCTGCCCTAGATCTGGAATTAGCCATTTCTTCAAGGATCCTTGGTTCCTTTCAAAAGAAAGGAAGTGCTTAAGAGACCAAAGTAGAGGCTCCTTAATCCTCAGTCTGTTCCTCATTTCTCCCATTTTATTTGACCAAGAGTAATAATAACTGCATCATTATTTTAGTTCTACCACCTGTTTCACGTTTGTCTTAGGATACTTAACTTCTCTGTGCCTGTGTTCTTATCTATAAAATGGGGATGGTGATTGAAATAATACAGGCATAATGCTTGCCCCAATGGCTTTTTAACAGAGAGCCAACAGGAGTAATGGTGTGGTGGTGGTGGTAGTACTATTTGTTATGTAGCAATAATGGTAGTAGTGGTGGTAGCGGTTCATTTTTTTCAACAAATTATTATGTACCCACTGTGTGTAAGCACTGGTCATAGGCAGAAGTGGTAATGGTGCTAGTAGTAGAAGTCATCATAGCAGTAGTAGTAGTCATTTAGTTTTTTAATAAATAATTACATGTGAGGTACTATACTGGGCACTAGGGATGCAGTGGTAATCAAGACAACTGTCGTCACGTCTTCAAGGAGAAAGACAAAAGACAAGTACAGTGGCAAATATAAATTATTATTATGGATCCAAAATTGTTCACTTAGGTATTTGTCTACGTTAAGGGCTAAAATTTCAAGTAGTTGCATACCAGCATCAAAATCACTGCTTCAGAATGGTGTTGTCCAAACGGCCATATTGAACTGTCTTCTATCTAAGCGTCCCATTCATATCGAAGTCACTACATTTTTGTCCTAAGCACCTTTCCCTGGAAGAGAATTACTTTTAATAAAGGATGGTTCTTTGCAGTGACTTACAGGATTGAAACTGGGGCTTCTCTCTTCTTTCTGCTATTTCCCTCTGGTGCTGCCCGGTGTTCCTAGTGAGCGGCTGGTCCCCAAGGAATCTCACCCCTCCTGAAATTGGAAAAGTGCCCTTGCTGAGGACTTGGTGTCAGAGGAGTGGAAAGGTGCCATCAGAGGGGGAGTTTCTGCAGAACCCAGAGGCAGGAAGCCACTTGGCTCTGTCTTACTTCAGAGTGAAAATGAGGTCACAGGATGTCCCTTTCTGCGAATGACTGTATAAAAGGCCAAGAGAAAACTTCCTCTTGTCCTGCAGCTAAAAGTATTCTCATGCTGTGAAGGAGTCACTTTTTTGGCTCTTCGTGCAGTCGCCAAAAGACAGTCTCAGCAGGGCAGGTGTGTGGGAAGCCAGCAAGGTGAGAGCAGTTATTTTCCTCTCTCACACTTCGGGTGATGCTTACTTTCTCTACATGGAGAAAGCCTCTTAATTGGAAAGGGAATAACAGATTTTTCAACTTCTTGCCATTCCTGATCCTTCTTTACTTTTTTTCCGACCGAATGGGAATTGCCCAGACTTCAGCCTCCTGTTGGGAAGTGTACCTACCAATGCACAGGAATCAATCCAAATCCCTGTTGTGGGAAATGGACTATTTTAGCTGCAGGAGATGTCTATGTCTGCTCTTTACCTCAGTGAGCTTGCTGTCTAGAGGATTGTATGGTCAGGTCACTCAGGGTGGCTGTTCTCTTACTCTCTGTATATCCCCGGCTTGACCAGTGCCTGCTTCACCTATACCCTACTCACATGACTGACCTCCCTACGTATTTGCCCCAGGCCCCAGCTGGTGATTGTTCTTATCAAAGGGACAGTGAGGGGTGTGCCCCTCTGCTAATTTCCCTAGTAACCGGTGAGCCAGCCTGACTTCAATTCCCCAACTGGCAATCTCCTCCCCGCCAACCCGGCAGCAAAGACTGCCACCATGTCCCGCCCACTGACCACCGGTCGGGGTGTCGCTCCAGGACCTTGTTTCAGATGTGTAAGCTCCCCCATCCATTAAACGATTGATGTCTCTGTTGCTGACTCCAGGCTCTTCCTTTGGTCTTAAAGCTGGGCAAGCACAGGACTTGTAGGCCTGCGGGGTGCAGCCCAATAAGGACAGAGGTAAAAGTCATTCATTCTACAAATCTTAATTGAATCTGCATGGGGTTCTAGGACCAAAACACAAAGCCAACAATGTTTGCTGTCTGTTCCTTTACGATAAAGTTTACCAGCCCTGCTCTCGGACATTTACTCTCTGGCTTCTTTTCTGTGGTATAATGGTCATGAGCATGGGCTCAGTGTTAGATGGTCTTGGGTTCAAATCTTGGCTTAGCCTGAGACTTACTGTGCAGTCTTAGGCAAGTCACTTCACTCCTCTGAGCTTTAGTCTCTTCATCTGTCACGAGGAAAAACTAAGAGTCGGTCAGACACCAAATGTTTATGGAGTGTCCATGATACATTAGCAACTTCTTTCTTAGGCACAGGGATGAAGGCAGATAACAAACATGCACAAAAATAAATGAGATGGTTTCAAATTTTGATAAATAGAGCAAGGTTGTTGTGGAGGGATAGAGTAGTATGGTTGTGTGGTTTGTGTGTTTAAAAAAAAAAGATGATTCAAGAAGGAGGGGGCAGGCTGCTGTCAAATACTGCTAAGTGGTTAAGTGAAGAGAGGCCAGAAATTGGCCACCAGCTTTGGCAAGATGTGGTTTGTTGATGACCTTTACTAGGGACCTGCTATGAATAGCCTCTGACCTTTATATGTTCATAATAAAGGGAAAGTACGTGCTGTTTCTGGCTTTTTAAAGAATCTAGAATGATCCTTTAAAGGAAATGAAACCTATAGTTAAGCTGAATTTTTAAAAAATCTGTAGGGAATGTTATATTTCTGACTCCAATAATTGCATTATAGATAATAGAAAAAAAAGTTAATGGCTGCTGACTACACTTTTAGTTTGTTCTAGTTACTCAGGTCTGCTGCAGTACCTCCAAAATATCCTGTTGTTAGGGTACTTGTTAAAAACATTTTTTTAAATAAAAATCTTTTACATACGGGAGCATAAAAGTGACCAAGTCAAAATGAATCCCAGTGATTTTTAAACACACATTAAAGCCAAAGTTTACAAGCAGCATTTACAGCTAATTAGAATGGACTCGTTTCTGGGTGTCTGGCATAGGGACACGTTCTCCTGAAAGTCTTTCTCCCTTTGTTATTTAACACAGTGGTTTTTTTCATCTTGTTGCTTATCTCCAGCCATCAGAGGAAACTCTGGCCAAATAGTGTGGCATCACTGGGGAGAAAACACCATTTCCCTGGGTAAGGAAGGAGAAAAAAAAAGGCCAACTCCTATTGATTTCCGTTTCTCAGACAGAGTGATGCCTTTAACACTCCATAATGAAAGTTTTTATATGTGAGAGGGATTACCAACATTGGGCCGTTATTGTCCTTTGATGTGCCCCAGAAATATTACAGTAGAAGTTATTAAGGAATAAACCGTGGGACACCAACTGTTCTGACAATGTGGCTTGTCACTTTGCCCCAAGCCAATTTATGTGGCAGCAAATTTTCTTTTTTTTCCTTTTTCCTTTTTTTTATAATTAGAGAGGGATGTGAGAGTAGATTGTCAGCCTGTTTCACTTCAGGACAGAAAATAAATGGAGCCTTAAAATTAACAACAGTATCTAGGCATTGGTGTGGAATGTGCACATTTCCCCAGCTTTTGCCCATTTTATAGATGAGGAAAGTGAAGCTCATAGAAGTCAGGAGTTGGCCAAGGTCACAGTGCTAATTGGATGCCCACCTGGGAACATGAAGCTGGCTTATGCTTCTCATTCTGGTGATTTCCACTTAAAGCATAGCTGTCTCTGCGTCCACTCGGAAGGAAGGTTAAAATTGTTTAAAGGCTGGAAACTGATGAAATATGAGGAATCACGTGCTGTGAGACTGTGCGTTCCCCAGCTTTCCACTGAACTGGAAATCGTTGGGGCACCACTGTGGGTCTGAAACCGTTCCCTGGCAGCTGGGCTTGGTGTCTGCAGAGGCGAATTGTGTCTCGTGTTTAAATCTCACAGATGGAAATGGGGCAGCGCCTGGGTGTGGGCTCATGCTTTCTCCTCGCTTACTCAGATTAAGCTGCCTAACTGCTCCTGGGGAGGCTGCAGGTTTGTCAGGGGTCAGCTAGCATTTCCAAACAGCTCTCCAGAATGTGGGGGGTATACATTTCCCTTTCCCAAGTGACGGCAGACACAGTCACTGCAGAACAGCCCGAAAGATTTTGGATTGCTTTATTTGGCACCTTTTGTTAATCTAAAGGACATCGCATCATGCCATTTTTTCTTAACTGTTTTGATCCTTGATTTTATAGATTCTCAGGTAAGTAATGTTCCAAGTGTGTAAATATCGCCTTTATCATATTTAAATGGAATTATTATTAATTGTATTTCTTTCTTTATTTTTTATTTCGTTTTGGCTGCCTTGGGTCTTCGTTGCTGCACACGGGCTTTCTCTAGTTGCATCGAGGGGGGGCTACTCTTCGTCGTGGTGCACGGGCTTCTCATTGCAGTGGCTTCTCTTGTTGCGGAGCATGGGCTCTAGGTGTGCAGGCTTCAGTAGTTGTGGCATGTGGGCTCAGTAGTTGTGGCTTGCAGGCTCCAGAGCACAGGCTCAGTAGTTGTGGCACACGGGCTTAGTTGCTCCGCAGCATGTGGGATCTTCCCGGACCAGGGCTTGAACCTGTGTCCCCTGCATTGGCAGGCGGATTCTAAACTACTGCGCCACCAGGGAAGTCCCTAATTGTATTTCTAATAATAATAACTATTATTATTATTAATAATAGACTAATAAGTGTTTATTTTGTGTTTTCTGAGGGTCTAAGCATTGTGCTAACAGCTTTACATGTATCCTTTGATTTAATCCTTTAATCCTTTAGTCCTGCCATATAGAAGCTTTTATTATTTGTCTTTTATAGATAGAAAAATGGAGACTCAGTGAGGTTAAGAAATTTGCCCAAGATTCCACAGCTAGTAAGTGGTACAGTCAGGATGTGGAATCAGGTGATGTTACTCGTACCGCATGTTTCTAACCACTGTACATACTGCCTTCTTGGTGCAGGCTAATAAACTGAGGATATTTTGAGCAAAATTTTCTGCTTATGAGTTAAAGGCCTTTTAATTTATTTTTTAAATTAGAGATTGGCTCTTCTTTCAGACTTGTCTTAATCTACACTTGCATTTTCTAGAGGAGGAAACTGAAGCCCAGAGAAGTAAAATGTCAGCAGTATGGATCCATCTTCTTACCTGCTCCCTCTTTCCTCCCTTTTCCTTTGCTTACAAGGCACCCACTTCTGAGCGAGTTCAGTATCAAATTTCAAGGCTCTGCATTATCAATAACTCGCTTAGTGCTCAAAGGCAGAAGAAGCTGTGCTTTTTTTTGTTTGTTTTCTCAAGGTCTAGAATGAACCTCTGTTATGTTGTCTGAGAAGGTGGGAAATCTTTTAAATCAATTCTTAAAAGAAAGAGAACTTTGTTTTTTAACTCTTTCCTTGATGACACTGACTTTTAGAAATAAGACATTCACTTTAAGGTTTATTAATTGAGAATAAGATAAAGACATTAGGATTGTGTCCTTTTCATGATTTGGGGAATTAGGGAGAAATTATGGCTACTAGGTGGTTGTAGAATATATTATAAACTATCGCCACAGAGTTCTTTTGAGCAATCTGAGAGATGTGGGATGCATTTTTATCTGATTAGGTTTGTTGGTAAACCAGACCTGGAAACCAGGACCTGAATTTTATTTTGTGTCTGTCACCACTTTATCACGGTGGTAGAAATCATGTTTTCGCCCTGCATTTGAAGAAGAGGCACCTTCCTCCAGCACCTCGTCTGTACTCAGATTAATCAGGTTGTCTGTGACTACAAAAGCAAAAGACTTTGAGTCCTCCGGTAATGGGCCCATTTTAACTTTAATTTTGGAGCTAAGACAGTTATACTTTATCTGAAGAGATGTGCAAGTGTAAAAATCATGTGCTAAAAGTGTTTCCTGTGGATAACCTGGTCCTTCCATCCCCGGTGGTAATTGAGAGATTGGAACTCCTGGCACAAATCAGAAAAATCATCCTCATACATCATTCTCTCCTTGACTACTATAACCATTCTTAGAGGAACTAACAGTTTAAAAATTAGGTAACCCCTGAGAGATGCTTGTGGCTGTCTTCATGATTTTCCCCCAATTTTGGAAGTTAACAGTTCTCTTGTGATGATAAAAAGCAGCCCTGCGTCCCCAGACTCTCCCCAATCATACACAACACATTCCATTTGAAATTAGATGCTTCACCTTAATGTGCCAGAGACTTTGGCACAGTCAGTTCAAATTTAGGAGTCCTACCCATGGTGTTCCATGTATTCATCTCTAAATCGGGCTAGAAGATGCTGGTCATCTGTCCAGTTCTGTGTAGCTGTGTAGGACAAACAGTTACAACAAGCAATAGCTGACTCTTTTCCATGTTTCATCTTGTAGGAAACTGGGTTTTTGCGGTACCCAAAGAGAGTTATTGTTTGCTGTGCAAATGAGGAGAGTCGGGTTTTAAAACAGTTTTAAGATTGCTCTGGAGGAAAGGAACAGTCTCTGATTAAGTCAGTATCTGGGGGATGCTGTGTGACACACACATGGTGGCATATGGTGGAGGTGGATGGACTGAGGCCCAGAGAAACTTTGGAGGCTATTTGATGGATTTATCTGACACTCTGAATTAGACAGTGCCCCAGGAGATGAAAGCAGCAGATTTTTCATGAGGTTTTACCTTCCCTGCTAACTTCCCCACTTCTCTAAGGGTTAATTAATTTTTGTTTCTTTACCCAAGGAACCTGCCTCTGGATTAG
This sequence comes from Delphinus delphis, assembly GCF_949987515.2. NCBI lineage: Eukaryota > Metazoa > Chordata > Mammalia > Artiodactyla > Delphinidae > Delphinus > Delphinus delphis. Next base: position 75,256,731 of record NC_082692.2, on the reverse strand, counting down.
GTTGATGACAGACTGATGAATGGACAGGTCTGACAAGCACAGGCATTTTTGCCATCTGCCTTCTGTGTTTCTGCTTGAATCCTCTTGGGGTAAATCAGAATCATAGTTTGTGAAACAATGCACAGGCGTTGGAAAGACAGGCCCCTATTTTTAGGCTCTCTGGAAATGTTTCCCGTTATTTGATTTTGGTGGTTTCAGTCATATCTTCTAATACGGTTTCATACAAATGTAATCTGGCTTCCCCAGCCTAGTACAACCCAAATCAAAATGATATTATACCTCTTCACAGCTGTAAATCCTTCCTCAAATTAAAGCTCTGAAACTTAATCTGCTAGAGGTCTACAGAGAAGGAGGGGCGCCTCCAGCACCCCACCATGAATAGCATTAAGCATCTAATGACAACTTGACAGAGACTTTTATCTTTTGTCCCCTGTGAAATAAAATCTTCAGAGTTATCTGCCTCTTCTTTGAAACTTAGCACAAGCTGTACTGGGCCAGGTGTCTCAAAGGTGATACCAAGAGGGCAGAAACTGAGAGCTGTTCTTTTTTTTTTTTTTTTTAACCCATTTCTTTCTGGGTTGCCTTTTTTTTTATTAGCTGGGAAGAAATGAGGGTAAATCTGAGATGTGGCTACTTTCCAAAAAGGTTAAAGACACAGAGTCTCAAAATCCCAACAGGGACTCACACAGGAGATTGATGAATTAATTGACCCCACCAATTAACCAATGAATTAATTACTCAGTGTAAAGCAGAGTGAAGTCAAGAAAGGACAGGGGTGGGTAAGTCTTAGCTGAGAGGGAGGATCAGAAAATGAGAGATCTGGATGAGGTGAGGTTCCTGACTGCACTCAGCTGACAGTGTGGGTGAGTGGGCAGGGGGCCAGGCAGAGTCTGCAGGCAAGGCTGGCGTGAGGCTCACAAAGAGGTGCACGTTAGCGCCAGGGTCCCACGTAAGAGACACGACCCAGTCCTTAGGTCTAGAACACAGTTAATTCCCAGGGAGGCTTGTTGTGGTGGTTCAATGGCTACCTTTTAATCCTTATTATTTCAGGAATTTTCTAGGGCTTCTGAACCAATTCCTCTTAAGGCAGGGCTCTGACTGCTTTGGGAAGAAACCTGATTCTTTCAGTTCTAAATAAGAGGACAAGCCTCTATCCTCTGTGATTTTCCAGGGAATTGCTAGGCATTTAGGTCTCCCTGTGGCCTATCTGTGGGCTGATTATTCAGAATCATTTGCCTTGTTTTCAACAGCATCTTTCTGGGGGTGAACTTCCTCACACTGCTTTTCATTTACAAAACTGAAGGGACCACAGTCTGTTCTATGGTATCAGTTACAGATACCAGTATATACCTCTTGTTTCCTGAGATTACTTTGAAAATGAGGCCAGACCTTTTGGCTAGAAGACTCTTGGGTTATTTTATTGATACATAGAGTCCCTGAGGACATAGGTGTCAGTCAGGCAGGGTCCCATTCTGAACCAGTCTCTGGGAGGGTACTTTCAGAAAAATACTGTAAGACAAACTGTCCTCTCATCACTTTCATCCCCAGCATGGCCAGTATGACAAAGGAACAGGAGCAGGTTATCATTCATTCAAAAACTATATTTTGAGAGCAGCTAACAAGTATCAGGCAAGCCAGGTAGTGTTTTAGGATCTGAGAAAACTGCAGTGAAGAAAATAGATAGTATCCCTGACTCGTGATGGTCACATTGCCATCTTTGCATGGATACTGTGTTTTAAACATTGTAAGTAGCCTGAAATAACTTGGGATTTCTCACTAGAGGGATGCAGTATGCAAATGCCCATTATATCAATTAGTCGAGGCAACAGAAAGAACAAAGGAAAAACAGGAGAAGCATTATTCTGAAATCTGACTAGTGAAGGCTATTCAGCTTTAAGGGACAGTAATTTATCAGAGAAAGAGTTAGCAAATTAGTTTTATTTTATTTTTTCCCTTGAGTTTACTTCAATTCTGCGCTAATATTAGACATTGCTTTGGTCATGCTAAGCTAGGTTCTACTGTGATAATAAGCAACCTCCAAGTCTTGGACGCTTAAAGGAAAGTTTTTTGGAGTTTTACTCCTGGAATGACAGTGTGAGGAGCCCCACAGATCTATTCCCCAGCAAAAAACCATAACTGGTGAAAATAGTAAATAGAAGCCCAACCATTTAAAGTCTCTGGAATTGTCCTAACCATATACAGCAAATGAAAAATTATTTGTTTAAGAAAATCTACTAAACCTTGGTAAGAGCAGCAGGGATCAGAGGCACTTGCAGTACAACCTGCTCCTTCCTCACCCCCACCCCATTCTGCCCAGCCCAGCCAGATGGAAGCTCTACTCCGGACAGATGTGGCCAAGAAGATGGAGCTAACTTTTCCCTCAGATTCCAGTCAAGGGATGTGGTATCTCTTTGAGAAAGGCAGGCCACCAGCTCTTCTCATCCCCTCCAGCTCTGAGTTACAGAGGCTAATTCCTGGTGAGCATAGCTGAAAGGTTAGAGGCTACATTCCTCCACCCAGCTGACACTCAGAGGGCAGAGGCTCTGCTCCAGGTGCAGCCCACTGAGGGTACTGAGACACATATCACCTTTGCGCAGCTTTCTGGAGACAGTGGTTCCACCCTGGGAGAGGCCAGTGAATTCTTCCAAAGGCTGCCACCCCTAACCAGATCCCTGTTCACAAAGCGAGAGTATCATTCCAATCCAAATCTCCAGAGCAGTGGCTCAGAGACTTTGCTGGGAAGAGGGGCAGGCTTTAAGAATAGAGGGCTCGCACTGTTAATCAGCTATGCTCCAATGTAAAATAAACATTTTTAAAAATTAAAAAAAAGAGTAGACAGCGCTGAAGCTTACTGAAAGAAACTCACTTGATTTGAAACTGGAGAATTTTAAGCCCAATGGTGCTCTCCAAAACAATAGGGATTGTGGTGGTGAACAATGAAGAGGAGGTTAGTAGCTCTATGAGACCAATGAGCTAAACCATAGCTCACCTAGTTTACCAGAGAGTATCGGGGAAGAACTACCCTCCTGGGGTCAGAAAAAACTGGCCTCAAAAACCACCCCTGGAAGCAGCAGCATAGCACAGGGAGGTCAGCTCGGTGCTTTGCGACGGCCTAGAAGGGTGGGATGGGGAGGGTGGAAGGGAGGCTCAAGAGGGAGGGGCTGTGGGGATATATGTATGCATATGGCTGATCCACTTTGTTGTACAACAGAAAAAACAAACAAACAAACTAAACAACACCCCTGCAAAGGAGCCAGAATTTAATTGGATCAAATTGTGGAGCAGTTTGTACTCCCAGGGCATTATTGAAAGCAATAGATCAGCTGGAAATTAGTGAAGCCTAACAGCTGGATGTGACACTAAACAATGCAGACAGCCTAACAGATGGCAGGGGGAGGGGGTGGGGGTGGGGAGGAGGGTTGGAGATAATCAAAGAGAGCCTTGAAAGCACATTCTTTTCTAGTGTACATGGAATGTTCTCCAGCTACACTGTAAAACGTACCTCAAAACATTTAAAAGGATTGAAATCATATAAAGTATGTTCTCTGGCCACAACAGTGTAGAATTACAAATCAATAAGAGAAAATGGGGAAATTTACAGATATGTAGAGATTAAACAACACATTCCTAAATAATCAATGGGCCAAAGAAGAAATTACAAGGAAATGAGGAAAACATTTGTGATAAATGAAATTGAAGACGTCAAATTTATGGGATACAACTAAAACAATGCTTAGGGGAAATTTATAGCTCTAAGCACTTGTATTTAGAAAGGAAGAAAGATTTCAAACCAGTAACGTATCCTTTCACCTTAAGAAACTGCAGAAAGAAGAGAAAAATGAATCCATAGCAAACAGAGGACAGAAATAATAAAGATTGGAGCAGGAATTAATGAAATAGAGAAAAGAAAAACAAATAGAGAAAAGCAACCTAAGGGAAAGTTGCCTCTTTGAAAAGATCAACAAAACTGACAAACCTTTAGCTAGACTGACTGAGGAGAAAAAAGAGAAAACTCAAGCTACCAAAATCAGGCATGATGAAGGGGGCATTACTACTGACTCTACAGAAAGAAAAGATTATAAGGGAATACTATGAACAAAAATATGTCAACAAGTTAGATGAAATAGACAAATTACTAGAAATATACAAATTAGTAACACTGATTCAAGCAATATAAAATCTGAATAGATTAATAATAAATAAAATAAAGAGATTGAATTGGTAATTAAAAATACCCCACCAAGAAAAGCCCAGGTACAGATAGTTTCACTGATGGGTTCTAGCAAACATTTAAAGAACAATTAATACCAATTCTTTATAAAACTGTTCCAAAAATTAGAAAAAAGAGAATACTTCCCAATGCATTCTGATCACAAATATCCTGATATCAAAACTGGACAAAGACATCACATGTAAAGAAAACTACAGACCAATACCTCAAAGTATAGACACAAAACTTCTACTGGAAACTACAGCCAAGGCAATTAGGCAAGAAAAAGAAAGAAAATGCATCCGTAGTTGAAATGAAGAAGAAAAACTATCTCTATTAGCAGATGACATCTCATGTATATAGTAATCCTAAGGAATCTACTAAAAAAACTATTAGAAATAGTAAACAAGCTCAGTAAGTTTTCAGGATAAAAGATCAATATACAAAAGACAATTAATTACATTTCATTTCTCTTGAAATAAACAATCAGAAAAAGAAATTAAGAAACGGATTCCATTTATAATGGCATTAAAAAGAATAAGATGTTTAGGAATAAATTTAATAAAATGGTGCAAAACTTAAATCTGAATCTACATCCTATTATTGAGAGAAATTAAAGAAGACCTTAGTAAACGGAAAGATGTTTTTGTGTTTGTAGATAACAAGACTTTATGCTGTTAAAATGGCAGTACTCCCTGGAATGACCTACAGAGTAAATTTATGCAATCCCTTCGGAAATCCCAGCTGGGTTCTTTGCATCCTAAAACAACGTAAAAAAAAACTTCAGGAGGGGCTTCCCTGGTGGCACAGTGGTTGAGAGTCTGCCTGCCAATGCAGGGGACACGGGTTCGTACTCCGGTCCGGGAAGATCCCACAAGCCGCGGAGCGGCTGGGCCCGTGAGCCATGGCCACTGAGCCTGCGTGTCTGGAGCCTGTGCTCCGCAATGGGAGAGGCCACAACAGTGAGAGGCCCGCGTACCGCAAAAAAAAAAAAACTAAAACACTTCAGCGGAACCAAAATAGCCAAAATAATCTTGAAAAAGAAGTATTTGGGCTGGCCAAAAAGTTGTTTTGGGTTTTTCCATAATCTTATGGAAAAACCTGAACGAACTTTTTGGCCAACCTGATTCAAACTTGGAGGACTTCCTGATTTCAAAAACTTACAAGTCTACAGTAATCAAGACATTGTGTTATTGGGATAAGGAAAGACATGTAGATCAATGGAGTGGAATTGAGATTCCAGAAAGAAACCCTCACATTTACGCTCAATGATTTTCAAAAAGGCTGCCAAAACAATTCAATAGAGAAAGAATAATCTGTTCAACAAATGATTCTGAGACAACTAGATATCCACAAGCAAAAGAACACCCTACCTCACACCATATTCAAAATTTACCTTGAAATGGTTCAAATACCAAAATATAAGAGCTAAAACTATAAAACTCCTAGATGAAAACATAAGCATAAATCTTGATCTTGGATTAGGCAATGGATTTTTAGATATGATGTTAAAAACACAAACAAAGAAAGAAAAATCAGATGGATTGGATGTCATTAAAATGAAAACTTTTGTGCTTCAAAGGATACCATCAAGAAAGTGGAAAGATAATTCACACAATGGGAGAAAATATTTACAAATTGTATATCTGATGAGGGAGTTGTATTTAAAATATATTAAAAAATTATACAACTTAATAATTTAGAGACAACCCAATTATCTGTTCTGTTCTATAGATATTTATCCAGAAAAGTTATACAAATAGATATTTATCCAGAAAATGTACACAAATAGTGAATTAGCCCATGGAAGAATGTTTAAAATCATTAACCATCAGAAAAATGCAAATGAAACTTACAGTGAGATACCATATCATATCCACTGAGATGGCTATAATCAAAAGGAGGATGTAGAGAAATTGGATACACTATTGTGTATCGCACCTTATGCACTGGAGGTGGGAATATAAAATGGTACAGGTGGAGGAGCTTCAAGATAGTGGAAGAGTAAGACAGGGAGATCACCTTTCTCCCCACAAATACATCTGAAATACATCTACATGTGGAACAACCTCCTACAGAATACCTACTGAATGCTGGCAGAAGACCTCAGACTTCCCAAAAGTCAAGAAAATCCCCATGTACCTGGGTAGGGCAAAAGAAAACAGAAAAAACAGAGACAAAAGAATAGGGATGGGACCTACATGCAGAGGTAGGGCCAAATCCAAAGCTGAACCCCAGGAGCTGTGCGAACATAGAAGAGAAAGGGAAATCTCTCCCAGAAGCCTCAGGAGGAGTGGATTAAATCTCCTCAATCAACTTGATGTACCCTGCATCTATGGAATACCTAAATAGACAGCGAATCAGTCCAACCTGAGGAGGTGGACTTTGGGAGCAACTATATATATATATATATTTTTTTTCCCTTTTTCTCTTTTTGTGAGTGTGTATGTGTATGCTTCTGTGTGGGATTTTGTCTGTACAGCTTTGATTTTACCATTTGTCCTACGGTTCTGTCTGTCTGTTTTTTTTGTTTGATTGGGTTTTTTTTAGTATAGTTTTTAGCTCTTGTTATAATTGGTGGATAACTTTTTTGGTTTGGTCACTCTCTTCTTTCTTTCTTTTTTTTTTTAAATCACTTAAAAATTATTTTTTACGTTTTAGAATTTTTTATTTTAATAACTTTATTTTATCTTTTCTTTCTTTCTCTTTCTTTCCTTCCTTCTTTTTTTCTTTCTCTCTATCTTTCTTTCTTTCCTTCCTTCCTTTCTTTCTTTTCTTTTCTTTCTTTCTTCTCCCTTTTATTCTGAGCCATGTGGATGACAGGTTCTTGGTGCTCCAGTCAGGCTTCAGGGCTGTGCCTCTGAGGTGGGAGAGACAAGTTCAGGACATTGGTCCACCAGAGACCTCCCAGCTCCACATAATATCAAACGGTGAAAATCTCCCAGAGATCTCCATTTCAATGCCAAGACCCAGCTCCACTCAATGACCAGCAAGCTACAGTGCTGGACACCCTATGCCAAACAACTAGCAAGACAGAAACACAACCCCACCCATTAGCAGAGAGGCTGCCTAAAGTCATAATAAGGCCACAAACACCCCAAAACACACCACCAGATGTGGACCTGCCCACTAGAAAGACAAGATCCAGCCTCATCCACCAGAACACAGGCGCTAGTCCCCTCCACCAGGAAGCCTACACAACCCACTGAACCAACATTAGCCACTGGGTGCAGACACCAAAAACAACGGGAACTATGAACCTGCAGCCTGCGTAAAGGAGACCCCCCCAAACACAGTAAGTTAAGCAAAATGAGAAGACAGAGAAACACACAGATGAAGGAGTAAGGTAAAACCCACCAGACCTAACAAATGAAGAGGAAATAGGCAGTCTACCTGAAAAAGAATTCAGAATAATGATAGTAAAGATGATCCGAAATCTTGGAAATAGAATGGAGAAAATACAAGAAACGTTTAACAAGGACCTAGAAGAACTAAACAGCAAACAAACAGTGATGAACAACACAATAAATGAAATTAAAAATTCTCTAGAAGGAATCAATAGCAGAATAACTGAGTCAGAAGAACAGATAAGTGACCTGGAAGATAAAATAGTGGAAATAACTACTGCAGAGCAGAATAAAGAAAAAAGAATGAAAAGAATTGAGGACAGTCTCAGAGACCTCTGGAACAACATTAAACACACCAACATTTGAATTATAGGAGTCTGAGAAGAAGAAGAGAAAAAGAAAGAGACCAAGAAAATATTTGAAGAGATTGTAGTTGAAAACTTCCCTAATATGCGAAAGGAAATAGTAAGTCAAGTCCAGGAAGCACAGAGAGTCCCATACAGGATAAATCCAAGGAGAAAAACATGACACATATTAATCCCAGTATCAAAAATTAAATACAAAGAAAAAAAAATTAAAAGCAGCAAGGGAAAAACAACAGATAACATACAAGGGAATCACCAAAAGGTTAACAGTTGTTCTTTCAGCAGAAACTCTGCAAGCCAGAAGGGAGTGGCAGGACATATTTAAAGTGATGAAGGGGAAAAACCTACAACTAAGATTACTCTCCCCAGCCCGGATCTCATTCAGATTCGACGGAGAAATGAAAACTTTTACAGACAAGCAAAAGTTAAGAGAATTCAGCATCACCAAACAAGCTTAACCACAAATGCTAAAGGAACTTCTCTAGGCAGGAAACACAAGAGAAGAACAAGACCTACAATAACAAACCCAAAACAATTAAGAAAATGGTAATAGGAATATACATCTCGATAATTACCTTAAATGTAAGTGGATTAAATGCTCCAACCAAAAGACATAGACTGGCTGAATGGATACAAAAACAAGACCCATATATATGCTGTCTACAAGAGACCCACTTCAGACCTAGGGACACATACAGACTGAAAGTGAGGGAATGGAAAAAGACACTCCATGGAAATGGAAATCAAAAGAAAGCGGGAGTAGCACTTGTCATATCAGACAAAATAGACTTTATAGCAAAGACTACTACAAGAGACAAAGAAGGACACTACATAATGATCAAGGGATCAATCCAGGAAGAAGATATAACAATTGTAAATATTTATGCACCCAGCAAAGGAGCACCTCCATACATAAGGGAAATATCAACAGCCATAAAAAGGGAAATCGACAGTAACGCAATCATAATAGGGGACATTAACACCCCACTTTCAACAATGGTCAGATCCTCCAAAATGAAAATAAATAAGGAAACACAAGCTTTAAATGATACATTAAACAAGACGGACTTAAAATTGATGTTTATAGGACATTCCATCCAAAAACAACAGAATACAGTTTCTTCTCCAGTGCTCGTGGAACATTCTCCAGGATAGATCATATCTTTGGTCACAAATGAAGCCTTGGTAAATTTAAGAAAATTGAAATCATATCAAGTACCTTTTCTGACCACTATGCTATGAGACTAGATATCAATTACAGGAAATAATCTGTAAAAAAAACAAACGCATGGAGGCTAAACAATACACTACTTAATAACCAAGAAATCAAAAAAATACCTGGAAACAATTGACAATGAAAACAGGATGACCCAAATCCTATGGGATGCAGCAAAAGTAGTTCTAAGAGGCAAGTTTATAGCAATACAATCATACCTTAAGAAAGAAGAAACATCTCAAATAAACAACCTAACCTTACACCTAAAGCTATTAGAGAAAGAAGAACAAAAAAACACCAAAGTTAGCAGAAGGAAAGAAATCATAAAGATCAGACCAAAAATAAATGGAAAAGAAAGGAAGGAAACGATAGCAAAGATCAATAAAACTACAAGCTGGTTCTTTGAGAAGATAAACAAAACTGATAAACCATTAGCCAGACTCATCAAGAAAAAAAGGGAGAAGACTCAAATCAATAGAATTAGAAATGAAAAAGGAGAAGTAACAACTGACACTGCAGAAATAAAAAGGATCATGAGAGATTACTACAAGTAACTATATGCCAGTCAAATGGACAACCTGGAAGAAACGGACAAATTCTCAGAAATGCACAACCTTCTGAGACTGAACCAAGAAGAAACAGAGAATGTGAACAGACCAGTCACAGCATGGAAATTGAAACTGTGATAAAAAAATCTTCCAACAGACAAAAGCCCAGGACCAGATGGCTTCACAGGCGAATACTATCAAACATTTAGAGAGGAGCTAACACCCATCCGTCTCAAACTCTTCCAAAATATAGCAGAGGGAGGAACACTCCCAAACTCATTCTACGAGGCCACCATCACCCTGATACCAAAACCAGACAAAGATGTCACAAAGAAAGAAAACTACAGGCCAATATCACTGATGAACGTAGATGCAAAAATCCTCAACAAAATTCTAGCAGACAGAATCCAACAGCACATTAAAAGGATCATACACCATGATCAAGTGGGATTTATCCCAGGAATGCAAGGATTCTTCAATTAAGCAAATCAATCAATGTGATACACCATATTAACAAATTGAAGGAGAAAACCCATATGATCATCTCAATAGATGCAGAGAAAGCTTTTGACAAAATTCAACACTCATTTATGATAAAAACCCTCCAGAAAGTAGACATAGAGGGAACTTACCTCAACATAATAAAGGGCATATATGACAAACCCACAGCCAACACCATCCTCAGTGGTGAAAAACTGAAACCATTTCCACTAAGATCAGGAACAAGACAAGGTTACCCACTCTCACCACTATTATTCAACATAGTTTTGGAAGTTTTAGCCCCAACAATCAGAGAAGAAAAAGAAATAAAAGGAATCCAAATCGGAAAAGAAGAAGTAAAGCTGTCACAGTTTTCAGATGACATGATACTATACATAGAGAATGCTAAAGATGCTACCCGAAAACTTCTAGAGCTAATCAGTGAATTTGGTAAGGTAGCAGGATACAAAATTAATGCACAGAAATCTCTTGCATTCCTATACACTAATGATGAAAAATCTGAAAGAGAAATTAAGGAAAGACTCCCATTTACCATTGCAACAAAAAGAATAAAATATCTAGGAATAAACCTACCTAAGGAGACAAAATACCTGTATGCAGAAAATTATAAGATACTGATGAAAGAAATTAAAGATGATATAAATAGGTGGAGTGATATACCATGTTCTTGGATTGGAAGAATCAACATTGTGAAAATGACTCTACTACCCAAAGCAATCTACAGATTCAATGCAATCCCTATCAAACTACCACTGGCATTTTTCACAGAACTAGAACAAAAAATTTCACAATTTGTATGGAAGCACAAAAGACCCCGAATAGCCAAAGCAATCTTGAGAAAGCAAAACGGAGCTGGAGGAATCAGGCTCCCTGACTTCAGACTATACTACAAAGCTACCATAATCAAGACAGTATGGTACTGGCACAAAAACAGAAATATAGATCAATGGAACAGGATAGAAAGCCCAGAGAGAAACCCACACACCTATGGTCACCTTATCTTTGATAAAGGAGTCAAGAATATACAGTGGAGAAAGACAGCCTCTTCAATAAGTGCTGCTGGGAAAAATGGACAGCTACATGTAAAAGAATGAAATTAGAACATTCCCTAACACCATACACAAAAATAAACTCAAAATGGATTAAAGACCTAAATGTAAGGCGAGACATTGTCAAACTCTTAGAGGAAAACACAGGCAGAACACTGATATAAATCACAGCAAGATCCTTTTTGACCCACCTCCTAGAGAAATGGAAATAAAACCAAATATAAACAAATGGGACCTAATGAAACGTAAACGCTTTTGCACAGCAAAGGAAACCATAAACAAGATGAAAATACAATCCACAGAATGGGAGAAAATATTTAGAAATGAAGCAAGTGGCAAAGGATTAATCTCCAAAATTTACAAACAGTTCATGCAGTTCAACATCAAAAAAAAACAAACAACCCAATCCAAAAATGGGCAGAAGACCTAAATAGACGTTTCTCCAAAGAACATATACAGATTGCCAACAAACACATGAAAGAATGCTCAACATCATTAATCATTAGAGAAATGGAAATCAAAACTACATTGAGGGCTTCCTTGGTGGCGCAGTGGTTGAGAGTCTGCCTGCCGATGCAGAGGACATGGGTTTGTGCCCCGATCTGGGAAGATTCCACATGCCGCGGAGCGGCTGGGCCCGTGAGCCATGGCCGCTGAGCCTGCGCATCCAGAGCCTGTGCTCCACAACAGGAGAGGCTACAACAGTGAGAGGCCCGCATACCGCCAAAACAAACAAACAAACAAAAAACTACAATGAGATATCATCTCACATCGGTCAGAATGGCCATTTTCAAAAAATCTACAAACAATAAATGCTGGAGAGGGTGTGGAGAAAAGGGAACCCTCTTGCACTGTTGGTGGGAATGTAAATTGATACAGCCACTATGGAGAACAGTATGGAGGTTCCTTAAAAAACTGCAAATAGAACTACCATATGACCCAGCAATCCCACTACTGGGCATATACCCTGAGAAAACCATAATTCAAAAAGACTCATGTACCACAGTGTTCATTGCAGCTCTATTTACAATAGCCAGGACATGGAAGCAACCTAAGTGTCCATGAACAGATGGATGGATAAAGCAGATGTGGCACATATATACAATGGAATATTACTCAGCCATAAAAAGAAACGAAATTGAGTTATTTTTAGTGAGGTAGATGGACCTAGAGTCTGTCATACAGAGTGAAGTAAGTCAGAAAGAGAAAAACAAATACCGTATGCTAACACATATATATGGAATCTAAAAAACAAACAAAGAAGTGGTCATGAAGAAATTGGGGGCAAGAAGGGAATAAATAGGCAGACCTACTAGAGAATGGACTTGAGAATACGGGGAAGGGTAAGGGTAAGTTGGGAGAAAGTGAGAGAGTGGCATGGACATATATACACTACCAAGTGTAAAATAGATAGCTAGTGGGAAGCAGCTGCATAGCACAGGGAGATCAGCTCAGTGCTTTGTGACCACCTAGAGAGGTGGGATAAGGAGAGTGGGAGGGAGGGAGATGCAAGAGGGAAGAGATATGGGGATATAAGTATATGTATAACTGATTCACTTTGTTATAAAGCAGAAACTAACACACCATTTTAAAGCAATTATACTCCAATAAAGATGTTAAAAAAATGGTATAGACACTTTGGAAAGTAGTTACTTAAGTGGTTAATTATAATGTTATATAATTCAGCAGTTCTACTGCTAGATATATTCGCAAGATATATGAAAATGTGTCCACATAAAAAGTGTCCATGAATGTTCATAGTAGTGTAATTGCCAAAAAGTGCAAAAAACTGAAATGTCCGTCAACTGATAAATGTATAAATAAATGTGGTATGTCCTTTCAATGAAATATTATTTGGCAATAGAAGAAATAAGGTACCAATGCATGCTAAAACATGGATGAACCTTGAAAACATTACATGCGACTAGCTAGTAAAGAAGACCACATATTTGACAATGAGATTCCTAGTAATTCTACCACAGGCATACTTAAAATTATTAATATTGCTCAGTAATTTCCTTAATATTCTGACCTCTCAGTTCTAGTCCTGCCTTTTTGCTGCTTTGTTCTTTTTCTCCATGTTAAAATCCCCTCCCACCCTTCTGAAATATTTTACATTCTGAGTCATTGTCAAATCTTTTCTCTTTCCATTCTCATTACCCCTGTTCTTGTTCAGGTTCCTATACTTTGCTGAGATTTGGCACCAGCTTCCTAACTTGGCCCCCTGGCCTTCTGTCCTATTGCTTTCAAGTCTGCAGTAGCTGTAGGGATTTTCATAAAATTGATATCTACTCTGTCAGTCCTCTGCCTAAGCTCTCCAAAAATATATCTATCACTGTCAGATGAAATTCAAGCTTGTCAACATGGCTTACTTAGAAAGTAAGCCAACCTTCCCTGCTCATCTCTCACCTTGACTCCTTCTTGCTTTGTGTTCTGGCTGCATTGAACTGCAGGAGGTTCTCTGCATACAGCATGCTGCTTGTTGTCTTTACCCTGCATAGATACCATTCCTTCTCCTTGGAATGCTCTCCTTATCAAACTTTCAGCCACTTGACTCCACTAAGGCGTAGTCTAAACAGCTCTTCCGACAATGCTGTGGCTGGGTCAGTTTTTCTCTGTGTTACTCTAGCATTGCACTAACCGTGTTTTGTCCTAACTATCTTTTTATGTGTTGTACGATTTTTTTAAAAAAAAGCAAAGATTGTGTCTCACTCATTACTGTACAGCACATTGCCTGGTGCATGGGAGATACTGAAGGAAGAGGGTAAGGAGGCAGCGAGGGAGACATTGGCCCTGAGAGAAGCCTTCCACCCCTTTTACCCGGCTTCAGGCATGCTAAAGACCAACTCAGGTAGGACAGATAGTTTGCTAGCCAATGTTTTCCCAAAGAAACTCCAGAATGAACATTTCCTTGCTCCTTCCAGATTTTACCACCATGACAATCCATTTCTGACTGTTGTTCAATTCGTGTTTCACCAATATTATATCCTCATGCTTGTTCCTTGTGTTCTGGGCTAAGTAAGTCTGTGGATCACCCAATGTCTTCCACACTGTAGTCCTTCATAAGACATAAAGATTCTGGACTTAAACATTGGTTATCTGCAGTTGAGTGATGCAAGTACATGGAACTTCATTTTAGGACAGAGCACAGTCCATACATATGAAAAGAATACACATTTTGCAGTTAAAACAGAGTGGGGTCTAAATCATGGTTCCATGATTTATAAGCTTTGGGACTGTAACTAGATTACTTGATTTCTTTAAAGCCCTGGTTCTCATTGTAAAATAGGAATACAGATTTACATAAGTATTACATGGAATTAAATGAGATGTCATGTAAAATTTAGAGCATACTACTAGCGAACAGTTGTTTCTCGAGCCAGGAGGACTTGAGTTTGGCACTGAGAATACAAGGGTGGTATATTGGCCCAAGGAAGCTGAACTTTGGTTTCAAATAGATCCAGCCATGTAATTAGATAACAACACAGGAGATTATTTTTTGCCCATATAACAGATTAATGAGTATTTATTATATGTCTACTACGTGTGTCAGGTACTGGCTTAGGCACTACAGATATGGAAATGGTCAAGATAGGAAGGTCTCACAGTGCTCCTAAAGAGGGGCTTCATGGGGAGGAAGACTGTGTTTTCAGTCACTTACAGGTTAAAGTATATGACTATCAACAGCAACATCTCCAAGTCATGGATGGGGACACCCTTGGAATTATCTGATTGTTTGATCCCTGCCTGGATGGGCAGAGGTGCCTTATGGGACAGTTAGATGGCTAGGGTACGTGGAAGAAGGGAGGATGCTTCTTTAGAGCACAGAGCTCAGAAATGTGGCAAAGCCTGAAACTATCAATGCAGGATAAGGTTTGAAGTGATGTAGTTTTTAAACCCTTGCAGGACACAGACACCACTCTTCCATGAGCTTCCCACTTTAAAGATGTCATGCCTTCCCTGAGACCCCACTCCTGCCAAAAAAAGAACCACCCCAAACCAACCAAACAACAACAATAGCAACAACAACAGACCCCTGAGAACATCAGGGGCCTTAGTATGAGTTCCAACACATGAATCCAATCAGCTGAGGCTGAGGCGTTGACATTGGATTTATCTGCATGACTTAATAGCTTATTTCAGAACCCACTCAAAAGCTCCTTTCTCCATTGAGTTGTGATTATTTTGCTATATTCCCTGTGGATGAAATTCATATAGACTCTGGATTTCCTATATATTCTCTTCTGCCTTTCTCTTACTTAACATTGTGCTTGTCCTACCCACCTAATGACAAAAACAGTTTCCTAAGTGACTGAGCACCGGGTTGTGTGAAAATCCTGTCTAGAATTCTTTAAAAAATCCACATGATGAAATATGAATCACCTTAAAGCAAGAGAAAGATGGAGTCATGATATTGAGTGAGATGCGGAGATGATCCTGACCCTGTTGGATGCAAATGACCTTATCAGCCAATTTAGGATTATGAGAATAGGGCCAGTGGGTGCTTTTTACCTGTGGAAGGTACTTTGAAGTGGCACCACGAGACTTGGAGGCCTGACTGGTTTTGAATCTTGGCTCCATTGCCAGCCAGTCAAATTATTTTGAGCAAGGTATTTAACCTCTTGAGCCTCAGCTTTTTCATCTCTAAAATGGGGATAACAATCCCTGCATTATATATAGCCCTGGAGGCTCAAATCATTATGAAAAAGGAAAAGGTTTATTCTCCCTGCAGAATGGACACTCCATTGGCATACTGGTTGTTCAGTCAAAGGGCTGATTCCCTCCAGAGTTAAACTGTCATACCATGTACTGGTATTTCAATGGCCTAATTCTTTTTCATACTTTGTCAATTGCCCAACAATCTTAAGCATTTCTGGAGTTCCTGCTACATGCCTATCACTATACAATGGTCTTGGAAGACAAAAGAAGTTTCAGACTACAGAGTGCCAACCATGGAATTGTATTTTCTGGAATATTTTTTCACATAATGCTCTGCATGATCACTGGTGGATGCTTTAAAAAAAAAAACAGTGCAAATTTCAGAATAAATGTATGAAAGGATTCATATATGTTCAGAAAATTTAGTCAACATGCACACATATATAAGTAAATATATTAAAAAGCAGAATGGAATCATGCATTCCAAGTTATTAATAGCATTTACCCCTGGATGTGAAAAAAGGATTGGTATGAAAGAATCACTTGGGACTTAAATGTTTTAGTCTGTGGGCTTCTGAATGGTTTGAGATTTTTGCAACAAGAATGTAATCATGTATTACTTTGATTTCTTAAAAAATCAATACACTTTTCTTGAGAAGTTTTAGGTTTACAGAAAAATTGAGCAAAAAGTACAGAGTTTCCATATACCCCATCACCCTCCCCAGGTCCTCTATTATTAATATCTTGTGTTAGTGTGGTAGGTACATTTATTACAATTGATGAGCCAATTTTGTTACATTATTTTTCACGGAAGTCTGTAGTTTATATTAGGTTTCACTCTTGATGTTATACATTCTATGGGTTTTGACAAATGTTTACTTACATGTATCTAACATTATAGTATGTCACTGAATAGTTTCACTGCCCTAAAAATCCCCTGTACTCCACCCATTCATCCTTTCTTTCCTCCCACTGAACCCCTGGTAACCACTTTTTTTTTTTTTAACTATCTCCATCATTTTTCCTTTTCCATATGTCATATAGTTGGAATCGTACAGTACGTAGCCTTTTCAGATCGGCTTCTTTCACTTAGTAATATGCTACTAAGGTTCTTCCATGTCTTTTCATGGCTTTGTAGCTCTTTTCTTCATTGTCTGGATGTTTATCCATTCACCTGTTGAAGGCCATCTTAGTTGTTTCCACGTTTTGGCAATTATGAATAAAGCTGCTTTAAACATTCATGTGCAGGTTCTGTGTAGACCTAAGTTTTCAGATCATTTGGGTAAATATCATGGACTGTTGAATCATTTAGTAAGAGTCTGTTTGATTTGAAAGAAACTGCCACACTGCTCTCCGAAGTGACAATACCATTTGGCATTCCCACCAGCAATGAATGAGAGTTCCTGTTGCTCCACATCTTCCCCAGCATTTGACGGTGTTAGTGTTTTTGATTTTCTTCATTCTAATAGATGTGTAGTGGTATCTCATGTTATTTTAACTTGTAACTCACTAATAATGTATGATTTAGAGCATCTTTTAATATGCTTATTTTTGATCTGTATGTCTTCTTTGCTCTGGTACCTGTCAAGTCTTTGGCCCATTTTTTAGTTGGATTGTTCATTTTCTTATCACTGAGTTTGAATTCTTTCTGTGTTTTGGATAATAGTTCTTTATTAGATACAGCTTTTGCAGTAGTGTTTCTCCCAAGTATTTTCTGCCAAGCTGTGGCTTATCTTCTTGTTTTCTTGACAGTGTCTTTCACAGAGCTGAAGTTTTTAATTTTAATGAAGTTCAGCATATCAATTATTTCTTTCATGAACTATGCCTTTGGTGTTATATCTAAAAAGTCATCACCATACCCAAATCATCTGTCTTTTCTCCTATGTTATTTCCTAGGATTATACATTTTATAGTTAGGCCTATGATCCATTTTGAGTTAGTTTTTGTGAAGGGTGTAAGGAAGGTCTGTGTCTGGATTTTTTTTTTTTTTTCCCTCAGTATGGATGTCTAGTTGTTCCAGCACCATTTGTCGAAAAGACTGTTCCTTTATCCATTCAATTGCCTTTGCTCCTTTGTCAAAGATCATTTGACTATATTTCTGTGGTTCTGTTTCTGACATCTCTATTCTTTTCTATTGATCTATTTGTCTGTTCTTTTGCCAATACTCTACTGTCTTCATTACTGTAGCTTTGTAGTAAGTCTTAAAGTTTAATAGTGTCAGTCTTTGACTTTGTTCTTCTCCTTCTATTTTGTCTTGGATATTCTGGTTCTTTTGCCTTTGCATATAAACTTTAGAATCAGTTTGTTGATGTCTACAAGCTACCTTGCTGAGGTTTTTATTGAGATTGCATTTAATCTGTAGATTAAGTTGGGAAGAACTAACATCTTGATAATATTGTCTTTTTACCTATTTACGTGGAATCTCTTTTTTTAAGATCTGCTTTGATTTCTTTCATCAGAGTTTTATAGTTTTCTCCAGATGGATCTTGGACATATTTTGTTCAAGCTATACCTAAGTATTACATTTGGGGCAGGGGGGTTGTTAATCTAAATGGCACTGTGCTTTAAATTTCAAATTCTGGCATATAAGAAGGCAACTGACTTCTGTTTATTAACCTGGTATCCCACAACCCTGCTATAATCACCTGTTAGTTTCAGGACAATATTGCTTGTACAGTTTTACTAAAAAAAGAATCAAAGGAGATGGAGGAGAAAACTGATCCAGCCCACCTATATACATCATAATCATTAAAATGTGATGAAATATTTTGACACCAGGTATGACTTTTGTGAATTTCCCATAGTGGCTTACAATTGCTTTTGTTTATATTTGCATGTGTACAGCGTCATATGATAAATTGACATACATCAACACATCTGGGGTGAATTCATAAAAGTATGGTGTGATAGGTTATAGACATCCAAATGGGTGACAATATATAATATGTATAGATATGTAAGTCAGTTAACATGCAAACAAGCAAAGCATGTGAACAAGTAGAATCTAGAAAATGACAGTTCCAACAGTCATGGCTCAGTGACAAGAGATATAAGTGACAAAGGTGTAGTAACCCAGAGACACGTCACAGTTTTAATACAGAAAGCAGGGCCATGTTGAATGAACCTCTCCCCTCTCATCAACTCTCTCAGTGTACAACAGCGAGGAAGATCTCATTTGTGCACACTTGTCTGACTTCCAAAGGACGGCTTCTCCATCTCTTTGCCTTCCGCACCTTCTCACTTCCCCTCTGGTGGGCTGACTCCACTTGGAACCATACAGAGAAGAGTGGTCTGAGCAAAGTAGGTCTTGCTGTCTGCTTTGCAGTACAGATTGCCAAGAAGGAGTTGATAATTCAGGATTGATAATAGATCATCCAACTTAGGCATGTTATTTATTTATTATTTTCTAAAATTTTATTGGAGTGTAGTTGATTTACAATGTTGTGTTAGTTTCAGGTGTACAGCAAAGTGAATCAGTTATACATATACATATATCCACTCTTTTTTAGATTCTTTTCCCATATAGGCCGTTACAGAGTACTGAGTAGAGTTCCCTGTGCTATACAGTAGGTTCTTATTGGTTATCTATTTTATATATAGTAGTGTGTATATGTCAATCCCAATTTTTATAACAGGGATGCCCTTCCCTGCTACTTTGGCTTCTCCAAAGTCTTCTCTTTTTTTAAACACATGTGCAAATGATTTTTTAAAATACAGCCTTACTTGACTTCACCTATAAAGTGACCATAGAATTCAGTTCTCCTTCTATAGTCTTGAAGCATTCTCTCTGTATATCTCTTATAATACATAAGCATATTTCACATTGTATGAGGGTTCTGCAAAATGTCTTTTTCCTCTGTTGGATTATAATCCTCTTGACAGTACAGATTCTTTTATGTCTGAACATGCCATGCGGCATCTGACAGTGTAATGCACATATTAGGTACTAATAAAATGTTTGCTTAATTATTAATGGATAATATTACTTAAAATACTGTTATGATCAATTTAACTCACTGTATAGGTGAATTGGACCATCACTTTGTTCTAATAACTGTAACTAAAATGAATACCCAGTTTAAATTTCTGATTTAGTAGTCCTTTTTACTGCTGTTTTTTGTTTGTTTGTTTGTTTTTTAGTGTAGTAGCCTGGTGGTTTGCACTAGTCATTAACTTTCAGTTAGAATCATGAAACCTTAGTAGACTTGGTATGTTCAGCCTGCCGAGTCACGTTTCCTACATCATCATACCTGGTGTGTCTGAGAGCAGTCGAATGGTTCCTCTAATGATTTTAGAACACTGCAGTGAATGACAAATTACTGGTGTCTAATATCATATGATTGGTAGATGACTGCTATGTGCTTTATTTCCATCCCTCCAGGAAGACTAGATTATTCCCAAGTAGCAGATTGCCATATGAAAATGCCAATATTCACTCTCTGTTGATCCAAGGTAACAGTTCAGGAACAGTCATTTGACATAAGAAATTCTTAGGATTTTTTTACAAATTGGTAACTAGTTAGGAAGAATGACTCTCTAAGGAACCTGTTATGATTGGGTTGACCTTCAGGTTCAATAGGGTGGGTTTAACAAAGAATTTTTGTGTGGTTAGTCCACATTATTGTCTGAAGAGACTAGATGTTTGGTTTTATTTGGGTTCCCAACTTGATTTAGGTTATTCTTACATCTCAGAATAACAATTCTGTTTCCAAAGTAATATTAACATAGAAAATTCAAATAAAACCAAGAAATATGTACTGAGTTTCATGTGGTGCTGCCATTTAATTGGCATACCTCTTCTCCTTTTCGTTAAGCGTTACAAAGCCACAGTTTGTCACTTTGGTTTTTGCTTCTTACTCTTGGTGTGCACCTACTTTTTAACATACATCCCCCCAGGTCTGTTTCTAGTCATAGCTGCTTATTAATGCTGCTGCTTTGCTTGCTCACCTCAGATTTCTCTCTGTCTCTTTCTAACCTGCATCTCTTCCTGCTTTAAGCTATTTTCTGCTGTGGTGGTTTTCTGCCAGCCTTATTGCAACGATGTTCCTGAACTTCGTTGATCCTACATGTGGACCTGCACACACTCTCCACCTCGCTTTCTGCTTCATTGCTTCCTTCCCTCTGGTGACTTGCTCTCAGCTCTGCTGAGGAACATCCAGGGGCCCCCAGCTGCCATCTGTCCTTGGAATCCCCTCTGTGCTGCGCTGTATGGGGGGTAAACTACAAGCACCTTAGCCCCCCTGAGGGCTGCCATGGTGGCTCTTTAATGCCTAAGGGCTGGTGGGCAAGGGTGTCTAAAGCTTGGACAAGGGAGAATAAGAGAGAAAGAGAAAGATAGAAAAAGAAAGAAAGAAATGTATGTTAAAGAGGAGGGAATGGGGAGAGAAGGGGGGGATGCAGGAAAAAGAGGATGGAGAGTACAGGAAGGAGGGAAGGGCTGAAGAGTAGAGAAAGGAAGGATACACTCATCCTTCAGAATCCATGGGGGTTGTTTCTAGGACACTTTGCAGATACCAAAATCCAAGGATGGTCAAATCTCATAGTTTGGACACTCAGTATTAGCAAGTTCCACATTTGTGAATTCAACCAGCTGTGGGTTGTAAACATAGTACCCTATCTGCGGTAGTTTGAATCAGATGATGTGTAACCCGCAGATTCCTGGGGCCAGCCATCAATATATAAGCAGGAAAGCTATTCCAAGCTCCATGAAAAGGTGCTCTTCATTTAAGAGCCAGTATTTTCCCATTGCTTTGCTAAACCCCAAGCTTCACTTACTTTGTACCATTGTGGTTTTGACTCCATTCTCTTGGCCCCTTTGTCGCCCACCTTGCTCCCCAGCCCACCTCCCACCCTTCCTGCTTATCGCCAGACCATCCTCCCAGCCTCAGAAGTGTGGGCTGTCTTTCCTTTTCTCTCACACTGCATTCACAACCAGCTTTCAAGGTTACACTCATCCTGTGAGGTGTGAGACTCTTAGATGCTACAAATTTTGGCCAGACTCAACCCAAAGACTCTTATACTTTATAGGAGGGTGGGTAGGGGAAGTAAAAGTCAGACATTAGAATGATAAGAAAGTTCTGGAGAGTTTCAGGGTTGGCATCTCCTACTAATATTCAGAGCCATGTTCCTGCAGGCAAGATCTCCTTCTTATTTTATGTAAGTAATGACATTTTGATATTCTTGGTTCTTAATACTGGAAATGGCAGTGAGGGTAATAGAGTCAATTTCATAAAGCAGGGATTCCAAATAGCTTTTGTCATTCATGCCAAGTATAATTTGTTGCCAACATATACCTGAGATGCTGTATTGAGAAGCATTTGAAGGCTGTGTATAGACACAGTGAAAAGAGCTCTGTGATCGAAAAGCAATGTCTGCTGTAGTATGAGGAGGTGAGAGTGATCTGTGTGCCATGCATTTGTTCATCTAGTCTTAAAGTTTATATAAGAGCATTTGGTATTCTCAGATAGACATTTTATAGATTTAGCTAGTCAGAGAGGAATGGAAGCCCTTCAGAAATTTTGGAATGTAATGATCCTTCACCACCACCCTGATTTATTTTCTTCAACTTTGGCACAGGTAACCTAGCTGTAAGAAGGGTACAGATGTTAATAAGCAACAGACATACCTTTTCCCCCCATATTAAAAATTACCCAATAACCAAATATTTATCCTCTACTGTTAATGCAGAGCACATGGTTCATTATAACAGTATAAGAGAGTATTTTGCTTGTTTGTTTGTTTCAGCAAAGTCAAGTGTCTTTCGATAGAATAATCTACTTGGTGTAATTGGAGAAGGTGAGATTTGTTTGACTTGTATAACACACGTATTTGCTGTGGTGATACATGTGTGTACTTCCATAGAGTCTCAGAGCTGTAAGGTAATTTAGATGACTCTCAATTCACATGATTTGGAGAATGAAGATCAGAGACTACGTGACTTATTTAGGGCTTCACAGTTAGTTCATACCTCATCATTCTTTTGCATAAAGGATTAACCACTCTTTTTTTTTTTTTTTGACCACTTCTCTCTGGAGACCATGGAGAGCCCACCCAGTCTAACTACCAGAGAGGGAGCCCTATGATTGGGTGTGGAGCCATGATTGGCCGGTATCATTTCTGAGCCCCATTCAGTGGGTGAGAGTCATTAGGTAGGGCAGGTGAGGGCTAGGTGAGTAATGGGGCATCTCACCAAGAGCTTTGAAGGTAGGCAGAATAGGAACGAGGATGGGATCAGGGTGCACCGCAGGAGAAAAGTAAGCGGGGGTTGTGTGACTGCCCAGAACAAAGCTGGAGTGTCTCCGGCCCCCAGTCCACGCAAACACACAGCTAGCTCTCACTGACTGTCATCTCTGTGGTGTGTGGGTAGAAGCAGTTTAAAGATTCAGGACAAGAATAATACCAAACTACTGGATAACAAATTCTATGCAGGCATCTTTGTTAGACATCATCTCCCTGGTAGATGGACTCAGTTATTCACAGATCGGATGGTGATACTCAGATGGGTAAATCTTTAGATCTAATCTAGAATGGACTTGAAGGTTAGGAGATCCTTGTCCTATTATACATAAAAATGCTTCAGAACTTCCGAAGTACTATAAAAATAACAGGTATTACTTTGTTGCTAATGAGTAAACAACAGTTTCTTTCCTTATACATATGAGGAGGTTGGACTAAGGGGCCGTTCCTTCTTTAATGTCCTATGGTGTATTTCCGTGACACTTGGCTTGATCTTGGTTTTAACAGAAATATCTACCTGGGCATGTTTTGTTTAAGGCAGATCTAGTCATCCTCTTTCTCTCTGAACAACTTGACTTTGTGTTTCACACTGGACCTTCAGTGTTGTGTTCCAGGTGCCTAACCCAGGGCCTGGCCCCCGTAGGTGCTCCAAGAACATTTGTTGAGTCCCTGCCCCTCAGCAGGATGAGGAGACTGTGCACTGACTGTGCTAAAGAAGCCTCAGAGATCCTAGCAGCTCAGGGAGCAGCTGGACCCCTTGGCTAGCGCCTCGTGGCATTATCTCATTTAATCCCCACACCAATACAAGAGCAGGTGTTATGACACCTGTTTTACAGGTGAGGAAATTGAGGCTTGAGAGTAAGTGGCCTGAGGTCACATAGTGGGGATATAAACGCTGAGACTGCAGCCAGAGGTGGGTGGGGCTCTGTGATGGGAAACCGTCTTGTCTTCCCTCCATTGTACCATGCTCCTCCCGAGAGAGAAGCAGAGCTCTCCAGGGGGGCATGGGAAGAGGCCACTGTGTCCCTGTACAGCCCGAATGCAGGGAAAAGCAAAAGAGAGCTCTTGGTAAATTACCTCTTAAAAACAGGTAGCAATCTAAAAGAACAGCCTTGAGTTATTTTTATTTTATTAACATTTTTTTGAAGTTTGCCATCGTTATCTGAGACCTTTCAGGCAGGCACTATGTGGGTCCTTAATAATTTTTCATGTTGATTCTGTGACTGTCCCTAATAGTTCTCTCAAGAAACTGAAATAAGGTCAAGTTGTTCAAATACTTACACAGGACTCTGGAACCTATTTTACCCATATTCAAAGTCTCCTAAAACACTCAGAATTTTATTAATGCTGTTATGCCTCATTCTACGGGGAATTATGTGGAAACTCTAGCATGGAATTGTATTTCAGGGCAATCAGGTCAGATTCTTTTTGTGTGCATTTGAATTTGTTCTGTTTTTTTTTTTTTTTTTTTTTTTTTTGCAATACGTGGGCCTCTCACCGTTGTGGCCTCTCCTGCTGCGGAGCACAGGCCCCGGACGCGCAGGTTCAGCGGCCATGGCTCACGGGCCTAGCCGCTTCGCGGCATCTGGGATCTTCCCGGACTGGGGCACGAACCCGAGTCCCCTGCATCGGCAGGCGGACTCTCAACCACTGCGCCACCAGGGAAGCCCTGTTCTGTTGTTTTTACTTCTGTGTTTACTTATTCCTTAGAATTGAACTCCAATATCTTTAATTAACAGAAACAATGTCAGTAATTGAAGCACTGGATAAATATTTAAATGAATCACAAGATTATTTGACAGATGAAGGTGAGTACAGCTCAAAACATTTTATATAACTTAAATTTGGCAATAGACATTTCTAACTGTTCTCACCATGCAAATGCACAGTAATGGCTTAATACAAACAAATTACTAGGGGAGTGAAAGTGAGTATAGTTTTGACACAAGTAGAATAAAACTCATGCATAAATATAATAAAAATAATAATGCATTTTATTTACTTGTGTGGTGTCTAGCTACAGCTGCATTCTAGCTGCTTTGTCATAAAATTAAAGCAACCGATTAAATACCAGTTAGCTGGTTAGAGACAGATCAGATTATAGCAACAATTAAAATCAGCATAGAACAATGTATTCAATCAGTCTGCTCTTCCTTCTGCAAACAAAGTCTTGGAATAAAGTTCTTTATATATGTGCTTTGTGTATACAGTCAGGGTTGTTCTGGTAGCAAGAGCTCTGGGCTTGATACAAGGAGAGTTGGAAGCTTTACCCAGCTTGGCACCTAAGAAGTGAGACCTTTGAAGCACATCCAGCTGGGGGTACAGCATAAACAGGGTGCCTAGGTAGAAATGAATGGGTGCGCTATATGTGGGGCAGGGTGGTACCTGCCTGAGCTGAGTGGACAGAATCATGAAAAATGCTCTTCCATAAGAAGAAAAGGTTGAACTCCATGGAAGGGAGTAGGGAGCCATAAGCAATACCAGGATAAAAGCAGTGCTGGTGGATTTTTTGGATTACCAATGATGGACATATTAATGCTTCCCATACATGGGAAAGGCTTGAGTTTACACACCTATTGGGTAGAATGCTATTTGCTTTTGAGTAGGTTTGGAAGCAACAAGATCTAATTAATCGTGCATCAATCTTTAAAGTGGCATAACAGTCTATCCATGTGCCCCTTATAGTGTTGCCAGATCTGTGTATGACCTGATATGACATTAATATATTAATATATATTTAATATATTTAATATTTCTTCAAATTGACTTACTTTTAAAACATAACTTTGTTTTTAAAGGGAACTCTGCACCATTTTAAATGGAAAACCATGCCACCTACCATGAAAAGAAGGGAAACATAAAAATGCTCAGTGAATTTAAATTATCACAGGTTTACTCAAGGTAGATGCTGTTGCCTGTTGGTGGCTCTGAACCTGAGGCCTATTCTCCCTTTGTTAATGGGGAGATTCACAAGTATTATCTGATTAAGACAGATGGCAACACATCGAGACTTGCTCCTTGATATAATAAAAAGGATTGGACAGGAATTTAAACAGAAATATATTTCTCACCACGTGATTCGGTTATTTAATACCAGGACTGTGTGGTGCCTAGAGTCCCCTGCTGTGTGTTCCTGGTGGTGTGTGCCCTACCTGTAGGAACCAGTTGTCCAATACAACCAGCCCTAGGCTGGTGGTGGGAAAGCAAGGCTCCTGTTTTAGACCTGCTGTTCACTCTCTGTAGCATGTCTCGCTTTTACTGTGTCTTGGCCAGCTTATAGGAATATTTCAAAGATGACACACGGAAATATTTGCTCCAGACCAGAGCTGCTGGCAAGTGAGTGTATTTAATTCTGAGGGTCAGTATCAGGGAGCCTATTCCCCTGCTCCATTCTTCCTCTCTTCTCTTAGGAGCAAGCCTGCCTGTTGAGGACACAGTTTTGCTATCTCCTCCAGGCATAAACTCAAACCTGGCAGGAACGGGCCCATAAGTTTCAAGGAGGGGGATAAGGTGAAAGAATCCAACATACTTTACTTACCGCTATTGTCAGTCAAGGCATTCCTCTCTCTCATAGGCCATGAAGAACACCTTCTAAAAGCCGCATGGGAGAAAATTTCACCAAGAGAAGGAAAAATATGTCAAACTTGTGCAGGCTTCCCTGGATGGATTTAGGACATTCTGGTTTCTGGTACAGAGGTCAAAGGATAGAATTTACCAAAATTTATTAGTTCTGTGATAACATGAATTGTAAAATATACCAATAATGTAGTTATTAGAGAATTTTTAAATCTCTACATTAAATATGCACATCACTTGAAAAGAACCTTCATTTATGAAATATTAAAACATGAAGAAAAATGGTGATTTTAGCATTAAAAAAACACTTCCGTCATGGTTTTCACTGCATCATCATCCCATTCCTTTTAAGTCTTATCTATTCATGTGTCACCTAAATATTCAGCACTGGTCTCTCTGTTTATGTGATTCTCACTGAATTGTAAAGCCAAATAAGGATGTACATCATTTAGGATTTATTTTTTCTTTTGTATTACATTTTTTTTTAATCAGCCTAAAGAATAAATTTGGTATGTGGCAATGGGATGGAGGATGAACTTGTGATATTGTTATAATATCAGGTCCAGTTCCTACGTGGCCCAACTCTTTTTCTTCCTGTAAAACACACACACACACACACACACACACACACACACACACACACACACGAGGCCAAAGGAAAGCTAAGTCATCCTTTGTTATTAGCTGGATCTATGAGAACCTTGGAGAGCTGGACTGAACCTTTGGTGTATTCTTTTTCCTGCATTAAAGTAGCTTCAGTGGCCTGGATCCAGAGCAGACACATTCTCTTCTGCCCTAGTTAAGAGTCAAATCTCACCTGAGCAGTGAGAGGGGCCATCGACCGAGAACACCCATAGCACTAGAGGAAATGGAGCCAGAGAGGGATAGAGTGTGTTCACTTCTGGTTGGTGTTGGTTCAAGCTGCTTGCGTGAGGCCTGCTCAGTCTGGGGTATTATCCTCAGGGCTGGTGGCCACTGGAAATGAAGAGTTTAGAGAGAGAGAGAGAGAGAGAGATTGATTGATTTACCCACTGCATGAGCAGACAAGAGAGAGATGGACACTGCCCTGTGCACCTCTGAAAGCTCCATCACAAGCAAGCAGAGTACACTAAATGGAATCCCTTTGTCCCTGGAATGGGGGAATCACTTGCCCTTAACCCTCACTCACCGTGAGAAGATACAAAGGCGATGGAGGCAGGAGGATAGAAGCCTTGAGTGGAGGCAGATAAGCTGCTTGAGTGTTAGACCAGAGGGGAAAAAGAGGATAGGACTCTTCTGTCCCCATCCTTTCTGTTTCTCTTCTGATGTTCATAGGAATTTAGGTTTCTGACCTACTACTCAAGAGTATAGTTTTCAGACAAATGTTTTTCTAAACTAGTGGAATGTGTTCAGATAAACTTGTAGTTAGACTGAATGTTAGAGTGAGAAGGAGGAATGATTGGATGGGGGGAGGAGTGACTTTGTGTGGAAGTATTGAAGACGTGATGTTTATCAGACACGTGGTTTGGGAAATTGTAATCCTTGCAACATTTACTCAGTGCCCAGTGAATGTTCAACACCTCTTCTACCTCAATTAAAAATAATCAATCTCTATCATCCTGATGAGTTGCTCTGAAAATAACCACCAATTATCCCAACTTCAGTAGAGAAGATAATATACTTTTAATTGGGGGCAGACTGGAGAGGAATATAGAGATACTAATAGATATTTGGTAAGAAAGCCTTCTGCATCCTACAGAAGAATTCTACCATTCAACCACCCTTGAAGACAATGAACAGGAAAGTGCCCTCTTCCAAGGAGACTCACTGAGGAAGTGACTTCTTACCTCCCTGGGCACCCATGAAAATGAGAAAGAAGTCCGTCAGCAATCCCAGGCTTCTGGGACTTCCTTGGTGCTCCAGTGGTTAAAAATCCACCCTCCAATGCAGGGGACGTGGGTTCGATCCCTGGTCGGGGAACTAAGATCCCACATGCCGCAGGGAAACTAAGCCCGAGTGCCGCAAAGGAAGATTCCGCATGCCGCAACTAAGACCCGTCGCAGCCAAATAAATAAATATTTAAATAAACAAGCAAACAAAAGCAATCCAAGGCTCCTATTTCTGTGGTCTTGGTATTTACATCATGTTAGAAAAAACGCTGGTGGTTTCCAACTTGAGAAAGGGATGACTTGGCTTTTGTGGTGTGGTAATTGGTGATTATTTACAGTCATCAGATATGAAAGTAGCTGTCATAAGGAAGAGGGACTAAATTTATTCTTTCTAGTTCCTGACGACAGACTCTAGTAATAGGGAAGCTGATTTTAGCTTGAATTAATAACTTTGCAGCAATCGCAGACGTCTACTGGTGGAATAATAAGCCCCACAAAGCAGTGATATTCCCATTAGTGGAAGGATTTAAGCTGAATTAAGGTTCTTTGGAAGCAAGTAACAGAGATCAACTTGAGCTAACATACGTTTAAAAAAATTATTAGAAGGCTATCTGGGAATTAACAGAATCAAGATGGGAGGAGGAAGGACCAGGCTTAGAAATAGGAGAGGAATCAAGATTGAGTCTACTTGGCTATTGAGGTGCCACTGTAGTAATGAATGAATGACTGAGTGGTGTGTCACCCTACTTAGGACTTAGTCCTGTAAGAGAATGGCCAGTTGGCTGAGCTTAGGTTACATGCTCATTCTTTGTCCATATGGTGTGGGACAGCAGAACATCTACCAGGGGTCTCCAGGGATCCTTTCAAATTTTCTAGTGGAATGGTAGGGCACCCAATTTACTATCCTACAAAGACTGCCTACAGTATGGAGGAAATTCCCCCCAAAGGAATCAGGATGCTCTTACAAAAAGGGAACAGGGGCTGAGGAGCCAAGAATTAACGAGCAATATTTACTACAGAAATTGGATGACTGTTCGTTAGGGACATCATAAAGGAGGATTTTTCATGGAGCAAGAGACTAGGTAGAAAGGCTTGGTCCCTCTGACTCCAGTAACACTCATGGGCAAGAAAAATATCATCCCTGAGAGATTTGGGCTTGGGCCTCCGTAAAGATAGCCAGGTAAACTTGGGTAATAACATCCTCAGCTTTCAAGGATGATATCTAGGAGTGGCTTCCATTTGCATGTTTCTATCTGGGATAGAGTGACCAAATATATATCAATTTAAAAAATTCATATGCCCCAAATTTTGGAATTCCTTACCATTTTCTCTCTCATCCTCTCCCATCTCCTGTGAAAGTTTCTCAACTCTACTTCAGGCAACCTCCTCAAAACTCCCCTAGGCAAAAATAGGTGCCCCTTCGTTGTGTTTCCATAGCACCTCTGTGCACATCTGTAGCAGAACATAAATAAAAATCATACTGTTTCCCACTGGACCAAGAGCTCCTTGTTGCAGGGACCTTGTCTTTTATTACTGGAGTTTAAACACACAGCATAGGGACAAGGAGATGAACAAATTGAAAGATAAATAAAGGAATAGCGACCAGAGGCCTCACACGGTTGGGTTCTATACTGTGTCTTCTCCCACTGCCTTCTCAAACATGTCCTAATCCATATACTTCTTGGTCCTAAGCAGTGTGAATATTTGATCTCCTGGTATCTGTCAGGTGGAACCTTTCTCTGAGAAGCTGAAAGCATTTCACTCTATTGATTTGTTCTCACCAGAGGTGAGCTGTGAGTGGTAAGTAGGCATTTGTTTCTATTATGACTGTCAGTGGTATGATTTCAAATCACTTTTATCCTAGTGGTTTCAAGGGATCACACCTTTAATTTACAGAGCCAGCTCCCTAGAACTGAACCAAACCAAACCATATTAAGCTATATAGCCTAAGCTTTCAGTTTATGGCCATGACTATTGGGGGAAAATCATCTTTCTTTCTTGTTTATTGTGTGTGCTATTGTGTGTGTGTGTGTGTGTGTGTGTGTTTGAGTACAGAATCCTTACTTTAGGTAAGAACAAAGGTACATACAAAAGAATAGAAATCTACAACAACAACAAAAACACCTAGAAAGTTTTAGAGAAGGGAGGAATCACAGGAAAACAGAGGGGAGTCTGAATAAAGTCAGAAAGCTCTTGTTTCGAATAGGCTGCAGATAGATCACTTACCCTCTGATTACTGTTCCTCCCAGTAATTGTGAAATCTGTGAAATGGGGATGATGATAACAATGTAATTCCTAAGGATGTTGTGAGGATTAAATGAACTTGTTGGTTCTTGATTTATTCTCCATCCTGCATAGATCCAGACCTCCTGGGCAATAGTAGGGGGAGGGAGAGTGAGCAGAGGTCTCCTCAATCCTTTGGCTCATCACATAGGACACCAAAGGCATGCCACTCCTTGATTCTTACTCTATGCTGCTCCCTACAAGGAGGAGAAGCTGATGAGTGGAATAGGGCTATATGTACCTCCATAATTTGCTACCTGCAATTACTTGGTCAGAGCTGCTAGGAGAAGCAACACTCAGAATAGCAGTACTCTTGAGCATGTCATTTTAACCTGACCCTTTCATACTTAAACCACATTCTTCCTCTTCAGGACTTAATTATTTGTGGCAAAAATACATCTTAAGCTCCTTTTGGATCGTCTCCTAAGATGGAATTGGTCTCTCTGTGTGGCCCCAACTCTAATTACTGTTTTCTTTATTAGCATGTGGTTTTATCTCATTGTAATTATTGGAATCCTGTTTCCAGGACAACCAGAAGTTAACCAAGGTCTTTGTACCTACAGTGTCAGAGTCCTACTATAGTCTTGATTCCTCTCACTTTTGTGGCCAACAGTATTCAGTTAGTTCCATAATTCTGCCAGCTTTCTTTCTTTGTGTTTTCTCTCCACACAGGATCAGGTTCACCCGTGCAGTTTCTTTAAATACATATACTAATGTAAATCCTGCTTTTCTAAAAGCTAACCTTGATGATTTTCTCTTCTACTAACCAATGGCTCCTATGGTAATAAGGACGTCCCACTTAAAATTGTTGCTACATACAAATCACTTGGAACAGCATTAAGCACATAGTAGGCACTCGATAAATCTGAGCTGCTATTACTCTCATCATCATCATTATTACTAGAATCACCTTATAGTTACTTTGTGGATTAAATAATGAAATATTTATAAAGTATGTTAATATATTGCCTAGCACCATTGTAGGCACTCAGTAACGTTAGATACTGCTAGTTACAGGAGCAGAAGCCAGAGATTTGTTTAAGAAAATAAAACACAGCATCTTCCAGGGTGATTGCGTTGGCTCCATTCTGTTCATTCTTGTATACCATTTCCTTCTAGGGTACTTTACAATGAGGATGAGTTTTCAGAATGATGCTTTATTCAGAGGTACTTCGAGATGTATGGTCATAGAAAAAATTCACTTATACTCAGTAAGTCAGAAAAGTAGCATCATATTTTATGTATTCATTTTAGAGTGATGATTATCTGTTTTTATAAGTAACTTATGCTCATCATGGAAAATGTAAGCAATTCAGAAAATTATAAAAAAGAAACACATCCTAAATCCTACCTCCCAGAAATATTCGCTGTGAATAGTTAAAGAGCATCTCCTAATATACATATACAGACAGGAAAATAGAAAAATAGGTAGATAGTAAGAATTAACCTTATAAGAATGGGAGAAACTCAGAAGTAATTCCTTTC
The DNA here is from genome assembly GCF_949987515.2 of Delphinus delphis. Classification (NCBI taxonomy): domain Eukaryota; kingdom Metazoa; phylum Chordata; class Mammalia; order Artiodactyla; family Delphinidae; genus Delphinus; species Delphinus delphis. The sequence continues at coordinate 75,224,388 of NC_082692.2, read as the reverse complement.
GTCCAGCTTCCTCTGTCACTACCTTCCAGCTTTGTTGCTTACATTATATTTACTCTGATGGGTTTATAGCATCCTCATTGTTTTGCAAATGTAATTCTCCCATTTGTTTAGTTCTGGTTCTATTTTTCTTTGCACCCACTGCTCATTACTAGTCTTGTTACTGTGGTTTGTACATCCCAGAATTATTTATTTTGACTTTTCTCTTCGTTGGATAACTTTCTTCATCAAGATTTTTTTCTAAGGAAGTCTCATGAGAGTTCTATTTTCTTAGGTTTTTCACTTTTCAGAATATTTGCCTACTGCTTTTATAGTTGAATAACAACCTGGCTGATATGGCATTCTCAGGACACCTTCTCTTTCCCTCTGAAGGTTACAGATTTTGCTGCATGATTTTCAGAGATTGGATGTTGCTGTGGAAAGTATGAGGCCAGGCTGATTCTTTTTCCCTATTGGAATTGACTCGCTTTCTTCTTAGATGCTGGAATAACTCTAGTTTTATCGATGTGTAATAGGTTAATTAGGGTATTTTAATACTGATTGTTTCATTTTTTTCTCAGTATTATATGTCATTTTCATCTGTGTATTTAGTTCTTTCTCTTCTAGGGAAATGTTTCTGTGTGATAACTCAGTTTTCTTTTTCTGGTCCACTGTTTCAGGGGACACGAATAATATTTTTGTTGTGTTCCTTTATCTGTCTTCCACTGTAATGTGTTTTCTGTTTGCTTTAACAAGTTCCTTGCCTTTTCCTTAAGTATTCATTATAATTATTTTGAATTTCTCTGTCATTCTGTAAATTTGGTTTTTAGCTTTGACTTTTTTCTAGTTCTCTTTTTTTTTCTCTAGTTCTCTTTTTTTTACTTAAGAGATCTTCAGTGGTACATAATATTTTTCAGTGTGTCCTTAGCTCTGGAATTTCCTTGTACATTCTCCACTTCGAACTTCTATTGAATATTCTTATTAAGCTCTTTAATATTAAAGAATACTCATTGGGTATTTGTTTCTGTTCCTTGAGTTATATTTTCTTCCAGCTGAGTTCTTCATCTGTCCTGTGTGTTATATTCCTCTCCACCCTCACCTGTCCATCCTCTCCATCACATAGTATGTCTGCATGGTGGTCATGCCTTCTCTTTTTGTCCCACTCACTATTAAGATAGGTACGTTTCTGTTTTTTCTTTTCTTCTTTTTTTTCTGAAGTGATGTGAGTGGATCTTCCTTGATCCCTTTTCAAATTATTTGGGACTAGTTTGCCTTCACCATTCTGAGCCATTGTTCGAGAACTGAATGCTGTTTTCTACCTATTTTTCTAAAGATTGATTTTCACAGTGTGGGCCTGGGACCAGCAGCATCAATTAATGAAGGGAATTCTTGGCCCCAACTCACCCTAATTAAGTCAGAAACTCTGGAGATGAGGCCCAGTAATCTTTGTTTCCATAAGCGTTCCAGGTGATTCTCGTACATTTTAAAACTTCAAAGCCACTGCAATAAACATTGTAGAGATGTGGGACAGGAAAGCTGTGGTGGAGCAGAGCACACTTCATGCCGGGGGGACGGGAACTCTGCTCTATGATCCTATTAAGTATCCTGTCCCTGGGCCTATTCCTCAACCCTCATTGTTCCCACTCGTATGGGCTTTAACACATCCCCTCACTGGCCATGTTGCACTGCAAATCAGCAAGTTCCGGTGTTCCTTCTGCCTCTGTTGACAGGGCTGCCATGAAATGTCCTGCAGGTTGTTTCTGCAAAAGGACACCTGGTTGAGGGGATGGAGTAGGGACTAAACTCCAGTCTTCACTCTGCTCACAAAGAGTGTGCCTGGTGCACGGCTGCCTCAGCCCAGAGGAGGGGATGCCATTTTCTAATTGATCTGCCCAGAGGGGGCATCTTTTCATACCAGGAAAATCTATAGTATGTACTGGCAGTCTTGATAAGGTCTTTTTCTTTCTTTTTTTTTTAACATCTTTATTGGAGTATAATTGCTTTACAATGGTGTGTTAGTTTCTGCTTTATAACAAAATGAATCAGTTATACACATACATATGTTCCCATATGTCTTCCCTCTTGCATCTCCCTCCCTCCCACCCTCCCTATCCCACCCCTCTATGTGGTCACAAAGCACCGAGCTGATCTCCCTGTGCTATGCGGCTGCTTCCCACTAGCTACCTATTTTACATTTGGTAGTGTATATATGTCCATGCCACTCTCTCACTTTGTCACAGCTTACCCTTCCCCCTCCCCATATCCTCAAGTCCATTCTCTAGAAGATCTGTGTCTTTATTACCATCTTGCCCCTAGATTCTTCATGACCATTTTTTTTTTCTTAGATTCCATATATATGTGTTGGCATACGGTACTTGTTTTTCTCTTTCTGACTTACTTCACTCTATATGACTCTAGGTCCACCCACCTCACTACAAATAACTCAATTCCATTTCTTTTTTAATCGCTGAGTAATATTCCAGTGTATATATGTGCCACATCTTCTTTATCCATTCATCCGTTGACAGACACTTAGGTTGCTTCCATGTCCTGGCTATTGTAAATAGTGCTGCAATGAACATTTTGGTACATGAGTCGTTTTGAATTATGGTTTTCTCAGGGTATATGCCCAGTAGTGGGATTGCTGGGTCGTATGGTAGGTCTAATTTTAGTTTTTTAAGGAACCTCCATACTGTTCTCCATATTGGCTGTATCAATTTACATTCCCACCAACAGTGTATGAGAGTTCCCTTTTCTCCACACCCTCTCCAGCATTTATTGTTTGTAGATTTTTGGATAATGGCCATTCTGACTGGTGTGAGATGATATCGCATTGTAGTTTTGATTTCCATTTCTCTAATGATTAATGATGTTGAGCATTCATTCATGTGTTTGTTGGCAATCTGTATATGTTCTTTGGAGAAATGTCTATTTAGGTCTTCTGCCCATTTCTGGATTGGGTTGTTTGTTTTTTTGATATTGAGCTGCATGAGCTGCCTGTAAATTTTGGAGATTAATCCTTTGTCAGTTGCTTCATTTGCAAATATTTTCTCCCATTCTGAGGGTTGTCTTTTGGTCTTGTTTATGGTTTCCTTTGCTGTGCAAAAGCTTTGAAGTTTCATTAGGTCCCATTTGTTTATTTTTGTTTTATTTCCATTTCTTTAGGAGGCGGGTCAAAAAGGATCTTGTGATTTATGTCATAGAGTGTTCTGCCTATGTTTTCCTGTAAGGGTTTGATAGTGTCTGGCCTTACATTTAGGTCTTTAATCCATTTTGAGTTTATTTTTGTGTATGGTGTTAGGGAGTGTTCTAATATCATACTTTTACATGTAGCTGTCCAGTTTTCCCAGCACCACTTATTGAAGAGGCTGTCTTTTCTTCATGGTATATTCTTGCCTCCTTTATCAAAGATAGGGTGACCATAGGTGTGTGGGTTTCTCTCTGGGCTTTCTATCCTGTTCCATTGATCTATATTTCTGTTTTTGTGCCAGTACCATACTGTCTTGATTACTGTAGCTTTGTAGTATAGTCTGAAGTCAGGGAGCTGGATTCCTCCAGCTCCGTTTTTCTTTCTGATGATTACTTTGGCTTTTGGGGTCTTTTGTGTTTCCGTACAAATTGTGAAAATTTCTTTTCTAGTTCTGTGAAAAATGCCACTGGTAGTTTGATAAGGATTGCATTAAATCTGTAGATTGCTTTGGATAGTAGAGTCATTTTCACAATATAGATTCTTCCAATCCAAGAACATGGTATATCTCTCCATCTGTTTCTATCATCTTTTTTTTTTTTTTTTTCTTTTGCGGTACGCGGGCCTCTCACTGTTGTGGCCTCTCCTGCTGCGGAGCACAGGCTCCGGACGTGCAGACCCAACGGCCATGTCTCACGGGCCCAGCCACTTCATGGCATGTGGGAACTTCCTGGACTGGGGCATGAACCTGTGTCCCCTGCATTGGCAGGCAGACCCTCAACCACCGCGCCACCAGTGAAGCCCTATTTCTATCATCTTTAATTTCTTTCATCAGTGCCTTATAATTTTCTGCATAAAGGTCTTTTGTCTCCTTAGGTAGGTTTATTCCTAGATATTTTATTCTTTTTCTTGCAATGGTAAATGGGAATGTCTTCTTAATTTCACTTTCAGATTTTTCATCATTAGTGTATAGAAATGCTAGAGATTTCTGTGCATTAATTTTGTATCCTGGTACTTTACCAGATTCATTGATTAGCTCTAGTAGCTTTCTGGTAGCATCTTTAGGATTCTCTATGTAGAGTACCATGTCATCTGCAAACAGTGACAGCTTTACTTCTTCTTTTACAATTTGGATTCCTTTTAATTCTTTATCTTCTCTGATTGCTGTAGCTAAGACTTCCAAAACTATGTTGAATAATAGTGGTGAGAGGGGGCAACCTTGTCTTGTTCCTGATCTTAGTGGAAATGGTTTCAGTTTTTCACCTTTAGGGATGATGTTGACTGTGGGTTTGTCATATATGGCCTTTATTATGTTGAGGAAAGTTCCCTCTATGCCTACTTTCTGGAGGGTTTTTATCATAAATGGGTGTTGAATTTTGTCAAAAGCTTTCTCTGCATCTATTGAGATGATCATATGGGTTTTCTCCTTCAATTTGTTAATATGGTGTATCACATTGATTGATTTGCATATATTGAAGATTCCTTGCATTCCTGGAATAAACCCCACTTGATCATGGTGTATGATCCTTTTAATGTGCTGTTGGATTCTGTTTGCTAGTATTTTGTTGAGGATTTTTGCATCTATGTTCATCAGTGATATTGGCTTGTAGTTTTCTTTCTTTGTGACATCTTTGTCTGGTTTTGGTATCAGGGTGATGGTGGCCTCGTAGAATGAGTTTGAGAGTGTTCCTCCCTCTGCTATATTTTGGAAGAATTTGAGAAGGATAGGTGTTAGCTCTTCTCTAAATGTTTGATGGATTCGCCTGTGTAGCCATCTGGTCCCGGGCTTTTGTTTGTTGGAAGATTTTTAATCACGGTTTCAATTTCATTGCTTGTGATTGGTCTGTTCATATTTTCTATTTCTTCCTGGTTCAATCTCAGAACGCTGTGCATTTCTAAGAATTTGTCCATTTCTTCCAGATTGTCCATTTTATTGGCATAGAGTTGCTTGTAGTAATCTCTCATGATCCTTTGTATTTCTGCAGTGTCAGTTGTTACTTCTCCTTTTTCATTTCTAATTCTATTGATTTGAGTCTTCTCCCTTTTTTTCTTGATGAGTCTGGCTAATGGTTTATCAGTTTTGTTTATCTTCTCAAAGAACCAGCTTGTAGTTTTATTGATCTTTGCTATCGTTTCCTTCCTTTCTTTTTCATTTATTTTTGGTCTGATCTTTATGATTTCTTTCCTTCTGCTAACTTTGGTGTTATTTTGTTATTCTTTCTCTAACTGCTTTAGGTGTAAGGTTAGGTTGTTTATTTGAGATGTTTCTTCTTTCTTAAGGTATGATTGTATTGCTATGAACTTTCCTCTTCAACTGCTTTTGCTGCATCCCATAGGTTTTGCGTCATCATGCTCTCATTGTCATTTGTTTCAAGGTATTTTTTGATTTCCTCTTTGATTTCTTCAGTGATCTCTTGGTTATTAAGTAGTGTATTGTTTAGCCTCCATGTGTTTGTTTGTATTTTTACAGACTTTTTCCCTGTAATTGATACCTAGTTTCATAGCATTGTGGTCAGAAAAGATGCTTGATACGATTTCAATTTTCTTAAATTTACCGAGGCTTCATTTGTATCCCAAGATATGATCTATCCTTGAGAATGTTCCATGAACACTTGAGAAGAAACTGTATTCTGCTGTTTTTGGATGGAATATCCTATAAATATCAATTAAGTCCATCTTGTTTAATATATCATTTAAGGCTTGTGTTTCCTTATTTGTTTTCATTTTGGATGATCTGTCCATTGGTGAAAGTGGGGTGTTAAAGTCCCCTACTATGATTGTGTTACTGTTGATTTCCCCTTATGGCTGTTAGTATTTGCCTTATGTATTGAGGTGCTCCTATGTTGGGTGCATAAATATTTACAATTGTTATATCTTCTTCCTGGATTGATCCCTTGATCATTATGTAGTGTCCTTCTTTGTCTCTTGTAATAGTCTTTATTTTAAAGTCTATTTTGTCGGATATGAGAATTGCTATTCCAGCTTTCTTTTGATTTCCATTTGCATGGAATATCTTTTCCCATTCCCTCACTTTCAGTCTGTATGTGTCCCTAGGTCTGAAGTGGGTCTCTTGTAGACAGCATATATATGGGTCTTGTTTTTGTATCCATTCAGCCAGTCTGTGTCTTTTGGTTGGAGCATTTAATCCGTTTAGATTTAAGGTAATTATTGATATGCATGTTCCTATTACCATTTTCTTAATTGTTTTTGGTTTGTTATTGTAGGTGTTTTCCTTCTCTTGTGTTTCCTGCCTAGAGAAGTTCCTTTAGCATTTGTTGTAAAGCTGGTTTGGTGGTGCTGAATTCTCTTAGCTTTTGCTTGTCTGTAAAGGTTTTAACTTCTCCATCAAATCTGAATGAGATCCTTGCTGAGTAGCGTAATCTTGGTTGTAGGTTCTTCTCCTTCATCACTTTAAATATGTCCTGCCACTCCCTTCTGGCTTGCAGAGTTTCTGCTGTAAGGTTAGCTGTTAACCTTATGTGGATTCCCTTGTATGTTATTTGTTGTTTTTGCCTTGCTGCTTTTAATTTTTTTTCTTTGTATTTAAGTTTTGATACTGGGATTAATATGTGTCTTGTTGTGTTTCTCCTTGGATTTATCCTGTATAGGACTCTCCGTGCTTCCTGGACTTGATTTACTATTTCCTTTCATATATTAGGGAAGTTTTCAACTGTAATCTCTTCAAATATTTTCTCAGTCCCTTTCTTTTTCTCTTCTTCTTCTGGGACCGCTATAAGTCGAATGTTGGTGCATTTCATGTTGTTCCAGACGTCTCTGAGACTGTCCTCAATTCTTTTCATTCTTTTTTCTTTATTCTGCTCTGCAGTAGTTATTTCCACTATTTAATCTTCCAGGTCACTTACCTGTTCCTCTGCCTCAGTTATTCTGCTCTTGATCCCTTCTAGAGAATTTTTAATTTCATTTATTTTGTTGTTCATCACTGTTTGTTTGCTCTTTAGTTCCTCTAGGTCCTTGTTAAACGTTTCTTTTTATTTTTTATTTATTTATTTTTTTTGTGGTACGCGGGCCTCTCACTGTTGTGGCCTCTCCCGTTGCAGAGCACAGGCTTCGGACGTGCAGGCTCAGCGGCCATGGCTCACGGGCCTAGCCGCTCCTCGGCATGTGGGATCTTCCTGGACCGGGGCACGAGCCTGTGTCCCCTGCATCGGCAGGCGGACTCTCAACCACTGCACCACCAGGGAAGCCCTTAAACGTTTCTTGTATTTTCTCTCTTCTATTTCCAAGATTTTGTATCATCTTTCCTATCAGTATTCTGAATTCTTTTTCAGGTAGACTGCCTGTTTCCTCTTCATTTGTTAAGTCCGGTGGGTTGTTGCCTTGCTCCTTCATGTGCTGTGTGTTTTTCTCTCTTCTCATTTTGCTTAACTTACCGTGTTTGGGGTCTCCTTTTCGTAGGCTGCATGTTCATAGTTTTCGTTGTTTTTGGTTTCTGTCCTCAGTGGCTAAGGGTGGTTCAGTGTGTTGTGTAGGGTTCCTGGTAGAGGGGAATAGTGCCTGTGTTCTGGTGGATGAGGCTTGATCTTGTCTTTCTGGTGGGCAGGTCCACGTCTGGTTGTGTGTTTTGGGGTGTCTGTCGCCTTATTATGATTTTAGGCAGCCTCCCTGCTAATGGATGGGGTTGTGTTCCTGTCTTGCTAGTTGTTTGGCACAGGGTGTCCAGCCCTGTAGCTTGCTGGTCGTTGAGTGGAGCTGGGTCTTGGTGTTGAGATGGAGATGTCTGGGAGATTTTTGCCGTTTGATATTACGTGGAGCTGGGAGGTCTCTTGTGGACCAGTCTACTGAACTTGGCTGTCCCCTCTCAGAGGCACAGCCCTGAAGCCTGGCTGGAGCACCATGAGCCTTTCATCCCCATGGCTCAGAATAAAAGGGAGAAAAAATAGAAAGAAAGAAAGAGAGAGAGAGAGAGAGAGGGAGGGAGGGAGGGAGGAAGAAGATAAAATAAAATAAGATAAAGTAAGATAAAACAAAATAAAGTTATTAAAATAAAAAATAATTATTAAGAAAAAAATTTTTAATGTAAAAAAAAGGACCGACAGAACCCTAGGACAAATGGTGAAAGCAAAGCTATAGAGACAAAATCTCACACAGACACATACTTATACACACTCACAAAAAGAGAGAAAGGGAAAAAATATATATATATATATCTTTGCTCCCAAAGTCCTTCTCCTCAATTTGGGATGATTCGTTGTCTATTCAGGTATTCCACAGATGCAGGGCATATCATGTTGATTGTGGAGATTTTAATCCGCTGCTCCTGAGGCTGCTAGGAGACATTTCCCTTTCTCTTCTTTGTTCACACAGCTCCTGGGGTTCAGGTTTGGATCTGGCCCCGCCTCTGCGTGTAGGTCGCCAGAGGCTGTCTGTTCTTCGCTCAGACAGGACGGGGTTAAAGGAGCCGCTAATTCGGGGGCTCTGGCTCTCTTAGGCCGCGGGGAGGGAGGGGTACGGATGTGGGACGAGCCTGCGGCGGCAGAGGCCGGCGTGACATTGCACCAGCCTGAGGCGCGCCGTGCGTTCTCCCGGGGAAGTTGTCCCTGAATCACGGAAACCTGGCTGTGGCGGGCTGCACAGGCTCCCGGGAGGGCAGGTGTGGAGAGTGACCTGTGCTCGCGCACAGGCTTCTTGGTGGCGGCAGCAGCAGCTTTAGCGTCTCATGCCCGTCTCTGGTGTCCGTACTGATAGTCGCGGCTCGCTCCCGTCTCTGGAGCTCCTTTAAGTGGCGCTGTTAATCTCCTCTGCTATTGTTTCTCCATGTGCTTTGTTGTTCTGGATAATAAGTCAAGTATTTTTTCCAGTCCATGATGTCTCCTCTATTCTACTCATCAGCCTTACTGCCTGGAAAAAACTTTGGCCAGAAGATTATTCTTGTAAAAACATATATGTTATTATGTTATTTCAAACACTGTGCCATATTTGTTTCTTCTTATGTCTCCTCCTCGATTGAACTGTGTGCCAGGCAAGAACCAGGTTTTTTTTGTTTTGTTTTGTTTTGTTTATATCTCCAGGGCTACCTCAGAGCCACAGTCGTCCCTTAGCTCCAGAAAAGCTTGGCCCCATCCTCCTGATAAGGTCTTAAAATGATATGTAGGAGCTTCTGTAATAAAGCTGTATTCCTTGAATTTGTCCAGGTTTTCTAATCACTCCCCTTCTCTCCGTCTGTACCTTTACAAATTTTAGGGTATTTTTGAGAATTCTTAGAATTCTGTCTATTTTTTTTCTTTAGTGTTGCCTCTAGGTGTATGTAGGGCTGGGGTAGGAAGAATTAAGGAGATAACTTTACCAGAACTTCATTTTCTTTTCTTAGCTTATAGTTTAAAAATTTCTAGCAGCAGCTCATAGCACTTTGCTGGTTTTATAGCTGCTGGTAAAATTTTAGCCTTTAAAAATGCTATTTCCTTACTAGTTTTGTTAGTTTGTTATGGGGGGTGTGTGATTCTATGTTCCTGCCTTATTCTACTATTAATATACAACAAATACATTATTATTTTTTTACCAACATGAATGAAAACAATTATTTTCTACTTAGCTTTTTTTTTTTTTTTTGTGGTACGCAGGCCTCTCACTGTTGTGGCCTCTCCCGTTGCGGAGCACAGGCTCCGGACGCGCAGGCTCAGCGGCCATGGCTTACGGGCCTAGCCTCTCTGCAGCATGTGGGATCTTCCCGGACGGGGCCACGAATCCGTGTTCCCTGCATCGGCAGGCAGACTCTCAACCACTGTGCCACCGGGGAAGCCCTCTACTTAGCTTTTTTTAAAAAGTTTATTTATTTTTAATTTTGGCTGCATTGGGTCTTTGTTGCTGTGGGCGGTCTTTTCTCTAGTTGTGGTGAGCGGGGGCTACTCTCTGTTGCGGTGTGTGGGCTTCTCATTGCGGTGGCTTCTCTTGTTGCAGAGCACAGGCTCTAGGGCCTGCAGGCTTTAGTTGCTGCAGCATGCGGGCTCAGCAGTTGTGGCTCGCGGGCTCTAGAGCGCAGGCTCAGTAGTTGTGGTGCATGGGCTCAGCTGCTCCGCATCATGTGGAATCTTCCCGGACCAGGGCCCGAACCCGTGTTCCCTGCATTGGCAGGTGGATTCTTAACCACTGTGCCACCAGGGAAGCCTATCTACTTAGCTTTTTATCAGGTAGATTTCTTTGGTTGTTATAGTTGTATGCTTTGCATAACTTAGCTAGGAAAAAAAAGAAATGAGGTTTGAGAGGATGCTGGGTAGAATATGGGATTAAAGGACAAGTTCTGGAGATGAAGAGCTGGCAACTTGTGCCCTCAGCAGGACAGATTGGTGGACATTGGGAAGGCTCTGGCCAGGAGATTACTGAGGTCTAAGTAACTACTAGGCATATGATGTGAATGGCAGGCTGGCCAGTGCAGCAAAGAGGGGTTTTCTCTTAAAGCAGTGGTTCTCACCAGGAATTGATTTGTCCCCTTGCCACCCACCACCATCTGGAGACATTTAGCAACATCTGGAGACATTTTTGCCTGTCATGACTGGAGAGGTGGTGTTACTGGCGTCTAATGGGTGGAGGGCATACATATCTACAATGCAAAGGATAGCACTCCACAACCTGGAATTATCTGATGCAAAATGTCAATAGTGCTGGGGTGGAGAAATCCAACCCTACAGGAAGGGAGTTTAGATAGGCAGGAACAATAGCTGTTCATTATACTTTTCAGTTGGCAGATGAACATTCACATTAATCCAGGAATGAGTATATATACTGGTTTCATTCAGACTTTGAGTATTGCATTCCTTTTTTTTCCCTTGTCTTTTTTTAACTAAAGAACTTAGCATTTTACTTCCTTGCAGGTACAGTCATTGTGATATTGTCTTACCCTTGTATCAGCACCCAGAAGTCAATTTTAATTCACTAAAGAAAGTCATGTTAATCCTTCTCTTAATGGTTAAGTTTGTAACTCTAATGAAGTTTTTGAAATTAGATTCCTGCATAATAGTCACAATAGAAATTATCAAAAACATTGATTTGGTAATAATTTAAAGTTTTAGCTCCATACTCAAAAGGATCTTATCTTTGAGCTGTATGGGCTGTAAACATTCCCCTTCCTCTCTTCTAGGTTCTTTGGTTGGTCTAATAATTAAATTGACACCAAACAGATTAACAGAAGAAAAATAAATTTTCTGCATACAGGAGCCCCAAAGATGTGAGACCAAAAGGCAGACAATTAAGACTTATATGCCCTTCTGAGCTAAGGAGAAGGGAGTAGGGATCTAGGGATTCAAAGGGGAGGAAGATGAATCACAGCAAGATGAGAAGAACAGATGTTTGGTGAACAACTGTTAGCCACGCCATGCAGAGAAGTCTTTCTAATATAAAAAGTTATCTTTGATATTAGCTCTCTTCCTAGTACAGATCCTCTATCTAAATTCTTTTAGGCAGTTAAGGGGAAGGTAAACAGCTCTTTCTAACTCTGTTGATTGTCTTCAGCTCAAAATAATCTACATACCAAGTGGTGTGTTTTGGGGGGTGGGGGTGGGAGGGTATAGTGTATTCTGCTCCCCCTCAGAGCCTCACATCCTTTGTGCAAGACTGACAGGTAAGAACTACCTTTTGTTTTCTTAATCAAATGGGTGTTTGCAAGTGACCACATTGTTTGTCACTGGACAACTGACCATGTGACTATGGACAAGTTGCTTAATCTCTCTAGACTGCAGTGTCAATAACAAACATATCTCAAATGGGTGTGGAGGAGTAGATGCGCCCCTTTCTGTTCTCATACTCTATGGAATTATGCAATGTAAGTTATGCAGACTGGATGAGCCCTCCCTTCCGGAGACTGGGGGCAGGGGAGTCTTCTGCTTTGAATGGATCTCTAAGTTTTTGTGAGATACCCCAGTGCCAGTCTTTCCATAACATCTCTTTTGCCAGCATGCCCACAGCCAGGTATAATGCGACACTGTGCATTAATACATTTTAACAGATTTTAAATGAACTTTCTCTAAGCAGATAGAAGACAGAACATTCCGAGGGAAATCCCTTGGCAGACAAGCACATCTGTTGGCGATTTGGCAGCCCTGGAACAGTTTCATCAGGCTGCATCAGCAGTTTCTCTCAAAATGTGAACAGTATGTTTGCTAAAGGCACACACGATTATGTCTGAACCTCATAAACTTCTCTCAATTATGAGGAAATGTCACTGTCAAAACTCTAATGCCTCAAATGACCCCAACCACAAGCTGTTAGAGAAAAGAGAAAAACCACCACCAAACGCAAAAGTGGTATCTGAAAAGCCATTTAATACTTTAGAAGTTTCTTCCTGGAATCTGTAAGCAAAGCAAAATTTGACAGCGTTTCTCAGTGTTGATAGTGTGCAAAGATGTTTATCTTTATTACTTGCTGGCAGTGTGGTATATCATTATAAAACTTGGTTTTACTTCTAATTAAACATTTAAAATGAAGTTGCTCTTCTGTGCTCTTGTGAAAGATGGAAGAGTATTAAGTAACTTTCATTGCCCAGTGGAATTACCTATGTTCAAAAACTCAACCAAATTAATGTCTGTTGGTGAAGTTCATTTTAAAATAGTATAACCCTAACCATTTGAGGAAAATTAATATTCCCTGTGAACGAATATTTTAACCAAAATGTGGTAAGTTTATTAATAACTCTGAGTGGAGAGAAAACACAATTTGAAAAATGGTCGACATTTTACTTGAGGGTTACCTTTTATGCCAATAATTATTTCTGGGATTTCTAAGCAAAAGAACACATTTACTCAATTGCTATCCATTAATCTGGAAGATGTCCTCTCTTTTAATTGTTCAAAAAAAAAACCCCATCAAATTGTTTCTGAATGTTAAGTTTTGGTGGGCTCTGCAATATGAAGGCTGGAATTAAATTTCTACTTTGGCAGTTGGTTGGTAGGTAGTTATGGTACATCTTTCTAGACGCTTTTGCAATTTTAAGATGAAAGAATGTGATCTAAACATTCTTAGTTCTAATGCTAATTTCTCTGTGAAGCCTTACTGATACCAATAGCTGTGAACATGCCTTTATTTTGTACCTCCGTTGTGTTCTCTCTTTCTTTGCATCTGGCAATCTGGTGGTGGTGGTGGTGGTGTTCCTCTCACCAATTAGACTGGGGCTCCTTGCTCAATATCTTGGTTGTTTTATCTCATTCACATACACATTGTATAGGCTGGGCCATTGGAACTTCAAGATGGGGTCTGGGTAAAGCAAAGAGAATGAAACTTTGAAGTGAAGTTGGTAATATAGGTTTTAAAGAGTGAGCTTCCATTTAAACTTCATTAGAAGAGGAGTCAAGAGTGACCCTTTAATGTGAACCCTTGATGGTCTTAATCCCATCAGTTCCTTGGTGTTGGAGACTGAGGATTTAGGCTTAGGCTTCACTTGGAGCCTCTAACCCCATGTTTGTCATGGAGAAAGAGCTGTATAATTTCTTTGGATGATGACTGATTATTTTCTTACAACACTTTTGGGGAGGTAGTGGACATGGTTAAAAATGGGTAAGTGTTCCTGAGTCTGAAAGATCAGAGTTCAAGTTCTATTTCTGCTGCTTTCTAGATATAGGACTTTCAGCAAGCTATTGGACATCTATGAGTCCCAGTTTCTTATCTGTAAAGTAACAGTACTGTTCTCCTACATATGTTATAATGATTAAACATTTAATGCTTGTTAGCTGCCATAAAAATACTTTTATAACAAAAGTTCTCACTATTGTTAGTGGAAGTCAGGAAAAGTGTTTAGGGCTCTGGGATGCAGGGTTGTGAGAAAAATCTTCCTACTGATCCTTTCTCCCAATACCAATGTTATCCAAAGTTACCTGTGATTATTTTCTTTGCACTTGCCCCTATTTTCCCCTCATGACCTTAGTATTCCTTCCCTTTTCCTTCTAAGATAAATAGGCATACAGTGGTTCTACAGGCTTTCTTTCTCCATGAGTACAGAAAATGAGGTGGGGATAGTGCCGTATAAAATAATTTAAAAAACAGTATGCTTGTACAAAACTGAGACTACCAGAAATAAATTTGAGGTTTCATGTCTTCCAGGTAACTAGAAGCACTTTTTTAAAAAAATGAAATTTCTGAAAGCATACAGTAGAAAATTCACAGGGGGATAATACACTTTTTTTTTTTCACATTATTAGGTTCAGTAGAATTTAACTCTCATCTCTTGATGATAATGATGATAACAGCCAGCATGCTGGCATTGTTCCATGAGGTAGATACTGTTGTCATACTTACTGTGTAAGTAGCCAGACTCCAGAGCCCATACCTGTTATGTGTCCCGTTCTGTTCTTAGACCTGGATGAGACTTAGTCTTTACCTGCAAGGAGCTAACAGGCTAAGGGAGAATAGAACACAGGGGTGCAGATCACCTTACCATGAGGCTGCATAGGAGACTGACTCAAACACCAAGAACAACAGAGGAGAACTTGGTGTTGTCTGTTTCTGGAGAGACAGAGGAAATGGCAATTTGGCATGGATTTTGGAGACAAGGTCAAGTTTCCAAAGCAGAGGAGCCTGGGGGATGGGAAAGGGGACTGGGCAGCACTGCAAGAATAAGAAATAGCTGAGCTGAAGGAGGGTCCTGAGGGAGTGTGGTGCCCGAAAAGTCAAGGTGGACCAAGAGAGTCCTGCAGCATGTGGGGACTGCAGGACAGCATGAGATTTGGGCCCGAGGTCGTCATTAGTGACCTTGGAAAGCAATTCTATTAGAATGGCAGAGGGAAGAAGCCAACATTGTATTTGACTGAGGAGACAGTGCAGATTGGGTGTTCAGAAGATTCCTTCAAGAATGTTTGTGGTTAAAGAAAGGAGAAAAAGAAGTTGGTAACTTGCGAGTTTAACATGAGTGAGAACACTTATTTGTAAGAAAGAGAAGACATAAGGATTAGTAGAGGAATCAACAGAAAAGGGGAGACCGAAGACAAAACGGAAAGAAGAGAGTGTTCTGAGCCTTGGAAGAGGAAGTTGGTGAGAAGTGTTTTATTACCCTTATGTGTGGGATTTGAATGCTTAACTAGAGACTATATTGCAAAGGAAAATACATTTTGGGCAGAAATGCTTGGTGACCCTCCACATGCTTTTTCTTTAATATGTGGCTTGCTGAGGTCCCAGAGCTCAGTATAAAGAAAACAGTGGTTGACATGGTGTCCTCGGCTTAATCTGGACAGTTGCATTCTTCCTGATGAGTTTTCTCTTTCCTCTGATTCCTCTTCTCCTGGCTTACCTCTGTCCACTCCACTCTCTTGATACTGGTCACTTCTGACCCCTCAGTCTGTTGCTATTGGCTCCTGGCTTTTTGCTTTTTTTCTTAGCTTCCAGATCGGCTGCCCAGTTTGGGCTCAAAATTTAATGCAGGTCATTCAATCTGTAATGATCCCTTTTCTTGGCAAGGCCAATGTCTTGACTTTTCATATCCTGTCCTCACAGTAGCTCCACCGTGCTTAGCGTAGTGGATGCCCTGTGACTCTTCCCCCGCTGTCCTGGTGACGTCTGTGGGACACAGGAAAGGACACAATAGATGGCAATAAAGGGTGCAGGAAGGAGGAGGAGAAATACTGAAAACAAATGCAGTTGGAAACATCAGCCTAGAATAGAGGAGGAGCAGGTCATCTCCGGAAGGACAG
The DNA here is from genome assembly GCF_949987515.2 of Delphinus delphis. Classification (NCBI taxonomy): domain Eukaryota; kingdom Metazoa; phylum Chordata; class Mammalia; order Artiodactyla; family Delphinidae; genus Delphinus; species Delphinus delphis. The sequence continues at coordinate 75,208,599 of NC_082692.2, read as the reverse complement.
CCCCAGGCAGCAGGGAAGAATGAAGATGCTGTAAGATGGAGAGGAGAAAGCAGAGGGAGCTCCTAGCACAGGGCCCAGCGGGCTAGATAGACACCAGGAAGAACAGGGGGTGGAAATAAACGAAGATCACCCGAATAAGGACAAGCAAAGGCTATTTAGCCAGAGCTTGCTAATGCAAGGGAGTCTGCCACCGTTACCTGCACTTGGCAGAGACTCAGAGGCAATCATGGGAGTGGAAGCTTTAGAGAGGAAAGAAGTGTGCCCCGACTAGAGGTTGTTGACATGGGGAAGCTGGAGCCAGGCTAGATAGAAGCAGGACATCCTCTGTGGCTGGTTAGGGGAGGTTATTTAGCTTTCTCTGGTTGGTCCTAAGTTGGAGGCCAGAAGCAAAAATTGGGGAAACCAGGCACTATATATTAAGTACTGACCATTTGGGGCCAACTGTTACAGAGGTTGTTGTTTGGCTTCCTGGAATGGTTGCTGCAGACTGTGGGCCAGAGTTCTCTTTTTATATATAGTCTGGCCATCATCCCTTGTGTATTCAGTCTCTCATGGGTTAGAGTTACAGAGGTCATTTTCACTGTGCGTAGGTACTGTATTTTGCAGGACATGCTTTGAGTTGTGGCCTGGTCAGATCTGGATTATCACAGAATTCTGCAGTATTCCATGTGGCAGGATGCCAGTACACTTCGTTTCCACAGACTTTCATACATCCCCCTTCAGTAACTAAGGGGACTAGCTTCTAAACATAAACTGGAAACAATATTTTTATAAATGTTAACTTTTATGGAAACTTTAAAAGTAACACTCAAAGTACTTTTCTTTTGTGTTTACTCAAATATAGTTCTCAATGCAGCTGTGGCTTTCAGAGCAGCCTAATTACTTTCATATACCATGAACAGTCGATAGAGCAATGGGAAAAGTCATAGCTATAAATTTATATTACTTGAGGGAGAATATTTGGTCTTAGAAATATTAATGCAGCTCCCCAGCTCATATTATAGGAATTAGTTTTATTCGTGAAGTAGAATTTGATAGACTTTCTGACCCACCTAAGAATGTGGCACTGGGGAGAAGTGTTTTTGCACATTGGCTGGCTCTGAGTTCTTCATTCTAGACATGTCAGCTCAAAGGAAGGGCAGTGTGTTCCTAAAAGAAGTGTACTTGGATATCCCTACACTTTGTTCAAGGGAAAGGTCAAAGTATGGAGGAACAGAAAGTCAAACATGGTGTCAGACAGTTGGAGATGACAGTCATTTCCAATTAACACAGAGCTATAATGTACTCCGAGTGTATTTTTTTAAAATTACTAAGCTATTTATTAATTTCATAGAGCAGCAAAAATTGAAAGTTGCCAATGTAGAAAGCTAGGGCACAGGGGTAAAATTCTGTCTGTGAATGTTTTTCAGCACTAATTTCAGGTCTGTTGTTCTGGTAGAAACTCCAAACACTTTTCTTCAGTGCTATGTGTTGCATGTATAAATTAATGTGCAGGGAAGAAGTGTCTTGTCATCTGGGTTAGAGCTTTGTTTATAATATCAATTCAAAGTAATACTTTCCTTGGGCTAGGTAGTATCATAAGGACAAAAGAATGGGTCTTCTTTCCCTATTTATGATCGAAACCAGTCTTGCCTGTGGTCTCAATGGTGCAAAGTGCGAGAGTACAACTAAGTGGAACCACCTGTAGATTACTAGAAGAACAATTCTTGCCCACTTACTGAAAGGTTATCAGTTCCCCAGAACTTGGAGAAAGGCTCTGGTCTTCAGGACACCCTGGTGATGGCCAAGCTGCCCATTGTCCTAGTTGAACCATTATTTAAGGTCAGGCTTTGCTATTGCAGCAGTTTACTTCGTACATGCCAAGCACTTCCCCAGGACCTTTGCTATAGCCGTCAGGGCAGTGCTGAACCCCAGGCACATACACAGCGACCACTCTGAGACCTGCCAATGCTGGGAGTTGGAAGAGGGCAAGATTCCCCTCACTGTCTCCATACTCAGGTCACTTTCCTACATGTGATACGTTTCCTTCTTAAATTACCCAGCTATATTGCTTCTGTGAGCCTACCTAACTGCCTAGAATAAACACTATGTTTCCAACCCTCTTTGCTTTTTAGTATGGCTGTATAACTAAATTCTGGACAGTGGGAGTGAGGAGAAGCGATACATGCAACAACTAAAACATATGCTTAAAGGTTGGAGGTCTGCCCCGCCTCTAACCTGCTGCCTAGACAGTGGATGGGATGGCTGGAGTGCCATCTCAGACCGTGAAAGTAGGGACCATACCCTAGGGGTGGTAGAACACAAATCTGGAAGTAGCCCTGGTTTCAGATGTCTGCAGAGCTGGTGGCCAGACCACTTCTGGTCTGCTGGTCTCAGACTTATGTGGGAGAATAAAAATATGTCTGCTTAAACCACTGTTATTTTGAAGTGTGTTTGTGTCTGTGTGTGTCCATATGTCTGTATATAGTATTGTATCGTTATATAGTTATATCTATTTCTAACTAATAGACTATATTTTTTCTTTGCCTTTCCTTTCAGCATCTTGATAAATTATTATGTCACAAATACATGGCGTATCTATAATATCTATATGTATATATGCAGTTATATGTGTATATATATAAAATTATATGAGCGTGTATGTATTTATATGTATAAACTTTTTTTCTAACCTAATTTTAATAGGATGTGTGGAATTCAAAATGTTATAAGAATACGTACAGCTTCTAATTTGAAGGTCACTTTGTTAAGATAAATCACTTTAACAGCCTTTCATTAAAGGACAGGTTTGAAATCTGATTTTCCTTTTCTTTTTCCCCCCTTAAATTCTGAAAAGAACACATTGGAAGCTGTTCCACTTGGAACACAGACCACATAACTAGGGTGACTGAAGCAACCGAAACTGATACCTCTTAAATCACTTCAATATGGTGGCAGTAAAAGTTCCTGTTCTTCAGCCTACCCAAACTCTTTCTTCTCCCAAAGCTACATAATCTGGGACTCCGGGAAGTGTCTGCTATTAGCTAGAACCAGGCAATTCTTCCCCAAACAGCACAAGTTAGTGTTCAAAATTGAATAATTTCTTTATGGAAATCATGCTCTCCTACAGTATATTTGAATGAACAAGCTAACAAATGAATCTCAGAAGGCTCATTTCATTTTCCCGTTTGCCATTTTCATCTTGTTTCCTAGCATCGCATATTGAAGAGCTAACTTTAGTCCTCTAAGATGTGGAGAGGGCCAAATCAGCATACCTGGATTTTTCATTGTTTTCCTGTAAGGATTAAACTTCATTCCTGGTTATTATGTGTGTGTAAGTTTGTAGCAAGTGGATTTATACAGCTCAGTGGCTATTTTTCCTTGTTGATATCCTTTGGGGAGTTTGCTTGGAACCAATTCCTACTTTAGGCCTCCTTGCTGTCAAAATAATATAAACACCAGGGACAGAAAATATATCTCAGTCCATCAAGCCTATCCTCTTCCTCTCTGACTATCTCTAATTAGATTCTGAAAGTTTTAAGTGCTGAGAAGGTGGGCCTCAAAACCAGACGTTCATGCTGCAGTTTAATGGGGGTGGGGACACAGGGAGGGAATTAGGGAGCACATTCTAGACTCTGTAAAATGTCCATTGGATTTTTCAGAGTGAAAATGTATGGTATTGGTATTTGTAATATGTTTCAGTTTGAGTATGTGCATGTGTGATGCTAAGCTTTTCTTTTATTCTTATTTGAGGCCTCAGATTTTCAGAAAACTTTTTAGAGGTTTGTTTTCTGTCATGAAGGCTGCATATATTCTAACCCTGGCTCACGGTATATCCGGTGGATACCATCCCATTGTCAACTTTCATTTGGTTTTAGGTGGACTTCTATGGTAAAGCAGTATTTCCTTGATTCTGTTCATTTTTTCTCTTGGCTGAATCCTATTTAGGAATCATTTTAGATTGCCTCCTCCTAGAAGCCTCCCAGATTCCCTCAAGCCTTGATTAGGAGCTCTTTTTTTCTATGATCCTACTATGTATATCCTGTGCTCTAAGTCATCTGTCAACTTGGCTGTATCTTGCATCTGGCTATTCCTAACTCAAGGGCAGGGACTCTGCCTTATTTCCTTCGGGAGCAATGGTGCCAGCTCAGTGCCTGGCCCATAGTAAACACTCAGGAAATATGTGTTGAATTAATGTATTTTTCCAGAGGGACTTATTTTATTCATGGGGTAACATTTTTTGGCATGTGCTTAGAAGTTGCAAAATAAATATTAGTTGATTGGATTTCCAGTACTTAAGTAATTCTCTGTTGCAAAGCAGGCACTTCTGAAAGACTCATTAAAGCAGTTTTCTGAAAGTGCATATATATTATACCCTATTTCCTCCTAAGTGCATGGGCTTAGTGAAAGATAAATAATAAATTGATAACATCCTAAGAATTACTGGAAGAAGCAGCACATTGTCTGTTATTCCCTGTAGGTAGTGTACAGAGTTGATGGGTGAGGAAGGCTTCTGATTTTCTGTTGTGACAGTCAGTGACAACATCTGTAGTATGAATTTTTTTTTTTTTTTTTTTTTGCGATACGCGGGCCTCTCACTGTTGTGGCCTCAGCGGCCATGGCACGGGCCCAGCCGCCCTGCGGCATGTGGAATCTTCCCGGACTGGGGCATGAACCCAGTCCCCTGCATCGGCAGGCGGACTCTCAACCACTGCGCCACCAGGGAAGCCCTGTAGTATGAATTTTGGTTAACTTTTGAATCCATGAAGCGGAGTGTTGAGTATGGTAGATTTTGTTTGAACCAAATATCTTCTGTCCATTAAGGAGGTTTGGTCCAAAGCATCCAACAGAGTTCCTCCCCTGTTGCAGACTTGAGCTAGGAAATTTTGTTTGTAGTCATTTTTAAGCTTTTTAGAGTTTACTTACATTTTAAGTGATTAACTGATGAGAAGAAATATTTTAGTTTTGAAATTTATTTCTAAATTTTCAAAGAGCAAATTAAACGCCGACTCCTTTCAGCATCTTGTAGGTGTGCAGTTTCTTGGTGCATCACTATGTACCTAGGTTTGCAAGTCTAGAAACTGAAGTTTGTACATTTACCCAGAGTGGAAAAGGGTCAAGGCCACTGACTCATGCTTACCTAACTCATAAGAAGATGATAAATTAGAATGCCAGTGTGTTCATTCTCCAGGAGAAATATAGCTGCCAAGTTACATTCATGTTATCCGGTCAGCACTTTCTCCAGTAAGAAGTCACAGTGGCAAATTAAATTAAAATCAGAAATACACTGTACTGGGCTTCCCTGGTGGCGCAGTGGTTGAGAGTCCGCCTGCCAATGCAGGGGACGTGGGTTCGTGCCCCAGTCCGGGAGGATCCCACATGCCACAGAGCGGCTAGGCCCGTGAGCCATGGCCACTGAGCCTGCGCGTCCAGAGCCTGTGCTCCGCAACAGGAGAGGCCACAACAGTGAGAGGCCCGCGTACCGCAAAAAAAAAAAAAAGAAATACACTGTACTGGTGAGGGTGTGGGGGAAATAAGCAGTATCGTATGCCATTAATAGAAGCTTAAATTGCTACAACCTCTTTGGAGGGAAATTTTGGCAATATCTCATATAAAAATGCATATATTCTTTGGGACTTCCTTGGGGGTCCAGTGGTAAAGAATTACAATGCAGGGGACGCCGGTTCGATGCCTGGTCAGGGAACTAAGACCCCCACATGCCTCAGGACAACTAAGCCCATGCACCACAACTACTGAGCTCATGTGCCTCAACTAGAGAGCCTGTGTGCCACAAACTACAGAGCCCGGGTGCTCTGGAAGCCACGTGCCACAACTAGAGAGGGAAAACCCACACGCCACAACTAGAGAGAAGACCGCATGCCACAAAGAGCCCGCGCACCACAGCAAAAGATCCTGTGTGCCTCAACGAAGATCCCGCAACTAAGATCCAACACAGCCAAAAATAAAAATTAAAATAAGTAAATAAATAATAAAAAAATAAGAATGCATGTATCCTTTGCCTTTGCAATTTTGCTTGTATAAATTTATCCTCAAGATAAATCTTGACATGTGGGCAAAGACATATGAATAACAGTGTTCCTTGTAGCATCACTCTAGGAATCGAAGAAATCTCAGTATCTATCCAATGTAAACTGGTCAGATGATTTATGGTATATTTATATGATATAAAACTGATGCTGTTAAAGAGAATTATATATGGAATATGTATGTACATGTAAGGTAGAAAATGGACTCCAAGATATGTTACTGAGGTGAAAATGAAAGATACAGAGCTATCTGTACAATGGGCTTCCTTCCACTGTATTAAAAGAAAGGAATACACACATATATGTATTATATATGTTATATGTGTTACTCTGCAAAGTGCGTTTCTGAAGTGCAGGAGACAAGTGCTGGGGTGGGAGGAAGACTCATTTTTTACTTTAAGTGCTTTGCATCTATTTGAATATGTTACCCTGTGCTTGCATGATTTATGTTTTCTACGAAAAAAGTTAAAATGATGCTCGAATAGTTTCTTGTTGAGTTTTGTTGATTTTAAAGTTAGCAACAAGGAAGGTGGTCTCGTTGCATAGCCTTGTTCTGGATGATCTCCTGCCAGAGTCACCTGCCACGCAGATCCCATCCAGCCCAGAGAGCAGTCTCTCTCAAGAGAATGTTTTCATCACTCTCTCTGGACTCAGCAGACATTGTCTCCCACTCCTGTAGCTGAAATCTGGTTTCTTGAAGGAAGCTTGGGAAACAGACCTGAGTCCTATAAGCAACACACAAGTCATTTCTTAGGTTAGGTTGACTTTGGTGTAAATTATAATCGCCAGGGGAGCTTATTCAAATGCCGAGTCCTGGATTCCACTCCAGAGATTCTGACTGACTTAGTCTGGGATGGGATTGCGAGGCCCCAGTCTCAGGGGATTCTGATGCAGATGATCTATCTGTACACTCCTCCTCCCCCTCTCCTGTCTGAGAAATTTAGAGAATGGTATTTTTCAGATCCTGTCCCTAGATTCCAAAGTCATTTGACTGTGTGCATCCTTTATTGATGAAATATTTTAAGGAAATCAGTAATAAATTATTAGCAAGTTCTTCCATTCTGTATCAGTTGATCTTTAGTAGATGTGGGGAGAAAGGAAATATGACCAAGTTCAGTTTCCTTAAGGGCTAAGAGAATGGCCTCTCCAAGGTGCCCAACTTGTGGCAGATTATTTTATGCACACTCATCTCAGCCTAAATCCTTCTTGGTCGATGTGGATGATGGAAGATAGTAACGTGTCTGAAAGCAAGGAAGAAAGAACATTTGAATTAAGTTATGGGCAGCTGACCTTTGATTTTAATCACAACTGCTTTTAAATGGAAATGGAAGGAGAAGGAATGGTAGAAGCATGGTGGTGGCAGGGTGTGGGGGGAGGGATGGGAAAAAAGAGAAAGTCAAGTGAAGTGCATGGGCTTTGGAGTTAGGCTGACTTGCCTCCTGATACACATTCTACCCCTGGCAAGCTGTGTGATGATGGACATAGTATGAAACTTCTGTGTCATAACTGAAATAAGGATAAAACTGACCACATTACCATGGTCAGAAGATAAAATGAGAGAACTTTTTTTTTTTTTTTTTTTGCGGTACGCGGGCCTCTCACTGTTGTGGCCTCTCTCGTTGTGGAGCACAGGCTCTGGACGCGCAGGCTCAGTGGCCATGGCTCATGGGCCCAGACACTCCACGGCATGTGGGATCTTCCCAGACCGGGGCACGAACCCGTGTCCCCTGCATCGGCAGGCGGACTCCCAACCACTGCGCCACCAGGGAAGCCCAATGAGAGAACATATTAAACAGCTTACCTCAGTGCCTGGCATTTATCAGAAACTTAATAAATAATGGCTAATTATTTTAATAAAGGATTAGGAAATAGAAACAGATATTCAAATGGGCTTGTCAGTCCCTTCCTTTAGCTCAGTGGACCCATTAGTCAAGAGATCTGAGTAGCAATCCCAAATCTGCCATTAGCTAATGTCTTGCATGACCTTGATCAAACCTTTAAATTCCTTGAGCCTCAGTTTTTCCATTTGTGAAATGAGAAACTTGAACTATATGGCTTGTTCATCTCTACTGTTGTTTTACCTCCAAACTGTAGGGACAAAACAAAACATTTTTTAAAATTCCTTTCTTTATCCCAATATATATCAGGCAATTACTTTTCTTATATAGAGCTTAGATGGAAGGAAGTCTTTTCTCTAAATTTGTGATCCTTCCTGTGCAGGATGTTTGAATACCTGTCTCCAGTTGACTCTCCTTAACTGCAAATCAAGCTCAGATCTTTATTTTTAATTCCTAACTTTGAAGTTTTTGATGAATTAGCACACATCTGACTATTTTGATGTGAATCTCACTGCTACGGATGTGCTCACGTGAGAGGGATCTCAGATGATTCTCCCCTCTCTTTATTGCTCTAATTTTTGTGCTCATATTTAAATCTCAGCTGTGTCCTATGATCCAGCATTTTCCCAAGTGTGTTTCATGGGACACTCGTATCTTGAGGTGCTCCATGAGAAGAAAGTTCTTTCGATTTAAAATGTGTGGAAGGGACTTACCTGGTGGCACAGTGGTTAAGAATCCGCCTGCCAATGCAGGGGACACGGGTTCGATCCCTGGTCCAGGAAGATCCCACATGCTGCAGAGCAACTAAGCCTGTGTGCCACGACTACTGAGCCTCCACTTTAGAGACTGCATGCCACAACTACTGAGCCCATGTGCCACAACTACTGAAGCCCTCATGCCTAGAGCCCATGCTCTGCAACAAAGAAAAGCCACCACAATGAGAAGCCCGCGCACCGCAACGAAGAGCAGCCCCTGCTTACCGCAACTAGAGAAAGCCCGTGTGCAGAAACGAAGACCCAACGCAGCCAAAAATAAATAAAATAAAATAAATGATTTTATAAATAAAATAAAATGCTGTAGGGCGTCCCTGGTGGTGCAGTGGTTGAGAGTCCGCCTGCTGATGCAGGGGACACAGGTTCGTGCCCCGGTCCGGGAAGATCCCACATGCCGCGGAGCAGATAGGCCCGTGAGCCATGGCAGCTGAGCCTGCGCGTCCGGAGCCTGTGCTCCACAACGGGAGAGGCCACAACAGTGAGAGGCCCGCATACCGCAAAAATAAATAAATAAAAATAAATAAATAAATAAATAAAATGCTGTACACTATATTGCCCTTCTTGGGGGAATCTCAGTGCACATAAGCATATTAAAGGCTCTGAGAACTCTACAAGGAAGGAAAAAATGGCTAAACTCAGCATCTCCCAGACTTACTCAAATTCAGAACTTTTTTTTTTAATACTAGAGAAACTGTAATCTTTCTCATAATCGTGTTACACAGAACGCCGACTGGAAAATATTTTCATAGACTATGAACGGGTTCTGGATTATCGATTCTGCTCTATTACTTGTGAACCAATCAAAGAAGTAGAAAAATCAGGTTACTGGAATATTTGTCTTGAAAAGCAACTGGAGTTAGAATTTCTGTATTGAAGTGATAGCTTTATGCTGAGATGTGCATTTGAGTACCAAGCCTGGTTTAACTCTAGGTGCCCTCTGTTAACTCACAGAGTATTGATGGACATTTCTTGCATTCACTGCAAGACTTTGTGAGTCTCAGAATTTCACTTAAATATTTTGTTGCAGAATGTGTAACTAGCTATGGATCTGAATGAAAAATAACACCAGGTGAGTCCATAAATAAATAATTAAAATTGTATGTGAATAACCCCCGGGTGAATACCACCATGGCCATATAATGTAAAGAGTTTCAATAGAACTCCAACGAAATACATCTGTGTCTGGCTCCAAAGATTGCTTTCTGAAGATTGGAGAGGTAGATTTATTAGAGTCTACACATTTCTGATTACGCATGCATATGTTGTTGTGAGGTTTCAGGAACATTAGAGTCCTGTGTATTCTTTTCTGCTGCCTAGAGAGAAATTTGTTTCAGAATTAGGTATGACCACTCAGCTTCAGCCTACTCTTATATGAACTGTTATCGTATTTACTGACAAACAGGGACATAATCCCCCTTTAGATATTCCAGCTCAACTAGTAACTGTAAATGTTCTTTTTATTTTCTAATCTGGCAAAGCTAAGGGGAAAGAGCTGTACTAAAGTGGTTTTGTTGATGCCTGAAGTGATGCAAAACTAAGATGAAGGTAGCAAATACAGAAAAAATAAATTAAAAATGATTTCTTTAGAATAGGTTTATGGGCTCATGTAGTTTAGTGGAGTGAGACCAAGAACCAAAACTAATCAGAGAGCCTCCTGCCTAAAAACAAACACATATAGTCAGGAACATTAGGGCATTGCTAGTTATTACACTGAAAGGATCTTCATTCAGCAATAGCAAAAATAAAGAAAAAGGGAAATGGGCTGGATCTTTGTGGATAGTTAGCTAGCATTACACGGAAGTGGAAATGGCACATTCTGGATCACAGTTGTACAATGGAGTGAGGTCCTCTGTAATTTCTTTCTCCTTTTCCATGTTAGATGAACAAATATAATTAGAGGAGACAATAGGTTCTGATAAATCTTTAGTCCTGGGCAAAATGTTTGAATTCCTTAGTCTTCAGTTGACCATATTTAATACAAAATGAGAGTGCATTTGGGATTCCAAAGGGAGCAGTGACTTAAGCATGATACAAAAACAGTGCTTGATCTTGTATCCACTTGTTTATGGCTTGGGGCAATATTACCTACCTTCATTTGGACTCACTGATATTGCCTCCCTAGTTCATGAGTGTAGTGTGTGTGTAAAACAGATCTAAGAGGAGCTTCTTTGTTGGAAGCGGGTAATGGGCAGTGGTGGTGCTGATAAATTATTAACAACTGGCTCTCTGGGGGGAAAAAATCTTGATATGCAGCACTAGAGGATTTGGAGATTTCCACAGGGCAAATGCTCCCACCATGGCCAATTTCAGTTTATCAACCTGACATCAGCGGGCTCACAAAATCCTGAAAATGTAACACGCAGTTCTGATGAGCCAGTGGGAGCCGGCTCCAGCACACCCCTGCTAGATTTCTTAACCCCAGGCCATTTTGTACGGCTGTTTCTGCAAATACCAGTAAGGCCCTTGCAGGCTCTGGAGAATGCCTTTTGAAAACAACTGGCCTTTATGACCTTTAAGATCCCTTTCAGAGCCCAGATTCTAGAATCCTTTCTCAAGAAAAGTTTATAAGGTGGAATGCGTTGTAACTGTGTGAGATGAAGTGTTTTAAAATATCAGTTTATACTGATACTATTCTTTCTAATACTTCCTAGAGAGCTGGTGATTTAACTCGGATACTTTTAGAGAATATGTGTAAAATATTTAAAAAGTGGTTTTAGGGAAGGCAAGTGATTCTGACTGGTACCTGCGGATACTTCTGGTCTTTGAGCACGGAGCCATTGCCAGATGAGATCTTTGAACATGACAAAATGTTGCGTGTCATGTAGGATGGAGGCTAGCAAATGTCACTCCATCAACCGAATCTCGCCTGCCGCCTGTTTCTGTGTGGCTCATGAGCTAAGGATTGTTTTTACATTTTTGAATGGTTAAAAAAAATAAAAGGTGTAATAATAATTTGTGACACATGAAAATGATAGTTTCAGTGACTATAAATAAAGTTCTGTTGGAACACAGCCTTGCCCTTTCATTCATATCATCTATAATATCATATCATCTCTGACTGCTTTCATGCTATACCAGCAGAGTTGAGTAGTTGCAAAAGAGAATGTGGGGCCTGCGGAGCCTGAAATATTTACTATCTGGCCCTTTGTTCAAAACGTTTGCCAACCCCTAATCTAGGGAATAAGTCTCTGAGGAACTATGACCAGCTGGTACAAGGTTCTGTATGGTGACTGAAGACATAGCAATAGGAAAGCCAAATTCATCCATAATGAGATTGAGAGGAGTTGCACAATGAAATGGAGAGAGCCACAAACGTCCCAAAATATGAAAAACATTAAGGAGAAATAAGGAATTTCTCACTCTGCCCAAATCATCTCCTTTTAGGTTTTTTTGTAACCTAAGACAAAGAAACTTTTCTTCTCATGCTGTCATGTTGATGTGTGCTGAGTTAGATGGTCTCCTGCTGCACAGGGACCCTGATGCTTCTACTCAGTAAAGGAGTGTCATTGGTGGTTCCAAGGGCTGGCTTTGGAAGGCAGCTATGCTCACCACTGTACCGCCTACAGCACTTACAAGGCCTGGCTTTGGAGTCAGACAGATGGGGATCATGTCCTAGCTCAGCCCCTTATTTGATGTATGATCGTGGACACATTTCTTTTAACAGTTCTCAACTTCCATTTTCTCACTTACAAAATATCAGATTATTCTGAGTATCAAGTAAAATATTTAAATTGCTTAGCACGGAATCTGACACATAGTAAGTGTGTAATAAATGTTACTTTTTGCTTGTACACTGTTGTTATTGGTATTATGTTATTGGTGTTATTATGCTTGTATACCTCAGGGCCTCCCATACATGTACATATTTATGTTTTGGGTTAAGCTTTTATTCTTTTAGTAGACAGAAATAAATATTTAATTTGGCAGTATCTTGACATATAACACAAATTCTTTTCACACCAAACACTCCATCTTCTGGATATTGTCTCAAAATGAAATTCATGCAAGTGTTACAGTCTCAGTCAATATTTCAAACTTTGGTTTGGTGAGAAGGTGAAGTGCCACATTCATTTCTTCCCAAGAGGAGGCTGCCCTCCAGTGGAAACAACTCTGGTAAGGGGAGAAAATCATTTTGGTAGTTAGGACTATGCAACAACTGTTCTGTAAAATTCTTTTCTGTTACAATATATATGTTTATGAAATTTAAGCATATCTGCAGGGGAGAAAACGCTCCCACTGTCCTAGTACCTCCGCAGTCTGCTCTAATGATGGCATTCACCAATTAGACATTCATTCCTTTGACATTCATCTTCTGTCCCCCCACGTGGTACAGGCATTTCTTTAATCAAGTAATTCTTTTTTTTTTAAATTTATTTGTTTATTTTATTTATTTTTGTCTGCGTTGGGTCTTCCTTGCTGCATGGGTGCTTTCTCTAGTTGCGGCAAGCTGGGGCTACTCTTCATTGCAGTGCGTGGGCTTCTCATTGTGTTGGCTTCTCTTGTTGAGGAGCACGGGATCTAGGCACGCGGGCTTCCGTAGTTGTGGCTTGTGGGCTCTAGAGCGCAGGCTCAGTAGTTGTGGCGCCTGGGCTTTGTTGCTCCGCGGCATGTGGGAACTTCCCGGACAAGGGCTTGAACCCTTGTCCCCTGCATTGGCAGGCGGATTCTTAACCACTGCGCCACCAGGGAAGCCCAATCAAGTGATTCGTAACCTCGGTTTCACAATAGAAAACTAAGGTGCTTTAAAACATCCCGATGCCTAGGTTGCACCTCAGTTCAATTAAATCAGCATCTCTGGGGGTGTAGGATCTAGGCATCAGTATTTTAGTTTTAAAGTCCCCTGCACACACTGCACACAAAGTTTAGCCTACAGCGAAGATTAATAATCACTGCTTCAAACCTTTTGGTTTTTAAACAAACTTGTTTTTGAACAAAGTAAAGCAAAAATACTGCTCTCAAGTCAGTATGGTGTCTGCTCTTCTTAAGCATGCATAAGTGTGCTTGTATTGGAGTCTCATCTCCAGGGAAATTTACTGGTAGAATCTTGTTTCATTAGCTTGTTAATAAAGAAGGATCTTATAGGTAGTAAAAGGGGGTGATAAGAAATGAATCTTTGCTACTTCTCCAACTGTAAATCCCACCGATGGGTTCTGTTTGGGACCAGTAATTATTTAGACTTTGATAACCTCATGGCTAAAGTGTACAGAGGCATTTGGGCTCACCTGTCAAAAATGCATTGACATAGCATGAATTTATAAAAGAATATTTTCTATGTATTCACTGATAGTCATGTGTTTTTCTTTAGCCTGGTGATTATACATGCTGCTAAATTTTCTTCTCATTAACATACGGTTTCATGTGTTTAGTTCATTATAGATATTTTATTGATCTAATCTTTTACTTAAATAAGAATTGCTATAGTTGTTTCTGAGTTTGAGGCTATTGAAGGAAGTTTAATTAATTTTGTTATCTGTGAAATAAAAATAATGATATTACCTACCTCCTCGGGTTGTTAAGAAAAGGGAAGAGATAATGTGTGTGAAACCTCCTAGTGGCTGGTATGCAAGTAGGCATACCAACGTTGTTATGATATTTAGGCAAAGTATAATAGAGGTCAAGAACAAAGGTACTGGTGTTAGTCTCCCTGGGTTTAAATCGCATCTAGACTACCTGTCAGTTCTGTGTTGTTAGGCAAATTAGTTACCCTCCTTAAGTCTTCATTTCCTTTCCTGGAAACTTTTAGGCAACTTTGCTTTTGGGGGGGGGCGGTAAGGTAGCTGAAAATTAAATCAGTTAAGTGAAATCATGAATTAATGTGCTAATCACTATTCCTGGCATTTGGTAAACACCTTTTCGTATACATACCAAAGGAAGAAAGTGTATGTGTGTGTGTGTGTGTGTGTGTGTGTGTGTGTGTGTGTGTGTGTGTATGCACGTGTGCATGAGAGACAGAGAGAGAGAGAGAGGTTATATATTCAGTCAGAGCTGGAAGCGCCCTTACCTTGCTCCTTGAGGTCCCTGAACCAGCAATATCAGCATCACCCGGGATTCTATTAGAAATGTGTAATTTCACCACCCCAGACCTACCGAATCAGAATCTGCATTTTAAAAAGATTCCTGGTGATTTGTGTTCACACCTGAGCAGTTCTATTCTAGTCAACGGATGGCAAATACAGGGCAAAATTGCCACCACTCCCTTGTAGAACACCCTTGGCAGGCATCAGTCATCAAGCATGGCACTCTATCCCTCAGCATCCTGCCTAACTACTCCAGACAGCCTCAGCTAGTTGATAGGAATTGTCATGCGAGATGCGACCTATAGGAGAAGAAACTTATTGCATGGAAACAGCGACTTGCCTGAGCTAGAAAGGCAGCGAGTTGTCCAAACAATACTCAAATTCAGGGTGTGTAACCCTCAAACTGGTAAAGCTGCAGATTACACTGCCTCCACGGCGCCATTCAGCAACTCATAGCTACAGTATAGCTGGCTTTCTGCAACAACTGGCACGTCAAAACCAGAAGGACAAAATAGGATTCCGTGACACCATGGAAGCTGAAAAGAAATTGCTTAAAATCAGATTAACAGTGCTACTGTGTTTAAAACCCAAAGCCTAATGGTAATCCCTGTGGTGATAATCTAGGCATTGTGAATTAAAAATATCTGTGATGATCGGTTAATTCCACTGATTTCCAAAATTCATTTCTCTTTAAACTTTTTTTCACTTAAGCATTTTCTTTTTAACAAAGGTTTTAGTACTTGAAGGTGGAGTCACTGAAGTGACCAGTGAATCCATTAGACACAATTTTGCAAAACTAACATTGAACAGGGCACTGAATGAGGACATATGTATACTGCCTTTGCCTCTTACAATTGTTTTTGCTTGAAATTTTAAATCTTAGGCTGGAATGAGCCTTGAGATAGCATACGATCCAGCTTCTGTCTCCTGGGAAGGAGGGAAGAATTTTGTTCATCACCAGCGACAAATATGTTCTGCCTAGAGCAGAAATGGAAACACCATCCTAATACCTCTGAAATTTATCTTAAGCATCACGTCTGCTGTTGCACTGAGGCTGCTAAACATTTTCTGACTCATTACTCAAATGACTCATGCTCCATTTAGTGTGGAGGGAATACATGGAGAAGCAGCCAGATCCAACCGAGTGAGTAAGCAACTGGCCAGAGTTCCTTGCATTTTGTTACCTGGGCCGTTAATTTGCTAGAAATCTCAAGATGTTAATGTTCCTCTGAAGCGTCTGGCTGACGTGAAGAGGCTTCTTCTTCTACTCTGGAGAGTATACCAAAATTTCTCCTTCTCAAAATGAAACAAGGGATTCCCAATTTTCACATTTCAGGTTTATCCCAAGCCGTAATAATAGTTTAGGCAATGTAGGACAGACTCTATCAATTAAAAAAAAACTACATATTAATACATCTGTATATATATGTATATATAATGCTATATATTTATATATCTATGTCTATATATATATGTATTTGCATATATATGTATGCAGTGTATTTTTGTGTGTACATATGTATAGGTGTATATGTATGTATGTGTGTGTGTATATCTGTGTGTATATATGTGTGTTGTTTTACTTTAATCAAAACTATAGTCATTTGTTTCAAAATTTTCAGGAAACAGTTCTTTCCCCAGTGCATTAACTTAGTCAATATACACATCATTTTTATGATTTGGAAGTTTTCCATATACAAGCATATTTGACTCTCTGCCACAAGAGATGGGTGAAAGGATAATTGCAGATGCATGAAAACCAGAACCAAGGATCTATGACAGTGTCTCTTGAAATAACATTAAAGGTCAGATCATAAAATTACTTTCCTTTTTTGAGTATTTTATTTCTTTGCTTGGAATTAATTTCATATCCAAAGGCATGGTATATGAAAGAAGACATCTAGGAAATGTTTTCTAGGAATTAGCTCTCTTCAATAGTCAAAAAGGAAATTTGGAAACATGTCTGTATAAATAAATATAGTCACATTTATATAAATTCTTTGTGACTCTCTTCAGTGGTGATGCAGTATGACTCCCTCATTAAAATTTTCATTTATTTTAGAATACTAACATAAGGATCAATGAAACCCATTTTCTCCTTGGAGTCAACTACTTTGTTTTTGGTTTGTGTGTGTGTGTGTGCTTTATTGAAGTAGAGTTGATTTACAATGTTGTATTAGTTTCGGATGTACAGAAAAGTGATTCATATAAATATATTCTTTTTCAGATTCTTTTTCATTACAGGTTATTACAAGATATTGAATGTAGTCCCCTGTGCTATACAGTAGGTCCTTGTTTATTTTGTATATAGTTCAACTACTTTGTTTTGTATTAACTTTTCAACTAATTTCCTTTTAAACTATTCTTAATATGTATGCCACATGAAAAGAATGTGTTCTGCATAAGGTAGAAATTAAACTGGCTAATTTCCAGCAAATGAAATTATGCAGGTAATTTATAAGAATAGGATCTTTTTTTTCCCATTTTAAACTATAGGCTGAATAAGAAAGGGCAGATAATGTAAATATTTATAAACTAGATACGTAAATGGATTGCAATTCTCTATCCCTATCTATGTATTTAAGTGTCCATTCTCTGTGTTCAGAAATGGATTTTGGAAGATATGTTGGTTTTCTTTCATCATCTTCCTCCCCTTCGTGCATGATGTTGGGCTGGAGCCATACAAAGTGATTTAAACACACTTCGTCTCAAGCCTTTAGGAACTTAAAGTGATCTCTTTAGCCTTTCAAAGAGCTTGCTATGAAATTGGAGTCACCTGGAGTTATTGAAGCAATTGAATTACTGTTAACTAATATTAGAAAAGGGAAAGCAGAAGACTGAAGTCTGTTTTCCTAGCAGCTAATGAGGCATCTAATGATTCAAATGTCACTCTAAAGCTCGCCTCATTAAGACCGCATCTTCTTTTCATAAATGTCCTGGGGTAGCCGAACAAGTATATATATTCACTTACTTGAAATAAGTAACAGAGCTTTCCAACCAAATTTAAATATGAAAGGAAGCTTCTTAGCATTGATATCTTCTAAATGTGTAAACACATTTCTTAAGAACAGCATCAGAGAGGTGGACTCTGTATCTTTATTCTTACAAAATTCAATTTTTGGATTATTTGAAAGTGGAGTCTGCCATCAAATTAAATGCACCATCGACTACATGTTTATTAAGAGATTTATTACCAGTTGCCTTATTTACTGTACTTTTATTAAAATACTACTGCAACTTCCATCTGAACACTCCTAATTTAGATATTTAATGGGAGGTCATAAGGCACTGAATTGTCCCTGTTATTTTTGGCCTACTAGATAGCATGGGGCACCTAACTTTAGGGGAATAAATTAAAGGGAGGGAATCTAGGTAGCTTCTGGACATTTGGGAAGCCTGTGCACTTGATTTTTCAAATTGCTGCTGAAATGCAGCTCCAAAATTAGATATATGAAAGCTTGCTTCCTGAACTGGCTCAGTGTTTATTTAAAAGAGCCAGAAGAACCATGAAGTTCTAGGCCCTGTGCTTGGGTAAATGCCCAATAAATATCTGTTGAATAAATGAATGAATCAATGAATTGGGTATTACAATTTGGGGTCAATACTCTCTTTTTTATTTCTTTGAGAAATAGCAATAAAGGTGTTTTTCCATATTTACATCTATATTTAAAGATGGTGATCTCCATGTTGGATATGTACTTATCAGTGGATGAGAGCAGTGTGTATACATAAATCTACCTATGGATACAAATATGTAATTAGATTCACAAGCTGTAGGAAATGGGGAGAAGTATACAGGTTTTCAGACTTTCCAAACTGCCTAGAAAGATGGGTATTAATAGTGTTGCCTCCGGAGAGTTGGTTTTTCATCAATCACCATCTCCGTTCCGAGGAAAGCCCTTTTCCCATTACTTTTCTATTTTAAATCTATTCCCCTGCCCTGGCTGATTGAACCTTTCTGAAATGTGCCAGGCAGAGAATCTCGCCTCTTCTCTCAGCTTGGAAATAATAATGTCTTCACATTTTCATGGCCTTTTCTGAAATGGGAACCTTTCATTTATGTTTCACCCTCAATTGAAATAAATTGATTAACGTCATGGAATTGTGTTTCACCACAGACCTTTCGAAACAAAAAGCTGCTTTTCTTATGTGGTAAGGGAACAGATTGTCCTAGATTTCTTTATGCTCCAAGGACTCAGGAGCAAAGGATCTGTTTTATCATTACATGTTATTGAATCCTAAAGAATGATCAGGTTTCATTGCATCCCTTTTGCTGTGTTTTTCCCTGGAGCAGTCCCAGACCCCAGGCCCTTGGCATTTAGTAATCACAGAGCTCTCTCTGGGACCCCTCTTCCAAATCTCTCAGATTTTCCATCTCCTTATCTTTTTGCCCTATGAAAGGTTCTGTACCTTGCCTTCCACTTCTTGGTTTTTTTTTTTTTTTAGCTGTAATAATCATATTCTTAATTTCCAACGATCATCATCTTGCCTCTTACACTTGCATTTTCCCCCTCTCACAGCACTTGTGTTGATTAATCTCTGTTTCACCAGGTCCATTCCCCTCTCTTCCCTGCCCTGCATCCCCTGAACTTCCTTGCTGGTTTTCCCAGTGAGAGGCATCAGGACAAGTTTGGAGGATGAGCTGAGAACAAAGTCAGGATATTTTTTACCTCCTCTCTTTTGCCTCTCAGCCTCATCTCTAGTTGTAGGTGCATCCTTCTGTTACTGCAGCTCCCTCTGGGCAGCTTGGTCTCCAGGGGTAGCGCTCACTGACCTTGAGTAACACTATTCCTCCCCTGGCCCTTCAGCATTAGGGGTCGTGATGGCTCCCCTTGTTGCTAGTCTCTGGTGCCCACCATCCATCATTTGTTTTCTAACACTGTCCATGCCTTTATTCAAGACTCTTCACCTGAACCATCAGGAATGAATTCTGTTCTCTGATGGATAGACAACCTGTTCTCAGCTTATAGATGTGGACTGTTCTTGATTTCTCTGAGGATTTGAATTAGAATTTATATTTGTAAGTTCCCATTTGACTCATGACTTCTGTCTCTGTTGCCAGTTGTTCTCTCAATGTTAATTTTTCTTAACTCTTTTATTCTTTCAAATGAAAATCTCATTTGATTAAATAGGTAATTCGTAAGGGTTTCCTCCCCTGCTGTGAACGCCGATTTCTACATCTGATGGGTCTCCCTGCCTTCAGTTCCAGTCCACTGAGCCCTCCTGGACATCATAACCAGATGAATATTCCTTGTACACCTCTCTCTGATGTCTAAACAACAAAAAAATTAGATTTTTTGGTTTGGTATTGAAAATCTTTGAGCGTCTGGATCTCAGCTTACCATTTTGATTCTCTTGTCTCAGTAGACCCTCGACCTAGATTTCCCTTCCTCACAAGCACATCTTTCTCATCCCTCTTTCTATGACTGTGCACATCTAATTTGTACTCATGTTCCTAACTAGCTTGTCATCTACCTTCTCAGCCAAGTGCAGAGATCCCTTCCTCCTTCACTCTTATTCTGACCTTTATCACTTACCTCCTTGTCTCACATATTTCACTGCATGTCTTGTCTTACCAACTAGAAGGTAAATTCTTTGGAGACTAAGATTTTTAAAAATTTTGTTTCTCGTTCAATTATTCACTCTCCACTCCTTCAAACACTTTTGCTATTATCTCTGTTCTCGGGGCTATCAAGATGAGACAAGCAGTGTTCCCAGCTTCAAGAAGCTCACAGACAACTGGGGAGACAAGCACATAAGTAATGGGGACACAGTGTGAGAAGGGCCATGATAAGACACAGATGAGGCAGGAAGAAGGAAGGAGGTCTGGGAAGGCTGGGATGGCTTCCGTGGGTTTTCTTACCCTGGCAGGTGGAAAGAATGACAGAAGATGAGCAAGGGGCGCTCTATAAATATTGGTCAACTGATGGAGCTTTGTTTTTAACTTAGGAATGGGGGCATCCAAGGCTACACGTTTAAGTAAGGCCTTGGTTCCAAGGTGACCAATTGGACCATGGTGTAGCCAAAGTATGGGTTGTTATCCCAGACGGACTCTTCACAATCTCGAAGTTTCCATTCCCAGGCTGCGATTCTTGAGGGGTTAGGAGGGGAGTATAAGACTCACAGCACTCCACAATGCGTCCTTTTCAGCTGTGGCTGGCTGCTTTTCTGAGAGCTTAGCACCTGCCTCAGCTGTGCCCAGTTACCAGATGATGGACAGGTGGTACTGTTTGAAGCTAATGTGGCACTGATCAGCCTCACTCTGGTCTATGCTCAAAGCTAGTTGTAATAGTTAGGGCTTCAAAAAAAAAAGCTAAGGTAAAAAGAGAAGAGGAGAAAGAGATGCAAGGATGCAGCTGATAATTTGTGAGCAAAATTGCAAGCTTACGTGGCTTTGCTGAGGTTGCTTCCCTTGTTGCTCTGCAGGAAAAGGCAGAAAGTGAGAAAGCGGAAAGTAGGAAGAAAGGAGATGGCTTGGAAGTTTTGAAGAGCTCCTAGAGTCCTGGCCTTTTCTAGCTCTCCCAGCCACTGGGTTTCATTTTTTAATTAAGAAATAGAACACAGTAGTGGAAAGTACCCAAGACATAAACGAACACACCATGAATTGTCTCCGCTGGGAGAATCTTCAATTTTCTGCCTGGAGGGAGAAAGGTCAGAATCCAGGTGATGAGAGTTGTTTGACCCCGCCCTTCCTCCAGCCTTTAATTGGGGGCAGCTGACCTTCCTTTCATTTTCCCTTTTGGAAAAGCCAGAGAGAGTGGAGTGTGTGTCGTCTCTCCTGTTTCCTAGAGCTGCTCTGGATCCTGCAGGTCAGTCCTCGGCTCAGGAAGGGCACATGTAGATCCTGGGGAACAGGAGAGTTCACGCTGGAGGTGGGTGAGAGGGGCACGAGTCTTTCAGGCCGAGTTTTGCAGTGCTCTGGCCTCTCCTTCCTGTTCTCACTGTGGATATTTAGTTTGGGGATCTGAGGCGGGGAGAAAAAGTGCCGGAGGTGGGACTAGGATATGGCTGGGACATTTGCTAGCAAATATCCGCTTTTCTGCAGAAATTCAAATCCACAGTGAGATTGGGAAGGGACTTCTGCAGGGGAAGGGAAAGTATCTGATGGAAATGGTCATAATTCCTAACAGTGCGCCGTGGTAGCCTCATGATTTGGGTCCACCCTCTGCAACTGGGTTAGTGACTTAGCCTTCTGAGGTCTATACTTTCTGGTACAAAGCCAGGCAGTTCTGGGGAAGAGCTTGTTCTTTGGCTTTGGACAGACATGAGTACAGGTCCTGGACCTGCCATTTAGTAGCTTTGGGACTTGTGCAATTCATTTTGGTCCTTTCAGCCTCAGGTTTGTTTTTTTTTTTTTTTTTCTTTGGTACGTGGGCCTCTCACCGCTGTGGCCTCTCCCGTTGCGGAGCACAGGCTCCGGACGCGCAGGCTCAGCGGCCCTGGCTCACGGGCGCAGCTGCTCCGCGGCATGTGGGATCCTCCCAGACCGGGGCACAAACCCGCGTCCCCTGCACCGGCAGGCGGACTCTCAACCACTGCGCCACCAGGGAAGCCCCAGCCTCAGTTTTATCAACCAAAAAGTGGGAATAATAGGAGCTATCTCACTGAGAGGATGAAATGAAATACTACACATCGAGCAAATTGGTGGTGGTGGTGGTGATTAAATAGCTCCCCTAGTTGCTGACCAAATGGTCCCAATGTTTTATCCCACTATCGCTTTCCTTTTTACATCTCCTCAGCCAGCATTCTGCTCTTTTTACACTAGGATGTTTAAGGGACTTTTGACTCAGGTCAAAAGAAATAATGTGGTAAATCTGTCCCTCTATGCCATTTAAAGTCTTCTATCCTTTCTGTCAATGGGCCACATGTGTTTTGTTTTGTATATTCTAGGACTTGGGATGGTAGGAGTTATGCAAGGGGTAGAAAGAGAAACCACAGGGCATGTGTTACGTGGGGTATACTAATGGACCTCACAGTTGGCTACCAGTATAGGGTGGGATGCGTGGTCTTTTTGAAAATGTTGGCTGTGGACTTTTTTTTTTTTTTTTTTGCGTTACGCGGGCCTCTCACTGCTGTGGCCTCTCTCGTTGTGGAGCACAGGCTCCGGACACTCAGGCTCAGCGGCCATGGCTCACGGGCCCAGTCGCTCCGCGGCATGTGGGATCTTCCCGGACTGGGGCACAAACCCGTGTCCCCTGCATCGGCAGGCGGACTCTCAACCACTGCGCCACCAGGAAAGCCCCATTGAAAATGTTGGCTGTGGACTTTTAAGCTATTATGTTATCAGCAATCTGTTTTTTCTGCCATTGTGATTTGTAAATATGCCTAGAGGTTAGGATATGATAGACGTATCCAGTAAATAGAACAAATATTAATTATGAAATACAGAGAGGATATAGCCTACTGATGCTCAGCTTGGAGTAATTAAAATAAAAGGAATTCTCTCTATATGTGCAGAGAAGAATGCCACTTACTACTTTTTTGTACTGCTTTGAAATTGGAGATTTTACATCTAATTTCTGCCCGATTACTTCTGTTACCTTAGTCAGTTGGCTATTGATGGCTTATCTTGGAGTGTTGGTTTCAAGTGACCATGATCGAGAATTCAGACTCTAAACCCAAAAAGACATGCAAGATCTTTATAATCCATATTTTCTAACGTGAGTTCAGAAAAATCCTAGTCACTTGACATGATCTATCCCCAAAGAATTCTGTACGTAGGGAGATGCTGCAGATTGTAGTGCCTCCTGGAGCCAACAGTAAAATAGTTAATCTTCTGCCAAGTCCTAAAACCTCTGTAAAACCTGTGTAGTTGGATTATTCAACTCTTTCCCAAATCCCTTTGAACACGGAACCTTTTCTTCATGTAATGCCTGTTCAATCTTCCAGAACAAACTTGGGGAAACACTATCTTGTTCCAAGCCTTCATTTTGGAAATGAAAAGCAAAGGCCAAAGAGGCGATTTGCCCAAGTTTGCTATACGGTGAGGCCCTTGAATTTTCTGCCTGTCTTCCAAATCAAACATTATTACCTTGTAATTGAGGGAAGATGCTAATGAAAGGGAATTCTTCCTCTCATGGACTTTGCCTAATAGCTTTTGTTAACTTGCTTTCTGATCTTTTCTGCATTTTGGTTTTCAAAGAACACTCTTTCCAGAGAGGGTACATACTAGTATTGTTTATTGTGTAACCATGTAAGTTCTATTGTAATTACAATTTTGTTTCTTTTGAATCCATAAGCTTTCTCTTTTCCCTCTAAAGCTCACCTGTCTTTTATTCCCCCCCAACCCCCAACTTTACACTGGCAGAAATGTCACCGTCCCTTGTTCTTCGTCTTGAGCATTACCCCACGTAACCGATCTGAGGACCTGCTTTTTTGCTCCCAGAGAATATGCACATTCCTGTGCGCTGCAAGATTTTCTCAAATTCTCCTCAGAAACCGAACGACTTCTGCATAATCTACTACTGCAAAAGGAAATTAATTGATATTATTAATGTTTTTCCCCTTGATGACAATTGTTTTCTTGATCTCAGTGTAGGTAATACATTATGCAGGGTTCTGAATGTTGGCTTGTGGATGTGCCACTCACTGGGGTCATTAAGTACCCTAAACCACGCTCCTCAGGATGCGCCTTAAAGAGCAGAATTGCAGGGCTTGCTCGCCAGTCTCCTGCAAACTATGATGGCCACTAAGTGTTCTGAGAACTCTGGAATGAGTGTTCTCTTCAGTCCCGGGTTGGCAGTATTTGATGTGAATTCAGTGTGGTTCAGTCCAGCTAACGTTTGCTTTCTCAGAGTCAAAACATGTGCTCTGTTCTGGAGATTATTTTTTTTAAACGTATTTTGTATTGTTGCTGCCCGTGAAGAGTTCACCTTCTAGTGAATAAGACCAACTTCTAAATGAACATGACACAGGGTGTTAAGTGCCGTATTATATGGTGTGCAGAAGGCTAAGGCACAAAAAGGAGTAAATTCAATGGGAAAAGGCTTTATGAAGCACTTTGATGGCATCTTGAAGCACATCTCTTTGAAGGCCAAGAAGCTTGGTAATTGAAATGTGATAAATATGTTGTAGGCTTCCGTGCCCTCACAGTCTCTGTCCCACTTCCAAAACTCTTGTTCCAATTAGAACTCTTGCTCTCAAAATACGCCATATATGGAAATGTATTAATATCAAGTGTATTGATGTAAAAATTCACCATTTCATTCCAGATTATATAAGTTTCAGTGTAACCCTTTAAATAGGCCGTCCTATTATCTTCTTCCTCTATATGATTATTCCTACCACCTCCTTAGTGCTTATTATAGGTCAGCCTCTGTACTGAGAAGCTCCCATTTCTTTTGTTTTTAATGTATATATCAGTCTTTACTAAGTGTTTTTTTAAATACAGCAGGTTCTTATTAGTCATCAATTTTATACACATACATGTCAATCCCAATCGCCCAATTTAGCGCACCACCATCCCCACCCCACCCCGGGGTTTTCCTCCCTTGGCGTCCATACGTTTGTTCTCTACATCTGTGTCTCAACTTCTGCCCTGCAAACTGGTTCATCTGTACCATTTTTCTAGGTTCCACATACATGCGTTAATATACGATATTTGTTTTTCTCTTTCTGACTTCACTCTGTATGACAGTCTCTAGATCCATCGACATCTCAACAAATGACTCAATTTCGTTCCTTTTCATGGCCGAGTAATATTCCATTGTATATATGTACCACAACTTCTTTATCCATTGGTCTGTCGATGGGCATTTAGGTTGGAGAAGCTCCCATTTCTTGCTGTGTTTATTTTCCATGTAATCCTGACAATGATCCCATGAAACATTACTTTTCAAACTTGTCGACAGATTAGAATTCTCTGGGGAGCATCACAAACTACTACTGCCTGTGTTCTAGCCCCAGAGGCTGATTTAATTGATCTGGGATGTAGCCTGGGCTTTAGGGTTTTTAGAAGATCCCCAGGTGGTGATGAATATCGTTTAAAATTGATTGTGGTCATGGTTGTTAAACTCTGTGAATAGATTAAAAACCATTCAATTGGATACTTTAAATGGGTGAATTGTATGGCATGTAAATTATATCTCAATACAGCTCTTATATTTAAAAAAATCCTAGATGAATAATTTGGGAAGTACTGCTATAAAGTAAATGGAGAAACTGAGACTTGGAGAAACTTAGTGACGTGCCCAAACCCTCATAGCTAGCCACGGTGGAGTAAGAACCTAGGCAGTCTGACGCTAGAGTTTGTTCTTACCAGTTACTTCATCCTATTGTCTTAAAACATGAAGATGATTCTGCTATCCCATGACTCCACAGTATATGCTTGGAGAAGTAGTGATGGATTTGCTCCCATCTATCCACACACCCTCAACATGTCATGTTGTATAATCAGTGGATCTAATTTGCAAAATCATTGGCATTAAGACAAGATAAAGGAATTAGCCCGTTTGGGAATAACATTCTGAGTCGGTTTATCACAGTACTGAAATGAGCTGAGCTAGCCTCCTTTGGTGGCCAGGAGGCATCCTCTGAAGCACATTGAAAGAAGAACACATGGGTATCAAAGTTATAAATTCAAAACCAACTGTTCCACATCCTGGAACCTGAAAATAGAATTCTATTTAAGAGATACTGCCTGGAATGTTACCTTGCTCTTTGTCAACCCTCTACTGAATTTGGGTATAAAACGCACATAAAAATAGTTCAACTATAATGGGAGAAATGTTTGGGTTTTGTCTGCAGATTGGGAATAAGAAGGCAGGCCTGCTTGGAAGGCCTGCTTTTACCATTCCCACGAAAACACAAAAGGAAATGATGAGCCTCTTCATAATAAATTGTCATAAATGTGTTTTCTGGAAGGAAGGCTGAAGGTGTAAGTCCCTAGAGCAGCATGGTGACTTTCCTGAGAGGAATGCTTTGTCTCTTCTATGTAAAGATGATCACTGCTGACCTCTTAATGGCTGCTGCTGCTCTACCTATGTGCTCCCTTTCTGAATATAGATTGAGTTCTAAAGGATGAGCTCGGCTCAGAGCTGAAAGGGAGGGAACTCATTAAAAATGGCCTTTCTAGAGGCTTAAAGGTTGAGTTTCAGGGGATGAGTTTAGTTCATTTTGCTTTAGTAGTTAGGTGCCAACTATCTTCTCAAGTGTTGAGAAATGTAGCAATTTGCAATCTATTTCTTATAGACAAACATCAGCTGGGAGACTAAGTTATCTTAAATACTAATGATTAAAAAAACAAACAGCATTGTCTGTAGTTGCTGGAGATATTTGCTTGGATTAGTGTTTGTTTTGTTTTTAAATTAATATTAATTTCCCTCTTTTTTAAGTCAATGAAATCCATTGTGCTAATACTTTTCAAGGAAGAAGGAGTGCCTATTAGAATCCAGTAGGGAGGAATAAAGTAGGAGCTAGGCATTCTGGCATTCTCTAGCAAATGAAAAGGTTGTACTGTTGATGAATTCTTTTATTCTGTATTTGGGATCAGCCCAGCTGATTGTTCTGGATCATCAGGCTGAGTTACCCTGTGTCCTGTAGGGAGGTGGGGGCTTGGGGAGCTGGGGTGGTGTGTCCACCTGGAGGCTTCCCAGTGGCACTCACGGGTACTCTGACCCCCTTTTTCTTAGTTGTTCCGTCATATCTCCATCCATCAGTAAGTACTTTTAGCTCTTCTTCCAAAACATGTCCAGTATATGACCCCTTCTCACTCTCCCTCTGCCGCCTCACTAGTTGAAGCCCCTGGCTCAATTGTAGAGCCTTTCCCCTGTTTGGGCTGCTTCTATCCTTGCCTAGCCATAGCCCGTTCTCCACACAGCACCACGGCACTCTTTAAAATCTAAATCAGATCATCTTACTCCCTCGCCTGAAAACCTTCAAAGGTTACCTATTTCAATAAGAGTAAAATTTAAATGGCTTAGCCTGGCACTGCCCGTCTGCATCAACCTTCTCTTTCTGTCTTCATCCTGGATCACGATCCTCTATTTCACCAGGCTCCAGCCAGGTTGGCCATCTTTCTGTTTTTCATTCGTGATTCAACTTGGTTCACATCAGGGTCTTTGTGCTTGTTCTTCCCTTTAATTAGAGGGTCTTCAGTAAATAGCAACCCTTTTCCCTGCTGTGTTTCCCAAATTTGTCATTGAAATGTCATTGAACTTGTCATTGAAATTGTGAAAGGAATGGCAGATAGAGGCCAGGCGTGGTGGACATGGCATTAGATCTTAGGCAAGGTGGCTAGCTCAGGAATTCTCAGAGTCTTAATATACATATGAATTACCTAGGGATCAAGTTCAGTGCAAATCCTGATCCAGTAGTCAGGAGTGGAGCTGAGAATTTGCATTCCTAACAAGCTCCCAGGTAATGCTGACGCTGTTCCTCTCAAGGCCACACTTTGAATATTAAGGGGCTGACTGGTATTGAACCCCCCAAATTTTAGGCCAACTAATGTATGCTTATAAAATATTCAGTGCCAGGCTCCTCTTAACACCTGGGAGTGGGGAAAAGCAGGCCGCCCTCACTAACACCCTGGATGGCTGGTCTCTTAACTAATCGATCTCAAGTGAGACTTTTCTTCTCAAGTGGGTCAGAGGGATCCCACCTGACCATCCAATCTTGATTAGTTATCCCACTGCCCATCCCTTTCAGCTCCATTATCCCACGTTATTATTTTTTCCAGCTCTCACGATGATCTGAAAATCTTATTTTGTTTATTGTTTTTCTCCTGATTAGAGAAGGAAGCTTAGCTTGTCTTATTCACTGCTGTATCCCCATAGTTATGAAAGGCAGTGCTCACTATATATAGTTCCTGAATAAAATAATATGGAGTAGTTAATCTAAGACAGATTGTCCAGAAGTTCCACGATGGTGGAGCCATTTCTTTCCTGTTAATTGTTGTGTCTCTAACACCTAATGTAGGACATGGCACATGGAAGATGTTGAGTAAGTGAATGAGAAATCAAATTAGAAATAGGGAAAGCATATTTTAGAGTAACTAGTGGATCAAATCAACTAGCAGGTGTTACTTTACCTAGGGGTAGGATCATCTCCATACTTTCCCAGCCTTTGTTTTAATATTAAGAATTGTGCCTGAGTAGTTGGTAACAGGCCGTTTTGGGGGGATGGAGGGGGCATTCAGAGTCCATTATCAAGAGGCTGCTGAAAACTGTACCACTTGATTGGAGGCCATTGTCCACTGACACTTCTGAGCAGAGACACAAACATTCCTGAGAAAGAGTGAGCCATCTATTTCCACCTCTCATTTTTCTTTCAATGATACCAGAACCACAAAGTTCGGTTGCTGAGTTGCCTTTTCAAGTCATAGTGGATAATGGCCTTAACTTTTTTCCATCTCTGTGAGAATTGGGCTATTCACCTGTCCTCTGCCCAAATGGCTATTGCAGATTTTCTCATTTCAACATTCTTGACAGAGGTTTTTTTTCTTTTCCATTTCATCATCATCTGAGGCTAGGAAAAATGGCTCAAATATTCTTTGACTAGCTCTTACTCTGTCAGTAGAGGTTTTGAGGATTCCACTTCTATAACTTGGCTGTAACTGGATTAAACAGAGAAGAAGAGGGAAAGAAGGATTGAACTAAAGTTTGTTGAGTGTGTCTTGTAGTCTAGGTGCTTTGGAAGAATAGCTATGTGGAAAGCTTGGCCTTGAATGTTGGCTTTGTTCTTTGTTTCCAAAACGGGATTGGCTTTTATGTAGGTCCCGCTTTGTATCTTTCTGACTGGTAATTTGAGGTCTAATGCCTACATGTAAGCTACTGCTTTAGGGCGTTCTACTGTATTGGGTTGCTTTGCTTTAACAGAGTAGGCTCTTACAGGATACATTAAGTAACTGTTAAATTTTAGAGATAGGGACTTTGAAAAGTGCAGGGACTGAGTCCATTATTCGGCTGATGTTTACTGGCTGTCCACCATTTGCTAAGCATTGTGCTCGCTGCTCTGCACATGGGAATGTCAAATGGAATCTTATTTCTTTCTAGGAACAGTCTGTTCTCTCTAATCTCTGCCTCCTTCCTTCCCTTCGTCCCTCTCTTAGACACACACATACACATTCACTCTTTCCATTAGGAAAAGCAGCAACTGCCCTGCCTGGTGACAGCCTGGCATCCCCTCGGCTGTGGCCTACATGCTAGTAGAGAAAAGGTCATCACGTAAAAGTGGAAACGGGGCTCCGCCCTGCCGTCTTTCTCTTGGACTTGCCCATAGCTGTGAGGTGTGCACGATCATTCTCTTACTCAGTATGTGGCCTGCCTGATTCTTGCCAGTTATCATTTTCAACCTTGGACAGGGAAAGGAAGTCAGATCAGACCAGACCTGGGGCCCTGGGGTCCCATTGATATTAATGAGATTGATATTAAGGAGTACTTGGAGAGGAAGACCCATTTGGTTTTTGACTTGAACTAATTTATGTACCGTTGACTGAGAGAATTCAGAGACTACTGGGAACTGCCCAGCTATTCACAAAGCTGTTTTTGCCTCTCTATGTGGCTTCTGGGTCTGCTTGGGGAGGGGGGGTTAACAGATAACCCTAATCTCACACAGTGTTCCCTGCCTGCAAGATCATGACCTAGTACGTGAGGTGGAAAATTGAATGCATAATTATAGTATGAGTGAGGGGTACTGTATTAGGAGTGTGTCCGAGGTATGTTAAACAAGGCAGAATGGTAGGACAGGCCCTCTGCGTGTGTTTCCCTCATTCTTTTGCAACAGATTGCATCTTTGGTAGTCTTGATAATGGAAGGAAGTTACCCCTCAATATAAGCTACAGTTATCTGTGCACTGTCTTGTTTGTAAACTTATAAACTGCAGTTTCCTCATTAGAGTGTACCATGTTACAGTTTAATTTGCGTCTTACTTACTGTGATCTGAAACCTTTGGGAGTCATCATCCTGAAACATCCATACTTAACTTCTCTGGACATAGGTGCCCTGGCCTGTCCCCAGCAGCGTAGCATGCCCAGAAAAGTAAACCAACACAGGAAGACTCCAACATTTTAGCAGTAGGCTTAGGCAGTTGAAGGAGAGTTTGAAAACCAAGCAGATTTGTCGTAACAGTGTTTGTAGGATGGCTTTGTAAAGAAGATGCGTTAAGTGCTGGTAGGAGAGAGGTGCCTGTGCCTTCTCTCTTGCCCTGGAGCTGGCAGGTTAAACAGCCTCCCAGAGAGATGTGTGTTTTTCACTCTCTCAGTGAGTTAATGGAGAAAGTGAGATTGATATTAACGAGTACTTGGAGAGCAAGAGACCCCTTGTGGAGCAGTGTTTGAGGATCAGAACTTTGTAAGGTGCATTGTCCTCTAAAGCCAGAGAAAGTGCATCAGCAACTTGAGTGGAAACATCAATAAAGAAATAATAAAACCTTGTTAAGCGGAAGACTTCTGGGAAAGTGCATTTAACAAAATTGAAGACAAGAAGGGTAATCTTAGCAGCAACCTGAGAAAATGTCATCGGAGAATTTAGCTGTAACCGGGAGTGCTCTACAGCACATGTACACTTCACTCCTTCTCGGTGACAGTGACACATCTTTTGTAATCCTTTCTCTGTGCACCCTCAAAATGGGGTTAATGTTTTCTTTGTGCTGAATTTCATAGAAATAAGTGCCCCTAGAGAAATCTTAATTATCTCTTTATTTCTTTTTTTCTCATGTTAATTCCCTCTACGCTTGAAAATTAATACCACTGTGGATTTACAGAATTTGCTAATTAGTAAGAAGCTTGACACTTATTAATACAAAACTATGAATAAACCTACTAATTTAAAAATTATGTCACCATCAGAATGTTCCCATGGAAGCTGGAAGCCCCAAGAAAAATGTAGTCTTTAGATATTTATTAACAAGGTGATTAGTTAGAGGATTACCATAGGACATGTTATTTCAGTGCTAGAAGTTTATTATTCATGTTCCTAACTCAAAGAGTTGAGATTCTGGGAGATTACATGTGCTACCACATCTTTAGCTTGAAACGGATGGAACCATCTCAAGGCTACCACGAAAGCTTTCCCTGGATCACTAGACTAAAGGCTAAAAATGAAAAGTAGGTTTTGCATGTCATGCAGCAACTGGGGTTGATTGGTAATGACAATCTGGAAGGCTCTACTGAGAAGCTCCTGCTGGATAACACGTTATGCCTGGTCAGTGATGTGAGCCATGTATAGGAGCAGGAAGCCACAGCGTGAGTGCTAGGTGTGGGCCCTTCCTGATATAGACCAAACCAGGCAGTGAGCTTCCCAAGCAACTTTTGTTCTTTTCATTGGGTGTCAAAGCTCTTGGGAGTCTGGGTTTAGCAGCTGAAATGTTCTTCCTGGATGATGTGGCAGGAAGAGTAAATAATGCCATGCTAGAACGCTGAAAAGCACCCTGAGCAAAACTCTGACCTGAGCCATGCAGATCCTGTGGCCATATGTGTACAGGGAAGCCAGTCAGGGAGATCGCAAGAGGCTGAGTGGCTCAGTTTGTTTCCTGAAAAGAGAAAGGAACTGGGGCAGGGCTTAGAGGGCACCCCTCTCTTGTCAGCAGTGGTTCCGCAAGTGGCTTCTGACAGTCTGTACCCTGGCACACAAAGGCAAGGACTGTAAAGATAGGAGTTTGGTTGTGCCAGTCAAGCTCTGTCCCAGGAGGGCTCTTGAAGTCGGGATCATCTAAACAAAATCCCTTGAAACTGGGGTAAAACTTTTCAAGAGAATTTTTTTTTTAAGTCTATTTGTTGCCTTTTTCAAAAAGCCATGGGCTTTGCTCACATTTGTCATCAAACCAAGGTTCAGATGTGTAGGTTACTAATCACTGGCATTTGAAACGTTACTTTGAAAGCAAGAGCCTTTAAGGCTACGGAGCTCTAGAGATGCTGCTCGGGGAGAACGCTCATCATCATTTTCCGAGACTGGAAATCCACTCAACAGTACATATGCACTTCATTAGTGACTGCTTGTCTGCCTTTTAAGTACCGTGTTGTACTGCTCAGCCCAGTTGGCAGTGAAAGGTGCCATAGATCACCCTTAGCAACGGCACAGGCTGGAAGGAGAGTTGCCCCTTCCTCTCCATGTTTCTCTCATGTCGTGGGCGAACCAAGTGAGCAGGTGTGGCAGAGCCATGGAGAGAGTCAAGGAGAGCTTGACTATGCCCTTGGCCTGTTCCTTTGGCCCTCAGAGAAATGGCGTGGCCACCCTGTGGGCTCTGAGTAATCTCCTTCCACCTATGGAAAACCAGACTGACTCATGGTTTTCCATGACTGACTGTAGGCAGCAGCAATTGTACGCTTGAAAATTAATTCCTTTCCTGCCAACACGTTCTTTTGTGCGTTCTTGATTTCACCTCCTCTTCTCACCCACCTGGATGTAGACATTTGCAATGATCATTTACATTAAAGGAAGGTACAAGTGATGTCACGGGGGCAGAAGATCTCTCCTAGCATTGCTGGAGGTAGACAGCAGGCCCATGTCAGATGCCCCAGTACAGATCTTACGTCTGCGTTTTACTTGCTGTGTGGGCTTGGGCAAGTGACTTCCACTCTCAGTGCTTTCCTCTTCTGTAAAATCAGGATGATGAAAATACCTCCTTACAAGGCTGTTAAGAAGAATAAGTGAGATATTTACATGAAGCATTTAGCTTAGTGCCTGGTTTATACCAAGAGCTGCAGGACTATTAGCTCATTACTAGTGTGATTAACAAATGCAAATTTTTATTAAGTTAACTGCACAAGTTTTCTAACTGTCTCTACATGGTGGGTGTCCGTGCGAGGTGAGGTGTTCTTGCTGGCTTCACATGTATAGAAATGCTGACCCCGAGTACTCTTTTCAGAAGCGGCACCTCTGAGCTTTATAAAGCTGTGGAAAGAACATTCTTATCCCTGTGCCATAGTCACTTCTAGACAGTGTTCAGCATGGTGATCGTTGTGGATGAGGGAGCAGCTACATTGGACACAGGTAGAGTGTCACACCTGGGTTAGGCCACTGCTTCTCACCTCTGATGCTGGTCTCCATCACCTTTCCTCAAACCCCACTGTAAGCCCTCATCTTGCCCTGCCCTTCTCCGAGTAGTGCTTGGGTAGCCAGTTTGTTTTACTGAGACAAGCTTTGAGGTCTTAGCTGATCATATGATATGAAATGATCAAGTCATTTCACTTCTATGGGTTTTGTTTCCTAAATATCTACTGTATAGGCTGTTGGGGTTTAAATGAGCTAATGCAGGTCAAGGGCTAACATAGGCCCTGGCACACAGGAGGATTCAATCCATGCTCATTTGTTGTCATTGGTGCAAGTCTCCTGCTGCTGTTGAAGGCTAGGAAGTCCAGGAAGGAATGGATTTCAGGTCAGTCCTGTCTTCCTCCATTGACTACAAAGACCTCCCTGTCATGTTTCAGGGGGGACCAGCTCATTCTTCAAACTGTATCTTTCTGTCTCCTATGGATCTGGGCCTGTCCTTAGGTGCTCAGAAAACTGTATAGATGTCAATTAATATTCAGCACCTCTCGTGTTTGAGGCAACATGCTGGACACTGTGGGAGATGTCAAGGAAGGTTTGTACAGGACAGATCACCCAGATGATTGCTTTTTTCCTTTTTTTTTTTTTTTTTTTTTGTGGTACGCGGGCCTCTCACTGTTGTGGCCTCTCCTGTTGCGGAGCACAGGCTCCGGACGCAGAGGCTCAGCGGCCATGGCTCACGGGCCCAGCCACTCCGTGGCATGTGGGATCCTCCCGGACCGGGGCACGAATCCGTGTCCCCTGCATCGGCAGGCGGACTCTCAACCACTGCTCCACCAGGGAAGCCCTCACCCAGATGATTGTAAGAGCCTCATTTTTCTTTTGAAGTCATGCGGAGATCAAGAGAAGTAAGAAAATGACCAATTAGTCTTCCCTTTTGAGAACTCTCAGCTCCAGTGAGCTCTTATACAAGTGAGGAGGAGGACAAGGAAGAATGAAACAGTACAGCCTTATTATAAGGGAGGCAATAGCCAGTATGTAAATGAGTACACCACGCAGGAAAGCTGCTTTGAGTCAGTGTGAATCATAAGACCAAAGTGAATGCACAATAGCCCCCCTGCGAACTCCAGCTCTCCTGAAGAAGCTTGCCTATAGAAAGAAACATCCCGCCTGGCCTGAACAATGGAGCCACGTGATGGGATTCAGGTGTGGATCTCAGTCTGCATGCTCGTTAGTGCTCGATGATGCTCCCCTGTAGGCAGTTGGAGCCTCATTACTGTTTGTAGGAGTAAGCTAATAATTAAGAGTTCTGAGATTCCAAATGGTGACAAATAGAATGAAGCAGTAATGAGATGGATGGGAATGGAGATCCCCTGATGAGTGCCGATCATGGTGAGGGACGAGGACATGAAAAAAGACACCATTGCCACTCCTAGAGATACTGAGAAATACCTGTTGGTCTGTGGCACAGGGAAATGGGAAGGCATTTATCAGGCACTAAAAAGTGAAGCTACCCTGGATGGAACCTTGGATAAGGCTGTGCTGCAAAATCCGTTCTGGAGGGAAGATGGGTTAAGACTTGGACTGACTTCAAATTCATGTTTTATATTTTGTGGTAGTGAAATATGCAGAAGTGGGAGTGGGGAGGAGCCCTGCTTCAAGATCCTGTGAGAATTTCTCTTGATTATCTGCTGCTGCAACAGGTCTGACGATGTTGGTTCTAATGAGAACCTAATATTGAGACTATAGTTTGACTTTTTGTGATTTCATTTAACCAACATCTTCTGAGGACTGGGAGAAGCCAGTTGGATGGGTGGTCTGGAGTGGCCTTGAGTTCAAGACCTTGAACTTAGATCTTACCATTAAATGAGCTTCCCATATGCTGGTGAACAGGATTGAAGGAAGATCCTTCATACAGTTCTGAACTTGTACCTTCACTGGATCATACAACCTGAGGTAGACTGTTAATAGGTTTCATCCTTCATGTAATTATCTTCTGAATAGCACAATTAGAAATTGCAGAATATGGTAGCACACTTAAAATAGAAGTACGTCCATCTATAAATTGCTAGTGACACGTAGCTATAATCGACACTGTAAGTGGCCTTACCATTCCATTTTTAGTGAAAACCTATGAGTGGCATCGCTTCACCACAAAAAATCAGGAATTCCACATTAGTTAAAAAAAATTGTTTTAAAAAGTAAAGAACCCTGGATGTCTCTTAACCTCTGAGAGGCCTGTGCCCTGATGAAGGGATGCTAACATGTGGTTCCAGCTTCTGGAAGATTGCGGTTGATAGGTTTACCATACCAGCCATTGGCACCAGTTCTGAGTTGATGTCCTCACATGTCTATCCATGGAGATGAACTCTTAAAAATCTTCTATGGCTATGTAAAAACTACAGTATTAATGGGAATGCAGTAGAAAATGATTACTCCAGAAAGATACATGACATTAAGGTGATTTTTCAATCTGTAATTCTTTTTCTTAAGTATTGTTTTAATATCATAACCTGTAAGTTCCCTTCTGCCATTGCTGTTCCTATGAAGATACAGTTTGGGTTACTTCTCCTGTTAAGATGAATCTCAGCTTGCATCAGACTGAGAAGTCATGCCATACTTTGTCCTTCAGTTGAGAAATCTTCCTTTTTATTCAGGCTTCTCTCTTTGCCACTCGAGCTGGCTATCTACAAGCACAGGCTGTTGATTTTCTAAATGGCTCTAGACCTCGATGCTGGTGTTAAAGACCTTCACCATCTGTATTTGCTTTGACAGGATACATTTTTTAAATGACATAAGTAATTTTAAATTTGATACATTTTTGTACGCATGGTACTGTGTTTAATACTCAAGGTCAAGTTGAAATGTAAAACACATAGAAGTCACTCATTCATTCCCTATATCTTTCTCTACTTGATGAAAGGAACTTTAGGAGCAATTTTTTTTTTTTTTTTTTTAAAGGTGGGCTCTTTTTGAAGAGCATCCCTCCAGTGGATCAGTGGGAGAAGGGGGCTGGCAATTCACATTACACAAGGGTATTTGAAAAAATTCCCTTCAAATAGCTTCTCCAGTGCCTAGTCATAGTAGAAAGTAAAAGTATGCAGAAAAGGTAGTAGAATTGATTCTAAACCCATTTTCTCAGAGGAAAATCATTCTTAATTTTTAAATTTCCTATATGTAAATGTATACACAGAAATGATTTTAAAATAGTTTAATATGTATGCTCACTATTCTTTGACAATAAATGACATATTTATGTAGCATGAATATAAAGCTCTATTATAGCTATATAAATACAAGGTTATATATAATTATATAAATACAAGATTATACATGTTATAATTATATAAATATAAGGTTATGTATTTCATAAATACAAGGTTTTGTCTTCCTTATTTGTATTTCATTCTCTCATTGGATGAATTCCCTACAAAGCCGATGTCATTATTGAGGGGTGGGTGGTGGCAAGAATGTAATAGGTCCAAAGAGCTCTGGGGCACTTCAGGGAGTAGGTGTAAATACTTGTCTGGAAATTGGCAATGAATGGGCAGGAATAAGGGGCTCTTGGCCCTCACTGCACATTAGAATTACCATGGGAACTCTGAAAAACAACAAAACTAAAAAAGACCCTGATGTCCAGGTCTCAGCCAGACCAATTAAAATGAAATATATGGGAGTGGGCTGTTGGTGAGTATGTTGAGAAATTGGAGCCTTAATTCATTGATGGTGGTCATGTAAAATGATGGAGTCACTAAAGAAAACAGTTTAGGCATTCCTTAAAAGTTAAAGAGTTTCCATAGGACCCAGCAATGCTACTCCTGAGTATATCCCCAAGAGAACTGAAAACATAGATCCACATAAAAACTTGTGCCTGAATGTTCATAGGAGCACTGTTCATAATAGCCAAAATGTAGAAACAACCCAAATGTCCATAAACTGATTAATAGATTAAAAAAATGTAGAATATACTTAAAATGGGATATTATTCAGTCTTTAAAAGGAATCAGCTACTGAAAAATGCTACATGGATGAGCCCTGAAAACATTATGCTAAGTGAACCAGACACAAAAGGGTACATACTATATGATTCTTTCTATATGAAATGTTTAGAATAGACAAATCCATAGAGACAAAATAGATTAATGTTTTCCAGGGGCTGCAGGGAGGGGTAAACGTGGATCAACTACCTGGAGTTTCTTTTGGGGGTAATGAAAATATTCAGAAATTAGATAGCAGTGATACTTGCACGACTTTGTGAATGTACTGAAAACCACTGGATTATACGCTTTAAAATGGTAAACTTTATGGTATAGGAATTGTATCTGAAGTTTAAAAAAATCTTAGGAAAGGAAACTTGAGCACGAGGACCTTTTGTAAGCTCCTGAGATGATTTTAATGTACAATAATAAATACCTTTTTTTTTTAAATTGAAATTTGAAAACTGAACACACTGTAGCTTAAATCTTCTTCATCATGAGCTTCTCATCGCTCACTGACTGCAGCACCAATCAAGGCCCTGCATGATCTGGTCCCTGCCTACCTTTCAAACCCATCTCCTCACTTCTTTGTCTTGCTTTTTATTCTCAGACTCCACCATCCCACTGTTCCTTCCATTCCTCTAAGACCTTAAGCTCCTTCTTGTGTTGGCATTTGCTGTTTCCTCCACCGGGAACCTTCTGTCCGCAGATACTCAGATATAGTGGGCTCTTCCTCATTCAAATCCCAGATCAAATGTTAGGTTCCCTTTCCATTGACATTAAACCAGCCACTTGCACCTTGTTCAGGTCACTACCTGTTTTTGCTCCCTGATTATTTCCTTCACAATCAGAAATGTTTTTGCTTGCTGACTGGTTTGTGGTCTCCACCACTTACCGTTCCTTCTTACCCTGCCCCTAGAATGCTCCGTGAGTGTAGGGGCTGGTACTTTCACCCCTAGAATAGTACCTAGAATATTACAAGTACATAATATTTGTTGAATGAATAAATAAGTGATCAGAGTTTAAGGAGCAACCATTTGAAGGAAAGATTATTTCAGTGTAATCAATCCCTGAAAATCTTTGTTGGAGAAGGGGAAGGAACCAGTGAGAGTAAGATTAGAGATGCTACATAAGCACATGTTGGAAAACAAAGTGATGGGAGGGGAGCAGAGTAGTTGATGAAGTGAGATCTTGAAGAAGTAGTTTGCATTTTCAAATACCTGTGTGTTTCCTGTTTATAAATAGTTGAGCTTCAGTATTTTTTTTTTTGACTTGTTAAAAATTGAAAAATTTTCTTCAGTGACACCATGGGTTGATGACTTAATACACTTTACTAAAATTTGGGTTTTTTTCTTTGTATAAAAATGTTACAGGTACACTTTTGTTTGCTTGAATTCTGAGACACTTTAAGCTGTCTTCTCCTTTTGTTCTTGTTATCTTCCTGTGGGGTATTCTTAGGCTGTCTTTTGTGGAATTTTCATGTGTGCCTGTAAGCTTAGAATGTTTTATAAATTATCTAAACCTGAATATATGTCTCCAGCTATCCATTTATGTACGTTGATTGTTTTCCAAGTCATCAATAAAATTTGTTTGAGAGCCTGGCCAGCTGAAAGCGTCAGTTAGATGACAAGTAATTTTTCCTGTTGTTAGTCTTGGGATCCATTAGCCAGCAGCTTTCAAATGTATTTACTTTTTTGGTTAACATTTGGTTGTCCTGTTTTTAAATGAAATGAATTGAAATAGAAACATATTTACTCATCAGTAGAAGTGTCTAGAGTTACTTGCAGTATGGCTTCTTCTGACCCCCAAAAAGGATTGGTCATGCTTTCTAGGGTTGGCTTAGAGTTCTGCTATTTGCTGAGTCATGTCAGGATATAAAAATGACAGATTATTTTTAAAGTAAGTCCTATCACTCCCAGCCATAATGGAATAACATGTTTATTTTTCAAGGGAAAAAAAATATATACAAGTTTTTCATTCTGTAAACCAGAAGAACATTATCTCCTTTTCATCATGTCTGGCTCCTTGGTTGCCTAGGAGATGTCAGTTTTCATGATTGCTAAAGCAGATTGCTTTAGCTAGGATAGTTAGAAGAAGTCATTTCTCACTATATCATATTCCTAAATAATAACAAATTTTTGTTAGTGATTTGGAGAATCAGAATGCCCAGTGCTGACAAAATTATGGGGAAATGGCCCTTCTCCCTGTACTACTACCAAATGTAAATTTGTGGAAGCATTTCCTGAGAGATATTCGGCAGTACATATCAATAGCCTTGAAGAGTCAGTATCCTTTGAACACAGTGATTCTCAAATCTAGGAATTGATACATGAGAAGTAAAGAGTTGCATAAATGTCGATGTATGAAGGACCTTCCTCATAGGATTTTTAGGAGGATTATGAAGAAATTGCTTAGAATGAGGTAAGTAGGGAGTAACTGTTAGCTGTTACGTCTGTTTAATCAGATATTGCTCTGTCTCTAGAATAGAGAGGTTGACAATCATCTAATGGTAGTGTAGTGCCAAAATGTGTTTTTTTAAAAAATTTTGCTTAACTAAAAATTATGTGCCATTTATATGAAAAGCACTATTCCAAGCAACTTGCCATTAACTTGCTTACTAGTTGACAAATCACAACTGTTTACTGAATAAAATTGGCCTTTACTTTTTGCCAGGGTAGAATACTAACAACAATACGATGACTGGCATTTATCGTATACTTATTAAATGCTTTACGTGTGTCCTTGGGAAGTGTTATTGTTATCTCCATCTCACAGACTGACCCTTGAGCTGTATTCTTTATTATTTTTTTAAATTAATTTTTATTGGAGTATAGTTGCTTTACAATGTTGTGTTAGTTTCTGCTATACAGCAAAGTGAATCAGTCATACGTATACATATATCCCCTCTTTTTTGTATTTCCTTCCCATTTAGGTCACACAGAGCACCGAGTAGAGTTCCCTGTACTTTGAGCTGTGTTCTTAACCTCATCACCCTAGAGGTTCTGCTAGAGAGTTGGGCTAAGGATGGAGAATTCTATTCAAAAATCTGTTGTTTTAGAAAGCTCCCAAGATAATTTCAATAAACCTAGCTTTGGAACTAGTGCTTGGGGGAAGTACTTATCAAACTTTAATGTGCATATAACACAACTGGGAAGCTTGTTAAAATACAGATTGATGCAGTAGATTTGGGGTGGAGCCTGGGAATATGCATTTCTAACAACTCTCAGGTAAAGCAGAGGTGGTTGACAAGCAGACCACACTTCGAGTAGCCAGCCTGCTATGTGGCTTGTGAAAATATTCAGACTTTTCACTTGTCGCAAAGAAATCCTTCACTGTAGGGAAAGGTAATCATGGGATAGTGGTCTGTGGTCTGGTGGTTAGGATTTCACATCCTCAAGAGCATGGCCTGTTTTGCTGCAGTCCTGAGTTTCTCAAACTTGAGTTGTTGGGTTTTGAAGATTAACATTCGCAAAAAGGAGTTTATATTTTGCGTTTCCATTTAGTGAAATAATATGAAAATAACAAACAGGCATATATTTTGGATCACCAGTTGACTGTCGTAGAGTATTGCCATGTGGTTTTGGCACCAAGGAATCCCCTAAAGTGACAATTAACTTTAATTCATCATTTCTGAAGGTGGGGTTCCTGAAGTCCTAAATTCCCAAGTTTGAGAAATTCTTAAATAGTCTCCTGTATAAATAGTATCCTCTAAAGGAGACCTTCTAAGGGTCAGAGTGACTTTGAGTAAGCCATTTGACTTGCTAGACTTACTCAACATCTCTAAAATGAGAGGACTAGGTCTAAGTCATCTTTTTGGTCCTTTTCTGCTCAAAAATTCTAGGGTTGACTTTCCTTTTTCTTATTTTTTTGGTTTGTTTTTAATGAAGTACAGTTGATTTACAGTGTTGTGCAGTCTCTGCGTACAGCAAAGTGACTCAGTTATACACATATATTCTTTTTTTTTACTATTCTTTTCCATTATGGTTTATCACAGGATATTGAATATAGTTCACTGTGCTATACACTAGGACCTTGTTGTTTATCCATCCTATATATAATAGTTTACATCTGCTAATCCCAAACTCCCAATCCATCTCTCCCTCAACCCCCTCCCCCTTGGTTCTCTATGTCTGTGAGTCTGTTTCTGTTTTGTAGATAGGTTCATTTGTGCCATATTTTAGGTTCCACATATAAGTGATATCATATGGTATTTGTCTTTCTCTTTCTGACTTACTTCACTTAGTATGAGAATCTCTAGTTGCATCCTAGGGTTGACTTTTCTTTTTTGAGACAACGTTAGGAGAGTATGGCACTTATCTTAGTTGGACATTAACATAACATTTGCCGGTATATCAGGAAGAAACGTGATCTACTCGGAAGTGAGCCGTTGTTATCTACTGTTGTTACTGGGGGAAATTCCACATTCTGGGACATTTTCTTTTGTGGCTGTTGAACCTTTTTCCACTGCAAGTTAGGTTGCCTATCTAGCCCTATCAAAAAATGGCCAATCAAATTCACCAACTCACAAAATTAAGTGTGAATAGTAGAGACCTTTTCATTACTTATAGAAGGTAGAGAGGTCAAGAGAAGGTACAGATAACTTTTGTAGCTGAAAAGATGGGAAATGGAGACTCATTAAATACCTGGAAGTCACATATTTTTAGTTCAAAACAAGTTGTTACTAAGGAGTACGAATTTAAAAATTAATTGGCTAAAAACATGACTTTTGTTTTCATTAATATACTCTGTCATTGTCTATATAGAAACTCATGCAGGCCTCAGTCACTGTTTCTGGAATGAGCCTAGTCCCTTCTATGTCTGTCTTAGCTAAGGCCCACTAATAAGACCAAGGCCCTAAACCTTAGACTGAGGTCCCAAACTCAGTACTTTGTTCTCTGGATGCCAGAAGCCATCATCTTCACCTTTATTAAGAAACAGATCCCAGGAGATGATTTTCCCCTGAGAATCCCACAGAATATTGGTACATCCAGCCTTCTTGTTTGGTTAAAAAAAAAATCAGCAATTTTACTTTAGCTTAAAATAAAATTGCTTTCTGCAGTTTTCATGTGAGAGGAAACTATTTAATATTTATCTCAGCCTTGCAGACAGTTTCCGATCCTGGAGTTGCAGGAATCTTCCCATCACACAATATTGGCCCTTATACTTCTCTCTACCTTTGTTCCGTTTATAGTTCCTGGAGTATTTTTTTCTCCACTGAAATTAAAACTTGAGGAAGCATGTCTGCTAGCAGCACAAGTGGGCAGAATTTTACCACAATTGAAGAGGCAGAATTGGATTTGAGCAAGGAAATATTAAAATATTACCATTTGGGGCTGCCTGTGTCATGTGACAGACATAGTGAGATTTGCATCATATACTCTGTCAACCATTTTTTAAATTTTTATTTTATTGAAGTATAGGTAGTTTACAATGTTGTGTTAGTTTCAAGTATACAGCAAAATGATTCAGTTTTATATATATAGGGTTGGCTAAAAAGTTCATTTGGGTTTTTCATAACATCTTAGGGAAAAACCTGAATGAAGTTTTTGGCCAACCCAATATATACATATATATATATACACATATATATATGTGTGTGTGTGTATATATGTATATGTGTATGTATGTGTATATATATACACATGCACACACACACATATACAAAAATATATGTATGTATTCTTTATCAGATTCTTTTCCATTATAGGTTATTACAAGATACTGAGTAAAGTTTCCTGTGCTATACAGTATCTGTCATCCATTAGTTTCAGGTGAGATATCTGAGGGTGAGAAGTTCGGTGAATTGCTGAGGATCAGGGATTGATAGAACCAAGACTCAAGTGCGTGTGCTTTGAATACTCATTCCACCTCTTCATGCTTTCTCTCGACAAAGGGTAGTTTGTGAGTTGTGTAGGCATACCAAAGGGAAGGAGCAGTGAAGAGGGCAGTTAACATGTCAAATTGTTGGCAGGCTGAACTCATGAGAAGAAATGCGCTAGAAATAAATGAGCTCATTGGCAAGAGTAATGCCTGAGAAGGAGGGAAGTGAGAGACAGGGTAGCCTCGAGTAGAGGACAGATGGGTCATAATTAAGCGTAATATGTAACACTAGGAACCAGCATTGTGGATGGCTTATATTCATGCTGATATTCATCAGCAGTCAGATGGATTGAGGCTGTCTCCCAAAGGTGTCAGGAAGAAAAAAAATATGAGAAGACTGAAGAAAGACTTGAGAGGGAGAAGGAAGAGAAGGGTCAGATATGTCGGAGAGGGAAAAATTTCCCCCTCTACCCCTCTTGAATTCTGGTGGCCAGACTAATGACAAAATTGATAACGAGAGAGATTAACAGGAGAAAAAGAAACAAATTTTAGTTCATGTGCATGGTGGTCTAGGACCTAAGAAGTGGCCAGAGCAGGCAGCTTTTATACTTTTTAGACAAAGAAACAATAAATTTGTGAGGAACTGAAAGGACAAAGAAACAAGTTTTGGATGTTCAATCAGTGAAGAATCTAAACAGAGTTTGGGCTCCGGGTAGTAAATTAAAGAAGTAACAAGGTTTGTTTATGCAGGCTTCTTGGCCTGAATTCCCTGTCTCTGGAGATGAGGGTGTTCTTCTACCTCTCGAT
The DNA here is from genome assembly GCF_949987515.2 of Delphinus delphis. Lineage (NCBI taxonomy): Eukaryota > Metazoa > Chordata > Mammalia > Artiodactyla > Delphinidae > Delphinus > Delphinus delphis. The sequence goes on along the minus strand of NC_082692.2, from coordinate 75,164,418 downwards.
GCCAGCAAAGCACCTTTCATAAGGGAGATTTATTTCCTGCTTTCACGGAGACAGAAAGGAGGGTTAGAGTGTCCCACTTGCATTGGCCATTTCTTAAGTAGCTTTAATACAGAATAATCCGTATGTCACTGAGGCACATTTTGGGGTGACCTTCCAGAACCCCAGCAGATAGAATCCCTGGAAGGCAGAGAAATAAACTGAGGTCAGGGAATATTTGAAAAAAATAATGACCAAGAATATAAAGAATCCCCTGAAAACTGAAGACCTTATATGGAAAAGGTTAATAGACATCCAAACAGTAGGAATCAGGAAAGTTTTCTGTAATGGGTTGAATAATATCTCCGCTAAAAGGAACCTCAGAACTTAACCTTATTGGAAAATAAGATCTTTGCAGATATAATTAGTTAAGATGAAGTTATACTGGATTGGAGGGGGTCCTAAATCCAATGACTTGTGTCTTTGTAAGAAGAGGACACACAGAGAAGACAGCAATGACAACTTTAGTTTCTAGGAATATTATAGGGTAGATAATTGGAAAATTGTCCACTAAAAAAAATTTTGAAATATACAAATATTCACTCAAAGGCATAGTTGAGCTTTGGAAAAAAGGTGCGGGATGGGAGGCAAAAACCAAAGAGGGAGCTAAAATTCATAAGGGGAAGTAGTCCAGAGCCCATTGCTGCCTGGTGTAAGGGGATGTCTGTGGACCTTTGAAAATAAGATAAATGAAAAATATCACTGGAGTGAGCAGTGGCCAAAAAACAAAACCAGCATATCAATAACTATTTGAAATTATAACACTATATTATTTTAAAAGATCAGAAATTGGACAAGGGGAAGGTGGAGGATGAGATCTGAGAGATCCAAGGTGGTAAGTAGATGCTAAGGACAGAGATAGGGATCTACTTTTAGATATTGACAGGGAAATTGAGCGTTAGTATGGATTGTAATAAGATAATAACCACTACTGAAACAAAATAGAATGTTTTATTTTTGTACAGTAGGAAAAAACTTGATCTACCTGGAAGGTAGGAAGGAGAAAAAAGTGGAACAAAAAGATGAAATAGTATGGAGGTTAAACTAATCAAGACAGATCGTCCAATGGATAGAAAGCTAAATGCTATAATGTTTATAAAAAATTTTTAAAAGGACACAGATTGAAGATAAGGGGATGGAAAAATTTACTGTTGTAAAATACAAAATGAAAAAGGAACAATAGATCAAGGGAATAAAATAAGCAGGGACTTATGCACGTGCCATAATATAGTAAGCAGTAAGTTCTGGCATTTGACATTGATTAAGCAATTGCAGTTAGAAATCTAACGCAGTGTTTTCAGAAACTGATGAAACAATTAAGACAAAAAGTAAGCGGAGGAAGATTTGGATGACAAACAGTGAATTTGCTCTACCACGTATGTAGAACTGCTTAGTCAACAAATGCAGCATATATTTTGTAGGGCATGTGGATTAGGCCCATGCTTCAACTTTTAATGCACCAGGAAGGAAGCCTCAAATTCTAATAAATCAACACTGTCGAGGTTCTATTCTCTAACTATAGTGCTTTAAAATCACTCATTATTAATAGAAAGATAGCAAATGCATTCCGTACGTTGGAAATGAAAAGACACACTATGAAATAACCCTCAGGTTAAATAGGAAATGATAACAAGAATAGCACAGTTTTAAAGCTGAGTGATAATAAAAGCACAATAGTTCACAATTTGAGAGAGATAGCTAATGGAGTACTTTGATGGCAATATATAGCTTTTGTTACAGAAGAGAGAACTAGAAAGTCTGCAACTTCACAAGCTCAATGTTTGACTCGAGTAATTAGAAAAACTGCAACATGGTAAATCTTAAGAAATAAGGAAGGAAAAAAAAAGGGGGACACAAATATAAACACAGAAATTAAGGAACAAAATAGAGAAAATTAATAAAAACAAAGAACCAAAAAATGGTCCTTTGAAAAATTTCATAGGCTAGATATAATAATCTGTTAAAAATATATATAAATTTTTACCAGTACAGATGAACACAAGTGAAAAGGATATATGGCTAAAAAATTAATGCAAGAAAACACTTAACAACCATTAAATAAATTGTAATGATAATCAGAACTACACATCCCTGAAATATAAAAAGAGGCCCAGACGGTTTGACAAGTTCTATTTAATTCTCAAGGAACAGAAAATCCTGTTCATAAAACTTCATATAGAGCAAAGAAAGAAGCCAAGCCATTAAGTTTAATTTTGAAAACAAAAAACAGGTAAAAAATATTGGCCAACTTGACTCATGACATTGAAAAACACAGAGAATTCAAATTTAGCAAGTTATTAAAAAATAGTACATTGTGACTAAGTTGAATTAATCATAAAAGTGAAAGGATGTTTCACTGTTTAAAAAAATCTTTCACTGTAATTTACCACATTAATGGCAAAGAATGAGAGATTGGGTGATCAATGATAAAGAAAAAGCATTTAATAAAGTTAAGTTTTGTTTTTCCAGATGAAATCAACTCTTTTGAGCAAACTTGAAATAGGGAATTTTTTAGCTTTTTAAAGGCTTTCTCCTAAAAACCTATTGCAGATGTCATTTTTAATGGAGAAAACAAAACTTGAAACTCATTCCTGTTAAGATTGGGAGCAAGACAAGAATGCCTATGTTGCTTCTACTTACCAACGTATTACCAGATACCTGACCAATGCAGTAAGACAAATACAAGTAGAATAAGTGAAATGAAATATATAATTATTATTTCTAAGTAAAATCATTTATATAGAAAACCAAAGAGAATCAGCTGAAACTATTAACAGCAATAAAAGAGTTCATCTAGGTTGCCAGCTTATAAGAACAACATAAAAAAATCAATAGCTTTTGTCTGTATTGGGAGTAACCAATTATAAACTATGATGATGATAGGATACCATTTACAATACTGACATAAACTAAAAGCTATCTAGGAATAAATCTAAGAAAGAATTCATAAAACATATAAGGGAAATTTAAAACCCTATTACAAGAGTTTTATTTTAGTATTATAGAGCATAGATGTAGCATTTATAAATGGATTGGTTGAATATTGTGAAGATGTCATATTTAGCCCATTAAAATTTAAATTCAGTGCAATTCTAATCAATGCCTGAGCAAGAGTCTTTTTGAAGGGGTGTAGTTGAATCTAAAATTTATTTGAGAGAATAAATAAAGAAGCACCTTCTCTTTACAAAGCATGAACATTATACAGCAGGAGTTGGCAAACTACAGTCCACAAACCAAATCCAGGCTGCTGCCTCTTCTTACAAATAAAGTTTTATTGGGACACAGCCACATCCATTCCTTTATTTATTGTCTATGGTTGCTTTCATACTTCCATGATAGGGTTGAGTAGTTACAACAGACTGAATCTGACCCTTTAGAGAAAAAAAATTGTCTCCCCTTGTTCTCCAGCATCTAGCACAGAAACAGAATATAATAAAGTCCAGACTCACCCCTGTGTACATATGGGAACTCAGTGTTATCATTCACCCCTGTGTACATATGGGAACTCAGTGTTATCATTCCCAGCAATTGGTGCTAGGAAATTTGGCTCACAAAATGAGAAAAATGAAACCATTTCTGTACTTCATACCATAAACAAAGCTCCAAGTAGATTAAGTACCTAACTGTTAAGAATGAAAATATTTATAAAGCTGATAGATGAAAATTTAAGAATACATTTTTTTTTTTTTGGCGGTACGTGGGCCTCTCACCGTTGTGGCCTCTCCCGTTGCGGAGCACAGGCTCCGGACGCACAGGCTCCAGACGTGCAGGCTCAGTGGCCATGGCTCACGGGCCCATCCGCTCCGCAGCATGTGGGATCTTCCCGGACCGGGGCACAAACCCGCATCCCCTGCATTGGCAGGTGGACTCTCAACCACTGCGCCACCAGGGAAGCCCAAGAATACATTTTTGTAACCTTATGGTAGAGAAGTGTTAGTTTCACAATATTCACAGAGAACAAACCATAAAAAAAATTGAATACATCAAGATGAATGCTTTTTGTCCAAAGGAGTGTACGATAGAAAAACTAACAGATGGTGAAAATACAACTGTCATGTTTAATAGACCAAGATCAATATTTAAATATATAAGGGACTCCAGAAAAATCCAAAAATAGGAGGGAAGAAACCAATACAAAAGAGGGCAAAGTACGAATTGGCGATTCATAGAAGGAGAAACATGCACATACACATATCACATTGGAGACAAGCTAATTAAAAATAAAAGATGCCTTTTGCCTATCAATAAACGTTGGAAATCAGATACTGCCAAGTGTTGGCAAAGATGTGGGAAAATAGAAATCTGCATATATTGCTTCAAGGATTGCAAAATGGTGCATATTTTTAAAAATCTAAGTATGTATCAATACCTAAGGTAAAACCCAATAATAGGACTCTAGCTTAGACACCCAGGGAAATACACGTAAGTATGGTCATTAGTGTTATTTGTGGTGAAAGACTGGAGAAAGCTAGTTCTTCAGTACTAAAAGAATGGACAAGAAAAATGACAGTGGAATGCAGTGAGAGAATAAGCAGTGAGAAAGAGTAAATTACATCTGTTTATAACAACATGAATGAGTCTGTAAAACAGTGTTGAGAGAAAAAGGCAGAATGAGTTTTAAAGCACGATACAACTTCTGTACAAATTTAAAAAGTACGTACAAGAGCCCTATATATGTTTGATGTATAAAATATTTATAAAACTGCCGTGAAGCTTATAAATACATTAATTATATTTAAAAAAATGAAGCCCTGTCGTGGGAGAGGAAGGAACGAGTTTGGGCATAGAGGAAGAAATGAAAATGATGATAAGAAGAAAAATGAAATCTAGAGGAGAGCCTTTCATGGACTCATAGAAGTAGCTCATCAGCTAGAACCTATGCTTAAGTCAACTCTGTACAATTATCTGTTAGAGGAAACAAACTCCAGGGGCATATAATCCTTCCAGCACTGTTAGATCCAGGTGCTCAAACAGTGTCGTCAGGTATGGGTCTCTGTGTATCTTGGCTTTCCTAGCCTCCGTGTTGTCTCTAATATCAGACAGCCTCTTGTTGGTATATGCTCTAGCTCTTCCAGGTTCATGTCCTACCAGTTTGGCATCTTAGAAGAAAGAAAGCCCTTTCCCCATAGTATCAGCAGTAATCCTTCCATGGATATCCTTCCTTTGATTGGCTCGTTTTTTGTCCTGTGTCCACTCCTGAATCACTCATGTGACAAAAGACTACTGATGCCTGGGTCACTTTCCCATCCCTAGAACCAGGCAGTAGGAGTGGCCCAACATATGGAATATGGTGGGGTATTACCCACGGAAAAATTAGGGTGGTATGGCCAAAACTACAGAAAATGGATGCTGGGCAGGCAAAAAAAAAAAGCCCAAAAAAACCCCACACAAATAGCTTTAGGGCACTTGAATCAATGCTGTTTGTAGGATGATTGAAATGAATTGCATGTTTATTCTAGAAAAACTGGAGGGAATAAATAAAGGTTAAATTCAGATATCTAAAGCACTTTCACTTGTATGATACTTGTTTCATAGAACCCTCAAGGCATAAATCCATCACAAAAAGATGGACTTAGTATGGAGGGCAACCTATAACTGCTGGAGCTGATAATCTTGGAAGGAATGGATAGTGAATGTCCTGTCACTGAGTATGTTCAAGCCTGGGCTAACAAGCTACCAGGCAAAGATTCTGCAGGAAAGGATTGGGAGAATAGTTGGGTTTGATCAGTGGTTCTGAATCATCCAGGCAGATTAAAGCATAGATTTCTGGGCCCTTCTCCCAGAGTTTCTGGTTTGATAGGTTTGGAGTAGGACTCAAGAATTTGCCTTTCTGATTTCCCCAGGTGATGTTGGTGCTACTGCTCCAGGGAACACACCTTGAAAACCACTGGGTTAGATGATTTTCAACGTCCTTACTGACCTTTCTTTTTTGTGAGATGGTTGTAATTGTTCTAGAAACCAGTATTTGTGTCACTGAGGCAAAACTTCCATAGTATTCCTTTGTACCTGAAATGTGTTAAGTTCCGGCTATTTGAGTGCTTCTAAAGTAGATGAATTTTGCATAGCCCTCTATCTTTTGGGTCATTGAGAATATTAGCATCATTAAACAATTGCACATTTATTGGTATGCTTTATAAAATGGTTCTCCATTTTCTGATGTCATCCTTTTTGTAGTCTTATTTCTATTTTCCCATGAGGGGTTCGATTTTCATCAGTTTTGTAGTAGGATGGTTCCTGAATTAGAAAAATGAAGTGATTTCCCAAGGAAGGTGCGTTTTAGTCATTCAGAAAGTAACGTTGTCATGTATAGGCACTGACTGATGGAAAATCATTCCTTGGTACCCTAGATGCCAAGTGTCAAATCTTGCTTTTCCCCTGTCTTCTCCCCACTACCTCAACCCATGGCTTTCTCCAGAAAAGAGGATATGCAACATTTCACATACCTTGCTGCATAATACATCTGCATCAACCAGGAATTGTTTTCATTTTGAACTCTATTTTGTCCCTTCTTTTTCCTCAATTTTTTTCGCTTTAAGTTTTGAAATTTTACTGTAATTCTCTGGGAGTACCCCACATGCTTTTGTAATTATACACAAGGTCAAACAGTGTTTATACTTTTTCTAAATTGCTTTTGTATAAACAAAGATAAAACCATTTGAGAAAAGGGAGTCCCCACAGGTACCTATTTAAGAATGAGAAGGTTTATAGTCAATGCTTAACCATAAAAATTTTCAGCTTAGCGAAGATGATGAAACAGATGGTTAAAAATAGTACCTGACAGATTGGACCTAGTGGATTTGGGTTAAGGTGGCTCCCCGAAGTGCAGAGGGGTTTAAGAAGACACATACAAGTTTTTGCTTGAAAACTGTAAATCCAACCAGCATAGAGAGAGTGGAATATTTTAGGAGGACTTACCCAGAATGCATCTTAGTGGACATTAAATGGGGAACAGCTTTAATGATGTCTTCTTTACAACTAAGAATCTGTAGTAATGGACTTTGTTTTCTTTAAAGTGGTATATGCGCTGAGTTTCTCAACTGAATTTTATAAATGTCCATTTTCTACATCATCTTCTCTTCCAGAATTCAAACCGTGAGGAAATGTCATTCAGATTCGGCCAACATCTCATCAAGCCCTCTGTGGTGTTTCTCAAAACAGAACTGTCCTTCGCCCTGGTGAACAGGAAACCTGTGGTACCTGGACGTATCCTTTTTTTTAAAGAGAAAAATTAGAAAGCCTCTGATTCTAACAGACCAAGTAAATACAGGATTGACCTCGAGGATCTGTCCGAAAAGCTAAGCAAAGATCGTCCCCGCTCCCGCTTTGGAGGAACCAGGTAAGATGTTATTCACATTTATTCTGAATCCAGTTGGTGGCACCAGTAATATGCTTGATCACTGTTGCAGAACTTCTGAAAAGAGTTGCTTAGCAATCGTGGCTTTGGAGGTGATTTTTTGCTTGACCTTTTCACTATGGTAGCTGTGTAAATAGATAGGTGCTTTTAAAATGGACCCAATGAATATCCTGAGCACTTTGTTTTCAGTTATCAATTGGGAATTTTAATAGTAAGATAGAGATTGGGTGGCCCTCTTGTGATGTGGAAGTAAGGTTATGTGAAGATTATGTGAAGATTTGAGACTGACTTGGTTTGTTTACCTCTTGGAGATCATTCAAGCTATGAATTTTAATTAAATTCAAACACATAAGTATACTTACAAAATATTTTTTTCACGTTAGGGTCTGAGATGGCATTTTCTCTTGGAAAACATCCCAGCTTCTAGATTGTTGCCCAGTGTCATTGGTGGTAGTGTATTTTATTTCCATTGACCATCAGTTTCAGTAGAAGCTTCATTCTTTGCAGTGGGAGAAGCAGGATTTGGTGAAATGCTCTGGAGAGTTATTTTTATGTTACTGAAATTATCCCTCGTGACTGTATGCATATGACATTTGTATTGATTCCTCAGAATTTTTTTTTTCTCTTTCCCCCCTAATTTAATTTACTATGCAGGGGGCAACAAAGTGTAAAATTTCATATTCGAAGATAATGATCATGTCCACATTGAGGCATGATTCTACTTTGAAATAGATTTCTCAGTTATTCTGAATCTACAAATGTGTCAAAATTTTTTCCAGTGTAAGTTATATTTTTTCCGATGGGATTTTTCAAAATGCTTGAAAACTTTATGAATAATCTTTCTTGGCCACGTAACTATTGTACACTGAAAAAAATACAGCTAACAAAACATGCACCAAAAGGTAACTGTGATTTCTGTGGTAGACTCTCAAATTCCTTGAATGGAAATTTTAACCTAAATTTTGTAAATCTACAAAACTAATGATGATAGCAATAAACTAGTAAATAATATATACATTTTTCTTGATAATACTTAACTCTTAAGTTTATAAAAATATTTAAAATTATAAGTATACAAGATTAGAAAATTACATTCTTCTGTTTATTGAAGTAAAAAAACTAGAATGATTTAGAAAGGATAAAAAACAACAATTTTTAAGTTGTATACCAATTTTATATTGAGTTTTCTAAAAGACTTTGAAGTTCTTGAAATAACAGAATAATTTTATTTTCTCATTTGATATTGTTGCAAGTTTGTGGTTGCCGTTTTCCTTTGAGGAATATTTTTTTAAGCAAAATGTCTGAGAATTCCAGTGTTGAAAGAATATTGTTTAAATGCCATCTCTCGTTGGGTGCCATTTTTAATTGACTTTTGTCGGAGAACTGAGGGAACTTGGGATGAAAATGTGAATCGAGATGAACGAATCTTAATGCCTTGGACTGAAAGAACATGAAGTTGCAGAGTTGCACTTTTAAAAAAATGGTTAATAATGGAATGAACGTTGCTTTGTGATTTTTTAACTTGTTTCTTGATAGTACGAAACTTGATTTTTCACGGTCTTTTTAACCAACTGAAAGTGTGATGCATAGACGGGTCATATATGTGTTTGAACTCAAGTAAAGCTGAGGTGTCTACTTCAAGGAAAATGTTCATAGTGAACAGTTAGTGAATAACGACTAGTTTTGTTTCAGACGGCACTGGGATTGTCATTTTGGAAATGAGTCCTGGTCAGTCACCATCTCTTGAGTAAATGTCAAGGACAAGGGGAACATTGTATTAAATGTTTGGAAGTGTGTTTGGAAAGTAGCAAGAAGGACCCGGCCCTTTCTGGGGATGAGAGCAGTGAGAACTGGAACTTTTTTGTAATCAGTATAGTCTGTAAAGCTGTTTTACATCTACAGTGTTTAAAGTGGTTTCAGGGCATGACCCAGCAATCCCACTCCTGGGCATATACCCAGAGAAAACCATAATTCAAATAGACACATGCACCCGAATATTCATTGCAGCACTATTTACAATAGCCAAGTCATGGAAGCAACCTAAATGCCCATCGACAGATGAATGGATAAAGATGTGGTACCTATATACAATGGAATATTAGCCATAAAAAGGAATGAAACTGGGTCATTTGTAGAGATGTGGATGGACCTAGAGACTGTCATACAGAGTGAAGTAAGTCAGAAAGAGAAAAACAAATATCATATATTAATGCGTATATGTGGAATCTAGAAAAACAGTACAGATGAACTGGTTTACAAGGCAGAAATAGAGACACAGATGTAGAGAACAAACGTATGGACACCAAGGTGGGAAAGCAGGGGGCGGGGTGGTGGGATGAACTGGGAGATTGGGATTGACATATATGACATATATACACTAATATGTATAAAATAGATAACTAATAAGAACCTGCTGTATAAAAAATAAAATAAAAAAAGTGGTTTCAGGGCCAGTGGATAATGGATTCAGGCAATCCTTTTTATATGATGATTCTGAAACTTTATATTTTACTTTACCTTGGTACTCTGTTAGGTGACACCTGTGAGAAGAATCTTAATAAGTTACTCATTTGCTTGCAGAAAGCGATATTCTTTTGTCCCGAGATTTGGGAATTGAAGCTGTGGATGGCTCTGCCCACTAATGTTTCATAAAATAAATGGGGAGATGGCTGCAGTGGGCTTTAATCCCCAAGTGCTCTAACCCTACCTGCCCTAGGTAAGCCCCTTGCTGTGGGTCTTCTGGGTCATCTAGCTTCTTGTACCATCTCTACCCCTGGACTTCCCCAGCCCAGCCTACACCTCACTCTAAACCACAGCTCCGATGCTACCACTCTCCTGTTCTTTTGCAAACAAACCACTGATGAATATAATGAATCTCCTTTTATTTGAGGATAAAGTCCAAATTCCTTAGCATCCTTTTAAAAGATTTTCATTATCTTGACTTAACCTCCCCACTTTCCAACTATTTCCTTAAACAAGTGTTGTATTTCCCTTTACTTGTTTTTTTCCCCATCCTTTACCCTGCCTCTCTCTCCACCTTGAGATCCTTCCCATCCTTTTCATTTCAGCTAAAGTGCATCGATACCTGTTCTGCCCTCTTAGGAAAAAAATATTCCATCCTTTGTGTGACACTTGGTTCCTTATTGTCATGTTGATTCATTCAACAGTTTATTACTGAGCTACTCCGTTCCAGGCATCATTGCAAACACTGATCCCAGTCTGCATCAGACCAGAAATGTGTTCATTTCTGTCTGTCTCTGCACTGAATCGTTAGTTCCTGAGAAGGGGTGGGGGCAAGACCTACTCTTTGCACGTTCTCGTTTTCTTAGTACCCAAAAGTATTATGTTGGCTGAATTTAAAGTGAATCTGTAAACATGAGGAGCATGTGGATAGTTTCAGTTAAGACTGAAATCCTGCTTTTTCAGTCTTCCCATGCACAAAGCCCTGTCTTGTCACCATTTTATTCCAGATTTTTTAGTATCTTATTCAAGCTGTATTTTCCCAACTTTCCCTACATGCTCTGTCAGTTACAGTCCTGTTTACTTTTCTGTTATGAGTGTGCTGAGTTAAGTCTAAATGCAGTGAATGGGAAAAGATTCTTCTCCATTTTTTTTCTTTTTTAGCGTGTTAATTGGCCAATGGACAAGTCTGTATTTTAAGGGCAGTATATTGCTATCTTATGTGAACCGGAAAATTGTATTTTGTATTTTTGATGATCTCTCTTTAACAAGAGTATTCAGGTGGCCTTTGGGGAGTGTGCCATTCAAGAGAGACTTGTAAATGTCATCTTTGAACTTGTGTTCTCTCTAACATTTTGCTCCCCCCTCTTCTACCCTTTTTTTCTTTTGACTTTGCTCACTGACTTTTTTATATCTTTCTGAGGAGGAAAAAAACTGTAAGATCAGGGACTGCAGATATGTTTTTGAAGCAAGACTATTTGCTTCATTCTCAAAAGAGCCACAACCCCTCCTTGTCCCCACCTAAAGCAAACACTCCTGCTCATTGCAAACAGTGTTTAAAGCCTATTGAATAGGCTTTGGCTTCTGTGGTACAACACCGTGGAAGCATATGTCAGAATGTCTTTAATCCATTAATTTCTTGTTACTGGAAAATGCTTTACAGCGAGTCTTGGTGAGAGAACAGAAGCATTTTGGAGATTGCATCTTCAGAATTCGGCGGCGAACGTTTTATTCATGTACCTTGGTGCAGCCCAGCTATTGTTTGTGGCTTGAAAAAATTTGAGCCAATATAGTTAATACTTCACTCCCCTCCCCTTGCATCGGGCTGTGTCTACCTCTCTTCTTGAGTTCAGCATGAAAAATGAATTTGAACATTAGTGGAATCCATTTGGGGACTGGAGCTTTTATTATAAATAAAATTATTCATTTGTTATGTCCTGTTGTTTTCAGCAGACAGTGTATTGATCTTCGGATTGCTCTTCAGAATGGCATATGGAGCTCTAATGTAAGGGGAACACGGCCACGTTTGCAGATGGGTCGAATGTGTTGTGTAATGACAGAGACAAACCTTGCTTGCTGGCCATACTATATTATACAAATCATTTGTCAACTGTTTATTGAATCAGTTGTTAAAAAGAGCAGATTTTTCCAAGCGGGAGCATCGCACACAGAATGTTATCTGGGCCAAGCCACGTTAGGATAATGCATTGAGGACAGCCTTACAAAGTGTATTTGTGAAGAATTAGACTATATAACTTAAAGGACATTTCTGCTGACATATTAGAAACAAAAGTTTGGTACAAGGGAAATTGTGTTCTAAGGTCCAACTTCAATAGATAAAAAAGAAAAATCTGGCAAATGCCTTTTAACACAAAATTTTACCTTGGTTTCCCAAGCAGTGTTAAATTTTCTCTGTTTTCAGACCATTGCCGTATTGAATACTCTTGAAATAAAGGAACAGATAATAAAAATAGCTTCATTACATAACAGTGCTTCTTATGGAATAGATGCTATAGATAAAAGTGCCCTTTTAGTCCTTCCGTAAAAATCAGAAATATTTGTCATTTCCTGAGTAGATTGTAATCTTGTGAATTTCTTTAATTGTTCAGGAAACTGCAGTTATTAGCGATCTGATGATCTTTCATTTCTCAAAAGAGCTTCTTTTTAAACCTCCCTGTACAAATAAAGTGACTGCAAGCACTATTTTAACCTTTATTACTAAAGATAGATATTTTGCTCTTAAAATGTCCCTAAGCATATGCCTTTTTTTTTTTTTTTTTTTTTTTACCCTGTGTAAGCCTATTGTATATTAGCTAGCTTAAAATACCTTGGAGAGATATTCAAAGCCGATCGTGCGTCCTTTGTCCTGAGCTCTAATGGGGAAAGTTGGTTTTCTTGTGGTCATATTTTTCTTGATTTTATTTGGCAGATTTTTGTGTTCAAAATATCTGCATGTAGCAGTGATTATTCAGTGTTCTTATGCTGTTTCTATGGGAAAGAGTTCCATATAAATGTGCACCTACCTTTGGGTTATTAGAGTACATTGCTTCCAGCTAGAACCAGTTTTTGATGGCATTGGTCAGGAGGAACACAGGAAGCTCTTGGATGCTTTCATCATTCACTAAATTGACTGACATCTTTTTTCAGTGTCCAGAACCTGCCACAGAGGATCCTGCCAACCCCCATTGCAAGGCAAACCTTGTGTGACTGTTATCTATCTCGACCTGTCATCTGAGGAATTACTGCACAGAGAGCAAATCTGTTTTATCTCAAATGCCATCTCTTCAGTTGGTAGTGAGCTCACAGTGTTGAGTAGGATTCTGAGGCTGCATGCAGGGTCAGTGGGCAGTAACTGTCATGGGTAGCAGAGGAGAAAGAGGGGCCCTCCTTGCCAAGGCTCTTCCTCTCCCAAGTTTCTTTTTCATTCTTGGAGCTGAGACTGGCGTCTTTATAATAATAGACAGACTGATAGATTGTTGGCCCCTGACACGAAGGGATTAATAGATGCTTTAATAGATGTGTGTGTGCGAGGAACATTTGAAATTGGATGGAGAAAAATGTATGGATTTTATACATTTTGCCCTGGCCCCTTCAAATAAAGGTGACTCACCCATGAAACAGTGTGCCTGAGGCATGTACATATTGGTCTCTAGACCTCAGCCAGGCCCCTTCCTGTTGTCCACCATCTCTCCCTGGCTCCTTGTAGCCTATCGGTTGGTGAGGATACTGGCTAGTGGTGGTCTTGTGGTTCACTTGGCTCCTGTGCTTAATTACTTAGTTGTGACTGTTTTCCTTTGACCTTGACTGCTTCTCCATTATAGGATTTACCTCCTAGCTTCAGGCCCTGCTGTGAGTGGGGTGAGATGAGCTGGCCTGACCGTGGTTATGCATTTGAGGAGGAAAGTCCAGCTGGCTTTTTAATGAGAGCTTTTAGGAGGTTTCCTGTATTCTCTTAGAATCACACAAAGCCTACAGAATCACTTTTACAACCAGAAAAAGATATCTTTACCATCTGCCAATCTCTTACAGAATATAATTCTGCTAGTGTGTGTGCGAGTTAGGCGGGGGTGAAGGACCACATTTGGGATGCTCTCCCTCCAGCTCTAGCAAATGGTAGGGTGATAATTATATGTATTAAAATAACACTTTGAATAGTTCTCATATTAATTGCAAAAATGAGTATCCTGTAACATGGAAAGCCATTCCCCATTTCTATTTATTTCTACGTGAAACTTTCCTCAGGTAATTTTAAACTGTCATGGTTAACAATATCTGAACTCTTTTCATTATATTCTGGGCATATTTTTGACCTGCTTTCCATGCAAGCCATCAGATTGTGAGGAATAGGAAAAGGCTGGTTGTGGTGTTGCCAGCCTTGCACTTGTAACGGAACGTAATTAGAAGTAATGAATGGAATAACACATCATTATTCATAAGAAATGTCATGTAATTAACTCAAATAATGCAAAGTATATCCTAATTTCCATTTGGAATGAATATAGATTTGTTAGAACATCAGTAGGCAGTTCATGTTTATCCTATATTTTCATGCACATATCAAAACTGTTAAAATCTATTGAATGAATATACATGGGTTTTCTACAATACAATAAGTCAAGATGCCTTTCTTTTGCTAATAGAGCCTTATGTGTATTCCTTATATATTACATATATATAATTTATGTTCAGTTCTTAGAATTAGCATAATTTATATTTATTGCAAATTAATGATCTAATTTATGTACTTAGCTCCCATTTCCTTTCTCAAACTAACTGACTGAAAAAATACCTATAAATTTGCAAATAGCTCTTGGGCACAAATTGGCCTTATCCTAAGAACCCTCTACAATACTAGATACCTGAACTAGTTTCGCAATCTAAATTATTTCCCGGAGATTTCTGTTCTAGGCTTTAAATATGCCTCAAGAGTCTTGGTTTGGCTTAGATCGACGCACAGTTGGGAGTTAGGATTGGCTGGATATGTCTTAGGTAGAGGAGTTATTTTTATATGCAACAATTAGTATGACACGTGGCGCTGACCAATGTGAGTGTAGTTCCTGGAAGTTCTCCGCTCTGCCAGAAATCATCCTCTTAATTTCTCCATTGTGGGGAGATCTGGAGAGTCCCAGGGGAGGAGACAGAGAGGTGTGAGTGGCCCTCAGGAGGCAGTAAGGACAGAACTACTGCAATATTTTAAAAACAGGAATGGCCAGCCCTGGTTTTAGAGATGGACACTGATAGGAGGAAGCTGCCTCTACGTCCTAGGGCTCAAGCCTGGTATTTGTTCTTCCACACCATAGAGTCCGGCAGAATAGGAGAGTCACCAGGGAAGTAAAAACAGCAAAATTCTTTGTTTTAAACTGCCGGCTTCCTCGCAGTGAAATGGTAACTGCCTAACACCAGTTAAGGGGAAAGCTTTAACTGTAGCAAGAGGAGACTGTGGCAGTGTTTTCTCGGTCTGTTTCCCGTGTGTGAGTGTATTGGGGGTGAAGAGTGTGTATATATACACATTCAACTTGCTTATATCTTTTACTGAAAATAATATCATAGAAATAAGTAAATTAAAATAATATTTTATGATGGGCAATCATTGTTGGGGTCACTATTTTGTCCTGCCCTCTCTGTGGGCACTTGGAATGGGAAAGCTGAGTGTCAGGCCAATGCTGGCCCTACTTCATGGCAGTCAAGACTTCACCCAAAACTCTTGATCCTCATTCTATGGCTCTTTCTGCCACTTCTGGTTACTGTCCCATGTGTAGCAAACCTTTTGTATCTTTGGCTGGGAGTTATTTTCCCTGGAGTCTTAAACGTCCCCATTATTCCTACTTTCCAGTGCTATATTGCTGTCAATCTATACTCTGTCATTTATAATTTTCACTGATAATTTGGTGGCTTTGTTGTTTGGCTGTAATCATCATTTTCATTTAGGACTGGGACTAACCTTGATGACCTCTGAAAATCTATGAGGCTTAAGCCTGACTCCGCTGTGCTGTGAGTGTGGCACCAGACACTTACGTTGGCGAGCAGCCTAATTTGCTCCCAGGTAAAATGAGTCCAGGAGGAGTGAAATTCATCTGGCTCTCTAATTTTTCTCTTTTCTAATAGGTTTTGAAATGACTGTAGTTATCAAGAAATCTTTTCATCTTCAAGATTTATTTCCAGTTCAAAATTTGTTAGAACTAAGAATTATCTGTTGAGTGCTAATGCTTTAACGGTAAACCACGATCCCTTTCCATTCACCAAAGATGATTGCTTTAAAATTTGTTAAAGATGTGTCAAGATAAAATAAATCAACAGAAATCACATTAAAATCTTTAGTTTCTAATGTAGATATCTAGAGTACTAGTTAGTATTTTCTATTCTGTTTAGGGGCCAAATGACTCCTAGAAGCTTTTTAATCATGAAGCTATATCTGCAATAATGTAATTGAGATTCAGGGTTGGAAGAGACATTGAGTGGGATTTTTCATATTGTCCTTGAATATGAGCAACTAGGGCCTAAACAGAAAGGTTGACATCCTTTCTGGTGAGATACGCGTATGTGAGAGAGAGCCACACTCCCATTACTAAGTGGCAGCACCAGAACCAGACCCACCGTGGTGAATCACATCCCCATGTTCCCAAACTCTAAGGGGAGAACTGGTCAGGGGGAGTATAGTGGATAGAGGAATGCCAAGAGTGTATTCTCTTCTCTCTTTCTGGCACCCCCTACTGGCCCGGAAAGTCATGTGCAGGAGGTAGCTCAAAGCCCTGGGCGGGATGATTCCATGAAAAGGTGCTGGCATCCTGTTCCCTGGCTTGATGTTGGCTGAGCTGTAGAACCCGCGGGCCGTGTAGGCACTGCTCTCAGGTGGCGGTGCTGTGCAGCGCTTCCCATTTGCCCTACGGAGTGTGAGATTGCACAGGAATACAAAGCGGTGCTTGCCTCTCATCTGCCTGTTTCTGAGTAGTGGGTAAGTGGATAGGGAGAGGCTTTTTGCAGGGCAAGGAGAGACTGAGCAGTAATGTTCCTGAAAAGAAGGTGGGAGCAACTTTTCTACCCCATCCCAATTTTCCACAGCCCTTGGAGGAAACGCACAGGTACCTGCCCTGGTTCTTGTTTAAAAAAAACAAACAACGTGAATATCAGTGGGTAGGTGCCACGAGGCTGGTCAGGTAGATATTGTTCCAACTGAGGCATGGCCTATCCAGAAAGGGGATTGGATCATAAACCACTGGCAGAGTTACAAAGGGAGACATGACCATCCTTTTGTGAATGGGTTTTGAGAAGCAGATAGAGTGAAGGTGAAACTTGAATACCTCCAAGTCTGTCAATTCCGAATCATGCAGAGACCACCATATTTGCAGAAGTTCTCAGCAGATGGAACTGGAAATGAACCAGGGGAAACTGCCTTTCACCTGCTGACAGGCAAGTGTGCCTCTAGTACCGGAGTAGCTCAGTCTCAGGAGCGAGGGAAGAAGTTGGTAGAGAGCTCTGAACACTCAAGGTTGCATCTCAAATCTGTGTTAGACAGGACTTGAAATTTTAATCTGAGGTTGGATTGTTAAACTACAGATGCTTTTAATTATGAAAAGTGACTTGCAAAGTTATAGGTTCTGCCCAAGATGTTGTTAAAGGGCCTGGGAAGGGACTTAACTTAGTATGACTGGAAGAGCGATAGCAAAGAACACAACTGGGGCATGTCTTTGCCCCCACTGAGCTGAGTTTCTTCAATTACTCTTTATACAAGCCGAGTGATGACATAAATCCTCAAGAAAAATGTGGTTTGTCACTCAATGCCATGTTAGATAGCAGTATGTGATTTGTTGATTGCTTTCATTCTTAGCAGTGGAACCTTGAATATAGTAGATGGTTTATATGTTTTTGGGGGATTAATTTTGTTTCAAAACAGGGTGGTTAGGTAAAGGAACATTCATTTTTTAATGGATATTTTCTGAAGGCGTATTACATGCCAGGTTCTTCTCATCTTTTCCAATTCTAATATAAATTTGGCACAGTCTTGAGCTGAAGAAGGACCAATTTAAGGGTTGAATGCTGTTGGACTTTTTTGCAATACAGTGGCCAGAATGATCGATCCTATTAAACATGTTGAATCCATGTCACTTCTCTGCTTATATCCCTTAATGGCTTCGTAGTTTCTTCAAACTCAAGCCAAAGTTATCATAATTATCTATAAGGGTCCTACATGAACTGCATACGTCCCCGCCCCACCACCACAAGTTGTCACTGATGATTGCATCTACTGTCATCACTGCAGTAGGAGGTTGAATGGTGATTTCCTAAAAGATATGTCCATGTCCTAATACCTGGAACCTGTGAATGTTACGTTCCATGGAGAAGGGTCTTTGCAGATGTAATTAAGTTGCAGATTTTGAGATGAGAAGCTCACTCAGGATTAGCTGGGTGGACTCTAAATCCCATGGCGAGTGTCCGTATAAGAGTGAGGAGGAGGGCTTCCTTGGTGGCGCAGTGGTTGAGAGTCTGCCTGCCGATGCAGGGGACGCGGGTTCGTGCCCTGGTCCGGGAGGATCGCACATGCCGCGGAGCAGCTAGGCCCATGAGCCATGGCTGCTGAGCCTGCGCGTCCAGAGCCTGTGCTCTGGAGAGGCCACAACGGTGAGAGGCCGGCGTACCCAAAAAAAAAAAAAAAAAGGCAATGTGACCAGGGGGTCAGAGACGAGAGTGATGTGGCCACAAGTCAAGGGGTGCTGACAGCTACCAGAAGCTGGAAGAGGCAAAGACCAGATTCTTTCTCTCCAAGAGCCTCCAAAAGGAGTCTAGCCCTTCTGACACTTAGATTTCAGACTTCTGACTTCTAAAACTCAGAGAGAATCAATTTCTGTTGTTTTAAGCCCCCAGTTTGTGGTAATTTGTTACGGCAGCCACAGGATACTCCCTCCGTGCCTACCACAGCCATGTCCTTGTTGTTCTTTGAACGTTCTAAGCACACTCCTCCCTCATGGCCCTTGAACCAGATCTTCTGTGTCCTTGGAATGCTATTCCCCTGATGCACGTATGCCATGCCTTCTGATCTCCTTCAGACCTCTATTCTAATTGTATGCAAACATCATCTCAGGATGTTCTTCCCCTTTATTTAAGATTTCAGTACCCCATTCCATTTCTTTTTGTTTGTGGCATTAATAGTCTCACTTAGTGTGTAACTCATTTTTTGTGTCTCAGACTGACTGGAATGTGAGTTCTATGAGGGCAGGAATTGCTGTCTGGTTTGCTCACGACTGCATTCCCATTCCCACGTGCCTTGCACATGACAGGCAATCAGTAAATATTTGTTCAGTGAGTAACTGTGGTTGACTACCTGGACTTTTTAGCTTTAAAACTTAAAAAAAAGACAAGGGTTCTTAGCAAGCACAGTGATTTCATAAATTCTTACACCTGGCAATCATTGCAGTTCTTAAGAGTGTCAGGCTGGGGCTTCCCTGGTGGCGCAGTGGTTGAGAGTCCGCCTGCCGGTGCAGGGGACGTGGGATCGTGCCCCGGTCGGGGAGGATCCCACATGCTGCGGAGCGGCTGGGCCCATGAGCCATGGCCGCTGAGCCTGCGCGTCCAGAGCCTGTGCTCCGCAACGGGAGAGGCCACAACAGTGAAAGTCCCGCGTACCACAAAAAAAAAGAAAAAAAGAATGTCAGGCTGGATTTTTACACACATGCACACACTCACAATTGGATGCATAGTTAATATTTATCGTTCCAAAGTGGAGGGCTCTGAAAGAGAGAACTAACAGTTGGTTTAGCATGAAAACCTTCTCTCTGCCCACCCCAGCATAGTTTTTGTAGATTTCCATGTAGATTCCAGCCAGGGCAGTGAAATCAACCTTTCTTGGCTCAGCCCTCTGCCTGAGGTGATATTTAATATATGCCTAAATGTTAGAAATTAACACAGGGTTTGGTATGTCATCAGCTGATGAACTTTGATTTCCCAAGATTTTATTTGCCAACATCTTGCCTTCCTCAGGGAGAGTAGAGCAGATGTGTGTGCAGTTTCTTCGGTCCTTCAGTCAATTTTTATGGCCCCATCTTCTTGGCTTCTTACGCACACAGGTTCTCTTACGTGTATACTCATTTGTAAATCTCTCTTTCTGATGAATTCCTTTGATAAAACCTTCTTTAGGCTTATAGTTATTTATACAACAACCAAGGCATAACCAAGGT
Source organism: Delphinus delphis (assembly GCF_949987515.2). NCBI lineage: Eukaryota > Metazoa > Chordata > Mammalia > Artiodactyla > Delphinidae > Delphinus > Delphinus delphis. The sequence goes on along the minus strand of NC_082692.2, from coordinate 75,144,399 downwards.
GGTTTGTTTACTCGTTTGTTTCCTGGAATGTTTAGAAAATGACTTAAGTTGACTAATAAAGTATAGTAAGATTAAGTGCTTTAAAAACAAAAGCAAACAAAAGTAAGTACGATGGAGCTAAAGTGAAGGTAGTGCATGAAATAGATACCAGATATCCATATAGTTGTTAGAGGTGGGTCACAGAATTGGCCCTGAACTTTCTAGCACCAACCTAAAGAAGGAAAGAGAGATGCTCTCCTTGAGGTAAAAATAGGCTGATTGTTCAGGAAATGCAGAAACATGACCAACAGCAGGGATCAGTTAGAGTTTCTGTGGCTCTTTCCTCATGGAGACGATGCCAGAACTTGTAACCGAGAGCATCCTCAAAACATCCTTACAATACACACAGAGGCTCTCCCTCAGAAAAATGTCCTGAGTCTGCTGCTCGCCATCTGCACCACTCCTGCCAAATCGTGCCTGGACCAGGCACAATCATTTCTCTGCTTCCTTGTTTACACCACCTCCCAACCACTTCCCTCCCCCGCCCTTCATCCTCGCATAACATAGCAGCTGGCATGGTCTTCCTAATATAGACATTAGACCACGTTATTCCCTTGCTTTAAGAATTGTTAGTGGTGGTTGCTTTCAATTAGAATAAAATCTTGAGTCTTCACTTTGGCCTCCTGGATTTCTGGCCCCCGCCTCAGCGAGCTACTCCCCCCACTGGGCCTTGGCACCAGGCTTGTCTCCACCATGAATGTGCTTCCCTCTGACTCTCACATGCCTCCCCAGTTCTGATTTTCTCTGTTCTAGTTCCTGCGACGTCACCTCCTCACAGAGGCCTTCCCTGACCCAGTACAGAACTCAAACCACAGGGAAACGATGATTAGTGAGTCTCTGTCCCTGTCCTGTCGCCACCATTGTTGAACTTGCAGGAAGGAGAAAGACTTTGACTGCTAGTGGGTCTAGTGTTTTGTTTATCCTCTTTGGGTGCAGAACCATTTATACCTATTGAAACTACCAGTGAGTTTGGGACAGGGAGTTGGAGAACTGGATATTAGTCCCATTTGGGGGACTCTAGTCAAGTGATTTCATCTTTTTTTTGTTTTGTTTCCTCATCTGAAAATAAAGATACCTTAGCCTCCTGGACTATTTTGAGGACTAAATCGAGATGATGTGAAAGTCGGAAGAATGAATGGATTTGGCTGTGGAACCATGGCATAATAATTCTTTGTCCTTTATCCTGATAATTTGAGGCTGATCAAGGGCTTGGTATTGGATAAGGGGTGCCATTAATTGTGGCCCTAAGTTCATAAAACTGAAGCTTAAATCAAATTAAGGAAATTTCTGGATTTCTTTGTGAATATCACATAGCAACTGGAATAACCCAGAACCACTTTTAAAGCACTCAGTTTAAAATGGCATTAAAATAATACCCAGGATTTAAAATAAACCTGAAAAATGATGGGAATTTGACATTCTATGAGCTTTTTTTTTTTTTTTCCCCTGTAAGGTGTGGTTAAAAAAACAAGTTATTCTTTTCTACTGTCTTTAGTGCCTGGAAAGAGTAGCTAAGTGAACAAGCATGGGGTTCATTCATGGGTGAGAGTTGCTTTGCCAGGGTTGATTTTTAAATTAAATCCTCAGGGGGTTTAGATTAGTCTAGATGCTCCACTCTGATTAATTGTAATGGGAGTTACTGTACTCATCTCTCTCCTCCACACACAGCACTGAAAAATGACCCTCTCACACCACCTTTGTGTCCTTCTCTTTGAACTAATTTTAATGGAATTTTTTTTTTTTTTTTGGTAAGTCAAGCATCTCTGTGCAATCCTCAAGGTCATGAGACTGCTAACAATTTGCTGATAAACAATAGGCCTTTGTTTTGCAGTGCTTGACCTGCACATGCTGGAAGGGTTTGGGCCAGAACTGACTCACTTTCTGGACTGTAGGCTTCTCTTTTTATTGTTTCAAATGAAGCTACTCTTTTTTTCTTTGTTTTTTTCTTCATCTCTGTTTTTGCACATCTCAGCCTCCTGATATAATAATAATCAGTACACAGTAGGTACTTAGCACTCATAGAGTCCTGAAACTACTGAAATGTAATGGAGAAAATGAGTTAACCTATAACTAAGAGATTGCATTAAGAATACCAAATGCTTTAAGCAGCTAATGAATTGCTTGACTAAATAAATGTTTTGTTTAAATTATGTATATGTAAAAGCAATCTAGTTTATACTAGGTGTAACAGATTTTTAACTCTTGCATTTATTTTTTCTAATTATAAAAATATCTTCCCATTACACAAAATAAAAATTATCCATAATCTCATTACCCAGAAATAACCCCAGCTAAAATTTCAGTTTATTTCTTTCTAATGTTTAAAAATTTTTTAATGTCTCTTTAGGAGAGAGAAATATTTTATAACTTGATCTTTTTAACCTCTTTTGACATTTTCTGATGTTTTAATAACACTAGGATTTTTATTGATGGAGTTGTAGTGTACCGTATGGATCTACTATAATTTATTATTTACTGTTCAACCTACATGTAATGAATATTTTAGTGAAGGATCTTTGGTCACATTCCTGATTAATTTCTTAAACTGGAATCACTAAAAACGTTAAATGCTAAAATGTTACACACTGTTTAAATTGACAAATATTCGAGCCTGAACCAAGATGGTGGACTAGAAGGACGTGCTCTCACTCCCTCTTGTGAGAACACCAGAATCACAACTAACTGCTGAACAATCATCGACAGGAAGACACTGGGACTCACCAGAAAAGATACTTCACATCCAAAGACAAAGTAGAAGCCGCAATGAGACGGTAGGAGGGGCGCAGTCACAATAAAATCAAATCCTGTAACTGCTGGGTGGGTGACACAAACTGGAGAACACTTATACCACAAAAGTCCACCCACTGGAGTGAAGGTTCTGAGCCCCACATCAGGCTTCCGAACCTGGGAGTCCGACAACAGGAGGAGGAATTCCTAGAGAATCAGACTTTGAAGGCTAGCAGGATTTGATTGCAGGACCCTGACAGGACTGGGGGAAACAGAGACTCCACTCTTGGAGGGCACACACAAAGTACTGTGTGCATCTGGACCCACGGGAAGGAGCAGTGACCCCAGGGGAGACTGAACCAGACCTACCTGCTGGTGTTGGAGGGTCTCCTGCAGAGGCGGTGGGTGGCTGTGGCTCGCTGTGGGGATGGGGACAATGGTGGCACAAGTTCTGGGAGGTACTCCTTGGTGTGAGCCCTCCCAGAGTCCACCATTGGCCCTACCAAAGAGCATTCAGGCTCCAGTGTTGGGTCACCTCAGGCCAAACAACCAACAGGGAGGGAACCCAGCCCCACCCATCAGCAGTCAAGCAGATTAAACTTATACTGAGCTCTGCCCCACAGAGCAACAGCCTGCTCTACCCACCACCAGTCTCTCCCATCAGGAAACTTGCACAAGCCTCTTAGATAGCCTCATCCACCAGAGGGCAGACAGCAGAAGCAAGAAGAACTACAATCCTGCAGCCTGTGGAACAAAAACCACATTCACAGAAAGATAGACAAGACGAAAAGGAAGAGGGCTATGTACCAGATGAAGGAACAAGATAAAATGCCAGAAAAAACAACGAAATGAAGTGGAGATAGGCAACCTTCCAGAAAAAGAATTCAGAATAATGATAGTGAAGATGATCCAGGACCTCGGAAAAAGAATGGAGGCAGAGATCAAGAAGATGCAAGAAATATTTAAGACCTAGAAGAATTAAAGAACAAACATAGAGGAACAATACAATAACAGAAATGAAAACTACACTAGAAGGAATCAATAGCAGAAAAACTGAGGCAGAAGAACGGATAAGTGACCTGGAAGACAGAATGGTGGAATTCATGGCTGTGGAACACAATAAAGAAAAAAGAACAAAAAAAAAATGAAGACAGCCTAAGAGATCTCTGGGACAACATTAAATGCATCAACATTCGCATTTTAGGGGTCCCAGAGGAGAAGAGAAAGAGAAAGGACCCGAGAAAATATTTGGAGAGATTATAGTCGAAAACTTCCCTAGCCTGTGAAAGGAAATAGCCACCCAAGTCCATAATAATCAAATTGGCAAAAATTAAAGACAAAGAAAAATTATTGAAAGCAGCAAGGGAAAAACGACAAATAACATACAAGGGAACTCCCATAAGGTTAACAGCTGATTTCTCAGCAGAAACTCTACAAGGCAGAAGAGAGTGGCATGACATACTTAAAGTGATGAAAGGGAAGAACCTACAACCAAGATTACTCTCCCCAGCAATGATCTCATTCAGATTCGATGTAGAAATCAAAAGCTTTACAGACGAGCAAAAGCTAAGAGAATTCAGCACCACCAAACCAGTTCTACAGCAAATGCTAAAGGAACTTCTCTAAGTAGGAAACACAAAAGAAGAAAAGGACCTACAAAAACAAAACCAAAACAATTAAGAAAATGGTAATAGGAATATACATACCAATAATTACCTTAAACATGAATGGATTAAATGCTCCAACCAAAAGGCACAGGCTCGCTGAATGGATACAAAAACAAGTCCCATATATATGCTGTCTACAAGAGCCCCACTTCAGACCTAGGGACATATACAGACAAAGTGAGGGGATGGAAAAAGAAATTCCATGCAAATGGAAATCAAAAGAAAGCTGGAGTAGCAATACTCATATCAGATAAAATAGAGTTTAAAGAATATTACAAGAGACAAAGAAGGAAACTACATAATGATCAAGGGTCAATCCAAGAAGAAGAAATAACAATTATAAATTTATATGCACCCAACAGAGGAGCTCCTCAATACAGAAGGCAACTGCTAACAGCTCTAAAAGGGGAAATCGACAGTAACACAATAATAGTGGGGGACTTTAACACCTCACACCAATGGACAGATCATCCAAACAGTAAATTAATAAGGAAACAGAAGCTTTAAATGACACAATAGACCAGATAGATATAATTGATATTTATAGGACATTCCATCCCCAAACAGCAGATTACACTTTCTTCTCAAGTGCGCACGGAACATTCTCCAGGATAGATCACATGTTGGTCACAAATCAAGCCTCAGTAAATTTAAGAAAATTGAAATCATATCAAGCATCTTTTCTGACCATAACCCTATGAGATTAGAATGAATTACAGGGAAAAACATGTAAAAACCACAAACTCATTGAGGCTAAGCAATACGTTACTAAATAACCAAGAAATCACTGAAGAAATCAAAGAGGAAATCAAAAAATACCTAGAGACAAATGACAATGAAAACACGATGATCCAAAACCTATGGGATGCAGCAAAAGCAGTTCTAAGAGGGAAGTTTATAGCTATACAAGCCTACTGCAAGAAACAAGAAAAATCTCAAATAAACAATCTAACCTTACACCTAAAGGAACTAGAGAAAGAAGAATGAGCAAAACCCAAAATTAGCAGAAGGAAAGAAATCAAGATCAGAGCAGAAATAAATGAAATCGAAACAAAGAAAACAATAGCAAAGATCAATAAAACTAAAAGCTAGTTCTTTGAGACGATAAACAAAATTGATAAACCATTAGCCAGACTCATCAAGAAAAAGAGGGAGAGGACTCAAATCAATAAAATTAGAAGTGAAAAAGGAGAAGTTACAACAGACACCACAGAAATACAAAGCATCCTAAGAGACTGCTACAAGCAACTCTATGCCAATAAAATGGACAACCTCGAGGAAATGGACAAATTCTGAGAAAGGTATAACTTTCCAAGACTGAACCAGGAAGAAATAGAAAATACAAACAGACCAATCACAAGTAATGAAGTTGAAACTGTGATTAAAAATCTTCCAACAAGCAAAAGTCCAGGACCAGATGGCTTCACAGGTGGATTCTATCAAACATTTAGAGAAGAGCTAACACTCATCTTTCTCAAACTCTTCCAAAAAATTGCAGAGGAAGGAACACTCCCAAACTCATTTTATGAGGCCCCCATCACCCTGATACCAAAACCAGACAAAGATTCTACAAAAAAAGAAAATTAGAGACCGATATCACTGATGAATATAGATGCAAAAATCCTCAACAAAATACTAGCAAACAGAATCCAACAACACATTAAAAGGATCATACACCATGATCAAGTGGGATGTATCCCAGGGCTGCAAGGATTCTTCAGTATACGCAAATCAATCAATGTGATGCACCATCTTAACAAATTGAAGAAGAAAAACCATATGATCATCTCAATAGATGCAGAAAACATTTTGACAAAATTCAATGCCTATTTATGATAAAAATTCTCCAGAAAGTGGGCATAGAGGGAACCTACCTCAACATAATAAAGGCCATATACAACAAATGCACAGCAAACATCATTCTCAATGGTGAAAAACTGAAAGCATTTCCTCTAACATCAGGAACAAGACAAGGATGTCCACTCTCACCACTATTATTCAACATAGTTTCAGAAGTCCTAGCCGCGGCAATCAGAGAAGAAAAAGAAATAAAAGGAATACAAATTGGAAAAGAAGAAGTAAAACTGTCACTCTTTGCAAATGACATGATACTATACATAGAGAATCTTAAGGATGCCACCAGAAAACTACTGGAGGTAATCAATGAATTTCGTAAAGTTGCAGGATACAAAATTAATGCACAGAAATCTCTTACATTCCTATATACTAATGATGAAAAATCTGAAAGAGAAATTAAGGAAACACTCCATTTACCACTGCAACAAAAAGAATAAAATACCTAGGAATAAACCTACCTAGGGAGGCAAAAGACCTGTATGCAGAAAACTATAAGACACTGATGAAAGAAATTAAAGATGATACCAACAAATGGAGAGATATACCATGTTCTTGGATTGGAAGAATCAATATTGTGAAAATGACTATACTACCCAAAGCAGTCGACAAATTCAATGCAATCCCTATCAAACTACCAATGGCATTTTTTACAGAACTAGAAAAAAATATCTTAAAATTTGTTTGGAGACACAAAAGACCCCAAATAGCTAAAGCAGTCTTGAGGGAAAAAAATGGAGCTGGAGGAATCAGACTCCCTGACTTCAGATTATACTACAAAGCTACAGTAATCAAGACAATATGGTACTGGCACAAAAAAAGAAATATAGATCGATGGAAAAAGACAGAAAGCCCAGAGAGAAACCCACACACCTTTGGTCAACTTGTCTTTGACAAAGGAGGCAAGGATATATAATGGAGAAAAGACAGTCTCTTCAATAAGTGGTGCTGGGAAAACTGGACAGCTACATGTAAAAGAATGAGATTAGAACACTCCCTAATACCATACACAAAAATAAACTCAGAATGAATTAGAGATCTAAATATAAGACCAGACACTATAAAACTCTTAGAGGAAAACATAGGAAGAAGACTCTTTGAAATAAGTCACAGCAAGATCTTTTTTGATCCACCTCCTGGAGTAATGGAAATAAAAACAAAAATAAACAAATGGGACCTAATGAAATGTCAAAGCTTTTGCACAGCAAAGGAAACCATAAACAAGACAAAAAGACAACCCTCAGAATGGGAGAAAATATTTGCACACGAATCAACGGACAAAGGATTAATCTCCAAAATATATAAACAGCTCATGCAGCTCAATATTAAAAAAACAACCCAATCCAAAAATGGGCAGAAGACCTAAATAGACATTTCTCCAAGGAAGACATACAGATGGCCAAGAAGCACATGAAAAGCTTCTCAACATCACTAATTATTAGAGAAATACAAATGAAAACTACAGTGAGGTATCACCTCACACCAGTTAGAATGGACATCATCAGAAAATCTACAAACACATGCTGGAGAGCGTGTGGAGAAAAGGGAACCCTCTTGCACTGTTGGTGGGAATGTAAATTGATACAGCCACTATGGAGAACAGTATGGAGGTTCCTTAAAAATCTAAAAATAGAATTACCAAATGATTCAGCAATCCCAGTACTGGGCATATACCCAGAGAAAACCATAATTCAAAAAGACACATGCACCCCAGTGTTCACTGCAGCAGTATTTACAATAGCCAGGTCATGGAAGCAACCTAAATGCCCATAGACAGACGAATGGATAAAGAAGTTGTGGTACATATATACAATGGAATATTACTCAGCCATAAAAAGGAATGCAGTTGGGTCATTTGTTGAGATGTGGATGGATCTAGAGTCTGTCATACAGAGTGAAGTAAGTCAGAAAGAGAAAAACAAATATCGTATATTAACGCATATATGTGGAACCTAGAAAAATGGTAGAGATGATCCAGTTTGCAGCGCAGAAATTGAGACACAGATGTAGAGCACAAACGTATGGACACCAAGGGGGGAAAGCGGCAAGGGTGGTGGTGTTGGTGTGATGAAATGGGCGATTGGGATTGACATGTATACACTGATGTGTATAAAATGGATAGCTAATAAGAACCTGCTGTATAAAAAAATAAATAAAATTCAAAAATTCAAAAATCCAAAAAGTAAATTGACAAATATTCCCAAATTTGTTTTATACCAGCAACACGTGGAAATACACATCTCATGACAGTCTCATCAACTTTAAAAATTTAAGATTTGGGGGTTTGTCTTAACCTTTTCCACATTGATAGATTTTACATATGTCATTGTTTTCCATTTGAGTTACACAATTGATAATAGGATGAACTTTTAAATGTGTTTAATCAGTTTTCTGTTAATGTCCGTTGCTCACTTTTCTATTGGTGTATTTGTTAAAACTCAATTTCTTAGAGATCTTTTAGGAATTAACCCACTGCCTATCATATTTGTTGCAAATATTATTTCTGTTTTGACTCATCCTCTTCAGTTTGCTTACGATGTTTCCATACAGAAATTTCAATTTTTTTTATAGTTAAGCTTGTCAACTTTATCATTTGTTAGTTTTTCCAGTTCTTTTAAGCTTACAAAGCCTTTCTATCCAGAGATCAGTTAAATATTTATATGTTTTCTGCATCTTTTTAAAAAGATTTCTTTTTCTTTCTTTTTTTCTCTTTAGTCTACTATCACCAAGAATTTCATGGTGCTTCAAAAGCATGCTTTAAAAATTCACTTTATCTTCCTGGAAGCCCTTTGGAGGAGGTAGAGAATGCTATTCCCAAGTTATAAATTAAGAGACTGGGGGTGTAGCAATGTACCAGATAGCGTGTTTCCCAAAGCAGAACTGTGCTTTCGTATTCTACAAAGAATAATACAGATGGTCCCTGACTCACAATGGATTGGCTTATGATTTTTTGACTTTAAGATGGTACGAAAGTGATACACATTCAGTAGAAGCCATACTTTGAATTTTGAATGTGACCTTTTCCCGGGCTAGCAATATGCTCTCTGGTGCTGCTGGGCAGGGACAGCTGCTGCAGCTTCCCGTCAGTCACATAATCAAAGGAGTAACAAGTGATACACTTAAAACCCAGACAACCATTCTTTTTTTCACTTTCAGTACATTATTCAATAAATTACATGAGATACTCAGTACTTTATTATAAGATAGACTTTGTGTTAGATGATTTTGCCTAACTGTAGGCTTTCATCAAGCCATTCATGAGAGCTTGACAAAACTTTAAAAATCGCCACTCTTCACAGTAACACTTTTTGTTTGTTTTGGAAAATAGGCTTATTATAAAAATATTATGTTGACATGATGTAGGTTTATTGTTTAAATCATTAGGTAAAATTTTCTCAGTTCTAATTTCTAATTAAATATCAATAGATATAATCCCCATGAACACGAGCTCTTTGGTGTTGTCAATAATTTTCATCAGTTTTAAGGGGTATGGAGACCAAAAGTTTTGTGGACTGCTCCCCTGCACCCACTCCTTTGCCTCAGCTCTAGCTTCTCCCTTTGTCCCCACTATTTCTGCTTTAATTTTCACTTAAGACTCAAAGCTTTGTTCTCTTTTTATCTCCTAAGGGTAAAGGTGATTTGGAACACAGAGACAGTAGCCGTGGGGCTGAGGGAGCGTGAGCTTTGCAGCTCATGCCTCCATGTGAATCCTAGCTCAGCTCCTCACAGGTAGCACAACCCAGGAGTTACTTCAGCTGTCTTTCCATTAGTTACCTCATGCTTAAGGTGGGGTTGCTCTGAGCATCATGTGAGTTAACATATGTAATATGCTTAAATGGTCCCTGGAAAGTATGAAGGGGTCAGATATTAGCAGTTACCAGAGTTCTAGAAGACTCAAATGTGATGTACTGTTTGAAAAGGTTCTTAAAGTTTTTCTCTTCCTCTTTGTGAATATTTTATTATTGAAGCCCAAACTTCCCTTTCTAGTCTGTTTTCCTTAGCAGGACCAGGTCTGTGAAAGTGGACTTTTTTTTTTAAATTGTGTGGTTAGTTCCCTTTGGGGTGGGGTTGCTATCAGAATGGATTTCTCTTCCTGTAAGTCCATAAATACTAAAGCTACCATTCCTCCTCCCCCAGCGAATTCCCTCAGTTGCTTGCGCCTCATGTCCTGTAAACCTATAGATTTTCCTTCCTCCCTTGCCCAGCATGTCAAGGGTCACTGTTTGTATTTTGTACCAGGGATGGAGCAGGTTCTCCTGTGCAAGCAGGAGGCTCTGCAGTCTTCCTGCCAGCTGGAATCAAAGTTGCCTCCCGCTCCAGGGCACACGGATGTTTTTCTTCAAGGCTCCAGCTCCCGCTAGAATATTACCTTTGCCTAATAGCTTGTTTCTCAAGCTGCAATACTGTGCTCCAGGTCAAAGGTTTTTCTCCAGGCACCACTGGTCTGTCTGTTCATCTGTAGTGCCTACTTTTCCCATCTTGTTTCACTTTGTCTTTCAGCAGTTCCCTGTCCCCTCTGGGGACGCGGCAACCAGCTGCATTTTATCGAGCCAGGTGGCCTCTGTTCACATGCTTTTCTGTCAGATTAAGGCTGGTCTTCCCACAAGGGACCCCTCAAATGAGACACCACAGACTAGTGTCAGTGTGGGAGGCAGAGGGAGGCCCCTCAGGGTCCACTGATGCCCTTGGCATCTTTGTGTGTCCGTCCGAATGCATCGAGGCAGCCTCCCTTTCTCCTAATGAATCCGGGAGGATTCTCCTCTTGCCAACTTCCAGTGGCATAACTGACACTGGAGATAAAATGCTTATGATAAAGACTGAAGGGTATTTAAAGTCCAAAGGGAATCTTATCTTGGCTATTCTTAACTGAAAAACATTTGTCTTTTTATTTATTTTTTTATGTGGGAGGAAAATCATTTTGCAAATTAAATGTTTTGGACTTTGCTTATTTGGGTTGTACCTTCTGCCAATAAAGGTATGAGCTGACTTACAAAAATAGTTACAGCATAACAGATTTATTTTGATAGTAAGTGAGAAATTGGGGCAGCGGGAAAATATCTGGGATATTCCAAATGTATTATGGGAATGTAATTTTCAAAATAAAAATAAGTGAGAATCAAAAACTTTTAAACTTATAGAAAAGTTGGGGGGAAAAAACCAGTTTTGTGACCACCTGTTTCTCTCTAAGCAAGATTCATTAACTTTACGTTCTTGATATACTTGTGCTGTTTCTGTATAGTCGGACATTTCCCTTTTCCCAAAGCATCCAACAGTAGGCTGCTGAAGACATCAAGACATTTCACTCCTATAATGCAGCATGCATCTCCCAAGAATAAGGGCACCATCCTATACAACTACACCACCGTTGCTGCACCCAAGAAAATCCACATCAACTCGGTGATAGCAACGTAGTTTTGATGCTTACATTTTCTCAGTTGGCTTCTTGCCTCCATGATTCATGATCCCAGTCAAATGAATTGCATACATTGCAATTGGTTATCAAATCCCCTTAATATCTTCTAACCTATAATATGTCCCTACCTCCTCCCTTGGTTCTTCATGGCATTAAGTCATTTAATGATTCCAGGGCAGTTGTCCCATGTAACATTTTACTTTCCTGATCCATCTGATTTTCTCATGATTCAGATGAGGTCAAACATTGCTGGCAAGGACACCAAATAGGTGATGTTGTCTACTTACCAGTGCATCGTACCAGGGCACATCATGTCTGGCCAACCGATTTACCTACTATTGGTACTGCCAAACTTGACCACTTCGGTAGGTGGTGACTGTCAGATTGTCTTGTTGTAAAAGACACATTTTTTCCTTTTTAATTAATATGTAGTGGGGTAAGAGTGCAGATGACCACTCATTACCTGAAATAAAAAGATAAAGCTGAATTTATTGTAAGGGAGAATGGTGCTGGTCAGCTACAGTCTCTCTGAGCCAATTAAACTAGGAAGTGTAGAGCGAGGGACTGGCAGATCTTTTGGAGCTATAAGTGGATTCCTATGATATATGGGAGCATGTTTATTAAAGTGAGAGGGAAGTTAGTTTGATTAGTTTGTACTTGGAGATGTGTGAGTCTGTTTCTGAATGGCTGACTTTCAAGGCTGTCACTGGTTGACTAGCAAAAGAGGGTCATTTGAATAGGCTTCAGTCTGGTTCTGGAAGCTACTTGTTACCATAGCTACAAAGCAATCTGTCTTTTCCTAGGCTTGTGGCAACTTTAATTCTCATCTGAATATCTTGTTCCCCAATAAAATTTCTTTTAGTGGTTTAGTTTTAGCATTCATAGTCATCTTCACCTGAGTCATTTATAATATGGGACTTACAAGATGTTGGCTATCTAATTCTATCATTTTTTTATACATTTATTGTCTAGAATTTCTTTGCCAGGGAGAACTTGACTCTTTTTTTTTTTTTTTTAAACTCTGTCTCTGACTCTTTCATCTAGTCAACTCAGTTTTTAAAAAATTCAAGGTATTATAATACATAGCTTTATCATTTCAATGTACCAATTAACTCATTTTTGCAGCAGATACCCCTGATACAACTTCCTATGTCCTTTTGACATGCCTAAATTAGTCTTTGAGCAATTCCTTATTTTCTGGCACACAATGTTTCACATTCATGTTATACTTTCCCTGCTCCCGCCATGGAATTAGCGATTTCCAAAGTGCCGTGGCTCATTTTAGTAGAGAATGATACTTAGAAACCAAGATCTAGGTGCTGACTGTGCTCATTGCTCCTGGGATAATGTTGTTTCTAGGCCATTTTTATACATATGTATGCATATAATTTAAATCATGGGTTCATACTGATGGCCCCATTAAAATCCAGCACTATGGGGAGGTTCTTTTTCACATTCCTCTATTCCTCTTCTCTCTTATTTACTCTACAATCCCACAGTACACTCAAAATAATTTCAGAATTACAGCACCAACATTTGTAAACTTCTGATCTAAAGATGAGTGGTCTGAGTTGAAAGTATCTTTAGAGATACCTTAGATTTTGTTCTAGTTACAGCTTGAATGGCTCAAAACACACAAAGAAATGTTTGCATGCTCAGAAGGAGGCATTCTGAAGGGTGACGACCATTTCTGTAAAGCTCAGAATTATGATTGTGTTCAGTACTGACAGAATCGTGGTAGTGCTAGTGATTAGGCTTAACATTTACTGAAGGTTTAAGTACTTAATCCAGCACTGTTCTAAGTACTTTGAATGTTTTCTCTGTTAACCCTCATAAAAAATGCTAGTTTTTTTATGTTACTAGTATCTTTTATTTCACAGTTGAAAGTTCTTATGCAAAGTCACACTGATATTAATGAGCAGACATGGGACTCCAGCCCAGAAGGTCTGAAAATAGAGTCCAGATTCTTAACTTCTGTGTTGGATATGTGTTTTATAATTAATAAAAATAGCAACCTTTAGTCTCCCTATCAGAACACTTTTCATCCCTTGTGGAAATTGCTTCATGTTTTGTCTTTCACATTAGATGTAAGACCTGAGAGGTTAGAGATCATCATTCTGTCATTTACTATTGAATCTGCAGTATTCATATGGTACGTGGTACATAAATGCACTCGATGAATTTCTGATCATGCAGTATCAGCATGATTTCCATGTGCCATACATGGTGCTAAAACCTTATATTTATTATTTTGAATTTTTAAAGCAGTCATTCTGAGTAGGTAGTATTATCTATGTTGTGAGATAAACAGGTTCAGAAAGGTAATGTGATTGCCCGAAGTATTTCAGCTAGTAAATACTAGAGTTGGCACTTGCTACCAGGTATCTTTGTGTTAGAAGCCTGGTCTTTATTGTCTCCCATGGCATCTCTTTTTCAAATGAAATTCTTTCCAGTTCACTGGTACTGATCCTAGTGGAAGGGTAAGTGTTTGACTGGCTTTGCTACAAGTGACAGAGACAAAAGGCCCAAAAGGTACCATTATACTGAGCAGATACTCTATGCAAAGTCAAGGAATAAAAATAAAATGTAGAAGAGATAAGAAGTCCTAGGGGTCCTGAAAGCCCCGAAAGGAGAACAAAAATGAAGCGTGGCTGTTTTAACCAAAGTCTTGTAGAAACTTAATGACCATTGGACTATTCTGGGCTTACAGAATATGTGAAATTGGATTTGAATTTCAGATGATTCATGTATTGCAGACATTGCCCATAAATCCTGGCTTAACTGTGCTTGGTTTTCAGTGCTGATTCAGTCTTCCCTTCTCACTAAGAAGATGCCCTGCTCAGGCCTCTGATTTCCTTTTCTAACCTGGATCTCTTGCATTCATCATTTATGACCTTGGTTTTATGAGTTTCACAGTATTTTGCTATCAGAGCTGTCATTGCATTCACTGTTGGGAGACAAAGGTGTAAAGGAGGCATAATAAGAGTACTGGTGACCTCTGGGAATGAGTGTTCTTGGTGGTCAGCCTCACCAAGCTGTAGCCTGAATCTGTTGAGATTTGTCTCTCTCATTGGCGTCTCTGTGAATGGTAATGTTGATGAGGGTTGAATTAGTAGTAAGTCCTCCTAACCAGGCACATGCAATACTCAGTGAAAGAAGAATCTGTCAGAAAATGAAAACAAACATCACATCTTCTTTATCTCTATTTCCAAAGGAAAATTCTATCCATAATGGTAAAAGGGCTTATTGGACAGTTATCTCTGAAATTGAAACAGATCATTGTGAACAGAGGATGAAAGATCGTTCTGGATTAGTAAGATAGCCACAGAAAGGTCATCTGAAGGTAATATGAAAACATAAATGGTTTTAGAGGACTAGTTAAAATGGACGTGCTTTTTAAGTCATATATCACTTGCAAATAGCAAAATAGCCGATGTAGTTTACATTTCGTTGTGAGTCCTAAATGGTGCACTAGGGCAATAAACAGATGTTACTGGGCTTTTTACAAATTCCATTTGAAATATGATAGTAGGAAGCAGTATAGTGAATATATTAGATCATGGGTCTGAGATCAGACCAACAGAAACGTGACTCCCAATGCAGCCATTTCTTATCTGTGTGACTTTAGGCAATTTAGTTATCTTCTCTGAGAATCAGCCTCCACTTGTGTAAAAGCAATGGGTTGAATACTATGGGAAACAGGTCACAGAATCCAAAGCGAAAGCTGAACAGTAGCAGGCCTCAGAAATAGATGAAATCAGGGCGGCTCTGGACATCTTGGTTGCAGAAATGACGGTCTCCTCAGGATGGTGCCATTGCAATGATGCAGCTCCAGCCATGCACGTCCCTGTGTCACTCGGAACCGCCAAGAGTCAGATTCCCAGAGCAGGCCATCTGTTTGGCCTAGGCTTGGTCTCTTTCCTGGGGCAGGTGAGGTGTTTTGTTTGACTGCCTTACCAGAACTACATGCTATGGGTAAGGGCAGGTATCCTAAAAGAATTTGGTTGGGAATAGAAGCTTAGTTAGTAGGTACCACAGGTGTCTGCTCTGTGGGTTTGAGGATGAAAAGTTGAATCAGAGGTACTTGTGTGTGTGTGTGCGTGTGTGTGTGCGTGTGTGCGTGCGTGCACGAGTGTGCGCGGGCATATTCACTCTATCAAAATTATCCTTCTCTACTTTCTGATCCAGGTGTAGAATTAGGATTTTTTTAAAAACCAAGTGTACAGAATTTAGACAGATGACAGCTGCGCTTTATAGCCTGAAGCCCGTCCCTGGCGCCATGCCATGAGCAATTACTCCAAAGGTGGTTGGAATTCCTCTTTGAATTTTTAGGACACGAGAAAAAAGCCACCTATTTATTTTCCAAATCTCATGTAACAGGAATAGAATTTCAGCCAACTCAGGTAGCAGAGTCTTTGGCATGTTGAGGTACTTTTTAGTACCATTGGGATGATCATTAGAATTATGTTTATATAGTTATATTTTTGTTTACTTATTTTCTAAAATGATATATATTATATTAAAGTAGAAAACTCAAATTGAATTCCAAAATAAATCTGTATTGATATTCATCTACTTATTCGAAGTTTCTTCCTAAGATTTACAAGATTCACAAATGTGATTTATGTATACACCATTATTCAGTAATAAAATTTTCCATCTGTAACTGTGGTGGCAGGGAGTTTACCATTTTGTGTTATTTTAAAGTAGTCAAAATTAATTGATAAACTTAGTCAAACTCATAACCCAGAGACATTATTTCTTATATTCCTTCTTTAGTGTAAGATGTGTCTCTTCATAGATGGTGATATTACAGAATATTCCTGCTCCCCTCACATTCACTGCTCTCTTTCACAGGGTTAGTCTTGCTAGTTTTACTTCCTAAATTTCAAGAATCCATCTGTTTCTCTGATTTCTAATGCCAGCGCCTGAACTCAAGCTACCAGCATTTCTCACCTGAACTATTTTATTACATTCACTCTACCTTCTCTTCAGGCCATTCTCCATGTAGTAGTCAGAGAACACTTTACAAAACACAAATCTAATCACAGGATCCCTCACTTCATCCCCATGAAAAGTCCTTTGACAACTTCTTTTTGCACTCAGGACAAAGACTCGCTGTTTGTTTGTTTATTTAGAAGTATAGTAGATTTACAATGTTGTGTTAGTTTCTGGCGTACAGCGAAGTGATTGTTATACATCTGTGTGTGTGTGTGTGTGTGTGTGTGTATTCTTTTTCAGATCCTTTTCCATTATAGGTTATGGCAAGATATTGAATATAGTTCCCCGTGCTCTATAGTATGACCGTGTTGTTTATCTGTTTTATATATAGTAGTTTGTATCTGCTAATCCCAAACTCCTAATTTATCCCTGTTTCCCTTTCCCCTTTGGTAGACATAAGTTTGTTTTCTATGTCTGTGCGTCTTTTTCTGTTTTGTAAATAAATTCATTTGTATAATTTTTAGATTCCACATATAAAGTGATGTCATATGATATTTGTCTTTCTCTGTCTAACCTACCTCACTTTGTATGATAATCTCTAGGTCCACCCATGTTGCTGCAAATGGCATTATTTTATTCTTTTTTTATGGCTGAGTAGTATTTCATTCTCTGTGCGTGTGTGTGTGTGTGTGTGTATACAAATATATATATATGTATATATATCTCACATCTTCTTTATCCATTCATCTGTTGATGGACATTTAGGTTGCTTCCATGTCTTGGCTATTGTAAATAGTGCTGCAGTGAATGTTGGGGTGCATGTATGTTTTTGAATTATAGTTTTCTCCAGATATATTCCTGGAGTGGGATTGCAGGATAATATGGTAACTCTATTTTTAGTTTTTAAAGGAACCTCCATACTGTTCCCCTTAGTGGCTGCACCAAGTTTACATTCCTAGCAACAGTGTAGGAGGGTTCCTGTTTCTTCACACCCTCTCCAGCATTTATTATTTGTAGACTTTTTGATGATGGCCATTCTGACTGGTGTGAGGTTATACCTCATTATAGTTTTGATTTGCATTTTTCTAGTAATTAGCAATGATGAGAAGTTTTTCATGTGCCTATTGGCTATCTGTGTGTCTTCTTTGGAGAAATGTCTATTTAGATCTTTTGCCCACTTTTTGATTGTGTTGTTTGTTTTTTTGATATTGAGCTATATGAGCTATTTGTATATTTTGGAAATTAATCCCTTGTCGGTCACATTGTTTGCAAATATTTTCTCCTATTCTGTGGGTTGTCTTTTCGTTTTGTTTATGGTTTCCTTTACTGTGCAAAAGCTTTTAAGTTTCATTAGGTCCCATTTGTTTATTTTTGTTTCTATTACTCTAGGAGATGGATTAAAAAAAGATTGCTGCAATTTACGTCAAAGAGTGTTCTATAGTACCTGGTCTTACATTTAGGTCTTTAAGCCATTTTGAGTTTATTTTTGTATATGGTGTTAGAGTATGTCCTAATTTCATTCTTTTACATGTATCATCATGAACTTCGTGCACACAGGTCTGCATATCAGCTGTGGCTCTTCCATGCTTGGGTCTTTTCCACCTGTCTTCTTCTTCTTGCCCAGGCTGAAGAAGCAAGCACTGTGTAAATTGTTGCTCTTATGCTAGAAGACAGGAGCTTAAGAGGCCAAGCCAGACCACATGCACATACTGAAAGCTTTTGCTCAGAAGGGCCATGTGTTATATCCACTCACGTTCTGTGGGCCAAAACAAGTCATGTGGCCATCCTGTTATCTTTGGAGTAGAGAGAATGAATATTTGTAAATACTGCTATCTATCATAGATGGTAAATAAACTAGTCCAAGATATTAAGACAAAAGAATATCTGTCTCTGATACTGACTCTAAACACATGGATTTGTCAAGCACAGAGTCCCTATAACATAGGAAATAGGTCTTAAATGATTTCTCCCAGGTAACCAGTGTTGAAGAGTTGATGTTTGCAAAAGGAAAGAAACTTTGGATTTGTGCTACAGATCCTGTGGAATATATCCATCCCTTGACACCTACCCACTATGCCTAAAAAAAGTACCATGGGGACAAAAAGAAACATCAGTCAAGAGTGACGTGTAACAAGTCATTGTGGACTCCATTATTACTCACTATATAAAAAGAAGCTGTAAAATGGCATGTAAAGCTTAATTCTATTGACTGTGAAGCATATTGTCATTAGAAAATGCCTTTGTTGATTTATTGGAAGAAAATAAGACTAAAGTTAGTCACAGTTATGAAATTGGCTGAAAATGAGAAGTAATCAAACCTGACTTTTGCAAATGGCCTAATGACCTCTTCTACGAAAAGCTGAGATGGGTTGGCAAGAGGAGACCACACTTGGTAACCTTGGGGTTAATGGCACCAAATTAAAGCTTATTAACAGTAGAAGTAAAAAGATGGCTTAGAAGTTTTCAGAATTTGAAAAGAGCAGTTTGTCCATGCAGGTGAGTGCCACTGGAAATTTAAGAGTTTATCAACATCTTGGCCAGGACGATCAGCAGGGGATTTGGGCAGCTCTCTGAGATTTACCACAGGAAAAATAGCAATCAAAAGCAGAGCCTGAATAATATGTTTTCCCCATCCAGTCTCATTATCATAGAATGATAGAACTGGAAGAAACTTTGAGAGATGATCTCATCCAGAAGAGAAATGAAGGTGAAAACTATAAATGTAAGAAAGAATGTGGACCTGCCTTAGTTAGAAGCAGCTAAAAACATTTTTGTGACTTTGATATAAAACATTTAAAAACGGGTCTGAGGGAAAATTTTATTTCTATTAACAAACATTCATTAACAGATATTTTTCTATAAACCTTTCATACTCAGAAATTAAAGAGCTACCACATATTGAAAGCTGACTTATTTGGTTAACTGGACTTTACATATATTGAGAAAGAAATCTAGCATTAGGGAAGTAACATGCCCAAATTCACCCAGCTTGTATGTAGTGGAGTCTCGATATGAATGAGGCAACTCCAATTGCAAAAATCGTTTCCTCAACCATTGGACCACATCACAGGTCAGGAACAAGCCTTATTCTAGGTAACCAGGCTAACCCAGTATAGCCCTTTACTTATTAAAAAAAAAAAAAAAAGGAGTGGGTTTCAGATGCATTTCTGTCTCTTGGTGTTTTGTTTTCCTTCCCCTGATTTTATGGCCCATGATCTCAATAGGTAGGGAGAAAATAGCTTTGACAGATGTCCAAGGTCCACTAGAACTGCAGACCTTTTGGGGTGATGGGGAGTAGGGAAGCAGCTCTTCCCCCTAATCCCTTGATACCCGTTGGCTCATCTTCATGATATCATCCTACCATAGAGCACTTTGACTTCTACCCTGAACTCAAAGATCAGAATTTGTTCAGCCCAATGAACATATGTAGTTATTCCTTTTCCTCAAACTCTGAAAAATAATTGTAAATTAAATCACTGCTAAATTTGATTTCCGCAGTTGGGCTTACCATAGGGCAGAAGGGCTCACCCAGACGTGTAGCTAACAGTTATATGATTTTAGGGAACTATTTCTTCCTTTTCACAAATTATTTTTAAGAAAAAAATCTTTTTAAAGCATATTTTCTCTTCTGAATTAATTTCCTTCATTATTTGGTTAATCACTTTCACATTTGCGGTCATGGTTAAGTACAGACATTATGTCTTATCACTGAAGCTCTGAAAGCTTCATGAGGCTCCTCAGATCAATATTGTGTTTGGCAGTTCTTCTAGTAACTGTATTATACAATTACTTTATAATTAACAAGTGGCTGTGATGTGAAATGTTTGGATTAGGATAATAAAGAGTTTCACATTACTTATTCACCACCTTAATTGAACCGATTTTTTTTTAAAAAAGTGTAACTTGATCTTGGTGGCTGTGAATATGGTTCGGTAGCTTAGGTGTGCTTATTCTTTGAGAATATACTTTGCAGTTCTTGTTTTGATCATTAGTGCCATGTAGCCATTGATCTGTATAGTAAAATAACCTTAGTTTATAATAGAATCTGATGACACCATATAGAATAGGCTTTATTTTTCATTTCTTACAAGTGGGCACTGCATGTATTGGTTTTGAATGAAATGAGCAAAAGTTTAATGCTGTTCATTTTTGAAAATTCACAGAAGTACGAAAAAGAAAGTAAAGACTGATAATCCCACATCCAGATATAATCCTTGTTAATCTTTTAAGATGTTTTCTTCTGATTTTCTCCTAAACAGTTTTAAGTAAAACTAGCATCATACTCTGCATATAATATTATAACTATTACTTCATTTCTAATATCGCAGGCGTTTTTCCTTGTTAAAACAGTATTTGTTAATTATCATTGGCTCCATAATATTCTATTGATTGGATTTTCCATAGTTGATTTATTTCATCTGGTTTTGAATATTCAGTTTGTTTCTGAATTTTCACTATTACACATCATGCTGCAAACTTTGTAAAGTTTATGTATCCATAAGCAGAGTAGGAAAACATCTTGCTGTTTGTTGCATATGTTAAATAGCAATAGTATTCTCAATCTGTGCTACTTTTATAAATGCAAATGGTGCCGTGTTAATTTACATTTATTTGATTACAGCAATGTATTATGATTGAACATGGTTTATAAGTTTATTTCCATTTTACTGATGGAGAAATTGAGGCTCAGGTAGGCTAGGTGATTTGATCAAAGTCACACCACTAAGGAAGAGAACCAAGAGTTGACCCCAAGTTTTTCTGATTCTGCTGCCTATGTACTTAACCAAAATTGTATAAACTTAGTTTTGTTGTTTTGTTCTCTCTTAGAAGCATTCCACTTTTCGTAATATTTAGGTGCAGTGCCATCAAGTATTATGGATGTGTCACAAGCAGTCTAAATACGAATGACTAAGCTCTGTCTGGTTTTTTCCCCTAAACTTCCACCTAGTGGACTTGTAAGGCTGTCTTTATTTCACCGTTATTTATGTGACTGTTACTTACTTTTTTATTGCAATTTTATTGACATATAACTCACATACCATACAGTTCCCCAATTTGAAGTGTGCAATTTAATGGTTTTTCTACATCACAGGGTTGTCGTCAGCGATCGTGATCACAGACTGTTTTGTCACTGCCAGTGGCAGTAACCTATCGGTCTGTTCCCTTGAGCGCCTAGCAGTGTCTGACACATAGTAGGTGCTGCATAAGGGTTTTCTAAATGATTAATTCAACACCTTTTTTTGATGTGTGATATCATTGTGCTGGGCACTGGGGGACTTGCCAAGAAATAAGATGCATAGCCTTCTTTCCAGAGCTTGACAGGATCATTGGAGGGTTAAGACCTGAACCATGAGAAAAGTTACTTCAGGGCGAAGTATTTGATTAGATGTCAAATGAGGAAACCAGCCAATGATTTTTATTACAGACGCCACAGGAAGATAAAAGCATGCTGTGCTGTGTGAGGTCTTCCAGGACAGCTTCTTAGACACGGGGGCTGCGTTCTGGCTCAGTTCATGGTGCCCCCAGACTGTCATTCCTCTGTGACCACTTAGATGCAACTACTTTTGTCCATCTTGTGAAGCCTTAGTAATCTTTCCCAGGCCGCTTGGGTTAATAACTAGGAAGGCTGTCATTTTTGCTTTAGTCTTTTTATGTCCGAAGATCGAAGCTCTAACTGAGAGAAGAACAAAGTCATGGGAAACCCACTGAGTTTAATATCTACTGTCACTATTTTCCTGCCGGCCCTGACTACTGGATCCAAGGAAGGCCGTTTCTCACATTGCTGACAACCTTGACGGGCTTGATTGCTTTTTCCTCTGAAATCTTATTGCACTTCCACTCATTGAGCTCTCAGTCATGTATCATCATAACATTTGTTAGCATCATTTATGTGTATGCACCTTATCCAAGAAGTTCCTTGATGGCAAAGAGGCTACGTCTTAGATTTTCTTTGAATCCTTTGCACCTACAAGTACTGTGTGTGTATGTCTGTAACATACAGCCATATGAATGAGTGTGAGTAAAGCATATATTATCACTTCATTACCTTTCCAGAAGGGAAGAGCTGTGATTCCAGACTATTTCACGGCTTGGCATTTCTTCTTATTATGTGTATGTGAAATCTTGATCTAAAATAACTGAGCTGCCAGGAGGACTAAAAATCACCTGAAATGTTGGTTAAAATGCCCATTCCTGGACTGTGCCCTGACTCTTCCACCCTGAGGGTTCTGAATTAGAAAGATGTGTGTAGGAACCAGGAATTGGAATTTAAAAAAAACAAATCACCCTAGATACTTGTAATGCACATCTGTGAATGAACTCTGAGGGGCAATGACGGGCTGGACACTCAAGGGTGAGAGAAACAGTGTGCAGAAGTTAATAATGATTGAGAGAGGTGAAAACGTAGGTTAGTTGGGATCTCTTAATTGAAAAGAAGTATCTATAGAAATGAATATTATAGGGTAGTATGACAATTCTGGAAGGCTGTAGCTTGAATTATTTAAATGTTTTGTTTATACATCTTTATATAACTCAAATAAATAGCGGCTGTCTACAACAGATTATCAAAACGCATTCAATGTATATTGAAATTGGGTTCCTTATATTGTATTACTTTGTCATCCCCTGGGAAGGGTGATGAGAGACGGTTTCTCAGGGACCAGCCTATTTTCCAGAATGGATTGTTCTCAGATGAGTGAGTCAGTTTTCTGCCCACTAATTCTAAAATTTGGCCTGTTAGTGCCTTTGACTCAGAGTCAGCTTCAGTTCTGTTTCAGTTCAACAAAGCTTGAATATTAACCTGCTGTGTGCTAAGCCCTGTGCTCGCTGTTCTAGTTGATTTTTTTTTTAAGCCAGTGCTTGTATGGTACTTACTATGGGCCAGGTGCTGTTAGTGCTTTTTGTATATTTACTCACTTAATTTTTACAAAAACACTTTAAGTTGTTGTGACCATCTTACAAACAAGGGGGTAGATTGAGAGACGTTAGGGTCCACCTCAGGCAAAGAACTTAACCTGAGCAGCCTGATCCTGGCAACTCTACTTTTTTTAATTTTATTTTTAATTTTTACTTTTTATTGACGTATAGTTGATTTATAGCGTTGTGTTAGTTTCTGGCATGCAGCAAAGTGATTCAGTCATATATATATTCTTTTTTGTATTCTTTTATAGGTTATTACAAGATATTGAATATAGTTCCCTGTGCTATACAGGAGGCCCTTGTTGTTTATCTGTTTTATATATAGTAGTTTGTATCTGCTAATCCCCAACTCCTAATTTATCCAGCCCCTTCCCCTTTGTTAATCATCAGTTTGTTTGCCATGTCTGTGAGTCTGTTTCTGTTCTGTAAATAAGTTCATTTGTATAATTTTTTAGAGTCCACATATAAGTGATATCATGTGGTATTTGTCTCTTTCTGGCTTACCTCACTTAATGTGATCATCTCTAGGTCCATCCATGTTGCTGCAGATGGCATATGATATTTTTCTTTTCTATGGCTGAGTAATGTTCATCTGTATGTACATATACCACATCTTCTTTATCCATTCCTCTGTCGATGGACACCTAGGTTGCTCCCATCTCTTGACTATTGTAAATAGTGCTGCTATGAACATTGGGGTTCATGTATCTTTTTTCTTTTTTATAAATGTATTTATTTTTATTTTTGGTTGCGTTGGGTCCTCGTTGCTGTGCACGGACTTGCTCTAGTTGCAGCAAGCGGGGGCTACTCTTCATTGCAGTGTGTGGGCATCCCATCGCGGTGGCCTCTCCCGTTGCAGAGATGGGCTCCAGGCAGGTGGGCTTCAGCAGTTGTGGTGCGTGGGCTCAGTAGTTGTGGTGCACGGGCTTAGTCGCTCTGTGGCATGTGGGATCCTCCCGGGCCAGTCATGTATCTTTTTGAATTAGAGTTTTCTCTGGATATATGTCTAGGAGTGAGATTGCGGGATCATATGGTAACTCTATTTTAGTTTTTAAGGAACCACCTCACTGTTCTCCATAGGGGCTGTATCAATTTACATACCCGCCAGCAGTGCAAGAGGGTTCCCTTTTCTCCACACCCTCTCCAGCATGTGTTTGTAGATTTTTTGATGATGCCCATTCTAAGTGGTGTGAGGTGATACCTCACTGTAGTTTTGATTTGCATTTCTCTAATAGTTGGTGATGTTGAGCAGCTTTTCATGTGCTTCTTGGCCATCTGTATGTCTTCTTTGGAGAAATGCTGGTGACTCTACTCTTAACCACAAGGTTATACTGGATGGACAGGAAGCTGTGGCTTCTATTCTCTTGGAACTTTCTTTGTAGAGCAGAATGCAATATTTTTCAGACTTTTTTTTTTTTTTAACCATAATTCAGTTTTGATTTGCGCTCTTCAGGAGTAGGTTCCCAAGGAGATGGGAACCACATGATCCCTGGCTTCCCATTCAGCTTCCAAGGAACTCACACTGCCCACTGAACATGTTTGAACCTCTGGAACAGTGGTAGCCACTACAAGTTGTTGTGATGATGGAAAAATATTATAAATCTGTTCTGTCTTAATACAGTAGCCACAGATAGCTCCTGAGCACTTGAAATGTGGCTAGTATGGTTGAGGTACTTAACTTTTAACTTAATTTGAGTTGATTTAAATAGCCACAGATCCTAATGGCTATTGTGTTAAACAGTGAAGCTCCAGGTCAGTCTTCTCACATGTGCTTTCATTGACCTGTTTTAGGCGCGCATTGAGGTCCTACTTGCCAGGCTTTCAGTCAGCAGCCTCCTGAGTTGGAGCATCACTACACCATACACCTCTTGTAGGTGACACTTCCGCTTTGAAGCAGCTTTCTTTTGGGCTATAGAATTTTAATTCAAAAGGGTTTGAATAAAAACATGCAGTGGACTGTAACCCCTTTAAAGGCAAGGACGGTACTTTATCAATTTTATGTATTCAGAGCATATACTGTGCCCTGGACCAGGAGTCAGCAAACATTCTTTGTAAAGGAACAGGTAATAAGCCCTTTCTGGACCACATAGTCTTTGCTGCAACTAGTCAGCTGTGCTGTAATGTAAAAGCTGCCATAAACAATAGGTAAATAAATGAACATGGCTGTGTTCCAGTGAAGCTTTATTTACAAAAATAGATGTCAGGCTGGTTTGGCCCCTGAGCCATAGTTTGCTGACTTCACATTAGACACGTAGTTGTCTATTGTGAATGAGCGAATATGTTCATTTATCATGTAATAAGTATTTAGTTCCTACTATGTGCCAGGGCCTCAGTATAGAACAGTGAATAGGCAGATAAGGGTCCTAGTTTTATTCTTCTGTGCAGAGGTTGACAGTGAAAGATTAAACCCGCAGCCATGAACAACATGGTGTTAGATTATGAATAAAACAAAACAGACTGCTTGAGACTGGGTGGTCAGGGAAGGCTTTTCTTTGGAGGTGATCTGGAATCTAAGAACTGAATAACGAAGAGATATAAGCCCCATGAAGGACAGTGGCAGAGAATTCCAGGTAGAGGGAAACAAGAACAAAGGTCCTAGGACAGAAACAAGCTTGCAGTCTCGAGAATGTTTAAAAAAAAAAAAAAAAAAAACAGAAAGAAAACCTGTGGGGATGAAGCATGACAAGGAAATGGGAAAATCTTGGGAGCCTGGAACCAGATTAATCACGCCTTCTAGGGACTTTATTTTAGTGGAGTAAGAAAACTTTGGATTTAAGGAAGGAAGGAAGGAAGAAGATATATATATATATACATATATATATGTATATATATATGGTTTTCTGCACTGTCATTCAGGTGTCCCCACATCATTCCTTGCTGTTCTCACTATCTTCCATCCCCAGGGGCCCAGGTCTTGTATGGGCCCTGTGGAAGCACTGAATGAGGCATGTCCGTCTACATCAGCCATTCGGCATTGTTTTCTAGGAGAAGTCATTCATAGATTCTCCAAGCAAGACACACTATCAAGCGTTTCTTTATTGATGCTATAGTTCAGGTCTATCATAAGTTATTCTTACCTTCAATGCCAATTTCAGGATATCACATTGAGGGTTTCAGATTCCTGTATGATATGAAAATCCCTGGTATATTTTGAGAGTTACAAATCTCTATTGTAGAGTGAGTTTCCAGCAACAGCCAATTAAGAATATCCTTAGACAATCTTGGGACTTTTTCTTTGAGTTAAACCATTTTTTAAAAAGTTGAGCTTAAACTTGGTTGAAAATTGAGTAGGCGTTCAGTTTCTTTGAAGTAGATGTGTATTGCATACATCTAGAATGTAAAATGGGACTTGTTGGTTTCATTTGGAGAAATAATTAAGGGCCATGATATCGTTTAACTGTTTGTTCAACTTTGCCCAGTGCAGCCGAATACAAATATTTGACCTTCTTGACAAAGACAGATGGATTGAAGCTACATACCATGATATCATTAGGTTGTCAAATAACATCATTATTCATGATTATAAGGAATTATTCAGGTGAAATGGCAAACCTAATAGAAAGCTATTATTTGTATAGGGAGTATCGTTTCACTGTCCTTGTCATTCCAACCCCTTAGGTCAAATTGAAGATAAGATATGTGTATTTATTTTACCCCAAAGAATCATTAATAACATAATTTAAATAAATGGAGCCAATTATAATTAGTAATTTGGTAAATCAGATCATATAACACACTTGCAGAAGGAAGTTGGTGTACAGTAAATGTAAAAACATTAACATTTTCATCATTTATGGACTTGTTTCATATTTATGAATTCATTTTTAGTTGTGTAAAATTTCTGTAACAGTTGAAATTTATGCAAAAGTATACCTTCAGAGATTTGAGCGTTGCCTTAAATTTAAAGTAATATTTTAAAGTAATACCATTTTTGCTTACCCTCCAGGTGTGCAGCAACTATGGCCTGGAGCCAAATTCCACTCCATCTATTTTTGTAACTAAAGTTTTATTGGAACCCAGGTGCGCTCAGTACTTCCTGTGTGTTTATGGCTGCTTCCCTGCTGCAGCGGCAGGGTTGAGTAGTTGTGACAGAGACAATATGGCCTGCAAAGCTTGAAACATTTACTACCTGGCCCTTTGCAGAAGAAGTTTGCCAACCTCAAAATAAAATAGTGCACGGATTCATTTCAAAGCAGGTTCAAGGAACTCTCAGAATCCATAAGGCTGGGAGAAATTCCCATCAGGAGCCATCTAGCTAAGGAAGCATGAAAGCATGTGTGATAAAGGTCCACCCTTCTGGACAATCAGCTTCTTCAGAACACTGACTAGAATTCTTACAGTGTGCTATAAAAACAGAAAAGGACTAAATTAGCTTTCTCGGGGTGTGGTTTTAGAATGTCCTTGCCTGCAACTGTGGTAAAATAGATAAATCCCGAGTTCTTCCACAGAGCTCTGTACAGAATGAATATCAAGAAAAATCGTGCAAATAACATTTGATCGTGTGTGAGAATATTTTTCCAAAAATATATTTCCAGAAATATGCCAATAAAAGAAGTACGTAACCGCCATCAATTTTAGAAATTAACCCAGTGCTTATTTATTGAATTATCTAAACTTTCAAAGTTTATGAGAGATATTTCAAATGTAAAAACTGGACAGGGAATAATATGGCTAACATCTGTGTCCTACACAGATTTTTAAAAAAATTAATATATTGCTGTATGTGCTTCAGTTCTTTTTATAATACAAAGTTTTAGATATACCCCATGTCCACTTAACTCACATCTTATTCTCCTTCCTCTCTTTATGAAGCTGGGTTTCTCAACCCTGGCACCACTGACATTTGGGGTCCAGATGCTTCTCTCTTGTGGAGGGCTGTCCTGCATGGTAGGTTTTTTTTAGCAGCAACTGTGGTCTCTATCTACTAGATGTGGCATAGTACACCCTTTCCTACTTGTGACTACCAAAAGTGTCTCCACGTGTTTCCAAATGTCCTTGGGAGACAAAAATCACCCCCTTGTGAGAACTACTGCTTTAGAGGTATCCACTATCTGGAAGTTGCTGTGTTTCTACCTGCTGAGATTCATCTGTTTCTTACGTGAGTCTGTATCCCTACAAAGCAAATAGTGTTGTTTGATATTTTCATGGACAGTGTCCTTCTGTATCTAAGTTCTTTCTCTCAGCATTGGTTTTGAGATACAGCCACAGCCACACTGATAAGTGAAGATCTAATTCATTGACTTTTACCTACTGTAGTATATTTCATTGTCTGAATAGATGATGATTCCCTTTAGATTTTTTTCTAATTTTTTTCCCATTAAGACAGTGTAAAATGAATATCCTTGTATGTGTCTCCTGGTGCATTGGTGAGTGAGTCTCTATAGAATATTTACCTAGCAGTGGAATTTCTGTCTTGGAAGGAGTACATTTCTTCAACTTTGGAAAGTGGTTTTGCAATATCAATTAAATTATTGTATCAAGTAACACTCCATAGCAATGTGTGAGAGCTCCTGTTTCTCATGTCCTCATCAATACTTGCATCATGTACTTTTTAAAAGTTTGCTACTCTAATGGGTAGGTATAAAATGTTATCTCCTTATTGTTTTAGTTTTCATTGAAATTACATGATTATCAATGGGATCAAGCATTTTTTCATTTGTTCTCTGGATGTCTTTTTTGGTCACTTGCCTATGTGTATTCTTTGCTGTTTTTTCCCACTGGGTCATTGTTTTCTTTTCAACTAATTTATATTTTTATATTTTATAGGTTCAATTCCTTTGTGATCATATACATTTCAAAATAGATTTGGAGTTTTGGCTTGAATTTTTAGTGAGTTTA
Organism: Delphinus delphis; assembly: GCF_949987515.2. Classification (NCBI taxonomy): domain Eukaryota; kingdom Metazoa; phylum Chordata; class Mammalia; order Artiodactyla; family Delphinidae; genus Delphinus; species Delphinus delphis. The sequence continues at coordinate 75,115,002 of NC_082692.2, read as the reverse complement.
TGTCTGTGTGCGAACCTTTAGATAATCAAGATTTTTTATTTTAATGTAGCCAAATTTAGTGTTTTCATTTATGGTCCATGCATTTTAGATCTAGTTTAAGAAATTTTTTCCAATGCTGAGGTCATAACAGTATTTTGCTATAATTTTTTTCTGAAATTGTTTTTTCTTTTTTGTATATGCCTTGATATCATCTGAATATTTTTATATGTGGTATGAATTATGAACCCACTTTGCCTCATACAGATAACCAGTATTCCAGTTCATTCTTTCCCCATAGTCTTGACATAAATGTGTGTAGGTCTGTTTCTTGCCTGTCCAAGTTCAGGTGATCTCTTTGAGTTTTAATTATGTAGTGCTTTGATTACTGTTTTAAGGGTATCTTTATGTCTAGAAGGTGAGTCATTCCTTACTTTTTGTCACACTTTTGGGCTGATCTTTACCCTTGACTCTTTAAGGCGTATTTTTTTCATCTTTTCAAGTTGTGTGGAAAAACCCATTGAGTTTTTTTTTTAAAGGAAGGGCATTCAATAGTAGATTAATTTAGGGAAATTTGGCATATTGGTGATACTGGGTTTCCCCAGCCGTGAACCAATGTAGATTTCCATATTTGTAAGTCTTCTTTTGTGCTTTTTTTTTTTTTTTACATCTTTATTGGAGTGCAATTGCTTTACAATGGTGTGTTAGTTTCTGCTTTATAACAAAGTGAATCAGTTATACATATACATATGTTCCCATATCTCTTCCCTCTTGCATCTGCCTCCCTCCCACCCTCCCTATCCCACCCCTCTATAGGTGGTCACAATTCTTTTGTGCTTTTATAGAAACAAGTTCTGATGTCAATAATGGCTTGGATTTTTAATTTAAATGGACATTTGTCATTGGCTTCTTATCTTGGAAAAATTATATGTGTGAAAACTCGTATTTATTTACCTTATAAACAGTGAACACAAAGCCTCATACAGTTTTGGAATAATTTTGGAGAAAAAAAATGAGAAAAAAAATTGAGAAATGAAGACTTCGACCATTTCTTCTTTACAGATATTCTAAGTTAAAATATATTTGAGGGCTTCCCTGGTGGCGCAGTGGTTGAGAGTCCGCCTGCCGATGCAGGGGACACGGGTTCGTGCCCCTGTCTGGGAAGATACCACATGCTGCAGAGCGGCTGGGCCTGTGAGCCGTGGCCGCTGAGCCTGCGCGTCCGGAGCCTGTGCTCCGCAGCGGGAGAGGCCACAACAGTGAGAGGCCCGCGTACCGGAAAAAAAAAAAAATATATATATATATATATATATATTTTTGAAACATTATGCTAGGTGAAAGAGGCCAGATGCTAAAGGCCTGATATTATATGATTCCATTTATATAAAATACCCATAATAGGAAAATTCATAGATAGAGGGTTAGTGTTGCCAGAGGCTGGTTGTAGGAGCTGCTGCTTAATGAGCGTTGGGTTTCCTTTTCGGGTAATGGAAACTTTCTGAAAACAGGAAGTGATGAAGGTTGCACAACTTCGTGAATGTACGAAATGACACTGAATTTTACACTTCAAAAAGCTTAAATTGATGAAGTTTATCACAGTTTAAAAAAAAGTATTTGTGTGTTCTGTTTTCTTTTTTAAATGGAGAGAAAGGGCTCTTAATTTGTCTATCCCTGTCCCCCTCTCCCACAAAGAACAATACAAATCATCTCTAAATTCTAATGGAAAAGTCTTGGACAAAACGACATTTACTTTTTTTTTAGGAGCTGTCCATGTTTAGCTTGTGGTGACTCACAAGAACCTAAATTTCATGTTCCATCCAACACCCCATTATGCTTGTAAATAAGAATCTAATAATTTGCTCTTGGGACATTTTTAAAATCCAATTATTTTAACTATTTAGAATTTTAGACATAGTCATATCTCTGTTCATACTACTCGAGGGAAGTTCAGTATTTATGAGTTGTCAAAATACAACCAGAGGTTTTATTCCTTGATGTCCACCTTTAAAAATGTCATTTTGGAAATGGCAATAAAAATAGAGCATTAAACCAAAATTAATATGATGATGTTGAAGGTATGACCTAATTAAAATGCAAATATAAGCACGCTTCTTTAAAACTGACATTGAGGGTTAGATACTCCTAAATAGTGGGACTATTGCTTGTTGATAATTTGATTTGACAGGTTCTCTTCACAAGTTCATTGCTTTAACCTCACAGTGTAAGCATATATTGGCTTTCCTGATAAGATGAGAAAATTTAGGCAGATTCAGGAAGCTTAATGTGAAATTTAATGAGTTATGATCTTCCTGGATATATGCACATCCTACTTATTAGAGAAGTTGGAAAATTCCTGTTATCTTCAGATGTATTCATTGTTGAAAGTCAGTGTTTTTAAGTCTAAAATTTTAGGCACTTTTGTCCTTATGTGTATTGTCCTTAAGTCAATTTCATGTTCCCTTTACCTAAAGTTACCCCAATTTTCTGTGTTCCTCTAAATTCCAGCTGTCCTTTATAAAGTCTTCTCTTGTTCTCTTCTCTGTGAGTAGCAACGATCTACTCTGAATCCTCACTTTGTATTTCTTCTGGCTCTTACCCATTTTACCCTGTCTTACAGTTGTGTGTATACACGCACTATGTTTCATATTAGATGATTAGGTCCTTAAGATCAGGAATCATTCCCCTAGAGCCAGCACAGATTAGTGGACAGGAGCTCAAAGAGAAATCATTGAAGGAACAGAAGATGAAGTGAATGAAAAAAGACATATAAGCCTGTAGACAGTTAACTTAAAAACTGCTATCATTCATTCCTTAATAGTGATTTTTGTGCATTTACTAGTTTAGCCAGCCAACTCTTGACCTTAATGTCATGACCTAGATTCCTTAGCCTTTTGCTCGATATCCAACTTATTGAGATGACTCCCAAAGATGAGTGTGGTGTTTATACCAAGCCTCTAATGCTAAAATGAGAATCACCTAGGTATTGGGTTGGCCAAAAAGTTTGTTTGGGTTTTTCCATAACATCGTACAGAAAAACCCGAACAAACTTTTTGGCCAACCCAATATTTGACTTTGTGACCATAGATGGGTACCAACATTTTAAACTCTGAATATTTGTATTCCCATTTATCCACTGTTGTTTTTCTCTTTTCTTAAATGTTGCCTGTTCCCTCTGTTATTTGCACCACATGGTAAAATTTAGTTTTAGCCAAAAATCTGTAGGAAATGTTGACTTGAACACAGTTTTTAAAAGAATATGTCAACCAATAAATGGAAATAAGACATTTTACTTTAAGGAATAGGATGTATTAATTTCCAAGAATATTTATGTCAGAGATGTCAACATTCTGGCAGGATATTTTTTAGAGGATAATAGCTTTGAGGAAGATTGTTTTATATAAATAAGATTGGAAAGTTTTTTTTTATTGGAAAAGGAATGGAAAGGAGGTTTTAAACTAACTGAACATGTAATACAGCTTCAAGAAACCTTTGTGTTCTAATATAAACATTAAAGCAAATATTATTGTAATGGAACATTTGATTCTGTTTCTCTTGTAAAAAAAAATTTTAAGGAAATCAATAACAGCATAAAGATGAAATTGGTAACCTACCCCAAATATCTCAGTACTTACATAAAGGCTTTCTTATCTCATGTAGCTGATGGTTATAAAATGAAATGCATTTAAATCCACCACTAAAGATGATTAAAATATCATACAGAACCAAATCACTCCAGCTGTAGATGTTCATTAAATTGACCATTAATAAGTTGTAATAAAAAGGAATATTACTGCATTCATAAATTTTGTATGCAGATTTTATTCAGCTGGCATGTTATATGAATTGATTGTCCGACATCTTCTGGCTGTGTCTGAAGATAATAGTGTTTCATATGCCTTTTCTGTAATCCAAAAATTCTGATGGACTGCTTCTAAGCTGTGTTTTTGTCCTGGTTGGCATTTCTTTCACCCAGTATTCAATTAGAAGATATAATTATGGCTTTCGGTATGATACGTTATAAGGTCAGTTGTGTCAGCATTCCTGTTATAACCTTGTTTTCTGTAGGGCTCCTAGTGGTGAGAGAGAAGAGAGTGTGTATAGAGGCAAGAAACTATGTACCAGTTTGGCTGACTGTATTTTGCCTTGCTAATGAATTACTTCCATTTTTTTCTTGAAATGTAAATACACTCTAGTTTGCTATTGCTTAATTTTAAGATCCTATTTCAGTAGGTTATGGTTTGCTTCTCAGATCTGAGCTGATTTAATAAGTCTTTTAACGTGTTTCAAAGGAACAACTTGGCACTGTTGGACTTTATCCACTTATTGCTGAACCACCAGGTTGCCTTCCACCTTGAAATCAGTAGGTATCCTGAGTTTGGAAATGCAAGGAAGGCTTGAGTGCAGGGTGTACGTTTCAGGATAGGAGATTTGGTTTATTGCTTCGGAGCATAGGTCACTTCTCTTTTGCTTTGCAATTATCTTTTGTTTTCGGAGGCTGAGGGTAATGTAGCACAGGGCTCAAAGCATGGACCCTGGGGCCACAATGCCTTGGTTAGAGGCCTGAATTTGCTACCTGTGTTGAGTTAGTTAACATCTTGATACTTGTATCCTCACCTTTAAAATAGTGTAATGGTAATACCTATCTTATAGGGTTGAGTTGAAAATCAGTTAAATCATCTACAGGGTTTGGAGCCACAAAAAGCATTCAGTAAATGCTAGCTGTTATCAATTCCTGCCTTAGTGCATTAGTAAGAGAGAGAAGGGGTGAAACTTAAATCTAATCACATTTTTCTTCATGAAAATCAGTGAGACATGATTGAAATCACCGTCTGAATTCCTTCCGTGTTCAAGTCCTTTGAGAGTGAGAAGTTTTAGGAAGACACCTGGGCTTTGAATATTTACAGTTTTGACCTTGGGAAAAATAAATTAAACTTTTTAAGCCTCGGTTTCCATTTTTCTAAAATGAAGGATAATTGTGGTAAATAAATTAAAAAAATGGATCATTAGGAATAAGTGTTACTTTTTATTTGAAAATAAAATATACGTCTGGCACACAATTTGAGTTCAGTAGCTATTGGCTCCTTTTATGGTAGCTATATCACATTTTTGTTACCTGTTGAAAGTGAGAGTTTCTGGGGGGAGCAGGAATGGTGTCTAATGCAACATTTTACTCCTTTTAACTACTAGATATTGTGAAAATATTAACTTACCACTTTTTTCCTTTTTTTTGGCTTAATACAGACAAACAGGTAAGACTGGCTGAACTCAGGTCTGGCTCACAAAAACATTATGAATATTGAACATCTTAGCCTGTGATTACCTAATTGCTAGGAGAATGTTGTCCTTTGTGTTGATTTATTTCAGAGTTTTAGAACTTGGCCATGTCCCTACACTTTGAAATTCATTGCTTATTTTGGTCAACAGTAAACAGAGTCAGTGTTAAAGCTGGAAGGGTTACTGTCCGCTTCTCGTTTAATTCATGAAGAATACCAAGGCCCACTATGTAATACAGCTGCCTCAGAGTAATAAAAACTCCAAGCAGATGACATCGGTTGGATGCCTTCTGTTCTGCTACCGGGAAACTTGAGGTAGAAGGAATTCCTCATACTTTTTGGCTTGTATGTGAGCATGGCCAACTTTTGGTGATGAAAATAAGCACAGACCCTCTTTCCCAAGACGGAAAAGAAATTAGGGTGAGCCTAATGAAAATTAGACAGAGAGCCTCAAAAGTTAGCATACTGACTGCTTCTCCTTTTGCAGTAAAAGTTTAAAAGCTCATTATGTAAATTGAGATGTGCACAGAATCTTTAAAGTGGGCAGATGTTCTGGTTGGTTCTTAGCAGAATGGTGGAAGCAGGTGTCAGTGATTAGTGGGTGAGCACGTGTGGCTTTAGTTGAAGTACATGGGGTCAGTGCTACATACTGTCTGGGCCAGAGGGGTATAAACTAAATTCAAGCAAACTCCTATTTGATCTTCTTGGTATTCTTGTTTAATTCAGTGTGTTTTTCAAAATTCGAACACTGATGAAGGGAGTTTAACTAATGCTCCATTAAACTGGAGAGTGTTGGAAATCAGGGTTTCGATTGCCTTCTGAGAAGTGAGGAGAACAAGCACGTGCTTTCTAATGAGAGCATGTGTGTTTTTTCTCTGCCTTCTAAAGGTGATCTGCTAGCTCTCTCAGCTGCAGCTTGAGTTTGATTTTTCAACTTTTCCAATCACGACCCATACCTCTGAGGAAAAAAAGGTAAAGTGAATAGGCAGCTTTATGTTAGAACTCCATTCCTGTTCTGGAGGGAAATAATTAGTGATATTTACTTAAAGGAAGATAATATTGCTTTTTTCTGAAAATGTTACTTGTTATGTATTATGCATTATGACATGTTTATTTTTTTTTTTATAACACCTCTCAGCACTGTTCATGCTCTAAATGTCATCTAGTTCAACCCTTGACCCACCATGGAAGTGCTGTGTGTAGCAGAAAGTGTGGGATATGTGAGTTAAAATGGAAACGGGGCTAGTGAAGGTGAAATAGCCTCTGTTCATTTGCAGTCACTATCATTATTATTCAGGAAAAATCTTTATGGTTTCATGTTTCACATAAAAATTGACACATGTGGAATAGTAAAGCTTGTATTGGAGAAAGTAAGTTGCAAAAAGTATTTTTCTAGAATCTTTACATGTTAGCTATTTGCTATATTTTCAATAAAAACTTTTGAGAAGTCCAAGATAACCTGTTCTTTCTCTTTATGTAAAATCTGCGTGGTATTTATTTGTTATATAACATATCATTAGCCTGAATACGGGGCTTGGACTTCTTTTTCCATACTAGGTGACACAGGACTGCTGAGATTCTGTTGTAGTCATAAATGCTGCTTTAGTCATACTGGTGATTAAAATATCAAAATATTACTGTTGAATATAGCTATTTCCTTGAGTTCCCAAGAGTGCCCCCAGCTCTGTCATTCTAGAGGTCCTAGGTTCTCCCCCAGGGCCTCTCAGACCTTCCTATGATGCAGCAGCCGTAGAATTAATCCTCAGCCCACAGAGGGCCTCCAAGACTCCACTCCTGCAATGCTGCTAGCTTCTAGGTGCCCTCCCATTTATTGAATGGTGCCTCTCAACAGTCTACAATTAATGTAAGATGAATAAATATAAGGTTACTTGAAATCAGATACAAAGGAAAAGTATCTTTAAACCTTACTATGAGGTTCCCTAAACTGCATAATCAAAAGTATATTTGCTTGCCTATACGGCTCCCAAATTGTGGAGGAGTCTACATGTTTCCTTTTCTAAAGTTTCATTATTAAAAGTGGTTAAGCACACAAGCGCGCGCGCGCACACACACACACACACACACACACACACACACACACTCTAAAGTAAACAGCAAATCAGAGCAAACGTGAGCTAGGGCTAGGACACAGCTCCAGTGCCTAAAACACTGCTGGGGACATAATAGGGGCTGAGCAAGTATGTTGACGGCCTGAGCATCTCAAATATAATATTTTAGCTCAGTCATAGGAACTAAGAGATTGTTCAGCAAGGCTCCACTGCTTTGGTTTTTTGAATACTTAACAAAGCTTCATATTTAAGTCAAAGGAACCTTCATTTCTCTTGATGCTTTCAGTAGCTTTGGGATCTTGTTAGGGTTTTCTTTCTAACCTTTCCTTCCTTCAAAGAACATTTGCATTTGAATTACAGAATGTTGGCTTCACAGAGGGTCTTGTAAATAACTGAATAAAGAACCTCTAATCGCTTGGTATTTTTAACAGGCCTTTTAGAGAGTCCATCCAAATCCCTTAGCTTTGGCTAGAGAATTAAATTCTCTGAGTTAGAGAACTTGAACTTTTTCACCTGGTTATATCTTTGAGATAGTAGGAAAGGGGAGATGAAAATGGGAGGAAATGTTGCTGCATAAATGGCTTGATATTAAAGACTTCATCATCTCTGAGTTGTCAGAGAATGAGCTAAACTTGGGACTCACTATTTTGTACTATAAAATGTGATGATGAAGTGTTTTGAATTTGCAATATGCTTATTTCTCTCCATTAGCAAGTGTGAGATAGCCAGGCACCATGGAAAACCCCAAGCATGAAGTAATGGGGAGGCAAGTTCAAGATAGATTCCTTGTAGCCTGTAGAAGTGTCTGACTGTACCTATTAATTGCTACACTGTAAATCTGTATTTTCTTCATGTTGAAGGAGTGTGACATGGGAGGTGAGCCTTCCCAGTATCTTATGGTAGAACGTAGACTTAACTGTTGCTTCCATGGGTGGATCCTCTGCTTGGATAGTAGTATTTCCACCTTTGATGTTTCTGACTCTGAGTGGTGATTAAAGTATAAAAAGAAAGAAAAAAGGTAATTGTGAAATTGCAGGAGCCAGTGCAAGTCAGTTCCTCATTGTACTTTAAGTGGATTCTGCGACCTACTCAGAATGTTCTTCCTGCTTATGCCTCCCTTTATGGAACACTTACATTTGTGTCGCCAAGTTCCGGATACAGTGTCGGTGATGGGAGTGTGTTTGGGTGGTTTGGCTTGCTTAGTTAAGTCTCTTACTCAGTCCCTTACTACCTGGGTGCCTATGATCAAGTAAGTCATCAGACCTTTCCAGGTGTTGTTATGAGGATTCAATGAAGTTGAATCAAAAGGGATTAGCCAAGGATCTGGCACACAAAGTCCTCAGCGAATATTAACTCTTATTTATCATATACCTGGTGTTCATGAGCCAGTTTGCATGTGATGGAGTTAGTTTGCAATCATTTGACTCTGTCTAAATCAGTCATTCCTAAGGTTTCTCAAAAACTGACAGTCTGTAGTTGCATTTTGTGATCTATCTCTCTGAAAGAGCAGTAGGGCAGTAGTTTCAGTTAAAGCACATTTAAATTAACTTTTTTTTTGAGCAATAGTTGTAGCTTAAAAAACTAACTGGCAATACTAACGATTTTTTAAAAACTAGGTTTGGAGTTAAGATATTTATGAGACAATTGGAAAGTTGAACATTTACTGCATAGTTAATATTAATTTATTATTATTAATTTTTTATTTTTAAGGATACTTAATGTCAATTTGTTAAATTTTAGGTGGTTTATTTTTAAAGCTTTTTTAAGTCCTTGTTTTTTAGAGAGGTAGATAGAGAAATGTATAAGTTGAAATTATGTAATGACTGTGATTTGTTTCCAAATAATGAGACTGGGGAGAGGATTAGAGTAAGATTGGCCATGAAACAAGATTGGCCATGAATTGATCATTTTTGCAAGGTTGTAGGTACATCAAGATGCATTTTTCTAGTTTGTCTATTTCTTTATATGCTTGAAATTCACCATTAAAAAAAAAAAACTAGGTTAGAGAACCTTGAAACCCAGTCATTATTGCTAGTGAACAGATTTGTCACAAGCTCTACGTCATCCACACCTAGGTAACCAGGGTTGATTACATGGATATATTAGCTGATGGCTAATATGTGTAGAAATTGTGCAGTAAATGAGAGACAGGATCCTGTCTATTATTGTAAGTTGACCCCAAATATATGAAAAAATCCAAGTTTATCTTGGTGAAAGGATATTCACCAACTATAAAAGATAAAATATGCATTATAAAATGTCTTTTTAGAGAAGAGATGTGTTTTGGCTTATTTATTGAAAGCACAACTTTGAAGCACAAAGGGGTTTATACTTGCGGTTATCAGGATTTACTAGCATCCAGGATACTACCTTAAATAATTAATGGAGGAGACACAGAGCCTGCCCCTCTCTGACCTGTAGATCTTTAGTCATCACTGAAAGAGGAGATGGCATACAGTGCTTTCTTTGCCTAACCTGTCAGGCCCCTTTGGAGGTTTCCCAATTTGCTGATACATCCTAAATGGACTGACTAATGTTTGAGGTTAGGCAGCTTTGGGGGAATTGTTCAAGGGATTATGGTTGTTTGTAGTGCACAGAAATATATGCTTCTTCTGATCAATTCAGCTCTCTTTGTGACCTTCTATTTTACTATTAGATTATGCTTAAAAAAAAACTAAATTGCATCTGACATGTGACTTGATCTTTCTTTCTCTCTCTAATTAAAAAACAAAACAAAATAAAACTTCCTCTTAACAATCCCAGCTTTGAATCACTTAATTTCTATTTTTGTTTACATTCACTCATTTTAAATATTATGTGAATATTTATTGTACCTTCTATCATACTTAGAAAATTGAACCTTTTCCACTTCCTGTTAGAGTTGACAGCATTTATCAGTTTATAGATATAGCTGTTGGAACAAGGATACTTTGTAACGGGTGTACAGAAATGTGTCCTTTACTAACTACTTCCTGTTGGTCAAGAAAGTCTTAGACAAATGAGCAATGGTAGGGAAACTGCTCTTTAGAATAGCTGTATCTTCAGTTCAGAGGTAGACTTTTATTTTTTCTGTGATATCGCTGCCGTTACTGATTGTAGTTTGGGGTCTGTATGTGAAAAGGTGAAAGATCTGAGGGTCCTTCATTTTACCATAGACTTTCAAGGCCTTTGATTCTAGAGACTTGTCTATTTCAAATATTGACTTAACCCACCCTCCCCCTGGGCCCCCCACAGAGCCTTCTGACCACTGCATTTTGGATCCTTTGGCATTACGGTCTTCTCCTAGGACACTCAGGCTTTGTGTCTGAATAAAAATATTTGCAAATGCTTTGGGGCACTGTTGCATAGCACTGTAACTTTGATGTCAGTTAAGGGACAAAGTCATATTTTCTTTCTTCCTTGGAGAATCAATAATGTGGTCCTACTTGCAGAGACAGGCATGTCTGCACCATGGGTGGGCAGTACATTATTTTCAAATCTCTTTTCTCCCAAAGGTCCCTCAAGTCTAGTCCTCTTTGACAGTTTCATCATGAATGTTCTATAGTCTTGCTGTCCTGGGCAACCTGAGAAAAGTTCCATGGAAAACAATATAATTAATACAGTGTCCTTTACCGGATTCCATCAGTTACTCCCAAAGCAATAGTAATATTACATTGCATTTCAATAGCACTCCATGGTATGTGGCTTGGATTTGATATGTGGTGTGATTATACTCTCTGTGTCATTGAGAATTTTTGAGCATGTGTTATGAATAATGTCTCTCTACCCTCAATATACTCTGTTGTTTCTTTTATTTGTTCATTTATTAATGCAAAAAAATGGAGTGCTTGTTACGTGTAAGGCATTTTGTAAGGTGAGTGAACGTGCAACATAGTAGGGAAAAAAGGTGATATGTGATGCCCATAGCATAGAGCCTGGCACATAAATGGTGGTTTTAATGGAAGATCTGTTGCTGCTGCAGCTCCCCTAGCTATCATCACCATCATCATCATCATTTTTCTAATGTTTTTGCCAGATTTCATTCTCTTGTTTATATACAGCACAACTTCTTTGCTGAGAGAGGCATTAAGAAATGAGATGATCATGGTTAGGTAACTGGTTTGGAGGTGACAGTATCATATCAAAGCCTAATATGTTTTCAGTAAATGAAGTTCATTCTAATTTGCTAGACTCCCTTACCCTTGAACTTGTGGGCTCAGATTATTTTCTGATATATTGACCAGGACAGGACCCAAGTCATTAAACCCGATTATTTTGAAGGGCGCTGGCTCTGCAGTCAGACTGCCTGAGGTCAATTCCGGGTTTCCGTTCTTGGTAGCTGTGTAACCTTAACTGTTTCTCATTCCTTCATCTCTAAATGGAAGGATTAAATTTGATAGTAAAATAAGTGGCTCAACCAGTGCCTAGCAGGTCGTAGCAATCAGTATATTTATGCCACAATTTTTATTATTGCCCTAGTTGTTATTATTATTAGTTGTTGCTACTTTTGTTGCTGTTGTTATTATTTCTACAATGAGGACTAGTTTCCTGCCTGTTACCCAACTAAAAGTCTCCATGCTTCTGTATGCTTGAACTTTCTACTTTCTGAAGTGAGCAGGCAGAACTCAGACCAGGATAATTCACCTTTTATTCACAGTGTGAACGGAGTGGAACAATGTTGTTTCCTGCTCTTATTAGAGGAGTTTGGGTGAAATCATTACTGGTTCTAGATTGATCATTAAATCCAAGTCTGAGCTTCCTGCCCACCAAGATAAAAATGTTTAATATGTCCTCTGTTTGATCCATGAATCATGCAAGTTTATGTTCTGTATGTGATCATATCTGCATGCGTATACTTATTGTCACAGATGAAAACTTCAATTAACCTTTTGGCATTAGATTCATGTACCAGAATAATAATGTATGTTTTTTTTTTGCAGTAGTTGTAGAATGCAAAAATTTATATGAAATATTTTAACAATAGTACTGCTCTCATTGGACTGTGTTGGAGGTCTATAGTAATTACGACATAATGTGGTTAGGGTGATACCTGGCAAGATAGTACACATGCAATATACATAAGCTAATAATAATCATATCAAAGAAGACTTAATAGAAGACCTAACTCTGTTAGAAACCCCAAAAGAGGTATAAACACTCAAATACCCTCTCTGCATCTCTCTTCAAAGAAAATGAATAGTTAATGACAGGAAAGGAATGACATACTTCCCTGTTGTCTCAGTAGCCTTCTTTTGTGTATCAGCCATTTTTCTGGAATTTGCCATGTTTGAGGTTGTGTGTGAAACATTCTAAGTAATGAAATTGCCTTCAAAGAAGAAATGAAAAAAATATAAACTACATTTCTAAAATCCTCAAGCAGTTAAAATTGCTTCCCCTGCCCCCCATGGGTTAATAAGAGACTTTTTTTAACCTCTTAATATTTCTTATTTTTATAGGAAAAAAACCAGTGGTGATGGTTTGAATATATCACAACAAGTTCGTTCATTAAAAGTACGGAACTCTATATGTATAGTTTTGTTTGTGATAATATTAATCTTTGCTTGAGCTCCGTGTTCCTGGAATATAGCAATAGATAGAGAAACCCTCTACCCCTGTCCTCAGGAGAAAGGCTTGCAAGAACTTCTCTTGCCCATATGGCTTAGCTGAGACTCGTGGATGCCCCTCTGTGTGCCTATGGCCAGGCCAGGCCAGGCCCTGCACATTCCCCTTCTCTGCCTTTGCCTGAACTATTTGTACCCTCTGTTCAAATACATGCAACTTAAACTGACCAAACTTGAGTCAAGCTTCTCTCCATCTCCCAGGCCCATGAACTTTGGTCTTCACCTGAGCCACTGGAATGCAGAACTGCTCCTCCTTAAAAACCCCACCTTGAGGATTGGCTGACCTCAGGGAAAAACTTTCCCTGATCAGTTGTCCAGACAGACCCCTTGGTCCTCCTATTTCACCACAGCTGGTTCTTTCTAGCTTTGTTGACCCCTCCCTAGGAAAGAAAATTCCATTCTGCTGACCTTGAGACACTTAGAGATCTCATGGTCAGAACTCTCTCCCTATTGCAATAGTCTTCCTCTTCCTATTATAATAGTCCTTTTCACCTTATCTCAATTGTCTTTTCCAATAAAGTCTTTCTTCACCTACAGCGGGATTTGTTTTTATTTGACATTTGCATTTATTTCCTCTATGGCCTGTAATTGTTGCAAGATTTTAGTGTTGAAAGCATCTTCATACGAACAACAAAAGAAACTTCCTATGTTCCAGGCTCTATGTATGGTATTTTTGACACATTAGCTCTGTTTTTCCATCTCCTTCGAGGGGAGTATTTTAATTTATATTTTATCCCTAGGAACAGTAAAGTTCAGATGTGTTGAGTAACTTTGCACACCCCCTAAATGAGAGACTTGGAATTTGGAGACTGCTGTGACTGACCTCATAGCTGTCTTTCTTTTCTACTCCTCCTGCCTCTATTATCTCCTTGAGGTCATGGTTACTACTGACAACAGTAATGATGATGATAGCTGTATTACCTAGTGAATTGTATGCTAGTTGTGCTAAGTGCTTTGTGTGTATTTTCCCGTAGAATGATGATGATGAAGCTGGGAGGTTGGTGGCATTAGCATCCTCATTTTGTTTCCACTAGAGGAACATGAGGTTTGGGCAGGTTAACTGGTTGGGCCAAGCCCATGAAGTTGGTAAGCACCTAAGTGTATGTCTAAGTGACCAAAAAACTGGTACCCTAACCTTGTGATTTTCCACAAACTCCCTGGGTTCCTGGTTACAGCCCCTCCAGTTCCTACATTGCCTGCTGTAGTTCTAAGCTCACAAATGCTCCTTCAACTCCATTCAACCCTTGGGTGCTTTGCTAATGTGGGTTTCTGGTGAGGATAGAGTTTTGGTTTCAAAGTAATAACCACAGTATTAAATTCAATTTCTACTTATATTGAGTTTAATGATTATTTGTTGTGTCTTACATAAATAAGTAATTGACTAGAAAAATAATGCTGGGGACTTCCCTGGTGGCACAGTGGTTAAGAATCTGCCTGCCAATACAGGGGACACGGGTTCGAGCCCTGGTCTGGGAAGATCCCACATGCCGTGGAGCAACGAAGCCCGTGTGCCACAACTACTGAGCCTGCACTCTAGAGCCCGTGAGCCACAACTACTGAGCCCGTGTGCCACAACTACTGAAGCCTAGAGCCCGTGCTCCCCAACAAGAGAAGCCACCACAATGAGAAGCCCGTGCACCACAGCGAAGAGTAGCCCCACTCCCTGCAACTAGAGAAAGCCCGTGCGCAGCAATGAAGACCCACTGCAGCCAAAAATAAATAAATAAAATTCAAAAAAAAAAAAAAAGGTTCACCAAGGAATGGATGGGCAGGCAAAAAAAAAAAAAATGCTTTCGGACCCTGTGGCATATGTAATTTTATCCAAGGAGAAAAATATTTAAGTAACTGAGTTAACTTCCCTGACCTTTGGTTTCCTCATCTGTTCAGTGGACATCACAAGATACCTAACTGATAGAAATGTTGTGAAGTTTAAAAAAATGATGAACACAGAGTCTCTGTCTGGCCCCGTGCCTGGCACATAGTAAATACCTCCTCAGTTACTGCTGCTATTATTATTTTTATTCCTATTTTTTTCATTCTTTCCCAAGCAATTGGTTTATATTGAAGGGAGTATAAGTAGTGTGCTTTTCTGACATGAGCAAATTTCTAGAAGTGGGAAATGGCACCAAATTCAACATGGGTCATTGGAAAAGTCAGCTGTGTTTGCTATTTAAATAGTGCTATGTAAAAATCAGAGTTATGTTTTAAGAGGAATACACAGATGAAATTGAGCCTCCTGTGCCTCACTTCTACTCTTGAAGATGTAGTTAATGATTTTCTTATCTAACCATTCCTAAATGCAAAAGCTCTAATATAAAAAAGAACATTGTGGAATTTCCAGAACACTCCAAAACTGCTCATTAATTTAGCCCTATAAAATAGGTCTATAAACATGACTGGTGTTTTTATTATGTATGAATGTGATAGAGGCCCTTTGGGGCTGCATCCGTTCTCTGTTGCTATATTCAGTTGATTTAAGATGCTGAGGCTTATTTTTTCTTTAATTCTGAATTTTTCAAATTATTATAATGTGAATACATCTTCATCTTTCCCTGGATGAAAAAAATAAGCTTAATGATGAAAATTATTTTGGTCTCCTCTACCAGAAGAAAATCTTGCCTTTGGTGTTGGTCCGGTCGGGGTTGACCCTCTGCCCTCTGTCGGCCTCAGCTACTTTATCTCTCTTGATTGCTGGGTAAGCAGACACAGTCCCTGTCCTGATTGTGTCACTGCTGGTGTTAGGGAGAAAAATGCACTGGGATTTTTGGAGATGTCTCTTTTTCCAGTTCCCCTTCTGAATATAAGGTTCTGTAACCATCTCCCCAAATAACATCTCTACCTCTGATATGTCTCCCAGTGTTGTTAACTACAGTTCTCTGTGGGGTCAGATTTCATGTGCAAATGCCTCAAACAGTATTTTGAAAACTCTTGCCTACCAAACCACTGCTTCTTCCATTCTTTGGATGGATAATGGCCTTCCCATTGTCAAATTTCTGAAGCCTTGAAATATTCTACTTCATTTTTCCATATTCTCTCCAGTTCCTGGTCATTCTCTCGTGATTATTTCTCACGTCCCCCTTTTCTATTTCCACTTCTCTATCCCATGTTTGTTTTCTCTCGCTCTCTCTCTCTCTCTACCTATCTACCTATCTCTGTCTCTTGGAATATTTTAATAGGTTCCTAATTGATCTCCCCACATCCAGCTCCCCCCAGCCCTTTAGTTAACCTTGGAACAGTGCTCATACAAATTAACTGCTTTAATTACTGTTTGGTTTGAATTGAATTTTATTGGAGAAACCGGCCGTCTATATGGGGATGGATTTCTCAGTGTTGGTGCTTATCTTACAACCAGCACTTTGAGAGTGGAGAAGTACCACTTTCAAGTGCATATACCTATTTGTTGAATTTTCTTTGCATCATTTACTGTAACACACTTTGGTTTGTAATCAGCATAATAGCTTTAGCTTTTTCCAACTTTTTTTTTTTCGGCAGAAAAGGATCAACTCTGGGACATGTATCTCATTAGTATTAAAAGTAGTCAGTCTCTGTAAAATGAATATAATAAGAGACATTTCTATAATATAACACCAAAAAAGATAAATGTCAGGTTGTCAGAAAACTTAAATGAATAATGGTATTTGAGGCATTTGTTTTTCTTGCAATCAGAGATATGATAATTACTGCTATTTAAATGTTTCCCCCAACTTACCTTGCTTAGATGTCTTGGGGATTGGGGGCTTTTGGGCGCATAAAGGCAATTTCCTATCCTGTCAGCAGTTCTTGAAGGATTATAAATATTTTTATGCTCTCTATGAGAAAACAAAGAATGCAGAGTTGAAAGGCAGCAAAGACTAGACTGCTTTTACAGCAGAGCATTGTACAAAACTTTGCAGAATCAAAAGAGAAGGAATTTAGTTTGAGGAAATAAATGGGCCTAAGAATGAATTGTTTAAAAGACGAAGTCTTATGATGCCATCTTGATATAAAATTGGCTTAATAAATTAGTAAAAATATGATTAATACAAAATTCCTTTATTTAAAATATGACTCTGCTCACCTTCTAGTTGAACAGTGGAAGATTCAATGGCATGGACTTGGCCCAGAGGCTCTCTGTTCATGTCAAGAATGCAGGGGAACCTGGACAAATCTATTTCTGCTCATTGGGTCATGCCTTTTGAGCAAGAGACAAAAGGATCTTTTAGTCGGCTCAGTTCTGTCACAGTGTTGCTTATTAAGTAGGTTGTTTTCCTTTTTTGTTGTTCTTTTGTTTTGTTTTTTTTTGTTTGTTTTCCTTCTTTTTACTTCTACACTTCCAAAGGAGTTAAGGGGAGATGAAGATGTTGTGGTGACACTCCCAGACTCCGCAGATGAAGGGCAAATGATACATTTTCCCACAAAAGAAGTTTCTGACATTTCTCTTTGCACCAGTCTTGCTATAAGGGCGATGGGTCCAACCCAAAGTAGATGTTATTTCTTAGGTACAGTTATACTATTTGTGGATAATAATAAAAAACTGATACCACTACCCTTTATTGTGCCAGGCCCTGTGCTAAATATTTAATCTTACCACAATCTTAGATATTGTTACCCTTTTTGTGTTACTTATGTGAATACTGAAGCCCAGAGGGCTTAAGTTAATTGCCCAAAGCCAGAGCCTCTCCTGGAGTCCAATTTCTTTTGATTACAGTTCATGTCCGTATCCAAGGCCATCCCTCCAGACACACTATAACTTCTCCTGCATGAATGGCTTTGCAAGATCATGATTGTTAGAATTCAGGGTTTTATGCTTTTTCCCCCCTAATAAATGATAGATTTAGTAAAACGTTCCCTTCTCTCTTCAGAGAGGGAGGAATGGAGGAAGGGATGGAGGGAGGGTGCAGTAATGGGTATTTAATCACTATCAATGGAGTTATGGTTTTAGGACCAGTAGTTGTGATTCAAAGACTCAGTCCCATGGAATTCTGCCCTTGTTCAGGGTTCAGTGGTTGCTCTTATGTGATAAAATCCTTATAAATGTGATTAAACCCTTATACACTGAAAGAAGAAAAATTGTTTTCAGAGAAATAAGGATAGATAAATCATTTTCTGTTAATTCTCAGAATTTTTTTTAAAAACAAAGCTTGATTCCCAAGAGATAAGGAAAACAGGACTTTTTTTCTTCTCAACATTTACATATAACACCTAAATACTTTTAAGTGTGAACAGATGTCCCATGATATTCCGTAATGTGATATGATTTCTGTCCCCTCTACCACCTACAAATGAAGAAAAGATTTTAAAGAGAATAGCATTGTTTTTAAACTTCGCTCTTCTCAAAGTTCCCCTTCCATGCTAAAGTGTAAGAAGTTGATGTGTGTTTGCACATGATGAAAGTCAGGTAGAAATTAGTTGGAGCAGTTACTACCGAGGTGGTCAGTCCATGGCAGGCCGTGGAAACGCATCAGGAACATTCAGAATGATCCAGAATGAGGTTGGTTTTGCGTTGGTCAGTCTGTGAGAGAAGACTGTGCCAGGTAAATCCTGACTGTGCTCAGAAATTGTGTAGATGAACCCAGAGAGAACTTCTGAAAACACATGCATGGCCAAGTGACCTTCCGGCAATGAGCTCCCATTAGTCTTAGGATAAAGCCAGAAACCCCTTACAGTGGCCGACAGGACCCTACCCAGCATGACCCTGATGCGTCTTTCTTCTCTTGTCTCTTGCCATCCAGCATCCCATGCTCACCACCCTCTCTGTGCGCTCTGGCCTGACAGGCCAGATTTTAGTCTCCATGCTCACCCTGCCCTTCCCCTACCATGGTTCCTTTGCTGGTGCTTTGACCTCTGCCCTGAAGCTCTTCCCTAGTGCCTCTTCTGTAAGATGGAGATGTCATAGTATCTCATCCTTAGGTACTGTGTGGTGAGGATTAAGTGAGTTGATGTTCGAATGGTCCCTGATGCATAGAAGGGGCTCCTTATTTGGTAGCTCTTTTTATTATTTGATTAATCATCATCCTTCCATTAGACTTGAACTCCAGGCAGACAGGAACTGTGACTGTTGTGGTTTGAGGATGGCCCCTGCTCCCGGCACCATGCCCAGTTCATTGGTGGCACCGTAGACTGTTACTGCCTTAGGCAAACCTGAACACTCAACCTCTGTTTCGCTCAGTACTTGAATCAGTAATAGGATTCAGAGTTGTGCTCCTGGAACAGAGCTGTTGCTGGTTCTTAGCTGGCAGGCAGGGCACTCTATAATGTGGCCCTTTGTTCTGGGCCTTCAGGTACAAAGGACTGTCTGAGCAAACAGGAAATACTACCCGAGATCCTCACCTTGATGCAAGGGTGAGTCTTGTCTTGCATGCGTGTCCCTCTTCCACTAAAATAGTGATTTTCAGATATTTGTTTTTAATCTGCACATTCCTTTATCACTTATAATCTTATAATCAGTTTATCAAACAGATTCCAAGTGGGGTACTCCAGTTAGGCAGAACATGGCTTGTTAGTGGTCTCCCATACTTAGCCTGCCTCTTGCTGCCCCTGAAGACCTTTGCCCTAAATAAAGTAATGGCCTATTTTCTAAGACTCTTAGGTGAGAGACTGACTCTGAATGCTTAATGGGCAAACGTGGAGGTAACTTGCAGAAGGCAAAAGCTTCCAACGTTTTTACTTCAAATAGGGAATAATATGAAATGGTCTTGTCATGTACAGCTGAACGGTTCTTACAGTGATAGAGAAGAGATCACACTATAACATAATGTGCTTTTTAAGTCTATGATATAGCTGCTTTCTTTCATCTTAAAAAAAGAGATTTAAATGTGATGAAGAGAACAGGTTGCAATTCTTTTTATTAGTTGCTTGGTTTCATTTAGCTGAATTACTCAGTATAGTAATGTCTCCCAGACTGCTGGGGAGTCTGTCTGTGTATATTTATATATACAAGCATACCTTGTTTTATTTCACTTGGCTTTGGGGCTTCACAGATACTGCTTTTTTTACAAATTGAAAATTTATGGGCTTCCCTGGTGGCGCAGTGGTTGGGAGTCCGCCTGCCAATGCAGGGGACACGGGTTTGAGCCCTGGTCCGGGAAGATCCCACGTGCCGCGGAGCAACTAAGCCCGTGAGGCACAACTACTGAAGCCCGTGTGCCACAACTACTGAAGCCCACGTGCCTAGAGCCTGTGCTCCGCAACAAGAGAAGCCACCACAATGAGAAGCCTGTTCCCTGCAACAAAGAGTAGCCCTTGCTCACTGCAACTAGAGAAAGCCCGCGTGCAGCAGCAAAGACCCAATGCAGCCAAAAATTAAATAAATGAATAAATAAATAAATTTATAAAAAAAAAAAGAAAAGAAAATTTATGGCAACCCTGCATTGTCTGATAACAGCATTTTTTAGCAATCAAGTATTTTCTTAATTAAGGTGTGTACATTGTTTTTTCTCAGACATAATGCTATTGCACACTTAGTAGACTACAGTATAGTGTAACTATAACTTTTATATGCAGTGGCAAACCAAAATATTCGTGTGACTTACTTTATTGTGTTAAGCACTTTATTGTGGTGGTCTGCAACCCAGCAAGCAGTCTCTCCGGGGTACGCCAGTATTTGTATCTATAGTAGAGAGAGCCCAGGAGCTTGTTTGTTTAAGAATGTTGCATAGTATAATCCAGGTCCTGGGTTTCTAACAGTCTAAGACTAGAAGCAGTAGAACAGTAGTTTTTGGAATTCTTTTTTTAATCATGATTAAAAATTAGGGTTGGGGTTAGGGATTAACATATTTAATACTAGAGAATTCAATGAAATAATCAGGTCTTGTTTTAGTGCTTCCAGAGGTTAGTTCAAATAAAGATCTCATTTTTCAAAGTGAAGAAAAATTTTTATTTGATCCCACAATGGAACGTGAAAGAGTTTTTTTTCCCCTCAACATTAAGGGAATTTTCTTAAAAGTTTTCTGTGCCAGGGTTGTAATATATATATTTTTTGTTACTTTTTAACTTAATTAAAACATTTTCTTGAAATAGAGTCCTAAGTTTGGGATTGATGACTAAGGATCCCTTAAATTCATATCTACTTTAATTAACTCACTATTTCCAACATGAATTTTCTGAAGAAGCCATGAAAAACTATTTAGCTGATATAGGCCATCTGGCTTTAAAATGTGGAGAATTTTCTTCTAGTCTGCATCTATTTTAGCGTGACTGTAGGATCAGAATTCCAATGAATCTGAAACAGTAGATTCACAATTCAAACTTTAATGCTTTGGGGATTGTAAATCACAGCACACATGGGATGATACATGTTTTGGGAGAAATGGATCCTCCTGGTCTACAAGTAATATTAAAGCTATCTGTACTCTGTGCTTATTGAATATATTTATTTTACCAAGGTGGGTCTGAATAAACAGTTCTAGATTTTTAATCTTATCATTGAAATAATTAAAAACTGTAAAAGTGTCTGTCAAATTATCATGCATTATAAATGCTCAATAATTTTCTCAACTTAGAAGCTTTCTCAGGAAAAGTAATGGCTTTCTCTATTGTTTTCTCATGGTTCATTAAAAAAATCCAATAAACAACAACACAAAAAGGTCTTATTACCCTTGGAAGGAAGCTATGATTCCTGTGGTTAGTCTAACGACATGGAACTCCTTTCCCCATAGACCTCTTATTCTAACCAGACAGGATATTTGGACAAACATTTTCATAATTAGCATAGCCAAGAAACTCGGTCTTAATTTACAGTTTTTCAAAATATGTCCTGATAGGGTTTATTCCCCAAAGGGTAAGAAGGAAAGCTCAAGCCAAGTTAAGTTGGTATTTCTGTTAGGAAGACTTCTCAACCTTCAGATTTTTAAGTATGTGTGTGTGCCTCGAATATGCATTGTAAACCTATGGAGAGACGGGGGTGGGGAAGAGGGTGATCACAGACAGTGATTCCCAAACTATTCGCCACTGGAATATTTTGTAGGACTCTTGTTCTACTGATTGCAACTCAGGAGAAGGACTTTATATATGGCTGATACATGTAGTCCTATTAATGCAGACTTTTCTGGGTTCTATATGAGATCTGATTCCCTCATCTCACCTCACCCCAGGGAGTATTGACATTTCTGAAATTGGGATGCAGTCATCCCAATTACAATCATCACATATGTGTTTCCTTTCTTTAACTTCAGGGAAGCTATTAGTGAATTGATGATGCCTTAGAATTAAGTTAATTATTAAGTAATGCAGCTTGTAATTCTAATTTATTCATTACGTTTAGCCTAATCCACACTTAGTATTAAGTGTAAAGAATTGAGTGAGAGGAAAAAGACTACTGTGTTTTGTGGAAAATCTGTATACTACTATGCACTGAGCTCTGTTTTCTAGAATTTCTGGAATCTGGTTAAAGAATAATAATCACTCATACTTTCAGGTTACTTTGGTTCTGGCCCAAAGTTAAGAGCTTTACATACATGTGTCTGTGGTGTCATTAATCCCGTTTGAAAATTGAGGAAACTTGAGACCCAGAGAGGTTCAGCAATTTACCCTAGAGAGTGAGATTTTAATCTCAGGCAGCCTGACTTTCCGAGCCTACTCAATGTCTAAGTTAATTGAGCATTGTTATTTATGTACTTCATGTGTACTCCCTTATACCTTTGCATTATGACTTATGCCAATGATTCCTTGAATGGGGTAATTACCAGAACCATCTTGGGAGCTTTTGGAAACAACGGATTCCTCGGCCCAATCCCCAAGAGATAATTATTCATTAGCTCTGGGGTGAGTTGTGGGAAGCTGTTTTTTTTTTGTTTTTTTTGCGTTATGCGGGCCTCTCACCGCCCTGGCCTCTCCCATTGCGGAGCACAGGCTCTGGCCGCGCAGGCTCAGCGGCCATGGCTCACAGGCTTAGCCGCTCCACGGCATGTGGGAACTTCCCGGACCGGGGCACGAACCCGTGTCCCCTGCATCGACAGGCGGACTCTCAACCACTGCACCACCAGGGAAGCCCGTGGGAAGCTGTTTTTTGAACTTTTTTTAACTAGAAAATGTCCAGGTGATTTTGATGAAGCTAGATTTGGGCATGACTGATAATGCGTTTTAAGAGATGCTTTTCTTTCTGCCAAAGATTGAAATGTAATAAAATGCAACTTAGCCCCCAAACCGTGAAGAGCCTAATTGGGTGTTGTATGACCCTGAAGGCTGCATCGCATCTCACAGAGCATCAGAACACTGGTTGCCTGCATCAGTTATTGGCCCCTGGAGGTGGCAGCCAGGGTGTGCTGAGAAAGAAGAGAAGTATAAACCTGCCCGGTACCTTTGCCTGAAGTGTATAAGGGAGCCTTCATGCCTCCTGATCCATATGGTTCTCTTGCTGTATTGAAAACCTTGTTTAAGGTAAACTGTCACAGGTGGATATGGGTAAGATGTCAACACACGCGACCTTTCAATCTTCAGTGCTGACGGCAATAAAAAAAGGGAGCCCCTCTAATCTGCCTGCAAATAGCTGCAGCTTCCTTGATCTGGTCTAATCAAAGGAACAAGCCCATAGGGATTTAAAGGATTCCACACTGCTGATTTGCCATTAATTTAATTGCTGCACTACAGTGAATTATGGGAGAGTCGAGTTAAATGCTGAAATCTTTGGGGCAAGAGACTAAACAGGTTAGTTCTATAATTAGCGTTGTCATTAAGAAGAGAAAGAGCGTTCTCCAAAGTGTGACTTTGCACAACTGACAGTTATGTCTAAAGTCAGCATGGAAGGGAAGTAGCAAGTCAGTTCTGGTCTTGGGAGATGGGTAGGGGTGAGTGTAACAGAGTAGGTGTGAAATACATGCTCTTCAGCTTCAGTGAAGAAAGCCTTGGGGGCCACCCTCTTCTGAGGCATCCAAGAGTTTTGCAACCTTCTTTCCATAAGCTGTATGATAAGTAAAAAAGATACACCCTTTTGAGTATTTATACTTATAAATATTTAAATGCAACTGTGTGTATTTTGTGTCGTACAAATCCAGCTGTGAGCCAGCATTATCGGGGGGCATCTGATGAAATGTGAATTGAGTCTGGGGGCCCTTTACATGCCAACTCTTTTTGCTAGTCAAGCTAACTGGCAGTGCCTTCATGCACATGGATTGGACATCTTTGAGATTAATTGACTAGTTAAATTCATTAGCTCATTCCATGAATCCAGCCACTGTTGGACTCAGTTTATCTAACTGGTAATGGCACTTAATTGGAACTGCATTTGGTAAGGAGGTATGTCTAGTAATGGATTTTCATCCTTTAAAAAAAATTATTTTTGTTCCTCTTTATGAATTTCCTACCTCTGATGCCAAGCTAATCCAGGCTTGATTTCTCCCTACTGATGAACTTTTATTAAAATAATTTTCTCTGGCTGAGCATGTGGCTGTTACCACAAGTGAAACAGGGCAGCCACTTGCAGGATGCCTCCCCGTGGGGCCTGGTCATTTGTTTTAGCTACTTCTCTCTGTTGGGTTGCATAATCTTGAGAGAAGAGCATCTGACATGGGGTGTTACTCTGATATTAGTTAAATGACTCTTTTTAGGAATTACGATAATATCCATAAAATTATTATTAATAATGGAACAAACACCTGTTAAGTGCCCACTGTGTACCTGGCACTGTGCTAAGCAAAGCATCGTCTCATGTTTATACTTACAACAACCTTGTCTTCATCAACAGTTGTCATGTGGTTGGTCCTGAAGACTTGCATGTAGATAAGTCGCTTTCATCCTGTTTTATGAGGAAGGCTCACCAGTCACCTTGTAAATGCCTGGGAGAAGGTTTCTGGTATGAAGCTCAGTAACGGGGGAAATTGAAAATAATGGGGGGAAATGATATGGGGAAAACGTCACAGTCTAATAGGAAATCAGCAGCCATTGCTGCCTAGGACCCTGCCTCAAAATTGAGTTCAGTCTTTGGTTATAAAGAGAACCCTGCCTAATCTTCATGATAAACCCAACCTGATGGGAGTCATCCCTGAATTCCACTTTAACATCTGACCTCAGTGGGTAAATAATTTACTTTTGCCACCATTCACCCCCCTCACCTCACTTTACCTCACCCTCACCCCTACCTTAATTTGTATTTTGAAAATGAGTATTGCTTTAAAACATCGAAGAAAAGAAAGAAAATGAAATGTATTCTCAAGGTGCCTATGCTCTAATGCAGTGGCTATGGACATTGAGTTCAAAGTTGGGTTCAAATCGTAGCTCTAATATGTTCGAGGTAATGAAACTTGGGTAAATGACTTCACCTATCTTGTGCCTCAGTTTCCTTATCTTGAAAACCCTGAGTAATAGCAGCATGTCCCTAGAAAGGTGATGAGATCCTGTGTGTAACAATCCTAACACAGTGACTAGTACCTAGAAAGGGCCCAAGACCTATAACAAGAAATGTTGACCTTTTCAGAAGATGGACTTGGGGCTTTAAAAATTAAATTAGGTTAAAAAATAATGACTTTCAGTGCTGTGGGATTTGTGAGCTCAAGGACTTGTGCTGGAAAGAACAACAAACATGAATCTGCTTATTTAATAGAGCATGCCACTGATGAGGGTCTGATCTGCCTTCAGCCTGAGGAGAGCTTCAGAATTTTAATGATTTGGAGGAGCTTCCCAGGGTAATAGAAGTTGCTTTCTGGTTGCTTTCTCTCCGTGTCAAACTGAAAGGGTAATTGTAACAAGTGAGCATTTGTATGCCAAGATATGATGCAGCAAATGAATTTATGATGATGATGATATCATCAGCAGCATGGCTAGGGTTCTGGTCTGATCAGTAGCTGCAGGCTGCTTTCTTAAGACAAAACGGTCATTTAAATGAACACGACATCTTCTCTTGAAATTTTTCTTGAGCAAATGCTGAAGACCCATTACTTGGCGTTTTCTCTCCTACAATTCTGTCCATTCAGACTGAGCTGCTCCAGAAAGATCTATTGGTCTTCCTTGGCACTCTTATTAGCAACCTCCATATGGCTCATCATGACGCTTATTACAATGCAAAAAGCAGCAGTAATAATGTAATGATCAGCCTATGGCAGTTAGTACTCACTGAGCACATACTCTGTGCCAGGCATTGTATTAAGAGCTTGGCATAGGCATCTCATTTAGTCCTCACGACAACTTCACGAAGGTAGAGGCTTTCATTGCCCCCATTTTCCCAGTGAAGAAGAGGTTGAGTCAGAGAGCTTAAGTAACTTACCTCACGTCACACCTAGGAATAAACTAGATCTGAATGTGGAACCGGAGTGCGTAGACATGACTCAAAGCTGCCTCTCTGTTTCAGAGTTCCCTGTTGGTTTCCAGTCCTCTTCTTTGTCAGTTAGATCCTGTGGCCTCCTTCAGATGTCCACCTCACATCCTAGTCTGGTACCTGGCGTGTGGGAGGCTTTCAAATGTCGGAAAGAATGAATGAATGAGTTGAGCCCTTCTGCAGAGTAGATGCTGAGAAAATGGCACCTGATCGTTAAGGGCTTAAAAGTCAAGTTAAAGAATTTTAAATAGAATCATTTTAAAGTAAAGACCACTCCTGTGTGTCCATGGAGAATTGAATATAGTGAAAGTATGGCCAAGCTGGGTTAGAAGCATTCAGGTGTAGAAGTTCTATGGAGCACTTGATTTTTAAAAAAAAAATCCACTCAGGCATATAATAATTAAACTGTTCATGACAGCATATAATTGCATCATTATGTACACAACCCTGTTACTATAATTTAGACCATAGGAGAGCAAAGTGTCAAAATCTTTCTAATGGTGTTTAATTTTGTTTTAGCTTTTCCTAAAGGAAGTGCTCAGTTTGTACTTTAAACTTGTAAACTTTTGACACATCTTTACATTCTCTGATGCTGTGAATCACTCATGAAAACTATAGAAATAACTTACTGTCCCTTTTTCATAATTTGGAGTCCAATCTTTATATGAGGTTTAGGTGTATCTTTCAGTGTCCAAGGCACCTATATTTGTCTACTTATAATGTACCTTGTTTTTTAACCTTTTATTTGGAGTTAATACTATTAGTAATATAACCTGTAAGAATAACAACTCAATTTATTCAAGACCGTTTTAATTAAAAATATGTGCTAACCCTTCAGGGATCAGGTGGAAACTTGCACTTCTCTGACGACAGGGGTTGCTGAGCAAATGAATAATGTAAACAAGATTTTGGAGAGAATATTTAATCAACTCAGAAGAAACTTTTCAAGCAAGCCGCAGCACTTTAGAACTATCCATTGACATTCAGAAGATTGATCTATAATTACTTATCATTGCTTTGAATTAATTAAACTGGTCACTTAAAATACTTTTGACTACGTTCTGTCGGCCTCATACAAATTTCATTGTCCTTCCACTATAACAATGCTGTATGTTGAATCCTTCCTTAATAATCACTATTTACCAGGTACTTTCCACCAACCTGGTTGTCGTGGGCACACAGTAAAGCTTCTCCCAGTCTCATCTTTCGCATCTGTCGAATGCTATCTTGTAGGGGTTTCTGCAGACTTAACTGAGATAAAACATATGCATAATTTTGTGCATTGCTCAGGAAATAGGTTGCTAATTTTTAGTCCAAATTAGGGAAGTTTTGTTATATAGTGTGGCTGATTCTACTGCAAACTTCTCTGCCTTAAAGTTGTTGTGTAAATTCACTGATGCAGAATCTAAAATAACATGTGGTTAGACTATTTTACGCACCCCCCGCCCAGATTTAGGCATTTATTTATATGAGAAGTCTCACAGAAGTATTGAAAGACAGTGTGAGCAAAATAAACTTACAGAAAATCACAACTCTCTTTTCCTTAAATTTTTTGTTGAAGTATAGTTGATGTACAATATTATATAAGTTATAGATGTACAATATAGTGATTCACAATTTTTAAAGTTTATACTCCATTGATAGTTATTGTAAAATATTGGCTGTATTCCCCGTGTTCTAGTATATATCCTTGTAGCTTAGTTCATACATAACAGTTTGTACCTCTGAATCCCTTACCCCCTTACCTCTCACCACTAGTTTGTTCTCTATATCTGTGAGTCTGCTTCTTTTTTGTTATTTTCAGTAATTTGTTGTATTTTTTAGATTCCACATATAAGTGATACAGTATTTGTTTTTCTCTGTCTGACTTATTTCACTTAGCATAATACCCTCCAAGTCCATCCATGTTGCTGCAAATGGTAAAATTTCATTCATTTTTATGACTTAGTATTCCATTGTGTTTTTATATATATATATATATATATATATATATATATATACACACACATATATATATACCACATCTCTTTTATCCATTCATCTGTTGATGGACACTTAGGTTGCTTCCATATCTTGGCAATTGTAAATACTGCTGCTGTGAACGTTGGGGTACATATATCTTTACGAATTAGTGTTTTTATTTTTTTCAGATTTATACCCAGGAATGCAATTGCTGAGTCATATGGTAGTTCTATGTTTAGTTTTTTGAGAAACCCTCCATTCTCTTTTCTACAGTGGCTGTACCAGTTTACATTCCCACCAACAATGTGGGAGGGTCCCTTTTTCTCCACATCCTTGCCAACATTTGTTATTTGTGTTCTTTTTGATGATAGCAATTCTGCCAGGTGTGAGGTGATATCTCATTGTGGTTTTGATTTGCATTTCCCTGATGATTAGCGATGCTGACTATCTTTTCATGTGCCTGTTGGCTATTTGCATTTACTATTTGGAAAAATGTCTATTCATTTCTTCTGCCCATTTTTTAATTGGGTTGTTTATTTTTTTGATGTTGAGTTATATAAGCTGTTTATATATATGTTGGATATTGACCCCTTATCAGTTATATCATTTGAAAACCTTTTCTCCCATTCTGTAGGTTGTCTTTTCATTTTGTCAGTGGTTTCCTTTGCTTTGCAAAAGTTTTTAAGTTTAATTAGGTCCCATTTATTTGCTTTTGCTTTTGTTTCATTTGCTTTAGGAGATAGATCCAAAAAATATCACTACGGTGTATGTCAAAGTATTCTGCCTATGTTTTCCTCTAGGAGTTTTACAGTTTTTGGTCTTACATGTAGGCCTTTAATCCATTTTGAGCTTATTTTTGTGTATCGTGTTAAAGAATGTTCTAATTTCATTCTTTTACATGAAGCTGTACAGTTTTCCCAGCACCACTTATTGAGGTGTCTTTTCTCTATTGTATATTATTGGCTCCTTTGTCATAGATTAATTGACCATAAGTGCATGGGTTTATTTCTGGACTCTGTATCCTCTTCCATTGATCTAGATATCTGTTTTTGTGTGAACATACTGTTTCGACTACTGTAGGTTTGTAGTATAGTCTGAAGCCAGGGAGTGGAAAATCACGTCTTAAAACATCAGTTGGATTTGCCGCACTGAATTGTGCCTGGATTTCATGATTCAGGAAGCTGTTGAAATTTGGAACTGGGTGGTTCCTGAGTCCCATGTGGGCGTGAGGTTTTTATCCTTAAATCATCTTCATGGTTAGGATCTTGTTCCTTGGCTAAAAATGATTTTCTCTCTTTCCATGTTGCTAGAATTGGTCAAAACTTCTGGCCCTTATGAAATGGCCCAGTGCCACCTGTGGGGTTATGTGAGGTTGGGAGTGTTTCCTGTTGTTGGGGAGTTAGGCTTCCTTGCTTATTGTTACTTCCCTTGGTATTCAAATAAGAAATTTGAAACAATTTTCAATTGTACTGATTTATCTTCATGCAAAGTGGGATTTTACATAGATACTCATTCTTTCTTGCAGTTGTGGCACTAGCAGCATCAATTGATATTCAGTATCCTTTATGAAATTTTATTTACCTGATGTTTTGCATTCATACATCTTTCTGAAAAAGAGCATGGAAAAAGTATGTGTGATATGGTCTCATTTATTTCTTGCTACATTTCTCTGGAAAACTCTTAACAGTTAAATGTGTCAAAGAAAAAATGTACCAGACAATTAAGGAGATGACTTTATTCAGGCTCTTATAATAGGGAAAAAGTTCATTAATGAGTAATGTGTCAAAGAAGGAGGGGAAAAATTGGGGTTTTATGAAACAAAACAGTCACTGAGGCAGGGTCTTAGAATATCCAAGGGCAGATTGGTCCTTGTGATTCTGAGTATTTCCCACAACAAAAAAGGGTAAGGATTTCTTGACCTTGGCTATTTTCTATGAGTACAGTGTTCAGATTAAGTTCAAGATTGCCAGATATGTAAAACTTTGTAAAAATCTTTTTTTTAATAGGAATAACTGCATGTTGGGATTTTAATTAATTGCTATTTTGCTAGTGTTAAGAGCATTTTAATATTGTGATTGCCTTATTAGTTGCCCTAAGAACTCCTAGAAACAGGTTTTCATTAAACAACTTACAGGTATCCATGTTAACTCTTAACTGTTGAAAACAACTAATTTTGAAAAAGCTTTATCTGCTTATTAAATCATTGAAGTAGTCTGTGATCTCCTCCCAATAATATAAGAGATTATGAAGTTTTATATTGGCTAAATGGAAGCCAGCTTCTTCATTTTCTCTCTTAATCCAGGTAAAAATTTACATATATTATGAAATATTCTTTTGAAAATAGAGTTTTACCTTCTAAAGTTTGCTTTCATTATAAGAAATAAGGATTCATATTAGAATGTTCTTTTTAATACCCTCCTACCCACCCACACTTCTGTTCACTCTCCTCTCTCCTGCCCTTCATTTCCCTTTATCTTCTTTCTGGTCTCCAAATATGGAGCTCCCTTGGGTCTGTCCTGAGCTTACTGCTTTTCTTTTACCTTCTCCCTGTACTGTCTTATCTAATTGCATCTCTCTCTATCAATTATCTCTTTGTGATTCCTAGCCTTTCTCCAGGCCAGCATATTTGAGGTGTCACTGCGTATTCCCACCAGTACAGTGGATTCTAGATTAGTGGTTCTCACCAAAGTTCCCTCTGAAAGTCTTGGGGTGGGGACTACCCAGTTTGTGAAGAGCTCTACAGTGACCTCCTGCCCCTATAATCATGAACCTCAAGTCCAACCCCTCACTAGACTAGGTTCACTCAGATGTTTTTAGCTGCTTCTCATGTCCCATAGATAATTATAATCATAAAAAATCAAATTTATAATATTTAACCCTAAACAGGCTCCCCCTTTTGACTCCCTCATTTCTGTTTTTGACACAGATGTTCTGAATAATTTTGGAAAAATTAAAAAACAGAGCTATCCTTAAGGAGGAAAAATGTGGTTGCATTTTAATATTTTACTTGTTTTCTCTTTCTGATTAAAAAAAGTTGGATAATACTTCAGGATGTTGAGATAGTCCCCTATGATCCCACCACACAGAGAGAGAGGGCTGTGAAACATCTGAGTGTATATCATACCTCATTTTTTTTCCATGTATTTAAGTAGAAAGTTGTTCTCATCTACAGAAATACAGGCTGGTACACAAGCTGGCTTGTAACCTGACGTGGTATAAAGAGAGGCAACATAGCAAGGTGGGCAAGAAGCATGATTCCTGGAGTCAAACAGACCCCTTTTTGAACCTGTCTTCTACCTCTTACTCTCTATGTGGACCTGGCAGTTGAGAAAGTGCTCAGAGCCTCTGGTACTTAATCAGTAAATTGGGGGCATCCCTTCCCTGGGCTTGTTATCAGGATAAAGCAGGATCCTGCATGTTGGTGTTTTTGGTTTATGGTGCCTGGCACACAGATTCTTCTATAACAAATGATTTTCTATTAATGAGTGAGTCTTCTCCACTGCTATTTCTTCCCAGAATTCCACACTTACCTGGTGCTCATTAGCGAGGCTCTCTGGGACCCATTTCTGTAGCCAACCTTTGTACTCCTCTCCCTTCGTATTCCTTTGCCTGGACTGCTCTGCCCTTTTCCTATCACTATGGAAACGCAGCACGTTCTCTCAGGCTCACTTCTTCTGGGGTGGCTTAGTGGACTTGTCTGCTGTGTTCTGCCTTGTTGCTGATATAGTCCTTGGCATCTGTATAATATGCACAGCTTCGCCTCGGTGCTGTGTGTGTGTGCGTGTGCGTGTGTATGTCATATATATGCATATATCATATACATGATCTTACGTGTGAATAGTTTTTGAATTGCTTCCACAGGTGCCACCTTTACAAAAACGTCATGAGGCAGGTTGGCACCTTTCTTTTATTGAGGAAGAAACGGAAGCTCACAATTTGACTTGCTCGTGGTTGCAAAGATATTAGAAAAGCCAGCAACAAGATGTTGGCCTGCAGACTGGGACACCTGTTCTCTTTTCTCTAGTGCTTCGTAAATGCTCCTTGAAAAGCAGATTTGCAGTGTGTAGTCTCCAGGCAATCAAACCAGGTTTTGCCTTCTCAAAGATACTTTTTCTACACATCAGTGTGTGTTTTGCGGCAGTGTTGAGGTAGGCAAACTGTGCAATCTTCCCACCCTTTTTGTATTAAGTGACTATTCTTTATGCAGGCCTAGTGACTTGTCAAAGGGAATTAACCAGATGTGCTACATTTTCCAAATCTACTTAATTACTTATTTGGAGGTAAAGGGCTGGTTGGAAGGAAGGTTTCTTAGTTCTTGCAGCCACTTATGTGGCCAGTGTATAATATCCCCATAGAAGGAACTTCCTGGCAAGGCTTAGTAAACACATTTCAACTAGATACAAAGATCTCATAAACCATGTCTCAGCACAGTGTGTTAGGGAAGAATCACGGCTCCCACGATGTCATTAATTTTCTATTTAGCTCAGAA
Organism: Delphinus delphis; assembly: GCF_949987515.2. Lineage (NCBI taxonomy): Eukaryota > Metazoa > Chordata > Mammalia > Artiodactyla > Delphinidae > Delphinus > Delphinus delphis. The sequence continues at coordinate 75,082,408 of NC_082692.2, read as the reverse complement.
TTTAAGGATGGCAAGGAAAGGCACATGTCCTTAATCTGTAGTCACATTATTAAAGTATAGGGACTATGAAGCTAAGCATTAAGATGATCAGTGCAGTCCAGGAGACCCATAAAGCCATGTGGTGAAGGACTTGAGATGTGGCAACTAGAGGCCTAGTTTCTGGTCGGCTCTCTGTTACTTACCACGTAGAATAAATTACTAAACCACTCTGTGCTTCATTTTCCTCATCTATAAAAATGAGGATTATAAGGGTTGCTGTGAAGATGAACAGATTTCATGTAATATCCTTGGCACACTGTGTGTCACATACAGGTAATGCTCCTTTTTCCCCCATTATTTGAAACTGCACACCAAGCTAAAGTCATTTCTATTCATTGTTTGTTTTCAGGTCTAGATATTTGGGTGAGTCAATCTTAAGACTAGATAATTGTGAAAACCAGGCAATTAGCTTAGAAAATGTGCTGTGCTCTGATGTCTTTCCACATCCCCATCATACAGGTGCCTGGGTATTTGCTGTTAGTAATAACATCCACGGAGTATAGGCCCGTTACAGGAAGGACTAGAGCCCTCGCAGCAGGAACCCACCGTGTAGTCACTTACAATCCCAGAGGAACTTAAGTCAGCATTCACTATGGACAATCTCATACCGAGGCCACTGCCACATTCTCAACCTGCCTCCGTGGTGGGGAGTTCCTTACTCCTTAGGCTAGTTGTCCCAACAGGGCAATAATCTCAAAGAGCCTTCAACATTTGTGATAAAGAGAATTTGTTGTTGCTCTTTTACTTTCTTCTGCAGATGACTTCTCAGGAATATCAGAAACCACCAGTGGAGATAACACACGGTAATGGGAATAATTTGGTTATTTTACCGTCCCTCTTATGTACCTCTTCATCCAAGGCACTATATTATACAGAAAGGCTTAAGGCAGATGGTGTCTATATTTAGATATCTATCTCTTTGCTTTAAGTGGGGCCACTTACTTGCAGCTACGGGAGTGATGTTCTGTCAGTAGCATCCTCATCTTGTTCCCTGATAAGCATAAGGGTGTGCGTCTTGTCACTTTTTTGTTGTTGTTGTTACTATGTTAGATGAAACCATTCCTCTGCCTACTGTCCATCTATCATCAAATATTTATCTAGAGTGTCTCATGTACTCTAAACCGTAACATTAATTTGTGCTTATTTGGAATTTCTTTTAAGGCTGCTGACTAATTACAAACAATGCTTGACATATCTGTCTTAAAGGAGAGCACTGAACCAAAAGAATTAGTTGATGTCTTGTTTGAAATGGAATGCATATATATGTATAAATAATCACATTTGTAGTCAATTTTTTTTTGTAGTCAATTCTTAAAAAAAAAATTGCTACATAGCTTTTGTGGATTAGGTGTTTACATTTGACTTTAAACTCCAAATTTCAGAATAAAAACATTATTTCTTGGGGAAGCAGTTATATTACTATATTAATCTGGGGGCTTCTGCTTCTGGGTAAGTAGGAGTGGCTTATGACAAACCATTGCTTCTTGGAAAACAATAGAAAAGCCAAATGTAAACAAAGTCTGAAACATACCTAATCTGAAGAAATCAAAGAACTGCGAAGAAAACCAAGACTCCTAGAGCAAGTGAACTATGGAGTGGTGAGCCCGCATTCTACAAGCTACTTTTCCCTTCAGGAAACTTGCCAACTCTGGGCTTGGAATGAAAGGCTGAGAAACCAGGCAAAAGATCATGTATAGGAAGCTAAGAAGGCAGCAGAATTTTTGGCAATCTCGCAAGACTGAAGGGACCACCAGTGAACTTTGGGGCTACCAGAGCAGCCAGGACTTGAGGGGCCAAGATCTCAGAGAGAAGACACATACTAGATATTAGCCTGATCCTCTGCAGTTCTGCTGCCTGAGGCGTTTTGCCTAGTTCTTACACCTTGTAGGGTGTGAGGCTAGGAAGCTAAGAAGCAAATAACTGAAAAAGCAAAACAGTTTTTGACAGTCTCCCAGTACTGAACATAAAGTAATTGGAATTCAGCACCTGTGAAGGACATGGGATACTGGTACCCACCATAGGCTTTCAAACTGTGTCCAAGCGTATGAGCAAAAGAGGCTGACCAAATCTTTCAAGACACCAGCCAACTTTGAGTCAACACAGTCCTCAATTGGATAAAGGTGACTTATCCCATCTCAGGCTGCCTGTCAGAGACTAGACTGAACCTTATTTGAAAGAAGTTACCATCATCCATTTTCTCTGTGATTTTTCATACATAACACCTATAATTTAACTTAAAATCTCCGGACGCACCAAGAAATAGGACTAGGTGAAAAACCACAAATAGTAACTGTCCCAAGGATGACTCATTTATGGATGTTACTGGAATTGGACTTTGGCCTGGAGCTAAAGAGTAGCAGCTTTCTTTAGATAAGGCTAGAACTCTCAAATTCTCCATTGTCCCTACTACTCTCTCTTGCCTTACTCCTGGCTTGATCCATTAAATTACATTATTTATGCTGTAGGAATTTCTGTTTACAACTGCTGCTTTACAGTGAGGAATATATCTGTTTTATTCTTAGATATTTGGTCTTCCAACCACCACCATACGGATTTGCACACAAAAGGCATGGAAATGTTACCAACAATCTGGCTTTCAGATGATTGTTATTTAATCATTTTTGAAGGATGGCTATTATGGTCTTATGTTTTCTTTTTGCATAGGGGGATGAGTAGGGGGTTACAGTGTGAATCTTTTTTTTTTTTTTAAAAGCTTCCAGTTTTTTTTTTTTTTATAGTGTTTATTTATTTTTACTTGTGGACAGTTTGCTTTATTTATTTATTTATGGCTGTGTTGGGTCTTCATTTCCGTGCGAGGGCTTTCTCTAGTTGTGGCAAGCGGGGGCCACTCTTCATCGCGGTGCGCGGGCTTCTCACTATCGTGGCCTCTCTTGTTGCGGAGCATAGGCTCCAGACGCGCAGGCTCAGTAATTGTGGCTCACGGGCCCAGTTGCTCCGTGGCATGTGGGATCTTCCCAGACCAGGGCTCGAACCCGTGTCTCCTGCATTGGCAGGCAGATTCTCAACCACTGCGCCACCAGGGAAGCCCTGTGAATCTTGATATAAATAGAAATGCTTGATTTTTGGTTTGTTTTTGAGTTCTTTCTTGCAAAAGGAAAAAAAATCATGAGTGGCTACAGGGGAAAAAAAAGCAAGTTCAGACAGGCTTAAATAAAATTACAGTTGGCCCAGTGAGTGGCTTCCTGGGAATGTGCAGTGTGCATTTTTGACTTGGACTGCTCACATCTCTCAAATGATAAAGGATCAGGAATGAGATAGGCCTTTGTAAACCAGTGTCAGCTTGCTCTCTGTTCTGAGTGAAGAGCCATTACTTTTTTTTTTTTTTTTTAAACAAAGGAGGATAGCCTCCCACTTCCGCAGTGTCCTTTCTTTAAAGAGCAAGTGCTTCTTAAAGCAGCAGGCCAGGATCACCCAAGAACAGAATTTTAGAAGCAGAGTAAGGGATGCAGCTTACCCTGAGTGCTTTGGAATCACAGTGCTCTAGAGTGATTTTCAAAATGTGGTCTCAAAACTGGCCTTTGGCATCGCCTGTGATCTTGTTAGCAGTGCAAATTTATGGGCTCACCCAGACCTAGTGACTTGGAATCTCTGGAGATGGGACCCAGGAGACTCTGTTTTTAATAAGCTATCTAAGTGCATTATATTTTAGAACCGTTGCTCTAGAGTACTGATGGTAATCCATGCGGAGTCAGTAGGTAGGGCCAAGATATCTAAGGCACATCTGTGGTGATGCTGTCGTGACCATATCCAGAAAATGTTGCAGTATTCATTTATCCATGTTCTAATCTAATGGAGTTAGGGTCTTTGGGCAGTCTCTCCTCTGCCACAAAATCATATGATCTATCTCATATATTAGAGGGAATTTTTTTTAAAAGACAACTGGGTATGATTTTGCATTTTCTGTAGACCATTCCTCTACCCACCACAAGAAGTTCTTTTTATCCTGTGTAAAAAGTCTTTGTTAATTAGGAAGATGAATCAGGCACCTCATCTAGATAATAAAGCAATCAGGCATTGTGAGGAAATCACGTATCTTTTGAAAACAGAGAGAATCATATTCCTTTAAGAGTAACTTGGAGGAAAAAAAATGAGCTAAAATGACAGATAAGAATAATGGTACTTGGAGAACAGAGTCAGCTTTCAGAGAGACAATGGATAGAGTTGGGACAGAAAGTCAAACTTTTAAAGGCATCCCTGTGTGCATGATAAAATGTATTTTTTAAAAAAATCAGTGATAAATATATATATATATATATATATATATATACACACATTTTTTTAAAAATCAAACATTAACTCTTAAATTCTTGGTCTAAGATTTCCAACAATGATTTGACAATGACTTAGTTATATTAACCAGTTTGTATGTGGCTCTTTTAAAAAGTATGTCTGTGTGTTGTGATCTCCATGGGTTAAGTGATTTTTTTCCTGTGCCTATTCTCTAAGGGAAACAAACAAACAAAAATGACACAGTTGTTTAAGAAGTTTGAGATGATAAATGGTTTTAAAGATCTTATTGTTTTTTTCCAGTCCACTTTTTAAATGATTCAGTGAGCTACTTTATTGTTGAGTGGAGACTCTTTCTGCTTCCGAGAAAAATATTCAAGAGAGTATCTATATTTATTTATTGTTTAGAGGTGCTAGCCATTTTTAGTAACTTATACAGTTTTGTGAATTAACTTCCCCTGTTGACAATTTTATTAGTAGGCAAGTGACTCAGTCAAACTTACTGGTAGCGCAATCTGGAAGGAATCTGAAGAGGATAAAGCTAGAGTTCATCAGTTATTCATCAGATGTTGATGAAATATTCAGTTAGGTTCTTTCAGGGTAAAATTGTCTTTTTTCTTTTCTTTCATTTTTCTGCTTTTCTACCTGCTCCATCAGGTAAAGATAGTTATCTGGTTCTACCTTATTGGGCTTTGGAAGAGTTCTAAGAACAAAACAACAGAAATAAAAGAGATAAAGTTACAAATTTCTAAGAAAGGATAACTTCCTATAACTGGTTGTCATGTCTAAGATGTTCACAATACGTTGCTCTTTCTGGGTTGCAGTTTACTAGAGTATGAGAATCATATTGCAGTGTAAACAGTAAAGCACCTAAAGTGATGAGTATTATTCATTGCCCTACTTGACTTGCACTTAGGTTCAACTCCACCTAGTTGAGCAAGTAGAGAGAGATGCTGATAGTGTTTGTATGAGAGAGACTGTGTCAATGAAAATATCCTGAAATGAGAAATTCTAGAGATTTGTCGCCCCATTGAATATTGTAGAAATAGTAAGAAAGTAAAGAGAAAAACTACTACAGATATGTACACATTTTGTTTGTTTGCTTACATTTGGAGATTCTGTGCGCTGTATAGTTTCAACTGACAATTTGACATAAATGAATTCACATTTCCTATGACTATGGGCAGAGCTTTTATATTTAGCTTTCTCATGATGGAATAGCATTAGTGCATTTCTTATAGGACTGCTGAGAATGTTAATTGATAATGCAGGTAAAGTTCTAGGCATAGGACATGGTATATAGTAAATGTTCAATACATGGTCTCTTGTTATTTAGGATATTTTTATTTGTCATATGCCTAATTTGACATCTGTAAGATTTATTTTAAAAATTAGAGTGGCTGTTGTGTAAATGATTTCATTTACACGTCATCTTCCGTGTAGAGACAGGCAGTAGGACATTCACAATCAAATGACTTAGAGTGCAGCAAGCCCAGTTTCCCCCTGCATGGGAGAAAAACTAGCCTTGGGAACTGATGGCTGGGTAAATACCAATTTCTCGTCTGGAAGAATGAGGAGGAGAAGCAGACCCAGGGCAGTGAGTTGCTACTGGCACCACTCAGAGAAGTTTAGGAACCATTTGGTTATTTAAGTAATTTTTGACTTGCTAATGAATAATGCTCTTAACTCCATTGCCTCTGTAGAATGAGACTCAAGGGACAAGGTCAAGTTGTAACTTGCAGGGCTGTGACTGAGTGTGAGCAGTTGTGGGGCTGCAGATGTAAAGCAGGGTTTGAGAGTACCTTAGTGAGTGATGGGAATCAGTAAAGGATTTAAAATGTGATGGAAAGCAGCATGAATGTGAGTGTGGCTTTGGTGTCTTAGTGTGTGAATCTCTAGCCCACAAAGCAACATGGGAGGAGGGCTTTTGAATAAGCCCAAAGAGAATCTCTTGTCTCTGAAATAGCCAGTTTTTTCAGAGATACTCTCTCTGTAACACTTTTTCCACTCTAAAAGACAACATATGCCCTTCTGCCCTTCCAGGAGTCTGAGAATTTAAGGTGGGAGGGAGGGGTGGTTCCGGACATCCAAGGGTCAGGAGATACTTGATTCCCAGAGAGGAGCAAGAGCCACTGCCATCTTACCAGGCTGCTCGGTGTGGTTCTGGTGGTTTCCAGTATCAGAAGGAAGATGTGCCCAGGGTAATCATTGACTCAGACCATGTAGGTCGAGGTACCATCCCTCTAACCACCCGTCCTCTGACATCAGTTCCTATGGGCCTACGGCCAAAACAAAGAGCAGAGTTCAGAAAAGGATGGAAAAGGTCTTATTTCATATCTTCCAGCACAGGGAAGTAGCCCTGCATGGCTTCACACAGGGTACCATGTAGAAAACACAAGTGAGAAAAGGAAGAATTCAAGTTTGGAAATTTTGGAGGAACAATTGCCTAAATTAATTCATTAATTAATCCATAAATTGAATAAATATTTGAGTACTTATTTTCTGCCAAGAAAAATGCTGGATGCTAGATTCCGGGTTTAATGTACAGTTGAGCTGATGGAAGCAGGTCGTGTAGTGTGCTAGGGAGTAGCTTAGGCAATTTCGGTGTTCTGGGTTCAACGCACATCACTCATTATGTTTTAAAAGGCATTGCAAAGCTTGGGTTAACTCAGCAATGTGATTAGTTACTGATCAGCAAGAGTGTGTTTTCTTACTGTCTTAGTAAAAGGGAATTGATGATTAAACATGAATAGTTTCTGTTAAATTTGAATTATAGAGTTAACAATATTGAGTTAGCCTACATAACTGTATGAATCTTTCTTAATTTTTAAAAAATTGGTAAAATACCATGATATATCATTCCAGACAGCTGTTGTTGAAGTATGTGGATATCTATTAATTCAAATGGCTACTCATTATTTTGGTGCGAAGGGTGCGGAATACCTTAAATCAGGCCAACACCTACTACTTAAGTACTTGTTTGTAAAATATGATGTTTAGATCTGGAGTTTCCCTGAATGTGGATATGGATTGTTTTGAGTGAGCAAACCCTCTATCAGATTTAGTAAGGTGAATTAGAAGTAGCTTTGCCAGCACTTTTTGTTCTTGTTCAGTCTGAAAGTTTTTGCTGACTGTCTACTCGAGATCAGTGATTGTGAGAGAGAGAGTACTGGAGAGAACAGATGGAGTTAAAGACACAACCCCTGATCTCAGGAGCAATTTTCTGTTGGGAGGAAGTGTGTGTGTTCACATAATCAGGCTGATAGGATAAAAGAGTCAAAGTCTCAAAGCATGGTTCAGAAAAGAAGGAAATAAATTTGTACTGGGGTGATTGAAGAAGCATCATAGAGAATCTGAGGGCTTTTTTTTTTTAACATCTTTATTGGAGTATAATTGCTTTACAATGTTGTTAGTTTCCGCTGTATAACAAAGTGAGTCAGCTATACATATACATATATCCCCATATCCCCTCCCTCTTGTGTCTCCCTCCCACCCTCCCTATCCCACCCCTCTAGGTGGTCGCAAAGCACGGAGCTGATCTCCCTGTGCTATGCAGCTGCTTCCCACTAGCTATCTGTTTTACATTTGGTAGTGTATATATGTCCATGCCACTCTGTCACTTTGTCTCAGTTTACCCTTCCCCCTCCCCGTGTCCTCAAGTCCGTTTGAAACTGAGGGCTTTTAAAAAGTTGTTTAATACATTGGGAAAATTGGGTTTTGGGTACTTACTAAGAAGCAGAATAGTATAGTATTTAAGAGCTGGGCTTTGGAGCTGGATTCAAATTCTTCCTCCACCTCTTAGTAGCTGTGTGCCCCTGGTAAAGATATTTTCTGTGTCACAAGTGTACACCTATAATATGGGGATGATGGGATCCATCTCATAAAGTTGTGAAGATTAAATGAGCTTTTAAATTTATAGAGCTTAAAATTTTGATGGATACTGGATTCCACAAATACTAGCTGCTATTATCATTAGTATTATGGGTTATTTACAATTACATACGGAATAGTAGAAGCAAGCTTGTATTAGAACCTAAATTCTTGTTTCACCTATGCCTCTAGCAAGTCATGTGATCATGGGAAATGGGCTAACTTCTGTTTCTTAATCCACCTTTTTTTTTAAATTATTAATGCACTCATTTTCCTTTTAAACTTTTCTCATGATTTCTGCGAGTTCTTTTTAAATTGAATCATAGTTGATTTACAATATTATGTAATATTAGTTTCAAGAGTATAACACAGTCCATATTTTTATAGATTATACTCCATTTAAAGTTATTATAAAATATTGGCTATATTCCCTGTACTGTACAATATACCCTTGTAGCTTATTTATTTTTAATTTTTTCTTTTTGCGGTACGCGGGCCTCTCATTGTTGTGGCCTCTCCCGTTGCGGAGCACAGGCTCTGGACGCGCAGGCTCAGCGGCCATGGCTCACGGGCGCAATCGCTCCGTGGCACGTGGGATCTTCCCGGACCGGGGCACGAACCCGTGTCCCCTGCATCAGCAGGGAGACTGTCAACCACTGCGCCACCAGGGAAGCCCCGTAGCTTATTTATTTTATGCGTAGTAGTTTGTACCTCCTCTTCTCCTACCCGTATCTTGCTCCTCCTCCATTCCCTCTCCCCACTGGTAACCACTAATCCATTCTCTATATATGAGTCTTTTTGTGTGTGTGACAGTCATTTATTTTTCAGATTCCACATACATGTGATAACATACATTATTTGTCTTTATCTGTCTGACTTATTTCACTAAGCATAATACCCTCCAGATCTATCCACGTTGTTGCAGATGGCAAAAGGAAATGGGCTGACTTCTGAAGTTCATCATTCACTAGATAATATTTAAAGTCCTTTTCAACTCAGAAATTCTAGGCTCATGATGCAAATGAATTCACATATTAAGCAACTGATTTGGAAACAATAAAATGGAGTAGTTAAGACCATGGGCTTACCCTATATCTTACACCGTACAAAAAAACCAACTCAAAATAGATTAAAGGCTTGAACATAAGACCTGAAGCGTTGAGAGTTTTAGAGGAAAACATAGGGGGTAATCCCCTTGAAATCAGTCTTGTTAATGATTTTTATAATTTGACACTAAAAGTACAAACAACAAAAGAAAGAAATTAACAAGTGAGACTGTATCAAACTAAAGTTTCTGTACAGTAAAAGAAACCATCAACAAAATGAAAAGACAACTTATGGGATGAAAAAATTATTTGCAATCTTATATGTAATAGGTTAATATCCAAGCTATATTAAAAATCATAAAACTCAATGGAAAAAAATAATTAAAAATGATCAAAGGAACTGAATAGACATTTTTCCAAAGAAGACTTACAAATGGCCAACAGATACGTGAAAGGATAATCAACATCACTAATCATCAGGGAAAATGCAAATCAAAACTGCAATGAGATGTCACCTCATACCTGTTAGAATGGCCATCATCAAAAAGATAAGAGATAGGGCTTCCTTGGTGGCTCAGTGGTTGAGAGTCCGTCTGCCAATGCAGGGGACGCGGGTTCGTGCCCCGGTCCGGGAGGATCCCACGTGCCCCGTGGCTAGGCCCGTGAGCCATGGCTGCTGAGGCTGCGTGTCCGCAGCCTGTGCTCCGCAACGGGAGAGGCCATAACACTGAGAGGCCCATGTACCCAAAGAAAAAAAAAGATAAGAGATAACAAGTGTTGGCAAGGATGTAGAGAAAAGGGGACCCTGGTGCACTGATGGTGGGAACGTAAACTGGCGCAGCCCCTGCGGAAAAGAGTATGCAAGTTTCTCAAAAAATAAAAATAGAACCACCATAGGACCCAGCAATCCCACTTCAGGGTGTGTATCCAAAGGAAATGAAAACAGGATCTCAAAGAGATATCTACACCCATGTTCATTGTAGCATTAGTCACAGTAACGAAGATACGGAAACAACATAAGTGTTGTCAACGGATGGATGGATAAAGAAAATGTGGTTTATATACACAGTGGAATATTTTTCAATCATAAGAAAGAAGGAAATCTTGTCATTTGAGAAAACATGGGTAGACCTTGAGGGCATTATGCTAAGTGAAATAAGGCAGGCAGATGAAGACAAATACTAGTATCCCGTAATATGTGAATTCTAAAAAACCTGAACTCATAGAAACAAAGACTAATAGTGATGACCAGGGGCTGAGGGATGGGGGTGGGTGGGGAAGGGTGTCAAAGAGTATAAAATTCCAGTTATAAGATGAACAATTTGTTGGGGGATCTAATGAACAGCATGGTGATTATAGTTAATAAGGTTGCTAAGAGAGTAAGTCTTAAAAGCACCCGTCCCCAAAAAGAAATGGTTATTATGTGACATCATGAAGGTGGTTCAAGCTAGGGTAGTAATAATTTTGCAGTATATAAGTGTATCAAGTCAACACATTGTACACCTAAACATATCGATGTTATATGTCAATTATATCTTAATAAAGTTGGTTGGGGGGGCGGGGCAGATCATGAGTTTAGCAGATTGACAGACCCTTGTTTTAGTGCCTGATTATTTAGCTTGCTGTTTGATGACAAGCAGATAACATAACCTCTGAATATGAGGGTAAGATTTACATTCATCTTAGAGTGTTGCTCATTGATTAAATGAGATGGAGCATGTAATCAACAACTACAGTATCTGGTACACAGTGAATCAACACATGGTAGTGATGATGATGATGTGTTATGCTGGATATAGAGTAGGGGTTCGGTAAGTTCTGGCTGAATGAATGATTAATAGAGCTTTCCTTTTTTTCTCTAAGTTAAGTGGCTGACAGGAAGCCCTCCTAAAGACATATAGAATTTTATAACTTAATGGAGTGTGTATTTATGGCTTGGATGTATTATATAATCACTTTCCTTTTATTGCAAATCTGCCCAGCTTCTCTCTGCCTAAATGACATCAGTATCCATATTAAGAGATATCTTTGCCTGGCTCCAGCAGTCTTGCCCACAAGTCTATTTAAGGTTTACTGATGCCAGCTATTGATCAAGAGCATCAGTGATGGGTTTTTAAGGAAGATTTGTTTGCCACTTTGCAAATTTTCAAGAAAGCGGTACTGAATTGGAGGTTTTAGTGGGCCTCATTTGTGAACTTGGGGCAGAGATGGATGTCATAACAAATAAAATCAAATAGGAAAGTACCAAATAGGAAGTACACATTAGATGTTCTATTTCGTTTATTCTTGGAAAACAATGTTTACTTTTCCTGTTGTCTGGGTAGTTCAATTCGCAGCATAGCATTCTGCAAAGTGGGTGAGTAGTTAAAAGAATGTCAAACCAAACATGCTTTTCCTTGACATCAGGCACACATCTTTTGAAGATGATGAACTGTTAAAAACCCATACTCTTTAGGAAAAGGAATAAAATTTGAACTGAGTTAATTACAATATGAAATACTTTAGAAATAAAAATAAACATCTTTTGGTTCAGGTCTATGAAGCTGAATAAAATAGGTTGATTAGAATGTACTCCATGGAGGGTAGGGTTTTTTAAATCTGTTTTGTTCACTTCTGTGTTTCAGGAACCTAATACAGTGCCTGGCATATAGTAGGTACAACAATATATATTTGTTGATTAGATAGTTGAATGGAAGTAACGCAGTCTGGTGTTTGTCTCCACTCTGAAAAGGAACCAGAGGAAAGTCTAGGCTTTTATGTGCCCTTGAGGCAGTAGCCTTCTTGCTTCCTCAGTTACATAAATGTTTACTTTGATATTTCAGCATCATCCTTCATCAACCAAGCTGGTGGTTAAAAAAAGTGTTGTTTTTTTTTTTTTTAAATTACATCATCATATATAATTCCCCAGTACTGCATCAACTCCTGGATCATATTGGGGAATTGTGAAAAACTGCTTTGCCATCACACCTGAATTTTTCACTTAAAAATCAACTTCAGTAACACTCAGTCATTGACAAGTTAGACTCCCTGGAAACGTCAGTGGCTGTATTTGCATACTTTATCCATTTAAAATGTTTTTAGAGGACGGGAAGTTTATGGTTTGTAGTTACTTCCATGGAGCTTTGGCCAAAGGCTGGTATGAACTGGATAGCCTACATTTCAGCAGAAATCACAGAGGAAAACATGTGTATGCTGATGGCTTGCCGCTGGCACAGTCATCTCTGCTGCTGACTGATGGTTAAGGGATGGTCCTGTGATGCATTACCGCTTTCCTTCTGTGCCATCGATTCTGTCCAGTCAGTACAGTTTAGTCATGCACTGTGGAAATTACCTTTTTCATTGCACAGCCTAGCAAGGGAAGGATACTATTTTAACCCCAGATTTATTTGTTTGGAGGTGATGTAAAATAAACTGGAAAAGAAAACCTGTGATGGATATTACAGATGAGAAAAACATTGTTACAAATGATTCCTCTTTCCTTTGGTTTAACTATGAATGTTGTAGTTAGTAAAAGGTTAGTTCAAAAATGACACCACAAAGTGTAAAAACTATGATTGGGGGGTGGGTGGGAGTGGGTAAGGAATTGAAGGGAGAGTTTTTGTTTAATGGGACTGAGCAATCTCCTGCAAAATGTTTCAAAGTAATTAACGGGCAAAATGCAGGAGTAAATTGAAGAGAAATTATCCTTTCTGGTATCTGTTTGGGGTGAAGCAAGCATTTATCTAGAGTTAACGCTGGTGTAAGTCTGTCACGGCATTAAAGAAAATGGTTTGAAATGTCTTTTCAAACTGTCTGTTTGAACTTGTTATTAAAACCTGAGATGGAGACAAGGAGATGTACATCAGGCAGCATGTCCAGTGGCGGATGAATGTGGCCTTGTGGAGGACTAGGGGGAAATGGTGATTTTCACCCTGGTGGGTCAGATTGATGTACACTTTGAAATTATTCCATAAACACCCGCCCCTGGTCCTCACCCCACAGGATGGAGGAGGAGAAAGGGAAGAAAATACGTCAGAAAGAGAAAGATGGGGCCTTGGATTCCTGCTGAGTACTTAACTCACCTGTTCTTTCAAAGTGACTATAAGTATATAGATTTTCATCGCGATTTTTCTGTCAGTAGTGACCTGGAAAATACTTATTCTCCAAATGCTGAGAGTTGGACAGTAGGATGCAGCTTTGAAAGATTCCGAAAGGGAAATGCAAATGTTGAGAGAAACAGAGGGCACAGAAGAGGTGTGTAGTTACCACCAGCCGTCACTTAAGCTACTGTTGACAATTCTTGCGGCATGTGTTCTACTGTCTCTTCACCTTATCTTTTAAGTGAAAAACAAACTTGAAACGTGTTTTTTAAGAAACATTATCAAATATAAATGAGTATAGGTAATATGATGTTAGCTGGCAAAATGTAAGAAGGCACATTGTTTAGTGTGGCACACTGTAATTTCACTCTATCACAAGTTCTCCCCCTAGTAGAACCATTGCCAGTCACATGAGCCAGGGACTCTCTTTCTCCAAAATACATGTCTTAAGGAGCCTATGACCCTCCTCAGCTGCCGAGCTGTGAAAATTAGGAGTTGTGTTTACTTATAAAGTGGCCTGCACTCTAGTTGCCTCTTGCACATGAAGTATTGATAAGCCATCCTCAGAGGCTTTTAAAAGAGTTTCTGTCTTAAGATAAAAATGCCATAGGGGTATTTAGCCACTCTTCTACTTTGTACTCAATTTCTATCTTTATCCCGTCAACATATTATAGATAATTCGTATGGGTTATCTATGTAGTACCTTATTAACCTAATGGATTATCTATACAGATGACCCATATATTATTATATAGAATCCATGTATACTATAGATAACCAGTACGGATACATATTCACACACCTTCTTCCCCACTCTTTCCTTTTCTTTGATAATTATGACAGCTATCTACAGCTATATCAGTTTTGCTCTGGTATCAAGATTGGGGTCAACACTCATTTTTTGAGCACCTGCAGTGTGCCAGGAACTTCGATCATCTCCAAGGATTAAAGATGAGGCCCTGCCTTCAAGGAGCTGTGTGGCAATGGAGTAAACAGAGGTCTGAGTACAAAGGGTTTTACTCTTTCCCTAATAGAAGTAGGCAAGGGGACCTGGATACACAAATGGACCAGTAGTTCGTTTTGTCTCAGAGTGGACATGAAAAAGGTACTACGAGAAGACTGAGCTGGCATTAGAGAGTAAGTGCTCACTGCAAGGTGAGCTTGAGAGCCACTTTGGCAGAGGGAACGGTGTAAGCCCAGGCACAGGAGGGGAGGGCTGAGGAAATGAGGAGCAGCTTTGGAATGACAGCTCTGCCACTAACTGGGTGGGTGGCCTCAGGCAGGATATTTTGCTTTGCTGAGCCTCTTTCCATCACTAGTAAAATAATAAAGTTTAAAATAATTAAAATACACACTGAAAGCGTGTTAGTTCCTTTTTAAGAAAGTGTGGTGGGAAGTGTTGAAATGAGTTGATGGTTGGGGGGGTCTTTGGCAAAAGATGAGGCCAGTGCAACAGGCAGATGAGCCACGCTAAGGAGATCAGAATTGATTTGATAGGCAAGGCGGAGCCAGCAGAGGTTTTTAAGTTGAGAGAGCTTCCACCCTCCTATATTGTTAATCAGTTTTTCAGGAAAACGTAAACACTAAATTCTCTGGCCAACATCATAAAAGGGAATTATGGACCAAGGATGTTGGATGCAGGCGACAGAGTGAAATTTATTGGTGATTTAATTTTAATCATGAGGTTAAGAAAGGAAAAGCGAAGGAAAAAGTTACTCGGAAAAACCAAGACTGAGAAAAGGGAGCAGTCTTACTTCAGAATAGTTGAAGATTATCGCTGACCTGAAACTCACTGCCCTTGAAGCTATTGGCTTAATCTCAAAGGATGAAAACTTCTGGAAGTGAGAGAAAGAGCTGTTTGATTAGCAGAGTACATCAAAACCTTTTATGGATACAATCCCACAATGTTCAGTAAAAGCTTTGCGTCATCCAATAGTTAGTGACTATTTTCTAAACTTGATGGAGATAAGTGCAGGAAGCAGAAACATAAAAAATAGCGGATGAGATTTACAAAAATATGGTGAGGAGCAAAGTACACTGATTAGGGAGATAATGATGTAAAAGAATAAAATGCAATCATTTTGGTTAATGTGATTTGTAAAAATAACAGCAAGCAGGCAGCTTTAGGGAAGGACGGAAAAACCAGAAACTAGGCCTGTAAAAGCCACAAGAAGCCAGAGCAAAGTGAGGTTCACTCTATAAAACTCAAGTTTACCCATAAATAAGATACACCAAATAAGAAATGTGCTATATTTGGAGCCTGTGAGGTGGAAATCAGAAATAGGTTTCTATATTAAACTCCTCTTGCGCTTCCTTTCTGAGCAAGAAGAAAACTAACATTTGTTTAGAAAATGGCTTCTGTGTTTCAGCCATGGTGCCAAGGGCTAATAACTGGCAATTAAGAAAAAAAAAATCAGTTTTAGACACCTCAGTAAACTGGTTCGTCGCTGTATTAGTCATTGGGATGAGACAGTATCATTATATCCTCCAGCTCTGCAGAGCAGCTGGGGACCTCTGTTTCTACTGCAAGCCTGAAGGTGAGGGTGGCTCAGCTGCTCACGTGTCTTACGTTGACACCCAGGATGGAGGCTTCATGGTTGAACCTCTGAAGCATGTTCTTCTCATGGTGGTCGGAAGCTCCCGGAGGGACAGGGCAGGAACTTCTTAAGGCATAGGCTTAGAGCTGTTGCTCTGTCTTCCATTTGGGGCCCGTGTAGGTCACATGACCAAGTCCACCATCAAAGCCCAGAGAGGAATGTTTCTCCCGTGGATGTCAGGGAAAGGAAGGGAATGCTTGTTCAACAGTAACCTCACTTACATTCTCACTTAGCCTCTTGGTGTCTAGGCTTCCACACCTGTACATGGGTGTCATGATTATTACCTTAGAGAGTTGTTGTGGGAGCCATGTGTCTAGAATCACATCTAAATGTTCTCAACAGAGAAACCTTTTTATTCTCTGTTCTTTACCTTCTCATCCTCCTCCATAGCACGTCTGGTTTGTAAGTTCTGTCCTGCCCTCCCCAGCTCCCTGAAGAGTGTTATCAGAGTGTGTCCATCACGGTGTGATACACATCAGTCGGGCAGGTATGGGTTAAATTTGCTGACTGGAGATGCTCTTGTCCGGGCGTTGCTTGTTCTCTTTGCCAGTCTATCTGAAAAAGCCAACTGGAACCTTCACTCCTCTCGTTTCCCCATCCCCTGTAGGATCTCAAGTTGTTGCATCTCCTGACTCCCTACTTCTTTCCTGCTTGTGTTTCTTTGAATTTTATCTGCATATTCAGCCCCTTCTCTTCTCTGAGACTCTATTTATACACAATTTTGTAAGTTCCAATATTGATTGGAATATACCCAACTTTAAGCCTTTTATTTTTTTCCAATTTTCTGACAATGATGGGTGAAAGAAATCAGTGAAAGTTTTTTAAAGCTCTTAAAGATATTTATAAAAATTTTAACTGATTTTCTTTCTGGTTCATTTGTCATAAATTAGAATGAACCAGAATTTTTAAGCATGCTGTGTCCCCAATGTTTGTCAGAAAATAAAAGTTGTGTCATTGAGATATTTTCAGCTGCAGGAGGAAAAACTAGATTTTCGACTATTTACCTTTGGGGCAAATGGGCTAACTGAAAGTTGTCAAGCATATCCAATCACTTCGTTCTTTGCCTTCATTACAGAAGAATTCCAGTGACATTCCAGTGGGTATTTTCTTTCCTTTTTATTTATTTATTTATTTATTTATTTTTGGCTGTACCCCTCCAAAAAATTTTTTTAAAGGGGAAGGTAATTTTTTTTAAAAATAAATTTATTTTATTTATTTATTTTTGGCTGCATTGGGTCTTCGTTGCTGCGTGCAGGCTTTCTCTAGTCGTGGCGAGTGGAGGCTACTCTTCGTTGCGGTGCGCGGGCTTCTCATTGCAGTGGCTTCTGTTGTTGTGGAGCGTGGGCTCTAGGCACATGGGCTTCAGTAGTTGTGGCTCGCGGGCTCTAGAATGCAGGCTCAGTAGTTCTGGCACATGGGCTTAGTTGCTCCGCGACATGTGGGATCTTCCTGGACCAGGGCTCGAACCCATGTCCCCTGCGTTGGCAGGCAGATCCTTAACCACTTCACCACCAGGGAAGCCCTCCAGTGGGTATTTTCTTTGGGTGGGTTTTGATGAGCTGAATGACAGTAAATCTGCCTCCCTCATCCCATGGGAAAATTGTAACTGTCCAGAAGAAGATCTGATTTCAGTAATGGCGCCTATGTCCCAAGGGGAATTACTCATTAAGAGTAACCCCAGACACACAGGGGCATCTTTGCTTCAATTTGATTTTTGCTAAGTTGAAGCTTGCCTATTACATTCACCCCTTTCACTTTCTTCCCTGTCTGCCCTCCCTTCTGCTTCCAAGTTTCCATTTTAACCACTTCTCAATCTTTTTCATTGTTTATCATAACAGTTAGTAGTCAGTGTTCAGGGAGGCAAGGATAAGCAAGTGATACTATTAACGTTCTCCAAGAGTTTATAAGCTGAATGGAGACTCAAAACATGCTCTGATGAAGTTACTATGCAAGACCTCAGTCAAGATCACCTTGGTGGTTCACTAAGGGAATTTAGAAAGAGGGGCTTGAAGACCTTCTTAAGCTTTCAAGCCGGATTGACAGGGAAACTGGTCCTGTTGCCAATATTCTAGGTAATAATTACAGTAGTCACCATTTATTGGATTCCTTTTCACGTAATCCTCACAATAAATGTTATCTTCCCCAATAAGCAGATAGGAAACTGAGGCCCAGAGACATTAAAAAAATATTATGAGGCCATTGCAATTAACTGACAGAGCTGAGATTTGAAATTTACATGTGTGGGCTTTAAGAGCCCATTGGAGCTGATGCTAGTTCCGTTGCCTTTTTAAAGACCTACTTGTAAATACTTAGAGATTTTGAAATAGGTTTTTGATAAATCAGGAAAAAGGACAGACCAGTAGTAATAAGAGCCTAAATTCCATTGGGAATAGAAAACAGGGCTTAAATGTGAACTGTGTTTGTTAAAAGCCAACAGGACTTGGCCAATCTTTGGTTCTAATCATGGAAAGGGGAGAGGGTGAGTCTCCCAGGGATGCTTGCAGACAAAATGTTGGGCAAATTGAGCTGTCATGAACAAGACAGCCAGTTAGGAGGAGGACCTACTTTGAGCAAGATGCAGTTGGGGCAATAACAAGGTAGATTTGGACCCATCTAATAAGGAGTTTGGTGCCCACATGGAGGTGACCATCAAGCAATGGGAAAACTAGGACATGGACTTAAGAGGAAGAATGGTCCAGGGATCTAGAGATAGCTACATATAGATGCTTATTAAAGTGATTCAACTAGATGGAGAGTGTTGAGACAGAAGAAAAACAACATACATTTAGGTGTTAGCTAAAGACAATGGAGTTAGAGAAGAAGATTGTGGAAGGCAGAGGAAAACCGGGAAAGTGGTATGTTAGATTTCTTTATTTTTTTTAATCTTTATTGGAGTATAGTTGCTTTACAATGTTGTGTTAGTTTCTGCTGTATAGAATGCGTTGAATGTTGCTGTATAACAAAGTGAGTCAGCTATATGTATACATATATCCCCATATTGTATCTTCTTTTTGGATTGATCCCTTGATCATTATGTAATGTCCTTCTTTGTCTCTTGTAATAGTCTGTATTTTAACGTCTATTTTGTCTGATATGAGAATTGCTACTCCAGCTTTCTTTTGATTCTTTTGATTTCCATTTGCATGGAATATCTTTTTCCATCCCATCACTTTCAGTCTGTAAGTGTCCCTAGGTCCGAAGTGGGTCTCTTATAGACAGCATATATGCGGGTCTTGTTTTTTGTATCTATTCAACCAGTCTGTGTCTTTTGGTTGGAGCATTTAATCCATTTACATTTAAGGTAGTTATCAATATGTATGCTCCTATTACCATTTTCTTAATTTTGGGGGGTTTCTTATTGTAGGTCTTTTCCTTCTCTTGTGTTTCCTGCCTAGAGAAGTTCCTTTAGCATTTGTTGTAAAGCTGGTTTGGTGGTGCTGAATTCTCTTAACTTTTGCTTGTCTGTGAAGGTTTTAACTTCTTCGTCGAATCTGAATGAGATCCTTGCTGGGGAGAGTAATCTTGGTTGTAGGTTTTTCCCTTTCATTACTTTAAATGTGTCCTGCCACTCCCTTCTGGCTCGCAGAGCTTCTGCTGAACGATCAGCTGTTAACCTTATGGGGATTCCCTTGTATGTTATTTGTTGCTTTTCCCTTGCTGCTTTTAATATTTTTTCTTTGTATTTAATTTTTGATAGTTTGATGAATGTGTCTTGTCTTGTTTCTTCCTGGATTTATCCTGTATGGGACTCTCTGTGCTTCCTGGACTTGATTGACTATTTCCTTTCCCATGTTAGGGAAGTTTTCAACTGTAATCTCTTCAAATATATTCTCAGTCCCTTTCTTTTTCTCTTCTTCTACCAGCACTATGATTCGAATGTGGGTGCATTTAATGTTGTCCCAGATGTCTCTGAGACTGTCCTCAATTCTTTTCATTCTTTTTTTTTTTATTATGCTCTACCGTACTTATTTCCACTACTTTATGTTCCAGGTCATTTATCCGTTCTTCTGCCTCAGTTATGCTGCAATTGATTCCTTCTAGAGAATTTTTAATTTCATTTATTGTGGTGGTCATCATTGTTTGTTTGCTGTTTAGTTCTTCTAGGTCCTTGTTAAATGTTTCTTGTATTTTCTCCATTCTACTTACAAGATTTTGGATCATCTTTACTATCATTACTCTGAATTCTTTTTCAGGTAGACTGCCTATTTCCTCTTCATTTGTTTGGTATGGTGTGTTTTTACCTTGCTCTTTCATCTGCTGTGTGTTTCTCTGTCTTCCCTTTTTGCTTAACTTACCATGTTTGGGGCCTCCTTTTCGTAGGCTGCAGGTTCGTAGTTCCCATTGTTTTTGGTGTCTGCTCCCAGTTGGTGAGGTTGGTTCAGTGGCTTGTGGGGGGGACTGGTGCCTGTGCTCTGGTTGGTGGGGCTGGATCTTGTGTCTCTGGTGGGCAGGGCCATGTCCAGTGGTGTGTTCTGGGGTGTCTGTGAACTTACTGTGATTTTAGGCAGCCCCTCTGCTAGTGGGTGGGGTTGTGTTCCTGTCTTACTAGTTGTTTGGTATGGGGCGTCCAGCACTGGAGCTTGCTGGCTGTTGGGTGGAGCTAGTCTTAGTGTTGAGATGGAGATCTCTGGGAGAGCTCTTGCCAATTGATATTACATGGTGCCGGGAGGTCTCTGGTGGTCCAGTGTCCTGAGCTCAGTTCTCCCACCTCAGAGTCTCAGGCCTGACACCAGGCTGGACCACCAAGACCCTGTCAGCCACACGGCTCAGAGAAAAAGGGAGAAAAAAAGAAAGAAAAACAAATTATTAACATAAAAAATAATAATAATTTTTTTAAAAAAGAGAACAACCAAACCAATAAACACATCCACCAATGATAACAAGTGCTAAAAACTAAACTAGGATAAACATAAGTATCAGAAACACATCAGTTGCAGAGAGCAAACCCCAGGTCTACAGTTGCACCTGAAGTCACCACCTCAATTTTGGGATGTCTATTCAGGTATCTCACAGATGCAGGTTACATCATTTTGATTATTGGGATTTATTCTGTTGCTCCTGATGCTGGAAGGAGAATTTTCCCTTTCTGTTCTTTGTTCGCACAGCTCCTGGGGTTCAGCTTTGGTTTTGGCCCCACCTCTGTGTGTAGGTCGCCCTCAGGCATCTGTTCCATGCCTGGACCGGAGGGGGTTAAAACAGCGGCTGATGAGGGGGCTCTGGCTCACTCAGGCCAGGGGGAGGGAGGGGTATGGAGTGCGGGGTGAGCCTGCGGCGGCAGAGGCTGGTGGGACCTTGCAACAGCCTGAGGCCCGGTGTGTGTTCCCCTGGGGAAATTGTCCTTGGATCACAGGACTCTGACAGTGGCGGGCTGCACAGCCTCCTGGGAGGGGAGGTGTGGATTGTGACCTGTGCTCGCACACAGGCATCTTGGTGGCTGTAGCAGCAGCCTTAGCGTTTCATGCCCGTCTCTGGTGTCCGTGCTGATAGCTGTGGCTCATGCCCGTCTCTGGAGCTTGTTTAGGCGGTGCTCTGAATCCCCTCTCCTTGTGCACCCCGAAACAGTGTTCTCTTGCCTCTTAGGCAGTTCCAGACTTGGGCTGGTGAGTGCCAGTTGGCTCCACACCTCTGTGCAGGAATGTCTCCTCTTTTCCCTCTGCACCCCTGTTGCTGCGCTCTCCTTTGTGGCTTCGAAGCTTCCCCCCTTCCCACCCCCCATCTCTGCCCGCGAAGGGGCTTCCTAGTGTGTGGAAACTTTCCCTCCTTCACGGCTCCCTCCCACTGGTGCAGGTCCCATCCCTATTCCTTTGTCTCTGTTTTTTCTTTTGTCCTACCCAGGTACGCGGGGATTTTCTTCCCTTTTGGGAGGTCTGAGGTCTTCTGCCAGCGTTCAGTGGGTGTTCTGTATGAGTTGTTCCACATGTAGATGTATTTCTGATGTATCTGTGGGGAGGAAGGTGATCTCCACATCTTACTCCTCCACCATCTTGACAGTCCCCTGGTATGTTAGATTTCTATGACTGTGTAACAACTTAGTGGCTTAAAAGAACCCAAATTAGTATTTCATAATTTTCATGGGCTGGAATCTGGCATCTATTACCTTGTTTCTCTGCTAAGGGTCCCTCAAGGCTGAAACCAAGGTGTCATCTCTCTGTGTTCTTATCTGGAGACTTGACTAAGGAAAGATCCACTTCCAAACTCCCACCTGTTGGCATATTTTATTTTCTTGCAGTTGTAGGGTTGATGTCCCCATTATCTTGTTAGCTTTTGGACAGCGGCCATTCTTAGCTCCAAGAATACTCTCTCAGGTCTTTGCCACATGGCCTTCTTATTAAGCCCTCTCACAACATGGACGCTTACTTTTTCATGGGTTGCAGCTGAATTTCTTTTAAGTTTTGTACTTATGTCTAGAAGGGCCCATTCTCTTAAGAGCTTACCTGGTTAGGCCAGGCCCACCCAACATAACCTCCCCTTTGATTAACTCAAAGTCACCTGATTTGGGGGGTCTTAATTACATCTGCAAAATCCCTCTTTGTCCTATTACATAACCTCATTAGGAGCGGACAACATCATATCAGAGTCCTGCCAATGCTTAAGAGGAAGGAATTATCTGGGTTACATACACCAGAGGTGGGCATCTTGGGGACCCTCTTAGAAATGTCCTTACCGTCGTGGTAGAGAGCACAATCTAGCAAACAATCTCATTTCTGACAGACTACTGAATACCAAGAGATGTAGGTTTGAGGAAGAAAGTCCCTTGCTGCTACAAGTCAGCATTCTAGTGGCAGTGACAGAGCCTAGAATGGTGAATAGTTTTTGATATTCTAGAGAGATGAGAGGATGCTGACTGATTAAAAAGGGATGTTACATTTACGTGTTAGGCTCTTTGCAGTTCTCTGAGCTGAATGGTGAGGGCTAGGGTCAGGTTTGAGTGGCAGGGGAATGAATGATCACGAGCAAGTAATACGTGCATGCGTGTAAGAGTCTTAAAACGTTTATCAGTAAAGGGAAGGAGAAAGGGGATTTTTATCGGGGGTTAACAGAGTAGAGGACCGTTTATCACTTCTAATTTTTAGAATGGTCGAGACTTCAGAATGTTTGTAGCAGTAGGGAAAGAATCGGTGGAATGGGGAAAATGAACATGGTGTTTTCCCTCCCCACATAAATTCTACCAGCACTTCAGGAGACTTCAGAGTGACAGAGATCTTCCCTTCTCTTAATAGTATTCTCTAATTTAACAAACAGTTACATGGCACTTATTGTGCGCCAGGCCTCATTTTTAAGCACTTGGCAAGTATTAACTTATATGAAACATGCATAAGTGGTGCAAGGTCAATGAGCTTGTAAGTAGTAGAGGCAGGATTCAAACCCAGGAAGTTTGGCTCTGGAGCCCATGCTCTTAACCATTGCACTACCTCTAGCAGGCTTTTCTGCATGGTTCTGTTGTCCATTACTCGTGAGGGGCCTTGTGACACCCCTCACCTTGTTACTCTTCTACCGGGAAGCTTTCTGCATGCTGTGTCTCGATGCCCCAGCCAGATGGTAAGCTCCTGGAAGGCACAGAACAGGGCTCCACACTGCCCTTCCTTCTTCATGCCATCTTTAATGTACTAGATGCCAATAAATATCTATTGATTTGATTTAAGCTAGGATCCTATCATTTACTTTACTTCCTCATTTCCTTTAATCTCTATTGATTATAAAATTAATGGGGTGGTGTGTAATTTGGATTTAACTACTTAGCCTGTAAATGTGATTTTATGACTTTCAATATCATGATAAATCTGTGACCTCTTCGAGGAGTTTCTTGCTTATAAAATAGATTTCACCTAATTAAAAAAGGGAACGAGTGTATCATAGTTCTGAGAACCATTCTCAGTAAGGGAAAAGGGACGATTGCCTGTTGGCTTCTTGGATTGTGTTTTATTCTCTGAATGGTGCAGGCACAGAGTGGGAGGGCACTGTGGACTTGAGTCGATGTTACTGAACAGTGGAGAGGAAGATCATTTAACTTTGGCAGAGGTCTTGTCATTATTTTACCCCTTTGCTGGTATTTTCTTTGCTGTTTATCAAGAACTAAACAACATAGTTGCTTTCCTATTAGTGCCAGTCACTATTTATAATTGAGCTTAATGACCATTTCTGTCTTCAAGGTCAGCCATGTATTCAAACCCACTGCAGTATAACATTTTCCATCCCCTGGTGAGTTGTGACCATCTGCTTTCTAATCCGTGTGTTTCTCCCACACAGGTAGGGAAATCCAAGGAAGGTTACCCATCCTTGGCCACTTGCATTTGAGAAAGTCCCTTAATTTGTCCCTTGCCTATTACAAAAGTATTTGCTGTGATGTTAGGAGTTAGAGGGAAGATAGGATTAAAATTACTTTTTGATTTATTTATGAATGCAAAAGGTGATCACTGATGAAAACTTCTGAGCCTGGGAATCAGTTATGTTTGGTTTGATCACCTAGATGCACTACAGATAAAGAAAGCAAACCTCATTGCTTGAAATGACACTCCTCAGGGGGATTGGATTTTACAGCATATTTTTTCCTTCAGAATCCTACATAAAAAGTTACTCCACTGTGTTCCTCTTCAAAGTACTTGTACATGAAGTAAGCATCACAATATTTATCCCCTGCTGACTCTGTAGCTGCATTTGATCAACAACAAAGAGAAGGAGGCAGATTTCATTTTATTTTTCTCTCATGTATTTGGTGCGTGTTTGTGCATGCGTGTTGTGTGTGTGCATATGCACGAGTGTGAGCAAGTGTGTAAATGTGAATGCGTCAAAGAACTAGAGATTGTGACTGATTTGAAACCAAAGCTTTTAGGATTTGGAAGTTTAAAGGTAATGAGATAAACGGTATAGTGAGGAGTTGCTAACGAGCTTTGAAAACTCTTCAAAAACCACTTTTTGTTTGCCTAATTCTCTTTGTATGATAGTATTTCTCTGCCTGCATCTAAAAGCTCTGAGATTCCCACAAGTTCATTTTCTAATAATCTCAAGACATGGTTTCCAATATCACTGAGTCTACCCCCACCCCCTCCCCGGGCATGTTCTGTGTTGAGAGGCAGTATGGTGTAATGATTAAGATCATGTCCCTCTGTTGAAATCTTGTCTTACCAGTGTGTGACTTCGGGTAAGTGCTTTCAATTCTCTGAGCTTCAGTGTCTCATCAGTAAAATGGTGATACACAATAGTAGTTACCCTTGAAAGGGTTATTACTGGATTAAAGGAGTTAGTGTTTTCCAGGTGTTTGGAATAGATGCCTGGTACACAAATGGTTCCTCCCAAGTGTTTGCTCTAACTTCTGTAATTATTGTAGTACAATTAAAATCTAGAGTAAAATCAGGGAGGAGTACAATATAAGTTGCTACATAGTCAGTTTTTTTAGTAGCTATTTTGCTTTTTGGAAAGAATGAGGAGAACAAGATGGGGGACATGAGTTTATGGTGATACTAGGAAAATTACACTTAAGGAAGTAGATATTTGCTTATAAGAAGTTAATGTGGGCTTTTAATATTCTCACCCCACCCATGGAAATCCACGTTAGTGTGGGATTTCAGTATACTAATGGTCAGCTGCGTTACTTAGCTGCACTAGGACTGGCAGGAGGAAGTAGGGGTAACTAGCTCTAATAACTTTTGTTTACTATTTGCAGCATTGCCCTAAAGCACTGAGAACTATGTTAAACCTTAAGTTAAAGCGCATAAAAAAGCAAGAAATTTGCATCTAATCTTTAAGGGATTATTAGGCAGAAACATGTTCCTAAACACCTAGATTAGGCTCTTCTGGTAACACATCATTTTTATGAAGTTCGTAATATTTCATAAATCAGAGAAAAGCACTGATTTTCATGTTTTCTTTGGGTGATCATATAAAGCATACTTTAGACAGTCTGATGAGAGAGAGTTGGCTCTATTCCTCATGCTCTGTGTTTGGTTGGATGTATTGGTTGTGTTTTGTGTCATCGGCAGAAAAAAGTGCTAAAAGTTTCATCTTAAGGGAATTTATTGGCTTAGATCATTGGACAATCTGAACCTATTATGGGCTTTAGGGTTGGTTGATGCGGCAGCTCTGTGAAGTCACCACGAACCTGAGTTTTCTCTCTGTCTCTGCTCTGCCATGGACAGTGTTTGCTTCATCTCATAGTGACTTGTCATAATCCTGGTATGCCTGCTAGGGGTAATTGAGGCCGCATGTTCCCTTGTGTATGTCCAGAGAGATGAGAGCTTCTGTTAACACATTCTATTCAATTCTAGTCTTTCTTCTTTATAGTAAAATTGAGGCATTATAATGACTTTAAATAAGTTATGACACTACTTGAAGAGTGTAGGTAAATTATTTAATGGTAGATTTCATTTCCAGAGACTAAAGAGGGCATTACAAAATATTTGTGTTAAATCGGGGTGGATCTACTAGGGTTGAGAGCTCTAAGGTAGAGTCTTGGAAACCACGTTGAGGAATTCGGATTGCATCGTTAGGACAATGGAAAGCCATGGAAAAAGTTTAGTATATGGAATCACATGATAGTATTTTCATGATAAAAAGATCACCAAGGCTACTGTTTGGGGAAAAGATTAGAGGGGGAGTCTGGTATGACTGAGAGACCTCACTCTTTTTCTCCATTATGAAATGAAAGCCATTTTTGTGTCTAACACCTCACCAGGGAAAAGCCATGCCAGTTTCAATCTTAGTTACTGCAACTGTCTTTTAAGTTGCCCTTGAGTTTATGCAAATCACAATTGATCGTCCTTCAACAGTAGCAACAGCAAAAACAACAAAAAATAGAATGTTGTAAAGAACAAAAAATGGATTCTTTTAGATATTTAAAATGTGATGAGATATGAGAAGAGCTTCAAAAACCTTAGAATAGTTTATGAAAGGGAGCAGCTTTAAAGGGTGTGTTCTGTTTCAGGACATGCAGATATTTTATCTGAATACTGCTTGATCCCAAGCATTACAGTGCTGGCTATGGAATTGATTCTGCTGCAAAACTGCACAGAGTTAACGAATCTATTGCTTGTTCTCTCTTCACATGTCAGGCTTCTATACGTACATCTTTGGAGAATTTCTACACTACTAGTGTTTGAACTTTGGGACATATGATAAAGAATGAGAAGTACTTGAACACTGAAAACTGGAGTTGTATTTGGGCAGTTAAGTCAAAGAAAAATGATACCACATTCATATAAGCAAGGATAGCTAGGTTAAGGTTTTAATGGGCAAAATTGAAAATTGGTCAGAAATTTTAAAATGCAGACACTTTTTAGATATCAAAATGTGCCGTCACCTTGCCTGAGAACTCTCCAGCAAATCGCGTTAGCTCAGCCTTTAAAATGGGTCTCTATTCTCTTCTCTTACTGCCACTACCTTGCTCCAGGCTGAAAGCACTTTGCCCATGAAGTTTTGCGACAGCCTCTGAAGTAGTCTATCTGCTTCCCCTGAGAGTTTTCACACCCTTGGGGAATAAAAGTTGTGCTTTCCCAATTCTCGGAGAGGGGGGCAATTTAACAGAATGCCCTCCGTTTCTAGTTATTCGACCTTAATATTTTCTTAAATATTTGATGTTAGCTCCCAAACAAGCAAAGCCTAGCAAATTGATATTAATGGGGGAAAAACTGGAGAAATTTAAGTTTAAAAACTTAATTTTGGGGGACTGTGCCTGGTATTTTATTATAATAATGCTTCAATAGTAATAAATAGCATAATATATCTATAGTGATAAGTAGAATATCTAATATAAAGTAAATAAAATGATTCTTTGTTACCTATATCTATATCATGATTTTCTCCTAAGTTGAAATTTTTTAGTTCACAGGGTGAAATTTAATAAATATGTCACGATTTAATAGTTTTGCAAGAAATGATTAAAATTTATGGATCTCACCATCTGAAACTATCTGAAAACATCTGTGCTCCTGGAATTGAACCCACTTATGCTAAAATATTTATTGATTGATCTAGACTTCATTCAGTCAATAAGTGAGTGACTGTATGAGCTGGAAGCAGTCTTTTCTAGGATGGGATTCAGAATCCAGAGAGGGAATGAGGTTAGTTACAGTAAATCAGTGAAGCCAGACCAAACCTAGCAGCTAAAGAGCTGAAGTGGAGCAAAACAGAATGTGGAGTTAAAGCAGCCGAAGTCAAAAGCCGATAGATGGCGGCGGTAGAGACAAATGGGTCCCAAACCACTGAGCAATATTTTTTAAATGCCAATAAAGAAAAGCAGTTTTTTTTAGTCATCTCATCAAAACTGTCTTCGGTCAAAGCTTTATTCTCCGTTCGGAAAAAAAAAAAAGAAGAAGAAGAAGACTGGGGAGACGGGGAGAAATCTTAGTTCTTTATGGAAGTAATTGTGATGACAGGAGAGCAGGAAATAGAAGAGAGAAAGTTACAGCTTCCAAAGCAAGAGGCACAAGGAAGAGATATGATGGTAACAAAATGTGAGGTGGAGGGATTAGCCCTGACAGGCACAGGAGCACATGCATGGTAAGGCAAGTTGGAAGCAGGAATGTATTAAAGCACGTGTTCCCCTAAACAGCCTTTCAGTGTGTGCTTGACCATAAGCACATTCAGATGCAGCCAGTATGCCTGGTGGGGGGGAGGGGGGAAAAGTAAAACACACATGACAGACCAGTAATTAAACCACTTAAATGCTAAGATCCCGCATAAAGTTTTAAAAAAAGGTCAACCAGATGAAGTGGTCATTGGATGTACATGGGCAAGTTACAGAAGAGGAAAATCCAAATGACCAATAAAAGGGAAGAATTAATCTCAGAGAATTGCTAAGTAAAATAACAAGTTTTTTCACCCATGGTTTAGACAAAAGTTAAAAATATGTAACGTCCCATGCTGGTTAGAATGCAGAAATACGTTGTCAGTTTGGCCGTATCATTTTCAATTAAAAATACACCTTGCCGGGGCTTCCCTGGTGGCGCAGTGGTTGAGAGTCTGCCTGCCGGTGCAGGGGACACGGGTTCGTGCCCCGGTCTGGGAAGTTGCCACGGAGCGGCTAGGCCCATGAGCCATGGCTGCTAAGCCTGCGCGTCTGGAGCCTGTGCTCCGCAACGGGAGAGGCCACAGTGGTGAGAGGCCCGCGTACCAAAAAAAAAAAAAATATATATATAAAAATACACCTTGCCTTTGACATAATCATCTTGTCTTTATGAATCTATTCCTATACACACACACACACACACACACACACACACACACTCACACACACACGGATATATATATTATTAATTGCAGCATTGTCCATACTGACAAAAATTTGAAACAAAGTGAATTTTGATCACTAGGAGATGAGTTGAATAGACTATGGTATGCCTATACTATGGATTATTATAAGATTAAAAGTGAGAATGTATATTTGATGTGGAGGATTGCATACGGTATGTTGTAAAATTAGCAAAGCAAGTTATACATGATACGTAAAGCATGTTGCCCTTTTTTTGGTTAAAACAAACAAAGCCTTCATATTTGTGATTGTGGGTGTATAGTGAGACATGATAAAAGGTGTTCAATTAGACATATCAGACTGAAAATTAACATTGAAAGTGGTATGGAGATAGAGCCTAATAAATAAAAGGGAAAAAAAAAGATTCAGAATTCTCTAAACCACTTGATCCCAAACGTTTAGCTATGTACCTTTCTGAGGATTATAAGAAAATACAGTAGACCTGTAGTGGGGTTGTGGATGGTTTTAATTAGCTTCTGTTACTTATTTTGTTTTATTTTTGTTTATTAAAATGGGCATGAATTCTTTATTTAAAAACTAAGGGAAAGTATGTAGATGATATTATGTCCATTTTATCAATAAGGAAACTGAACCTAGCTAATAGCAGTACCTTTCCTAAGGTTCCAGATAGTACAACAGTGGAAATGTGATTAGAGCCCCAGTTTTCATCAAAATGACAGAAATTTACAGACTAATATGAAAAGACAATTAAAAGTAAGAAATTTGAGAAGGAAGGAACTTTTAGCAAGAAGAACGTTGGAGGAAAAAAACGAACCACAAATGTGCTAACGGAACGGTCAGCCACCATGAGAAGTCAACTGCCCACCTCACCCCCCTCACCTTCAGACCACAACCGAGAAGCAACTCATTAGAAACAAGGTGGTGTTTGATCACCTTGATCTGTAGCAGGGTGAAAATGTTTCAGGAAAGTAAAAACCAATGATTTTATTTGGGGCTTAAAGGGGTAAGAAGGGGGGGTTAGGGAGGAGGAACGCAGAGACTGTGCCTACTCCTGCCTGTTTTACATTTGGCAAATTAGAAAAGGCAGTGACTAAAGGAATTTCACATTATGGCTGAAACAAGATGAAGACAGTCCTAGCTAATGATGATAGGAAGGTGACTGCCCAAGGCACTTGCTAAACCAATTCAACACGGTTATTAAGTCATTTAACCCTCACAACAACTTATGAAGTAGATGCTATTTGCTCCATTGTGCAAATGAGGAAATGGCAGAGGTAGAGGAAAACGTTGGAGATTATCAAGATGACCTGGTAGTAAGTGTAGATGTGAGATGTGAGGTGTAACTGCCAGTCTCCAGGGCACATGATCTATACCATTCTGATGGGCTGTTGCGGGGTGAGGAGGGACCATCAAAATCCCTTTCTAGTTATGAAAATCATGTGGGTCATTTGGGATACACACTTTCCATTGGGGCTAATGGAGACAGAATCAGTTTGCTTATAAGACTTTGTAGCTGTGTATGTTTTCAGGCCCTTTCGTCTGTATACACACATCTGAAGATGTACATATGTGGACTTTGGCTGTTATTTTAAAAAACTTAGATCACCATTTGCTATATCGTCAGCACTTTGCTTTTTTCCAGTAGGTATATCACAGACATCTTTCTATGCCAATGCATAGAGATTTTGTTCAGTGTTTTTAACTGCTACGTAATCTTCCATCACATGTAATTGTTGAAGTTACCTCTTGTTCATTACTTTGCCAGACTAAGCAAGAAGGAATTAATTTCTGCCTCTAGCTCTACCCCTCTGTCCCCCGCCCATCCCCAAAAAGGAGGAGAGGTTAATTAGCTGACTTTGAATTAATTAACTCTAGGAAGAGTTCAAAAAATTTTTAGGTTAAATACCGTTTAAGAGAAGCATGAAACAGACCCTGATAACTGCGGTGTCTTAGTTGGTAGTGTGTGTATATATATTTATATATTACATAATTTTATAACCTAATATACTAAAATTTTAACATATATTTAAAACAAACAAAGCCGTCTCTAAATCCTTTCTGATATATGATTTTTGCAGTTTTGCTTTTCTTAAGGTGAGTTAGAAGAGGGTTTGGGTACATCCTGCCACTTAAATGCTGTTGAGTCTTTTAGCTGAGATCACAAAATGTAATGAATAATTTAATGTATACAGATTAGCAGTCTTCTGTAATATTAATTGCAACAAGAGGCCCATTTGTGCCCCATAAAATACAAACCTTGCCTGTTTTTTTTATGAAACAAATGTACATCTTAGGCACTTGCTGTTCTTTGTAGGAAGACACGGTGGACTGGAAACTCTGAGTTGATTACCTGGGAGTTCGTAAAATGCTCAGTAGATTTTTGCGATGTTTGGCTGAGACCTTGTGAAAGGAGACAAACATGTAAATGAAGTCAACTTCACAGACCTCTGGGATCCATTACAGCTCAAGATGCTCTTAACACATAATTAGCAAGGGCTTTTAATCACGTTTAATAGGTGTTGAGTAATGAGCTGAGACAGGGTATCTGCTGTGACCACTTTCTTCTCTGATTTGGTTAGGCAAGTAAATGCTGATCAGATGCCCACCCCACATCTACACTCTGAAATGTGACTCGGCATTATAGTTTTTCTTTGCTGTCATCAGTGTCTTGATCACTGAGAACTGAGACATTCTCAATAAAAGCACAGAAGGAATCTGTCGAAAAATCCCCTGGAGTGCTCTTAAAGAATACATGTTCCTTGGCTTTCTTCTGTTTTCTTTGCCTCTTTTCTCATTCCAGTCTGTACCTGATTTGTCACTTAGTTGTTGAGAGACAAATCCAAACATTTGTGAATAGCAGGTAACTCAATCTCGGCAAATGGGCTATTTCTGCGTCTGGGATGTCAGAAGGTCCAACCCGCAGTGACCCATGTCATCCTTTTACAAATTTTCTCAGTGCTGCAGTAGTGCAAGAGTTAGAGCCTTTGTGCTCTAAGTCCCAGTTCAGCTCTTTCAATTGTTTTCCCATGAATCCAGTCTCCTTGGACAAAATGGAAATAATATAGATGAAACTAATCCTTTTACACCCCTAACCCTCATCTTGGTCCCTCCTCCCCTTCGTACCCCTGAAAACAGTTTGTGCTGATTCTTCTAAACTTTTGAAAGAATTGTATTTCCTGGTCAGGAGAATTTTCAGTAGAGAACATATAGCATTGTTAAATTAGAAGTTTTTTTGCTTCTGTTTTTAGTTAGTGGAATCATACTGTATCTGTAGAGCTGCAACTTTTTCAGGGAACAGTTTACTGAGTGTCTTCTTATTAGTGTCTTTAGAATTATTTTGTTCTTTTTTACTAGCATGGTATTCCAGACTGTAGATATACCACAGTTTCTTTAGCCCCTTCCCTGTTGATGAACTGATGATAGTTGTTTGCAGCTTTTCACAGCTTTGATGAATATCTTTGTGCATGACTCCTTGGTTTGCGTGTGTGAAGACCACTGTAAGTTGGCAAACTGTGACCGGCCACTCAGCCGAAGCCAGCCCACTGTTGTTTTTGTTATGTTTTTTATTTTTTTGTGGTACGTGGGCCTCTCACTGCTGTGGCCTCTCCCGTTGCGGAGCACAGGCTCCGGACGCGCAGGCTCAGCGGCCATGGCTCACGGGCCCAGCCGCTCCGCGGCATGTGGGATCTTCCCGGACTGGGGCATGAACCTGTGTCCCCTGCATTGGCAGGCGGACTCTCAACCACTGCGCCACCAGGGAAGCCCCCACTGTTGTTTCTGTGTGGCCCACAAGCTAAGAATTGTTTTAACATTTTTAAATAGTTGAAAAAAATCAAAAGATGCATAACATTTCTTGATGTGAGAAAATTATATGGAATTCAAATAAAATTTTATTTCAACCTAGCCATATCCATTCATTCATGTATTATCTATGGCTGCTTTTGAACTACAACAGCTGACTTGTTTTCACAGAGACTGTAAGGCTTCCAAAGCCTAAAATACTTACTATCTGTCCTTTTACAGAAAAAGTTTACTGATGTCTGTTCTAAGGTCAATAAGAAGAAATAGAATTTCTGTAACACACAGCATTAAAAATTAACAAACTGCCCCCCTTTAAATGGTTGTATAAATGTGCAGTGTGTAAGACAGAGTATTTATTTCTCCACATCTACATCGATTTTTTTTAATATTATCAAAGTTGACGTTTTTCTGAGCTTACGGAGTATAGTGGTATTTTACTGTTCTGATTTGTTTTTGCCTTTTCTTGATTCCAATAAGATTGGCCATCTTTTCATATGTTTCCTTGTCCTTTACATTTCTTTTCCTCTATTTTTGTAACTATCACATGCCTTTTAGGGATAATATTTTAATAACAAGTAGTTTATTTTAATAAAAAGTAAGAATAACATTTATTGAACATCTGCTGTGTGCAAGGTACTATGCTGAGTGTTTCACAAATGTTATATAAGCACCGCAGCAATCCCTATGGTAAGTATTAATATTATCTCATTTCATAGATGAGGAAAGTGAGGCTCTAAGAGGTGAAATCACTTACCCACATTCACACAGTTGATCCGTGATAGAGACAGATTTTTTTTTTTAAGGCAGGCCTTTGTTTCCACTCCCTGATCTTTGCTGTTAAACACTGGCTCTGAGTCCAGTGCAGGATAACTGTGTCAAGAGAAACATTAGTGGGAAAATCTTCAAGTTAGGGACTCTGCTCATTTTCAGGTATCCAGGGATATTCCCAAGTCTCAAGACATAGTTCAACCTTGCTTCTCTTGAATTTGTAAGTCTATATCACATACTACTTCAGGAGAACCTGTGGTTGCCAGAAAATCACTTAATGATTATTGTAGTTTCACAGAGGTTCGCAGTCATGAGTTCCGGGTAGTTGAAGTATCTGTTACTGGAGTCAAAAACGTTCCGTTTGCATCTTGGCTCCCTAACTTATTTGCTACATGACCTTGGATGTTATTTTGCCTTGCTATGTCCCATTTTCCTCACTGCTCGCTTAAATATCAATAATAATACTATTCAAGATTAAAGGAGACGCTTTTAAGAAGTGTCCAGCACAGTTCCTGGCACATAATAATCCTTCAATAACAATTGCATCCCTGTCAAAAGTGTAAGAGCTAAACCATCTGGGTTTTGCCTTTTATGGGGAACCTGGCCCTAGCTAGGCGTTTCTCATGAACTGTAGTCCTTAGTCTACCAATGCCACAATGTCTGAGGATGTCTATTAACATGCAGATTCCTGGGCTTCACATCATCTGATTTAATCATCAAACTCTGAGGATGCCCTTGGAAATCTACACTTTTAACAAGTTTCCAGATGATTTGGGGGCAGACTAAAGTTTGAGAACCACCAGACCATCAAAATTCTGGTGGCTTTCTGTCTATTTTTAAAAATGCTAATAAAGGTTATTCTCCTTTGGAAGCCAGTTAAATATTTTAAACCATATGAGGTCAAGGATATCTTCTTTACATGTAACTTAGATTCCTCTGACGATAATTGTAAGATCATGTCTTCTTATTTTAGCAGAAATGCCATCTTTGACATAATTCTTATAATGTCACCCTCTGAACTCCTTTATCTTCTCTATTAAATATGTTCTGATAACATCAAGGTTTTTGGATGATAGATGATGTATTAATTTAGGAGTGCTTTGTGGAGTTGGTTCTTTGTATCGTTTGATCGAATTTGTTATAGATTCTTAGAAGATGGTAATAGAGTCCTTTCTTTTAGGAAGGAAAACAGTGTTTATTGTCTTGATTTCTAGACTGACTCTAAGTCCTAGATAGTGTTTGAATTTGGCACTGATCTTGTCACCAGTCATTTGTAAGGACATCTATAACTTCCTTGCCTAATCTCCCAACCTTTGTTTATGTACCATGTCCTAGACCAGTTCTCAAAGTATGTTTCCTAGTGCAGTGGGATCACTGTCAGCATCACCTGGGAACTTATTAGAGATGCAGATTATCTGCACAACTCCACAGCTACTGAATCAGACGTGTGGAGGAGATAGGGCTTAGCAGTCTGGTAAGAAGCCTTCCTTGGGATTCTGTTGCATGCTCACGTTTGAGAACCAGCTGGGTTCTAGAGTTCAGTCTCAGGTCTTTCCTAACCACCTGGTCTAAATCTGTCTCTCCCTAGCCCACCACCTGTCTTGCCAGCCTTTGGCATTGTACCCTGTTTGCTTCCTTCATACCCTGTCACGATTTGTAGTTACGTGTTTATTTCTGTTTTACTTGAAAGTCGTCTGTTTTCCAAACTAGATCATAAGCTTGGTAATTACTAAAACCATACCTATTTTATTCACCAACATATCCCCTAGCATGTAGCACAGTGCCTGGCATGTGGTAGATATTAAATAAATATGTAAGCAAATGGATGAGTGGATGATCAGTTGATATGAAAGTGACTGAAGTTATATTTCTTCTGATCTGCATTTTTTTGCTTGTTTGTTATTTATGTAGACAACCACACACTACTAGTTTCATAACTAATTTGTAAGCTGTTTACAATGATAATTTATGTGCTGCACACACACACACACACACACACACACACGCACAAACTCACACTGCTTCCTGCAGCCAACTTGCTCTGCTGCTTTCAAATCCAGTGGCAGTGTCTTTACCATTATAGATGTTTCAACTTGAGGAGAGAGACAGTGTTCAGTTCACTTAGCATGCACTTACTGAGGAGGTAACAGGGGCACATCTGGGCAAGCAGCACTGGAGTTGGCATGGTACTTCTTGACTAAGATTTTTAACTCCATTGGCCTAGAATCGCCAGTGTTCTGAGCCATTCCCGTTGTGAAGGTTAAAATCGGGAAAGCTCTTCCACAGCTCTGCCTTTCTTTTCCTCAGTGTTTCTCTCCCCATCCCCCGCCACCAGCCCCATGTCTGGCCCTCCCTCTTTTTAATACCTCACTTCCTCTTGCAGTCCTTGAATTTATTAACTCCTTGACGGCTTTCCCCTCTATTTGATAGGTTTCCCCTCTGATTACTCCTTCAGATCTTCCCTAAAGGGCTGGTGAAAATCATTCGCTGCGTGTAGGTAGAAGAACTTACAGTCTTCTAGAAGTGGACTCACTTTTTTCCTTTTATCATCACCATCAGCAGGTCGAAGAGTTAGGTGTGGATTTGAATCTCAGCTCAGCCCCTTCTTAGGTGAGAAAGCTTGAGTCGGGTTCTTAGCTTCTGTGAGCCAGAGGTTGCCCACCTGTAAAATGGAGAAAATAACAATTGCGTCCTGGCATGGCTGTGAGAACGAACGGGGTAAGATTTGCAGATTACCTAGCTCAACACTGGTGCTCAGTGTATGGTACTCACAATTAAAATATATTGGGTACAGTTCCCATGATCTTGGGAGAGACTAGGAAGCTACAGAGGGAGGGAGATTTGTAACAGCCCACATTAAAATAAAATTTAAATCATGGCAGACAGAAAGGAGATGGTGATTGTGAATCTCTTAGGGACCTAAATATGAAAGTAGTCTTACTTTTCTGTCCTCATTGTCTATTGACAAAAGTACCTGCTAATGGATTATGAGGAATGCAAGTTAATACATGCCCTTATCCCCCTTCCTCAGGATTCTTCTCAAATAAATGATAATAAACCGCCCTCCTTTTATTTTGATAAACTTTCCAGGCTAAAATCCCCAAAGTGGTGATAACACAGTGAAAAGTCTTTCCTTCAAAATAGTAAATATAAAGCTACGTTTGTCAAATGTTTAAAACGTGTATTCCAACTTAACTTTCCTAAGGCATCATCTGGGAGTTTTCCAGTGGGAAAACAGATTCACATCTTTTTGGGAATCGTTATCACTAGAGATTTCAGCATTGTCAAATGAATCCAGCTCAAGTATATTTATGGTGGGACATTTATATCTTTTATATTTTACCCAAAATTATATAATGTGTGAGGTTTATTGAAAGCATTATCTTTTTCATCATGATGGTCCGGCGCATTTTTTTGTGACCTGATCTAAAACATGATTTTTAAGTTTTTACCTTGCCAGTCACAAACCAACATCCTCCCTGTCATTTGCATTATGTGGAAAATAAACAACATTTAGCTGGAAAGACACAATCCAGGAAGATCGGCCAGTACATCACCAGTAGGTCCAGAATTGCAGTGTACGTAGTAATTAGCAGTGGCTGTATGAGCCCTTCAGTCTTTGGCACGTCCTTAGTGTTTTCATAAATGGCTCTGTTCCTTGGTAGTCTGTACTCCCCAGTACAGTAGTAGGATTATTGTCCTTCTGGACACATTAAGTGGATTATTTTCTTAGAGGAGAGGAGGTTATGAAAAGTAATGGGCCATTTTTTCCCCCTGAGCAGATGCTGGTTTCTTTGATAATTTCCAATTTGAAATAAGAAATAAGATAAGCTTTCCTTCTTTACAGGGAGGCAAAATGTCTTACTGAACAGACTGGGGAAAACCAATTCATTTAAGAACTAATTTAAGAATGTTCTGATTGGTGAAGAATATTGACATCAGAATCTTGTAATCCACGTTACTTTGGAACTAAGATCCTTGTACACTGGTGCAGGTGGAAGTCCTTTATGTGTATATAGCGTATGTAACATAAAGTCTTAGATACATGTGTGAGGGGTTAATGTTTTCCCCAGCTCCTCTCTTTGACTGTTTAAGTTTCCCTGTCTGCCTCAGGATCCTAGAATTATTGGTCAACAGGAAGGTAGATGTATTTTGCAAAGAGTAAAACTTTAAACTTTCTGTCTTTTTACTCCATATAGGAATAAGGAAGATCTTGGATTGCAATGTGTGTTTGCAGGGAGTCACTAAATAAGCAGAATGCTTACGAGAAGCGAAGCAAGCCTATATATATCTGTCTCACTACACACACACACACACACACACATATATACACACGTATATATATATATATATATAAACTTCTTAAATAACATTTAAAAATTCATCTTCTGTCCTATTCAGTAGTTTTCCAGGAAAATTACTTAACTCATTAACTCTCTTGCTTTATAAAATGAAGTGTATACTGCTCATCCTACATATGAAAATTCAATTCTGATTTTTAATACAATGCTGTGAAAAGTGACTAGTATATATTTTAGGTAGTTATCCATAAGGTGTTATCTACTTACGTCGATTATTTTCAAAGTGAAAAAAGCAGTTTGAACACATTATAATTTTATCTTTTGCCAATTAAAATATTTAAAGTCATTTCTTGCAGTACCTTTATCCACAGTCAGACCTTGTGAGAATCTATTGATAATTGCTTGGTTAGAATGAAATTAACCTGCATCAGTCTTGTAACTAAAATGCCCACTATAACCAGCTGCTTTTTCTTCCTTTCCACTCTTTTGATGTAGGCTTTCTCTTCTTCAGTACTCTGAATTCTAGAGAGGCTGACAAATATTCAAAATTACCTGCCATCTTTTACCGTCTGGGTAAATACTCACTTATTTCTGTTTTCTTCTTACTGGTGAATAGTCTCACCTAGATGGGACAGAAGTGCTTAAGATGTACTTGCCTCTCTCTAGATACAGCTACTAAACAGCTGCATCAAACCTGACATTACTTTTCCTATTTAATTTTACCTATGCATTCAGCTAAACAATAACAGATTCTTAGTATTCTGAACTATCCTCTGTTTTGCTTCCATTCCCATAAATTTGTGCTTCTTGTCAGAATTATTAAGCATTAAAATGCATTAATGTTGTTAAGGTGTTGTGTGTGCTCGATTTTCCCATTATTTAAAGTTGAATTTTTTTTTTTTTTTTTTTTTTTTTGCGGCACACGAGCGTCTCACCGCTGCGGCCTCTCGCGCCGCGGAGCACAGGCCCCGGACGCGCAGGCCCAGAGGCCACTGCTCACGGGCACAGCCGCTCCGCGGCATGCGGGATCCTCCCGGACCGGAACATGAACCCGTGTCCCCCGCATCGGCAGGCGGA
Organism: Delphinus delphis; assembly: GCF_949987515.2. Taxonomy (NCBI): domain Eukaryota; kingdom Metazoa; phylum Chordata; class Mammalia; order Artiodactyla; family Delphinidae; genus Delphinus; species Delphinus delphis. The sequence continues at coordinate 75,043,378 of NC_082692.2, read as the reverse complement.
CTCCCAACCACTGCGCCACCAGGGAAGCCCTAAAGTTGAATACTTTTTAAAGTTGGAAGCTTTTTTTATCTTGCTTTGTCTATGTTACCCTATAAGGTTTTAAGCAGATTGGTTGCATACCTGTTTGCTTTTTGAAACACAATAAATATTCCTCGTACTTCTTTAGAGATACATCCAGGAGAAAAACTAAAGTAGTTTAGTGTTGCATAGGAATACTTAGGATTGCTAAACGAGTTGCATTATTGTGAAAAATGAAGATTTTGTGTTATGATGATAATCTGTTTCTTTTTTTTTTTTTTTTTTTTTTTTGCGGTACGCGGGCCTCTCACTGTTGTGGCCTCTCCCGTTGCGGAGCACAGGCTCCGGACGCACAGGCTCAGCGGCCATGGCTCACGGGCCCAGCCGCTCTGCGGCATGTGGGATCTTCCCGGACCGGGGCACGAACCCGTGTCCCCTGCATCGGCAAGGCGGACTCTCAACCACTGCGCCACCAGGGAAGGCCAGGACATTCATTCTTTAATCTGTGGCAGGTAACTCTTCTAAATACACTCAGGAAAGCCATTTAGGAGCATTTTTTTAAAAAGTCCACCCCCAACAGTGGGAATTGAGCTTTCCTTTGAGGGCAGGTGCTAAGGTAGAACTGCATCAATACCAAAGTTTTGATACTAATACTAATATTTTAAAAACACTAATATTTTTTCCAATTTCTGCAGTGTGTACTGTACCATTCGCTCTTAGGAAATACCAAATTGGAAAGTAGATGGCACACTTGGCCTAAAATACGGACCTTCATTTTCTTTTGTCAGTTAATCCTAGTCTAAACCCTCAGCGCCCCTTTTTCCTCCCCGACTTGTCTCTCTTCATCTCCCTTATTTCAGTCTCCCCATGACTTTTCTGTGGCCTTTTTGCTTTCCTCTTTTTCCTCACTTCCTGTCATCTGTCTTTAAAGATCCCCAAATCTCATGCTCTTTGTTCATTTCTTTTGACTGGGATTTCTTGCTACGTTGGATTTCACATGTAGTGAAATCTGGGATATCTGTATTCTTAAATGTTATGGATGCAGGTAGCTGTTTTAGGGGGTGCCTGGTAGGCAAATATGGATTGAGAGTTGGGGGCAGGGGTCCTAGGATGGGATTTATTTAGAACTAAATGTTCAGGTCTAAGTCTGGAAGCCCAGTTTAACCCCAATTTTCGGCTCAAGTCTCAGTTGAGGAAGTATGTTGAAACTCGACATCATGTCCAGTGTGTTCAGTGAGCTTAAATGTTATAGGCTGTGATGTTGCCAGTGCAGCTTATTTGAAATGAGTGTTGGGCTTCCCTGGTGGTGCAGTGGTTGGGAGTACGCCTGCCGATTTAGGGGACGCGGGTTCGTGCCCCGGTCCGGGAAGATCCCACATGCCATGGAGCGGCTGGGCCCGTGAGCCATGGCCGCTGAGCCTGCACGTCCGGAGCCTATGCTCCACGGCGGGAGGGGCCACAACAGTGAGAGGCCCGCGTACCGCAAAAAAATAAATAAATAAATAAATGAGTGTTTACAGAATGAATGTTCTTGAGTATGTCCTTATATATTTATATATATAAACTTGCCTATGTTTTCAAAAAGTTACTTGGTAGGTACTGATGGAAGAAACTTGAAAAAAAGTTCTCTTAGATACTTTCAGAATGAGGCATTCACTGTCTTCAGTAGAACCTTTGTTTAGTATGTAACTGATACTTGAAAATTTAAATATAGCTTTCACTGTGAGTGGCTTCAACAAGTCCTGGTAATGGTTGTATGAAACTCTTCTTTATGGATCAACAATTCATCAAAGAGAAAAGAAACGTAGAAGTATTGTTAAAATATATATGTGTGTATGTGTTTATTTATGTGTATTTACAAATATTTAAATATGTATCTTACCCTTGAGTATTATCTAAACTTGGAGCATGAGTCCTTCTTAATAAGTGTCTGATCTAGAAAAATTTCACAGTATTCAAAAAGATTGAATCACTTGCTTATGGTTTCAAGTAGTCTGATCTGTAGGAAACTTTGTAGTAGCAACCTTCTTGGCTTACTAAGCATCTGTAAGTGTTAGGCTTCCTCAACGTTTTTTTGTTTCACAGACCTATGAACTGAGGCACAAGGTGGGTAACAGGTTAAATGAAGGAGAAACAGCAGAAGTATCATACCCTGAATCTCCATCTTCACATATCAGTAGAATTTTGTAATGTCCTAAGTAATCCAGTATTTTTACCAGTAACAGTTAGCAATGCCTTGGTTTTAAGCAAACAGAAGTAGATTTTAGTTAGTTCAAGGAAAAAATGAATTTATTAACAGTCTCTTGGGTAGTTCGCTGTACAGGTTGTAGGAGATTGGAGAATGAGACTTGGGAATGGACAGGACACAGGGTAGAAGTGTGGTTATAGACAGCAAGAGCTACTTAACAGCTTTATGAGAACAGCCCTATTGGAAGCAAAAATTTCCAGTTCTTTTGAGGCTTTTGGTTTCCATAATCAAGATTCAGGTTTCAAGGAGAGAGTATCCAATTGGCATAAATTGGGAAATGGGCCCAGTCTTGGCAAGGGCACGTCTTATTGCCAAGAGTGGAGAAGATGATTTGGGGATGTGATTATTAAAAAGCCATGGAATTGTTGGGCTGCTGGAAATAAAAATCTAGTGTATAATTTCCCATCCTCCTTCAGAATTTGGCATCTCCACAAAATCTGACAATGACTTTAAAGTGAAAGCACGTATTGAGATTGATCTTTACATGAAAATGATTAACTTGATCCACAAAAGGTACACTAAAAGCAAACAATAAAGAAAGGAAACTAATAAAGGAAATTGATTTGTTTGAAGTACCATGTGTCTTTTTCACTTTCCTGCATATAGCAGGACCGAATTAGTGGCAGCCTTGGCTCCAGTGGTCTGCCGGGCCAGCAGAAATAGGTTTCAACCATGCCTCGTTTGATTGTATTTTGTCTGAATTGAAGGACAAAACAGCTTTGAATTTGCCTGTGAGATTACCTCGTTTTGAAGATCAGGAAATTTTTAGAGAAAAGTATTCTTAATGGAAAAGGAGGAATTTAATTTACAGTTTTGAGCATTGTGTTCTGATAAACATTTTTATGTCTTATATATGTGCCTGTGCTTGTGACCATTTATTTAACAAACAGTCATTCATCAACATTTAACAATCCACTAAGTGTGTTTTGAGCACTGGGGGATATGCAATTATTATACCAATTTTTTTTAATGTCTTTATTGGAGTGTAATTGCTTTACATTGCTGTTTCAGTTTCTGCTGTATAACAAAGTGAATCAGCTATATGTGTACATATATCCCCATATCCCCTCCCTCTTGAGCCTCCCTCCCACCCTCCCTATCTCACCCCTCTAGGTGGTCACAGAGCACCGAGCTGATCTCTCTGTGCTCTGCAGCTGCTTCCCACTAGCTATCTATTTTACATTTGGTAGTGTATATATATCAGTGCTATTCTTTCACTTCATCCCAGCTTAGCCTCCTCCTCCCTGTGTCCTCAAGTCCATTCTCTACATCTGCATCTTTATTCCTGTCCTGACCTTAGGTTCAGCAGAACCATTTTTTTAAGATTCCATATATATATGTTAGCATATGATATTAGTTTTTCTCTTTTTAATTAATTTTTATTGGAGTATAGTTGATTTACAATGTTGTGTTAGTTTCTGCTGTACAGCAAAGTGAATCAGTTATACATATACATGTATCCATTCTTTTTTAGCTTCTATTCCCATATAGGTCATTACACAGTATTGAGTAGCATTCCCTTTGCTATACAGAAGGTTCATTTTTTTTTCTTCTTTTTTATTTATTTATGGTGGTGGGATGAATTGGGAGATTGGGATTGACATATATATACTATTATGTATAAAATAGATAACTAATAAGAACCTGCTGTTTGTAGATATTTTTGATGATGGCCTTTCTGACCAGTGTGAGGTGATACCTCATTGTGTGTTTGATTTGTATTTCTCTAATGATTAGTGATGTTGAGCATCCTTTCATGTGTTTGTTGGCAATCTGTATATCTTCTTTGGAGAAATGACTGTTTAGGTCTTTTGCCTATTTTTGGATTGGGTTGTTTGTTTTTTTGATATTGAGCTGCATGAGCTGCTTGTGTATTTTAGAGATTAATCCTTTGTCCAGTGATTTGTTTGCAAATACTTTCTCCCATTCAGAGGGTTGTCTTTTCGTCTTGTTTATGGTTTCCTTTGCTGTGCAAAAGCTTTGAAGTTTCATTAGGTCCCATTTGGTTTATTTTTTGCTTTTATTTCCATTTCTCCAGAAGGTGGGTCAAAAAGGATCTTGCTGTGATTTATGTCATACAGCGTTCTCCCTATGTTTTCCTCTAAGAGTTTTATACTGTCTGGCTTTACATTTAGGTCTTTAATCTATTTTGAGTTTATTTTTGTGCATGGTGTTAGGGAGTGTTCTAATTTCATTTTACATGTAGCTGTCCAGTTTTCCCAGCACCACTATTGAAGAGGCTGTCTTTTCTCCATTGTATGTTCTTGCCTTCTTTGTCAAAGATAATGTGACCATATGTACGTGGGTTTATCTCTGGGCTTTCTATCCTGTTCCATTGATCTATATTTCTGTTTTTGTGCCAGTATCATACTGTCTTGATTACTGTAGCTTTGTAGTATAGTCTGAAGTGAGGGAGCCTGATTCCTCCAGCTGTGTTTTTCTTTCTCAAGATTGCTTTGGCTATTCGGGGTCTTTTGTGTTTGCATACAAACTGTGAATATTTTTGTTCTAGTTCTGTGAAAAATGCCATTGGTAGTTTGATAGGGATTGCATTGAATCTGTAGATTGCTTTGGGTAGTATGGTCATTTTCACAATGTTGATTCTTCCAATCCAAGAACATAGTATATCTCTCTATCTGTTTGTAACGTCTTGACTTTCTTTCATCAGTGTCTTATAGTTTTCTGCATACAGGTCTTTTGTCTCCTTAGGTAGGTTTATTCCTAGGTATTTTATTCTTTTTGTTGCAGTGGTAATTGGGAATATTTCCTTAATTTGTCTTTCAGATTTTTTGTCGTTAGTGTATAGGAATGCAAGAGATTTCTTGTGCATTAATATTCTATCCTGCTACTTTACCAAATTCATTGATTAGCTCTAGTAGTTTTCTGATAGCATCTTTAGGATTCTCTGTGTATAGTATCATGTCATCTGCAAACAGTGACAGTTTTATTTCTTCTTTTCCGATTTGGATTTCTTTTTCTTCTCTGATTGCTGTGGCCAAAACTTCCAAAACTATTTTGAATAATAGCAGTGAGAGTGGGCAGCCTTGTCTTGTTCCTGATCTTAGAGGAAATGATTTCAGTTTTTCACCATGGATAATGATGTTGTCTGTGTTTTTGTCATTTATGGCCTTTATTATGTTGAGATAAGTTCCCTCTATGCCTGGTTTCTGTAGTTTTTATCATAAATGAGTGTTGAATTTTGTTGAAAGCTTTTTCTGCATCTATTGAGATGATCATATGGTTTTTATCCTTCAGTTTGTTAATATGTTGTATCACACTGATTGATTTGCATCTATTGAAGAATCCTTGCATTCCTGGGATAAACCCCACTTGATCATGGTGTATGATCCTTTGAATGTGCTGTTGGATTCTGTTTGCTAGTGTTTTGTTGAGGATTTTTGCATCTATATTCATCAGTGACATTGGCCTGTAGTTTCATTCTTTTGTGACATCTTTGTCTGGTTTTGGTATCAGGGTGAGGGTGGCCTCGTAGAATGAGTTTAGGAGTGTTCCTCCCTCTGCTATATTACAGAAGAGTTTAAGAAGAATAGGTGTCAGCTCTTCTCTAAATATTTGATAGAATTCGCCTATGAAGCCATCTGGTCCTAGCTTTTGTTTGTTGGAAGATTTTTCATCACAGTTTCAATTTCAGTGCTTGTGATCGGTCTGTTCGTATTTTCTGTTTCATCCTGGTTCTGTCTTGGAAGGTTGTGCTTTCCTAAGAATTTGTCCATTTCTGCCAGGTTGTCCATTTTATTGGCATATAGTTGCTTGCAGTAGTCTCTCATGATCCTTTGCATTTCTGCAGTGTCAGTTGTTATTTCTCCTTTTTCATTTCTAATTCTGCTGATTTGAGTATCCTCCCTTTTGTTCTTGATGAGTCTGGCTAATCGTTTATCAATTTTATGTTTTCAAAGAACCAGCTTTTAGTTTTATTCATCTCAGTTATTGTTTTCTTCATTTCTTTTTCATTTATTTCTGATCTGATCTTTATGATTTCTTTCCTTGTGCTAACGTTGGGGTTTTTTGTTCTTCTTTCTCTAATTGCTTTAGGTATAAAGTTAGGGGTTTTTTTGGAGATTTTTCTTGTTTCTTGAGGTAGGATTTGTATTGCTCTAAACTTCCCTCTTAGAACTGTTTTTGCTGAATCCCATAAGTTTTGGATTGTCGTGTTTTCATTGTCATTTGTTTCTAGATATTTTTTGATTTCCTCAGTGATCTCTTGGTTATTTAGTAGTGTATTGTTTAGCCTCCATGTGTTTGTATTTTTTACACTTTTTTTCCTGTAATTGATACCTAGTCTCATAGCATTGTGGTCGGAAAAGATACTTGATATGATTTCAGGTTTCTTAAATTTACTGAGGCTTGATCTGTGACCCAGGATATGATCTATTCTGGAGAATGTTCCATGAGCACTTGAGAAGAAAGTGTATTCTGTTGTTTTTGGATGGCATGTCCTATAAATATCAATTTAGTCATGTTGTATAATGTATGATTTAAAGCTTGTGTTTCCTTATTTATTTTCATTTTGGATTATCTGTCCATTGGTGAAAGTGGGGTGTTAAAGCCTCCTACTATTATTGTGTTACTGTTGATTTCCCCTTTTAAGGCTGTTAGCATTTGCCTTATGTATTGGGGTGCTCCTATGTTGCGTGCATAAATATTTACCATTGTTACATCTTCTTGGATTGATCCCTTGATCATTATGTAATGTCCTTCTTTGTCTCTTGTAATAATCTTTATTTTAGAGTCTGTTTTGTCTAATATGAGAATTGCTACTCCAGCTTTCTTTTGATTCCCACTTGCATGGAATATTTTTTTCCATCCCCTCACTTTCAGTGTGTATGTGACCCTAGGTCTGAAGTTGGTCTCTTGTAAACAGCATATATATGGGTCTTGTTTTTGTATCCATTCAGCCAGTCTGTGTCTTTTGGTTGAAGCTTTTAATCCATTTACATTTAAGGTAGTTATCAATATGTATGTTCTTATTACCATTTTCTTAATTGTTTTGTGTTTGGTTTTGTAGGTCTTCTCCTTCTCTTGTGTTTCCTGCCTAGGGAAGTTCCTTTAGAATTTGTTGTAAAGCTTGTTTGGTGATGCTGAATTCTCTTAACTTTTGCTTGTCTGTAAGGTTTTTAATTTCTCTGTCGAATCTGAATGAGATCCTTGCTGGGGAGAGTAATCTTGGTTGTAGGCTTTTCCCTTTCATTACTTTAAATATGTCCTGCCACACCCTTCTGGCTTGCAGAGTCTCTGCTGAAAGTTCAGCTGTTAACCTTATGGGCGCTCCCTTGTATGTTATTTGTTGCTTTTCCCTTGCTGCTTTTAATATTTTTTCTTTGTGTTTAATTTTTGTTAGTTTGATTAGTATGTGTCTTGGCATGTTTTTTCTTAGATTTATCCTGTATGGGACTCTCTGCGCTTCCTGGACCTGATTGACTATTTTCTTTCCCATGTTAGGGAAGTTTTTGACTACAGTCTCTTCAATTATTTTCTCAAACGCTCTCTTTTCCTCTTCTTCTTCTGGGACCTCTATAATTTGAATGTTGGTGCATTTAATGTTGTATAAGAGGTCTCTGAGACTGTCCTCAATTCTTTTCATTCTTTTTTCTTTATTCTGCTCTGCGGTATTTATGCCCACTATTTTATCTTCCAGGTCACTTCTCCATTCTTCTGCCTTAGTTATTCTGCTATTGATTCCTTCTAGAGATTTTTAAATTTAATTTCTTGTGTTGTTCATCATTGTTTGTTTGCTCTTTAGTTCTTCTGGGTCCTTGTTAACCGTTTCTTTTATTTTCTCCATTCTATTTCCAGGATTTTGGATCATCTTTACTATCATTACTCTGATTTCTTTTTCAGGTAGACTGCCTGTTTCCTCTTCATGTGTTTGGTCTGGTGGGTTTTTAACTTGCTCCTTTATCTGCTGCATATTTCTCTGTCTTCTAATTTTGCTTAACTTACTGTGCTTGATGTCTCCTTTTTGCAGGCTGCAGGTTCGTCGTTCCCGTTGTTTTTGGTGTCTGCCCCAGTGGGTGAGGTTGGTTTAGTGGCTTGTGTAGGCTTCATGGTGAGGGGACTGGTGCTGGTGCTCTGATGGGTGGGGATGGATATTGTCTCTCTTGTGGGCAGTCCCGAGTCTGGTGGTGTGTTTTGGGGTGTCTGTGAGCTTAGTATGATTTTATGCAGGCTCTCTGCTAATGGGTGTGTTTGTGTTCCTGTCTTACTAGTTGTTTGGCATGGGCATCCAGCACTGGAGCTTGCTGGCTGTTGGGTGGAGCTGGGTATTAGTGTGAGATGGAGATCTCTGGGAGAGCTCTTGCCAATTGATATTATTTGGGTCCAGGAGGTCTCTGGTGGTCCATTGTCCTGGACTCGGTCTCCCACCACAGAGGCTCAGGCCTGACACCCAGCTGGAGCACCAAGACCCTGCCAGCCTCATGTCTCAGACGAAAAGGAAGGGGGAAAAAGAAAAAGCCGAGCAGAAAGAGCCCCAATCCAAATGTAAAAGCAAAACGCAACAGACAAAATCACACAAAGAAACATGCACCCACACTCATAAAAAGAAAGCAAACAAAAAACAGCAAACACAAATGAACAGACAGAACCCTAGGACAAATGGTAAAAGCAAACCTTTTGGGAGGTCTGAGGTCTTCTGCCAGAGTTCAGTAGGTGTTCTGTAGGAGTTGTTCCACATGTAGGTGTATTTTTTTTTTAACATCTTTATTGGAGTATAATTGCTTTACAATGTTTTTTAGTTCTGCTTTATAACAAAGTGAATCAGCTGTACATATACATATATCCCCATATCTCCTCCCTCTTGTGTCTCCCTCGTACCCCTCTAGGTTGTCACAAAGCACCGAGCTAAACTCCCTGTGCTATGTGGCTGCTTCCCACTAGCTATCTATTTTATATTTGGTAGTGTATATATGTCCATGCCACTCTCTCATGTAGATGTAGTTTTGATGTATTTGTGGGGAGGAAGGTGATCTCCACGTCTTACTCCTCCGCCATCTTGAAGGTCTCTGTATACCAATTTTTAAGATAATTAGCATGGTGCCTAACATCCATGCTAAGTGCAGAATAAATGTTGCCTTTTGTTATGATAATAGTTACTACAAATATCTGATAAAAATAAGCACTTGCTATGTGATAGGCTCTGTCACTTAACACTTAGGAACTTGATTATTTTTGCTTTGTTACTGATAAGGAAATTGAGGTTTAGAAAGGCACAGATGGTCATCTTTAGTTGTAGACAACCAAAATCAGTCTTGCACAGGATTTTCAACCTATACCCTGTGGACATTTTCTTGGAGGGGTGGGGGCTGGGGGTGGAGGGAAGACTGTTCTCTGCACTGCGGGGTGTTTAGTACCATCTTTGGCCTATACTGACTAAATGTCAGCAGCACCCTTCCAGCTGTGACAGCCAAAAATGTCTCTAAAAATTGCTAAGTATCCCTGGGCATTGGCAGGGGTGGGGTGCAGACCAAAATGGCAAAATTGAACCCAGTTAAAACCCACTGCTCTAGCTAGCTTGAGGAAAAAGAAATATACTGCAGGATCTCTGATGCTGCCACTGCTGAAACCTGGATGTCCTTTTGTCCTGCTCATTCAGAATCTGGATTTCTGTGGTAGCTCCTATTGCCTCCCGTCACTTTCTGAGTCAGTTACCTGAAAGGCCTGTGTCACGTGCCCTTACTGAATGGGAGCCTGGGAATGTTGGGCCCCATAATACTGGCAACTCCTCAGATATTTAGGCTTTTGTTATTGGGTATGTAAAGACTGGTCTTGGGACTTCAAAAAACTTACATTCAGCAAATCCAAGGGCTGTTCCTTAACCGTTCTTATAAGCCAAGCACAGTGGCAGGTACTGGGAATTTAGGAGATAGACATGGTCCTAGCTCTTGTGGAGCCTACTGTCTTTTTGGAGACAAATAAAATGACAATCTTAGTGCTGTGATGGAGAGAGGAACAAAGAGCTACCTGTGTAAATTCAGTGAAAGGAACATCAACCTCGGCTCAGGGAATGTGTCCAGAGGTGGTGACTTTAAACCTTGTCCTGAAGAATGAATGATTTTTTTTTTTCCCCAAATCAGGAATAGAGCCTTGGCTCCTGCCAAATCCTGACACAACCAGTAGTACAATATATACTCAATGGCTTGAAATGATAGATGCTCATTTTTGTGGGGTGCAGTTTAAAATATACTCTTTATTTTGTTTGTTTGTTAGGTGATGAATAGCCTCTTCCTTCTTAGAGATTTTGCATTCTTCTCACAGTTCTGATGACTTACCGTGTGTTGACAGTTTTTTTGCTCCAGGGTCTGTCGTAGTTTCATTGCCACAGGGTTTCTTGAGGCTGCCAAGGGAGCTCTAAGTTATATAAGGCTCCCTTTTTCAAAGAGAGGTAAACAACTTATTAGATTAGATTAGATTAGATTAGAGATGGGGCTGTTGGAGAAAACTGAGCGCCTAGGTGAGCCTCTCCCTCTTTGATATAATGAGAACAAATCTTTATTGAAGGGCACATTATTTCTTAATTGGTACATTAGGCTATTGGAAGATCATTTTAATTCCTCATGATTGATGGTATATGTATATTCTTCTCGTGTGAGGGAGCTATTCCATACAAATTTTTGAGTATCTCTCTCTCTGAAAGGATTCAGTACCACCATGTAGATCTATCAACATGACCCTTGGCCCTCACTGCCTGAGGAGAGTTTTTGTTACAAACATGCCCCACCCTCGCTCCCCTTCTCAGCACTGCATTTGTCGTGCCACTAAAGAAAGCTTAGGAACTCTTGATCACAGTGGTCCAGGCAACGATATAGATGTTTACTCCTGTAGAGTGTCACTGGATGCTTCTCAGGACAGGAGCTTAAACACTGCCTACTCCCAGGTCTGTGGAGAAGAAATCCAGATGCCACCAGCTCCTGAGATAATTTTAGCAACCAGCACTGTTGAAGCTGCATGAAGACAAACCTTCTAATTGCTTTTTTCTTGGCCTCACCCTGTCAGTACAATTGTGCTTTTTTACCCTGGTCATTTCAATGCTGCTTTTTCTATCTTCGCCTACCTGGGCTTTCATTTTTGGAGGAAATAAGCAGTACTTGAGAATGACAGGGACTGTGGGCTCCATTATCCTCTGTAGGCCAAAGTGTACACTTTGTACGCTACACAGAGAACCAGTGAGAACCTTTTGTGTGGTACTGTAGGATCTCCGTCAAGTAAGATTTGAGTTCTGGGCGTGAGCATCACTGTGAAAAGGGGGCCCTTAAGAGTAGATACTTATTCCGAGTATTGGCATGAGAGTGAGTGAAGTCTCAGACAGCTGGCCACAGAGGCTTTCTTTTCATTCAGTGAAATGAGTGAGCCTCTGCTATGACTGAACATCTACTATGTGCCAGGCGCTGTGTTTATCAATGAAGATACAGGGACTAATACTCTCAGTCCTCAAGGAACAAAAAATCTGTCCCATTTTTGGACAACTTCTAGCTCTCAGAAGAGAGAGAAGTAGTATGTATATATACATATACCCAATAACCTACTTCATTTTAGGCAAAATGTTGTATTACCTAAACCAGCATCAGGCTTTCTGCTCTGAAACTTAGATAATTTGAAAACAGGTATCTTTGAGAAATCTACTGCATATGGCTGCAGTAATAGGTTTTTAGAAAGTGAATAGAATTAATCACTTGTAAAAATAAAGGCTTATTTTTCTCTGTATCAGCCAACTGAGAAACCAACCAGTTTTTAGACTGTGTCCTCTTCAAGAGACACTATCCGCCAGGTCTAATTAGGGATAGCTACTCTCTTTTGTAAAACTAAGGTTTATAATACTAAGTATCACGACCAAAACAGTTGAGAGTTAAGTGGCAGGCACGGTGGAATCCAGCCAGTCTGACTCTTGACTTTGAATTGCCATCCCGGTTGATTTCTGCCACCCATGGTCCTTGGAAATCTTCCTCCCTGTTTTGCAACTAACTGCAGGTTATTCTTAGATTTAGACAGGAGAACAAAAAGAGTGAGTGACAAGACCAGATGCACTTTACCTCGGTTATGAATACAGTTTGATCGGGTGTCTGTGGGATTTTCTTTCTTCTTTCTAAACCCTTCTTTAAGTAGAATGCAAGATGATAAAGATCAAGAGATGGCAGGGTGGGGGAAACAATAGCCCCTGAATAAGACTCTTAGTAATCAGGCAGGCATTTGTGTCTGGAGTTAGGGATATGAAAGTGACAGACTGACCATTTTGAAGGCTGCCGTCATTACAGATTGGCCTGTTTCTAATTACACATGAAATGAAAGGCTTCAGAGAAGAAATGACCCAGAATACTCAGCTGTTTTAAGTGTCTGATTAAGGTGAGGAAGTCTTGTGAAAACCAAACTGCAAGACTGCACTTCTCCCAATTTTTTTCAAAACTCATTCAGAATCTACTCTTTTTTCTCTACCTTTTGTTATTTTTTTCTGTCCAACTACTTCTGTACCTGAATTTGGAACGTTCACATCTGAACTGTCATGTCACAGCAGGAAACAGATGGCACAATCAGAGGACTTAGTGGGAGGGATTTTAGTAAAGGGACTCTTTCTGAGGTGTGAGCAGGGCTGTGGGAGCTACGGGAGTGGAGAAGCACCAGACACTAGCCCTGGTGGGAAACGGGTACCTCCTCTAAACCTGGAGGGGCAAATGTGTTGCCAGAGACACCTAAGTGCTGACCCTAACCAAGGGGCCAAGCAGGGGTTACTGAAGCATGATGAGAAGGAGAGCGAGTAATTTCCCCATCTTCTTGCCACTCTCTTGCTGATGATTCTCATTGGCCAAACTGAACCAGAAGTCAGGAGTTAAATGAGTCTGGTAGATACATAGAAAATAACTTTCCAGGGCACAGGTCAAGAAGGGGCAGAGCATGGCTCTGCGGGCATATGGCAGCATGCTGGCCTTTCATCAACATAAAACCAATATGGAGATCACATGTATATCAGCAGATTAACTTGCATTTCACCTCCAAGTTCAGAACCAAGGAATTCACCACACATATATTGAACAGACACTATAGGCAAGGTGAAAATAACCGTTGTAAATGCATAGAAAATGTCTTTCCTCATAGATGGAGCCTTCAAATCCTGTGCTCTCAGGGTTTGCAGAACTGGTGCCTCCAGGGGCAGGTGGACCCCATAAATGAGTGAACTGGGCTAGGTGGTAGGTAATGGTGAGGGCTGGGTCTGTTACAAACTCTTTAGCCCTTGCTGTCTGTAAAGGCAAGCAGTCACTCTGCAACACCTAGGAATTCAAGCCTGACATTTTCAGTTTGTCTCTCTCTCTCTTTTTTTTTTTTTTTAACCAAAGGAGCAATATACCTGGATTTTTCTTCAATCGTCTCATTTTTAAATGTTGACAGCTAATTAAATTTTGTTTTTTACAGACCTCAAGTTTAGATTAACAAACTTCTCTTGTTGTGTCCTGATGGCCCCTAAGTTCTTTGGTCTTTTGAGCGCCCCTTTGTCCTGTTCCAAAGGCAATGGCCTAATCCTACTTGATGTGGGAAGGCCAGCTCCCTACCCGCAGTGTCTCCAGACATGTGTGAGGTCCCTCCTGTTGAGTTCTTCTAGCATCTCTCGCTCTGGATTCCTGCTTCTGTGTGCAGGCTGGCATCCCCACTCAGCCTCTTGCCTTTGGTGACAGGCAGATCTCTTTACCTCTTTGTCTAATCCCCTGGGCTACCAACCCAAGGTGATTGTTTCTAAGAGACTTTTTCTGGATGTGTGGAGATAACAGAGCATAATTCTATGACAAAGCAGGACTCCACTTCCGATGCAAAGTCTGATGCCACAAGCTTGGCCACCCTCTTCCCTGGAGCTTCTCCTCAAGTTCTTTCCTTCTTAGGGCTCAGACTGCTGTCAGAGTCCTCCATCCTCTGCTTCCCATTCCAGTGCCTCTTCCATCTCCTCTCTTCTCCAGGTCCCGAGATGTGCTGTCCCCTCCCGGCCCCTACTTTATTACAGCACCTAGAGACAACTCCCAAATTCCTGTGCTGTCTATTCTAATTACTGCCATACTCTTTGTTGCAACATCTCTTGCTTTAGGCTGGGCTCTTACATCACCAAAAGACCCACTGAAATGAACAATCCTACCTAAAAGAACATTTTTCTGCCCTGAATGCTGCCATCCTTCTAGAGCAACCAGCTCAGTCATTGCTGACTTAACATAATGCAACTCTCTGTCCTCTTTCCGTAACCAAAATGCCTCCTTCAGACTCCTTCCTGAAGTCAGGAAGCAAGAGGGTATTCTGAATTGAGAAATAGGGTTTACCTCAAAAGAAATCTACAACTCTGTAAAGTTTGGTAACAGGGAGCGGTAAGGACAGCTTGCCAAGCTGAGACACACAAAACTTTCCTTTTAGAATGCATAGAAATGTAAAAAAAAATTTATATATCATGGCTGATGAGATAGGGATAAACAAAAGCTTTTCTTTTGGAAGGCATGAAAATCTAAAAAAAAAAATGTGTATCATAGCTGATGAGATAGGGAGTGGTTTCAAGGCTAAAACGTGTTATAATCACCCACACAGCTGTTGTAAATGGTGTCCTACTTTGTATTTTTGTTTATTATAGGCTAGAGGGAAATAAATTACCACCTCATTGCCAGCCAATAATCACTTTCCAGGAAAAGGTAATTTATCCTCTGAAAGGGAATATTCCCCCACTCACCTTTTTGATTGCTCCACTGTGTGTGTGACTGTTGGACTGCCTGCTGCCCGTGAAATAGGTGTTTCTAGTCTCCAGACCCAGGTGAAGCTGGGCCAAAGCGCTGGTGAGGCAGATGTGGGATCAGATTGCAGTTAGCCTCTGGCCTTCAGGTGGCGGTCACTGTGGGCGACAGTGAACGTCACAGGTATTTGATGTTATCTATCTCCTTGAACTTGACTCTGAGGGAAACTAGTGTTTCTTCACAAAATGTTGAAGCATATGACTTCCTCCATCATAAGGGTTAAGAACTGGAGAAAATGGCATATGCATTTTAGACCAGGGAGAAAGAAATCTCATTGAAACACACACACACACACACCGAACTTTCCTCAAAACCCCTTACAGTTAATAAAATAGGTACTACAGCAAGATGAAACATTTCTTAGGATATAAATAAAATACCTGAAGATGTCTTTAACTTTTAGGTCATTTATTTAGTTCCTGGTTAGCAAATTGTTCCTGCAAGGAGTAGAAAGCTGACAGAAAGTACATTATATTCTAAAACAGACTGATTATCTGACCCCAAATAGATATATTAACATTAGCTTTCAAAATACTCTATGTTAAGCATAGTAGTTACTTCTCAGAATATGATAAAATTTCATTCTCATACATGGCCTTTCCCTCTTCAAAACCATCTTATTTTTTAAATTATGTATGTATGTACGTACATATATAAATGCTTTTATTTGTATTATTATATTTTTAAAGCCTTTTCTTGTCACACATCCAGATTTTGTTGTTTGTGTTTTTTCCCCTGAACCTTTGTTTCTACCTATGTAGTATGTAAATAATGTTTCTATTTGGTTCCAAACAGATCGATTCCAGGTACCTTCTTCCTCCCATGTAATTTGATTTTTTGGGTCATACAGTAACCTTACTATTTTTCTAACATGTCAACTGTGTAATTTACTAAATATCTCTCTAGATTTCAGACAAAAATTACAAGTACAAAACTGATGGATATGTTGTAAAATGCTCGTATTGCTCTAATAGAACAGGTTTACTACTCATTTGAGATGGGGCAGTGCTAACACTTTATGTGTTGATGCTGTTTCCCATATGGTTAAATAGACCAAAAATCTGTATTTCTTTGTAAAACTTTCAATTAACGTTAATTAACTGCCAAACTTGATGTGCAGGATTTGACTTGCCATTTGTAGATTACGCCCTTGGTTTTCTCTTGCTCGTTTGGTTAGTTTCTTTGCTGCCTAGAATTTTGCTTAGAAGGTGGACAGTTATACTTTCATTGTTGTGTGTTTTCTCTCCACTCCCTCCTTAGCAGTATACTTCACAGATTTAGGGGCAGAGGTTGCAGAAACTTCTACTTAAAGTAAAATTGGTTATCAGTTTCACATTTCAACTAGTCACACCTTTCTCTCGCTCACTGCTGCGGGAGATGGGGAGCTCACTCTGCCAAATCTGTACAGTGAGGACTTGGACATTATTAGATGTGGTTCTATAAAAATGTGCCTCTGAGATCTTTTGTCCCAAGAGCATATGGACTGAAGACCCCAGTTGCTGCAGTTTTGGACTGACCATTGTCTCCAGCTGAGGCCGCACTTCCTGTAGCCAAGAAAAGAATACAGGTGAGATAGTAGGACACACCCATACCTGTGATAAGTGAGGTGCCTTCCCTGGAAGACTAGTTCAAGGGCTTCTTCTGGGCCTGATCAAACCTTTTTCAGAATTACCCTGGAGCTCAAGATTCCTCCTACCCAAAGTTCCTAGCGTTTGCCCCTCCTTCACAGGAGTCAGACCTGCTTCATGGTCTGAAAGATGGCTCTCCCTGCCGGCCTCCTTCCCTTTGTCCCCAGTACATCTCTTGCATGTCACATTCTGATTCAGTGTCTGCTGGTCAGAGAACCTGAACTTAAGCAGATAGCAACCTAAGCTCTGCCTCTAAATTGTTTTTAAAAGTGCCTTTCTTTCCTGCAAATGAAGTTAATCTTTGAGTACTTTGAGTGGAGAGGGTACCATCTTCACAGAAAAGAATTTGTTTATCCATGTGATACATTTCCTGTGTCCTTACATTGTAGTGAGGGCTATAACCCATACAGAAGAAGCTTCCTTGTTGCCCTAGTACATTTTTATACATGATTTTGTGGGCGGATGAAGACAGAGAGAGAGAAACAGTGTTTCCCACCTCCCCCCCATATTAAGCCCAAACATGAGAGGAAGAATGTTTTCATCTTTCTTAGTGATTTTTTTAAATGTTCTGGAGAAAAAGTGGAAGACCCCTTTATTAGTATACAGCCTAGAAATTAATCTTTTTCATTTTAAACATAATTTAATGAAGTAAAGCTCATATAAAGGTAGCCATTTTGAAGTGAACAGTTCAGTTGCGTTTAGTACCTTCAGGGTGTTGAGCCATCACCACCTCCTTCTAGTTCAGCACATTTCCATCATTCCAAAGTAAATCCCCTGACCCGTTAAGCACTCTCTCCCCATCCTCCCTTCCCCCCAGCCCCTGCTAACTACTAATCTGTGTCTTTCTCTATGAATTCATCTATTCTGCATATTTCATATAAATGGAAAACATACAATATGTAGCCTTTGTGTCTGCCTTCTCAGCACCTATAATTTAATCTTGTATTTATTTTCTAATCAAAAATGTCCTTAGCAGTTATGATCATTTCACTCTGCACAAGAGTGATTTTTTTTTTCTCCAGCACCGTCTTCTTTCAAAGCATAAGAAGAATCATCATTGTATTTTTCTTTTCTTTTCTTCTTTAACATCTTTATTGGAGTATAATTGCTTTACAATGGTGTGTTAGTTTCTGCTTTATAACAAAGTGAATCAGCTATACATATACATATGTACCCATATCTCTTCCCTCTTGCATCTCCCTCCCTCCCACCCTCCCTATCCCACCCCTCTAGGTGGTCACAAAGCACCGAGCTGATCTCCCTGTGCTATGCGGCTGCTTCCCACTAGCTATCTATTTTACGTTTGGTAGTGTGTATATAGTGTATATATGTAGTGTATATACGCCACTCTCTCGCTTTGTCACAGCTTATCCTTCCCCCTCCCCATATCCTGAAGTCCATTCTCTAGTAGCTCTGTGTCTTTATTCCCGTCTTGCCCCTAGGCTCTTCATGACCATTTTTTTTTTTTTTTAGAGTCTATATATATGTGTTAGCATATGATATTTTTTTTTTCGCTTCCTGACTTAACTTCACTCTGTATGACAGACTCTAGGTCCATCCACCTCACTACAAATAACTCAGTTTCGTTTCTTTTCATGGCTGAGTAATATTCCATTGTATATATGTGCCATATCTTCTTTATCCATTTATCTGTCGATGGACACTTAGGTTGCTTCCATGTCCTGGCTATTGTAATTAGAGCTGCAGTGAACATTGTGGTAGATGACTCTTTTTGAATTATGGTTTTCTCAGGGTATATGCCCAGTAGTGGGATTGCTGGGTTGTATGGTAGTTCTATTTTTAGTTTTTTAAGGAATCTCCATACTGTTCTCCATAGTGGATATATCAATTTACATTCCCACCAACAGTGCAAGAGGGTTCCGTTTTCTCCAAACCCTTTCCAGCATTTATTGTTTGTAGATTTTTTGACGATGGCCATTCTGACTGGTGTGAGATGATACCTCATTGTAGTTTTGATTTGCATTTCTCTAATGATTAATGATGCTGAGCATTCTTTCATGTGTTTGTTGGCAATCTGTATATATTCTCTTTGGAGAAATGTCTATTTAGGTCTTCTGCCCGTTTTTGGATTGGGTTGTTTGTTTTTTTTGATGTTGAGCTGCATGAGCTGCTTGTAAATTTTGGAAATTAATCCTTTGTCAGTTACTTCATTTGCAAATATTTTCTCCCATTCTGAGGGTTGTCCTTTCGTCTTTTTTATGGTTTCCTTTGCTGTGCAAAAGCTTTGAAGTTTCCTTAGGTCCCATTTGTTTATTTTTGTTTTTATTTCCATTTCTCTAGGAGGTGGGTCAAAAAGGATCTTGCTGTGACTTATCTCATAGAGTGTTCTGCATATATTTCTTCTAAGAGTTTGATGGTGTCTGGCCTTACATTTAGGTCTTTAATCCATTTGGAATTTATTTTTGTGTATGGTGTTAGGGAGTGTTCTAATTTCATTCTTTTACATGTAGCTGTCCAGTTTTCCCAGCACCACTTATTGAACAGGTTGTCGTTTCTCCAGTGTACATCCTTGCCTCCTTTATCAAAGATAATGTGACCATATGTGCATGGGTATATCTCTGGGCTTTCTATCTTGTTCCATTGATCTATATTTTGTATCCTGCTACTTTACCAAATGCATTGCTTAGCTCTAGTAGTTTTCTGGTAGCATCTTTAGTATTCTCTATGTATAGTATCATGTCATCTGAAAACAGTGACAGCTTTATTTCTTCTTTTCCGATGTGGATTCCTTTTATTTCTTTTTCTTCTCTTATTGCTGTGGCCAAAACTTCCAAAACTATGTTGAATAATAGTGGTGAGAGGGGGCAACCTTGTCTTGTTCCTGATCTTAGTGGAAATGGTTTCAGTTTTTCACCTTTGAGGACGATGTTTGCTGTAGGTTTGTCATATATGGCCTTTATTATGTTGAGGAAAGTTCCCTCTATGCCTACTCTCTGGAGGGTTTATATCATAAATGGGTGTTGAATTTTGTCAAAAGCTTTCTCTGCATCTATTGAGATGATCATATGTTTTTTCTCCTTCAATTTGTTAATATGGTATATCACATTGATTGATTGGCTTATATTGAAAAATCCTTGCATTCCTGGAATAAACTCCACTTGATCATAGTGTATGATCCTTTTTTTTCTTTCTTTTTTTTTTTTGCGGTACACGGGCCTCTCACTGTTGTGGCCTCTCCCGTTGCGGAGCACAGGCTCTGGACGCGCAGGCTCAGCGGCCATGGCTCACGGGCCTAGCTGCTCCGCTGCATGTGGGATCTTCCTGGACCGGGGCACTAACCCGTGTCCCCTGCATCGGCAGGCAGCCTCTCAACCACTGCACCACCAGGGGAGCCCGTGTATGATCCTTTTAATGTGCTGTTGAATTCTGTTTGCTGGGATTCTGTTGAGGATTTTTGCATCTATGTGTATCAGTGATATTGGCTTGTAGTTTTCTTTCTTTGTGACATCTGTGTCTGGTTTTGGTATCAGGGTGATGGTGGCCTCGTAGAATGAGTTTGGGAGTGTTCCTCCTTCTGCTATATTTTGCAAGAGTTTGAGAAGGATAGGTGTTAGCTCTTCTCTAACTGTTTGATAGAATTCTCCTGTAAAGCCATCTGGTCCTGGGCTTTTGTTTGTTGGAAGATTTTTAATCACAGTTTCAATTTCAGTGCTTGCGATTGGTCTGTTCATATTTTCTATTTCTTCCTGGTTCAGTCTCGGAAGGTTGTGCATTTCTAAGAATTTGTCCATTTCTTCCAGGTTGTCCATTTTATTGGCATAGAGTTGTTTGTAGTAATCTCTCATGATCCTTTGCATTACTGCAATGTCAGTTGTTACTTCTCCTTTTTCATTTTTAATTCTATTGATTTGAGTCCTCTCCCTTTTTCTCTTGATGAGTCTGGCTAATGGTTTGTCAATTTTGTTTATCTTCTCAAAGAATCAGCTTGTAGTTTTATTGATCTTTGCTATCGTTTCCTTCATTTCTTTTCCATTTATTTCTGATCTGATCTTTATGATTTCTTTCCTTCTGCTACCTTTGGCTTTTTTTTGTTCTTCTTTCTCTAATTGTTTTAAGTGTAAGGTTAGGTTGTTTATTTGAGATGTTTCTTAAGGTAAGATTGTATTGCTATAAACATCCCTCTTAGAACTGCTTTTGCTGCATCCCATAGATTTTGGGTTGTCATGTTTCATTGTCATTTGTTTCTAGGTATTCATTGATTTCTGCTTTGATTTCTTCAGTGATCTCTTGGTCATTTAGTAGTGTATTGTTTAGCCTCCATGTCTTTGTATTTTTTTTTTTTACAAGATTTTTTCCTGCAGTTGATATCTACTCTCATAGCATTGTGGTTGGAAAAGGTAATAGATACAATTTGAATTTTCTTAAATTTACCAAGGCTTGATTTGTGACCCAAGATATGATCTGTCCTGGAGAATGTTCCATGAGCACTTGAGAAGAATGAGTATTCTGTTGTTTTTGGATGGAATGTCCTGTAAATATCATTTAAGTCCATCTTGTTTAATGTATCATTTAACGCTTGTGTTTCCTTATTTATTTTCATTTTGGATTATCTGTCCATTGGTGAAAGTGGGGTGTTAAAGTCTCCTACTGTGATTGTGTTACTGTCGATTTCCCCTTTTATGGCTGTTAGTATTTGCCTTATATATTGAAGTGCTCCTATGTTGGGTGCATAAATGTTTACAGTTGTTATATCTTCTTCTTGGATTGATCCCTTGATCATTATGTAGTGTCCTTTTTTGTCTCTTGGAATAGTCTTTGTTTTAAAGTCTATTTTGTCTGATATGAGAATTGCTACTCCAGCTATCTTTTGATTTCCATTTGCGTGGAATGTCTTTTTCCATCCCCTCACTCTCAGTCTTTACATGTCCCTAGGTCTGAAGTGGATCTCTTGTAGACAGCATATATACAGGTGTTGTTTTTGTATCCATCCAGCCAGTCTGTGTCTTTTGGTTGGAGCATTTAATCCATTTACATTTAAGGTAATTATCGATACGTATGTTCCTATTACCATTTTCTTAATTGTTGTGGGTTTGTTATTGTAGGTCTTTTCCTTCTCCTGTGTTTCCTGTCTAGAGAAGTTCCTTTAGCATTTGTTGTAAAGCTGGTTTCGTGGTGCTGAATTCTCTTAGCTTTTGCTTGTCTGTAAAGGTTTTAATTTCTCTGTTGAATCTGAATGAGATCCTTGCTGGGGGAGTAATCTTGGCTGTAGGTTTTTCCCTTTTATCACTTTAAATATGTCCTGCCACTCCCTTCTGGCTTGTAGAGTTTCTGCTGAAAGATCAGCTGTTAACCTTTTGGGGATTCCCTTGTGTGCTATTTGTTGTTTTTCCCTTGCTGCTTTTAATATTATTTTCTTTGTATTTAACTTTTGATAGTTTGATTAATATATGTCTTGGGGGTTTCTCGTTGGATTTATCCTGTATGGGACTCTCTGTACTTTCTGGACGTGATTAACTATTTCCTTTCCCATATTAGGAAAGTTTTCAACTATAATCTCCTCAAATATTTTCTCAGTCCCTTTCTTTTTCTCTTCTTCTTCTGGGACCCCTATAATTCAAGTGTTTATGTGTTTACTGTTGTCCCAGAGGTCTCTGAGACTATCCTCAATTCTTTTCATTCTTTTTTCTTTATTCTGCTCTGCAGTAGTTATTTCCACTGTTTTATCTTCCAGGTCACTTATCCATTCTTCTGCCTCAGTTATTCTGCTATCGACTCCTTCTACAGAATTTTTAATTTCATTTATGGTGTTGCTCATCAGTGTTTGTTTGCTCTTTAGTTCTTCTAGGTCCTTGTTAAACGGTTCTTGTATTTTCTCCATTCTTTTTCCAAGATTTTGGATCATCTTTACTATCCTTATTCTGAATTCTTTTTCAGGTAGGACTGCCTATTTCCTCTTCATTTGTTAGGTCTGGTGGATTTTTGCCTTGCTCCTTCATCTGCTGTGTGTTTCTCTGTCTTCTCATTTTGTTTTACTTACTGTGTTTGGGGTCTCCTTTTCGCAGGCTGGAGGTTCGTAGTTCCCATTGTTTTTGGTGTCTGTCCCTAGTCGCTTAGTTTGGTTCAGTGGGTTGTGTAGGCTTCCTCGTGGAGGGGACTACTGCATGTGTTCTGGTGGATGAGGCTGTATCTTGTCTTGCTGGTGGGCAGATCCACCTCTGGTGGTGTGTTTTGGGGTGTCTGTGACCTTATTATGATTTTAGGAAGCCTCTCTGCTAATGGATGGGGTTGTGTTCGTGTCTTGCTAGTTGTTTGGCATAGGGTGTCCAGCACTGTAGCTTGCTGGTCGTTGAGTGGAGCTGGGTCTTGGTGTTGAGATGGAGATCTCTGGGAGATTTTTGTCATTTGATATTATGTGGAGCTGGGAGGTCTCTGGTGGACCAGTGTCCTGAACTTGTCTCTCCCACCTCAGAGGCACAGCCCTGAGGTGTGGCTGGAGCACCAAGAGCCTGTCATCCACATGGCTCAGAATAAAAGGGGGAAAAAAAGGAAAGAAAGAAAGAAGATAAAATAAAATAAAGTTATTAAAATAAAAATATCATTAAAATTTTTTTAAATAAAAAAAGGAAAGATAGAAGAAAGCAACCAAACCAAAAATCAAATCCACCAATGATAAGAAGTGCTAAAAACTATCCAAATAAAAAAAAAAAGGACAGACAGAACCCTAGGACAAATGGTAAAAGCCAAGCTATACAGACAAAAAGCACACACAGAAGCATACACATACACACTCACAAAAAGAGAAAAAGGGGAAAAAATATATATATATCATTTCTCCCAGTGTCCACCTCCTCAATTTGGGATGATTGGTTGTCTATTCAGGTATTCCACAGATGCAGGGCACATCCAGTTGTTTGTGGAGATTTAATCTGCTGCTCCTGAGGCTGCTGGGAGAAATTTCCCTTTCTCTTCTTTGTTCACACAGCTCCTGGGGTTCAACTTTGGATTTGGCCCTGCCTCTGCGTGTAGGTCACCGGAGGTGTCTGTTTTTTGCTCAGACGGGACGGGGTTAAAGGAGAAGCTGATTAGAGGGCTCTGGCTCACTCAGGCCTGGGGGAGGGAGGGGTACGGAGTGCGGGGTGAGCCTGCGGCGGCAGAGGCTGGCGTGACGTTTCACCAGCCTGAGGTGCGCCATGCATTCTCCTGGGGAAGTTGTCCCTGGATCCCGGGACCCTGGCAGTGGAGGGCTGCACGGGCTCCCCGGAAGGGTGTGTGGATAGTGACCTGTGCTCGCACACAGGCTTCTTGGTGGCGGCAGCAGCAGCCTTAGCATCTCATGCCCGTCTCTGGTGTCCGTGCTGATAGCCGCAGATCGCGCCCGTCTCTGGAGTTCCTTTAAGCAGCGCTCTTAATCCTCTCTCCTCGCGCACCAGGAAACAAAGAGGGAAGAAAAAGTCTCTTGCCTCTTTGGTAGGTCCAGACTTTTTCCTATACTCCCTCCCGGCTAGCCATGGTGCACTAACTAGCCCCTTCAGGCTGTGTTCACGCGCCAGTCCTCTCCCTGGGATCCAAAGCCCGAGCCTCAGCTCCCAGCCCCGCCCGCCCCGGCGGGTGAGGAGACAAGCCTCTCGGCTGGTGAGTGGCGGTTGGCCCTGATCCTCTGTGCGGGAATCTCTCCACTTTGCCCTCCGCACCCCTGTTGCTGTTCTCTCCTCTGCGGCTCCGAAGCTCCCCTCACCGCCACCCGCAGTCTCCGCCCGTGAAGGGGCTTCCTAGTGTGTGGAAACCTTTCCTCCTTCACAGTTGCCTCCCACTGGTGCAGGTCCCGTCCCTATTCTTTTGTCTCTGTTTTTTTCTTTTGCCCTACCCAGGGATGTGGGGCGTTTCTTGCCTTTTGGGAGGTCTGAGGTCTGCCAGCGTTCAGTAGGTGTTCTGTAGGAGCTGTTCCACATGTAGATGTATTTCTGATGTATTTGTGGGGAGGAAGGTGATCTCCATGTGTTACTCTTCCGCCATCTTGAAGCCGTCCTCTTTTTTTTTTGGTCACTCCCTCACAGACTTCCAGACTTCCAGAGAGCAGAGAGCTTACTGTTTCCCACATCACATAGCTGCTCTCTTTAGATCCCTGTATGAGTGACAGAGAGCATGGATGGTGACTGTGAACTTTATATAATGCTGTAGTGACTGTCAGAACAAATAAGTTCTGAATTTTCTGATGGAATAAATAGATGTTTCAAGGGACTTACCCAGATACCAAAAAGAAGGACACACTATGGGTAGCAGAGGTAGATGGGACTGAGTTTAAAGACTGATTTGGCTTGGCCACTTACTGTGTGTAACTGTGTACTAAGCCTTAGGTCATTATCTGTAAAGGTGGCTAACAGTAGGGCCAACCACATGGGGGTAGTTGTGGAATTAAATGAAATGGGGATACTGGCCCCAGTTAGTGTGGTGCCTGATGGGTAGTAAGCTCTGTGTTAGCTGCTCTGTATGTTAGCTGTTGGTGTGGTGTGTGCTTGTGGAGTGGTAGTTGTGGCAATCGTTGTGGACTTGATGTTATTTCCTGCCACAGAATGTGTATCTCTGAAGTCAGTGTCTTTATAAGGATAAATTCTAAGCACTGGCAACTTTCCAAGCAAAATACAATACCTCTGCCCAAGCTGGAGAAAAGGACAACACATAATTCCTAAATTCTGTTGTCACTGAATGTAAATTCAGGATTCTGGTACCCTTTTTTTTTTTTTTTTTTTTGGGTGAAACTAAGCAAATGAAATCCTGCCATTTGTCCTGCATTCCACCTGAAATTGGCACTTGATCTTGGGATGAATTACTTTGTTAACTAGTGTTCAACTTAACAAGTGTACCTGTTAGCCTTTTAGCCCCCAGATCCCTCTTCTTCTTCTTCTTATCTTTAATGCTTTTCTGTGTTCAGAGCACAGATGAGCCTTGTGATGGCTCTCTGCCTGCTCATAAACCCATTACCTTCCTCTTCCTCAGAGGCATTACTCAGTCACTTTCACCTCTTGACATCTTACATCCTTCTCTCTATGTGCTCATAAAAGCACATAGATTTCTCTTTGCTTTTACGGGAGGAAGTGTAGCAAATTTTTCAGAGTCAGGGCTCTGGATTTTAATCTATACTGCCTAAAAGCTGGGAGCCTAGCCTCTCTCATCCTCAGCGTCTTGATCTATAAAATGGGGAGGCAGTTATGCTGAGGACCTAACGACATAGACCATGCAAAATGCTTAAGGCCATTCCCTGCATATGGTAAATGTTTTCTAATAATAATTATCATGATACTGTAGTTCCTAATTTCTTCACCTTGCTGAAACTAATCTCACCAGACATTACTAGCTGTCACATGTGCCTCTTGCCTCAGACCTTCCTATTGGATTCTACTTCTGCCTTTTCAACTGTTTTCTGGGATACTTCCACTGCATCATTCTTTTCTCACCTTAAATGTGACTTCTTCAAAGGTAGGAATCTTTTTTGATCTTCTCCATCTCTCTTGCCTTATTGTATCACCCAGGTTTAGGTTCATGCAGTGATCTTTGAATACTTCTGAATACCTCTTTTTCCCACATTTCTAAAATAACCGAATCCTATATATTCTTACCTCACAACCTCTTTGTCATCTGTTTTCTTCCATTTCTATGCCCAGGGTCACAGACTAAACCTCAGACACCGTCCTTCAGGACTCAGTACAGTTTCTTAAGTGGTGGCGGTGGTGGTGGTGGTGATAATGTTGACGGCAGTAGCGCAGCTAACATTTATTGAGCTCTTACTTTGTGCCAGGAACTATTTTCAGCCTCAATAAAGGGTATTACCTCACTTAATCCTCACAACAGCCCTCGGACATAGGTACTGTTTCCTCCATTGGAGATGAAAAACTGAGGCTCAGAGATATTAAATGACTTATAGAAGGCCGTGGTACTTAGAGTGGTAGAATCAGGATTTGAACTTGGCCAGTACTCAGGTGCCTGTGTGCTGCTTCCTTAGCCTTTCTCCTTCCTTGCTGAAGTGGTCTCTCTGCTTCCATTGCCGGGTCTCTTTGAGTTTGGGCACCATTGCTGCCAGGTTACTGTCATATTAATAAATGTTATTCCTTGACTGAAAAGATTGGGGGTTGGGAGGTAGGGCAGGTTATCCACACTTAAGTGGGCATATAAATACACTGAAATTGCATGTAGAGGGGGTTGATTTGTTTCTCAAAAGGAAATTAAGAGCTGTAACTTGGATAATGTCCCAGAAGCTCCTTGAGTTGGCATTCAAGGCTCTCTCCAGTCATTCTCCACTCAGTCTTCTCAAGCCTTTCTCCCAATATTCCTGTTCCTACACCTCACCCAGCCAGACCAGTCCATTCACACTGTTTCACCTTGCCTTACACATCTCTCCCCCACCTTCACTCCTGAGGTTTTGCTTACACCATAACTGTATCCTAAGAGACACCCCGTCCCTCTCCCCTTCTTTCCTGTGCATTCTCCAAAGTTTACCCTCTGTCCCACCTCCTTTTCATATCTTCTTGGATGACTCCAAGCCGGTAATAAGAGAACTTCCCTCCATCTACCACAAAACATAAAACAGGGTGACAGTCTCAGAGGCCCTCAGGAGCCAGGCAGGAAGCATGGAGTGAGGCCAGCCAGTTGTTGCCACGTGGGTTAAGAGCCCACTGTGGCCAATTTTTCAAGAGGTGATGAAAATCTAGGTATTTAAGTGCAGTCTCTTGAATCTTTAAAGTTGACAGTTAATTTAAATTAAAAAAATAATTATATGGGGGCAAACAAAATTTGTGTGGGGCAGCCTTTGTGTTTTGACTTCTCTTAAGGAATGTGTTGTCCACATTCATCAATTGGAAGTTGGTCATGCTGTCCGCTTGATGGAATTATCTACTTGATCAGTTTCCTAAGTTGCTTTCAAGAAACTCACGCTCAGTTGTTCGTTTTGTGAAACTATCTTTTTTCATAACAATAAGTGCAGAAAATATGGGCATAGTAGAATCATAATAAATACCAAGTAATCAAACTATTCATTGTATTGAATTGATCATAAATAATACCTTGTTTGGGTGCCACCTTCTGTCCCAAACAGTGATTAGAATTAAAAAAAAAAATCATTCAGTAAAGGCAGAAGCAAAGAGTTTAATAAGCATTTGGCTTAAAACACCCATTTCAATACTTATTATAGTGAATTATCAGGCAACCCCAAAATTGCAAGTATTTTGTGAAGAATTAGAGTTTCTAACCAGAGAAGATGAGACTGAGTGCTTTTCCTCTTTTTAATATTAGAAATTGAGATTCAAAATTAAGCTTTTAAAAATTTGAATACCCATATACTGTTACTCAGGTAAACTGAAATTATTTTCATTTAGCAGTTTTGTTTTTTGTTTGTTTTTTGCGGTACGCGGGCCTCTCACTGTTGTGGCCTCGCCCGCCGCGGAGCACAGGCTCCGGACACGCAGGCTCAGCGGCCATGGCTCACGGGCCCAGCCGCCCTGCAGCATGTGGGATCTCCCCGGACCGGGGCACGAACCCGTGTCCCCTGCATGGGCAGGCGGACTCTCAACCACTGCGCCACCAGGGAAGCCCCATTTGGCAGTTTTGAAGCAAGTAAGTGAATCAAATTTGAAGCTGATAACTTGTAATTACATTGATTTTCATTTTCCTTCTTGGCTGTTCTTCAAAGTGACAATGCTTAGAGCAAATGTCACTTTATCAACAACAGCTTTGCAACACCCTAATTGCAGCAGACGTATTGTGAGAACATGTGAAAAGGGTTCTCAGTGGAGCAGATCAAAGGCTCCGCCAGCCATTAGGGTTGGTCAGCCATCCCAGTAGCCTCCAAGTCCCCAAGAACTTGTGTAGTGATTAACTTTAGTTAAGAGAAAAAATATGGAGATGGGGCTGGTGGTGGTATATATAGGACCCAGGAAGGAGGTGACAGTCAAATAAGAAGTGTTTCTTCTGATAGGTGTATTGTAGGCTAGTGAATAAATAATGAAAGAAATGACAGTAATTAAAATGTGTTTACTTAAATGAATGATTGCTTGAAGTATGGTTGCATGGTAAAGACCTCATTACAAACCGTACTTGGCACATAAATATGATACTAATGTTGAGGGCTAATCAATTTGCTCTCACAGGTAGAGTGATGGGTCGGTCACCTGTGGCCCTGCCTCTCTTGTTTGCATTGGACAAGTCCAATCCAGAAACAAAGATACTTACTCTTGTAGTATTTTATTTTATTTTATGATTTTTAAAATTTTTAAATTTTATTTAACTTATTTTTTATACAGCAGGTTCTTATTAGTCATCAGTTTTATACACATCAGTGTATACATGTCATTCCCAATCACCTAATTCATCACACCACCATCCCCACCCCCTCTTGTAGTATTTTAAAATCTGCTAAGCCAGACATTCATTTTAAAAGCTGTTAGGTAGTTGTAATTTGGAAATTAAGAGCAGAAAGCCTTGGTGTGAGGACAGATGACAGTGTGAGGAATTGTAGACAGAATGTGCCCCTGTGTGTTACTGGAGCAAGATGCCTCACCATGCATTTTCTACCTCCATTTCTGACAGTGAGTCTTCAAAGAGACCGTTACCCAAACTTGCAGTAAATATGGGTAGAGTGGTAATTCTCAAACTTTCGCATGCATCAGAATTATCTGGAAGGCTTATTAAATCCCACGCAGTTGGGGCCCAGCCCCAGAGTTTGTGATGCAATAGGTCTGGGATAGGGCCTGAAGATGTGCATTTCTTACACGCTCCCAAGTGATGCTGATGCTGCTGGTCTAGGGAACACACTTTGCCAACATCTTATATAGAAACTCAGTTAGTGAATGTGAATGAACTACTAAATCTAGCACCTCTACAAGGGTAATGCCATTCCAGTGCAGTGGAAATAAGGGTAATTGTCAGTTAGGAACTTCCTGCCACACAAAGAACCCCAGGCTGACCAAAAGCAGCCAGAGGGTGCTGGGGGAAATTTTGTTCAGAAAATGTGGGTTCTAGGAATGAATATCTTCCACTTAGTAACTTTGTGACTTTAGGCAAGTTACTGAGGCCCACTGTGCCTCGGCCTCCTCATCTGTGTCATGCAGATGACAGTGGGCCCTATCGAGTGAAATTTGGGTGAGGCTTCCTTGAGAGGATGCCTGAAAAACTTTTAGCACAAGAGCCGGTGTGTAGGGAGGGCTGTATTATTATATGAAGCTGTCATAGTGTGCCAAAGGGAAGTAACTATGTATGAGTGCGTATACATCTCAGTCTGTTTGAACTGCTATAATAAAATATCACAGACTAGGTAGCTTATAAACAAGAGGAGTTTATTTCTCACAGTTCTAGATGCTTGAAGTCTGAGATCAAGGTGGCAGCGTGGTTGGGTGAGGGCCCTCTTCTAGGTTGCAGACTTCTCATTGTATACTCACATGTTGGAAGCATCTAGGGAGCTCTGTGGGATCTCTTTTATAAGGGCACTAATCCCATTCATGAGGGCACCACTCTCATGACCTAATCACCTCCCAAAGGCTCCATTTTCTAACACTATGTTAACAGATCCCAATACGTGAATTTTGTGGGGGCACATTCAGACCGTAGCAATGTATACAGGAGAGATGGAAAGGCATCACTCATCTTCTCATATCTGGATGTCAGGTTTGGGCCTACTTAGCCTAGGAGACTTGTCTTGTGCAGAAAGGTACCTGCAGTACAGTTGAGGTGAGTTCTTTGTCATACTAATACCACTAGTGTGCTTAGTTAGGGTTTTATCTCAAATGTGGTGCAAAATATTTCACATGAGATTGTTGACAAGGTATATGGTGTGTTAATGAATGCAGTAGCTGCAGTGAGTAGTGGCAACACTGGTGGTGTATGAACAAGAAGGACTGAGAGAAATGGAGAGAGGGAAGGAACAGAGAGAGAGAGATTGAGAAATAGTGATGGAGAAAGAGGGCAGAGGCAGGAAGGTAAGAGAGACAACTGGGAATTCAGGGCTATTGTTGTATAACAATGCTTTTGACCTAAATTAAACTTAGTCTTTCTAAGAATTCTATCAATACTAATCTGTGTGCATCCATTTATACCGTAACCACTTAAGGTGCTTATTGAGTGCTAGGTGCTGTCCTCTCATATTTTGACTAGTTCAGGAAGTTCTGATAACCCATTTCTTAGGGAGTATAATACTGATAGAATAGAAACAGGGTGAACAAAGCATAGAACCTGCCCCTAAGGAGAACAGACAAGTGGGAGAGAAATCGAAGAATAAGTAAGATATCCTTAGGCAAAGGAGGGGTAAGAACAATATCACTAAGTGTGGACTTTCTAGAACAGAATCCTGGTTAGAATCCTGCCTTCACCCTAACTAGCCATGAAGTCTTGGACATACTGCCTGTCCTTTGTAAACGTGCAGTGAACTCATGCCTGGAATGGATGAGTTATCTGCTTTAAAGGGCCGTCGGTGCATGTCAGGCACGTGCCATTTATTGCCTGGGATACACAGTAGACCCTCCTTAATGAGGGTGTGGGCTGGTTGGTTTGTTGGGTGGTGTTCTTTTGCAGGTAGGGTACTGGGTTTTAGATTAGTGGTTTCAGCCATGTGTACTGTGATGGTAGAAGCATGTAGAATAGAAGACATTGCATGAAGAAGAGGCAGGAAGTGGAGTGTGAGGTCATAACCAGCTTGAAGAAGGATTGCTGTTTACCAGAAAACGAGTGACGCTTGTTCTCTGGGTGTATGAGGGAGCTGGCCGGGCAATTACTGGTTTCTATCCAAACAGTGATGGAGTGCAGGAAGAGGAATAAGGTAATGGTACAATAATCATAGATGCTTTTATGGACACTGTAAAGTGAGGTTGCCCCTTCGAGACTTATTGCCTTGTCATTACTGCTGAATTGCTTCATGGTGTTCTAAATCCTCGAATCCCTCAACTGTGCTGCCAGAAAGGGGATTCCTCACAAGCGTGCAGCTCACTCGTGGTGGTTATGGGTCCTTGGCTTCGGATCACAGCTGTTTGGTGGTAATCAAACAATGGGAGGATGGGGGGGCAAGAAAAAGGTGGGGAAAGAGGGACTCTTCTGGAGGCAGAACAGACCAGTGAACATGGTCTCTGGAGCTCTGTGCCTCTGGCCAAGTTACTTGCTCCATGCCTCAGTTTCCTCATAGGTAACGTAGGGTTGTATTAATATGTGTATAGCACTTAGAGCATTACCTGCTACATAATTAGCACTAGAGGGTTAGTTATTATTTCTATTATTTCATGTAATGAAGGATATTCCCAAATTTTTACAGATTTCCCGGGGCACTGAAGAAATGCAAGGTGATCTCCTAGAGTAATACCGTAAAATCATATTAATATTTAACTCATAAGAATTGTGCTCTACACACCTTTAGAATAACCAACTTATATATAATCATGTATATGACTGTTCAGAGTTACTGTTTTCTTTTAAACTTCTGTGTCTTTATCTCTAATTTGTAGTAATAATTAAATACTATAAAATTAAGTTTTCATGTGGGCTGCTTTTTATTTACTGTGCCCAACAGTATAGATTTTATTCTTAAGAATTGTATACATAAAGCTATGTATCTTGTATTTTGTGGTTGATTTAAGACATTGTCCAAAGTTATTGAGGACATGAGAGATTGATCCTCAGTGGATACCTCTCCACTGTGGCTGGTTGGTTGGTGGTCACAAAACTTACTGCTGCCTTATATTTTTTAATTGGCTGGAGTAGATATTTCTCATTTCTGTTTTGCCTTGAGGTGCAGAATGAAGGAGAGGCATGTGTAAGACACCAGGGTTAGACTAGGTGATGGGTATATAGGAAATGTTATTTTGCGTGAATTTCTTTTCTTTTTAATTGTAACAAGAGTATGTTATGTTAACAACTTATCTGTTCGTTTTTCTTTGCTGTAATAATAGGGTTTTGCTTAGAAGGCTATGTCCATTACTGAGCAATTAAAACAAGATGAGCAGATTTAAAAGCTGCATAGAGGAGGAGGAGAATGCAATGAGCATAAAATTAGACTCCTGACCACAGGTTTTCATTTAAATGATTTCCGGGGTTTTTTTTTTTTTTTTTTTTGCTAGTATATACATGCCTTCTTGCTTTGTTCATCTCTCACACAGTACTTGTCCTAAAGCATTGTGTGTACTTGGGGAATGAATAACAAGCTTCTTGCATTTTTTTTTGAGCCGTTGTGTATTTTTGATTGTGCTGAGGGGCTATCATGGTTTAAAATGGTGGTTTTGGTTTTGTTTCTTTTTAAAGATGTTGTAATTATGTTCCATACTGGTTCAAAATGGAACTATCCTTTGGCAATTTTTATGTGAGTGAAAGCCTGCTTCATCTTTGAGTGTTTTGTCAATTCCCAGTATGATATCAGAATCCAAGCATGAAATGTTGGTTCTTTTCTCCTTCCCAAATTGGAAGATCAAGATTCCTTCTGAAACATTTAATTCATATTTTTAAGATAAAAATAGCATATCATAGAACCAGACAAAGATGACTTGGGGTCACTTCTATTTATTTAATCAAGACTAGTATTTTGTGAAATAGTTGATTTGAAAATTCAGAGGCAAAGCAAGGTGTTGGAGATGACGATACATACATGGTGTAATTTATTTTCTCAGTATTTTATTTTACTTTTCTTCCTTCCTTCCTTCCTTTCTCTCTCTCTTTCTTTCTTCTTTCTCTTTTCTCTCTCTCATCTCTATTGGAGTATAATTGCTTTAGAATGGTGTGTTAGTTTCTGCTTTATAAAAAGGTGAATCAGCCGTACATCTGCACATATCCCCATATCTCCTCCCTGTTGTGTCTCCCTCTCACCCTCCCTATCCCACCCCTCTAGCTGGTCACAAAGCACCGAGCTAATCTCCCTGTGCTATGTGGCTGCTTCCCACCAGCTATCTGTTTTACATTTGGTAGTGTATATATGTCCATGCCACGCTCTCACTTCGTCCCAGCTTACCCTTCCCCCTCCCTGTGTCCTCAAGTCCATTCTCTACATCTTTATTCCTGTCCTGCCCCTAGGTTGTTCAGAACCATTTCTTTTTTTTTTTAGATTCCATATATGTGTGTTTGCATACAATATTTGTTTTTCTCTTTCTGACTTACTTCACTCTGTATGATAGACTCTAGATTCATCCACCTCACTACAAATAACTCAATTTCATTTCTTCTTATGGCTGAGTAATATTCCATTGTATATATGTGCCACATTTTGTTTATCCATTCTTCTGTCGATGAACACTTAGGTTGCTTCCATGTCCTGGCTATTGTAATTAGAGCTGCAATAAACATTCTGGTACATGACTCTTTGAATTATGGTTTTCTCAGGTTATATGCCCAGTAGTGGGATTGCTGGGTCGTATGGTAGTTCTATTTTTAGTTTTTTAAGGAACCTCCATACTGTTCTCCATAGTGGCTGTACCAATTCACATTCCCACCAGCAGTGCAAGAGTGTTCCCTTTTCTCCACACCCTCTCCAGCAATTCTTGTTTGTAGATTTTTTAATGATGGCCATTCTAACTGGTGTGAGGTGATACCTCATTGATTTGCATTTCACTAATGATTAGTGATGTTGAGCATCCTTTCATGTGTTTGTTGGCAATCTGTATATCTTCTTTGGAGAAATGTCTCTTTAGGTCTTCTGCCCATTTCTGAGTTGGGTTGTTTGTTTTTTTGATGTTGAGCTGCATGAGCTGCTTGTAAGTTTGGAGGTTAATCCTTTGTCAGTTGCTTCATTTTCAAATATTTTCTCCCATTCTGAGGGTTGTCTTTTCGTCTTATTTATGTTTTCCTTTGCTGTGCAAGAGCTTTTAAGTTTCATTAGGTCCCATTTGTTTTTATTTCTGTTTCTCTAGGAGGTGTGTCAAAAAGGATCTTGCTGTGATTTATGTCGTAGAGTGTTCTGCCTATGTTTTCCTCTAAGAGTTTTCTACTGCCTGGCCTTACATTTAGGTCTTTAATCCATTTTGAGTTTATTTTTGTGTATGGTGTTAGGGAGTGTTCTGATATCATTCCTTTACATGTAGCTGTCCAGTTTTCCCATCACCACTTATTGAAGAGGCTATCTTTTCTCCAGTGTATATTTTTGCTTCCTTTATCAAAGATAAGGTGACCATATGTGCATGGGTTTATCTCTGGGCTTTCTATCCTGTTCCTTTCTATCCTGTTGCATTTCTATCCTGGGCTTTCTATCCTATTCTATCCTGTTTTTGTGCCAGTACCATACTGTCTTGATTACTGTAGCTTTGTAGTATAGTCTGAAATCAGGGAGCCTGATTCCTCCAGCTCTGTTTTTCTTTCTCAAGATTGTTTCGGCTATTGGGGGTCTTCTGTGTTTCCATACAAATTGTGAAATTTTTTGTTCTAGTTCTGTGAAAAATGTCATTGGTAGTTTGGTAGGGATTACATTGAATCTGTAGATTGCTTTGGATAGTATAGTCATTTTCACAATGTTGATTCTTCCAATCCAAGAGCATGGTATATCTCTCCATCTGTTTGTATCATCTTTAATTTCTTTCATCAGTGTCTTACAGTTTTCTGCATACAGGTCTTCTGTCTCCTTAGGTAGGTTTATTGCTAGGTATTTTATTCTTTTTGTTTTAGTGGTAAATGGGATTGTTTCCTTAATTTCTCTTTGAGATTTTTCATCATTAGTGTATAGGATGCAAGAGATTTCTGTGCATTAATTTTGTATCCTGCTACTTTACCAAATTCATTCATTAGCTCTAGTAGTTTTCTGGCAGCATCTTTAGGATTCTCTGTGTATAGTATCATGTCATCTGCAAACAGTGACAGCTTTACTTCTTCTTTGCCAATTTGGATTCCTTTTATTTCATTTTCTTGTCTGATTGCTGTGGCTAAAACGTCCAAAACTATGTTGAATAATAGTGGTGAGAGTGGACAACCTTGTCTTGTTCCTGATCTTAGAGGAAATGGTCTCAGTTTTTCACCATTGAGGACATGTTGGCTGTGGGTTTGTCATATATGGCCTTTATTATGTTGAGGTACGTTCTGTCTCTGCCTACGTTCTGGAGGGTTTTTTATCATAAATGGGTGTTGAATTTTGTTGAAAGCTTTTTCTGCATCTTTTGAGATGATCATATGGATTTTCTCCTTCAATTTGTTAATATGGTGTATCACATTGATTGATTTGCGTATATTTAAGAATCCTTGCATTCCTGGGATAAACCCCACTTGATCATGGTGTATGATCCTTTTAATGTGCTGTTGGATTCTGTTTGCTAGTATTTTGTTGAGGATTTTTGCATCAATGTTCATCAGTGATATTGGCCTGTAGTTTTCTTTCTTTGTGACATCTGTGTCTGGTTTTGGTATCAGGGTGACGGTGGCCTCATAGAATGAGTGTGGGAGTGTTCCTCCCTTTGCTATATTTTGGAAGAGTTTGAGAAGGATAGGTTTTAGCTCTTCTTTAAATGTTTGATAGAATTCGCCTATGAAGCCATCTGGTCCTTGGCTTTCGTCTGTTGGAAATTTTTAATCACAGTTTCAATTTCAGTGCTTGTCATTGGTCTATTTATATTTTCTGTTTCTTCCTGGTTCTGTCTTGGAAGGTTGTGCTTTTCTAAGAGTTTGTCCATTTCTTCCACGTTGTCCATTTATTGGCATATAGTTGCTTGTAGTAATCTCTCATGATCCTTTGTCTTTCTGCGGTGTCACTGGTTGCTTCTCCTTTTTTGATTTCTAAATCTATTGATTTGAGTCTTCTCCCTTTTTTTTCCTTGATGAGTCTGGCTAACGGTTTATCAATTTTGTTTATCTTCTCAAAGAACCAGCTTTTGCTTTTATTGATCTTTGCTATTGTTTGCTTCATTACTTTTTCATTTATTTCTGATCTGATCTTTTTTTTTTTTTTTTTTTTTGTGGTACGTGGGCCTCTCACTGTTGTGGCCTCTCCCGTTGCGGAGCATAGGCTCCAGATGCGCAGGCTTAGCGGCCATGGCTCACGGGCCCAGCCGCTCCGCGGCATGTGGGATCCTCCTGGACCGGGGCATGAACCCGTGTCCTCTGCATTGGCAGGCGGACTCTCAACCACTGTGCCACCAGGGAAGCCCTCTGATCTGATCTTTATGATTTCTTTCCTTCTGCTACCTTTGGGGTTTTTTTGTTCTTCCCCTAATTGCTTTAGGTTTACGGTTAGGTTGTTTATTTGGGATGTTTCTTGTTTCTTGAGGTATGATTATATCGCTACGAACTTCCGTCTGAGTAGTGCTTTTGCTGCATCCCATAGGTTTTTGATTGTCGTGTTTTCATTTTCATTTGTTTCTAGGTATTTATTGATTTCCTCTTTGATTTCTTTAGTGATCTCTTGGTTATTTAGTAGTGTATTGTTTAGCCTCCATGCATTTGTTGTTTTTACAGATATTTTCCTGTGGTTGATATCTAGTCTCATAGCATTGTAGTCGGAAAAGATACTTGATATAATTTCAATTTTCTTATATTTACCAAGGCTTGATTTGTGACCCAAGATATGATCTATCCTGGAGAATATTCCATGACCACTTGAGAAGAATGTGTATTCTTTTGTTTTTGGATGGAGTGTCCTATAAATATCTCTTAAGTCCATCTTCTCTAATGTGTCATTTAAAACTTGTGTTTCCTTATTTATTCTCATTTTGGATTATCTGTCCATTGGTGAAAGTGGGGTGTTAAAGTCCCCTACTATTTTTGTGTTACTGTTGATTTCCCCTTTTATGGCTGTTAGCATTTGCCTTATGTATTGAGGTGGTCCTATGTTGGATGCATAAATATTTACCATTGCTATATCTTCCTCTTGGATAGATCCCTTGATCATTATGTAGTGTCCTTTTTTGTCTCTTGTAATAGTCTTTATTTCAAAGTCTGCTTTGTCTGATATGAGAATTACTACTGCAGGTTTCTTTTGATTTCAATTTGCATGGAATATTTTTTTCCATCACCTCACTTTCAGTCTGTATGTGTCCCTAGGTCTGAATTGGGTCTCTTGCAGGCACCATATATACAGGTCTTGTTTTTGTATCCCTTCAGCCAGTCTGTGTCTTTTGTTTGGAGCATTTAATCCATTTACTTTTAAGGTAGTTATTGATATGTATGTTCCTCTTACCATTTTCTTAATTTGGGGGGGTTTGTTATTGTAGGTCTTTTCCTTCTCTTGTGTTTCCTGCCTAGAGAAGTTCCTTAAGCATTTGTTGTAAAGCTGGTTTGGTGGTACTGAATTCTCTTAGCTTTTGCTTGTCTGTAAAGGTATTAATTTCTCTGTTGAATCTGAATGAGATCCTTGTTGGGGAGAGTAATCTTGGTTGTAGTTTTTTTCCCTTTCATCACTTTAAACATGTCCTGCCACTCCCTTCTGGCTTGCAGAGTTTCTGCTGAAAGATCAGCTGTTAACCTTATGGGGATTCCCTTGTATGTTATTTGTTGCGTTTCCCTTGCTGCTTTTAATATTTTTTCTTTGTGTTTAATTTTTGAATAGTTTGATTAATGTGTGTCTTGGCATGTTTCCCCTGGATTTGTCCTATATGGAACTCTCTGTGTTTCCTGAACTTGATTATTTCCTTTCCCATGTGAGGGAAGTTTTCAACTATAATCTCTTCAAATATTTTCTCAGTCTCTTTCTTTTTCTCTTCTTCTTCTGCTACCCCTATAATTCGAATGTTGGTGCATTTAATTCTGTCCCTGAGGTCTCTGAGACTGTCCTCAATTCTTCTCATTCTTTTTTCTTTATTCTGCTCTGCAGTAGTTATTTCCACTATTTTATCTTCCAGGTCACTTATCCGTTCTTCTGCCCTATTCTGCTATTTATCCCTTCTAGAGAATCTTTAATTTCATGTATGGTGTTGTTCATCATTGTTTTCTCTTTAGTTCTCTAGGTTCGTGTGAAACGTGTCTTGTATTTTCTCCATTGTATTTCCAAGATTTTGGATCATCTTTACTATCATTACTCTGAATTCTTTTTCAGGTAGACTGCCTATTTCCTCTTCATTTGCTTGATCTGGTGGGTTTTTACCTTCTTCATCTGCTGTGTATTTCTCTGGCTTCTCATTTTGCTTAACTTACTGTGTTTGGGGTTTCCTTTTCATAGGCTGCAGGTTTGTAGTTTCCATTGTTTTTGGTGTCTGCCCCCAGTGGGTAAGTTTGGTTCAGTGGCTTGTGGAGGGGCCTCGTGCCTGTGCTCTGGCGTGTGGGGCTCTATCTTGTCTCTCTGGTGGGCAGGCCCGAGTCCAGTGGTGTGTTTTGGGGTATCTGTGAGCTTAGTATGATTTTAGGCAGCCTCTGTGCTAATGGATGGGGTTGTGTTCCAACTTGATAGTTGTTTGGCATAGGGTGTTCAGCAGTGTAGCTTGCTGGTCGTTGAATGGAGCTGGGTGTGTTACTGTTGAGATGGAGATCTCTGGGAGAGATTTTGCTGTTTGATAGTATGTGGAGCCGGAAGGTCTCTGGTGGACCAATGTCCTGAGCTCAGCTCTCCCACCTCAGAGACTGAGGTCTGACACCTGGCCTGAGCACCAAGACCTTGCCAGCCACATGGCTCAGAAGAAAAGGGAGAAAAAAAGAAATAAAGAAAAAATACAATAAAATAATAAAAAGTTATTAAAGTAAAAAAAGGTTATAAAAGTAAAAAATTAAAAAGTAATAAATTTTAAAAGAAAGAAAGAAGAGTGCAACCAAACCAAATAACAAATCCACCAATAATACCAAGTGCTAAAAACTATACTAAAAAAAACCAAAAAACACACAACAAAAAACGGACAGACAGGACCCTAGGACAAATAGTAAAAGCAAAGCTATACAGACAAAATCTCACAAAGAAGCATACACATACACACAAAAAGAGAAAAAGAAAAAAATATATATAAATATAGAAAAAGAAGAGAGCAACCGAATCAATAAAGACATCTACCAATGATAATACACTCTAAACACTAAACTAAGATAAACATAAAACCAGAAACAAATTCAATGCAGAAAGCAAACCCCAAGTCTGCAGTTGCTCCCAACGTCCACCTCCTCAATTTGGGATGATTCGTTGTCTATTCAGGTATTCCACAGATGCAGGTGCATCAAGTTGATTGTGGAGCTTTCATCCGCTGCTCCTGAGGCTGCTGGGAGAGATTTCCCTTTCTCTTCTTTGTTCGCACAGCTCCTGGGATTCAGCTTTGGATTGGCCCCGCCTCTGCGTGTAGGTCGCCTGAGGGCATCTGTTCTTCGCTCAGACAGGACGGGGTTAAAGGAGCAGCTGAATCGGGAGCTCTGGCTCTCTCAGGCCAGGGGGAGGGAGGGGTACGGAGTGCGGGGCACGCCTGCGGCGGCAGAGGCCAGCATGATGTGCAACAGCCTGAGGTGCGCTGTGTGTTCTCCCGGGGAAGTTTTCCCTGGATCACAGGACCCTGGCTTTGGCGGGCTGCGCAGGCTCTGGGAGGGGAGGTGTGGAGAGTGACCTGTGCTCGCACACAGGCTTCTTGGTGGCTGCAGTAGCAGCATTAGCGTCTCATGCCCGTCTCTGATGTCTGCGCTGATATCCATGGCTTGTGCGGATTTCCGGAGCTTTTTTAGGTGGTGCTCTGAATCCCCTCTTCTCGCGCACCGTGATACCGTGGTCTTTTGCCTCTCAGGCAGTTCCAGACTTTTTCCTGGATTCCCTCCCGGCTAACTGTGGTGCACTAGCCCCCTTCAGGCTGTGTTCATGCAGACAACCCCAGTCCTCTCCCTGGGATCCGACCTCCGAAGCCCGAGCCTCAGCTCCCAGCCCCAACCCTTCCCTAGCGGGTGAGCAGACAAGCCTCTCGGGCTGGTGCGTGCTGGTCAGCACTGATCCTCTGTGCGGGAATCTCTCCGCTTTGCCCTCTGCACCCCTATTGCTGCTCTCTCCTCTGTGGCTCCGAAGCTTTCCCCACCGCCACCCCCAGTCTCCACCAGAGAAGGGGCTTCCTAGTGTGTGGAAACTTTTCCTCCTTCACAGCTCCCTCCCAGAGGTGCAGGTCCCGTCCCTATTCTTTTATCTCTGTTTTTGCTTTTTTCTTTTGCCCTACCCAGGTACGCGGGATTTTCTTGCCTTTTGGGAGGTCTGAGGTCTGCCTGCGTTCAGTAGGTGTTCTGCAGGAGTTGTTCCACATGTAGATTTATTTCTGACGTATTTGTGGGGAGGAAGGTGATCTCCACGTCTTATTTCTCTACCGTCTTGAAGGTCTCCTCTCAGTATTTTAGATTATTTCATTCAATTTGAGGATTTAGACCCTACCTTCTAAGTGCAAGCATTTTCTCCTGCTGTTAAAGCAGTGATACTTGATGTTTTCTTTTACTGGTAATGTTAATAAAGACTTAGGACAAAGAAAGTTGTAACAGGTGGACACAGCATGTTGCCAGGTTTTAAACATGCCTTTAATGGTAGAAAATGCTGAGGAATATTGATTCCCATTCTTTTTACATATATGTATGTACCATCACTCATCAGTACATGGTAAGGAAATGACAAAGCAAGTATGGGACTAATCAACTATTAGGGTTTAACTACTGTGTGTTTGCTTTAACCTACTGTAGAATGTGTGAAAATAAAATGCTTTACCCTGTTCTTGCATGGGCACAGATACCAAACCCTCAAACTGTAGTTGGATTCTCTCAAAGACAGGAAATAACACCACTTAATTCTGCTTTATGCCATCATTTCTGTTGTGAACTCTATCTTTAAGAATTGTGAACGTCATTATTATTAAATAGGTAATAGTAACTATAGAATTAAAAAAAAGAATCTTCTCTAAAGTTGTAAGGCAATTTTGACATTTTTCCAGAAAATACCTACTTTTGTAAAGATGGTCATATTCTGCTTTTTGGTAATTAATGTCTTTTTTACAGTGAGAAAGTGATCCAACACGTTCTCACTGTCAAAATGCTGATGGTGAATTGAATGCTGATGGTGAGTTAAAAATAAAATTACCCTATTAGGTAAGACTAGATAATAAGGATTGACCAAATAGCAAAACAGCCCATGTTGAAAAATATTTTTACTAATATCTGTACCTCTTTACCTTCTAATTGTAACAGTGCCTTTGTTAAGCTTGAAATCTGTGAATGGACAGAAGGAATCTCCCCCCCCCACCACCACCAAAAGCAGCTCACGCCCATGCAAATTGTAAGTCCCCAAATAATCAAGTAAGCGATAGGGAC
Organism: Delphinus delphis; assembly: GCF_949987515.2. NCBI lineage: Eukaryota > Metazoa > Chordata > Mammalia > Artiodactyla > Delphinidae > Delphinus > Delphinus delphis. The sequence goes on along the minus strand of NC_082692.2, from coordinate 75,001,595 downwards.
CATGCAGTTTTAGGGTGTGATTTTCAACCTTGGCATTATTGACATTTGGGGCTGGATAATTCTTTGTTTATGAGGGGACTTTCCTGTGCATTGTAGGATGTTTAGTAGCATCTCCGGTCTCTACTCACGAGATGCCAGTAACACCCTCAACCAAAAATGTTAGTAGACATTGCCAAATACACCTCAGGGGTGAGAAAGGAGGAAAATGGGCCCTTGGTTGAGAACAACTGCTCCAGAGATTTGGGATAGGAATATCTAATTCAAGTTTCCAGTGATTTATGTTTTATTACCAGTCACAACCGTGACTGGGGGGCAAGTCCTTCAGGCCTTTATAAAATGAGATTTCACCCAGTGTTCATGGCTGAAATAAACATCACTTCGGCCTCATCGAAGTTCTCGGAATTCACTGGAAAGCCAGCATGAAAGAGACCCCTAGTTCCTACCTACTTTTCTATCAATATGCATTCTTACTACTTTGTTTTCAGTGCCAATTCATTTTAGTGATGCAATTCAAATGGTTTAGAGTTGCAGCAGATAACAGTCTACCGACTAAGTAGAGTTCATACCTTCCTAGTGAATGAAAATGCAAAAGGAGGAATGTCGCTCCTGATGGCTTGTGTACTGCTAAATTTGATTTGACAGGGTAATCATGACATCAGCAAGAGGTCTCTGCAGGTAAGGGTGGTTTGGCAGGGAGGAGAGTTAGCGTCTGGGGATGATGGCTAATGATAAGGTAGAGGCCTGATTTCTCATTCGCTGCCTCATTCCCAATGCGTGTTGTGCTAGCTGTGCTTGTCATTTGGGAATTTAGACTAGACCAGACGCTGCATTTGATGGACTGTGTACGGTTCTGTTTGGTTTCCGAGAGGCCTGTTGGAGTCAGAGTACCCCCAAATGATTCCTAAGTGAGGAGAAAAACCTGTGATGAGATTATTGAGCTCCATCAGGGAAGAATATGGGTGCTAGGTTGGAGCTGTTAACGGTGGCACAGTTGTTTACTTAACAGAAAAAAGAAGAAGAGTGTTATTTAGAGGGTAAGGTTTTCATGTCGGTAAATAGGAATTTAAAATATTGTACAGTACTATCTGTATTACTGATTTGTAGAGTATTTTCTGACTTAATTAGTATGACTGGTCTGTCTTGGATCAGGCCTAGATTGTAATTAGGGATGATACTAAAGACTTTATTTAACTCCGAGTGCCTGGGGGAAAAAACTTCTTTCCTGCTTATTTTTAAGTGGCCCATGGAGAGACATGGGTAATGTCTGAGGTCTGGGAGTCTCATGTTTTCGACTTTTGGCAGTTTTACACTACTGCTGGTAGAAGGTCTTTAGGAGTCTTATTTGGCATATGTGGCCAACACTCCCCAATTCTGTGTCCCAGAGAGACATCACTATTTCAGGCCCTGCAATTTTTTCCTACTCCAGGAAGCCAATTCAAAGGGACTAATGTTGGCATGTGAGCCTAAATCCATTGACTGGCCTTGATATAAAACCCTGGCCAAGGTAACAGGTTAGGAAATGTTACTCTAGGCCAAAACAGTTCAGTAGAACTGCGTTGGTGTTGTCCAGTGTAGTAGCAATGATTAATTATTTAATTAAATTTAAACGTAAACAGCTACTTATAGCTACCAGGTATGATACTAGACAGTGCAGCTCTAGACTGGGAGAAACATTTTCAGAGACACAATTGTGGACCTAGGATTGTGGTTACTCTGGGCCTTTGGAACAGGCCATACTCACAGAGCAATTATCACAGCCTCAAGCCCTTAGTCTATCCACTTGCACAGAAAAAGAATAATGATTGTATAGGCCAGCAATCCTAGTAAGCTAAGGTTGCAGAAGTCTGATTTAGAGAAGCCTAATATTAAACATAGGCATCTCTGATATTGAAAGGGAGAAGGGGCGTCAGTGCAGACAGATGTTTTAAATCCACTCTCTTCCCTGTTCTTTGAAATTATATCTACGCAGTGGGATAGCTCTATGTGTTTATTGTTGTTTCGTGTCTAACAGTTTTTTTTTGTTTGTTTTTGTTTTGCCCATTAAGCAATTTAGCCCACCTCTGCTAAGCTGGGGAAGAATCTTGGGGGCAAAGCACAAGAACAAAATATTTGGGAAGTGTAGAATTAGTTATGTATGATGACATCAGGCACCAAGGTGTTACCCATGAACTATTTAGTTACTTTATAAATCATGGTGTTTCAAAGGATGCAAGGTGCTTGGTCATAAAAGTAAGTAGCAGAAACCGCTATGTGGCTCTTTTGTTATGTGGTTACCATCCTGCTGGCATGCTAGAACTGGGAAGTGACTGAACTTTATAAATGCTTTTGAGATTATAAAACTTCCAGTCATGCTTGAACCAAGACATCGCTAGTCCCCTGTTCTCTATTGGATTACCATATGATGAATGAAATCACCTAAGAAACATTCCTCCATCTCTGCCTTATCAGTTCAAAAGGCTCAGAGTGGTTGGAAGCTGGTAGTGATAATAATTGATGATTGGTTTGTATTTCTAAAAAATGTCTGAAAAGATGGAAAATACGCAGACAATTAAACTTTGACATATGCGAAAGCATGTAGATATTCACAGTTCCATTCCTCTAAAGCCTTTTAAAAATTAAAAGTTAATTTTGCTTTATCTTCTTTTTCCAACAAAGTTATACAACCTTGAGAAGTTACTCTAAGTCCCATTGTTGTCATTGTAAAAGGAAAATAATGAGAGCACCTAACCCTTAGGAGTGCTATGAGGCTTAAATGAGATAATAAATATATAGATTCAGCACAGTACGTGGATGACACAAATTTCTCCATAAATTGTAGCTATTGTTATTGATGTTGCTGCTGTTGTATATCTTAAAGGTTATGTATTAATGATAATATTGTAAATTTAAACATACAAAGGCAGGGTTTTTTTTTTTTGTTTTCCCCTAACCTGGGAATTCTTTTGCCATGCAAATCAATCTCCATTAATTTTATTTGTTTTGTAAATTAAGAGTTTTTTATACCAGGTGTTTTGAAAGCTAGGCACATTCTTACCTCTCAAAAATGGCTCTCTCAAACTTACCAGATGGTTTATCGTGACAATAAATAGATGTACCTTTTAAGATATTGACTGATTATACAAAATCATATTCCAATGACTTAAAAATACTTATTTATTTATTTTTTATTAATGACCTGCCTTGAATGCTGGAGTAAATGGCATGCCAAGCTTACTCTTGTTGAACCAAGATTACTCAGTTTTCTGTTTTCAGAAAGTGAAAAGTATCTCTAACTTATTAAGTTAAAGTTTTGGTATTTTTAGAATGTAGTTCCCTAAGAAAGATTACATGCTATGTATTTTCATATTTATATTTAATTAATGTTTCAAATTATCAACATAGAGTATCTGTAGTGCTTGGATTAACTAGATAACTCTTTCAGTCATTTACTCACTTAAAGCAATATTTTGAGGAATGTTTGATTAATTTGAACTATTTCATCTGGGAAGCTGGAGTCTGATTATGAGAATTATCTGGGGAAAACGCTTCTCTTTTCGGGTGGAAGGATATATTTAAATTTAGAATGAATCTATTCCTTATGGCCTCAGGGTGCCTGTGCATTAATTGATATTAGGATAAAATCTTGAACAATTAGAGATAAGTATCTAAAACTCAATTAACCTTTAGCTGTTCACCCCATAGCAGTAACATGCTCTCGTTTTCACTCCTGTGGGATTAAGTGGATTCTTTATCATTGTACAACCAAAGACAAAGGTCAAACTCTGCAAGACCAGTTTCAGCCAGGCCACATGAACAAATCTCCAGGGATGGGGGATGTGCATCGCTTACCTGATTCGTAGTGCTTTCAGTAGATGATAGTATTCTCCTTCCCGTTAATGCATTATTTTCATGACTCCATGTTGAATCTCTCTTCAAGTTACTTTGTGATAATGGAATGAACTTCCCAGCCTGGGCCTTAAGGCTCACATTCATGTGATAATCACCATGATTTACTTCCATCCAGTGTTTGAAGGTCAGGAATTGATAACTCTTCAAATACATTTTTCATTTTTTCAGAAGACGAAAAAGCAAAATGTCATACCCATCTTAAAATTACCTTAATAGTAAAATAATTTTCTCATATTGGTTTGACATGTTAAATCTGTGTAGGTTGTTCTGTACTTTTGACAAATACTTCCATTATTTAAATTATTGCTGAATGATAATAGCACTTGGCAGAAATTTCTTAGTATTTCAACCTTCAAATGATTAAATGTCTCTAGACTCATCATGAGAAGAGACATGAAAGGGCCACGTGAGCCCTGATGGTCTTGGTTTGTCAGTTTTACCTGCTAGGCCACCTGAAAAATTAGGCACACACCAGATGAAGAAAATTTAGGCACAAGTTACAATTGTATGCTTTTCTATCACTCTTCATAGTGAGCTTATTTGGGTCGATACTACAGGTTTTCATAATAATGGTCCCTACATTGCTTCATTTGATTCAAAACATTGATGCAACAAACTGTCTCTTATTTATTTAAACCATTCACTGATTGTCTTAATCATTAATCCATGAATTTGTGTAACACATATGCATTATTCAATTTTTATGTGTTCTTCCAGCCCCACCCCCATGTTCTCTTAGGTTGAGTCTCAATTCAGGATTTCATAATGAGAGGGAGGGCTATGCACTAGCATTTTTTATTAGAAATTCTTAATGGAAGTACTTTGGATCTCTGCTTGTTGCAAGCATTTGAACTGTCTTACCTTAATGGTTCTTCCCAGGGTGAGAGCTATCTACTTGGGTGCTGCTTTCCTTCCAGCCTTATATCTTAGTTGCCTGTGTACTTTTCTGATTTTGAATGCAGACTGTGTGTTCCATGGTGAAAGATACTATAACTGTAAAGGGCAGACATAGGTATGGAGAGATGCATATACGGATGAATGATCAAACCAGTTAATTGAGAAAGAACAAACCACATACATTTGCCAGTGAATTGTAGCCACCGTTCTCTGGAATTCGTATCTTCATCTATACCGTCCATGCTTGTATGTCGCGATTCCCACTGGGGGCATTAAGGTATCTGTATTGCATACTGTATTATGACAGTATATTTTTCTTTTGTTTTCAAAGTTGACAAAGAATAACTATTGAACATTTGCTTCTGGAGACGTTAACATGTTTAAAAGGATTTAAGAAAATTAGCTACTATGCTCTGAAGGTAAAATGTTCATTTAAACTAGGGAGGGACAGCTTCTTTGTGCCAACTTTCTTACACCTTCCTGTGCTAAAGTGTGCATTTGTTTTGCATTGATTTTTCTCGTTTGCAGAAGAGTGTCATCATTAACATAGCCAGAACAGATTATAGAGCAAAATAGAAGACTCTTTTCTGAAGGCAGCTGTGTTTGTGTGTGTGCGTTTTGTGTGTGTTTGTGTGTTTAGGAAAAATCTGTAGCAAACACATTTTCTGACAGATTTTGGTAATTTCTGGTAGCACTTTCTGGACTTTACCAGAACGTTCACACCTTGTAAACAGCTAGTGTTCCAGTTTTCTTACATCAACTTTTGGTATCCATGTAACCAACAAATTAGTCACTGATATTAAGTGATAAAATAATGAAAAGTTTTATTTAAATAAGTCGGTCAGTAGCTCTTTGAGTAGGCACTGTGTGTGTGTTAGGTGTGGACTATTTGAGTGGGATCAAGACAGTCTTGATAGTTTAGTGGGGAAAATGGTCATTAAACAAATAATTATAAACACTATACAACTGCAAATGTGCCAAGTGCTACAAAGGAGACATACAGAATATTAACAAAATAAAAGAACTTAAACTTTGTCTTGCCTGTGATTTTGTATGGTAGGTGACCCCTAGCCCCATGTGGCTATTTAAATGTAATTTAGATTTCTTTTATATATTTAGATTTCTTTTATTTTAAAGTTATTTAATTTAATTATAATTAAATTTAAAATTCACCCCCCAGTCATACTACCATATTTCAGGTGTTAAGTGGTCACATGTGGCTACCATACTGGACAACTTGGCTTTAGAATACTTTCATCGTTGCAGGGAGTCCTCTTGGACAGCCTTGCAGCTATAGGTTCTGAGAGGATCTCTGCAGAACAGATGTTTAAACTTAGATGTGATATCTGAACAGGCAATGACCCAATGAAAATTTAGGATAGAGGGGAGAACAGTCCTGGCAGAGGAAAGCTCTAGCATATGGAAGTAACCTCAATTAAACTTGAGCTGTTATGTTCTTAGAATGGTATTACTATTATTCCATGCATGCCTATTTTAAGAAGGTATAATAGTATTGGTATTTTCAATATTACTGTAAACATCTAAAATTACATCTTATTGGGCTCTGCTGAAGGATGGTATTACATTCAAAGAATAATAAATCTGGCATCCAGGATAATTCAAAAGCATTTAAAAATCTTCACTACAGTTTTTGTTTGTTTGTATTTTTCTTTCTTTTTTTTTTTTGCAAAACAGAAAAAAGGAAGAATTCTTTCATAACATGAAGTGAAATCTTTTAGCATCTTTTCTCTCCCTTCTTTCACTAACATACACCACCGCTACTCTTAAAGTCTCTCTCCCTTCTTCTTCCAGAATCCCAGATGTCTTATAAATCTTGTCAAACTCGGGTTTTGATCACATGCTTTAACTTGTCCTGTTCTCATTTTTTCATTTTTTTCTGATATCCTGTTATCTGGCTATTGGACAACAAAGGAAACTGCAAGAGCTGATTCAGCGAGTAACAGTCCCTCCTCCTTAACAGACTTTTTCAAAAAGACACTCTCACCCAACTATTATCACATCTCAACATTAAGGAAACATTCTGAATGCTTATGGGAGAATTGATTATGCTATTTGGTCTTGACTTTGGGCTCCACAGGTTTTAGAACCAAGCTGTTACTTTGATATGCATATTCTATAGTTCCATGCTGGAATTATTTTTATATAAATGTCATTACTTTGCTTGAGAGGCTGTCTTGTAGGCAATCTAGTGAGTGGGTTTATTTTTTCATTTTCTTAGCACATTGGAGGTAAGAAAGCTAGAATGGAAGACCCCACTGGCCATAACTTGCAGTCTCCAAAGGCTGTTATTATAACTCACATGGTTTATTTTTTAATAAAAGATGTACTATCACTCAATTTAATCGTTTTTGTCCAGCTTATGTAGAGTAACATTGAGTAAAACCTTACAGAATTGGATTAGCAGGGGAGGAAGTTAATTTTGAATAAGTAGAAGCCCAAGACTTAATACTTCCAGTTGCAAAAAGTAACTAAATCTAGACTGTGTTGCCAGCACACATTCTTAATAGGTCTTTTTAAATGATTAGGTGAGAATTGTTTATAATTAAACTATGAGTTGTCGTTTTGCTAAGTTCCTAAAGGATTTGAGATTGATTAAATATTGTGGGCTTTATTCCTCTGGCAGGGTCAATTTTTATTTGTTTTATATTTGAAAAAGTAATTAGAATTTGTGAGCATATTCCAGTGTCATACAAATTTCAAGAGGAACCCAAACCATTAATTTTTGAAAACTGTATGTAATAATCCCAATGAGGAGATTCACCGTGTACAATACTATAGGTTCTACCTTCTCTGTGGCTCCTGTCCCTTCACTTTTCTCTGCTCCTGAATCACCAAGATCACTTACCTAGACAATAACCCTCTAATTAGTCCGTCGGCTTTCAGTCCTACTTACTGCCTTTGACCTATTCTCACGTGGCTGCCAGAGCTGTTTGCACCAGAAGTTTGAAATACAGATTTAGGAATGGCAGTTTGGAGTTCCACTGAAGTTGTACTCTTTCCTTGACTGCTTATTCTTTGTGGTGTTTTTTTCTGGTCATTAATGGACACGATGGGGATAATCACTGGCTTCCCCGCTATCACCAAGAAGTGTTGGGTCTCTTCACTGAGCCAGGGGAATCTGTGAACCTGGTCATGTTCATCTGCTGCTTTTAAAACCTTTGGTGACTTGCCATTGCTTTTAGCATAAAGTCCTAAATTATTAACATGGCCTCTGAGCTCCTCTGATGCCGGCCCTGCTTATTTTCTGACTAGTCTGACACCATTCTGCCTTGCTGTCTCTACTGCAACCACACTGGCCTTCTCTCTTCTCAGACGTGGCAAGCTTCTTCCCATTTGATGCTGTTCTGTCTATCTGAAAGTTCACTGAGATCCTCTCATTCTTTAGGTCTTCGCTTAAATGCCGCTTTCTGAAGTCCTCCTTCTCTGATCCCATCCTCATCCGCTTTCCCTACCCTCAGACTAGGCTAGATCAGCTCAATTATCGCCCTCATGGCAATGATCACAATTGTAATTAGATCACTACACATTTAATTATGGAATTAATATCTAACTTCTCTGCCAGACTAAAAGCTTCTGAAGGCAAAAGCAGGGTCTACGCAGGTTATGTTGTCTCCCCAGCACCCAAAGCTGTGACTGGCACTTAAAGGCCTTTACTAAATATTTGCTGAATATTTCTATTTAATACAAATTTAATACAGTTTTGGAGACACTTTGAAATTTTGGTTGGGTAGATTTTAGAACAGAAACAGGTTCTTCTCTATTTGATTATGAAACCCAACACCAGCATATTAAATTCTTCACTAGTGGCTTAAATCTTTAAAACCAGCCTGAGTCATTTGATTTCCACTTTAAATGTACTGAGCTCAATATCAGAAGAAACTTTAATTTCAGAGGAAGTGCACTGATCATATCAACCACCAAATATATATATATTTTTTGAAGTCTGTGGGGGAAGTAGGAGCCAAGATAAGGAAGAAATGAAAGACATCCTAAAGCATACTGAGAACTGCAGATAAAAGAAGCAGCTTGTTAGAAAGAGGTTAATGCATATTGGAGTAGTTGTCGCTAATTTCACATAAGTTTGCCATCAGGAAGTCAAGAGCTTTGGGTTGTTTGTTTATTGAGTTTGTACTCCTGACTTTTTTGGCCCTGGACCAGTAATTTATAATCCAGGTGTGGAGGTGAAAGGGGGAAAGGAGACCAAGAAGGGAAGAGAGAAATAAAGAGAGGTAGAGACAAGCAAACAGACTGGTGACATTAGATCTATAATTTAGTATAATATTCTAAATAGATAAATTACAGATAAGCCACAGTCATAGATTAATCCTCCCCTTATGTTCTACACAGTGGTAGTGGGTATTTCGGAGGGAAGGAAATACATGGTGATGAAGGGCTGGTTGACGTTGCCTGGGTAAGTGTGGAAAGTTGGTTCAAGTGGAGCTTCACAAGTCTCTTTGTTTTCTGACTTTTTAGAGAAAGAGGTAGAATATTCAGCATTTCCCGGTCTTGCTGGGTTGTGTAACAGCATTTCTAGTTCCCAGACACTGACATTTATACTAACACTTGTGATCAGATACCATTTAAGTAAAGGTAGAGGAAGCATCTAAGCCATTCCAGAGATAACTCCACAAGACAGTGACTTACATAATGAAGACGCCTTTTCTTGGCACCTCTTTTATAAGCTCTGGGCCTAATGGTGTAAAAATATAGCAGGGCCTTGCCAATTTTTACATAATTATGAGGATTTTATTGTGAAAAGTAACTAAAATTTTAATGGGATAGGTGCGGAAACCTAACTTTATATAACTTGTTATGGAAACAGTTTGAGTTAAAAGAAACAACCAAAACCCTAAACCAAGTTCTCAAATAAGCAGTCATTGCTCTCCCTCCTCTCTTACTCCCCTGACCCTGCTCCTACCTTTGCCATTGGCCATCAAATAATTTGTGAATATTCATCTATCTGGGCGTATTTTTTAAAATGTATTTCAGAAATACTGTTACAATTATTTTTTATAATTTCTAAGTTAAATCGTAGAAAAGAATGATAGCTTTAGTATTAGAAATTACTATTGCTCTTCATTCCAATAATATTGAAAAATAAAAGGAAGTGCCCTGAAGCAATTGCTACATCATCTTATTTAAAAAGTGCCACTGACAGGGACACTATGTACTTCTAGTGACTTTAGACTACTTTGATTTAATCCTCTTCATTTCCTTTAAGAAGGTTTGCTACACTATAAAATGCATTTTTAATAGAGATTTTATTTTAAAGCACGACCTCTGTTTCTCTCACAAACGGTTCTAATAACATTTTGATTCAAATCCTGGAATGCTAAAGCTAGAAGCAGCATTAGAGGTAGTCTGGTCTTACTCTCTGAACAGGAAGCTGGTGTCAGAGGCAAGATAGGACTTGGGTCTTCTTGCTGGAGTTCTGCTGTTCTTTTCCTTCCTCTCCACCTCTATGTAAAAAGGCAATAACACCCACCTCACAGAGTTATCCTGAGACTAGTGCGATAATGCATCTGAGGCACTTCAACATGCTGCTTGACACATAGTAAATGCTCATTAAGTCGTAACTAAAATGAATATCATTAGCATCATCAGCCATTCAAATATCCATTGAGCATCTGCTATGGGCTTTGGAAGGGCATCTGCCCTAATGGTGTGGACCCATTCCAAGCTCTTTAGGTAGCCCCCACTACTGGATCTGCCACAAACAGGGTACAATAGGGTAGCTCCCTAGAACAGATTTCTAGTTTTCTAATTTTCCTCAGCATTCTCTTTTATAAAATGGGTCTAAGATTTACAGAGAATTTTGAGGTAAAAAATGGAAGGTGATTTGTGAAGGCCAGATTTACTAAAGATACTCATTTTAGGCAGATCCATGCTCTTAGGTTGCCAGTTCAAATATTTTTAAAAATTACTGAAAAATTAAAATTACTTGCCAAATGATCATCACAAGATAGGGGAAAAAAAACCCTAACATGTCTCATCTCTAGATTGTTTCATTTTTTTTTAAATGTATAACTACATGTATACTACATATCCATTTGTCCATATATTTTATATATATGTCTATACACACACACATATATACACTGTATATGTGAGGAGCTAAAAATTACATAGATTTGAAAACTAGTCTAGTCATATTTTAAATAAGCAAAGAAATATAGGCCATAGGCAGTGGCTGGTCATGACAATAACTAGATGCTTTTTCTGAATTTTAAAGTGTCGGTTGTCATACTGATGTTGATTTCAACAGCTTTGGTCACAGCCACTGGGCAACACCCCACACTTCAGAATTGCCGTTGAGAGCAGTTTCAGTGTTCCCTCTGTGCTTTAATGGAAGTGGATATTTTTCTGTAACTCATCTATCTGTCACCCAGCATTTATTGGAGGTACCCTGTGGGTGAAGCATTGTGCTAGTTCATGGGTGAGGAAATATACATTTGTTACACTTCCTTTTCACAAGTCATTTACCATCTAGTAGGGGACCAACAGATCATTTTAAATGTAGTATAGTAAAAGAAGTGGATCAAGACAAAACAGAGGCTGGAAGAACCAGGCTATTCTACTGGTTCTCCTACTATTCAGGAGCTCAGAGGTAGAGACGTTTGATCTGGGCCCCAGGTATGAGTAGGAGTTTAATCTCAGGCAGATGGCCTGACTGTTGCAATAGGTTGAGATCCTGAAATTATATGATACATTCAAGAAACCTCTCAATGGTTTGGTGTCACTAGAGTGTAAATTATCAACGAGGAGACATGGGACTTAAGGAAGGAGAGATGGGAAGAAGCAAAAGCAATGTGAACTTTATGCTGGAGATGTCTGAGTGTATTTGGTAGCATTTTAAAAGATGGAAAGGTCTGGTCAAATTGATGTTTTAAGAAGAGCAGTTGGGAGTTGAGGTATGGATAGATTGGAGGGAAGAGACCATTTGAAGGCTGTGGAAACAGATTAGGTGAGCAATGAGCAAAAGTTCTCAGTAGAGCAGGGGTGGAAGCAAGGGGACAAACTTGAGATATAATGAAAGCCAGGAACTTCTGGGGCTTAGTGATGGATTGGATACGTGAAAGGGTAAATGAAAGGAGAGAGAGTTCACTTCTGGGTGACTAGGCACATAATGCAGCCAGAACGGAGGTTCAGGAGAAGGTACATATTTTTGTAGGAAGAGAAGGAATTATGTTTTGGAGATGTTGAGTTCAAGGTGGATATCTAGGTGGATGTTTAAACTTAGGGGGAGGTTTGACCTTGGAATATTGATTTGGGCATCTTCAATGAACTGATGCTAATGAAAGCCCTAGGAGGAATTTCTTTCTGGGAGGGGATCTGTAGTTTGAGTAGAAAAACACTCCCAACAAAATTAATTAGTACCTGAAAGAGGAGGGTAGAGAGGAAATCTATTTTTATGTCAGCTTTTAGACTTGATTTTTTGCTTGACCTCAAGTTCTAACTGAATTGGGCCTCAGAAAACATGAAGTCATTTTGAATCTTGGCCAAATATGTTGTTAATTCAAGCATGTATCCATAAACTTAATGTTTATGACATAAGTTTTTCTAATGGCTCTTCCTCTAACATATTATGAAAAAAATGACACTATGTGTGAAAAATGAAGGTTCCAAAGCTCTCTGACATAGGCAGTGAATCACTTACTGTTGTAGCAGACACTTTTCTTTATTAGGCTAATATAGATATGTTACAAACACTGTTTTTATGTAGTGTAGAAGTTATTGCCAACATGGTTAATCCTGACTGTTTTTCTCTACGACTTAAAGACATTGCATGAAATACTCTTGAGCCTGCCTTTATATTGGTTACCTTGATTAGGATTTCACTTGAGCAGTATTCTCTCGAAGGTCATCAATTGACATAAACATATGTAGTTGGTTTACTGCCTACCAGTTCAATGTTCAGATTCAGTATCAACCATGATAGAATAAATGGCACAATTTACCACAGTAAACAACTACAAAACTGGACAAAATGTATAGGACAACTGATTTTAGGCATTGGAAAATAGCCAGTAGAGGTATGATCCTTGAAAGGGAGGAAACAGGCAAGATTTCCTTATATCTCGAGGGGAGGCCACAGTGGAGAGTCATGGTGTTCATCTGAGTTGGAAGTTCAGAGCTGCTGAAGTGGCTAAAATTTGACAGGGTACTGGAAAGAGGAATCTGTGCAGAATAGGACACAGAAGTAGACTCGTGGTGGTAACCTGCATGTTATTTGCCAGGGCTCTGCTGTACATGCACAGAGTGGGACTCTGTAGGACCTAGCAGAGGATGACTTCTGCAGGGCTGAATGCTCAACAGAGATTACAAAGGTCATACAGTGCTGAGAGATGTTGGAGTCCTGGCCAGAATGGAAAGTTCTGGCTGAACAGCTCAGAAACTTAGCTGAGAATATAGAAAAGCCACACTTCAGGAGTAAGATCATAATCTTGAATGAGGACCATTTCCTTCAAACTAAGAGTAGAACCAAACAGGTCCACTCTAACAGAGTATTAAAAAAAAAAAAAAAGTCAAGAGAATCTGCCAAAAATTTAAGTGACTGCCCAAATAATACTTCATATCTGTAAGGGAAGAAAAGATAATCCAGACACCTTGTTGTGTATCATGTGTAATTATGATATGTGTGAAGAAGCAGGAAGATATGATATCCAATCAAGAAAACAAGCAGTCACTGGAGACAGATGCCAAGATGATCAAGATATTGCAGTTATAGCTATTATAACAATGTTCAAGAACATAAAGAAAAAGTTTGATGTAGTGCCTGAACAGATGGGGACTTTTGGCTGAGAAATGATAACTATAAAAAGAAACAAAAGGAAATACTAGAATTGAAAAGTGCTGAAATGAAAAATGTAATAGACGGGATTACCAGCCAGTTAGACTCTGCGTGATAAGAGGTTAGTGCACTTAAAGTCATATAAATAGAAATTACCCAAGCTAAAGTACAGGAAGAAAAAAGTGAAAAAAATATGAATTATTTTGAGGTGGATCATAGACTTAAATATAAAAGCTAAAACTGTAAAGCTTCTAGAACAAAATGTAGAAAAATATCTTAGAGACCTTGGGCTAGACAGATTTCTTAGAGAGTAAACAAAAAGCACTAACTACAGAAGAAAAAAATAATCAATTGGAGTTCATTAAAATTAAAAGCTTCTTCTTATCTAAAGACTCAGTTAAGAAAAATGAAAAAAAAAATGAAAAGGCAAGCTACTGTCTGGAAGAAAATACTTATGCATATGTCTAATAAAGAGCATGTATTTAGAATATATATTTAAAAAAAAAACTACTACACTCGAATAACAAAAAAAACCCCCACTCAAGTAAAGGGTAGAAGATTTCAACAGACATTATCCAAATGTATAAATATAAATATGTGTTTTATATATGACCAATGATTCCATTAAAAGATATTCAATATCATTAGCTATGACTATGGGAAAAAAAAAACCAGAATAAGATATCTCTGTTCCCACTTGAATAGCAACAATTAAAGTCTGTGGTGACTGATGACCATGAGTAACAGAAACTCTTACACATTGCTGGCTGAAATATAAAATGATACAACCACTGTGGAAAATAGTTCCGTTTCTCGTAAAGTTAAACATATACTTTATTACCCGGCAATGCTCCTCTCTGTGTATTTACCCAAGAAAAATGAAAACATAGATCCACAAAAATTTTTCTATACAAATGTTCATAGTAACTTTATTCATTGAAGCCCTACATTGTAAATAATTCATAAGTCCTTCCAGAGAATAAACGGGTGCTCATTTGTATAGTGCAGTACTGTTCAGCCATGAAAATTATAACTCCTGATAAACACAAAAGCATGGATGAATCTTAAGCAGTTGAAAGAAGGAGACAAGAGAGAGTACATATTGTATGATTACATTTATATTCAAAAACAGGTAAAACTTATCTGTATCAAAATCGTATCAGTGGTTGCCTATAGAGGTGATGGGGCTTGACTGGAGGGGCCGCTGGAAGCTTCTTAGGATGATGGAAATGGTCTCTAACTTGATTAGGGTCTTGGTTTCATGTGTGTATACATTTGTCAGAACTTACGCATTATAAAATCTATTTCATCGCATGTAACTTTTACCTCAATTATTTAAAAATATAGGATTTTTTAAAACAAGCAGTGAAATAATTCAAACTGCTAATGATTTTGCATAATAAATCAAGGTAAATTTGTTCATAATGTATCCAGTGTTTCAAATTCATCAAATGCATTTTGGCTAAGAATGTAATCTAGAAGGGTTTATTTGTTGTTTTATGATGTGGTTTGTATTTTTCCTACCTTTTATGTTTTTTTAGGATAAAAGTTTGCTTAGAATTTCCATTGTCTTTAGAAAGGAGCAGAATTAAATTAGCAATTTTCCCTCCAATGAAAACCATTTATTCCCTAGACAATTCACTGAAATGTTGTATTCTTAAAATTAAAAAAAAAAATACTCTGGAGGGACATTGAGGAACATTATCTATTTTATCCGAGGGAATTGGCTCCTGGTTGAGAAACAGGCCCTGGATAATTGAAGCCATTTGTCTGAGAGCTGAATGTCCAGGCAGGAATAGGACCTGGCTTAATTGAAAAGAATTGACGCTACAACATTAAGAACACTGATCCTCTGAGAATGAAAAAGAAAGGGCCAGGCCAGGGTCCACTAGCATTTAGCATTGTTAGAGGAAGGTTGTGTTCATTTTACAGAATAGTTCTCTGGTGATGAGCATCAGTGATAATGGACTGACACAAAAATCTCTTCTTTTCTTGTCCCTCACTCTCCTCAGAGGGCAGACATAATGGGACAAAGAAGAATCACAAGTGCACCCTATCATGTAGATACTTTCAGTTGCTATACATGACACCTTAGCCTACATAGGTAGTCAGCATGATATAACAGTAAGAACTTGAGATTGGGCTTCGGAGATTTAACTGCTTGTTGTCTTGCTTGCCTAACCTTGGGCAAGTCTCCTAGCTTCTCTGACCTTGTCTTGAAGGGTTGCTGAAGGATGAAAATAAATATCCCATGAGAAGTGCTTATTAGCATATGGTTTGTTAACTAAAGGTAGCCCCGTCCTCCTTTTACAGAAAGTCAGCTGTATACAAAAAAATGGTTTGTAGGGTTTCTTGAGGAGTCACTTTCTGAAGTGGAAATGAATAATGGAAAGCAATAGCATTCATTGGCAAGTAAACAGTTGCCATACTGTATATGTTTTGTTTAGAACACCAATGATTTGGTCATTAAATGGAGGCAAAATGATTTGTAAATACTAAGTACCCTGCTAAGAGGCATTAGCGTCTATGAATTTTGCATGCTGCTTGGTCTAGGCTGTTAATCAGGTGTGTTTTATTGATACATATTTTCATGAGAGGAGGAAAAAAGTTTCACAGGTTAGCAATTGAGAGCTAACTAAAGTTCTGAACATCCAGAGTCAGATTATTTAAAAATCCTTGACTAGGAATTGACTTTCTGGGCAATGATATCATAGTAGGTATTAAAAGCTAAGAAAGATACCAAAGCTTTGGAAATCTACATGTAAGTGTTAGACATTTTGCTCTATAAGAAATGACCTCCTAGGTTCTAAGAACAGAAGGGTCTGTGACAGTAATGCAGCCTTCTTTGGAAATATCTACATGAGAAATGAATTGTGTGAGGGAAGAAAATATTATTACTTAACAGAAAAGTACATTGTTTTAATGAGTATAAGCTATTTAGGTGAGTTTGAATCAGTTATTATTTTAATGTACTAATATATGTGTGGTGTATGTATATATGATTTTAAGATCTGTCTTAGAATTTAAAACTCAGTAACTACTAAAAAAAATCCTTCATTATTCAACAATTTGTCATATATTTTTTCAGTATATCAGGTTATTAAAGAAAACGTGTAACCTGCAAGCTCAGATTCAAAACATATCTTCTTATTTGCCTCCCCTATGGGTTTTTTAATAAATAAATCTTACATGTAGGTTGAATTTGGGGTTCCCAGGAAGATCTCAGTTTCAGGGCTCTGAGTATTTGGTGCTTCCATGTTGCTAAATGGATTGCCAGTAACAGTTGACTGGATGGGTAAAACTCTATGAAGAATATATGTGACAGCAGTAATTTCTTTCAAGCATTCATTTGTTTTTATCTCCTGGGTACCAGGTGTAGTGGTAGATGTTGAGACTTAGCCATTCTCCAAGTGTACACAATATAATGTGTTGTCAAAGTTGTAGACGTAGAGTATGACAGAAGGAGCCCCTAATTCTGCCCACGGTGGGATCAAAGGAGGTTTGATTAAAAGAACCACCTTGAGAAGTCATGAAGTCAGAAACAGTGGGAAGGCCATTAACTTAAAACCAGCATGGAATGTACAGACACAGGAGCTGTAGAAAAGCACAGAATGTTTGGAGAACAACGGTGGTGTGGCCCTCCTAGACCAAAAGCACAATTTGCAAGGCTCTATCAGTTGGGTTCTCAACAGGAAACAGACGGCACATTCAAATCAAGATGAGTTGAAGATTTTATGTACAAGAGGACTATTGACAAAGTTGTGGACTGAGTGTAGGGAACCACAGAAGATGTGTAAACTGAGATCAGTAATAGTAGAGCTGTTATGACTCTTTGACCTGAAGGGACAAGGGGAGGGAGCTGGTGTTGGAACCACAGAGGATTGAGGTGTGGGAGGAACCTGCCTCGAGAGGACAGTGACCTTCCATTGAGGAAACCAGATGGAGGTGACCTCCCAGGGAGGAACTAGAGGAATAAATATCTCTACCAACTCTCTTCCCTTCTTCCCGTCTCCTGCTTGGCCTCTCTCCAGGAAAATAGTGAGCCGTTTTTTTCACGGGCAAGTAGAATCTGGGATTCGCACCCTGTTTCTTTTACATCAATTTCAATGAAGACTTTCGCCTGTCACCCACCTTACTTCTCTAACCATCATCTACATTTGGACAAAACAGTGTGTTTCCATTTTGATTCCTAGAGGTACCTAATATGAGTAAGTTGAAGGAGCTTTCTGAGAGCCTAGGGGTGCCTCCTGAGGCTCTATTATGTATAGTTACCATCATTGTTGTTTAATCTCATTTGTCTAAAAAGCATGCTGTTTTTTTGCTTTAGTTTTGTTTTTGCTTTTGTTCCGTATTTCACTAGCTTTTACGAAAGACTCATTAGGCTTTTTGTGTATCTTACCCTGTTAATCCCTCATCACAACCTTTGGGGAAGGCAGTATGATGCACATTCTATTGATGAAGAAACAGAGTCACAGAAGAGTTCATAAAACTGGATGTACCATTGAATAGACAAGGTATTCAGCCTCATTCACCTATGCGATAATACATTCATATACACTATAACATATGCACGTCATTTATACTGCTCTCTCCCGTGATTACTCTAACACTTAAATGCCAGACACTGTGCAGGTGGTGAGAGAACAGAGACAAGGAAGGACCCCTTCTTATTTGTGATGAGTACACAGCTCACACCTGGTAGTATCATTAGTCCTAGAAACAAACAAACAACAAATATGGTAAGAGAGACTAATTTGATGAGAAAATGAGATGAAATATTTTTTGCCCCTCCCACCCCAAAATTTAAACAGAAAAGCTCTCATATTTGACATGTGTTGAGCTTCTAAGAAATAAATCACAGTTTCAACCGCAGATTCAGGGCATGCGTGTCAGGAGATTTGTGTGCAAATTGGTTGAAATGCTCTGTGATGCTGCAGATCTTGAACTGACCTGTGTCACTGATTTAAGAATGGAGGGAGGAGATACATATATGTAATGAGGTCTGTAATGAAATAGGCCTCTGGATTTGACTCTCCCATGAGTGGATCCAATGAGGTTAGGAATGAGGTGACATTAAAGCTTACTGCCCTCAAAACAGCTTCTCCTCCTGCCACTCTTTAGTGTTTATTGGGGTCAGGAGGGGTTGTGATAAGAATATTTATTTCAAAAGTAATAAGTTCTGTGCTCACTGTCATTGAGGATTAAAGCTCCCTTCTCCAACCCTTTCTTTCTTTGGCCAGTGGAGTGCTAATGTCTATCACGTTGTGTTGCTTTTCTCATCTCTTACTTGTTTGCTCCTCAAATCTCTACCTCCTTTATTTTGATAACTGACCCAATAATTGCCCAAAGGAATTCTTAGTCATTGCCACTGCATCTTCTGTGAAGAACCTGTCCTTTGTTTTACGTGGTTCCTCCTGGAAAATCTCTTTACATCCTAAATAATTACTAAGTAATTACTCAGTTACACTCTTACTGCAGCAGTGACTCCATTTAACATCCTCAGTGTGTAGGGGTATCTTTTATATACAAAATACAGGTGGTTGGGCTTTTTGTTTGTTTGTTTTTTAGTCTTGTATCCTGGAAGAGGAAAAAGGTATCCTTCTCCACTTCTTTGCCTGACAAACACCTCCCATCTCTTAAGACACTGCTCAGATACAGCATCACCTCCGTGAGATATTATCCTGTTGATCCTCTAAAATTATTGTCCACATTTCTATCTCTTGTTTGTAGCATTGTATTATACTCTGTTTATTTCTTTCTCCCTACTGGACGCTCAAGGCTGTGATTTATTCATTTTTGCACCTGTAGTACAAAGCATAGTACTTGATATTTGAATGGTGTCCAGTAACTCTTTATTAGATGAATGAATAACTGAGTGGCAGGAGACAGGGAACTATTGTAGGAGGAATATTAGAGCAGTGTTCTAAAAAGATAATCTAAGCAGTAAGATGTAGTATGAATTGGTGGGAGGGTAATAAAGAGTGTCAGTTAGAAGGCCTTTCCAAAGGTTCAGGGTTATATCTGGATGGTGACTGACAAAATAGAGATGAAGAGATGGAAATGAGTAGTTTTGGGAGTTATAATTTGCCTGGGCACTCATTTTGAAGGTGAGAGGTGAGACAGTGGTCAGTCAGATATTCCAAGCTTGGGTCAGGGGAGAGGAGGTGGCCCGATTAATAAGACAGGGCAGTTGAGAAGGAAGGAAACTTCTAAGAAAAGTTATAAGAAGTTATAAGAAAAGTTATAAGAAGAAGGAAACTTATAAGAAAAGGCAGTGAATTTGGTTTTGGCCATGTTGATTTTGAAGTAAAGATCTGGCATTTGTTCTGATGAGGGGAAGAGAAAAGAAATAGTTGGAATACCTACTACCTGTTGCTGTTAAGTATTCTAAACCTATTTTATCTGATAGGTATCATTGCCCTCTTGTGGGTGCTCCAAGTGAATCTCAGATTCAATATCTTCCCAAAGGTCAGAAAGAGACAGAATTAAAACCCAGGGCTGCCAGGCTCAAAACACTTAGGTTTCGCTATACTACCACAGCATCCTTCTAAGCCCAGTGGATCACCCCCCGGTTCAGGCTAGGTGTCTAAGCTCAGTTCATTATTGTCCCCAGTGTTCTCTCTCACGTTGTCCCTCTCTTAGCATCCTTTCCCTTTTCCTTTCAACCTCACTAAACTGCATTTGTCTCATGTGGGCTCAGCAAATTCATACCTTCTCAAAAAGACCTTCCACCATTGCTTCTTTTTTTTTTTTTTTGCGGTATGCGGGCCTCTCACTGTTGTGGCCTCTCCCGTTGTGGAGCACAGGCTCCGGACGCGCAGGCTCAGCGGCCATGGCTCATGGGCCCAGCCGCTCTGCGTCATGTGGGATCTTCCCAGACCGGGGCACGAACCCATGTCCCCTGCATCGGCAGGCGGACTCTCAACCACTGCGCCACCAGGGAAGCCCCACCATTGCTTCTTGCCCCACCTTTGCTTAGCCCTTAGACTCTCCACTCTTCAGTATTTTGATTTACTTAAATTTTTAGAGGGTGCTCATGAATATTTAGCCACGAAGTCTAATGTAAACCCTAAAAAGCCTAATATTCAAATAGAATTTAAGTGATAAATGCTAATAGTAGAAAGCTTAAAACCCTGCACATTAGTGTTCTTTGTCCAAAGCAAGGATCCGCTGTTTCCTCTGAGCAGAAGAGCCTTGAATGTCCCAGTGTTTGCATGATTGCTGTTCATCCTGCCCTCGGCTAATTGGTTTAGAAGGTCTCTGGTGCATCGTGCATTTTCCATTGCTGTTGGTTTTATTGGCCTCTAATGGAAAGCCAGCGCCTAACCTGATGCGTACCATTCCCTTACCTTTGGATGTTTGCCTGTGTTGCTGCTGCACTTTTGGGGAAGGCCACAATTGGCTCTGTAAAACTGGACTTGTTTGGAGAACTCTGGAATTTCATAGTCTGTCAAGAAGAAGAAAAGGCCCAGGTGATAAACACCAGAATCTCCTGCTCCTGCCTCCTAGGTGAAAGATAAGCAGTGTTTATGGGTTGTTACGGTGATGGGGGTGCAAGCTGTCCCAGAATTAGGAAAAAATATTTTAATATTTAGAACAATTATGTATTTAGGGAATTTACTTTTCTCAGTTTTGTCATCCGGGTACGATGAATCTACTCAGTTCTGTGAAGTGGTAAAGTCTCTGTTGAGTAATTCTCAACCACAAATCATGGGGGAGACTTCTTGGTATTGTGGTATAATCCATCTTATTTGGCCTGCACTTACTAAATACCTGTGGTGCCCCCAGGGCTGGGTAAGCACTGATAGGATTCTGCCCCTGACTTAATGACCTTTTTGTTTTATGTTCTGTAACTTGGACAGATAGACTATCAACCTCTTAAAATTTAGTGGCTCTTGCAGCTACATTGACTTCCGTAACACCCATTACAGAAAAAAGAAAAAGACAAAAAACAACAAAACAAAGCAAAACCCTACCATATATTGAGCATTTACAATACACATTATTTAATTTAAATCTTTCATCAGTTCTATGAGTTACTATTGTTGTTCCATTTTACAGATGAGGATACTCAAGACACAAAGGAGATGACTATTTTCCCCAAGGACCTACAGCTAGTGAAGACCTAAGCCAGATTATAACCCACTTAATCTGGCTCAGGAGCCTATGCACTTGCTTGCTATGCCGTAGATGCGTGGGGCTGGCAGAGCAGTAAAAAGCATCAGGCAGTGTAGACCTGTCATGTTGTGTTTGTATTATTATCCTCTCCCACGTTACTTACCAATGTTTATTGGCCTTTTTAAACTATGCACTCTCCTTAAAATAGAGCTGATTTTGTTTATGATCTTAATATGTTTTCCCTAAAACTCACACTATTTACTCAGTTATCCTAATTTAATGTGACTTACATCTTAATATATAGGGCACACCTGGGATCTTTGTACCAAATGAACAGAAGGAATAAAATCGCTTTCCTTTCTTTTTTGCTTTTCTCTTCCTCACCCCTCTTCATTCTGATTATGGTCCATCCTTGGTTTCAGTTAGTGACAAGTCAACAGAACCTAGCTGTGCCTAGTTAAGGAATGGAAAGTTCTTGACAAAATACCTCTCCAGTGTTAAGATTTCATAGTAGTGGAAACACTGGCAAGGAAACCCGTGTGTTAGATTATTCTCATAAATAAATATGTTAAAGTAAGCAAGTTGTTTTTAGAACATTTTAATTTGATTTAAATCACAAACATTTATTAAGTGGCTATTATGTCCAGGATACTGTTCGATACAGTCAGCTGGGCACCAGAGGGACACGGGGGTGCTTGTTAAAGCGCAGATTGCTAAACCCCACCTCCAGTTTGCATTCAGGAGGTCTGGGTTGGGGGTCTTTTATTTTTATTGCTAACGTGTTGCTGGATGTTTCTCCTTCTCCTCTTCCTGGACCACACTTTAAGAATCACTCACCTAGTGGGAGAAGGCTAGTTCTCATATCTGAGCCGCTATGACCTAGAGGCACAGGATGCTCCAAGTATACTGAAAAGAAGAGATAATCTTATTCACGGACTGTGATGGCAGTGTGATTTCACTTTTGTGAAAATCACCAACAGCCTATAGTTCCAAGCTTTTGAAATATAGTAAATATGCATTTCAGTATGACAGCGTACACTCCCCAAAATAATATGCCTAAATATAACAGCCACAGACTATTGTCATGTCGTGCCAGCCATTCTGGCTTTGAGTGAAGGTTTATACCACGTGATCCTTAAATAGCGTGTACAACTTTGATAAATGATTGCTTAATGTGGTGGAATCCATAAAAAATGATCTTGGCTGGTGTTTGCTTGCAGATTTGATCATCTGAAGCAGTCCCAAGGTTTTTAATCACTTAAGAATGCCTACAAAGTATTTTGAACAGATCAAAGCCTGTCATGGACCAGTAGCTGTGAAGGGAGGAAAACTAACCACAACCAGAGCTTGACCGTGTTGTGTGACTTTCCTCAAACGTGTGGTCTTTCACCTCTTGCTTTAGCAGCTCCCTTGGCTGAAGCTGGACTGCTTTCATAGTTACTCAGGATTGATCTAGTGTGTGTAGAGCACCTGGCCCAGTTCCAGGCACACGTTTGTCATCAAACATGTGTTCTCTGCCTGAAGGGTTTAAGCTGAAGACAAATTCTCTTTCCACATTAAGGTGTTTGTAGGACTTAAAGTCTCTGGCTTTCTGATATATAATATACCTTTTTGACTTTGTTGTCCATAAGAGGGAATAGAAAATTTTTGTCAGTCTCAAATAAAATATCAGATATTCAGTTTTCTTTTGATAGTTTTTTTCCATCCTATCAAGGCTCTGAGCACCTTGGAATGGCATGATGGCTATCTGCTCTAGCTTTGTATTTTACTGTGGTTATCGTATAAGAAAATACAACTGTAAAGGAAGTGTCTTTTTGGAAAATTTGGCTGGCTTGCCATCTTAAGTTCTTCCACCTTGTCTGAAGGCCATAAAGAATTAAGCCTTCATAATCTTCCTCATTCTTAACTTTGTATTGCTAAGGAACCGTGAATTTGGGCAGATAAAAACCAGAGTTGAACTCATTTCGTTCAACAATGGAAGATGTGGTTCATGTGACACTAGGAAACTATTTCTGGAATATTTTTGTACACATATCAGAAGGCTCTGTTCTTATAACCTTTGCAGCATTATTAGGGACTGATAAAGTAAGCCCCAAGCTTACTGATATGATATCCCCCTTGAACACACATAGACACACACACACAGTATCTTAAATATACTGTTCTAAACGTAATGTTAGATTATTTCACAATAATATATTTTAGTTTCTTACAACTGTCAAGTTCTTTCTCTCGTACAGCCTGAACTAACAGTGCTCTTCCATGGCACAGTGCCACTATTTTCTAAGCTCCAATCTCATTGACGTAAGCCATTTAAATTTACCATTATGCTTCTTGCGCTTGGGTCTCGATTTGATAATAACCCAGTAATTAAACAAAGAAATCTCAAGGATGACAAAGATAAAGAAGAATTTTCACTAAATGAAAGTATTTATGTAATTAACCTACCCTCTAAAAAAGATTACAAACAACAAAGGAGGTACATCTGTGAATTAAAACACAAGGAGCTTCTGAATTGATGATTTATATCAGTTGACATTTGTCATCTCTATTTGTCAGAGTAGATTTTAAATTTTTGTGATAAAAATTGGGAGAAGAACCTATCCCTATTTTCATGTAATTCATTCTACTTGTAGACAGCTGCTACTGCTTGTTTCTTTGAGTCCATTGAGTTTTAAAAACTATTTCACTTTGGCTTCAAATTTACTTTTTTAATAGCAATGTTTAATTTTATTTAGATACACTGGAAAGTGTATGTAGCCTTTGCAGTTTTTTTTTTAAATCATTTAATGTCATTTTCTTGCTTTGCTTTTTTTTTAATAAAGCCATCTGTTTAGTAAACATGGAAAATTGATTGATATGAAACCCAAAAAGTTCATAATGACAACTAAATAACAGATGACAGATGAGATAAGAACAAGTCATTAAGTTGGCCTATAAAAGGACAGCCATCTGCACCACTAAAACAATCTATCTATTGATGACAGTAATAATTTCCTGAGTCTGTGACAGCTCAGAATTTATAGAATAAAATGGAACAGCCTGTAAATCGGGAAGGGAAACTTGATTTTGGCAATTAGTGTGACCATTTTGTTCCAGTGTTACATGACAAGTGAGTCAAGATTATAACAATATCCTTTGAGTACAAATAATCGTTTGTTTTCTGTATGTGTGTGTTTTATCTGACACAGAAAATGACTAATTTACCATTATTTTGTTTGACTGAATTATTAACAAATGCAGACAGTATAATTCATTGAAGACTAAAAAGATCTATGATTCAAAATTCTGTAAAATCCTAGTTTACAGATTAGTGATTTCTAGTTAAAACATAAATTTAGTGGGGATATTTAAGGAAAACCAGTTACAGATCCATAGGATTGAAAGGGACCGTAGGGCCACCCGCCCTTACCTTGCCAACGCTGTCATCAAAAGTCAATCCAATTTTATAATTACTAACAAAATACCAAAGAATAACCAGAATAAAGTGGGCTGCTGATTCTTTTAAAAATGATATATGTTTAGCAGAGTTAAACAGAATCAGGTATAATACAATCACTTGGACCTGGATAGTTTGCAGGAACCTGTATCCACTGACATTTAAAAGCCAGATTGAGTACTTCCCTGGTGGCGCAGTGGTTGAGAATCCACCTGCCAATGCAGGGGACACGGGTTTGAGTATTCCTGGTCCGGGAAGATCCCACATGCCGCAGAGCAACTAAGCCCATGCACCACAACTACTGAGCCTGTGCTCTAGAGCCTGCGAGCCACAACTACTGAACCCGCATGCCACAACTACTGAAGCCCACACGCCTAGAGCCTGTGCTCCACAACAAAAGAAGCCACCGCAATGAGAAACCACTGCAACTAAGAGTAGCCCCCCGCTCACCACAAGCAGAGAAAGCCCGCACACAGCAACGAAGACCCAACGCAGCCAAAAATAAATAAAATAAAAGCCATATTGAATTAGTGGTTTTAAATTTGGAATTGTTTTTCACATTCACTCATCAATGAGGTGATCCTCTCATTAATGCTAAATGATGTGAACCTTTGCTCTTTAACATGGCCCTATTATTAGAATTAAATTTGGGGAAAATGACTTAACTGGTATTGGATTCTGGGTATGTATTCTTTCTGTTTCTTCACATCCTATGTGGAAACATCTTAATTGATGCTTATAGAATGAAATGCTATTGAGATTGGGTTGGCTTGGGGCTTTGGGGAGAATTATCCTATGTCAGAACCTAAGGAGATATTATTAAAACTGAGTCTTTACTTAGCAGCTTATAGGAACTTTATGCTTTCTAATCCTATGCCTTGGATTTTTCTCATTCTTATGGTTCTGATGGGCCACACATAGATGGGTAGGAAAAGTTTCAAGTAAAAATGTGAAGAAGAAAACAAGTCACTGATAAGTCTACCTTTCACAAATAGCTAATGATACCATTTTAATGTGTGTACCTTTTTTTGCTATGCATTTATATACATTTTAAAAATAAAATGGAAATTGTATTTTAAACATTTGGTAGCTGCTTCTTTTCCACTTCATACGTTGTGAGCATGTCACATGCCATTAAAAAAAATCCTTTATTATTCATAACACAGTAGTCCATTGTATCATGTACCATATTTGATATTACCAACTATTTATTGTGGGACATTGAGACGATCCACCTCATGATCATGATAGAACAACTCTAGAACATACATCTCTGAGCATCTGATTGAAGTTTCCTTGGAGTTCCAAGTAGAATAGTTTGGATAAATGTATATGACGTGTTCAGGTTTTTCTGCATGCTACCATATGTCTCTCCAGAAGAGCTATCATGCTCATCATCACCGTATGAGTGTTCTTTTCTTGGCACATATCATATTTTTAAAAGTCTTTGTACTTTTAATGGTGAATCTAACATCTTGTTTTAATGTGAATTTTTGTGTATTGAGATTGCTTTTTTTATTTAATTTGTTTTTCAGCTGCTGGAATAGTTTCTTTCTGTGTAGTGCCTTTTTGTATTCTTTGCCCATCTTATTTCTAAAGAGTTGGCTTTATTTATTATTATTATTATTATTACTCTGAAGGAGTCATAGCAGGAGTGGTAGAATAACATTAAGGTCACCTTGAAGTTTCTTCAGGAGGAATGATTTCAAGTTTATCCTCCTAAACCATTGAAATAAATGGGAAGAACTGGCCTCTATACAAACCAAAGTTATTCAACTGAAAATTAAGGCTGTCTGACAAACCATTTGTTGCATTTTAAGGAACTGATCTCCAAGGTGGGGTGAGAGTAGAGGACTGAATCTTTCTTACTGTGTTGCAAGGCCATTCTGACCAGAAGGGGCTCCCTTATTTCCTGGTAACTGACAAAACTAGCTGAGTAGGAACCTAAGAAGAAATGCTTTTAGAAAGGCATAGCTCTTTATATTTGATATGAGTTAATGATATGCATATACTGCTTGAAGCAAGATATGAAAAAAATTAACATCTGGGTATAGTGGGTGCCTATAATATTTTTCCCAATTTTAACATGTGTTAGGTTGTAAAATTCTTAGTTTCCTATTGTTTTGTATAAATCTTTTACCTTTGAAGACCTCTGCCTCAGGCTCACTGCTAACCAATTTAGTGTTTCAAAGCTCTCAGCGTATTTTCGCCTGCAGTATCCAAGCTTATTTTTGCCTCATCATAGTTAAATGGCTCCCCTTATCTCTTGCACAGCCTTGGGTAATGGCATTCATTTATTTACCCTTCACTTGCCATTTACTGAGCACCTACTATAGTCAAAGTACATGTTGGAAGTACAAAAATGAGAGCCATGATCCCTCATCCAAAACAGTAATTACTCCAGTGGGTAAGACAGACGCCTGAAGAAGTAATAATAATACAAGGCAGGAGGTGAAATGATAGAGGTGGCATAGGATGTTACGGAAGTAATGAGGAGGGACAGAGTTATCAAGAAGGCTTCTTGGAGTAAGGGCTACCTAGTTAGATCCTTAGAGGTCACCGGGGTTAGACAGAGGTAGGACTTAGCAGTAAAGAAAATGCATGATTTTTGCAGGGATCTATAAGTGATTTTGTTGGATTAAGAAATACATTGGGAGAGGGAATGACACAGGTGACTGATCAGTTTCCTTGCCAGCTGTGGGTGTGATTAGAATCTCTACATTTTCAAATGCTCCAGGGAGTATATAGTATTATGATAATTCCATGGGAATTTTCATCTTGCTATCCGCATCACATCTGTTGTCATTATCAGCTTATTACAGGTAGTATCGATTAGCTTATCCATTGCTTTTAACTGTAGTAATAACAAATTCTTATGGTGTAACTTTGAAGGATGTTGGGTAATAAAACTACTTCTCCCCAGTCTCTATTGCCTGACCCTGCCCTTCTCCTCCCCTGTTTCACGTATCATTAAACAGAGTTCTAAGTCAAAGTAAGAAAATACGACCTTTTTTCTTTTCTTCATATACCATTAGTCCAGACATGTTTTCCCATGGTGCTGAGGAACCGCAGAACAGAGCTACTGAAGGTATCGGTCTGCTCTGAGATAGAGCTTTCACCAGAATGTAGTTCAACGCATTGCTTCCTTCACTGAGAAAGACATATTGTAAAGAGTAAATATCAACTGAACTAAACAATGTGCCTAGTGATGTAGTTGATGTGTGTTCTGGGGCAAGCTCCTTGTATTAGTTTCCCATTACCGTGTAACAAATTATACCAAACTTAATAGTGTAAAGCAACACACAGTTATTATCTCATTAAATGTGGGTCAGTAGTTCAGGCGTGGCTTACATGGGTTTTCTGCTTCAGCACCTTACTAGGCTGCAGTCTAGGTTTCAGCTGGGGCTGTGGTCTCATCAGCAACTGGACTAGCAAAGTCTCTACTTCCAAATTCCCTCAGGTTGCTGACAGAATTTCTTTGGCTGTAGGATTTAGGGCAGTTTGCTTCTTCAAAGCCAGCAAGTGAGAGAGAGAGATGAGAGAGTCTGGCAGCAAGGCAGAGTCTTAGGAAACATAAAATAATCATGGAAGTAACATCACATCACCTTTGCATGTTTTATTGGTCAGAAGCAAGTCACAGGTCCTTCCCTCACCTGAGGGAGGGGATTATATCAATACAAGGGCATGAAACACCAGCAGGTCGAATCGTGGAAGTCCCCTGTCCAGCACTGTTCTTATGCCTTCTGAGGCCAATAATAAATTGGTTGAGGCAACATCCCTTAACCATACTTTAAGAGCACTATTGGTGGAATACAGTGAGGAAGAAGGAAGAGGAAGAGACATCGCTTGTTTCCTTTTAGCTTCCTTGACTAGGAACAAAGATTATACCCTTTTTTGCAGAGCACAGATGCGTAAATGTGTTTTATTTGTTCTACACAAGGGCTGAAAAAAAAAGGGATATCATTTAACATTTTGGAGATAATAGGTAAAAATTTCTTTTTGTGGTTCCATTTGAAAAAATAGAAAGCTCTAGCAGCTTGGAACTCTATCTTCCTGCATAGTGAAAGTTGGCTAGGGCTTAGTAGCAGAAACCTATTGTTTTAGTTGGGTTTACTGCTCAGAAACCAAATGCACATATACCTTGAAATTAGACCTGGTCTGCTCATTTACTGCCTTCCCTGGCTTCTTCAGGCATTTGAGATTGACTTTCCCAGGATCCTTGCTTACCCAGTCCCAACTGGTATTGATATTTTTATTGGGTCCTTGATCATTTCACCCCTGCTATAGGTAAAGGAATGTATACTGTAACAATCTAATTTTATTTCTATAGAACGTGATCTTGACTTCAAGCATTTTTAGGTGAGTGGCTGCCACACCACTACCAATTCTCTCCAGTTATTTTATCAGAATGATGGTTTCTGGTGCCTTATTTTTACCTGCTGCAGCCACACGATTAGAGAGAATGAATCAGGGAATTGTAAATACTTCAGAGAACAGCTGTCAACATAACCAGGTCTGATCCTCAGGGAGCTGACAATCTAGGAGGAAATACATGACATTAGACATAAATATGGTGGTGATACATGGTTTGTACCACTTGCGTTTAGCGGTGGGATTTGCTTTTCAATTAAAAAAAATATTTCTTTGGAAAACATTGTCTAAGTTGTAGTAGAGTTAAAAGAAAAAGATCTTTGAGTTGTTTTGCTTTTTCTCAAGCTGTATTCTGAAGTCTTTAGTTTATGAACTGTTTATCCAGAGAGCATTTATTTTTTTGGATTTTAGTAGGCCCAGAAAAAGTTAGACTTGTGAGGAACCCCTTGGAATATGGTTGCCTATCAGTTATATATTTTAAAAATAGATATTAAATTCCTTAACTGTAGGGAGTAGTCAGTTTTTATCTTTAATCAAGCATTCCAAAAGGCATTTAGAAATCCATATTTTTTCACATGATAAGCATTAAGGTATGACTGTTTTAACTTCTTTTATGTAATGCATGCTTTATCTGTCCCACAAAGTCTGTCAACAACTTGAGGTCAGAGAGCATTCTTAATATCTAGAACAGAGGTTGACAATTAGCAACTAGTGGGTTGAATTCAGCACTTCATGCATTTTGTTGGATTAGCTTCCAATACTTAAAAACTGAGACTTTGCATACATCTTTTCTTTTCTCTTTAAAAAATAAAAAATGAATAATGGTTTATTAATTATTTTAATAAAGTATAGCACTAGTTTGACTTTATGAAACCTGGGTCCTCTATTGGGAGAACAAATTTTACTACAGAGGTTATGCATGAGTTTGTTGGATGTCGAGTAGTGCCATGCTGCAATAACGTTTATTGCTCATAATTCTAGGGTCAACTAGGGCCACCCGGGCAACTCTGCTGAACTTGGCTATGTTCACTCACGTGTCTGGGCTTGGCTGGCTGTGGGAAGATCTGAGCTCATCCAGGCTTTCCTTGACTAGAGTGACTCAGCTCTGCTCCATATATTTCTGTCCTCCAGCAAGCTAACCCAGGCATGTTCTCATGCTGATGGCAGTGGGGGGAGAGCACAAATGGAAATACACAAGTGCTTTTCAAGCCCGTTTCTGAGTCACATTTCCTAATATTTCATTGATCAAATTAAATCACATGACTAAGCTGAGCATCGAGAGTGAGGTTGAATACGCAGTGGGAGAGCGCTGCACTATTACATGAGGTCATCCTTGCTATCTACCAAAAGTGCTACAGTCTAGGTGATGAAGACTTATTTCAAAATCCAAGGTATACTTATACTGTGTGTGTGTCTGTCTTTGCCCTTTGTAGAACTATAAAACTAAACCCTTTCAAAGACAGTTAATAAATTACTGCAACCATTTTTTCTTTAGCGGTTTTAGTGTACATCTTAGTATTCTTTGTGAAAAACTTCATAAATGAATTCCTATGAAATTCTTGGTTTTAATATAGACTCTATGACTTCAGTGAAAAATTTGACACTATTTTATGTGAAAAGACTTCAACAGTACTGGCAATATACTGCATAAAACTGGTTATTATTTTGCTTAAAGGTGGAAATTCTAGATCAAAAAAATTGATCAAACAACAGTAATTAACAACCTAACCTAAAAACTCCCCTTGGTTAATAATGGTTTTGCTCTTTCCTTCAATCATCCATTCATTTGTAGGACAAACATTTGTTAACCCTTAGGCATGGTTAAGGAATAGGGGTTTTAAGGAACTTTGTTTTTTTGAATGCAGAGGTATAAACAGGCAGTTTTTCTTGGTGTGGTTCTGTCTTAGCAGGACTATCCATTTTGCTAATTTATTATGTTTTTTTTTTTAATGAAAATAGGCAGGTTGGGGATAAATAATACAAAAGTGTGCACAGAAAAATAGTAGTGATCTGAAAACAGGATTGAATGTTTTATATTTTGCTTCAACCAGGAGAATCATCTTGGGGCTATAGAATGAATTTTCCTTCTTAAGACACATTTTTTAATACCTACAACCATTTGCATCCACAATAAATGTTGATGTGAAAGTGTCAGTTTTGTTTTTGTGAATTGCCTGAGTAATTGTCCCCTCAGCACTTGCTAAGTTGATGCTTCCTTTTTTAATGGCTGTATATATTTGTAAACATGTTTCCTAACTTATTTGAAAACATGTTTCCATCTCATTTATTTGCAGACAACTTACTGTCTGTGGAATCTCTAGCTTCTTCTTTTCTAATGACTCCTTTGAAATATTATTTTAATGAACCTATGAAACACATCATTGTATTCTTTATATTGTGGTTGGACTGCTAATGAGACCCATCCATTAAGTAAATGACTTTGTAGGCAATGCAAATGTAATAAATAAAGTTAGTCTGTTCTTCTTTACTACTTTTCTGCTGATGGGCATACCACATGCTGAGAAGGTAATGTTTCATGACCAAAACAGTTCAGTTGGTAGGAGGACTGGGAATCTTTGCATTAAGACAAAAAATGAAGAACATCATAAAAGCATATTTGTAACCCCAACTATTTTTATCAAATCGTAAGGTGATGTATTTCTAATGCAGGCATTGTATTTCAAGTGGGTATGGCTTATCGAAGACATTAAGTGTCCGTGGGATACTTACAAAGGGGGAAAAAAGTGCTTCTCTGGAAATAAAGGAGAAAAGAAAGAAAAAACCTATTAAAAAAAATAAAATTTCTAAGAAAGCAACTTCCGTGCAATGGATTGCATCAAAAAACTAAATTCACATGTGCTTTTCAA
The DNA here is from genome assembly GCF_949987515.2 of Delphinus delphis. Lineage (NCBI taxonomy): Eukaryota > Metazoa > Chordata > Mammalia > Artiodactyla > Delphinidae > Delphinus > Delphinus delphis. Next base: position 74,969,203 of record NC_082692.2, on the reverse strand, counting down.
TTTAACCTCATGGGCTTTGATGTTCTGCCTTATCCAAAGGAGATACTGGTGTCAAAAATGATCTTGCACATCACATCTTGTTTTAGTGGAATCAGGTTGCAACTACCAGTTCCACGTTGGAATCGCAAGTTTTTTCATTGTTTGCAATAACATGTTATAAGCATTTAATCCTCATTATTCAGTTGACAAATCTAGTATTATTATTATTTTCACATTTGTAATTGGATGGTTTTCTTTAAGCTTATGGCTGTTCTGATCAGTAAAAACAAGATGGCATTGCCAACTGTTTTTTTTTTTCCCCCACTTCTATTATGAGTACCATAGTCTGGCTGTGCTGGCAGAATTTCTAGGTCTCCAGAGATGTCAAGGGCACCCCTCTCTAAGAATAAAAATATTAATTGATGACTTTTTTCTGGGTCCTCTCAAAGGAGTCACTGTGGGTTTGGGAACAGATGAAGGCAAATGTAGGCAGGGAACAGGCGTTTCTTTCCTAGCCAGGATTTCCTTTATTGTTTTAATCTCATTGCCCTAGGGGTTGCTTGATGGAAATGAAATATAAAAGGGAGAAAGAGGTAAGCTAACACTCTGCACAGCAACAAAACTGAAAAACTATCCTCAGTTTTGGAAGTGATTTTGTTTTATCAAGAAATTACTGGTGTAACTTCAAATAACAAATATTACCTTAAAAAAATTAATAGAATGCATTTGTGTGTCGTAACATTTGTGAAATCAGGCTCTTCGTGTAACTGATAGCATGCCATAGTTTTTAAAAAGGTATATTTTCTTAAATTACATAAAATAGTGGTGAGTCTTACCATTCACGTCATCTAAGATTTAGTAAACTACTGTGGTTTGGGATTTTATGCTTTATTCCTTGTAAAGGGTCCGTAATGGGAAGTAAAGAAGGTGTTACTGTCTTTAAACAACGGTCTGCTTTCATGAATTTGATTGAAGGAACAATGTGCTCTTTTAGTCTCAAGCTTGATTTCGTAGATCTTCTAGATCCTAACTCTAGTCTATGAGCTCTCGTCTTCCCCCGTGCTTGCATCCCTGAAATCTTAATGATTTATCTTTCTCTGTGACCTTGAAAAGGCAGTTTTCAATAAAATGCCTCCTATAAGCAAAATAAAATACACTTCACTGAGGACCTTTGTGAAATGATGATTAATTATATTTTAAAGGAATTATTCTAGAGATATGCTAAGCTACTCAGCACTCATTTAAAGTTGGCAACCTGTTAACAGTTCCCCCGTCTGCTCCACTGAGGTCAGCCAGCTTCTGTTGGATGACTAGAGCTTCAGAGTTTGAAAGCAAAGTACAAAATGCCATCCTTACAATTGGAGCTGTCACATTAAGTTATGTCACATTTGATGACAAGCCACAAGAGAAAGTGATACATGATTTTATAAACACGAGTCACCAAAAGCATGCTCTTTGAAATTCTAGCTGTCCACCACTGTTAGGATAAAGTTATTTTCCATCAAAAATTAACAGAATCCAGAGCATTTAAAGGGAACTTTAAAGCAGAAAAGGAAGGTTTTTCTTTTGTTGTGGACTGTTCCATCTACAGTGAATTAGAATGTAAATGGGGGATAGAAAGGGATTCTACTATAGAAAATGATACCAGGCTAACTAATTTTAAATTATAGCTTAGACCATTGTAAAGGAGAAAAAATTATTAGTTAGACTACAAGGGTATTATGACAGTGAGTGTTGGGGAATTTGGGGTGGTGTTAGTAACATATATGGGGAAGCATGAGGAGGTGGCATTTAGAATGATTAATGCCTCAGCTTTCTCAACCTGTACATACACTTGTTCCAAGTGAAATCTAATCAAACAGCAGAATCAATAGCTTGAGCTATAGCTATAGAGTTATAGCTCTTCGTTTTTATTGTGTGCTGCCTTCCTGTAGTTTTGCCTTAGATTGCTAGAGAATGTATCCATTTAAATCAGCTTTATGAAGAACCTAGGGGCAGGACAGGAATAAAGACGCAGACGTAGAAAATGGACTTGAGGACACGGGGAGGGGGAAGGGTAAGCTGGGATGAAGTGAGAGAGTGGCATGGACATATATACACTACCAAATGTAAAACAGATAGCTAGTGGGAAGCAGCCGCATAGCACAGGGAGATCAGCTCGGTGCTTTGTGACCACCTAGAGGGGTGGGATAGGGAGGGTGGGAGGGAGACGCAAGAGGGAGGAGATATGGGGATATATGTATATGTACAGCTGATTCACTTTGTTATACAGCAGAAACTAACACACCATTGTAAAGCAATTATACTCCAATAAAGGTGTATGTAAGTAAGTAAGTAAATAAATAAATAAATCTGCTTTATGATTAGATAAGTTTCCTGCCCCATTCCTATGCCCTACCCCCAACCTCCATTCCCCGCATTTACAGAATTGCAGGCAACTTTTGGTATCTCAACAGACTGTACAAACTAAAAATCTCTTGAAATATTTGTGTTGGTGTACCAGGCACCCTCATACCTAACAATCTATGCTGTCATTCTGTAATTTTTTCAGTGTATTGAGTTACATTTAAAATGTTGTATAGAACATACGATTCATTCTACAAACTAAGATATGCAAAAATAATCATTTTCTAGATTTTAATTTTTATTTTAAATATCCCTTCCATCGGGTTGCTGGAAGGAAAGGATATTAATAAGTTTGGGATTCTCTTTCCCCTTTCCCTGGGTTGTTATGGGGATGGGGCAGGGTCCCATCTGGTCCCCAATGTCATCTGTCCACTGTGGCATCCAAGGAGACACCTGTTGTCCTGCGTGGTCCTCTCTGTGGCATCAACATGGACCCGCATGTTGCTGGTGTCTGCAAAGCGTGTGGGTTACGAGGCTTCTGCTCTATGCATGGCGCTCATTAGACCACAGGGCTGTTTCTCTTGCTTGCATGCTACGTTGGAGCACTAAGAAACTTGGCTGGGAACGTTAGGTGTATAAAATCCTGAAAGTATGGTGGTGATGGTTGTATAGTAACGTGACTATACTTAATGGCACTGTATTGTCCACTTCAAAGTGGTTAAGTTGGTAAACTTTATGTTGTGTATATTTTATCACAATTGTTTAAATTGCTGAAGCTTACTCTATTATGTTCAATTTTGCTAAATGTTCCATATGTACTTAATATCATGCATTTTCTGCAAAAAAAAAAAAATTAAAATCTTGTAAGGAAAGGACTGAAAGAAGAACTGTACCCTTCTCTTAGGTTTCTCCATTATGGAAGGAGGGGTCAGATCTTCTAGCTACTCTTCCCCCGAGCCAGCTGAGGTTTTTGCCATCTCCGAGGCCTGGCCAGAGGAGCAGGGATCTGAATCTTTGTTATCCTTCTTTCACTCTATTCTTTTCGCTATTTCTAGTCTAAGTTGTCTAGAAGGAGAGAGTGGTATTTTGGGTTGGGTGAGGAGAAACCAGGTTCTTAATCATGGTGTTTTCTTGTACTTTTGTTTTGGAAACCCAATTAATTTCTTCAAATCCTAGGTACTGATTCACAAAAGCCAGAGAGATTGTCCAGTTTTCCTCAGCTTTCTGCTTTGTCATATTCCTCCCCAGAGGAAATGAATACACAGTGGCCCAGCTTCTTGAATAAAGAGTAGGACAAAGGAGGAAAGAAGAGGCCGGGGGTACCTGTCAGTTGATACTGGAAACATACTTCTATAGATGCTTACTTTGTATTTAGAGGATATCAGTCTTGTCTTCATATGAGAAGACAATAGAGCAGGGTTCAGCAGTTGAAGTTGGAATCTAACAGTATGGACTTGCATTGAACCTCTCCTCCTTACTTGCTCTGGGCATGTAATGTGCCTTTTCTGTGTCAAAATTAGCTGTAAAAATAGGGCTGCTGCTGAATTCCTGGAGAGAGTTGGGTGGGAGACCTTTGTGACAGCATTTGCTTAAAAAGTCAATAAATGTGAGCGTATTTCCAGTTTTCCCTCCGGTCTATTTTCCTTCACTTCTAGCCACTCTCTATAATGCTTAACTTTCAATGCCTCCAGACAATAGTTTTACCTCCTTTGAGCCTCAGGTAAAGTTTTGGATCCTTATCAAAGGCAAAATCTTGTCAGCCTCCAAGTTCTTCTCTTACCATGTTCCATGTTGATGTTGAGTCTTCATGTTTTATTTAAGGGAAGAGGGCAACTCAGAGTTTAATGGGATTATGTAAATCATCTTGCTGTTGATCAGAAGAAAAGGATACTTAATCTATTTTTTTAAAAAGGGGTGGTTCTCAGTAAGTGAATATATATAACACCACAGAACTGTACACTTAAAAATAGTTAAAACAGTAAATTTAGGACTATATATATCTTACCAAAAAAAACCAAAACAACACAACATTCAATGCCCAAACACAAAATACTCATAAAGTGAGAATCCCAGGAACTCTATTATGTCTAGCAGATCAAGGGATCAAGGCGGTTTTTTCAGCACCTTTCAAATTATACCAGGTTATCAGCTGCCTGCTCTACTATGCAGAGCGCTGTTTCTACTCTTTAAAGTTTGCTCATGCAGTTTTTCATTCAGTAACTACTTACTAAAGCCCATGCTGCATACGGGCACTGACCCAGGGGCTGTGAGCATTTCCCTGGCAGCCTGGCATGCAGCCTTTGCTCTGCCTCTCACTAAAATACCCAGGAAGACACAGAAAGAACAAAGGAACTTACTACAACACCCATAATGAAGACGGAAGTTAACCTAGACTTTGGGAAAGAATGATACCAATTATAAATCAGAGAGAGCTGGCTAGAGGCATCGTCTCAGAGTTAAGCACATAGCATTTCCATCTCTGAAAAAGATGTCTTGAGAGAAAGGGGGAGAAGCAATAAATAGTGGGTTACTTTCAAGGCATGGTTCCTAACACAGTTTAGAGTAAAGAAGATTTTATACAAGTACTTCTGATTTGTAGTAGAAAGTGTTTTTCCCATTCTCTGTTGCCATTGTTTTCACATGGACCCAATTCTTCACACTTCTGCAGAGTTCACATATCGTGGGTTTAAAATACAGTGCTGTAATTGAACAGATTTTAATTTCACCATTTAAAAAATATACTGCTTATTTAATGATTTAAAATAAAATTATAAGTTCAATATATTATTGCCCAAAAAAGGGCTTAATACAGAATTACCAGTCTGAACTAAAGTGCTATGTGGATGCAACCAACTCAAAACAACACAGTTCCGTTATGGAATAAAACAAATGTGCTGTTTCAATAATTTAGTAATCATCCTGCAATCAGTCATCTTACATATTTTGGCATTTTGCTTAAAATATTCTCAGGTCATTTCATTTGTGTATATTCCATCTTTCTAACTAGATAATTTAGTATTTGATGTTAAGGTCTGTCCTAGGTTTATATCTCAAAAGAGCAGCTAATTGAGTCTGTTGCATCTGAAGGGCAACGATGGCAGAAGTCCTGCAGTGGATTTCCAATGTCTGTCATGGGCACAAGAACAAAAATTGGAGGTAACGTGTCCCTTACTTGCTAGTTCTGGCTGTAGGAACGTAATACATGTTTATTGGTTATGGAGCCACCAAGACAGCAAGTTCAATTTTTTTCCCATACTTTTACGTTCATATAAGTATGTAATTTCAATTGTATGTGTCTCTTCTCTCACTTGGAATTTATCTTGTAGAGTTTTTAGTAATGATTTAAAATTACTTAAGACTACTGGATTAAAATGTAGGAATTACATAACTGTTTCTGTGATAAGACCTCTATTGGTTTAATTGCTAATATAGGAACAACTGAGTTTAGAGAACAAAGCTTAAAAAAAATTTGTGTACCCCCAAAAAGATTTAGAGACAGAAGAACCAGTGCCAGAGCATAAATTGACGTGTTTGCATTTAAAATCAAGCCAGAGGTGTCAAAACCCATCTGTTTAGTCGAGACTTCTAGTGAGTGATTGGCAACGTTCAGAATCTCCTCTTTTGGAAAAAAGAAAGATCCTAAACTTTTTAAAAAAAATTTCAGTCTGCAGTAGTTCCGGGAACATTAAGAATTAACATGAATAACAACGAGGTGAGAATATGGCCCACTGTGTTGCCTACGGATGATTTACACACGGTGCCTGGAACAAAAGAGCTTGAGTGGATATCTGAGCGCACATCTGCTCCAGAGCACAATGTAGTTAATTTCAGTCACTCGCGTTTTGATTCACAGCTGTTATGAAGCAGGGATTCCACTTTTGACATGTTGGCTTCGAATATTGCCTCTAGCAGATGGGCTTCTTTTTTCTGAGGGAGGAAATAAAATTCAAGAGGGTAAATTAGAATAAGTCAGGAGCTTGGGTGAACTGATGGGCTCAAGAAGCCCTCTGACATATACTCGAGGTGTTGAGAGCTGATTTCAACAGAGAGGCTGTGTGCGTGGAGCACTTTGAGGGTAGAATTCCAAGAAATGCCTGTTGTCTCATAATTTAACGTCCTTATCTTCCATGGATTTAGTTGATGAGAATTGGGAATAAGCGTATTACTTTCGGACATTCTCCTTTGTTTTAAGGTATGGATAAGAAATATGGCATGTTGGCTGAAAATGAATCACTTCTTAGTTAACAAATATGGGCCCCCAGCACTGGGAATGCGGAGTCTTACCCAGTGGACCACCAGGGCAGTCCCTGAACTCACTTTTGGAAGACAGAGTGTGATGAAGGATTTTTCTGTCAATTCCAGGTACAAGAGATAATCTGGTATATACACTTTGGATGTTAAAGTATTGGAATTTTTGAGTGTTTTGATGATTTGTAGAGACAGTAAGATAGAGTTTTTTGTAGTACAGACTTGCAGAAAATTGAGCTCACATGGTCTATCATACACTGTTACAATGTTAGGCATGTCTCTAGGGTAGTAGTGATTGGGGCAGTTTCCTACGATTAATTTTATTGATGCAGAACATATATATGTTTCTGTTTGTTGAAGCTCCTCTAGGAAATTTATTTCATCTTGCCTTCTGCTGCTTCTGGGGCATGACACTTTTCTCCAGGTCTCTACACAAATGGGAAAAAATAACTTTGTTAGGGAAATTGTTCTACAGATGGAAAGTTGGGTATATGATTTTTCAAACTTGGAAATGCTCAGGCTTGACAGTAATGGCTGATTATACATTTCAGAGTACACTTCAGTGTCTTTACAAGGAATACCCTAAGTTTGATCGTATCCCGTGACCGTGAATGCTAACTGTTTTCTTTATGAGACTTTCAAACGTTCCAGTCTCTCGTGCCTGCTCTGTGTTCCGATGCTCCTGCTGTCTCTGGATTCTTTGGAAATCCTGAGTGATCACATATCTCTTGTGGTCTCCCAAGGAAGATTTTAGTGTCTGTTTCATTTCTCATTTCAGTCCTCTCTTCTAGTACCATAACCCAGGGTTTTTAGAGCAACTCACTGTGCTAGGAATGTGTACAGTGCAATGCTAGTCACTTGTGCAGCTTGAAAGCAGCCTGGGCGGGGGGGATACAGGCAGTTTGTAGTATTGCTCCCATACTTTTGTAGTATTGTTATTTAAGTTGTACTTATGTTCACTGTGACCAAATTGCTAGGCATTTTTAAAATTAATAATTAGAGTAAGAAGGATTGCATTTGCTAAGCATTCCCTTTGTTGGAAATTGTGTGCCCCAAGAATTTTTCAGACGTTATTTCTTGTAGGCTTTGTAGGTGAGGACACTGAGGCAGAGTGCAAGCTCACATAACCAGAAAGAAGTGAAGCCACAAAAACCAGTCTTCTGGATTCCAGAGACAGGCTTTTAACCATTATTTGACTATTTTAACTCCCTGGTATTGCTTCAATTCTTCCTAGTGGATGAGAAGGAAGGGAAAATGCACATAGTATTGTGGTTTTTCCTACCTTCTGATAAAAAAGCATTTATTCTCTAATGCATGCATAGTACCACAATTAATCACATTAAGGAGAGAACCAGTGTCTCAGCTGTAAACTTAGTCCAGGAAGAAATGTTACTGAGCCTAGCTTCCTCTTGCAGAAAAGTAAAGCTGACGTTCATCAGTAGCTGAATTTTTGCCTCAGCTGTAGTCTGAGTGTGGCCATGGCAGGTATCAAGCCAGTATTTATAAATGAAATTTCTGCCCACGTACTTTGCTTTCTGTCTCCATCTCGAGCATAGTGTAAGAGCTCACCAAACTAACAATGCAGAGTTCCTTTTGTTTGGCTTGACATAGTGTAACTGTAATGATGGGATATGTTGTTTTAAAATAGTCCCGTAGTTTGCATTCCAGTCACATGCCTCTCTCCATCCTACTTCTTTCTTTTTTAAGTTTTGTGGACTGCTAATTTTTTGCATGTTATCTGATTTGACACTGTCCAACAGAGCTTTCTGCAATGATGGAAATGTTCTACAGCATCCTCTATAGTAGCCACCAGCCACATGTGGTTACTGAATACTTGAAATGTGCCTACTGATAGACAAATACCATATGATATCACTTATATGTGGAAACAAAAATATGATGCAAATGAACATACCTACAAAACAGACTCACAGACATAGAGAACAGACTTGTGGTTGCCAAGGTGGGGAGGGGAGGGAAGGATTGGGAGTTCGGGATTAGCAAATGCCAACTAGTATACATAGGATGGATAAACAACAAGGTCCTACGATATAGCACAGGGAACCATATTCAATATCCTGTGATAAACCATAATGGAAAAGAATGTGAAAAAGAATATATATGTATAACTGAATTTGCTGTACAGGAGAAATTAATACAACATTGTAAATCAACTATACTTCAATAAATTTTTTTAAAATGTGCCTACTGAGGCTGAGGAACTGCATTTCTAATTTTAAGTAATTTAAACTTAAATAGCCACATGTGACTGTTGGCTTCCATTTTGAGTAGCACAGATCTAATTAGGTTTTGACAGGTGAGGTGGTTCTTGACCACACAGTGTGATCGATGGAATCTTGAGATTTGTGAGAGACTTTCAAGCGATTCTTCAGTGTCATAAGACAAAGAATATGTTCTTTAACAGTTGACTTTTGCCCAGTGCTTTCATAGTCCGCCAAGAGATGGATGTCTTCTAATCTCCTTTGTGAGTAAGGAAGAACAGAAATGGTGCTCACCTGTCCGGTTGGGGTTTTGTATAGACCTTAGTGATTCACTTGCTTCTGAGTCAGCCCAATGCAAGCATTTTGTATTTGCCATGTTAAGAGAGAAGTGGCAAAGTAGTCAGCCGGGAAGTAGACCCGACTTGGTTCAGATTTTCAGAGTACATATGAACGCACGGCTTGCTGCCGATGTACAGCATGTGGGGAAAGCCCAGGGAGAATTAGTTTTCTTTCGTGATTGAATGCTGGTACTTGGTGGTATGTGGAAAAACAGTCTCTTGCTTGTATAGGCAAACAGCTGTTGTTATCTGAAAAATAATCGTAATGATACAAAGCACACGTTTTTCATGTTTTCTGTCAGATCTGTCAGAATATGTTCTGTGTTAAAACGTGCACATTTAATCTGAAAAAATGTAACTGGTAATTTAACATATTAAAAAAAAAAAGTTCTTAGCCAGAAATGGGAGCTCGCCATCTTTTTTGTTTTTTTTAACCCTCTATACCAGTACCGCCCAATAAAATGTAAGCCACAAATGTAATTTTAAAATCTTCTAATCGTCACATTTAAAAAGTAAAAAGGTAAATAGGTGAATTTAATTTTAATATAGTTTATTCAATTCAGTATATCTAAAATACTTAAATGTGTAATCAGTATAAAAAATTAATAAGATATTTTGTATTCTTTTTCTGTAATGAGTCTTTGAAATCCATTGTGTATTGTACACTTAGAGCGTATGGTATAGACTGGCCACATGTCACGGGTGCAATCATGACATGTAGCCAGTGGCTACCCCACTGGACAGTGCAACTCTAGATCCTTATTTAGGTCATAGTGAACCAGTTTTGAACCTATGAGGGTATTTTGCCAGAATGTAAAGGAAAGATTATCAAATACCCAGTAGAGATCATCAGCGTATCTACTGCGTTGCCTGGCATCAACCCAGTTTATTCTGAAACTGTGGTGAAGAGGGAATATTAATTTGGGACCATTTGTAAGCATATACTTAGGGTTAAAATTTTTCTAGAGACTTTTGGTGCAATTCAGGTTTTCCTTGCTCAAATTGTGACAACTTCTAAGGACATTTTTAAATTCTAATTTTATGAGAGTTATGTCATTTTGTCTCTATTCCAACACATAAACCATAAAATTGACCAATTTTCTTGTGAACTACTTCTTTGTTTTGAACTTTACAAATCAGAGGGTGGGTTATCCTGTGGGTGTAACTCAGTCATTTGCTTTATTCTTATATAACAAAGTATTTCTATCCCAATTAACTTCAACTAGAACTTTAGGTGGTCTTTTAATACAACTTTACTTTGTTATTTCATAATTTTGTAAATTAAATCCAAGTTTTTAAAAAAGGCAGATTTTACGTGGGTATGTTTTATAGGGCTATTTTCAATTGCTGTTAGAAAAGGCATTAAAAAATTCTGTTCGTTAAGAACCGTAACTGCACAGTTGTTTGAATGTACACAGAAAAAAAATAGTAAGCATTACTCAGAGGCTATATTTATGTTAACCACGAATAGTCAGTTGGTTTAATTAATATGTAATTTTTACAAGTAGGACACTTGAAATTTGGACTGAAACTAAAGGGAAACTTACTGGCTGTTTTGGTTGTGTAAACATCCTTATATAAGTTAGAGTTTCTGGATTCTGTTGCATCGTTAGATATTTGAGTCCGGAACTGGCTACTTTTAAAAGCTCTCTCAGCCTAATTTTCTTTGAGTGTAAATAATATAACCTGGCACGGAGTTGGGAGTCGGTAACTGTTGGTCAGATGGATGGATGCTATGGGTGTCGCCAAGTCCAGACCATTGTAAACACTCAAGGTTAGCTCTGTGTGTGTGTGTATAATTGCTACAAATTATATACAGAAAATATGTAGGGTAGCAAATATTACATATAGGGATCCTTATACTCAGGAAATACATAATACTATAGGAAATTAAATATATGTTTTACATGTATTATTATATCCTTTTTCTTTTTAAATTTCCTGTAATTTGGAAAACATTTATAACAAGTGAGGAAGCTTTTAAGAGTTAAATTGTTTGAAAGAAAAGAAACAGAGTTGACATATACCTTTTAGGGTACAATATCCTAGCTGCTTCAGCACAATTCTTTTCCTAATGTGAAGTTTGTAGTATGAACCAACTGTATCTATGTCTTAGACTACATTAGAAGCAAGAGATCTATGCCTTCTTTGGGAAATAGTTGAATGGTTTCGTATCTCAAATGTTACCTTTGTTTCCCCCTTGACTCATGGGAGAGCAAGAGTACAATTAAATTGATTTTAAATCACATTTAGCATTACATATTGATTAGATACAAGCGCTCTGAAGCAAATGCCACATTGTTCAACTCCGAAAAGCATCTGCATCGGATAACAGAAGAGCATGAGCTTTCATTTCTGTTAAGTAATTTAGCCCATGATATAAGTCATGAGAGTGAGATACACGTGGTTAGTAAGTGGCTCCCAAACCTTATTATTGAAATGCAGCCTTCAATTCAGTTTATTAGCTTGTTCTTTATTCTCATTTATATTTTATTACCTTGGAATACAGTCATAGGATCCTGGAAATGGAGAGTTCTTTAAATAAATTTTTCCTAATGTTTTTAGAATCTTTTGTTAAGTGATGTCCATGAGCAGCTGATGTCAGTCAAGCCAGGTTTTGAGATAAGGGGGGGCAGGTACAAATGTTTCTCTGAGTCAGCTGTGGTAGCATCTCTGTGTTTCTGCTGTATTTCTGTCATCTTTGTTTCTGGAGAGCAAATTCCTGGTTGTGGTAGAGGTGGAGGGAGTCAAGGGATGGCTTAGAGGGGTAGAAGTTGGATATCCAAAGCCTTGGATTGTTAAAAGTGGTTCTTCCCAAAATAGTTGCCTTTTTGTACCATGGGATCCCTGGCGTGATAGCAGTGGGAGGAAAATCACCCAGTGAGTTACTTGACCATCCCTTTAGCCCCTTGGAGGCTCCCACAGGCTCTGCCTGCATAGGTGAGATTCAGAAGTGATGTGATTATTAACATCTATTCCCAGCTCATGCCACGCCCTCGGGGAGGAAAATGATGCGGCTGTTGGGCTAGTTTGTCCCTCTCATCTTTGTCAGTTTCTGTTCCACTCTGTCCATTTGGTAGCCTTCCTGTTCCTCAGTCGGCTTTCTCTCTCGATGATACCACGGGCTCACAATTTCCTCCGCTGCTGAGATAGTCTAGTCTAAGCCATCTCCTTTATCTAGGCCCAGGGGCTAAATCACCTCAGGTATGTTGGAAAGGCAGCACTGGTTGGTGTTTAAAGGCACAGATGGGGCAGCCAAGCTGTCTCAGTTCCCATCCTGGCTTTGCCATTTAAAAGCTTGGAGATTGTAAGTGATTTTTTTTAACCTCTCCTATCTGAAGTAGAGATAGTAGTGGGACATGCCTCCTCAGGTAGCTGTGAATACCACACGAGTTAATGTATGTAAAGTGCTTAGAGTGGCACTGGCATGTAGTAGAGGTAAATCCACGCACACCTGTGGCATTCTGATGCTTAATAAGCACTGAGGAATAAAATAGCCTAATGGTACTTGTCTTACTTTGCGTCTCCTCTGTTCGACCCACCCCTCATTTTGTGTACATAATAGAGCTGGTGAGGAGGGGCCTGTGCATTCAGGACTATTGCACCTTAAAAATGTGGGAAAGGCAGGAGCAGCAACTCTGAGAGTGGCTTCCTGAGTCAATGGAGTCTGTTTCTACATTGAGGAATCGGGAGTGAGAAAGAAACCACTGAGGACCAGCAACCCAGGCCAGATGCGGGAGTAGAGGTTGGAGATGGCCCCCAAATTTATTTTTTGTCTTCTGAAACATGAGCAAGCCAAATTCTCTGCCTCCAAGGTGCTTAAGAGTGCCACGGGGAAGACAGATAAGAAGACAGTTACAATATCATGTGTAAGGTACCAACGAGCGTGGAAACACATGCATGGGGGGAGGACACCGGGCGCACCCATGGAAAGAGTGGGAGAGGAGTGAGGACAGGCCTCTGAGAATGACAGGGCAGGTCGCAGTAGCTGGGCTGAGGAAGTTAAGGAAGGGCATTCCAGGCCGAATGAATGAACAGCATGTGCAAAGGCCTAAAGGTATGAGTGCTTGGTGAAATCCAGTGTGGCTGGAGCACAGAGTGGGAGAGGACAGGAGCGGCAGTAGGGAAAGACTTAGATCATGCAGGGTCTTCAAACCCATGCCCAGGCATGCAGAGGGGCCTGGTGCGACAGAAAGACTTGGAAGAACTTTTAATAAGGAGTGGTTGACGTTCTGTTTGTACAATAAAAATTAGGTCTGGCCACCTTTCAGGGAACTAAGAGATGTGAGCAAGACGGGGGACTGGGGCTTCTGCTTTAAAATACATACAACGTTGGCTTTCTGTTTTCCAAAGCCCTCAGGACTGTGATGTTCCTTTAGCTGAAAGCCGTCTATAGTCTGCTCCTGGCATTAGGTGGCAAGATGTAATTGTGACAGGTGTAAATAAGATTTTGTAGTCCAGCTCAGGGGACAATGAAACTGAGATTGATGTGTTTCCAGTCTTTTGCTTCTGTAAAGAACACAACAGCAAACAACCTTGTACATACATCTTTTAGGCACTTGTCCAGTTACTTCCTTAGGATAAATTCCTAGAAATGGGTTTGGTGTTTTAGGGCTTTTGATATATATGGTCCTAGAATGATTTAGATGTCTGCAGTCAGAATAGGTAAACAGGTGCTGAATTTTGTGGTAATGCTGAAAGCGCAGATAGAGAAATGAAGTGCATAGCAGTGAGCAGTCATGCCTCAATAGACACGCATGCCTAATTTTTCTCTTTGGACTTCTTTGTACTGCTGGTTCTCTTCCCTGGTTGCAGTAAGACTTGATTGGATGAGTACCTAAGACTGACGGGGTGTTTGTCTATAATGACAAGTGCTTGACTGTAGCAGCAAATGATGAGCAGCCCTAGGGAGACATCACCACCCACTTGAGAGAGATCCATGAAGGGTTTATGACCCGTTTGAATCCTGATCGAGCATCACTGTCTTGACCCTCAGGGAACCAATTGTCTGGAATACTTGCTCTGTCAGTCTGAGCGATGTGCTTAGAATCCCTTGGAAACCTAGGAGCCCGATTGTTTGTGAAACACAGAGTGAATTATCAAGACCTAGAGATTGGAAATACGTTATCGCCACATTGCACAGCCATGTTTGCCAAATATATTGATGAGCTCATCAGATCCATTATGTAGCTTACCACAGTCAACTATAAATTATCTGAAATTCCAAGGCAGTGAATTTTTAATCTTGATCATACCAAATAAAATGGTTTTGTCTTTGCCTTCTGGTCCTTGTCTACAGTAGGAATGTTTACTTGCCGTATATGGCACAAAAAATTTTAAAGATCTATAGAAACGTTAACACACACACACACACATATATATATATACTTCACTAGTAGCTACAAAATGTGTGTCATCCTCTGAGTTTCTTCATCTGTGTGTGAAGCGACCGGGGGCATCAGAGGAGGGGATACAACTAAGATAGAGGGAATCCCAAACAGGGCAGCCAGCTTGGTTCCCACTACGCTTCTTTGCCTGGACGTTCCCTTGAAGACAGGTAGAAATGCAAACGGAATAGCTGTACAGTCTCAAGATTCTGTACTTTCTGTGGCTAGTTCCCCACTAAACCTCCTCCCCAAGTCTAACTCATTTATCCCACTTCAGGTTGTTCCTCGGTGTAAAAGAAGTGAAGTGCCTGCTCTGAGCCGCTGGGCTAGGATCATTACTGTAGGTTAAGGTAAAGCACCTTTATGATCAGTAGAGGCATTGCCTGGTGATCCATATTCTCGGTTTGTTTTTCTGTTTGCGCGTAAGATGTTTCTGTTAAAATCCTCTGGTGGTGGTGTGGATCGCCAATGGCCGCTGGTGAGGAATAAGGTATATTTTGCCCATAGGGAGGCTGCTCGTGGCTGTTTTTTTCAGCCAGAGAACAGTGGTCACAAAAGCTTCATTAAATGTTAAAACAGTTAGCTAAACTAAAAAAAAAAAAAAAAAGTAGGAAAACTCCTGTGTAAGTAGGTACGAGAAACATCAATATTGCCCATGGAATAGTCTATTCTTCTAATTCGAAAAGAACAACTGTTTGCCATGGTTCTCCTCCTTGAGCTGTAAGTTACCTAATTAAATGCATATGAAATTCACTAGGCTTCACTAAGGAACAGTAATTTTCCTTGGTTGTTTTTAAAGTTGCTGGGATGAAAGAATTACTTGAGCAGGTAATGAATAGATGGATTCTTCCATTGTGCACTGAGGTCCTGAATTAACTAATCATGCCATGGTTATTCATCAATGTGTTACTTAATAATTTGAAATTAAAGGCACCATTTTCATTTACTGCTGACTCCAGGGGGACTGTTGGTTCCAATATTTGAAGACTGGGACCTGGGTGGGGAAGCTCCCTCTTGAAAAGACCACAGCATAAATCAGGACAGAGTTTTGGCTTGGAATAGGTCATTGTGCACCCATGGGGAACATCCTGATCATTGGTCTTTTTTGTAATCTTCCGTGTAAGAGTGTATGGAATTTCAGAGATTCATGTCTGTACTCAGCCAGGATGATTTTGTTTTGATTGTCATTGTTCAGTGTGTTGCTTACTCTGCCACTTTCACCCACATCTCTGCCTCTGTCCCTTCTGCCTTATTCTCTGTCCAGTCTCTACCCCTTTCTGTCCTGTGTACTACACTGCCCAGTCTCCCTTGGATCTGGGATTGACTAATGTGATGGTTAGGCAAGAAGTTGGAGGACTGAAGCAGAAAGCAGTTGGGATTGTCTCCCCTGCTTCTCTCCTGACTGAACACTGCAGTTGACCATGGCTACCCTTCCTGGTCGCCCACATCCAGCCCAGCCTCCCTGGGCTGTGGTATAACCATTGCCTCCCCTTGCCTTCTGGGGAGCAGGGACGCCCTGGCTTCCTGCTGTTGCTACTCTGAGTGCCTCCGTGTCCCTTGCTGGTTCATTTCCCTACTTGCTCCTCTGTTAAGAAAACTTCAATAGAGCCTCTGCTTTTGGACCATCTGAGGTGGATTGTTTCCTCTGGGAAGCTAATACAGTAGCGACAGGTTATTCAGTCAGGACATAGTAGTGGATCTCAAACCTGGGTGTGTTTAAAAATCCATATTCTTGTCTCTAATCTTTGGAAGAATTCTGCAGTATATCTGAAGTGAGTGTAATGTACATGAAGTGGCTGGGAAGACTCAGTGAGCAGAGCTTGAGCCTCATTTTCCACATTTGCTTCCGGCATTTTCCACTTCTTGTCTCCTCTCACGTAATTAACATTGCCGGGTTCTATCAATTTTAAATCCGGAAAGTAGAGTGTGATTTTTCAGTTATCGGGGTCCACTAATAGAAAGGCGGTGGAAAAAATGGAGGTATTGCTTTAGCCTCAGAAAATGCTTCCTCTAGAAAGCATTTTTACATGTCTTTTCTTCAACGGAGGGGAGATATGGTCACAGCGAAGGAATATGTTTTACTCCAGCCCCATCCCTTAGCTGATGGTTACTACTGCTGGTAGCTCTTGGCAAAGGGAGAGAATTCTGGTGAGGGAGACTGTGCATCTTTCTTTCTTTCTTTCTTTTTTTAAATATTTCTTTCTTTATTTTGGCTGCACTGGGTCTTAGTTGCGGCATGCGGGCTTCTTAGTTGTGGCATGCACGTGGGATCTAGTTCCCTGACCAGGGATTGAACCCAGGCCCCCTGCATTGGGAGTATGGAGTTGTACCCACTGGACCACCAGGGAAGTCCCTGTGCATCTTTTCAGTATAAAGTAATTACCATTTACTGTATGATCGGGCAGGGGGATGCGTGTAAAATTTAGTACATTGGTAAATTTCCTGCTAGCTGATGGTCAAATGCTTATCTGTTTTGCTTTAAGTGATGTGAAGTGCACACACTAGATGTATTTGATTCCTGTTCTCCTTTGATTGCAAAACTTAAGTAGAAACCTACCATTACATGGCTGATGATTATACACATTTGGAAACATTACAAAAACAATTGTATAGTTCAAAATGTAAGTACATTCAATTAAAGTGTAACATAACATGATTATCCTGTAAAGCTAATCTTCTTGGTCCCCTTTGCTTCAACAAATACCCTCCTTGCAGGGCAAGGAACACTGATTCAATTTCATTCTGAAGTGGACATTGTAGTTTGACTCTGTATTATTAATTCCCTTTTGGTTTGGTTTATTACATGTGAAATTTCTTCTACTATTGGAAATTTAGCTACATATTCACATTATTATTTTATTCACCAAATCCTATTAGATTCAAAGTAAAAAAATCATTTTTAGCAACAGAATGAATTTAGTGGTAAGCGTTAAAAAATCCCAACTCTCAAGGCATTTCTCTGTGCTAGATTATTGCTCTGTAGCTTTCATTAATTAGATTTCTGAAAAACAAATCAAAACAAAACGTTTTCACTAAAGGAAAAATGTATTTAAAACATTTCAAGTCTTAGTTTGTGCTTACAGATGTGTAAGAATCTATTTTAAATATATTAAACTAAGAATCTATTTTAAATATATTAAACTATGTCTGATGCTTATATACTGCATATTATTTAATTTATCAAAAGTTTCTAGTGACAGTCTAAAGTTAATATGAGGCTTAAGGGGTTTAATAATAATAATTTAATTTGGAAGCATCTGTGTCTTCAAAAACCCTCTGGTCACTTAACAGAATACAGTAAAATGTAATTATAAAATATGTATCATGCCTTCATATTTCTAAATTTCCATCATGTTTTTCTTCCTTTAATCATGTATAAAAATACGTATATGAATAATATGAAAAAACTCCAGGTTGGTATTTTACTCTCTGCGTATAAAGTGCTGACATGTTCTTTGAGTACTAAGAATGAGAATTAGAGGGACATATTAACCCTGTGGAAATAATCTGGTCACTTTTATATGACCTTTGGGGTGAATTCATGAATATCTAGAAGGCTCACGATCATCACATGCACTTCACTGATGCCTGTATTCACGAAAAGGGAAAACTCGAGCCTCAGGCAGGGATCCCTTCTAGCAAGAGTTTAGCATCTCTTTTGTTTCAAGGTTAACAAGGTTAACTATCTGTGGTAGGTGATACTGGTTTGCTAGTAGAGATAGAATATTTCAAAGTAATTTAAAGACAAACTGAGCAGATGTAAAGAAAATAAACACCAAGTGATAGTACAGGGGGCGTAAGATGTGACCAAAACCATGAAGGTGACTGTGGTTGGAGAACTGCTCCTGGTGCACTCGGCCTCCTGGTGTGAAGTCTGGAGACCCCCAGGGTCCTGGCCTTGCTTTAGTCCTGCAGTGTGACCTGGAGCAAGTCACATTTTCTGCAGCTTTGGGGACACTGGATCACTGTGGTCTAACAAGACAACATATGAAAGTGTATGGCCCTCAGGAAGTACTCAAAATTGCCCAGTAGGAATCTTTCAGCTCCAAAATTCTCATTCTCTGTTTATTATCTGTGTGATTGGCAGAGTGAAAATAATGGGAAAATGGTGCTTCAAGTAAGAAGGCTGGGGGCAGGCCCAGGGTACTGGAAGTAATGCATTGCATACGGAATTTTAGGAATTTTAGCACCCTTGTTTTCTAGTGAGTGATCTTGAGAAAGTCAGGGCACCTCTGTGGACCTTAGACTTCTTGTTAATGAAACAGAAAGACTGGGTTGTGGAATGTTTGAGTTGCCTCCAAGGTCAGGAAGTTGGTGCTGATTTTGGGTGGCCTCAACCTGTAGCGGCTTGAAGCAGGATTTCGTTCCCCAACCGGAGATTGAAGTCAGGCCGCGGCAGTGAGAGCGCTGAATCCTAGCCACTAGACCACAAGGCCAGTGACAAGGCCCTGACCCGTTGGCTTTGTGGAAATGAATTTTCACAAAAAGATGGAAAGTAGTGAAACACGTAAAGTGTTTGTTAGGAGGAAAAAGAGTATGTGTGAATAGACACTCATGGGCGGGCTCAGAGAGAGAGTGATAGTTTGAATCACTTATGTGATTCCCTTTATCTCTTATCTGGGTGGGGCTCAGCTCCTCTCTGCCCCTGCCATTACTGTTATCTTAACTAGTCCACCAGAGGCAAAGTCCAGTTATTTACTCTGTTGTTATTTCTATCTGGAAGTATAAACAGGAGTCTGGCTGTAAATGTCTAACCTGGAGCCATCTATCTCCTGCCTCAATGCTTCCTTTGTGTCAGTTGGCTCAAACCTTAATTGGGTATAACAACCAGTGTCTCTCCCTGTCACCCTTGCCAAGTTAATGTTATGTCACATGTGGTCACATATGTGAAAGCACCTTAACATTGTAGGCTTGCCATCTATTTCAGGTAGTTATGATACCATTGTGATCTACTGTTACTAAAAAACAGGAGTTTCAGTCCTAATGTACCCCCAGGATCTCTTGAAATACAGAGACTAGAACTTCTGCACGTACAGTAGACATCATGATGACTTGGAGATGTGTATGGACAAGTGTGCCTGGACAAGTATTTTTCTAAAAACTTCCATGGGAAATTCTGATATGGAATCTATGTTGAGAAGCCTGGATGGGTACCTTTTATATATAGGAAGTCCTTGGATTTCAGAAATTTCTCTATAGGCTTTGGGGTTCTTCTGTCAACCACTAGTTTTGTAATCTTGAGCAAGTTATTAAATCTCTCAATGCTTGGTTCCTCGTATCGAAAGTGTGGACAGGGACACCTCTCTTTCTCAAGTTGCTTGAAGAATTAGATGAGATATTGGCTGTCTATTCTTTGAAAGGTGGGTTCCGTGTAGCAAATGCTATGGTAACTATTATCTTTGGTTGGGGAAACCCTGATCCTAGAGAACTAAGAGGGCCAAGCATGTTTTGGGTATCCCTGATCAAGTAGATAACAAGTTAAAAGACCTTTAATAATATTCTTAATTCTCACTGAAATTTGTAGCCCTGCCTTCATTCTGGTCGTATCATTAGATTTAGTGTATAATTGAACATGTTTGATTTAATAAATTAGTTAAATGGGTGATCATTATGATTTAGATTTCATTTGACTCCTTGAGGCAATATTTGCTGGTATAAATACATTAGGTCGTTTGAAAGAATTATCAGAAAGATTAAAATATTAATAAGTTCCCCTATTTCAAATTTATATCTCACTAATTATAAATATCCATCTTTTCTTCTGTGTTACTTGTAATTTTTGATTTATAGCACACATTTTATAGAAATGTGTATGTTTACTTATTGGATGCTTTTAGGTCAGTAACTTTATCATTTTTTTTAAGATTTATATGAATGTCTGAAATTGATACCAGGAAGAGAATTGCCACCTAGTTCAAATGTAGCATTCAGGATATACAGTCTTTCTCCCATTACAGTTGTTGGACAAGGCATAACACTTGAATTTAAATCAAAGTAAAAAGCATTTTTTTTAGTGTGCACCTGTTAAAATGCTTCTTTATTGGAGACTATTTGTGATGTGATTAGAAATGTAGAAAAAATTTATCTCCAGTTAGCCATTTTTGTCACTTGTTGTTGCTTCATTTGTGTTTACTTGGGGCACTCAAATTTTATTTTGAGGTTTGGTCCTGAAAATATTTTCTTCTTCACACTACTCACTCACAGTAATATTGCCACTGTCTCCCCGTGCCCCCCCCCCCACACTCCGGCTCTTCTTTTCCTTTAGTGAGTGTGCTTGCTTCTAGAACTTTACACAGGATAAACAAACTAAAAATAAAGGGGAAGCTTCACATTGTCATTGTTTTCATGAAAGTGTGAGAATGGCTGGATGATTTTCACTGAATTTGAAAAGTTTACTTTAAATGGTTTTACTTGAAATAGGGACTGGGTTGTACCTATGGAAATTCACTTGAGAGGGACCTTGTGTGGGAGAAATTCAGGCATAAGCTGCCATCCTGTGGAGCACTTTAAACCAAGGTACCAAGAGCCCCAAGTGACTGTGTTTTTGTGCAGACATGCTCTGGTGCCCCCTCTTAGTGGATTAACTGAGTTTCCCTCTTTTTCTTCCTAAAAGAATCCTGTGATACATAGGCATTTTCCCCCCTCCCCAGCCTCCACCCAAAAGATTATGGAAAGATGCCTCCATCCCCAGGACCAGGGATCCATACTGGTGTGAAAAGGCAGAAAGTCAGCAACCCAAAACACATTACGATAATTACAGTAAAATCACCACTGGAGAGGAACAGCTTGCCACATCATCTCTGGAAGCTTCCACAGTTATTATTGATACTTTATTCATTTGGTCTCACTGTGGACCTGCTGCAGTTTGAGTTGGGCCATTTTCTGTCCTTGACGTGGTCTTTAACATGCTCATAAGGGAAATTCCTTTATCTTCCTGTAAACACGGTCTGTACATTCCAGAAAATCTGGTACATTTCTCTAGCGTGCCTTTAACATTAAGCACTGTCTCTGCCCTTTTACTGGCAGCTAGTTATCCTAATCTATACAGTACTCTATCACCTATTCTGCTCAATGTTTGTTTGTTTGTTTGTTTCTGAGAAACATCATCCTGTCAGAACATATACTCATTTGCAGTAAAAATCAATTTTACATATTGACCAATTTGTCAGCACATCTTTTGAAAATTCATTGCATACGGTTTGCTTGGCCATACTGTATGGCCTGACCAACCAACTCCTGTGGAGTGAAGCGGGGATCAGTGGGTGGGTAGATGAATGAGTAAATGAATAAGTTTTAAAAGGAAAATTCAGAGATTATGGAGGTTGAATAATGACCTGCAAATAGGCTCACATTCTTAGTTCCTGGAGCCTGTCAGTGTTGCCTTCTGTGGCAGAAGGGTCTTTGCAGATGTGATTAAGAATCTGGAGATGACAGGTGGAGTCAGGATGGTGGTGTGGGAAGACATGGAGTTAGCGCCTCCCCACAACTAGGGCGCCTGCCAGCCGGTGGTGGGGAACTCTGACACCCAAGGAGATGGGAGGAACCCCGAAGTGAACCGACGGCTTGTGGGATCTCGGTTCATGAGTCTGGGGTTGGGCTGGAGCTCCTGCGGTGGGAGTTCTGAGTCCGAGCCACTGGACTAACAGAGAATGTAAGAACCCAGGGAATATTCATCAGAGTGAGGTCTCACAGAGTTCCTCATCTCAGCACCAAGACCCAGCTCTACCCAATAGCCTACAAACACCAGTGTTGGAAGCCTCAGGCCAAACAAACAGTAAAACAGGAACTCCCACTAATTAAAAAAAAAAAAAAGAAAAGAAAAAGAGACAGCAAAAAAATTACGTCACAGATGAAGGAGCAAGGTAAAAACCTACCAGACCAAATAAATGAAGAGGAAGTAGGTAATCTACCTGAAAAAGAATTCAGAGTAATGATAGTAAAGATGATCCAGAATCTCGGAAACAGAATGGAGGCACGGATTGAGAAAATACAAGAAATGTTTAACTAAGATCTAGAAGAACTAAAGAACAAACAGAGTTGAACAACACAATAACTGAAATAAAAAATAAAAAAAAAATTGATTGCTATTTTTTGCAGGAATCAATAACAGAATAACTGAGCCAGAAGAACGAATAAGTGAGCTGGAAGACAAAATGGTAGAAATAACTGCCGAGGAGCAGAATAAAGAAAAAAGAATGAAAAGAATTGAAGACAGTCTCAGAGACCTCTGGGACAACACTAAGCACACCAACATTCGAATTATAGGGGTCCCAGAAGAGGAAGAGAAAAAAAAAAAAGTCTGAGAAAATATTTGAAGAGATTATGGTTGGAAACTTCCCTAACATGGGAAAGGAAATAGTCACCCAAGTCCAGGAAGCACAGAGAGTCCCATACAGGATAAACCCTAGGGAAAACACACCAAGACACATATTAATCAAGGTAACAAAAATTAAATTCAAAGAAAAAATATTAAAAGCAGCAAGGGCAAAAAAAAAATAACATACAAAGGAATCCCCATGAGGTTATCAGCTGATTTTTCAGTGGAAACTCTGCAGGCCAGAAGGGAGTGGCAGGATATACTTAAACTGATGAAAGAGAAAAACCTACAACCAAGATTACTCTGCCCAGCAAGGATCTCATTCAGATTGGATGGAGAAGTCAAAAGCTTTTCAGACAAGCAAAAGCTACGAGAATTCAGCACCACCAAACCAGCTTTACAACAAATGCTAAAGAAACTTCTCTAAGTGGGAAACACAAGAGAAGAAAAAGACCCACAAAAACAAACCCAAAACAGTTAAGAAAATGGTAATAGGAACGTACATATCAATAATAACCTTGAATGTAAATGGATTAAATGCCCCGACCAGAAGACAAAGACTGGTTGAATGGATACAAAAACAAGACCCATAGATATGCTGTCTACCAGAGACCCACTTCAGACCTAGGGACACATACAGACTGAAAGTGAAGGGATGGAAAAAGATATTACATGCAAATGGAAATCAAAAGAAAGCTAGAGTAGCAATACTTGTATCAGATAAAATAGACTTTAAAATAAAGACTGTTACAAGAGATAAGGAGGGACACTACATAATGATCAAAGGATCAATCCAAGAAGAAGATATAACAATTATAAATGTTTATGCACCCAACATAGGAGCACCTCAATACATAAGGCAAATGCTAACAACCATGAAAGGGGAAATCGACAGTAACACCATAATAGTAGGGGACATTAACACCCCACTTAAACCAACGGAAATATCATCCAAACAGAAAATAAAGAAGGAAACACAAGCTTTAAATGACACAATAGACCAGATAGATCTAATTGATATTTATAGAACATTCCACCCAAAAGTGGCAGAATATACTTTCTTCTCAAGTGCACATGGAACTTTATCCAGGATACATCACATCTTGGGTCACAAATCAAGCCTTGGAAAATTTAAGAAAATTGAAATCATATCAAGCATCTTTTCTGACCACAATGCTATGAGACTGGAAATCAATTACAGGAAAAAAACTGTAAAAAAAAACCCACAAATACACGGAGACTAAGCAGTGTGCTACCAAATAATCAAGAGATCACTGGAGAAATCAAAGAAGAAATTTAAAAAAATACTTAGAAACAAGTAACAATGAAAACACGAAGACCCAAAACCTATGGGATGCAGCAAAAGCAGTTCTAAGAGGGAAGTTTACAGCAATACAATCTGACCTAATGAAACAAGAAAAACCTCAAATAAACAATCTAACCCTACCCTTAAAATAACTAGAGGAAGAACAAAGAAAACCCAAAGTCAGTAGAAGGAAAGAAATCATAAAGATCAGAGCAGAAATAAATGAAATAGAAACCAAGAAAACAATAGCAAAGATCAATAAAACTAAAACTTGTTCTTTGAGAAGATAAACAAAATTGATAAACCCTTAGCCAGACTCAAGCAAAAAAGGGAGAAGGACGCAAATCAATAAAATTAGAAATGAAAAAGGAGAAATCACAACTGACACTGAAGAAATACAAAGAATTATAAGAGACTACTACAAACAACTATATGCTGATAAAATGGACAACCATGAAGAAATGGACAAATTCTTGGTACAATTTTCCAAGACTGAACCAGGAAGAATTAGAAAACATAAACAGACTTGTCACAAGCAATGAAATAGAAACCGTAATTTAAAAATCTTCCAACAAACAAAAGTCCAGGAACAGGTGGCTTCACAGGCGAATTCTATCAAACGCTTAGAGAAGAGCTAACACCGATCCTTCTCAAACTCTTCCAAAAAATTGCAGAGGGAGAAACACTCCCACACTCATTCTATGAGGCCACCGTCACCCTGATACCAAAACCAGACAACGATGTCACAAAGAAAGAAAACTACAGGCCAATATCACTGATGAACATAGATGCAAAAATCCTCAACAAAATACTAGCAAACAGAATCCAACAGCACATTAAAAGATCATAGACCATGATCAAGTGGGATTTATCCCAGGGATGCAAGGATTTTTCAATATACGCAAATCAATCAATGTGATATGGCACATTAACAAATTAAGGAATGAAAACCATGTGATCATCTGAATAGATGCAGAAAAAGCTTTTGACAGAATTCAACACCATTTATGATAAAAACTCTCCAGAAAGTGAGCATAGGGGGAACCTACCTCAACATAATAAAGGCCACATATGATAAACCCACAGCCAAGATCATTCTCAATGGTGAAAAACTGAAAGCATTTCCACTAAAATCAGGAACAAGACAAGTATGTCCACTCTTGCCACTCTTATTCAACATAGTTTTGGAAGTCCTAGCCACAGCAATCAGAGAAGAAGAAGAAATAAAAGGAATACGAATTGGAAAAGAAGAAGTAAAACTGTCACTGTTTGCCGATGACATGATACTATACACAGAAAATCCTGAAGATGCCACCAGAAAACTACTAGAACTAATCAATGAATTTGGTAAGGTTGCAGAATACAAAATTAATGCACAGAAATCTTGCATTCCTATACACCAACAACAAAAAATCAGAAAGAGAAATTAAGGAAACCCTCCCATTTACCATTGCAACAAAAAGAATAAAATACCTAGGAATAAACCTGCCTAAGGAGGTGAAAGACTTGTACTCAGTAAATATAAAACACTGATGAAAGAAACCAAAGATGACATGAACAGATGGATAAATATACCATGTTCTTGGATTGGAAGAATCAGTATTGTGAAAACGACTATACTACCCAAAGCAATCTACAGATTCAATGCAATCCCTATCAAACTACCAATGGCATTTTTCACAGAATTAGAACAAAAAATTTTACAATTCGTATGGAAACACAAAGACCCTGAGTAGCTAAAGCGATCTTGAGAAAGTAAAATGGAGTTGGAGGAATCAGGCTCCCTGACTTCAAACTATACCACAAAGCTACAGTAATCAAGACAGTATGGTATTGACACAAAACCAGAAATTTAAATCAGTGGTACAAGATAGAATGCCCAGAGATAAACCCACGCACCTATGGGCACCTAATTTATGACAAAGGAGGCAAGAATATACAATGGAGAAAAGACAGCCTCTTCAATAAGTGGAGCTGGGAAAACTGAACAGCTACATTTAAAAGAATGAAATTAGAACACTTCCTAACACCATACACAAAAGTACACTCAAAATGGGTTAAACACTTAACCAAACTAACCAAACTATAACACTCTTAGAGGAAAACATAGGAAAAACACTCTTTGACATAAACCACAGCAACATCTTTTTTGACCCACCTCCTAGAGTAATGGAAATAAAAACAAAAATAAACAAATGGGACTTAATTAAACTTAAAAGCTTTTGTACAGCAAAGGAAACCATAAACAAGACAAAAAGACAACTCTCAGAATGCGAGAAAATATTTGCAAATGAAACAACAGACAGTGGATTAATCTCCAAAATACGCAAACAGCTCATGGAGCTCAATTTCACAAAAACAAACAATCCAGTTAGAAAATGGGCTGAAGACCTAAATAGACATCTCACCAAGGAAGACATGCAGATGGCTAAGAGGCACATGAAAAGATGCTCAACATCGCTAATCATTAGAGAAATGCAAATCAAAACTACAATGAGGTATCACCTCACACCAGTCAGAATGGCCATTATCAAAAAATCTAGAAACAATAAATGCTGGAAAGGGTGTGGTGAAAAGGAAATCCTCCTGCACTGTTGGTCAGAATGTAATTGATACAACCACTGTGGAAAACAGTGTGGAAGTCCCTTAAAAAACTAAAAATAGAACTATCATATGACCAAGCAATCCCACTACTGGGCATATACCCTGAGAAAACCATAATTCAAAAAGTGACATGTACCACAATGTTCACTGAAGCACTATTTACAGTAGGACATGGAACCAACCTAAACGTCCATCGACAGATGAATGGATAAGGAAGTTGTGGCACATATATGCAATGGAATATTACTCAGCCATAAAAAGAAACGAAATTGAGTTATTTGTAGTGAGGTGGGTGAACCTAGAGTCTGTCATACAGAGTGAAGTAAGTCAGAAAAAGAAAAGCAAATACCGTATGCTAACGCATATATATGGAATCTAAAAAGAAAAAAAATGGTACTGATGAACCTAGTTGCAGGGCAGGAGTAAAGAGGTAGACAGAGAAAATGGACTTGAGGACATGGGGTGGGAGGGCAAAGCTGGGGCAAAGTGAGAGTAGCATCGACATATATACACTACCGAATGTAAAATAGTTGGCTGGTGGGAAGCAGCAGCATACACAGGGAGGTCGGCTCAGTGCTTTGCGATGACCTAGAGGGGTGGGATAGGGGGTATGGGAGGGAGGCTCAAGAGGGAAGGGATTTGGGGACATGTGTATGCATATGGCTGATTTGCTTTGTTGTACAACAGCAACTGACACAGTACTATGAAGCAATTATACTCCAATAAAGATCTATTAAAAAATAAAACAGGGGCTTCTCTGGTGGCGCAGTGGTTGAGAGTCCGCCTGCCGATGCAGGGGACACGGGTTCATGCCCCGGTCTGGGAGGATCCCACATGCCACAGAGCGGCTGGGCCCATGAGCCATGGCCGCTGAGCCTGTGCGTCTGGAGCCTGTGCCCCGCAACGGGAGAGGCCACAACAGTGAGAGGCCCGTGTACTGCAAAAAAAAAAAAAAAAAAAAAGAAAGAAAGAAAACAAACGAAAAAACCCCAAAACACAACAAAAAAAGACTCTTGAGATGAGATATCCCAAATTATCTGGGTAGGCCCAGCATAATTAAAGGGTCTTTGTAAGAGGGAGGCAAGAGAGTCAGCATTAGAAAAAAGGAAATATGACAACAGAGGCAGAGATTGCAGTGATGCTCTTTGAAGATTGCAAGAAGGGGTCACAAACCAAGGAATACAGGCCGCCACTAGAAACTGAAAAAGGCATGGAAATGGATTCTCCCCTTCAAGCCACCAGAAGGAAGCAGCCCAGTCAACATCTTGCCTTCAGCCCTGTGAAACTGACTTCAGACTTCTGGCCTCCAAAACTGTAAGAGAATAAATCTGTGTCTTTCTAAGCCACGAAGTTTATAGTTAACTTGTTACAGCACTAATAGGAACTTAATACAGAGGTACGTAAACTCATAAAATGTCAGGTAATGAGTACTGTAGTCCAACAGGAGTATAGTTCTGCTGACGAGGAATGTGATGCTCCCTCCATCACATCACATGTTCAGGATGCCAGTAATTGTGGTTTTGACCCTTCTGATGAGGTGTATGTGTTGTGACAAGGTCCAAAGGATAGAGACTTGGGACTTGGGTGGAATTTACTTGATATATTTCACTGCTTCCTGAAGACTTTTTTTCTTTCTTTCTCTTTCTCTCTTTTTAAACAACTAGGTTCTTTTTATGAAGGAACATCTCCCTCTACTAACCCCATACCTTTCTCTCCAACTTTCCCCATAGTTTATTTTTCTGATTTCTATTTCACTCTCGATTCAGTGCTGTTCTTTTCAGAGAAGAAAATCTTCCTTTTAACTTCCAAGGAAAGAGGCAGGCACTCTTTGCTTCTTATTGTGATGTGATAGGATTTTCAGTATGTCTCATGTCCAGAAAATCCTATACTGCTTCGTCGCTGCATTGTGTCAGGATGTGTTGAGCTTTTTTAGGTGGCCAATATGGAATCTTGGATTAGTAATTCCCAGTACTAATGTTCTGTAGCACCTATGGAGTTTTGACAGTTTCTCCTACATATTAGCTGTCTCCTTGGTGTAGTGATTTGTTAACAGAAAGATAATATCATTATTTTAATATTTTTATTAGCGTTTTTATGAGGTTCCATCCCACGCAAACTGCATGTCGGTCACTTTGTGGTAGTTAACTATTGCAGCATCCATGAAATTTGGGTATGGTTGGATTTCATGGTGAAGAGTAAGCAACAGAACAATCTAATGAGAAACAGAGGAATTCTAACAGACCCTCTGATAAAGGGATGGTTTCATTTTGAGAGTTGCTGCATTTCATGTTTATCAAAGATTACAAATGTCAGTCCCAGAGTAAGTAGAATCCTCAGAAAAGTTTAGTGATGTATGTATTTGTTACAGGGATTGATTTTCAAAAGTCCTTAACTAGACTTTGTTTGATTGATCCTCGTACATACCTATAAGGAAGAAAGTAATTTAAATGGATACAAGTTGTTTGATTCTTTTAAAATATAAAGTTGAGTAAAAAATTGAACCTTAAGGTTTTAAGAATATATATTATTCACTTAAAATTGACACATTACTGGAAACGTATACTTTGCCCTGAAAATTTATTTTAAGACTCCTGTACGGCTGTGGTTTACAAATTTTATTGTGAATAAGAATCATTTGGAGTCACTTAATGAAACATTGTTTCTTGGGCCTCTTACCTCAGAGATTTTGTTTCAATCAGTTAAGAGTGGACTCTGGAATCTCTATTTTTACCAGTCACTATAGATAATTCAACAATCCTCAGGGTATTCTTCAAGAAACACTGCTATATATACCCCACCAATAAAGAAAATAGTGAGTGTGTGCTATTTAAGAAATTCCTGAAGTCTTTTCAGAAAAATAGTTGTTGGAAACGCCGTTTGCCATATGTAAGATATGCTGTGCGGAGTTACAGAACACTTTAGGAAAAGGCTTAATGTGTTTCTAGTGAGCCTATAGCGTTTGTTAAGGTTCTGGATTTCACTCCAATTGGTAGCGCTGCGAGTGGCATCCTTTAGGTTTGGCTGTAATGTGTTTAGCTCAGTGGCACGGAAACTGGCAGATATTTCTGTAAGACATACCTACTGAGAAATAGTGCTTGCTGCCAGTACCTTGATCTGCATACATTGAGCACTTAACAGTTTGCATTTTTTGTTTATTCACTTGTCCTAAATGCTTAATGAACGGGTTCCCTAAGGCTTTAATTTCCAGCCAATCCTAAGTCTATTACTAAAGTTTATCAAGCAGTAAACACACTATTGCACTTACACTGTCATGTTTTTATAAAGCAGCTTATAAAAGGTGACATCTGGCAAAGAGGCAGATCTATAAAAATCATGTGGGTGGGTATTGTGTCATTTTTTCTTCCATACTCCCAGGAAGAGTAATATTATTTTGACACACACGTACATACCCACTGTCAAGTTTCTATTTTTATAGTTAGCTTACTGCACATATCCTTAAGCTATACAAAACCTTTGGGCTAATGCAAAAAGTGACATTTCTGCATATTTATTACAATGCCATTTTAGAGGTTGACTTTGCCTGATAGGATTTTTCCAAGAACAGTGTCATCTTCATGACAGTAGACATTGTTGAGAACAATACTACTATGCAGTTAGTCAGGAGAGGTCAAATATGGAAGGACAAATCATAAATAGCTTAATTTAAGGCTTGGCATGATTATTTCTCAATATTTGCTAGATACAGGGACAGAAGAAACTACAACACAACGCTGATGAGCAGATCCCTAAGTAGTCAGAATCTGAACTCATCCTTTGTCAACATACACCCTACCCCAAAGTTCAGAAACCCTACTCCTAGGTTTATACCCCCAAAATGAATGCATTTACCCACCAAAAGACTGGAGAAGAATGTTCATAACAGCTTTCTTTAGAAAAGCCCAAACTAGAAGCAGCCCAGATGTCCTTCAGTCACCAAATGGATAAATGTAGTAGACTTGTAAAATGGAATACTTCACAGCAGTTGAAAGCATACCACCTACTGTCCCATGCAGCAACATTAATGAATCTCAGAGACAGTTGAATGAAAGAAGCTGGCTACTGAAGAGTACCTACTGTATGATGTACTGTATTGGAAAATTCAAGAACTGACAGAACTGACCAATGGTGATAGAAGTTAGAATAGCGCTTACGTGTGTGTGTGTGTGTGTGTGTGTGTGTGTGTAGGTGGGAGGTAGTTTATTGAGGGCACTGTCTGGGAAGGGGCAGAGGGAGTCTTCTGGAGTAATGGAAACAGTGTTTCACTGTCTGGGTCCTGGTTACCTGTGTGTATACATATGCAAAAATGCAGAGTGGCACACTTAAGATTATCCCACCTTACTATATGTTCTGGATGCCTATTGCTGTGTAATAAACCATTGAAAAACGTAACAGCTGGAAACAGTTTGTTGGTATTATATCTCACAGTGGTGTGGGTCAGGGATTCGCAAAGGGCAGTGCAAGGATGATTGGATTATCTCATCCAGTAAAGTCTGGCATCTCGACTGGGGCGACTCCAATGGCAGAAAGTCAGTTAGGTTCGCCCCTGCGCCTTCTCTCTCCCCGCCCCACCCCCTGGGGCTATCTAAGTGGGCTTTCTCGGGACATGTTGACCTCAAGATGGTCAGACTTCTTACCTTAGAACAGTTCATGACTTTAAGAGCTGGTGTTTTAAGAGAGTAAGTGGAGACACAACAGTTTCTTAAGACCTGGGCAGAGTAAGTTTGGCTGAATTCTCTTGGTCAGAGTACTCACCGAGCCCACCAGACTCAAGGAGATAGACCCCCTACCTGTCACTGGAAGGGATGTTAAAGATTTTGCGGCCACATTTTATAGACGCAATATCTCAATTTAAAAGTTTTCTTTAAAAAGTTAAAATCGGTCACATTACTCTCAAAACTTTATTTTCTGTTGGAAGGTATTGCAAAATTTAAATCTAGTTCTGAAAAACACAAACAGCAAAAGAGACCCTCCATCTGAAATCACAGTTTCCATCCTATCATACATCTCCTCTCCATTTCTTTTTGAGGTTGAAAATTCTGTGACTTTTTCTTATGTTATTTGAAGTTTCTGGGCTTTGAGTTTTATTTTTGCCAGGCTTGGGTGAACTTAGACTTTTATTTAATCATTTACGGCCTAAAGTTAACTGTCAGATTGAAGTCAGATAAGGCTTCTGATACAACTGAAATCCTTTGCTCCTTTTGATTTATGGATAATGAATTTTCCCTCTTATGGTCATAGTATGATTTTTAAGAAAGAAATCCTATATTTCTTATTAATCATCTATCAGAGCTATGTTGCCCAACCGGTCTCTTTGTACAAATCCTTATTAAGAGATGAGCACAGCGCAGCTGCATTTATGAAGTGAGGTTTTATATGAGATGGACTGGCAATGTTTATTCAAGCTAAATAAAGCCAGCGTGAAAGCAGAGCCTTTTAAATTATTTGGCTTCATTTGAACATGCCACTGATGTAGACAGCTTGGGCAAGCAGTGTGTGTACACAAAAAGCTACATTATCAAACATATCGAAAGGTTTCAATGCCAGCACACCAAACATCTCTAGCAGAGATAATTACTGCACCCGTGCTGGGCATAATTTAGGTCAAAAGAAGCACTTCAGCCAGATCTTTAAACAACATTGTACATCTCATTTGAAGTTTTTGGGACCATATCTCAATTTTGTGCCAGTATCTTCAAAGTCCATTTTACAGAGTCAAGATTAGAAACCTCTGACTTCATATCCTCTCAGATTTTCTTTTTAATTAATTGCAGAATGCTATCCTTTTGCTCCCTCCCCACAACCCCCATCAAACCAGAAAGAATTTGTGCGGTAATTCCATATCATTGTAATTTCAAGACTCTGCTTTCATTTGTCACTTAAAGAGCTTTGCAGTATGTAAAGCAGTTAACCCAGCTCCAAAGCCGTATCACTTTGTCAAAAGAGAGTTGTTTGCACTTTACATGACAAGCTATTTGTATAAAGTGCCAGGGTTTGCGCTAAATATACTGCATGAAATCTAAGTTATAGATGATGGAATCTTGTTTGTAGTGCTTGTCATTTGCTGCTCACTCTTTCCCCCCCAGCCTTCTGACTCCCTCCCCCCAATCGAACGGGACTATTTTGAAGAGACCCCTTTAATTTTGACAATATTAATGGTGTTGCCTGAGCCACATCAGAAGGCACACAATTCTAGAGTTTGATGAACACATTCGTTTCCTCTCACTGATCTCTGACTCTTGAAAACTGTAGACTGCTTAGAGAAATGCTAACGTGCATATCTGTATATGTGTCACGTCTAAAGCATGTTTATGTGTACAAATAATATCCACGTGTGGGGCTGTGAGTATAGCAGAAGCATGACCTTAGGAATTGGCTAGGTTCTAATCCATTCCCTTCTGTTCTCAAGCAGTATGACCTTGGACAAAATAAGATGTCTGAATGTGTTTGCTCATCTGTAATTTGGGGGAACTAATCCCAACCCTCGGGATTCTTGGTGCGTTGGTTTTCATGTGTGGCGTATCATGAATACTAGAAGTCCCTACGTTCTTAGGACTATCACAGTAAGCGCATTTTCTGGGCTGCGAGTTGCGCTGATTCTCTGTAGAAGGTTTTTTGGGTTTTGTTTTAATCTAAACATTTCCAAGAATTAGTTATTCATATTTAAATTTATATATTTGATACGTACTTCATGTAGATATCCTTCACAGTAAACTAGGTGCCTCCTGGGATATAGCGTTTCCACCATGCTTCTCAAAGGTGTCCACAAGGCAACACCAGTGGCTTATTCTCACCCACAGGCCTATGCAAAATACGGATTCTCAGATCCCAACCCAGACCTTTTGAAATAGAAACTGCATTTCAACCTTTATTTATTTTCACACTAAAGTTAAAGAAGAACTTTTCTAGTAGAGTGATCACTGGTTCTTAAGTTGGAAGACCTAGGTCCTCGTGGAGTTTTTTTGTTTTTTTTTTTTTAAAGGTTTTTAACCAGGACCTTCAGTAAGAAATAGATTGAATATCATTACCCAACAAAGAGGAGCATACGTGCTCATAAACACATGTAGTTAAAACAAAAGTTGCACGAAACAGTATTTACCCTTGCTGTATGCTGAGCACTCAGACATTTTTTATTTCAACTTAAAATATGCCAGCCATGGCCCCTTAAATTGATTTTATAATCATTCGTAAAGAACTGTTGTTTTACATGACATCGTGCACTTTTTCCTCCCTAGGCCTTGATTTTCTCAACTGTAAAAGCGTGTATGTTGTATCAATTGATTTCAAATGTCTCTTAGCTTAGACAGCCTGTGATGCGCTTCAAAATGTGAAAATCCACTTCTGGACCGCATTTTAAAAGCAGCGTGTTTATTGGTTATTGTATGTGTTGTTTTATTGAGAGGGCGGAAGGAGCGCAGACAAACAATGGCTCACAGACCACAGCTTTTGCATAATAAAAGCTCACAGCCCAGAGTGGTAGACGGTGCAAAGTGAACAATTACATGCTGGTCCTAAACATGTGTCATTATTTAAAACAAACAAAACACACTTTTAAGCTTTTAAAAATGTGTATAGTTTGTCAGTGTGAACATAGTGAACGAAATCCTCGTCCTGTCTAATACACAATCAGAATATTTTTTTTGCTGGGGGGGAGGTACCAAATTACTTTATTTGAAGGAATGGTGCTAAGGAAAGAACTCGTAGATGTTTTGGTACAACTTACGGAAAAGGTAAAGGTAACCCAAACACGCATGCACTGCCTTGATGCAGGGAAGTCACCCCTGTGGCTACAGGAAGCCAGCCTAAGGCTTAGCTCTCATTATCTCTGTATTCCAGGGTGTGCTTGTCAAAGAGATACTCTGTCATGCCAGATTCGGGGGCCCCCATCTTGGGCAAGTTGGTTATGTGGTCACCCAGTTCTTTGATGGATTTCACCTGCTCATTCAGGTCATGAGTCTCAATGAAGTCACACAAATTGGGGTCATTTTTGTCAGTGACCAGTTTGTGCAGTTCCAGTAGTGGCTGATTCACACTTTTTTCCAAGCGTAGCGCACATTCCATTGCATTCAGCCCATTCTCCCAGTCATCATGGTCTGGTTTCTTGATATCCTGAAGGAAGATTCGGCCACCCTGTTGGTTATGCAGCTGATTCATCAGTTTCTCAGCATGTTCCCTCTCCTCACGAGATTGATGAAGAAAGTATTTGGCAGAGTTCTTCAAAGCCACATCACTGCGGTCAAAATAATACAACACGGACAGGTAGACGTAGGAGGCATATAGCTCCAGGTTGATCTGGTGGTTGACGGCGGCCTCCGAGTGCTGGTGGTAGTGCTGGCGCCCCTGCGAGTGGGACGCGGTCGTCATGGCGGGCGGCCGAGGAGAGGCGGCAGCGGGGACCTTGGGGCGGTCGGAGGGCGCCGTGAGGTGGTGGCGAGGGCTGGTGCTGGGCGGCCGGCCGGAGCGGGGGACGAGCGTCGGGTTCCGTCCAAGCACTGTTGAAGCAGGAAACTGTGGCGACTCTCCGCGAACTCTGCAGTGGAGAAAGCTGACAACATCTTGACCGGTGATGAGAATTGAAAGATCACCAGTGAAGGGCAATCATCGTGTCCCTCCTGATGTGATGCCCTGAGAAGGGCACAATGTGGCCAGTACAGTTTTGGGGCCAGGAATATGTAACCCGAATCCAATCTCCAGGACACATCAGAGAAACCCCAGTAAGGAATAGTTCTATTAAAAAAAAAAAAAAGTATGTTGAAGGTACAAGTGGGGATATATTGTGAAACAAAAAAAGTCAAAGAAATGTTTGAGATCAAAGGAGACTACAGAGACAGGGGCCCTAAATGAGAGCCTATACTAGATCTTACAATGGACAGGGAGAATGCCATAAGGGACATCACTAGTTAATAGACAAAACTGGGGAAGAAGATGGTGGATTAGATAAAATATGGTACCAATGTTACATTTACTGAAGCTGGTTGCTGTACTGTGGTGATAAGAGAAATTGTCCTTATTCTTAAATGCACACTGAATGAAACATTTTCAAAATAAGGACAGGAAATAAACAGTATGTGTATAGGGAGAAAGTACAAATGATAAGCAGATGGGGAAAATGTTAACTCAAGATGGATCTGGGGTGTAGCTAGGTGTTCCTTGTGCTATCTGGTTCGTGGAATTTGGGGATACATTTGAAATTAATTCCAGATTAAAATTTTTGAAATTTTCCTTCCTCTCCTCTAATGGTGCCCCTTTGTGTTTCCAGAATGCCTGGAGTGCTTTTGCCTTGGGGCTTGTGCCTTTTTAAAGCCAAGCTGGGCTGAGCTGGAGCCCCCTGTATTCTCTAGTTTCCCGAAGCTCTTCGCTTCCTCGGGAGCTGACAGAATAGGCCTGCAGTGCCCACCTCCCGTCTCTGCCCTTGTCCCTCAGGCCTTTTGATCTGTCCCTCTTCTGTCACACCTACCTCTGCTTCAGTGCCCCGATACATTACTGATTAGCTGGTTCTGTTAGTCTTTCTCACTTGGCCTTTGGCTGACCTTGACCTCTACCCAATTCTTGGCCCCTTGCCCCAGTTCACTATATTCTCCCACCTTTCAGCACCAATCTCTTGGAGAGAGCACTGCTCTCTTTTGATCCTGAAGGAAACCCAGGATCCTCTTTTTAAAAACACTGTAGAACAGGGACTCAGATACCAACAGATGTCTGCACATACCAGGGAGTCCAGAGGCGTCTGATGATAGGTCTTGGGCTCTCCTGAAGCCAGAAATCCACAAATACCTTTAAAAAAGGAATACATTTTAAAAAAGCAATGGTCTCCCTTTCCTGTGGCAGAGGAATGCTGGAGGAATAAACAAAGGTGGTTCTTGCTTGTCTGCTCTGCCAAGTGGCCACATGGCCAGACAGATTTCAAAGCAGTGGCCCTCTGTAATTTTTAATTATCCTTCCCAGCCATGTCCTTGTCCTCAAGAAGGTGCAGTCTTATTGATGAGGTGAGACACTTGAATGTGAAACCGACTGATAGCTTGTGTGATGAACTGCATTCAGAAAAATTATAGTAAGTAATACATGGCAGGAATTGGAGAAACCAAAAGACCATTGTGGCTGTGGATGCAACTTGGCTGATGGAAGAAGTTGGAGAGCAACGAGGATGTGTCTCCCAGAATCTCTAGAAAGAGCCTCCTAATGGCTCTGTAGTGAAAGACAAAGCAAGCAGGCAAGGAGCCCAGCTCTGGGGCACAGGATACCAGATGGTTCATTGAAAGTCGGAGCTCAGGGTCTGAGGGGTGAGGGAAGAGGGCTCAACCCTCGGGCTTCAGCCTGCATTTTCACAAAAAGCCTCAATTTAGATTTTAGATATTATTTCCAAAAGAGGAGAGTTACAGAAGTGTTCTAGCTGGAATGCAAAAAGCCCTCTGCCATACCTCTTGACCATTCACCTGCCACGTACTTTGAATTTAAAAAAAGGAAAATCCCACATGCTACAGAGCAACTACACCCATGAGCCACAACTACTGAGCCTGTGTGCCACAACTACTGAAGCCCGCGTGCCTAGAGCCTGTGCTCCACAGCAAGAGAAGCCACCGCAACGAGAAGCCCGCACACCGCAACGAAGAGTAGCCCCCGCTCGCCGCAACAATAGAAAGCCCGCATGCAGCAACGAAGACCCAAAGCAGCCAAAATAAATAAATAAATTCATTAAAAAAATTTTTTTAAAATTTAGAAAGTTCTGTCATTACCTTAGGAATATCTTAATTATTTTGATTTTATTTTTTCCTGTTCAAAGTTTGCTTTTTTTTTTTTAAAGATAGGCATACTTTTTGGACCACTGGTTTGAGATTTCTTCCTTTCTGCTTTTCTCAGTATACCAGGGGCCTCAAAAGCAGAGGTCTTCCATCCTCTCAGGAGCTCTGTCCCTCCCCGCCCATTCCTGTAATAATGTCCTCTCGCCATGCGTCTCCTGCACCTGGCCAGGTGGAGTTCTCCTCTTCCTGCCACCTTCCCCACCCCAAGATTAACAGTTCCAAACCTTCTACTGCAAGCACAGTTGGTACTCAGTTTATTGGTAATTAATGAGTAGTACTTCCTTGGCAGAACATAATGGAACTACAGGGCAATCACTTAGAAAGGGAAACAACTGTCAGTTATCACTCTAATGAATCCTGTTTAACAGAGGTGATGGCAGCCCGGCTGATGCACAACCTTCTGTGCATCAAAAGTGGATCCCTTAATAACTCCATTTCTGTACTGTGAGTAATTTGCAAAATAACCGCTCTCAAGGCCAAATTGTAAAGTGGCTTCAGCTATGGGTAACAGTGTAATTTTGGAACTATTCTCAGAACTAGTTATTAACTGTTCACTGTTAATATTTGAATATGAGTAAACAGAAACAATTCTTAACATTAAAAATTTAGATAGTATGGTAGTGGTGGTGACAATTATTGAGATGATCATAGCAATGATGTTAACAAATGACGTTAATTGAATCATACGTGACAGGCCCTATGCTGAACATTTCATATGCATCATCTCACTTAATTCTCAGAACAATCGAGTGTTAAAAATCACTTTTCAGAGGGCAACTTCATGGCTGTTGTGCAAATATAAACACAGTTTAAGATCTTATTCAGCTCATTAATTTAAGAGGGTGAGGGACCTAGTAAGATGTTAAAATTAGTCCAAAAATAATTTGAGATTTTGTGTGTGTGTGTGTGTGTGTGTGTGTGTGTGTGTGTGAGATTTGATAGATTATTGGGCCAGATACAGAACAGGATAATGTCCTGCTGGTCCATAAGAGCTCACACAAGTTACTGTCTCCCATCAGTTGTAAAATAGCCCTGTAAACAGAAAGTCACACCCAGCAGTGGGAACACTATACTAAAGAAATCCAGTAATCTCGTTTGCCTATTTCCAAGTTTGAAATGTTTTTTCTGATACCTGTAAGGCAGGTGGTGCTATAATTCGCACATTACAAATGGAGAAACTGAGGCTTTGTGATGTTAAGTAACTTGGCCAAGGTTATATGAGAGGTGGAGTGGTGACTGACTTGAGTCTGACTCCTTGCACAGCTGGCACTGTGGTGATGAAGAGCATGGGCTCAGTAAATGAACAGATTTGAGTTCAACTCCCAGTGAACTTGGGCCAGGTAACTACTGTGCCTTTATTTTTTCATCCGTGAGGTTGTGTTGCTAATAGTTTTAAGTCACAGTGGTGTTGTGAGGATATGGTAAGGTGACATGTTAAAGCCTTGTGCATGTTGTACATGGCGTTGCACTCCCTCTGTAAATGTCAGCAGCTGTTGTCATCATCAGTACTGATCATCACGATCGAGCACCACCTGCATGTGTCTTGCAAATAGCAGTGCCCTCACCTTCTCTACCTCGATTGGCCATGGTTGCCTTAAAAGTCTGCGCACATCCAGAGTGTGAGCTCCAGGAATCTCCGTCACAGAAAACCAATTCTCCATCACAGTTTTTGTCCAGGATCATGACCAGATTCAACTGACCCCAGGAATAGAAAGGTAGTGTAATAGTTGGAAAAGTATCTCTTCCTCCAGGGAACAAAACGACAACAGTGCCATGTGGCTTATAAAAATATTTGCCCCTGCTATTCTGTAACCTGTAAGACTTTAAGGATGCATGGATCCGTGATAACTGTAGCAGGTATCATTTTAAAAACCTACTCAAAGTAAGTATCAGTGTCATACAGCACATGCTAGAGTAGATTTTTCTCCATGGCAAAAATCCAAGCATGGCATTCAGTTTTTCCTTCCTGGAACTCATGTTCCCTTGTATCAGTGACAATGGAGTTGAAATGTTTAGGTCTTGTATTGGATATCATCTCACTGTCTTGCTTTGAGCAGATGATCTCTATCAATCTTGTCTTTTGGAATTAAGGAGTGCCAAATGACAGAAATCAAAGGTTCAATGACAAAATGGTGTGTGCTTGGTGAATTTACCATTTTTTCAAATAAGATTTTTCTGTAGATATTAAGGAGGTTCAAATTTTTTAGGAGCTAATTTACTGGAGACACACTTCTCTACTGGCTCCTTATCTCTGAGATTAGAGCCTTACTGAAGTCAGCATATGTATATCTAGTTACATATATCAAAAATTTCTCTTTATGCTCTCATCTTTGTTGTGTGGGGTAGAAGGAAGCGTTCATCTCAAAAATGGGACATGATTTCTTGATTTGGAATTCTTCAAAAACACATAAAAATGATTAGCTTTGTCTTCATAGGATTCATGTGTTAGATTTTTGCCTCATCGCAGCAGAAATGCAGCATGTCGGCCTTGTTATTGTGATCCTAAGATGAAGGCAGATACTCATGATTAATTCTTTGTGATTTTCTTGTTATCATTGATAATACAAACAATATGTCTGTACTATTTGAGAGTTGACAAGCACCAAGTATATTTTTAAACATGCCAAGTTTGTTTGGTACTCCTCCTACATATTTTCTTAAATTTGTAAAATTGTGAAATATTTGTTTCTTGTAGATTTAGAATTATTGCCTTATATGCTCTCTTACCATACTGTGAATGGTCCAAGAGACTCAGTTTAATTTTGCAGGTATATTGTTGTGAGGAATTGTTACAAAGAACTACTCTCAAAGGGTTAAGCAGTTGTTCCTAGTGGAAATAAAGTGGACTGAAAGAGACATTGAAGAGGCTTGCAAATGATATCTTAGTAACTCATATCAGGATCGCCCCAAATCTGTTTTTACAGTTTCCTTCTTGCATGGAAAGACTACAGACAGGTTTATTTTAGCTCAAATTTCTATTCCATATGGCCTTGGCACCCTCAGAGCAAATGTATTTTCTATTTTACTCTTAGTTTTCTCAACCAAAATGAGACTTAAGTCACCAGGGAAATATTGCAGGATGTATTGACTTAGGGGATATATCTTTTCTAATTTTAACTTCTTTAGAAGTTCAGTTGATATAAATATCCTTTAGTGTAGTTTGCCAGGCACTGCGTACTCTAGTTCTAATCAAAAGTCATACCAAGTCAGAAGAGAATCAGGGGTTAGTGAAATTCTTCTCAACAGTTGTGTCTGTTCTACTTCCTAATGGTCACATGTCCTAAACTTTTCATTTTTAAAACCGCTCATGAAGACATACCATGTTACTAAATGTGGGTTCCTTCAGAATATAGTGGGCGGGGGGGA
Source organism: Delphinus delphis (assembly GCF_949987515.2). NCBI lineage: Eukaryota > Metazoa > Chordata > Mammalia > Artiodactyla > Delphinidae > Delphinus > Delphinus delphis. The sequence goes on along the minus strand of NC_082692.2, from coordinate 74,928,297 downwards.
AGAGAGTAGTGGAATGATGTTTTAATTGTATAGTCATTAACTGACTGAATTTGCTTTTTTTCAAAATTTTTACATTAGCCTTCATGACCTTTAAAAACATTGTGAATTAAGGTAGAACACAAGTAATGCAGTCTCATTAACTTTAATAACGTTCAATAAAAATTCTAAATTTAAAAAACTTTCTGCAAAAAACAGTGTGTAATTGCTAAAGCATTGAATAGAGCATCACAGTTTAAAATTATTAAAAATTACTAAGTATCCATTTAGGATGAGATTTGTTTTATGATTGCAAACACCTCCAAAACAAATCGGCAGTCAATTGCAATGCATTTTGCGATGTGAAAGCACCATTAATTACTGTTAATGGTACTTCTCTAATGTATGTAAATACATCATCTGCACCGGAGCTCTTGGCAGTTTTTTCTTCTTTCTAGACAGTTTAAAGATCTTAATTTATTAATATTCACAACAAGCAGAAAGATAAACATTGTTTTGAAGCTCTTGACGAATGGCGATTGGAGACATACTGTGCTTGTGCTGAGAGTAGATATTAGCTTGTCGGCAATAACTCACGGCCCTACATGAAATAGACCCCGAAAGGGAGACCAAGAGTTTAAAATGATGTTATTAAGAGTCTCTGGAAGCACTTTATTCTCAGGTACCTCAGATTTGAAAATTTTATTAGTCTCACTCTACACTTATTTCATTGTTTGTCCCCAGAATGTTAAACTCAGCACAGGCTCCTGCCGTGGTAAGCATTATTTTTGATGCACTTTACTGAATATGACTGACAAGGACTTTTTCAGGCAAACATTGGGAGAGCAGTGTTTCCTATTTATTATGTCCTTTCATCTCTGCCTGAGCTAGAATATTCATGCTGTAAAAGTAATAAAAAGAAAAAAGAATATTCTGTGTTTTCTTGCAAGCCTCACCCCCAAATCCAAACAAAGTGAATGCTTTAGTGACTCACAGGTAGGATTTTCACCAATTCAGATATAAAATGTGACAATTGGCAGAATCATATATCAACATCTGGATCCTTCTCAAGTGTCATAGGCTGAGTAGTAGGAAAGTAAAAGCAAATTTTATAATGAAATGTTTTTTGGCATTTATTTTTATCATAGACTAGATTGAAAGGTTTTGTTTTCCCTCATAACTTCTTTAACTTTCTTTGATGGAGACATGTGTAGTCAGCTTAGCTTAGTTGCTTAATAAGTTAAAAATATCGAGTATTGATGAAAATTTCAAATATTGCTTCTAATTTTGAGTTTCCAGATTTAGCAAATAAGAATACAGGAGCCCAGCTCAATTTGAATTTCAGATAAATGCAATTTTTAAAAAGATTTTACAGTATTTTAATGTCCATTTCGTCAGTGGATGTGTTTTGAAATTATTAGGATTCACAGTTTTCAGAGTAGAGCGAAGGAAAGATGGAAAACGCAAACAGTTGGTTCTTGTTAAATTTCAGTTAAAATTTGTTTCGTGTAAGTATATCCCGTGTGATACGTGGCACATACTTACCCTAAGAGATTTTTGTTGTTTGCCTGAAATTCAGCTGCTCATTCTCTGTTTCATCTGGGAATGCTCTTCTAGTTTATGATGAGAAAAAATCAGTGCTTTTTGTGAGCATTGAAACGCACACACTAGATTTTTTAATGTGTAAAATGGCAGTAAAAATTGTAGCAAATCTCCCAAGGCCGTTGGGAGTATTAAACGCATTGATACTAGTAAAGCTCGTGGAACAGTTCCTGGCGTCTGGTAAGCACTGTGGAAGAACACAAGCTTTTGTTCTCAAATGATCATTTGTTCTAATGTTAGACACCTTTTCTACCGGAAGCCTGCTGTTGCAGATAAGTAAAAATGTGAAGGCATCTTCCTGATGTCATTGACAACAGCTATAGTTCATCTACAAAAATATAGGGTGCCACAGGTGACCCTGTGACCGAAATATGTAAAAGCTCAATATGTTACCGTGCTCACAGGCATTGAAAAGAGCCACAACAATGGCAACTTTTCCTTTTGCTTTTTATAGAGACACATTGTATTTATTATTATGATATGACAAGTCGGCTCTGGAACATATGTGTGCTTGAGAAAAGAATAGAGCAAGGATAAAGGAGCCAGGTAGGAGCCAAAGTGCTAGTCACAGTTGGTAGTGAGCAAAATGAAGTTCAGCAGTGTGATCACAGAAATTCTTATTACGCCAGATGGAAATTCACCATGGTGGTGGTGGGTGTTTTAAATGTAAGATCAACCAGTGTTCCTGATTATTCATTTGTGATCCCTAAGAAATGCCAGTACTGGGCACCCCTACCTTCTATCCCTGCTCTGGGAGTCAGTGCAGAAGTCAGAGCAGGCTGGGTTATAATGTATTGTTACAAAATAGTAACAACAGTAACAAAATTTCTGAGGCTTAATCAACCATCACTTATTTCTCATCCTTGGAGGTCCCACCGTGGTTCCAGGGGTCTCTCCAGAGCTGCTCTCCTCCGAGGGGTGGCTCATCATTTTACTCCACTGCTGACTGGTGGCACCTTTATTTCAGGACTTGAGGTTTACTACAGTTGTGGAAGAGAGGCATTGGCAAGTGCACATGGGCAGTGATGTGGAGCATGTTACTGCTGATCACAGCCAGTGGCCCACAGCTGGTCATGTGGCCCTGTGCAACTGCAAAGGGGGTTCTGAAACATAGCCTTCCATGTGTTAAGCAATGCATGTTCTGGGAGAGGACCCAGAGCAATTAGCACTAGTTTGCCATACTGGCAAATGTTGCCGATGGATTCTGCTCTTCCCTTCCACAAAGCCCAGAGGCAACTTCAGAATTCCTCTGCACTGTGTGGCAGGCAGTAGTTGGCAATCAAAACTGGCAAGAGAAGTTGAGACACAGATGTAGAGAACAAACGTATGGACACCAAGGGGGAAAAGCGGTGGGGGGTGGGGTTGGTGGTGGGGATGGTGGTGTGCTGAATTGGGCGATTGAGATTGACATGTATACACTGATGTGTATAAACTTGATGACTAATAAGAACCTGCTGTATAAAAAAATAAAATAAAATTTAAAAATTAAAAAAAAAAACCAAAACTGGCAAGAGAGCTGAAACCTGTTAGCCATTGCTGCACTGCTCCCAGAGAAAACATCTATTGCGGTAGGAATTTGGATGTCATGCATAGTGATTAGAGTTTTAGGAATAAGTGCAAATAGATTCTTAGGATAGTCTTCATCACAGGTTTATTGATTTGAATTTACCATCCCTCCAGCTTCTGTTTGATTTGGGAGAAGGTAGTTTCCAGGTATCCCGGTAATCAATCTCAACGATAGTATTTTAAAAATGTTATCTCCAATTGACCTGAAATTTAAGTCCTCCCTAGCTTTGCTCCCATGCAACACAAGTATTAGGAGTTTTTCATAACTGTGATGAAAAGGGGAGAGACGTATTAACAAACGTTGAAATAAAAGTTGAAAATTGTTTTTTGATCCTGGTGTAAAACTGATGGTATCAAAGCTTTTTCCAGCTTAAGGCAGCCTTGTCCATGATACCTGAAAGTGCTGCTTGATGAGAATCAGATCAGCCCCCGTTTGAGCCTGGCCATTTCAGTTCAGTTTTCAGTTAGGTGAAATTTTCTGGTGAGTGACACTTTCTCCCAATTAACTTTGATGAAGGGATGTAGCCTTAGAATGTTCTCAAGTTGGGAATATGAGTTATATGTCAGTGAGATCTGATTCTTGGAAGACTGGAGAATAATGAAGACACCTTTGAAATGGCGAATTACTTTTCAAAGTTTTTCTACAATGCGGTTGTTCATACTGGTCCTAATCAACAACATTTGTTGTTAATGTTTTCTTTTGAATAGCTCTTCAGTTCAAGGCGCAGTGCTAGACACTGTGATGAACATTACGTTATAATAGAAGTATTTTACAGTGGAATATTACTCAGCCATAAAAAGAAACGAAATTGAGTTATTTGTAGTGAGGTGGATGGACCTAGAGTCTGTCATACAGAGTGAAGTAAATCAGAAAGAGAAAAATAGTGTATGCTAACACATATATATGGACTCTAAAAAAAAAAGGGTTCTGAGGAAGCAAGGGGCAGGACAGGAATAAAGACGCAGATGTAGAGAATGGACTTGAGGACACGGAGAGGGGGAAGGGGGAAGGGAGAAGGGGGAGCTGGGACGAAGTGAGAGAGTAGCATTGACATATATACACTACCAAATGTAAAATAGATAGCTAGTGGGGAGCAGCCGCATAGCACAGGGAGATCAGGTTGGTGCTTTGTGACCACCTAGAGGGGTGGGATAGGGTGGGTGGGAGGGAGACGCAAGAGGGAAGAGATATGCGGATATATGTACATGTATAGCTGATTCACTTTGTTGTAAAGCAGAAACTAACACACCGTTGTAAAGCAATTATACTCCAATAAAGATGTTAAAAAAAAAAGTTATAACAGAAGTACTTTCTAAAAATAGAAACTGAGAAATTGGAGAAAGAGAAAAATATGGCCAAATATAATCAAGTGCTTAGCTGTGTTTTTCACGATCAAAAGTCAGAGGAGCTAAGGCTGGAGAAATTGCTCAGGGTCGGAGTAGGGCTGTTGGAGGAGGAAAAAAAAAATCACTGAGCATTCGATTAATTAAATATGTCAGGAGGAGAGAGAGGTTGTATGGCGCCCCACCCTGAAGTCATAGACATTTAGTCAGAAGCTGTTTCTTCTTGCCTCTTTCAGTGAGAACCAAGCTTTCCTTGAACTCGTAGTGATTTTAAAAAAAGGAAAACACACAAACAGTATCATTTAATTCCCACAGTATAATGATTCCAAGTGGCCTTCAGTTAATTTCTAATTAGAACCTCCATATACTTCTTTTAAAATACAAGTTAAGATAGATGCAAAAAATATTAGTCTGACATTGAATCATACAGGTAGTCAATGTAAGTGTTTAATCATCTCCTGAGAGTAAGCATTTTTTTTCTTTTGTAAGATTACTCATAGTTTTTAATTGATGAGACCTATGTTAATATATGTTTTTAAAACTACAGAGATAATATACAAGCCCATTTTCTTGGGTAATCTGCACCCCACCCATTCCCCCTCTTTCCCTGAGTCCTTCTCCTCTATCAAGAGGTTCAAAAGTTAGGTGTGAAATCTTTGATACCTTTCCCTAGGTGTTTTGCTGTTGTTACCTGTTTTGTTCTGTTTTTTGTTTTCTGCTAAAACCTAATAACTAAAGGTCATCAGGAACATACTTGAATTCCAAGGTAGGTTTATTAGCCTGCTGCAGCAAGGGTGAACACATGCCGGAACTGTGGGTTGTCTCAAAAGGATGAATTAGAGAAGGGGTACTAGAAGATTTGGGGGGCTGAAATTAGTCATGGGATGTTCTTAGGTATTTGTCAGAATATGTCAAGTAGGCAGTTTCTGGAACAGTTTCTGAGTCTCTGAGAAAAATGCATGGCTCTGAATGAACTGATGGTAAGTTTAAGCTTATCTGTCGTCATGGTTTGGTTAGGTACAGCTTCTCTGTTTCATGAGTCATAGTGCAGCTTTGCAAGGTATGGTTGATATTCCCATTCTCAAGGGGTTCATAAGTAAGACTCTCCTGCTGAAATGTAGTACCTATTGTACATTTCCAATTTTTCTTCTTGTCCTCATGAAGCAGTACTAATGCCATATGTCACAGACTTACTTTCCTATTTTAAAACACTGATGTTTTATTTTGTTGATCATAAAGCTATTAAAGAGTTAGAATAATGCTTTTAGATTAGATTTTTATTTTAGAATAAATCACTTACAGGAAAACCATTTCACTGTTTTGAATGAATGAACAAATGAGATTCTTGAGAGAGGGGAGGCCTGAGTAAGATCCAGGAATCTAAGGAACCCTAGAGAATCTAGGATGGTTTTGGGAGATCTGATTTGGGTATTAGAAAGGTGGGCACTGGTTAGAAAAGAGCTGGAAACCAGGGAAACCAGTATGATGCCCATAATAATAGAGGTTAGGGAGAATGGGGGCTGGATTTAGGGCCGATGGAGTGAAGTGGACAGATTTGAGAGCTGCCCAGAAGTACAACCTAGATGTGACTGGGCAGGTGAATGGGTAAATGAAATGTGGTACATCTACATCATGGAGATTATTCAGCATTGAAAAGAATAAACTATTAATCCACACAGAAACTCGCATGCATCTCCGGAGAGTATGCTGAGTGAGAAAAGCTAGTTTCTAAAGGTTACATGTTGTATGATTCCATGTATACAGCATTATTAAAATGACAGAAGTATGGAAGTGGAGAACAGATGAGTGGTTAAGGATGGGTAGGGAACTGGGGTGGGAGGGAAATGGGTTTGGTTACAAATGGGCAATACGAGGGATCCTTGAGAATGGAAATGTTCTGTGTCTTGGGAAAAAAACATACAAAGGTGAACGATTTAACTGAGGCTGTAGGTTTATTTTTGTAATTGTTATTTTAGGCACAGCATATGATTGTAGTCATTGTTTCTGCATTCATGTCCATTGGTGTTTAGAAACTAAAATTGTGGTGTAATGAAATTAGTTCATTATTCTGGTCCAACTTCTGTTGCTAACTAAGTTGTGACCTTGGTCACGTTCTTCATATTTGCTGGAACTTAGGCTCCTCTTGAGGGCTTTGGAATAATTACCGTCAGAGGTCCCTTCCAGATGTAAAATTTGATGGTTTCATGTTTGAATGCATCAGCTGCATTTCAGCATCTCAAAAGTACACTCAGACATGCAACAGTGGGTCTGTTATGTTATTGATTTTATTTCATCAGGAATGTTTTTGCATGGGTTATTTTAATGCGTGGAACTTACCAGTATTTCTTTTCAACAATGCCAAAGGTTAAGACCCCCAATTCCCCCCTTGCAGTTAGTTCTCTAAGTACTTCTATGGAGACTAGTGACTTCGAAGTCAAAGACGAGGATCTTTATGTTTTCCTTAGTTAGCTCCTGTGTCCTGTCTCCTTAACTTTTGTAGTTTATAAATTCTGTGGTATTTGACTTGAGCTTTTCAGGAAAAGTGCAAATTAGAAATAAGTAATTGATCACTATGGGCATAGAAACTCCAATAGTCAGAATGTGCAAAGTAAAAATATCTCTTTCCACCATTACAATTAATGACCCAATATTATATTTAGACTGATTTTTCACATAGAAATGTAATCTTGGGAAAGAAATAATAGCTATAAACCAAGGTGTATATTGCAGTATATTTGAACATCAGCTCTATATTACTTATGTTTTCAAAGGCATTTTTATCCTTTGAAAGCTCTGGTTTAATGTATTATATATATTGGCATCAGGGGAACCAAAATGAAATATCAGTTTGATTTAGGGTTGCTATGGAGAACATTTTCATGTTTCAATTCAATAGTTTATAATATATTTATGCATGCTTATATACATATACTTAAGCACATTTATAGTTTGGTGAATATTTTTAATTGACTATCATGATTTAATAATAGCCATTTGAAACAAAGCCAATAAGCAAGAAAAAATACACATTTCAAGTTCATTTTATGACTGTAAGAGAAAGCGTTTTAGAAGACTTGCACGCTTTTTCTGCACAGAAAGCTTTTCGTGATCTTTTTGATATGCCTGCTAATATTATTCAGTATTCATCCTTTGATTTCCCGGCTTCATTAGTTAGTATTTATAATTGCTTGGGTTTGGGGTATCTTGGCCAGCAATTAATTACATCTAACTATCAAGTCACAGACAGAATGATCTTATTCTAGTTGCACCATTTTGTCCTGGGTATGATATTCCCTTATACTGTCTGCTAAGACTTTCTTAGAGCAGCATGTCCTAGAAAGTTTTGGTTTAATAGTTTTTAAAATAAAAGAGCTCAAGAGCAGTGAAGAGCAGCTAACATTCAAGTTAGGCTGCAGCCATCATATTTTCTCAGGTTCCTCAACTATTATTCCTGAAGGGGAAGGAAAACTCCCAGTTGTTTAGGATCCTCTTTGTGCCTGACACTGCGCTAATCTGGAGGTGATATTCAACTACAGTATAATATACATCTTGGTTTATACTCACTATTTCTCATTAAATCTCTTACACTAATCTTATAGAAAGAGAAAATGTCACCCACTTACTTAAAAGTCCTTACTTGTCTCTTTTAGCCTCTGGTGACTCCTGGGGTTCCTTGGCTTGTGACACCGTAGCTCCAATCTTTGCCTCTGTCTTCCCTGCCACTTCTCTGTGTCCAAATCTGTCCCTCCTTTCTCTTATAAAAACACCAGTCCTTGGATTTAAGCCCTACCCTAAATTCTGTATGATTTCATCTTGATAACCCTAATTAATGACATCTGCAAAGATCCGAGGATCAAATCAAAGCTAACTCCGAGTCAGAAAGTGTAGGGTGAGACCACTTGATTTTCTCGGGTTCTGCGGGCATTTATGCTTGTCTCCATTCCTCCTCCCCTGAGCAGCCCCCTGGACCAGACTGCTAAGACTCAAGAGTTTTTGGTGCAGGAGCCTACGTAAACGCCGCATCTCTTCGCCTCACCCCTGCGTTTCCTTTGCCTTCTCCTCTCTTCTGTTGTTTTAGTGCCATGTATGTTTCAGTCACACCATTCATCTCTAGTGAAATGTGTTCTAACTTCCAAATGGGCAACACACAGTCCAGTATTTGAAACAGAATTCATTTGGAGAGACAGTATAATGCAGTGAATGAAGCACAGGCTTTGGAGTTAGGAAGAGAGAGTTTCATTTTCCTATTCTAGACCTTCCCTTGCTGGGTGTGAAATGCAAGTGAGTTAGTTACCATCTCTGATATTGCTGTCTGTATCTTGTCACGAGAAGTGGAGATGCTCCACTTCCAAGCTCACTCACAGGGTGGTTGGCAGGATTCAGCTCTTCTATGCTTGTTGGACTGTTGGCCTCAGTTCGTTGTCACATGGGCTTCCTGTAGGGCACCTTGCTTCTCCTAATGTAGCAAGCGAGATGAGCCAGAGAAAGAGAGTAAGAAAGATGGGAGTTTTCATAAACTAATCTTAGGGTTAACATTCCAATACTTGTGCCCATTCGGTTTATGAAAAAGAAGTCACTAGATCCATAATACGATCAAAGAGAGAGAGGAATGACACAAGGATGTGCATCCCAGAAGGTGGGATCATCAGAAGACATTTTAGAAGCTGTTAAGTGTGGTACCCTCCCCCGCAAACCAATCTTAGTGTCTTTCTTCGGACTATCACCTAGTATTTCTAGCTCGGGGTACGTACTGACTCGTTTCCTGCAATGTCTTCTGAGCACAGAGAGGCCAGATGTCACGTTGGAATAGTGAAGCATAAAAGGGTTCAAGAGTTGGCTTGGGACGCCCCAGAGAATCAGGAACAGTATTGTGATAAGAACGTCAATCCGCTGATATCCTGGTGGGTCATTATCTCCTGAATTATTTTGCTACATGATTACACGTGAACTATAGAGCTTCAGAAACAAACCACTCTAGCAGGCCAGGAGGGAACCACATGAGCAGTCATTCAGAATGTGCCACTGCCGAGAGAATTGCTACATGGCAGTTCTTTGAAACCGCTTTACCAAACTATAGTTTCTATGTCTGCTGTAACTGCTCCTTGTAAGTCAGAGCAGCTCTACCCTCATTCCTTGTTCTGAACACCCGGTTCTGAAACCACCATTTCAGGACTATATTTTTGGGAGAACACTGAACATCATTTCTAGGCATTTCCAATTCTACATAATTAGAATAGAAAGACTTTCAAGTCGGCTTCAGGTTTTAGCTTGTTATATAAATAAGTTCACAGGAATCGCAAATGCTTTACAGAAATCTGACAGCAACTATAAAAGGTTTTTGAACATTTTTGTTGCCAAAGTCCCAGGAATTGCTGGAATCTTAAATAGCCCGTTTTAAGCTCCAATTCAGAAGCTTTTTGTCATGTTTAATAATGTGGAGAATAATTCCTTTTCTGTTAGTCGTTTCCTCTTTTATAATCCACAAGGATCTTTGAACCATAGAATGGATATTTTCTAGAGCTATAAATTGGAGGTCCTTTTGGTCCAAAACTTAAAATGGCCTTTTAATGTACCACTTCTGTAAATCCACTTATCTAGGCCTAAAGCTTCATTAAAATCCATTTAAATGAAAGCATTATATAGGTATATGTCCAATTCAAACAGCGATCATTTTGAAATGAGAATGCCATGGAGGACATTATAAATTCCTGTGTGCAGTAGGAAATTTAGTAGAAACAAAATTATTTTACCTTATTAAATATTAGTATTAAAATTAGAACCATATTTTCTTATTTCCTCCCCTTTCTTTTAAGGTATAAGCGTAGCCAGAAGTTTGATCGAGGGTCCAGTGACCCCCATTAAGTCCATGTATAGTGTTCATGAGATCTGAGAACTTGAATGGGGAGAAAAGAAATTAGGTCTTCATTTACACTTAACTCTAACTGGAATTTAGCGTTTCTTTCAAGTGTGAATATAGGCATAAGACCACAGTAATACTGGTAGCACTTGTGACTTTGTCACCAATGGAAATCGCAAATATTGTTTAATCATATTATGGTTATTGCAGATATCTCAGAATTTTATTTGGCTTATCATTCCTTTGAAAATACAGTAGCCATTCAACTTGCTACTGGGTTTCGTTGTTTGGGGTCTTAATAAAGAAGCATATATTTGCTATATTACAAATATGTTTTAAAATATTCTGTTATATTTCAGTATAATTTGTGTTCTCTGTAATTCTCTGTACTTTTTTATTTAAAAAAATATATAATTCTTAGAAGCAGTGCATAGGCTTCATCAAGTGGCCAAAGGGGTCCAGGTACACACACACACATGCACGCACGCACGCACATACACATTGTGCTAGACCCTAGAAGGCATATAGAATGAATAAGGAGACCTGACATTCAATGAGCAAGTGCTGGAGAAGAGGCACTCTTCTTTTTCTTTTTTTTTTTTTAATTAATTAATTAATTAATTATTTTTGGCTGTGTTGGGTCTTTGTTTCTGTGCGAGGGCTTTCTCCAGTTGCGGCGAGCGAGGGCCACTCTTCATCGCAGTGCACGGGCCTCTCACTATCGCGGCCTCTCTTGTTGTGGAGCACAAGCTCCAGACGCGCAGACTCAGTAGTTGTGGCTCACGGGCCTAGTTGCTCCGTGGCATGTGGGATCCTCCCAGACCAGAGCTTGAACCTGTGTCCCCTGCATTGGCAGGCAGATTCTCAACCACTGAGCCACCAGGGAAGCCCGAGGCACTTTTCTTTTTAACTTTTTATTTTATATTACAGTACAGGTGATTAACAATGTTGTGTTAGTTTCAGGTGTACAGCAAAGTGATTCATTTATACATATACATGTACATATTCTTTTACAAATTCTTTTCCCATTTAGGTTGTTACATAATTGATAATAGGCACTTTGAATGGCTGGTGTCCTTTAATCTTTCCATCAACCCTGTGAGGTACATGTCATTATCATCGGCATTTTACCGATGTTGGATCACACTTAGCTGGTGTAACCAGCCTCCGAGACGCCCTCCAGTGATCGTCACCTTTTTGTATTCACCGTTTAGTGAAGTCCCTTCCTATATTGTGTCAGGTTGATCTCTTTGACCAATAGAATGCAGTGGAAGCAACAGTGTGTGACTTCTGAGGCTAGGTCACAAAAAGACTACTCACTTTGGGGGACGCTAGTCGCTTTATTATGAGAACACTTAAGCAGCCACATGAAGAGGTCTACCTAGCAAGGAATGAGGTCTCCTTCCGGCAGCCAGAACCAGCTTCTCAGCCTTGTAAGTGCACCATCTTTGAAGCAGATCTTCCAGCCCCAGTTGAGCCTACAGATGATTCAAGACCTGGTATACGTTTTGACTCCTACCTCCCAAGAGACCCTGAGCTAGAACCACGGAGTTAAGCTATTTCCAAAATTCCTGACCCACAGGAACTATGTGAGATGATAATTGTTTATGATTGTTTTAAGCCCCTGGGTTTGGGGGATAATTTGTTAAATGGCAATGGATAACTGACATCCAGGGCTTATGTAACTTTCCCAAGGTCGGATAACTAGTAAATGATTGAGGCTAGTGTTCTGGCAATCCAGCTGTTGTTGATGGAGTACCTAGTTTCCTTACACTGGCAGGACAGCAGTGTTCTGAGATAATCAGGTACCCTGTATCCCTCCTCCTCCTCTTCCTGTCACACACGGTAGGTATGCAGTACTTGATAATTGGTGAAGTGGTAGATCATCTGTTTCCTCACTTAATCCCCTTAAATTCTTAAAGGAAATCAAGCAGTGTAACAGCAACAACAAAACCTGGTAAAATTTATTAAGCAATTGCAATCAATCCCAATAACAATCATGTACGTATATTTTTACCAGCCTACTGTGACAGGAAGTAAGTAAAATGTCACTTGATCCTCACAGTCACCTTGTCAGGAATGAAGGAGGTGACAGGTCCCATTTTGTAGATGACTTGAATGAGTTTAATGTTAAAGGGACTTGCTAAAGGAACATGGCTTTTCTGTGTTAGAGGCAAAAGTAGAACCTGCTTCTCCTGATTTGAATTACCTCCTATCCTGCTGATACAAAAGTATTAAAAGATGAAAGGAGAGTCACCCGGCTAATTTGGACAGCGTTTATTTGAAGTAGTGCCTTTTCTGCTAGTATAAATAGAAAAATATTTGAGCCTTGAAGTTTTTTTGGAAGAACTTGAGTAAAAACCATTGTACGTTTGAATTTATATTCCCAAACTCAGGGGAAGCAATGTGCGTTGGATGGTGACTTGATCTCTAGATAATCCCTTGACCTTTTGGTGACATTAAAATGAAAGAAAACTAAATGAAATGATACCTTTGAAGTGTTCTAAGCCTGTTGATATAAAAACATCATTTAAATACCCAACACTGACTTTCCCTGTTGCTCTTCCATCTGATTTTTAAATAACATTTTTATTATTGCTTCTATAGTAGATTAGGCTGCTAGTTAGAAGTAAGACTCAAACCAAAATGCATTTAAACTTGCAAATATCAGTTTATTTGAGAGAAAGATTGGGCACTGTGAGAATTACAGTAAATTACTTAGCTGATATGCACTAATATTGAACGTGTCCTTTATAAGTACTTCGTTTAAAAATTCAATTCTATTCCATAAAATCTGCATCCTACACAGGGACTTAGAAAAGAGAAAGATACATAAAAAGAAAAACAAAAATATTTTTGTTAGACAGAAAATTACTCATAATTCTTGTCATTCATAAAGTTAATTTCCCTAATTTATTCAAAGCTTCTAGGAGTCATTATGAAAATGATCAGTAATCTCACAGAAAAATAGCCAAAGAGCATTGTGGCATATTATGTTTTCTAAAAATGGCCACAACTATATTTCCAGTTCCATATCTTTTACTAGAATCTCTCTGTGCCTAATTTAGATGTAAGGTCTGTTTCTCCTTTTCTTGCACCTAGGTGGAACTTGGTGACTGCCTGTTAATAGGATGTATCTAGTTGGTGCTTGTTCCCACTCCCTTGCTTGTTTCTCCTTCTCTCTCGCTCTCTCTCTCTTTTTCTCCCTCTCCCTTTACCTACCCCTCTCCCCGTCCCTCCTCATTCCTAGTCCCTCCATTCCCCCTCCCCCGTCTTGGTATGCTTTCCCTTGGAATCCAAGCACCATGTTGTGAGGGACCCCTAACCGTGTAGAGAGGCTAGCCATGGGCTATAAGTGTTCTGGCTGACAAGCCCAGCCAAGGTCTCAGCTGGAAGTCAACATCAAATATGTGACATCCAAAGCCCTGTTTTAAAAACTTCTAATTGGTTAGGTCAGGCCCATCCAAGATAATGTCCTAAAATTAAACTCAACTGATTAGATACTTTAATCACATGTGCAAAGTCCCTTCCCAGCAACATCTAGATTAGTGTTTGATTGCATGACTGGGGATTATAGTTCAGCTTAGTCAAGCTGACACATTAAAAAGCCATCTCAGCCACCATGAAAATGTCATAACTTATAAATATACTTTGCATTAAGTATAAACCTCTCTCACTGTGTACTGTGACTCAAAGATATGCTCCTAGAAAGAGTGAGATGGCAGACCCCTGCAATGATAACTCATCGGGTAGAAACCTTTTTGGCATTGTTAATGATACCTTACTGGAGTTGACTTACCTCTCATAATACTGGCAAAACCAAAATGGAGTTTGTTCACGTTGTTGCATTTTATACTCCTCGTGTCTGAAATTATATTTTCAGTGGAAGCCCTTAAATTAAGCTGAGGCTTTTCCCTTGTCAATGAATAATGCTGTTACCTGCTCTCAGTTTTCCTCCAGCTTGACTGTCACAAGGCAATTCATTTAAGCCTTGCTTTGTACAGGTTCATGAGAGAGGTGTTGGCTTAGTTTTAAAATTTTTTACACAGGTGCTTGATGAAGGACAAAGTATTATTTTCAGAGTTAAAAATATGACTATAATACACATAAAGAACACATATGTACCAACTTCTAATAAGTCTTCAGTGAGGAAACCAATGTAATTTCAGAAGCATTTTGATGAACTGGGTACATGGGTGGTTCTAAACAATTTAACGAAAGAGGGAATGGAGGTAGGTGGGACACAGAAAATATTTTAATAGGACTGCTAAGTTAGATATAAGACTGGTTAATAACCTACAGGGCAGTAAAACTGTAACCTTTGCAATAGTTTTTGTAGTAGGCAAAAATTTACAAGTTAACTTTTTACTTCACAGTAGCTGTACAGTAATCAAAAAGTACGTAGCAAAATCAGGTACAGGTCTGTTCTCCTAGACAATGAAATCCTTAAGTGCTTTTCTTAAATGATATGCTAGTATGATACTGAAAGAACATGCCACATCCACTACCAGCACTATCCTTGTCTTGTTTCCAAGTTTATGATAATTTTTAACAGGGGCCATATTAATTTTGGGGTCGAAATAGCTGCCACAGTGAAATTCTTACAAAAGTCCCTGTGTTATTATCCGAGAAACACTAAGATGTCAAAAGAATCATACGTGAATCTTTTAATTCTTTCTTCAAATTATTCTGAAAAAGTGGGTGTAAATTAGCAAAGACGGTAAGAAAAATAAGTTATACAAATGTAGTGATCTATTTAAGTGTCCATCAATACCATAATTTTTTATAACATGATTTCACTTTCTAACCAGTGAAAACTGATGGTAAAACTAACAAAATTGTGGTTACTTTGTAGATGACCTGCCTTATAAATACTATCAAGTGGGATAGATTCCAGAATTAACCCAGAAGAGAAATTTGAAATTAGACCTTATCTTTTAATAATCTCAGTTCTGCTGCTTTTACATATTCTTGGACCTGTATTCAGTGAGGGTATTCTGGTTTCATTAACATTTTGTCTAATTTTCACCTGAATATCTACTTCTCATTTGTCTTTGTGTTTACCATTTGCCAATGTCACACGTGGAGTGCTAAGATTATTAAATGTAATTGACACCCATTTTCAAGGAATAAGTGTTCCGTCATGAAGGATATTTTTAGGTTTATGATAAATTTATTCTCATCTCTAGTTTGTTCTTCAGACAAATAGTGTAATATATACTGTTCTTCCTTATTCCTACTGAACATTTTCTACTAAATCTACCCTTTTATGATTCTGAAATGCCAGCTTAAGTTTTTTTATTAATTCATACTGACCCTGTGCAGAGCTATCTCAACTTAATGGCTATTTATAATATATGGATGGCATTCCCGTGCCATTAATGTTTAATGAGTTGGCTCCTGATCCAGTAGAGTCTAATAAAGGCAATCACTAGAATACATTGTCTTTCTGCAGTGCCCTAGAAACTTTTTTATATTCCCTATTGTATACCTTTGGCCCATAGTTTCCTTTTTTGCCTCTTCCTATGCACTTTCTTTCAACCTCTTTTTCATTATTTAGTCCAAATGTGTACATTTTCACACTTAATTTTTTCCCAGGTCAGAGTGACTATCTTCTGTGTGGAAACCTTAATAAGTATCAGCCTACATGATTGTTGGAGAGAAAGAAAACCTTCCTAAATACTGAAATGATGTAGACTTACTAATGGGCAGAATAAATAAACGTTTGAAAATATCAAGGATTCTTCCTGGACATACCTCTAGCTGACTGTTTCATTTGTGTACTCTGAATTCGAGGCATGCGTTAAAAGCAAAAGTTGGATTTTGGAGTTAGATAGTGGTAATGGATGCGCGACTTTGTGAACATACTAAAAACTTTGAATTTTTTACTTTAAAAGGGTAAGTTTTATGGTCTGTGAATTTTATTTAGATACCCATGTATATACATATACATACATATATATGTATTTATTTGTGTATGTATCTCAATTAAAAATATTGGGACTGCATAAGTTGAAGGACCAAAGCCGAGCATCTCCTGATACTACAAACACATGCACATGTATACACACGTACATTTTTAGTGTTACTCACTGTCATAAATAAATTCTTTCCATGTGTCTAGTGAAGGGAACTTTGACTTGCTTATGAAATCCATCCAATCTAAACCTTTGTTTGTTACTGAAGAACCTACAGCAGTGCCCACTTAAAGTCTTTCTTCATTAAGAATGGCTTGACCCTGAGGAAATTTGGCTCTGCCATCCGTTACCTCCAAACAGCCAGCCAACTACCCTCTGTTTTTCAAATTCAAGTCCTATTCTTGGAACTAAACCTATTTCAAGTTGACTGTTGTATCTACCTTGGACCTCTGTATGGCTAAAGCCATGGACTGAAATTTTAACAACCTTAAGACTCTTCCTAGCTGCTTGCAACAGAGGTTTCTTGTTTCTGGATCCCACTCCCAAAGAGCATCCCAGATAACTTCTTTTAGGTGTGCTTTCTTTAAAAAAAAAAAAAAAAATTAGATTTAATTGCTTAGAACAGTTTTAGACTTACAGAAAAAATTGAACAAATAGTACAGAGTTTCTCTAACCCCCACCCTCTATACGTATGCAGTTTCTCTTATTAACGTCCTAATTAGTGTGGTACTTTTATTATAATTAATGAACCACTATTGACACATTATTATTATCTAACATCTGTAGTTTGCACTAAAGTTTACTCTTTGCGTTGTACAGTTCTGTGGCTTTTAACAAATGCATTTTGTCATGTATCCAACCAATACAGTATCATCCAGAACAGTTTTACTGCCCTAAAAATTCTCTGTCCTTCATCTATTCACCCCTTTCTCCTTTCCTCTGAAGGCCTGGTAACCTCTGTTCTTTTCATTGTCTCTGTAGTTTTGTCTCTTCCAGAAAGTCATATAGTTGGAATCATATCATGTAGCCTTTTCAGACCGACTTCTTTCACTTAAGAATATGCATGTAAGGTTCCTTCATGCCTTTTCATGAATTGATAGTTCATTTCTTTTTATTATAGCATAATATCCCATGGTATGGATGTGCCAAAGCTTGTTTATACATTCATCTATTGAAGGACATCTTGGTTGCTTCCAGTTTTGAGAAATTATGCATAAGGTTGATGTAAACATTCCTGAGTAGATTTTGTGTGGACATAAGTTTTCATTTTAGTTGGGTAAATACCTAGGAGTGTGATTGCTGGATTCTGTGGTAAGATTATATTGAGGTTTATGTGAAACTCCACGTCTTCCAAAGTTTCTGTAACCACTTTACATTTGCACCAGGAGTGAGTGGGAGTTCCTTTTGCTGTGCTTCCTTGCCAGTATTTGGTTGTGTCAGGTTTTTTGATCTTAGCCATTCTAATAGTTGTCTAGTGATATCTCATTGTTTTAATTTGCACTTCCCTAATAATACATGATGTTGAGCATCTTTTCCTATGCATATTTGCCACCTATATGTCTTCTTTGGTGAAGTGTCTCTTTAGGTATTTTGCCCATTTTTAATTGAGTTCTTTCTTACTGTTGAGTTTTAAGAGTTCTTTATATATTTTAGATATAAGTGCTTTATTGAGTATGTGTTTTGCATATTGCATATTTTCTACCAGTCTCCTGCTTGTCTTTTCATTCTTCTATCAGTATTTTGTAGAACAGAAGTTCTTAGTTTTAATGAAGTCCAACTTACAAGTTTTTTCTTTGATGGGTCATTCTTTTGGTGTTATATCTATAAACTCATTGCCAAACAAATTATAGACCTTTTTTTGGTGTTATAGCCATAAAAATTACCAAACCAAGTTTTTATTTTCTTCTATGCTATCTTTCAGAAGTTTTACAGTTTTACACTTTACATTTAGTTCCGTCATCTATTTTAATTTTTGTAAAAGGTTTACACCTTTATTTTTTTTTGCAAATGGATTTCCACTTATTCCAGCAGTACTTTTTTCCTTAAATGCAGTTTAATTAATTAATTCCCCCTTTTATTCTTTTTTTAATTGATGGGTTTTTAATTAAAATATGGTTGATATACAATATTATGTTAGTTTCAGAGGTACTACCTAGTGATTTGCCATTGCATACATTATGAAATGATCATTATGATAGGTCTAGCCATCTGTCCCCAAACAAAGTTATTAAAACATTATTGACTGGTTGGTGAATGGTGAAAGTTTTTTGTTTTGTTTTCCTTTCAACACTTCAAATATTTTATTCCACTGTCTCTTTGCTTACATCATTTATGGCCAGAAATATGACAAGTCTTTTATGATAAGGAATGTTTTTCCTCTAGATAATTATCACACTTGTGTTTTCTGGGCTTCCTGGATCTGTGATATGATGTCTGTCATTAATTTTGAAAAATTCCTGGCAATCATTATGTCAAGTATCTCTTCTTCGTTTTACTTCTCCTTTCGGCATTCATATTATACCATTTTTAATTGTCTCACAGTCCTTGAATGTTGTATTTTTTTTTTCTTTTTGCATTTTAGTTTGGGGATGTTTCTGTTGACATGTCCTCAAGCTTACTGTTTCATTCCATGTTTATGGTCTGTCCATTGATGAGCCCACCAAAGTCATCCTTTATTTTGTTACAATGTTTTCTGATAGCTAGCATTTCCTTTTGGTTATTCTTTGAGTTTCCGTCTCTCTGCTTACATTTACCTCCTCTTATACATTGTCTACTTTTCTAGTATAGTCTTATATTAACTGTAATTTAATTCCTTACCTGATAATTCCAAAACCTTTGACATATCTGAGTCCAGTTCTCATGTTCACTTCGTCTCTTCAGACTGTGTTTTTTTTCCTTGGCTTTTAGCAGGCTCTGTGATTTTTTGTTGGAGGCTAGAAATGATGTCTCAGGTAACAAGAACTGAAAACATTAAGCTTTTAATGTGAGATTTTATATTAATCTACCTAGGAGTTGGGCTGTGTTTAATGTTTGTTGTAGCCTTAAATATTTTTTCTTCTTCCCTGCTTCCTTTAGGTTTCCCTAAGAACTCCATCTCTCAATTATAATCCATTGTTGGACTAAAGCCCTGTTTATGTGGTGATGGTGTATTGAGAGGGTTATTGTTCTATAATGTTATGATTAAATCTCAGAATTTCTAGTGAACCTAATTCTCTGGGCTGTGATCTCTGGAACAATTTTATAACTTTATTTATTTATTTATGTTTTTAATCTCCTGTGGGGAAACAGGAAAACTAGAAGAGGCTAGGATTGGCTAATTTCTTTTTCCCACGTTCAGATATAGTTCTGGTAAAATAGGATGGCAGGTCTTTGTTACAGAGAGCAATCTGGGAAATTTTCAAAACAGTTACTTTTTCCCTCCCCTGAAGGGATTTTTGTACAATCTTGACCGTGGGAGTATAGTGGAGTTCCTGAAGGTAAAACCCACAAAAGTATACAGTCTCCCCTAAGACTGGGCTTCTAGGTGTTAGTTACACTGAAGCTAGTTCACACTGAACCTCCAGCAATTTGTTAAAATCACCATTTATGTGTTTCTGTCAGTTACTAGCTCTTTCTGCTTTCGCTTCAGGTAAGCTGATCTTGGTTGTGGTTCTTTGTATTCACCTGTCTCTCTGGATTGTGGAGTGGTGCTATGACTTATAACCTCAATTAACTGATGGATCTAAGAAAAGTCATTGATTTTTCAGTTGATTCACCTTTGTTGTTGTTGTTGGGAAGATGCGAGTAATGGCCTCCAACCTCTTCCTATGCCCATCCAAGAAATTTTCATGCAGGTGATTGATAGAGGAAACCTGACCCAGAAATGTATACAAACCTACTAATACATAAATTGACGTTTTCTTAGGTTTTCACTAATTTCATGCCTTCTACCAGGACTTCAGCAGATGTTTGATGCCCCTAAGGTTTTTTTAAGTAAATAAAATTTCTACATGCTATACCTGTTGTACTTTTGAAACAAGAGTTTAAAAAAAAGTTTTGTGATTCATCTCATTCACTTGTTCCATAAACACTGTTGGAGCATCTCTATTTACTGAGGCAGGTTTGCTCACCAGTTTTACATCTTGTAGACTCTTAGAAATGGATGAGTTCTGAACAAGATGTTTTCTGTACCTTTATTATTCTTTTTCTCATGTTTGAGGAATGTCTGGTCTTTTCACAAAATAAGAAAGAAGCTTTAGAATGCATCTCCTGAGCTGCTTCTATTGCTTTAAGAGAACATTGGAGTATAAAAAATAAAAACTCTCTCCAAACTATCGCTGAAACCTACGCTGATGGTCATCTAGAAGGAGAGCAGTAATCATTGTTCTTTAATTTGCAGGAACTAACTTAATTTGTGCAGACATAAATGGGTGTCTAATTTCAAAACACAGTTTGCAAGGACTTTTTGTATGGCAGCTGTAAGACTGATGCTGAGATAGAACATGAGGACAGGGTTTGTCAGTTTAGATTTGGCAACTACCTTTGCTTTATAAGTGCTTTGACTCTCTATGATCTAACAGAACAAGATTACCATACTCAACCTTCCTTCCTAAGTATGAATTAGTAACGTACTATGTGCCAGCAAGCATGTTGGTCGCAGGTATGTATGACAGTGACCAAGACACCATCTGTGAACTCAAAGAAGCTTCTGTTTAGTGGGGCCTAAGACAGATATTGGCTGTCAGCTTTCCACAAGACCACCAGAAGAGCTTGTTGATGCAATAGAGCTTTGCTTTTAGACCTCATGTAGTAAGGGATACACAAGCTTGACAGAATTCGAGTAGTTTCTCGAAAGAGGGAATTTAGAAAATTGCATTCATGCATTTTAGGGTTTGAGCTGGGTGATTTTAAGCCAGGTGTTTGAAGTCAGGGGAACTGATTGGAGTTGGGCAGAGTTTAGGACAAAATGACTTTGTGTTGATGCCACAGAAAGATGAGGATCTTGCAGTAAGATCTGACAAATAAACTGATCTCCCTGCTAAATTGGCTGTTTTAGTTAGTTGATAGTTCTTTGTTCTAGGAGCACATATTTTCCAGAGCAGTTAGCTAAGTTGTTTTTGCTTGTTGTCAATAATAATGAGTATAATGATAAAAATATGCCCGAATTTTCACAAAGGGACAAGAAATTGTGGGTTTTAGTTGTCACAGTAAATGACTTAATTCTTAAAGTGTAGCCATAAGGAGGATTTAAGTAAAAGGCAAAATCTTTATCCCGCTAAATGAAAGAAAAGGAGCTTTCCCTTTATTGCTACTCTAATTTTTTCTTAAAATTAGATGAGTTCAGGGAAATTTTTTTTGTTATTCTAACATAATTCTATTTGGAGATGCAAATTAAAATAGAATTTTTTTTTTCCCCAAAGCAAAGTTATAGGCCTTTCTAATAAAACATTTTTAAAGCCTATTACAGTTGCAACCATCCATTCTAAATTTGCAGACATGAGTGTTTTCACTAAAGTCTTTAGTACTTTCGCTGGGCTGGGCCTCACCTACTGGCTGCGCACTCAGGCCTGGTGTATGCACACTTCTAATGCCTCTCAAAGATCTGTCTTCAGTGGACCTGAGTGGACTAATGCCTAGACTCATTCCAGTGGACTCCACTTCTCTTTATTTTAATAGATTTGTGCTCTTCTCAAATTATTTGAAATAACAGGGCTATTGCTTTAATTTTGGAATCATTTGTTGTTGTAACTTTTATTGTTGTTATGGATATGTAGGAGAACAAAATTTGCCACCCCAAAATGTGTCTGGCATGTGGATTATTATGAGCTAAAAGCAATCAAGGCCCAAAAGACTCAGGAAGACACTTTGACCTTTCCTCTAACTGTCTAAAAAATTGTAGATAGAGGGCCTGTTCCCGGAATAGAGCTATCATCAGGGACGCCTGCAAAGAATATGGACTAGGTGTAGAGGGGGAAACTTGGTAGGGCCTAGAGATCAGAGTCCACTCTGTGTTCCATTGTCTCTGCATGGCCCAGAAAACACTTGTTTACAATATTTGTAAACAAAATTTGTTAACAAATTTGCTTGCAAAATATTTGCTTTTCCATGTCCATGTGAATTGCCTTCCTCCCCTTTGAAATCTCAAACCACTACCCTCAACATCCTCTTTTGTCTTTAGCTGAAGATTGTATTTAAGATGAGTTTGGGCCGTTTTGGTGACTTACTCAGTTCTGGGTCTCTCCCATGTATACATGTTATTAAAATTTCACTGATTTCTCCTGTTAATCTGTCTCATGTCAATTTAATTCTTAGACTAGCCAGAAGCATGTAGAAGGATAGAAGAAAATTTCTTCCTCCCTGATAGATAAATTTTTATTATAAACGCGTTTTTGTTTCCATAAAATTCCCCATTGTAAACATAGCTTATGACTACTATTCTCAAATCTGCAAAGTGAAGTATAACATTTAAATGAATATACTCACATAATAAATGTTAAATTTATTTCACTCATCCCATATATAAGGTACATTCTGGGGCAAGTATTCAGGTAAAGATCTTTTGGTCCATTCCTTCCTCAAAAATGTATTGAGTGACTGATGTGTATGACGTATGTATGACGACAGTATATATTCTGAGTGCTAGGGATTTGCAACTGGGGATTTAGTGGTGTACAGGATGGAACCAATGCCTTCCCTCGGGGAGTTTATGATCTAGTGAGGGAGAAAGGTGGTAATCTAACAAGGAAATACATAATTTTAGCATCGGAGCTCTGTAAGTGGATGAAAGAGAGTGATCTGATGTTATAGAAGCATATAGCTACAATAGTGTACCAGGTTAAGAAAGGTTTTTAGTGAGAGGAGGAAAGATCAACAGAGTAGGATGACCAGGAGAGCGGAAGGAATACAAGAAAATGAGGTAAAGAGTATTCTAGGTGGAGAAAACAGACTTTCAAGAACCCCCAGGAAGAAGAAGTACTCAAGGACCACTCAGTACTGCCAAAATGTAATTTTAATTTGTCGTCGTGTGTTCTTTAAATTGTTGTCTTGAAATGTTAATTATTTTAATGAAGGTTATATAAGTGCTTTTTAATATTTAAGCTCTATAGAGATGAAGTGCTTTTATTAATATCTCTGCATGTTTCAGAACATTACTCTTTTTGTGGTTTTAAACATTTGAGAAAGATCTTTTAAAATGTTCTTCGTAAAGATTGAGCTCTCACCTGCGTACTTGCCAAGAGAAATAGTGCTTTCACATTAAATAAGCAAACCTAGAACTTAAGAGGTATTGTTATGCAAATTGATGCCTTGAAATGGTTATTTACTGTCACTTTGTTTATTGACAGTGACTAAAATCACACCAGCAATGTAATCATCAAAAAGAATAGTGAGGCTTTTCTTTTAAACAAAAGAATTACATTTCTAATTTAATAAAATTTCTTCTGAAAGGGAATTGGATATTAATGCAAGGAAATAGGAAGTTTTTAAATCTTACCTTGTGCTTATGCAGAACTTGAGAGAAATCTCTAAATCTTCATTTTCCAACTAACTGAAGGGCAGCCATAAAGTTGCCTGTGTAAGCAAATTATTTCTTACTGTAGAGGTTCTCTTTCTGTAAATGTTTCATTTTGAGTACAGTGCTTTATCAGGTCTGATATGTGTAGTTTTTACATCGATCCACTGTTCACCTTTTAGAGAAATAGAGGATTTCTACATGTAGATTAGCTACATGTAGTTGGTTCCTTTCAATTGAAACTGAATTCTTAGCCACTACTTGCTTTGTATAGGCCCTCCAAGGCCTAATTCAAAGGATACCACTTGATTCACCATCACTGTCAGTCACTTGCTTTTGTTAGAGGTGAATGGACGGAGGTCTAGAGTTCCATTCTCAAAATCACTGTGTTCGTTTACACTTGACATAGTGGAAGGAAGGCCCTATGCTAGTGTGTGGTGGGGCATTCAGTTGGAGATCTCGTCTGTCTTGATTGATAGGTACAGCCATCTCCCTCTCTACTGAGTTAGGGACTATAATTCTAACATACCTGTGTTTATGACCTTGGACTCTGTTCAAAAGCGACCATTTAGTGACATCCTCATTGTCACTAAAGTTCAGAACTTCAGAGTATTCTCTGCTTAGTGTTTGGATTCCTCAGTCAGTCCACCTCTCTATGCCTCAGGTAGAGTATGAATTACAAAGCACTCATCATTAGCACTTCCTACAGGTGTCCTATGCCCCAGGTAGTCCCAAACACACTGCTTTACCTGATGTGTGGTGATTTTGCTGAATATTACCTGGTCCCCCATCTCGGCAAATCTTTGCAGATCGTTAGTATCTATATCCATGAGGCCAAGGCCATTCATCCATGCTAGCTAAGAGTTGTGTTTCTGTCTTATGACCTTGAGTCTCATTTCTAGGAGTGCTTGTCAGATTCTGCCTCCTATTGGAGTTAGTTGTGTTAACACCACTGTAACTCCTGGAGAGCAAGGTTACAATCCTGTTTGTTTGTGTATCCCTCAGAGCACTATCGGCTAGCCCATCAGCAAAGCATGGATGAGTTGATGAGAATATGAACGGCAGTACTGCACAGAGTAGTGTAGGGCTTGCGTCTGGAGCTAGGCTGACTGATCTAGAACTGCACTCCAGGTAGTTGTCTCGATGACCTTAGACCTGGTTTCTCTGCCTTGGTTTTCTCCTTAGGGTGTTGTAAGGATTTAATGAAGCAATACACAGAAAGGAGTGCTACACCTGGAGTTGAGTAAGTGCTCACAAAATGTTAACAGGAATTCAGAATGTGCATACAGACTAAACATTACGGTCTGCTTTCTTAGCGTATACAGATGTTGTTTGAATATCCCCTCTGTGCTAGGCACTATGCTAAGTGTTGACACTGCAAGAATGAAGGCTAAATATCTTCATAGCATGGAAGAGGAAGGATCAACACCAGCGACAAAAACTCAGCGTGACGTAGCATAAGACTTGTTTTTTCTTTTTTTGATGATAACTCTTAGGAGGTACTCTCTGAACAACTCTCCTCTATATCATGCAGCAGTGTTACCTGTAGTCATGTTGTTCATTATATCCCATCCCTAGTAGTTATTTATCTTATAACTGGAAGTTTGCTGTTGCTGTTTAGGTTTCACATATAAGTGACATCATACAGTATTTGTCCTTCTCTTTCTGACTTACTTCACTTGGTATAATGCTTTCAAAGATCATCTGTGTTGTCACAAATGGTAGGATTTTCTCATTTTTGTTGGCTGAATAATATTCCACTGTATGTACATGTGTTTATATATGCTATATATATATGTATAATCACAACTTCTTCATCCATTCATCCAAAGGTAGACACTTAATGCTGTCCCATATCTTGGCTATTGGGAATAATGCTGCTATGAACATGAGGATACAGGTATTTTTTGAGTTAGTGTTTTCATTTCCTTTGGGTATATTCCCAGAAATGAAATAGCTGGATCATAAAATAGTTCTATTTTAATTTTTTGAGGCCCTTTCATACTGTTTTCCATAGTGGATGTACCAATTTACAATCTCACAGATAGTGCATAAGGGTTCCCTTTTCTCACATCTGCACCAGCACTTTTTACCTCCTGTCTTTTTGATGATCACCATTCCAGCAAGTGTGAAGTGATAGCTCATCATAGTTTTAATTTGCATTTCCATAATGACTAGTGATGTTGAGCATCTTTTCATGTACCTGTTGGACTTTCATATATCATTTTTCTTTTGGTAAAATGTCTCTTCAGGTCCTTTGCCCAATTTTTTTTTTTTTTGCGGTACACGGGCCTCCCACTGTTGTGGCCTCTCCCGTTGCGGAGCACAGGCTCTGGACGCACAGGCTCAGCGGCCATTGCTCACAGGCCCAGCCGCTCTGCGGCATGTGGGATCTTCCTGGACCGGGGCACGAACCCGTGTCCCCTGCATCGGCAGGTGGACTCTCAACCACTGCACCATCAGGGAAGCCCGCCCATTTTTAAATTGGGTTGTTCTCTTGCTGTTGAGTTGCATGAGTTTCCTATGTATTTTGGATATTAACCCCTTATTAGATATTTAATTTGCAAATATTTTTTCCCCAATCTGTCGGTTGTCTTTTCACTTGGTTGATAGTTTCTCTTGCTGTATAGAACCTTTCTTTAGTTTGATCAAGTCCCATTTGTTTATTTTTGATTGTGTTGCCTTTGCTTTAGGTATGAAATCCAAGAAACCATTACCAAGACACATGTTGAGGAGTTTTATTCCTTAGCATGGGACTTTTTTGTGGCAGCAATGTGGTGAAGTGAATTCTGTAGTAAAGGAGAGCATGTGTACCAAAAATTGTATATCATTTGATCTAGATATTTACTAAACACTTGGTAATGCATAGGGAACCGGATTCTAGCATCAGTAAGTGAAATTATTTATAGACCATTTCTCAACTCTATTTTAGCCAGTGTCTAGCTCCCTGTTGAACAAGCATATGATCAGAGATGTTAATAGGGTGCTAACATAAACTAAGGTTTCACTTCCTTATCTTTCTTGTCTGTGCTGGCTTGTCAAAGATAATAAGCCATCAGTAACATCAAGGACAGGCAGCATAAAGTAGCCCCCAGACAGCAGCTGTGCCTCCATATCATTCCATAGTTTCTTGATAATAGACAATAGGAAGAACATCCCCTGTAGGTCGGACATGAGTCCCATTCTGCTGATGTCGGTAGAACACCCTGCTTTCTCTAGTTGGGGACCTTTGAGAGTTGTCTTTTGATGCCCTTTCTATCTCCTGTTGCAAGAAGATCACCTTTTGTACAGTCTGCTGTGCGACATAGTTTACTAGAAAGATAGACTTTCTCCGAGAAGATAAAATCCTTTCCAGTTTTCATCCCTCTGCTTCTGTGTGGATTCTCTCTTTCCACCATTACCTCCTTCTCTCCTATCTCTCTTTCACCCTTTGAAGTGGCCAAAACTGAACTAATCTCTGAAGTTGAGTATAGAGCCCTGCTTTCAATTATGGCCCATTTTAATTTGAGCTTCTTTTCCACCTTATTTTGGCTGGAAAAATCCCTCCATTTGGCTTTTAATAGGGGTCATTCTGTGAATATTTCGTAACCAGTTACAGTCTTTAAAGTTTTGCATTTATGTGATAATTTATAGTCCAGGTGCTTCGGTACTTGCAGAGCTGTATCTGGATCCTGCTGCCTGGTCCCTGAAAGGGGAAGCCACTTCCCTATCCCCATATTGCAGGTGAGGTCATTGAGGCAAATGAAAATGTGGAATCTGTTTCATGCAGATAGAACTACCTCACCGCGCAAGCAACAGAACCCACTCAGAGTAATTTGAAACAAAATAAGGATTTTATGTTAAAGACACAGGTCTGCCTCACTGCGACAGAAAATAGAGAGTAGAGCAAGGCCTCAAAGGAAAGGCAGGGCAGAACCGCAGTCATGGTCTGAGTTGCTGCTTCATTTTTCTTTTTCTCTACTTGCCAACCTCCTCGGTTTCTCTTTGTCTGGGACCCCACATGCCTGCAGGACATTGCTTCCTAGGCCACTGAATCTTCATCACCTGACTTCACTTGCAGCAGAGATGAATGCCTCCCTTGAATTCTAATTGTAAATTCCCTGGACTGAGAGAATCTGATTGGCTGGCCTGTGTAGGTCAGAGATAACCCACAGTCGTTTCAATTCTGGCTGTGTATGGGGGCGAGTGGAGGGGTCATTCTCAGAGAATGATTATGGGCCTGCAGAGACATTCAGTAGAGTCTTCTAACCAACCCATGAGTTTATAACTAATTGTAGGTTCAGAGTATATTCATCCATAAATATGTTCCTTCTTATTTTTTATGATTTTGAATACATTTTTTTAATGAGGTTAATAATTTTTCCTTCTGAGTTCCCGTAACACTTTGTGAATTCCACTTTTAAACCTTTGCTTTAAGACATTTCTGTCTCCTTCACTAGGCTAGCTTCCTGAGGATACTCAATTCTTCAGGGCAGTGACTGTGTGTTGTTCAACCTTCAGGTTCTCAATGCTAGCATACTCTAAGTGTTCAGTAAATGCTGGTTAAGTGAAGAAATAGATAAAAGATGAACTGATTATATCAAAATATAGTTCTTTGTGCTCCCAGTCTGTAAAATCTGTTTTGTGTTTAAATCATAAACAACTGAAAGATAACTTAGACCAAAATATCTACCTAAAGTGATGAGCGAAAGCACCTTTTATGTTGTAGAGATGTATTAGCCATAATGAAGTCATAGAGCACGAGGAAAATATCCTCATAGGAACAGCCAGTGGGTGATTCCCCAGGCACTGTAGCTGCTGGTCAGTGGGAGAAAACTGTTTCCAATTCAAAGAAATTGTAGATTTCAAATGAGTGGGTGAATGGATAAAATTTCAGTGATTGAAGGTTTCAAATAATTTGAAGATGTGGGAAAGTGAAAATACCTTGAATGGCCATGCTTATTTTCTTAGCTGTTCTTTTTCAATTGTTATTTTTATTTTGAAAGTATTTATCGATTAAAACTGTATTCATTTTCTATCATATCCATAACACATTACCTAAACTTAGTGACTTAAAGCAACAAAAGTTTATTTTATAGTTCTGGAGGTCAGAAGTCTGGAGCAAGTCTCATTGAGCTAAAATCAAGGTGTTGGCAGGGCTGTGCTCCTTTCTGGAGGCTCCAGAAGAGAATTCATTTCTGTGCCTTCTCCAGCTGTTAGAAGCTGCTGGCATTCCTTGGTTCATGGCCCCTTCCTCCATCTTCAATGTCAGCAAGGTCCGGTCAAGTCCTTCTCACTTCTCGTTGTGACCTTTTCAGCCTCCTTCTTCTATCTTTTAAGGACCCTTTTGATTACACTGGGCCCACCTAGATGATATAGAATAATCTCTCTCCTTTAAGTCAGGTGATTAGCAACCTTAACTTCATCTGCAGACTTAAGGCCCCCTTTGCAATGTAAGGCAACATATACGAAGGTTCCAGAGATTAGGAGGTGGGCATCTTTAGAGGGCCATTATTCTGCCCACCACACCTGGTGTGGACATAGGTACTATGGAGGATATAAAGGTATACAGTATATTACAATCAAGGAGGTTTTTTTAATCTAATGTAAAAGCCAATTCCATGTAATCTAATTCATATCCGGTGGCAAATTCTCTGTCTCAAAATTTCCCTCACCACTTACTCAAATGCTCAGTCTGTTGGTCTTTGTGCCCATCCCAGGTCATGTTTCCTAGCCATAATTTTAGGGTTGCCATGATTGAGCATCTAGTGTGTGTATCAAGACTTATGTTCATTACACTAGGGTATGTGGTTGTAAACAAGACATCACTTTTTGACTAGATTAAATGCACATATTATTATAAATAAATTATAAAAGTAATTTCTCCTCAAACTGTTAGTGATCTAATCTGAGAAGTGAAAATTGCAAATTATCCCAAAGTTATATTTAACATTTCATTCTAAATGCTGTAAGAGATGCAGATTCTTAAACATAAGAATATTATGCTAAAAACTTTAGAGTTTGGACTCATTTTCAAAGAGTTAAAGCAATAGACTGTTAATGGTAGGAAATCTTTTTGTAGTTACCTTCTTTGCGCATTTAGACTTCAAGGACAAGTTTGAGGATCTATGAATGATTTCCGTAGTTTGCATTTAAATTCGAAGGTTATTTATTAAGTGACATTTTCAGTGAGACACAAAACCTTCTTCCTGGTTAGTGATTGTGCGAAGTCATTTTTAGTACGTGTGAAAGAGCAGTGAATCAGAATATTTATAGTTGAGCACTTTTTAAAATGTCCTTCAAATATGTGTGCATATAATAACTTCATAGAATCTCAAGTCCAAGTTTTACAGGACTTAGGCTAAATATCAAACTCAGCCTCAATAAGTGGGTTTGCACCCATATGTTGATGTTGGTTGACAATCTGGACAAAAATATAATGCCAGAAAAATGTGTCAGGAGCAATCTTGGGTCAGACGTGTTTTGTTGGTTTTTTTTCCCCCACCTAAATTGACTGTTACTAAGCCCTTACATATTTGCTGAATGAATAAATGAATGAATGAATGATATATAAGTTAAAAAGCACTAAGTATAGAAGAATAGTCAGATGCTAGTTAAGTCCTTGTGCTTCTCAAACTGGGATTTTATAGGGGTAATTGTCATTGTGTTAGGAGGCTCATGGAGACATAGGATAAACATTGTGCATCTTCTTAAAAAGGAATTTTACTTAAATATTTGAGGGAATTAAGTTAAACATTTTACCTGCAGAATAACTTAAAATATTTTACGTTACTGTAGAAATCATTATGTATATAAGAAAATCACTGGGAACAAAATTCATATAACGTTTTTTATAATAGCAAAAAGGTGTTTGAAAATTTTTATTACATTATACAACTTGCAGGCATTTCCCATTGATTGTATGTGTGTGTAAAATCAAATAATTCTACAAGGTTCATTATTTCGGAAAAGCAAACTCTATAATATCCTTCCTCCTCTCTCACTCCACATCCCTTTTTTTTAACTGATTGTTTTTTACCTCCATATCTCTAAATAACATTTTTGTATTCCTACTTTTTTTTTTTTAATTTCAGGCTTTTCAATTGATTTTCCCTGTGGAACCAGAAGATTTAACTATCCTTTATCCTTCCACTTGTATTTCACGTGGTTCCCTTCCTTCCCTTCTTATCCCAATATAGTTTTCCTCTAATTTTGATGAAATAAATATTGAATATTTACATTAGTGTTCTATGTAAATGCCATCTAAAGCTGAACCATGGAGTTCCTACCATCACTGTCTTTTTCCTGCCTATTGTTTTCTCTGGAAGTAATTGTCTTGTCTTGTAATTTGTTTGGTTTTCTAAATACTTATCACTGTCTCACCCCCAGACTCTTCACTCTTCAATACCTTCTCAAGATGTTCACACACTTCCAGTGTTCTGTAACTTCCAAATCCCTGAAGAAGTCTCTTCCCAGAGCCTTGCTATATAACTATGCCTGATGTACTCCACGCCCAGAGACCCTCTGTTTTATCCTCTGTAGGGACAAAGCTTGAGTCATTGGCCAGGGTAGAGGCATGGCAGTCCCCTGGTTCTAGGGAGTGGGTAAGAGGATCTGGGAATCTGATTGTTTCTTTTTCCTTGGTTTCTGACTTTTTAGGTAACAGCTTTATTGAAATATAACTCATATATACCATACCAGTTGCCCATTTAGAGTGTCCAATTTCATAGTGTTTAGTATATTCAGAGTTGTGTAACCATCACCACAATCAATTTTCATCACCCCCAAAAGAAACCTCATAGTCATTAGCATTCACTCTCCATTTGTCACTAACCCCACCATCCCTAGGCAATCACTAATCTACTTTCTGCTTCTATTGGCCTATTCCGGGTATTTCATATAAATGACATCACAAAATATGTGATCTTTGGTGCATGTTATTTCACTTAGCATCATGTTTTTAAGGTTCATCCAAGTTGTGGGATGTATCAGAAGCTTGATTTATTTTTATTGCTAATAATATTCCATTCTGTCTGTTATCAACTGATGGATATTTAAGTTCTTTCTTCTTTGGGGCAAATATGAATAGCTATGAATAATGTTATAAACATTCACGCACAAATTTTTGTGTGGACAAACATTTTTGTTTCTCTTGGACATATGTGTAAGAGTGCAGTTGGTGGATTATATGGTAACTATGTTAAACCTCTCGAGGAAATACTTGAATGTTTTCCAAAGTGCATGCACCATTTTACATTACCATCAGCAGTATGTGAGGGTTCTAATTTCTCCCAACTGTCACCACTTGTTAACTGTGTTTTTGTTATAGCCATCTTTATGGGTGTGAGGTGATATCTCATTGTGCTTTTGATTTGCATTTTTCTAATAGCTGATGATGTTCAGTGTCTTTTCCTGTGCTTACTGGTCATTTGTTTATTGTGTTTAGAGAACAGGATATAGATCCTTTACCTGTTTTTAAAAATTGGGTTGTCTATGTATTTATTGAGCTGTAAGAATTTTACATATATGACACACAGATTCCTTATCATATATATGATTTACAAATATTTTCTCCCATTCTTCTGGTTGTCTTCTCATTTTCTTGATAGTGTCTTTGAAGCACAAACTTGTAAATTTTGATGGAGTCCAATTTATCTATTTTTGTTATTATTGTTGCTTGTGCTTTTGGTGTCACATCTAAGAAACCATTGCCTAATCTGTGGTCACAAAGATTTACTTATGTTTTCTTCTAAGTTTTATAGTTTAAACCCTTGCATTTAGACCTTTGATCCATTTTGAGTTAATTTTTGTATATGGTTTGAGGTAGGAGCCCGACTGCATTATTTTACATGTGGATATCCACTTGTTCCAGGATCATTGCTAAAAGGCTGTTCTTTCCCAAATCACATAATGTTTTAAGATGCCAAAGCTCAAATACATTTCCTCCTTTGCTGAGTATGTACATATGTGGTTTTCATCTTCAGAGTGTGCATTCCTTCTTCACTACAAATATGTGCTTTATTAGAAAAGTTTAGAAACAACTCGTGTGAAGAAAACAAATTTCAATATATATACCCAAATGAGAAGTCTCTTGGAAATAGACTTTTCTTTGAAAGAAGCCATTGAAGTTATGTGAGGATCGCATGCATTAAGCTAGAGATCATGTTAGGTCATGTATTCTCAGTGGGGGTGATAATACCTGTTAGTGGGTGAAAATTAGTTTGGGGAAACAATAAACATCTTACTTTTTTCATGTATAAACGATATATACACAGTACATAAACACATGCACAGGAAATCTGTGGTAATAAAACTTTAGGGGAGCAGTTAAGAAAATAATGTCTAAAAAGGCTCATTAGGGACAAAATAATGAACAAAAGCTTGAGAAACACATTTCTTCACGATTTCCTTGGAAATTCCTTAGTGGCCCGTGATGTATACGTGGTTTTGGTAGGTGACACTGTATAGTAATTCTTATGCACTTGAGCATTTGAGAACTACCTAAATACAGGAAGGGAGAAAAGGGGAGTCTATATCCAACTGCCTGGATATTGAAGTCGTTCCCAGTAAAGGCTTTGCAGAGAATTCTAAAGAGTTCACTTGGGTATTTGCTCCTTTGCACTTTTATAAGAACTATTAACTTAATATCTTTTAATACACATGTGTTTAGTTTTATGAGGATTAAATAAGACAGTAGAGCCTGCATCTTTTAAAGGTGAGGTGAGATGTGTTCATGGGAGGTTTTCAAATCTTTTCTTAAATCACATATCCCTTGTGATAACCTTCCATAGTCAGACTTTTTTGTTTTTTTTTCTTAAAGCTATAGCTTTTCTGGCCACTGGTTTTGATCTGTCTAATGTGGACTAAATTATTGGTAGAAGGGCTTATTAATGAATGTTCAGCTAAATGAATTGAAAATCCCTTTACTGCTTGAATATGTCTATCCCTGCTTTTGATTTCCTGCTTTATCATGTCTGTACAGAGGAGTATTATGTTGCCTGCTAGGGTGCCACTACCTACAGGGTAGTCCTTGGAGAACGTTTCCCCCCAATAATTTAAATGCTGAAAATTAAGGATGAACGGAGAATGTGGTGGAAGGTTTTCTCTTTGGATCCACCTGTAGTATTTTTCTCCCGCATTGTGTTGAACACCATGGAAGACGATGGCACATATCTTGTTGGTGGTATTCTTAGCCAACCACCTCAGGACATAAGAAGTTCAATTTCAACAGATCAAAATGAGTCAAAAGAAATTTTTGTCCCGATTTTTCAAATAATTGGTAAAGTTCCCCAAAGAAATCGAAAATGTCTTCAATTTAAAAAAAACAAAAAATCTTTCACTTCCTCCCTTTTGAAAGTTTTACAGTGTTAGCTTACTTGCTTAGATCTAGAATTAATTTTGAGTCATCTTTTGTATATGGAGTGAAATCATGGTTGAGATTTATTTCTTTTCCCAGAAGATGGCCATTTGTACCAGGACCATTAGTTGAATAAAACTGTATTTTATTTATTGCTGTACCTGCCACCTTGGCTGAAATTATTGACCATAAATGTGTGGGTTTATTTCTGGATTCTCTGTTCTGTTTTGCTGAGCTACACATATATCTATCCTTAAAATAATAACCATACTGTAGCTTACCATAGTAGATCACGATACTTTAGATCACCATAGCTTTCTATTAAGTTAGGAAACCAGTATGACAATTGTAAGAGAAGAAAAAATCTTTTCCTCTACTAATCTTAAGTTCTCCAGCTGGGGCCCTATAAATGAGACTGGCCAAAGACAGATTAACAGGTGAAAAACAAACAGAAGTTCATTAACATCAACATTACACATGTATACATGGGAGCACCAGTGTCGAGTAACCCAAAGGGGTGGTTAAAACCTGGGTTTATATACCATCTTAGGCTAAAACAAACAAAAAAAGGAGTTTGGGGAGGCAAGTTATGGGAAGGTGACCAGGAAAAATATGGTAGAAAAGGGTTGTTTAATAAGGTTTGTTAAGCATGTTGTAGTTAGTGCCTTCTCCATTGATAAGATTGCTAAGAGTCTTACTCTTTCCAGTATGGGAGAAGGAGACACCTTTACACACAGAAATTTTCTTTATAAATGTAAATTGCCTTTACAAAAGGAAAACCTGTTTGTTGTTTTTAAAGCTCTTCCTGAGTCTGTTAGCTCAAAGTAATCCACATGCCAAAAGAGGCCTATTTTGGGGTGGTGTATTCTGGTACACCTTGACGTCTTGCTGGTTCCCTCATTAATAATATAAATTAATTTTTGACATGTTTATATTTGTATGAAAGCAGTGTTCTTAACTTTAAATTATTATACACTGACATGCTTTACATCTTGCCATGTACTGTATGGTAGTTTGGTAGTCACATTTATAAAGCCAAGTTTATCCCTTAAAGTACCTCCTCGATTTAGTTTACCATGAGTGCAGTCTTCATGCTGAACAGTATCTGATATTGGCTGGTTTCTTTTCTGTATGTCTTGAAGTTTGTTTTTGCTGGACTCCTGAAACATCAAAAGGGTCTCTTACATATGAACAGACTACCTTACTGAAAAATCTTTAATTTTATTATAGTGAAAGAACTTCCACATCAGCAAGACTGATGACTGTGATCAGAACATTGCACTTCTTTTTATTCTAAGAGGCACATTTTTTTTTCCATTTTTAGCCTCTTTGAAATCACTGTGCTTTTTTACAGTCAGTGCCATCTTAGAGTTGATGGAGTATATGTCTTTCGTTTTCCTTCTGTGTCTTGGGTGAAAGAAAAACGTGATACAATAAATAATTTTATTAGAATTCATTAAAGTTTCAGCAGTATTTATATATAAAACAGTGTGTTAAATCTAAAGCCATAAAAATTGTTTTCAGTTTGGTAGTCTATTCATTTGTTTGAAGTTTTCAAACTTCTAAATAAAAGTTAATACATCAAGTTTCTTAATACTCCCACCTTGGCAGAGGAAAAATAACTACTGTATTTTACACTTTGTCTCTCCAGACACCATATTTTTTTTTTTTTTTTTTAGGGAGAGAAAAGTCTGCCACAGTGGCAGTAATCCAGTAAGCAAGGTATTTAAATATCTCACTGAGTTACCCACTAATTTGCAGTAGTTGTCATATTTAATTGGCATGCCCTGAAGTGTGAACCAACCTCCTACACCTTGATGGCCCTTAGAACTGGTAGGATGCTTTTGCTAGGTCTTCCCTAAGAACTCATTTCTTCTTCCCCTCAAGTAACTATAGTAGTTAGTGGCACAGAATTCAGACTTGATTTTTCACAGGTGTTTAAAGATGTTTTGAATATTTCCTTATCTTAAAGCTTAGGGAGAGACTAATCTTTTCTTTTACTCATCTTAGTTTCTCCAGTTGGGGTCCTGTAAATGAGCCTGACCAAAGACAGATTAACAGGAGAAAAATAAACAGATTACTAACATGTGCATCACACATGTAAAACTTGGGAGTTCCCAGAGATGAGTAAACTCAGAGTGCTGGTTAGAACATGGACTTGCACATACCATCTTAGACTGAAGGCAAAGGGGTTTTGGGCTTTTTGGTGGGGAAAGCAAGTCATGGGAAACTGACCAGGAGAAGTAGGGTAAACAAGGGTTGTTCCCTAAGGTTTGTTATAAAGATGTAAGTCTGTGCTTTCTCCCTTGATAAGAGTGGTTAAGAGTGCAACTCTTCCAGGTGTGGCAGAGGGAGGCATCTTTACAAATGGAAATTTCCTTTATAATATGTAAATCTCCTTTACATTTTTGCAACCCCATTTTTTGGAGCTTTTCCTGAGTCTGCTAGTTTCAAACGGAGTTAGCTCCAAATAATCCAAATGCCAAAGAGGCGTATTTTGGAGTGGCATATTCTGGTACCCCTCAAAGTAAATTCTTTCTTACTTTGGACTTACTGGAGAAATTTAACCTGTGGTTTGCCTTCTCCTTTATTCTAATTCATTTTGGTGCTCTGGAGGGGACCCATTGTTAGTCCACCCAGTACTGGAGTATCCATTGCTAGGTCCCCACTTACTCTTTGCCTTCTCTTGGAGTCTTTGCTTGTCTTCCCATAGCCTCAGGATGAAGTTCAGACTCCCTGGTGAAGGTCTGACCTCCTGTTTATTTTTTCTTTCCCTTCCAATTCCAGATTCCAATTTATGTGGATACCCTTTCCTAAAGTCCTGTGGGAGCAGTTGGGAGGCATTACTGCAATATGGTTTTGAGTTGGAGAGCCCAGCTGCTTACTGTCTGCAAGACTCTGGGCAAGTTAATTAACATCTCTGAGGCTGTGTTACTTTTTATAGTGGGGATAATAATAGTACTTAGCTCTTAGAGTTACTTTAAGGATTTAGTGAGTTAATGAATATTAACCCAGTTCCTGCATATTTTAAGGTTTTACTTTTTTTTTTTTAATGCAAGACATTATATTTTGCTGTTTCTGTAACTTATGCTCTTTCCATCCGGTTCTCAGAATGTTTTGATGTTTTGTAGCAGCCCTGAAGCATCTCCTCACACCTCCACATCCATCTTCATCCTTTGAACCTTATCTTTGGTTTGAATTTCAAAGCTTTAATAAAGATCCCATAGCTTTCCCTTGAACAAATTATATCTCTAGTTCCCAGCCCCTCATCTATGTCCTAACAATATTTGTTGAAAGAAGGAGGAATGAAAACTAGTGTCTGTTTCTAGCAATCTTAATTTTCAGAAATCTTAAGGATCTTATAAAGGATCTCTGCCCACTTGTTTCCCCAGCCTCCGCAATGCCTGGCCTGTTCAATGATTCCTCTGTAGGTAGTTCTTATGGTTGTAGCCTTGGTAGTCACATTTTCCCCTCAGCTTTACTG
The DNA here is from genome assembly GCF_949987515.2 of Delphinus delphis. Lineage (NCBI taxonomy): Eukaryota > Metazoa > Chordata > Mammalia > Artiodactyla > Delphinidae > Delphinus > Delphinus delphis. The sequence goes on along the minus strand of NC_082692.2, from coordinate 74,890,725 downwards.
AGGTGTAATTGATAAATAAAAATTGTATTGTTGCATAATTTTTCGGTATACAACATGATATTTTGATATACATATAAATTATTAGATGCTTACCACAGTCGGGCCAATTAATATATCCGTCATCTCACATAGTTACCTTTACCTTTTTTCTGTGTGTATTTAGTGAGAATACTTAAGACAGTCTTAGCAGATTTCAAGTATATAATATATAACTTTTAAGTGTAGTTATCATGATGTATGTTAGGTATTTAGAAATTACTGATCTTTTTTGGGGGGGGAATTTTGGAATTTTATTTTATTTTTTTATACAGCAGGTTCTAATTAATTAGTCATCAATTTTATACACATCAGTGTATATATGTCAATACCAATCTCCCAATTCATCCCACCACCAACCCCACCCTCTGCCACTTTCCCCCCTTGGTGTCCATACATTTGTTCTCTACATCTGTGTCCCAATTTCTGCCCTGCAAACCGGTTCATCTGTACCATTTTTCTAGGTTCCACATACATGCATTAATATATGATATTTGTTTTTCTCTTTCTGACTTACTTCACTCTGTATGACAGTCTCTAGATCCATCCACGTCTCTACAAATGACCCAATTTTGTTCCTTTTTATGGCTGAGTAATATTCCATTGTACATATGTACCACTACTTCTTCATCCATTCATCTGTCGATGGGCATGTAAGTTGCTTCCATGACCTGGCTATTGTAAATAGAGCTGCAATTAACATTGGGCTCCATGTGTCTTTTTGAATTACGGTTTTTCTCTCTATATACCCAGTAGTGTGATTGCTGGATCATATGGTAATTCTATTTTTAGTTTTTTAAGGAACCTCCATACTGTTCTCCATAGTGGCTGTATCAATTTACATTCCTACCAACAGTGCAAGAGGGTTCCCTTTTCTCCACACCCTCTCCAGCATTTGTTGTTTGTAGATTTTCTGATGATGCCCATTCTAACTGGTGTGAGGTGATACCTCACTGTAGTTTTGATTTACATTTCTCTAATAATTAGTGATGTTGAGCAGCTTTTCATGTGCTGCTTGGCCATCTGTATGTCTTCTTTGGAGAAATGTCTATTTAGGTCTTCTGCCCATTTTTGGATTGGGTTGTTTGTTTTTTTAATATTGAGCTGCATGAGCTGTTTATATATTTTGGAGATTAGTCCTTTGTCTGTTGATTCATTTGTAAATATTTTCTCCCATTCTGAGGGTTGTCCTTTTGTCTTGTTTATGGTTTCCTTTTCTGTGCAAAAGCTTTGAAGTTTCATTAGGTCCCATTTGTTTATTTTTGTTTTTATTTCCACTACTCTAGGAGGTGGATCAAAAAAGATCTTGCTGTGAGTTATGTCAGAGAGTGTTCTTCCTATGTTTTCCTCTACGAGTTTTATAGTGTCCGGTCTTACATTTAGGTCTTGAATCCATTTTGAGTTTATTTTTATGTATGGTATTAAGGAGTGTTCTAATCTCATTCTTTTACATGTAGCTGTCCAGTTTTCCCAGCACCACTTATTGAAGAGACTGTCTTTTCTCCATTGTATATCCTTGCCTCCTTTGTCATAGATTAGGTGACCATATGTGCATGGGTTTATCTCTGCGCTTTCTATCCTGTTCCATTGATCTGTATTTCTGTTTATGTGCCAGTTCTATATTGTCTTGATTACTGTAGCTTTGTAGTATAGTCTGAAGTCAGGGAGTCTGATTCCTCCAGCTCCGCTTTTTTCCCTCGAGACTTCTTCAGCTATTCGGGGTCTTTTGTGCCTCCATACAAATTTTAAGATTTTTTGTTCTAGTTCTGTAAAAAATGCCATTGGTAGTTTGATAGGGATTGCATTGAATCTGTAGATTGCTTTGGGTAGTATAGTCATTTTCACAATATTGATTCTTCCAATCCAAGAACATGGTATATCTCTCCATCTGTTGGTATCATATTTAGTTTCTTTCACCAGTGTCTTATAGTTTTCTTCATACAGGTCTGTTGTCTCCTTAGGTAGGTTTATTCCTAGGTATTTTATTCTTTTTGTTGGAATGGTAAATGGGAGTGTTTCCTTAATTTCTCTTTCACATTTTTCATCATTAGTATATAGGAATGCAAGAGATTTCTATGCATTAATTTTGTATCCTGCTACTTTACCAAATTCATTGATTAGCTCTAATAGTTTTCTGGTGGCATCTTTAGGATTCTCTATGTATAGTATCACGTGCTCTGCAAACAGTGACAGTTTTACTTCTTCTTTTCCCATTTGTATTCCATTTATTTCTTTTTCTTCTCTGATTGCCATGGCTAGGACTTCCAAAATTATGTTGAATAATAGTGGTGTGAGTGGACATCGTTGTCTTGTTCCTGATCTTAGAGGAAATGCTTTCAGTTTTTCACAATTGAGAATGATGTTTGCCGTGGGTTTTTCGTATATGGCCTTTTTATGTTGAGGTAGATTCCCTCTGTGACCACTTTCTGGAGAGTTTTTATCATAAATGGGTGTTGATTATGTCAAAAGCTTTTTCTGCATCTATTGAGATGATCATATGGTTTTTATTCTTCAAGTTTTTAATATGGTGTATCACATTGATTGATTTGCATATATTGAAGAATCCTTGCATCCCTGGGATAAATCCCACTTGATCATGGTGTATGATCCTTTAATGTGTTGTTAGATTCTGTTTGCTAATATTTTGTTGAGGATTTTTGCAAATAAATGAATAGAATATTCATCAGTGATATTGGTCTGTAGTTTTCTTTTTTTGTAGTATCTTTGGTTTTGGTATCAGAGTGATGGTGGCCTCATAGAATGAGTTTGGGAGTGTTCCTTCCTCTGCAATTTTTTGGAAGAGCTTGAGAAGGATGGGTGTTAGCTCTTCTCTAAATGTTTGATAGAATTCACCTGTGAAGCCATCGGGTCCTGGACTTTTGTTTGTTGTAAGATTTTTAATCACAGTTTCAATTTTATTACTCGTGATTGGTCTGTTCATATTTTCTATTTCTTCCTGGTTCATTCCTGGAAGGTTATACCTTTCTCAGAATTTGTCCATTTCTTCGTGGTTGTCCATTTTATTGACATAGAGTTGCTTGTAGTAGTCTCTTAGGATGCTTTGTATTTCTGGGTGTCTGTTGTAACTTCTCCGTTTTCATTTCTAATTTTATTGATTTGAGTCCTCTCCCTCTTTTTCCTGATGAGTCTGGGTAATGGTTTATCAATGTTGTTTATCTTGTCAAAGAGCCAGCTTTTAGTTTTATTGATCTTTGCTATTGTTTTCTTTGTTTCTATTTCATTTATTTCTGCTCTGATCTTGATGATTACTTTCCTTCTGCTAACTTTGGGTTTTGTTTGTTCTTCCTTCCGTAGTTCCTTTAGGTGTAAGGTTAGATTGTTTATTTGAGATTTTTCTTGTTTCTTGAGGTAGGCTTGTATAGCTATAAACTTCCCTCTTAGAACTGCTTTTGCTGCGTCCCATAGGTTTTGGATCATTGTGTTTTCATTGTCATTTGTCTCTAGGTATTTTTTGATTTCCTCTTAGATTTCTTCAGTGATCTCTTGGTTATTTAGTAACGTGTTGTTTAGCCTCCATGTGCTTGCATTTTTTACATTTTTTTCCCTGTAATTGATTTCTAACCTCATAGCGTTGTGGCCAGAAAAGATGCTTGATATGATTTCAGTTTTCTTAAATTTACTGAGGCTTGATTTGTGACCCAAGATATGATCTATCCCGGAGAATGTTCTGTGTGCACTTGAGAAGAAAGTGTAATCTGCTGTTTTTTGATGGAATGTCCTATAAGTATCAATTCAATCTATCTGGTCTATTGTGTCATTTAAAGCTTGTGTTTCCTTATTAATTTTCTGTTTGGATGATCTGTCCATTGGTGTGAGTGAGGTGTTAAAAGTCCCCCACTATTATTGTGTTACTGTCAATTTCCTCTTTTATAGCTGTTAGCAGTTGCCTTATGTATTGAGGTGCTCCTATGTTTGGTGCATATATGTTTATAATTCTTATATCTTCTTCTTGGATTGATCCTTTGATTATTATGTAGTGTCCTTCCTTGTCTCTTGTAACATTCTTTATTTTAAAGTCTATTTTATCTGATACGAGTATTGCTACTCCAGCTTTCTTTTGATTTCCATTTGCATGGAATATCTTTTTCCATCCCCTCACTTTCAGTCTGTATGTGTCCTTAGGTCTGAAGTGGGTCTCTTGTAGACAGCATATATATGGGTCTTGTTTTTCTATCCATTCAGCAAGCCTGTGTCTTTTGGTTGGAGCATTTAATCCATTCACGTTTAAGGTAATTATCGATATGTATGTTCCTATGACCATTTTCTTAATTGTTTTGGGTTTTTTTTTTTTTAGATCCTTTTCTTCTCTTGTGTTTCCCACTTAGAGAAGTTCCTTTAGCATTTGTTGTAGAGCTTGTTTGGTGGTGCTGAATTCTCTTAGCTTTTGCTTGTCTGTAAAGCTTTTGATTTTTCCTTAGAATCTGAATGAGATCTTTGCCAGGTAGAGTAATCTTTGTTGTAGGTTCTTCCCTTTCGTCACTTTCAGTATATCATGCCAGTCCCTTCTGGCTTGTAGAGTTTCTGCTGAGAAATCAGCTGTTAACCTTATGGGAGTTCCCTTGTATGTTATCTGTCGTTTTTCCCTTGCTGCTTTCAATAATTTTTCTTTGTCTTTAATTTTTGCCAATTTGATTACTATGTGTCACAGCATGTTTCTCCTTGGGTTTATCCTGTATGAGCCTCTCTGCACTTCCTGCACTTGGGTGGCTGTTTCCCTTCCCGAAAACTTAGGGAAGTTTTCGACTATAATGTCTTCAAATATTTTCTCTGGTCCTTTCTGTCTCTCTTCTCCTTCTGGGACCCCTGTCGTGCGAATATTGTTGCATTTAATGTTGTCCCAGAGGTCTCTTAGGCTGTCTTCATTTCTTTTCATTCTTTTTTCTTTATTTTGTTCCACAGAAGTGAATTCTACCAGTCTGTCTTCCAGGTCACTTATCTGTTCTTCTGCATCAGTTATTCTGCTATTGATTCCTTCTAGTGTAGTTTTCATTCTAGTTATTGTATTGTTTATCTCTGTTTGTTTGTTTTTTAATTCTTCCAGGTCTTTGTTAAACATTTCTTGCATCTTCTCGATATTTGCCTCCATTCTTTTTCCAAGGTCCTGGATCATCTTCACTATCATGATTCTGAATTCTTTTTCTGGAAGGTTGCCTATCTCCACTTCATTTAGTTGTTTTTCTGGGGTTTTATCTTGTTCCTTCATCCGGTACATAGCCCTCTGCCTTTACCTCTTCTCTAATTTTCTTGAATGTGGTTCTTGTTCCACAGGCCGCAGGATTGTAGTTCTTCTTGCTTCTGCTGTTTGCCCTCTAGTGGATGAGGCTAAGAGGCTTGTTCAAGTTTCCTGATGGGAGAGACTGGTGGTGGGTAGAGCTGGCTGTTGCTCTGGTTGGCAGAGCTCAGTAAAACTTTAATCCGCTTGACTGCTGATGGGTGGGGCTGGGTTCCCTCCCTGTTGGTTGTTTGGCCTGAGGCGACCCAACACTGGAGCCTTCCTGGCCTCTTTGGTGGGGCTAATAGCAGACTCTTGGAGGGCTCATGCCAAGGAGTACTTCTCAGAACTTCTGCTGCCAGTGTCCTTTTCCTCATGGTGAGACAGAGCCACCCCCCCACCCCGCCTCTGCAGGAGACCCTCCAACATTAGCAGGTGGGTCTGGTTCAGTCTCCCTTGGGGTCACTGGTCCTTCCTCTGGGTCCCGATGCATACACTACTTTGTGTGTGCCCTCCAAGAATGGAGTCTCTGTTTCCCCCAGTCTTGTCAGAGTCCTGTAATCAAATCCCACTAGCCTTCAAAGTCTGATTCTCTAGGAATTCCTCCTCCCATTGCTGGAACCCCAGGTTCGGAAACCTGACGTGGGGCTCAGAACCTTCACTGCCGTGGGTGGACTTCTGCGGTATAAGTGTTCCCCAGTTTGTGAGTCACCTATCCAACAGTCATGGGATTTGATTTTATTGTGATTGCGCCCCTTCTACCATCTCATTGTGGCTTCTCCTTTGTCTTTTGATTTGGGGTATCTTTTTTGGTGATTTCCAGTATCTTTCTGTCGATGATTGTTCAGTAGTTAGTTGTGATTCTGGTGTTCTCGGAAGAGGGAGTGAGAGCACGTCCTTCTCCACCATCTTGAACCGATACTTGTAGAACTTCCTCGTCTTATAATTGAAGGTTTGTACCTTTTGACCAATATCTCCCATTTCTCCTACCTCCTGTCCTCTGGTAGCTACCCTGTTTCTATGAGTTTAACTTTGTTAGATTTCACATGTAAGTGACATAATGCAATATTTGTCCTTCTGTGTCTGGCTTATTTCACTTAGCACAGTGTCCTCTGGGTTTATCCATACTGTTGTAAATGGCAAGAAATCCTTCTTTTTTAAGGCTGAATAATATTCCATTTTGTGTGTGTGTGTGTGTGTGTGTGTGTGTGTGTGTGTGTATATACACATGCCACATTTTCTTTCTTTATATTTTGACAGACACTTAGGTTGTTTCCATTCTTGTCTTTTGTGAATAATGCTGCATTAAACATACGAATACAGGTATCTCTTTTCCTTTGTATATATACCAAGAAGTGAGATTGCTAGATCATATGTTAGTTCTATTTTTTAATTTTTGTATTGTTTTCCGTAATAGATATACCAATTTATATTCCCATCGACAGTTTCCTCTTCTCTGCATCCTTGCTGACCCTTTGATTATAGCCATCCTGATAGTTGTGAGGTGATATCCCATTGTGGTTTTTATTTGCATTTCCTTGATGATTAGTAATGTTCAACATCTTTTCATATATCTACTGGTCATTTGTATGTCTTCTTTGGAAAAAATTGTCTAGATCCTTTGCCCATTTTTTAATTGTTTTGTTGTTGTTTGCCTTAGAGTCGTATGAATCCCTTTTAGAGTTTGGCTATTAACCCCTTATCAGATATATGGTTTGCAAATATTTTCTCCTGTAGGTTGCCTTTTCATTTTCTTGATTTTCTGTTTTGTTTTGTTTCTGTGCAGAGATTTTTTAGGTGGAAGAAGTCCGACTTGTTTATTTTTACTTTTGTTTCCTCCATTTTCAGTAGCACATGGAAAAAATCATTGCCAAGACTGATGTCATGGAAATTTTTCCCTATGCTTTTTTCTAGGAGTTTTACCATTTAAGATATAAAATTTAAATCTGTTATCCATTTAGAGTTGATTTTGTGTATGGTGTAGGATAAGGATTTAATTTCAGTTTATTAATTTCAGTGGAGGTGGGGTGAGAAAAATCTTTCAGAACCACAAAAAGTTTGGATTTTTGTTCCTACTATCATAATTTAATATGCCATTAAGTACAAGATTCCACATTTATAATCTTGAAAGGTATCAGGTAAAGTCATATGCTTTTCAAAGTAGGGCATACTCTTTGGAATGTCATGTGTCAAAGACATAATGTACTGGGCAATTAAGGAAATAGTTTTATTCAGATTGTTGCACAAGAAGAAGACTCATTAACAAAGAACATCTCAAAGAACTGGAAAGGGTCATGGCGTTTCATAGCGGCAGGTATATAAGGGAATCCTGATGAAGCATGGCAGGGTGGATCTTTCATAGAAGGGTAAGGGAGGGTTTCTTAACTATCCCTGTTTTCTGGGAGGACGGGGTAAAGTTCCACATTGTGAAGTAATTCACCTGGGTCTGTAAATCCACAGGTTTAGGTAAATCACCTTCCTGGAATGTCAATTTTAGTATAATATTTGTGAGTGGACTTATTTGCTTTCAGGGAATCCTATGTTATATTATGGAGTGGATAAAAAAAAATCTGTGTACATTTTTAAGATAAAGCGTGAGACTTTATAAAATCTCTGCTTCTGTCATTCCACTTTATTTTCTCCTCCTCCCCTTTCTTTCACCCTAGTGAAGCAAATAGTAATTTTGTTTGCCTGTATTATTTCCATGAAAAAGTTCAGAAGCATGGGTCTAAAGCATCCATAGCAGCTATTTATATTGAACACTCTACGAACACTTTTACCACATTTCAGGTGAAAAAATTAGCATCAACAAAGGAAGAAAACTGCAAGAGTGAAAATGTGTATCTGGGACCCAAGGGATTGCCTTTGGCCTATATGGGAGGGTGTGAATGGGTGAGAAAAGTAGAATGACTATACAGCTGACAGAGTAGAGTAGTTATAATGTTGGGTTTGAACTGCATGGTGAGGTCTCTGGACTTAATTCATTTGGTTAGTGGTGCCCATTGAAAGCTTTTGACTAAAGGATGGACCTGTGAGAAGCTGAACGTTTAAAAAAAATAATTTTCGGCAATAGATAAAATCTTGACTGTCATACATATATAAAAATAACAGCGTATTAATGATTTTAGTTAATTCATAAGGGACCCCACAGATGTTGTAGTTAGTTCAAAAGAGAATTTAAAAAAGTAACATTTATAGAATGGGAATATTGAGATGAATGTACAAATGGAGTCCAAACTGGTTTTTCTGCAGGTAATGAGGCTGGATGGAGTGTGGAGGAAGTCAGTTAAACCTCTACCAGACAGGACATAATTTTCATGTCTAATATTTGCATTACTGTCGGTTACCAATAACTTATAGAGTTGTAAAATAGCTCAAACAATGAACAGGAATAGGTGTGCATCATTTTCCACTGAAGCACGCATTTTTTTTTTCCTTAAAGGACTTGCTAGAAGCTGGATATTAGTAGGATCATAAGTGTGAAAATTTGGTTTGATGAGAAAAAAACTAGAGACATTAAGAACAGCTAGGAGATTATCGCAATGTCCAAAAGAGAGGAGTCTTGAAGGGTGTGACTGGGGTGATGGTTCTGGATTGGAGCAGAGTGGAAGAAGCAAGTTACTAAGTCAAGGTGGGATCTACCAAAATTATCAATTCATTACAGGTAGGAAGTAAAGAAGATGAGCCTGGTGGCTAAGACTGGACCAATATTTGGATCCTGGATCTACCTAGTCATGTGACAACTGTGAGGGAATTTGACCTCTTTCATCTTGAGTTTGCTCATCTATAAAATGGCATTAAAACGCCACCTATCTTCTAGTTTTGTGAAAATTAAATAAGGTAGTGCATATAGTGCACATGAAGTAAGCTTGACTCAAAGTAAAAGGTCAATAAATGTTGGCTGCTATTGTTACTATTATTCCATCTCCACTCCACTTCCCTTCTTCCCCCCTTCTTTAAGGTTTTAAACCTGGATTTGGGGGATCTGAATTTTAACATATTGATTGATCTGGGAGTCGTCCTGAACAGAGCAAGGGTGAAAACCAAGGAGTGAATGAAATCTTTACCTGAGAAAAAGGGCGTAAGGCTAGAAGATTCCATTTATTAGGCGAAAAGAAGTCCGTGAAAAATAGGTCGATGGGTAGTGCTCATTACCCTTTATCAAATCACAGTGTAAGGAGAGAATTGATCTAGGAAGAGTCAGAGAGAGAAGTTAACCAAGCAGGTAATATAAGAGAGATCAGGAGGAGAAGGTTCAAGAAAGAAGGATGAATTTAGTGCAGTGGCGAAATTTGGGAAGCTTGATGTCGATGATGAGAGACCTAGGGAGATAAGATATTCAGTGCTGCAGTGCAGTTAAAGCGCATGAAGGCTAGGAAAATGTGCACAATCTCTCATTATTGTCTAATATCAGTTACTAATGACTTTTAAGACACATGGGGTGAGAGTTTAGCATAGGCACTATAGAGAATTTAAGGAGTCAAGAAGGGAGGATGAAGAGCTAGCTGAGCACAGTGGAGGTCCCTGAGCTCAAGATCATCTGTACAGGGTATCATGGTGATCTAGTCGTTAGAATTCATGCATTTTTCACCACAATTTACTTTTGAAAACCAAGCTGTAAAGCAGATTGAACGTACTAACTTAAAGTGTTTCACTCGGGCTGAGTTCCTAATAAGGACTGGGCATGACATAAGCCATAGTACTGACCATAAACACCAATTACCGATATCTGTCCTTGCCCATCCAGGGTTGCAGAGTGATGTTATCCATGGCCAACTGGAGGCCCACAGACTATTTTTCCTGGTCCTCTTGGCTTTATTTATTTACTTTTTTTTTTTTTTAAAGAAAATATGAAATAGCTGCCACAGTTTTAATTGGGAGACTTCATATGCAAAATTTAGATTTTGTGCTTTGGAAGAATCTCCTCCTCTGGCTGTACAAGGTCTGCAGTCCACGCATGAGAGCAGTTAGTGAGTGACCGACAGTCACTCACTGGACCGACAGTCCACAGCCTTTGGATGATGCTTGCTCTGCCCAGTTTATTGCGATCCCCACTCTTCCCTATCATCCTTAGAGCAAGTCAACTCAACTCATTTACTCTACCTGCCAGGCCCCTGGAGACTCTATCTTTGCAACCCATGCTCGATCCTACTCAGTTAATGTTCAGGCTTTAGAATTGTTTCTGTGTGGATTGATGCTTAAACCCTGGGAAATCCCTTTACCCCCTAGATAGATAATACTGAAATGTATTTCCACAGCTCATTATATTCATCGAAGGTGAGACAGAGTTGTTTACACCTCTGTGAGAAAAGCAGTACATCATATCTATTCAATTCATTAACGTTACGGAAAAGTTAGGCAGGAGGAGAGTTCTCTTGACACTTATTCTTAACCTAAATCATAAGCAAAAGTTATTATAATTCTGCCATCTGTTCAAGTTTTTAAAGCCATTTTGGTAAACTTAATGCTAATGCAAAATGCATGCCTTAGTACTAATTAACCGAAAAATCTGTTTCATTCTTCTCAGATAATGAAAAAATATGTCAAGGACATGATTTCTCAAAGAAAATCTAATTTATGGCACTTAAGCCTTTAAACCACCCTTGTGATGCACTCATGAACACAACCATAAGAATAACAAAAAGTCACATCAAATATTCCCATTAGGAAAATCCCCAGACTACAAGCTTTAGACATTTACAATTACAATTTAGATTGCTATTTCCACTTAAATAGTACAGTCCGTTTTGGCTGATAGAAGCTTTTTGTATTGATTTGGGGGGGGGGAGGGGAGGGATTGGAATGGAGGACTGAAGAACATGGGGAGTGTCTGTAAGGCCAATATTGATTTAATGTCCAAGTCCAAGTACCGCGTTAGTCCTCTAGAAACCTAATTAATTGAAATATGTGCTATTTGAGTATATTTATATTAAATGTTATTGGCCAATGACTTTTCAAACCTCTCTAGCTTTATTTTGTTATAGGAATAGGATGAATCCAGTTTCATTATGTTTATGCTTAACTCTCTGTGTTTTGAACTCGTTTTATTTTCCTGGCACTGTTCTCTTGTTTCTGTTGTGTCTTTGGTGTATCATCCCCAGATTATCTTGGAAAAATAACATTTGTATTTGATCGCAAGCCTACTCAAAAAATCTTTCAATGATTCTTTATTTTCTGTTAGATAACATCTAGAATCCTTAGGGTCTTTACCACCTGTTTTCTGGTTGTATTTCCCACTGTCCACTGTACTAAACACTTCAGGGAGATGATTTTACTCAAGGTACTGAATACATCTCATGCAAGGCTTAATCTCACTCTGTTTTGCAGAGGTGATAAAACTGTTCATTCTTCTCTTCTGAAATACCCAAGCCATCCTACCATAAGGAATAGCTAGACACAAATGATGAGGATAGCGACAATGAGTGTGTGCATGCATATGTGTGTGTGTGTGTGTGTGTGTGCAACCATGTGTGTTGAGAGAGAGAAAATAGATATGGCAAAATGTGAATACTTGATGAAGGATATACAGAAGTATTTCTTATATTACTCTTGCAACGTATCGTGGGCTTGAACTATTTCCAAATAAAAAGTCGTAAAGAAAAGAAGCAGTTGGGATCAGACCAGTTACAAGTGGCGTTGGCCAGTTTGGGGATATATACCAAATGTATTTAATTATTGCTAATATTCATAGGTTCCCTGTGCTCTCTGGAGAAAGGTATTATGTTTTGTCCTGGTCTTTTGTTTCACCAGTTCTTCAGTTGCTGCTTCCTGAGGGCGAACATACTGGTTGATAAGAAGGCAGATTTAGTACTATATTAATTTTCAGAGTGAAGTTGTGACTTCTTTCCTCCCTTGTTTCTAGACATTTAGTGGTAAACATCATGCAGTCTGTGTGTTAAGGAGCTCACAGTATTGGAGAAGGCAAAGGAGGAAGTCAGTGATAGCAAAACAGGGAGAAAAGTGTGACAATTTCAGTATATTTGACACATTTTTGTATGGTATTTGTACGGTATTTGCAGTTTTGACTCTACATGGATTTGATATCACGTCCTTGCTGCAATGCTTTTATAGATTATTGCCAACTGCTACACTAACTAAAATGAGTAATATCCTTTGTCTCATTGCACATCATTCCAAATTGCCACTCAAAACAGTTGTTCTTAATAACTGGAAACAGGCTGGAATATTTCTCATCCATGTGTTTTATTTTTCTTAAAATATTTATTCGTAATACCGCAAGGAATCTTCCCTTTCTGACATTCATTGATGATTTGCTAATGATACCCTTCATTATAAGCAAAATTTATATTAATTATGATTAGCCTTTTATTGGGTGTATGTATTTTAATTCGCTAAATTGACTGTACAATGGTAATTAAAGCTTAGAAATGTAAGTAGCTTGAACACTTCAACATTCTTTGTTTCTTTAGCAGTTTGCTAGACTAGAAAGTCCATGAGGCCACAGTCTCTACCTTTTTATCCAACTAATTTTGGAGAAACTACTGTTTCCCAGGTGCAGTGCTAGCTGCTGAGATAAAGATGTCTACCACCATCCAATTCCTACCCTAGGGGTGCTGCAAAACTTCACCAAATGTGGACTTTTAGGGCTGAAGGGATCCTTTGCAGACATGTCTCTTCACTATCCAGAAACAAATGATGTCATAATACGCTCATCTTTTTTTTTTTTTGCAGTTCCCAAGATAAAGTGCTGCCATTGTTTTGACCGTTTGTGCAGATTTTATTTCACATGGTCTGATTCATCTTTGTGCGGCATCAAGTACCTAATGGAGCATCTTAAACAGTGTAAGTGTTGCAATAATATTTTTGAATGAATATGTTAATATGCTTGCATTCACAATTCGTCATACAGCTAATGATTAATTCAGATACATACGGAAATATCTGACACATGTTTGGCATTTGTGAAATGAAAGTCTTCTACCTTTATTCTGGTTGGTTATCTTTGGAACATATTTTCTAGAGTCAGTGTGAATCTTACCTGTTCTTGGAATGCATTGGAATGCCTTCATAAATTCAGAAACAGTATCGTCTGCCCTGTTATTATGTAGCATACGGAGAAGGAGCCATGTCTGACTCTTACTTGTGTGTTTATCGTGCCTTGCATATAGTCAGCACCTGTGAAATACTTGTGGAATGAAGGAGTAACAGGCATTTGAGATACAGGTAAGTTTTTTGTAGGTAGGAATGGAAAGGGTATGTCAGGTAAAAGAAATGGAATGAGCAGTGACCCAGAGGCTGGACAAGGTTAAGATTAGTTGAAGGAATCTCTAACTAGAAATGTCTAGACTAGATCAAGGATGGTTTTAGAATTACCTGCAACACACATGGATGTCATCTATGGAGTCAGAAACTAGAATAAATGTGCTCATGCTCAGGCTGTAACACTAGTACTATAATTTTTTCTTTTTTTAGTACATTTATTCATTTATTTATTGGCTGTGTTTGGTCTTCCTTGCCACGCGCGGGCTCTCTCTAGTTGCGGCAAGCGGGGTCTACTCTTTGTTGTGATGTGTGGGCTTCTCACTGCAGTGACTTCTCTTGTTGCGGAGCACGGGCTCTAGGCGTGCAGGCTTCAGTAGTTGCGGCACGCAGGCTCAGTAGTTGTGGCTCACGGGCTCTAGAGCACAGGCTCAGTGGTTGTGGCGCACGGGCTTAGTTGCTCCATGCATGTGGGATCTTCCTGGACCAGGGCTTGAACTCGTGTCCTCTGCATTGGCAGGTGGATTCTTAACCACTGCGCCACCAGGGAAGCCCACTAGTACTATAATTTAGAATGCAGTCTTGGGAATCAGTGAGATGGGATTTCAATTTTGATTCTTCCACTCATCAGCTGGATGATAATAGGCCACACAACCAACTTTTTTTTTTTTACTATTTTCTCATTTTTTTCAAATGTTGCTGATAATACGTTTCCTCCAAGGGGTTGGGTGCCTGGATGGAGTGAGTCTTTACTTATCCGAGCTTGATGATGGTTGGTGTCATCATGATCATTATTCCCTTTCTGCTCCCTCTTTGGAGAAAGCTGAATATTCTGTAACATCAGCACAACTTGTTATAGCTTTTCTTGGGAACATATAATATAGTCAAGTGCTATTGATCTGAAATTTAAAGGCCTCTGGCTGTTTTTTATGGATGTGATATACTTTGTTGCTAGAAGTAAATGCAATTGGAATAGCTTGATCCAATGAGAGTTATCTTTCCTCTCTCTTGCATAAAGCTCAAAAGGTATATATCTTCATAAAACTTGTACCAGTGAGGCAAATGTAAAACCCACAGGCAAGTAACAGGCTTTGCTTGTGCATTTCCTAGGGGCTACTTAAAACTACCTCTTGTGTAAAGGATGCCAAATAATCATACTGTCAGGTTTCACTTTTTGTTTTGGTTTTGATTACACACTCAGACAAGGTAATACTTTGGGGGAAGGCCTTGGATGGGGCAGTTGTGGAGCTGACAGAATCTTGTTTGGGCAGCTCATTCCAAGGGTGCTGTACACATCAGCATTCATCACTTAGCAGGCAGCAGAACCTCATCCAAGCATTGGTTGAAAATCCCGTGGTCTTTTTTTTTCCCCTCTAAAGGAAGGTACCCTGGAGTAGTGGGTAATTGCCAAGCCTGAAGAAGAAAATTATAATAAAAATGAAAAGATGAAATTACTTAATTACAACATAGTTACTCCAGAAATCTTCACGATGAATGGGAAAATTTAGCAGAGCTCTTAAATGTCACTGTAATCTAGCCCCATGCCCCAGAAACTCTAAATTGTAATTGACCCTAATTATATAAATACCCACTGGTGAGAAAAGATGTGTTTTTAAGACGGCTTTACTGCTGCTGAACTTCACTAACAAGTCACTCATGACTTCAACAGATGTTTTGTGCGTCTTTGGCTGAGGGGGTCCTTAGGAACCAGCTTTCCTCTCCATTCAGCAGCAAATGATACAATAATGCTCTTAGAGTGTCAGCATATGAGGTAAAAAATGGGCTCCTTTAATCATTGCTCAGACTGTTTTGTCTTGCCTGTAAGGATAATTTCACTTGCAAGCAACAGAAAAACAGACCCATTCTAGGTTAAGCAAACAGTGACATTTATCGTTTCAAATAATTGAAAAGTACTAGATTTGGCTTTAGGTGTAGCTTTATCTCTGTGTGTGTGTGTGTGTGTGTGTGTGTGTGTGTGTGTGTGTGCATGTGTGTGCGCGTTTGTCTCTGTGTGTGTGTGTCTGTTTCTCTATCAACTGTTTCCTTGGTACTGAGTTTAGTCTCCGGCAAACACTCTGATCGTGGTCCTAACGCGATTACTCTCAGCTATGAGCCTTCTTCTTTCCTCCATTCCTGTTCAGTAGGAAAAGGGAAAGGCTCTTCCCATAACTGTGGAACAAAAATCCTGGGCTTCATTCTCATTGGTCCAAATTTAGTCTCTTGCCCATCTCTGAGCCAGTCAAAATGACCAGGGAGACAGACTTACGCTGACTGTTCTGTGGTGAAGCTGTGGAGGCCCAAGTGATGCATTCAGCTCCCCCCCAGAGTACATGTACCCAAAGTACATGGGTTTTGTGGCAGAAAAGATACTATTTCCAAGAGAAGGGTAAATAGATATTTGTTGTGTCAAAAGAGAAAACTGTACAGAATTTTTTTCCGTAACTTTTTAGCAACGGGTTTCCCCCACCAAATTTTTGGTGTAAAAATTGTTAGACGTATGGAGAGTTGCAAGAATAGTGAAACAAACACTCATCACCAACCATTTAGGCTGAACAATTGTTAACGTTTTTTTTTAGCACCCTATCTTAAGTGGCAGGTTATATCCTGTTTTGTTCCAACTCTTGACAAATTTCTCAGAATTTCTTCAAATGAAGATTTTTAAAAGTTCAGTACTTGAGGATTTGAATGGAAACTAAATGTCATTTCCATGGTGCTGAGTCCTTTACCTGCCTTCTCTCTTTTGTTCTCTTTCTGAATACAGCCAAGAATCATTCTATTTTCCAGCAAGCTGTCTTGTACACCCTGAAGGGAATATTATAAGATTAAATGCCGAGTAGCAGTCTTCGAGCAAGGTGAATGCTTGTCATTACACAGATCCCCAGTTGATCTCCTAAATGTAATTTCCTGATAATGTGAAGATTCTGAATTATTTATTACCTCATATTAGGTCAGGAATATTATTCCTGAAAATAAATTTGTTATCATCAGCAAATCAACTTTTGAAAGTTTTCTGTATCAAAGAATCAACCAGGGAGTAGATTTTGAATTCTTAGGGGGAAAAACTGGTTATTTATTTTGAGGCCTATTTACAGCTAGGTGGTTCAAATGCAGATGAAGAACCGTACACTGAAGAATTACAGTTTCTGGATATGGTGATAAGTAATTCATCTAGTGGTTTATTATACTGAGTAAGTCTGACTACAATCCTGAAACTCAGTAAAAATTCTACACTGAAGTAATGAATTTCAAACATTTCCTATTCATTCATTTTTTTTAAATAAACTTATTTATTTGTTTATTTATTTATTTATTTATTGGCTGTGTTGGGTCTTTGTTGCTGCACGCGGGCTTTCTCTAGTTGTGGCAAGCAGGGGCTATTCTTTGTTGCGGTGTGCGGGCTTCTTGTGTTGTGGAGCACAGGCTCTAGGCGCGGGGGCTTCAGTTGTTGCGGCATGCGGGCTCAGTAGTTGTGGCTCACGGGCTCTAGAGTGCAGGCTCAGTAGTTGTGGCACACGGGCATAGTTGCTCTGCAGCATGCGGGACCTTCCCAGACCAGGGATCAAACCCATGTCCCCTGCATTGGCAGGCAGATTCTTAACCACTGTGCCAGAAGTCCCTCCTATACATTCTTGAAGATGCCATCTTTTCTCCTCTGATTACTCCATGTGATATTGGTAAAAATAACGGAGATTTACCGGCATTAGGTTGGTGGTTAATCATAACAAAAGGAGTTAGTATTTCTTAATACTAAGGGGCCAAGCACTTTGCTGAGCCCCCAACCATCTTCTTTCATTTAATTTTCTAACAACCCAGTGAAGTAGATACCATTATATTCTTCCATTTTATAGATGAGGAAACTGAGAGGCATAGGATATTATGGAACTTCCCCAAGACCAAACAAGTGGTAAATTATGGCACTTGGTTGTGAACCTATGTTAATATGAAATGCTGTTTATTCAGTGCATAAAAATTAGCCCAGATGTGACAGAGCTGTACAATTGAGAACCTGAGTCTGTAAATGATCATCACGAACTTTAAGATAAGATCACTGCTATTTTTAGACATGCATGTCAGAATGTTGGATTTTATAAACCGAAGTCTTTTCATGGCAGAAATGATTTAATAAATCTGTCTATATAAGTATTTTTAATAGACTTTATGTTTTAGAGCACTTTTAGACTCAGCAAAATTGAGAAGGTCCAGAGATTTCCCATATACCTGCTCCCCCATCATCAGCATCCTCCATTAGCGTACCATCAGAGTGGTATATTTGTTACAGTCGATGAACCTAAGTTGACGCATTCTTATCACCCAAAATCTGCAGTTTACATTAGGGTACACTTTTGGTGTTGTATATACTCTGGGTTTGGACAAATGTATAACGCCAGGTATCTACCATTACTGTATCATACAGAGTCGTTTTACTGCTCTGAAAATCCTCTGTGTTCCACCTATATAAGTATTTTTATGCCATATACTAAGTCATTCTAACTTTCTAATACTTATTAAACTGTTTAGGAACGCTAATTCCAAAACCCAATAAGAGAAAAAGGACCATTTAGCAGGTCTAGAATTTGTCTCAACTGCAGCAAGAAGCGTTGTAGGCTGTTGGAGAATTTCATAATTTATAAGTTGGTAAATTCCAATCGAAGCTGAGGAGCAAACCAATTCCCATTAAATAGAGTAAACATAATTTAGCAAACCTGGCCATGGAGCTTGAACTCCTCTCGAGATGACTGCTTAGAGACAGTTAACTCTCACCCTTAAAATGCCTTCTGTGGTTCATGTCCATAATTCTTGGCACTGGACAGAGATGTGACCAATATTCACCTTGTGGCTTTCAGCCACCTGCTCTGCCTAATTAAAGACTTCCATTTTCTGCTCTGCTGGTCTCGTAATTTGCAAATAAACAAAATCCACAGGACATTTGATAGGAATGTTAAAACAATCTATGAACCATTTATCTTTCTCATTTGTAGAGTGTAAAAGGGACCCTTTCCCTGTTTTCTCCCTTGCCATCTTAGGAGGACTTTTTCCCTTTCCCTCTAGAAGTAAAGAAACCACATAGAAATGGATTGGTATTTCTCCTTTAAAGATAACAAGATATATATATATATATATATATTTGGTGGAGGTACACTTTTTTAGTGTAATTTCTCTAAAAAAGTAATTCATTTCTCTACCTTTTATAATTTTCTACTACTTTCCATTACTACCTCACTTGTTTCTATTACTGCAGTGCCTCTTATGATCTGCCTGATTCCATACTTCTCAAAACTTCTTTCTACAGCACAGCCAGGGTAAACTGGGAAGCTTATAATATAAAAATAAGCATTTTTAAGCAGAAAATTATGATGTGAGTTAATGTTACTTACTTTAGCATAAACATATGAAAAATTATGGAGATACTCTTTTCTGTTTTTTATCTTTTGATCTTATGATTATTTTATAAAAACTAATGTATTCAGTTATTTGCTTCTTTGTCACATAGAAGGTAAACACACAGATAGTTTTGTATAATTCATAATGGCCATCTACTAGTCCATTGTATGATTGTGACAAAATTTACTGAGCAATTCCCAGTAATGAGATTTTTTTCTGATTTTTCCTGATATTAAAAATATTTCTTCAGTTAACTTCATTTTACATTAAGTTATGCCCACATGCGGCGTTCTTTCAGAAGAAAATTGACTGCAATTGGAAATTCCAGATCAAGGGATGGGAACATTATGCATATTGCTTAGTCATCTTTATAAATACTTATGTCATCCTCACTGTCAGTTTTTTTCAGTAACGAAAGAGTTTCCTCGCGTAATATGGTAGGTGAAAAAAGTTCCTCAGTGAAGTTGTAAAGTTCAGTTAATCAGTTGTTGGTTAGGTTGGTTAATTTCATGCGTTTGTTGGCCATTTGTGTCTCTCCAGGATAGAGGGCAATTATGAGCGAGTATGTTGAATATTGAACCTGAAATTCAGACCTTTCAAGGGACAACATGTTCTGAGAATTTTTCTAGCCTCCTTGTAGGCTGAACTTCAGCTGTGGGCCCTCTAATAGAAGCTGTATGCCTTGATGATTAAAAATATGGACATGAGAGGATTTTCTGCTACATTGAAATGCAAAATTATTACCTGCAAGGAAACGAAAAGCGAGGGAACATTCAGAAGATCTTTGATGTCAAATATGTTTCTCTACAGGTTTATTGTGGTTATTTTAATTATATTCATTAAATGAAGCTCATGACTTCTGGAATTCATATCCATATTCTCTACGCTAGGGGATCTCACTACTGATGTAGGCCGTATTTCTGTCAACCGTAGTGGATTAGTTGCAGTTTTTACCTTTTAATTAAACAGTTGCTGCCGCTAAACACAATTTTGAATTATTTAATAGTCCATATTACTTTAGTCAATGCACACTGCTTGAACTGTTTTAATTATGTGAAGCTATACATTTTTTATGATATAGTTTTCCGAAAAATGAGTTGACAGTAATTATTCTTTTGAGATGTCAGGAATCTCTTAGTATATTTGAAAATAATTATAACTAAAATTAAAAGCCAAGCTGATCAAATATAAAATATTTTGCTTTAACACATGTGAAATATACAGAATTTTAGATAAAACTCCCATTCTGGATGTTGTTTGTAGTCTCTGTCTTATAAAGAAGCAGCGTGTGTAGTAAATACTCTTGTGCACAATTCAGAAGATGGGAGATGAACCTAAGGCTTAGACTTCGCATTGAGGCCTCATTTCAGAAATGAATTGCTTTCCAATTTTGTGGCTTCTTTGGCAACAGAGTTTGTTTAGATGATGCTCTCATTCTTAAACAGAAATCAGTCAGTCCGAAAGCTATTTACTGTTAATCAGCATGAATTTTTGTGATGCGTTCATGATTATCTTGTTACATTATTCCAAGTTATATTCAGAGGTATTACTTAAATTTCTAGTTTTAATAAGATTAAATGAATAATTCAGCACAGCTTTGAATATTACAGATCCTGGGAAATTATTTTTAGAAAGTAACAATGGTGTGACCTTTCTTCTCATCTCTTTATTTAAAAAAAAAAATAGAAATTTTCTCTTTCTCTCTTGATACATACATATACATTATACGTGTGTGTGTATATATATGTATATATATATATATATTTGTGTGTGTATGTATTTGGGTGTATGTGTGTGTGTATCCTATAGACAATATCTGTTTGCTGTTTTATAGGGTGAATTACGAAGTATAGTAATTGAAGTATTGAACATTGGAATGAACAGTTGAAAATACATCATATTGTACTTTTAGCTTTATCACTACATCTGAACTTTCTGAGAATTGCTGTGATCAGAACAGTCACCTTCAATATCTTGACTTGACAAGAACTAGTATCTTTAACTTCAGATTTTGATGGAATTTCTTTAAGTGGTGGAAGTACAGGGGAATGGTGTAAGACCCATCTAAGTTTTTTAAAAAATACAAACCATTTAACAGAATCTAGATGATGGTAACTGTCAGTATTCCTGGAATAAATTATTGCTACCCTTCCTGCTGACTTTTGTAGAACATTATTTAGAGACTGCATCTGGTCCTATGTGTCTGCTTTGTGTTGACATCTCATTGATTATTTTAATCTCCTTTCCTGGCTTAAAGAAAAAAATGTAAATGTTAATTATAGAACTGGGCGGTTAAGTAATACTGTAAAACAATGCAAAACATCAACTGCCTCTGTGGTCAGGTTACATCTTCAGAGTATACGAAGGTGGTTATCATTCCTCACATTAATAGATGTTGCCCTGTTCAAGACAACAGATTCTGCCATTGAATTGGTGTTGGTAGATTAAATAAGAGATGTTGCTTCTATCTTCTAAAGGACGTTAGTAGCTTAGAGCCTCAGGTGGAATTTAGTCTGAAGACAGCCATTTATTGAGCTTAAAGAAAGTCAGGATTTTAACTGCAGTCTATCAGTGTTTACAAACACAGGCCAAGTAGTACACCTCACCTCCATTCCCTCATAACAAGGAGTTCTTGCACATATTATTTTATTTGCCAGTCATGTGTCCAATTCTATGAAGACAACAATTTATTGTATTTTTGCTTGTTTCCCCTATTAGAATGTAAGCTGTATAAGTACAGGGACCATGTCAATTTTGTTCAGCCATTGAATGAATGACTATATAACATTAATTATTACTCTTTTCAGTGTCCTGTGGGTACTTAAGCAAGTAGTCATCCGAGTGGGCAAAGTGAAGATGTCTAGAGATAAGCCCGTGTTTCTGTTTGAACAGTGGTTAATATGTGGCTGAAAGTAAAAAAAAGAAGAAAGCAAACACTCCTTAGTGATAGCTTGAAGAAACTGATCCAAGGTCATGGGCTCACTTGAAAATGTTGTTACGGATTTAAGGAAAAGCCTATCAGCTTAGGCAGTAGATTAATTGTCTGTTGGTATGTTGAGAAAAAAGGAGATGGAGCATGGGGAAGTATGTTTGTATGTGTGTGTGCATGTCCATGTATAATGTATGCACGTGAACATGTGTCTGTACTAGTGAGAGGAACAATCTAATTTAGTGCTGTCTGCTAGAAGTTTTCAGCCATTATGACCACAGTTTATCTGGCAGAAAGAAGGAAAAAGAGAAGGGGCAAAAACAGTCAGATTGGAAGATGTATCTATTTCAGGCCCACATATGCTCAGCTAAAAACCGAGAATGCCATTATTAAGGAGGAAGAACTAAAGGGATATTGATGACATGTCTGGTAGTAATATGTACTTTGCCAAAAAACAAACACTTGAATAGATTTTGTGAAAATTTAAATGAAAAAGCTTTTAGGTACTGAGAATTTAGGAGTGAAACAATTTCAAGCCAACAGGAAACATAGGTTTTAAAATAAAGGCATTGTGAAAATAAGTAAAATATCTATTTTATTTGAAATGCTCAACTGCAGATTGGAGAAAACTACCACATGATGCTGCAAGGTTTTCTTTGTTTTTGGTAGTATCCTCTTATTCATGTTAGGGAAGAAGAGAGGACAGAACATGGGAAATGTGCAGTGCATGTATGTTTAATTTTTTAGTTGCTCCCCAATATTAATGAGGCTCTAATAAATCATTGACATTTTAGTGTAATTTACATAGCCTCTTTTTATAATGATTACATTGTGATTTCCATTTTCCTCACCAGTAATTGTGATCAGTCATTGGATTGTTATGAAAATTCTTCTCTATCTAGAAGCTAAGGAACATATTAAAAACCTTTGGAAACTTAAGTAAGTAACAATAATGAATTATGAAATTACTGGAGGTGATAGTGATCAGTAGAATAATAAAATGTAATTACAGTAAGCCCCACTTCTTCCTTTTATAACAATCCTCTTTGTTCTGAAAATAAAAATTTAAAAACAAAAGCAAGAAAAGCTAACTCCTACTTAGCTATGGAGGTTTGTAACTCATCTCTTCCGCCTCGGTGCTTAGGACTATGGGGTAGCTATCTAGGGATGGGTCCATGGAATCAGCATTTTGCTGGTGGTCAGCACCCTTTCCAGGTGACTCTTTGACATCTGAGAACTTGTTTCTTTTCTACCATCTCTCTTTGCCTTGACTGCCACTCATACTCCATTGGTTCCCTCTTCCTTTCAACTTTTGTGGAAAGGGCAAATGCTATAGATTAGAAGGAACACAGGAAACTGATACAGAAATATCTTCTTTGTCCATGTGTTATAAACATGTAAATAAATGTATTTGTTTACATGTTCATTATCCTCCTTATTGGAAAATGTTAGGAAGAGTATTTGAAATTCCTAAAAAATTCAAGATTTTCAATATAAATGTAATAAAACATAAGACCTAGGTAATGATAATTAAAATAACAGAACTTACCAGCATGTGTGGAGCTTTTTCTGTGTAGGAGGCACAGTGCTGACGCTGCGGACGTAGGTGGAAAACACTGATCTGGAGCTCGCAGCTCACTGGGAGAAGCTGACAAGTAAATAGGCAGTTTTATTGTGTTGCCATTTCTATACTGTTTGTTGGACAAACGTAATGAAGACCTTGTCAGGAAGAAGGAATGGGGATGATCTTTAGCATGGGGCTTCACATCCAATCTTACCATTTGATAAATTTTCTATGTTTCCTTGGCATCTAGTAAAGAATGCAGATCTCATTAGCATTACCTTTGGGAATGATCACACAGAATTTAGGAAGAAATCTCAGGGAAGTCTTTGAAGAAACAAAATGCATAGATAAATGTGTACTTAAACTTCTCTGGTGAAGTGCCTTCCGCCCTACTCATTTTCCTAAAATGTCTTGCAAGTAAGTCTGCTTTGCAGTAAGAGGTCCCCACAAGTCCTGAAATAATTTCCTTTATTCCTTCTGTGTGAGAAAACCCTGACATGTTTTAACCATTTTAAACTTTTTTTTTTTCCCCAAATGAGATTACTTCTTTTCCATTTCCCACTGTTTATTTTAAGGGAGTTGTAACTCTTGAACCTGAGGGTTGCTAATAGGTTTTGAAGGGAATCGCAAAGGCAGCATCTTCCTACTTCCTGCCAGCTGGTCTGGACTTGGTTTCCACCAACACAAGAGCACAGGTTGAGTTGTCCTTTCCCACCTGGCTTCATGCAGGACCAGCTTCTGTCCCAAGTGCTCTGCTTCTGTCATCCCTCTTCCTCCTAATTCTTTGTTCTATGGTATTTGAATTGGATAAAAATTATTCTCAGACTAAGGCAAAGTACTCTTTTACGAGGTAGTTCATTTGTGCTCCCATGATGTTTATTTCTCATTATGCAATAGTTCTAAAAACAGAACGTATTCCTGTTGATGAAGGGTCTTAATCCTGATACTGAAGTCTTCAGTAGCCATTTTGCATCCTTTGTAGCGTGTGCTTTAGAGTGATCTTCTGTTTCGATGGTGGAATTTAAAAGGTTTAGTTATTAGTCTTTTTTTTTTTTTAATTGCCAACTGTAACTTAATAGCTACAGAACTGCTTCTTAACAGGTATCAGCAACAGAAATACAAATTTGGAACAATGAACTGTTTTTTTTTTTTTTTCATTCTCTCCGATGAGGACTCTAATTTTCTGTTAGAAGATTCAGAAAGCAGTTGAATGGCTTCTGTTGATCAGAATCCACTTCATGGTTTTCAGTGCAGGGTGACTTGTCTCTGATCTGCTGTGGTAGATCAGTGCTGTTGATACTGAGAATCTAACTTTGTAAACTAGAACTACTAATTATAACACCATATGCTTGTTTACATAATATTATATAATTTTCATAAACTTTTCCTGTCTGTTGTTGTACTTACGGTAGCGTATGCCAGTATTACCATTCAATTCATGAGAAACGCAGGCTCCCATTGGTCGACTGCCCAGCTAATTTTCATAAGGCCAATAAGGAGGAGAGCTGAATGAAGAACCAAGCCTTCAGCTTCTTGGACATCTTGTCTGTAGACATGGCTTCTCTTCTGGGCGCTAAAATGAAGTCAATTTATTCAAGTCCAACAATCAGGTGATCTTTCATTTCTGTAAATATTTAGTGTACTTATTCACTAAGCGGAAGTTGAACAAGGGCAAACTTGTATCATTTTTCTTTATTTAAACTTTATTTAAAGTTAAATATATACATGTTTCTATGCTTCGGCGAAATTTTTGCTCACTAGAAAGTCGTTGAAGATTCTGGAGACTCGAAAGCCTCTTCACATGTTTGTCATATCCAAAACAAAAGGATACATTTTAAATGATGTATTAATTCCTTAGTTGACTATCAAATTCTCATGAAGGAGAAAAGGGTACATAGTCACCCTCTTTTTATATTATCATTTTTATTTTATATTTGAATATTCACTTTAATTAGCAGAATATCAGAAAAGATAAAAAAGTAAACACCTTGTTCACATGCACTACCATTTTCTATGTATTTTTTAATGATAATTTACAAAATTTTAGACTTCATAAAATGCTTTATCTGCAAAATAATCAATATAGGGCACTTTTACCTTTGGGATGCTACGTAACAGTGTCTTAAATATTTTTTCCTTATTTGAGATATAATTGACATATCGCACTGTCTACGTTTAAGGTGTACAGCATGATTTGACCTACATATATCATGAAATTCCACAGTAACTTTAGTGAACATTCATCATCTCATATAGATACAAAATAAAAGAAAAAGGAAAAAACTATTTTTTCCTTGTGATAAGAACTCTTAGGATTTCCTCTCTTAACATCTTTTATATATAACATACAACAGTGTTAATTATATTTATCATGTTATACATTACATCTGTAGTCCTTATTTATCTTATAACTGGAAGTTTGTACCTTTTGACCACCTTCCTGCAATTCCTCCTTCCCCCAGCTCTTCACCTCTGGTAACGTCAATCTGATCTCTTTTCCTGTGAGTTTGTTTTTTGAAGTATAGTTGACCTACAACACTGTGTTAGTTCCTGCTACACAACATAGTGACTTGGCATTTCTAGGCATTATAAAATGATCAGTGTGATAAGTCTAGTTACCATCTCTCACCATACAAAGATTTTACACTATAATTGATTGTATTTCCCGGGCTATACCTTTCATTCCTGTGACTCATTTGTGTTGTAACTGGAAGTTTGTACATCTTAGCTTCCCTCACCTATTTCACTCATTCCCCAGCCTCCCTCCCCTTTGGTAGTCCCCCTCTTTTTAGATCTTCCCATTTCAAAACATAAATACATGTAAGAGGAAAATGAAGGTCAAAAACTCTGGAAATATAGGCTTTTAAAAAATGTCTCTCAAATTAAGTTTGACCTTTTGCTCACAAATAATCATGCCTGGAAGGGCTGTAGAGTAAGAATAGACGTGTGTTAAGTATGTACATACTTAGAAAAGTGCCAGGGATATTCCTGAATGTTTTCTTCAGTCATCTGTGGAACTCCTTGGACCATGTTTTAGAAAATGGTTTTAATTTTCTTTGAGGGATTATCATAACTGAAAAGGTCACAGCAATCAGCTCCATTACTAGTGCATTTGTACTTGCCAAGGCTCAGTCATGGGGAATCTCTCTGGTTTTCACATTCAATACTTTTCTTTTTGCTTTGTTGTTTGATAAGGGAGAAGAAAGTGTTGGCATGAAGGGGAAGTGAATCTGGTACCAACTCTTGTTGTTCCTGCAGCTCTGATCTTTGCCTTTCTTAAGCCTGTCATCTGTCAGGCAAAGTAAGAGTACTACTACATTAAGGGTTTTAGAAATGAATCGATCATTTCATACTTTCAGAAAACACGTTCAAGTAATCTTTAAAGTACCATTCTGTGTAGGCGATAAATTCAACGTTCCAGCATAACGTATACATACTGAAATTTTTTTTTTTTTTTTTTTTTTTTTTTTTTTTTTGCGGTACGCGGGCCTCTCACTGTTGTGGCCTCTCCGGCTGCGGAGCACAGGCTCCGGACGCGCAGGCTCAGCGGCCATGGCTCACGGGCCCAGCCGCTCTGCGGCATGTGGGATCTTCCCGGACTGGGGCACAAACCCGTGTCCCCTGCATTGGTTGGCAGACTGTCAACCACTGCGCCACCAGGGGAGCCCCAGTAGTGAAATATTTTAACCTTTCATTTCATGCTTCTCAACATTTTACAAAGCATTTTTCTGTTCATTTTAGTTGGTGCTAAAAAACATGACTTCTAAAATTTTCTTAATAGAACTAGTTGAGTAATGTGAAAATTATTTTGTTTCCTCAGTACAAATTTTTATTTCTAATATTAGGGCAAGTTTCTTAAATTAACAGTATAACTGTGGGTTCTTTTTTATTAGTAGCCAGGGTAAAATTTTAAATATTTAATATTATTAGGTATTGCCAAGATGTAAAGGACAATATCCATTCTCATATAGTTTATCTTAGTCATCATGGGCTTTATTCTATGCCATTTCATGTCTTAGATATTAGTTCTGGGGGAAAATCTGAGGAACTCATTAAAAAAAGGGCAGGTGTCCAATAAATTTATTTTTTTGCTCCTGTATAAATATTTGTATTCTTTTAGCATCTATTCTTCTAAGCGTGTTTCCAAAGCCCAGTATTTTTTAAAATAATAGTGGATAATGGTATGTAAGAGCAGGATCTTAGGCATCAGGGAATAATGAAAACCTGGAAAAGTTTGAACTAAGTAGCACTCCTGTGCAATTTCCAAATTCTGGGGCTATTTAGCACTTCCTGGTATGACATAGAGCTTGGGAACCTTGGGAAGCCGGCCTCTGGTTATCTATAAAATAGGAATTAAAGTTTCTATTTTATTGGATGTTAAGAGGGTGAAACGAGATAGTTTATAGGAAGACACTTATTCCAGTATCTCCCTCCTGATGTTTAAACATGAAGTGCTATTGAATCCATGTTTATGTTACTGGGATGTGAGCTAAGAGTTGAGTAGGAGCCCTTTTGTATGTTTCAGTTGAACCTGTGTGCCAGTCACAGTGACCTACAGTGAATCTGATCATAGGTGATTCCACACTGGGTTAGGTCATGTAGAACATAGTTGGTGTCATCAGAGTGAACAACAACAACAAAAACCTGTTGATATTCAATATATTTGTAAGGATGAGGAGAAACAGTCTTGTACTCTGGTAAGCTTGTTTTATGCATACTGTTTAACTCATTAATTCCTGGCACCTTTATATAAGGAGACATGTTCGGGGATTTTTAAGAGTAAAAAACTGAAAAACATATATTTTGATCAACCTGGGAATAATTAAATAAACTAGGTATACCCAAAGTATGGAATGCTGGTAGGTAAAAAGTATGTTAATTGAACACAGAAGTTTGCAAAACCTTTGCAAAACCTCTTGATCCCACATATGTACAATACTCTCACCCAAACAACACAAAAGATGTCTGTGTATGCGTATAGCTAAATGCATGGAGAAAGGTCTGAAATTGATAACAAAGTTTGCTTCTGTGGAGGGACATAGATAAGGTAGAGCAGTAAGGGAGAGTTTTCAAATTTTTCTATGTTGTTTAAATTTTTTTACAATGAGGATATTTTCATGTATTACTTGTATATAAAACTGAGAAAAAAAGGAAGTAAAGCACTCAATCATTTTGTAAAATTGGTAGCATCTAATTGATGGATACATGAGCATCTCCATTCACAATAAAGGACAACTAGTGATTAAAAAATACATAAGAACCAGTCCTTAAGGAAGCAATAAATTACTTACAGCAATAATTACACAATAACAAATTATACAACACTAAATTACTCAGTCGTAAACCCATTGTGCCTGGGCCCTTCACCAACCTTTAGTGATCATGAAATGAACTTCAATATTTGACAATGTTTAAGATTGAAGAGGTAAGCAGATGGTAACCTGTACTGGGCGTGAAGTGTAAGTGTAGTGGTGGGCATTGGATTCAAACAAGGAGTTTAAAGAGATACTGGCTTGCTTAATTTGTTCACTCTTCTGTTCATTCTTTTACTCTTTCATGCATTGTTTCCTGAGAAGCCGCTTTGTATCAGGCCCCAAACAAGCTGCTAGAGACACAGACCCAAGTAAGAAACCATCTTTGTCCCCGTGGGCCTCATCCAGTGACAAACATTCAGAAAGTGAATTATAATTTCTTGGGAAAATACCAGTCATTAAAGCATGGAGTCAGTAAGATCAAAGCATATAGAAGGGTGGCATTGACCTGAAAATGAGACAGGAAGGCTTTCTGAATGAAGTAGCCTCCACCTTAGGTTTTAAAATAAGCAAGAAGTACTCTGGCAGACAACAAACCTGTGTTGCGGTGGGGAGAGCTGTGTCCAGCAGAGAGCACGTTTGGGGAATTGCATGCAGACTGGGATTGCTGGAGACAAAACGCAAGACAGAATGTCCTCTCGGTTTTCCAGCAGAAGGAATTCCAGCCTAGCACTACTCTATGAGCACCGAAGCAAACAAGAGCGAGTGATAGATTGATTTTTTTTTTTTTTTTTTTTTTTTTTTGCGGTACACGGGCCTCTCACTGTTGTGGCCTCTCCCGTTGCAGAGCACAGGCTCCGGACGTGCAGGCTCGGCAGCCATGGCTCACGGGCCTAGCCGCTCCGTGGCATGTGGGATCTTCCCTGACCGGGGCACAAACCCATGTCCCCTGCATCAGCAGGCAGACTCTCAACCACTGCGCCACCAGGGAAGCCCGATAGATTGATTTTTTAAAAAAATAAAGCACTGGGAGAATTGCTGTATTGAGTTTTGCTTTTTGCTTATTGCATCTTCCTACTGGAACCAACCTCTTTAAGGAACACAGTACACTTTCTTTAGTCCAAGTAAGGGTGACAGCTTCCTGTCGTGATGTTTTCCAGGCTTCCCTTTACAAAAGTGTCTTCAGGCTGGGCTACCATTGCCATTTAAATTGCTTCATTGTAGACTGTCAAGGGTGCTGCTTTCTATGTGAACTTTGAGGTTAAGGACCAGTCTTTACACAATGTTCTCTTCTGGAGTTTCTCAGATATTTGGGAAGGATATACATTCACAAACTCCTCAACAGAGAACTGTCTTGCCAGTTATTTAAAGATCTGAGTATCTGATGTTTTAATTGCTTTGAGAGAGGAAGGTGGGGAATGGCCTTTGAAGGTTACTGAATGATTAGGATCTAGGCCGGTCTGCTTTTAAGGAAATGGGTGGATTTGAGAAGCTATGTCTTCCTTTCGTTACTGTTCCTGCCTCATTTGGATTTACCAGTTAGAAAGCCAAATTGCTTTAAATATAGTATCCGTGGGTTTGTATGTGTTTTAGAATCTGCCTTCCATTCCCTCCGTCTACCAACTCAGAAGTCACATGTTATTTACACTACTCCTGGTGCTCTTGGGTCCCTCAAAGCCCCAGAATAAATTTATACTTGGGAAGGTAGGTATATTAAAATTAAAAACATACTTTATTATATCTATGATAACTGGGTACAGTTATCCTCCAATGATGCTGAGCCATTGTTATTAAAGCAAGATTTCAAAGAGGGTTTAAAACCTACCAGTGTCCTATAGCTAATACATTTGTGTTTCTCCAACAATACATAAAGAAGCAAGCAAGGAAGGTGACACCTGCACAATGACCAGGGAGTGTAAGCTTAGCTTGGATCTTTGAGATTAAGAAGAGATATCTCTTCTTCACAGCCTTATAGGTCAACGGGAAAAATCTTAAAAATCAATTCTTTCAGTAGCCAGGAACATCTGAAAGGAAATAAAAACTTGCTTATTATGGTGACATGGTTTAAACCAGCTAAGAATCTTAGAAATGAATTTTAAAGTGTGAAGTCTGGCAACAATACATTCAGCACAATCTTTTGCTGGAAATGTAGCGATCACAAACTGTCATTTCTTTCTATATTAACCAGTAATCATCTTATCAGATATGGGGTATCAAAATAATACTATGTATATATGTGTATGGATATATTATACGTAATTCAAAGGAAACTTGAAAGTATTAATTATTCATTAATTATATTAATATGTGTAAGTGTTTACTTATTATGTTGATCTATTTATTTCAAAGGAATTCCGTAGGTATTAAGTATTCATTAAAACAATACATAAACACATGTAAGGATAGTTTAACTTTCTAAGACATTAGTTATTCTTTTTGACGTTCATGTGAAATGTATGCAGTCTTCATGGTCAGGTCTAATAGCGGCTTCATTGAATGGGTCTTCATTGGACTCCTGCTTTTGTGGTGGGCACTACTGTAGGCCCAGGGAGCATGAAAGTGAACCAGACAGACAAGGTTCCAGTTTTGTCTGAGCACATAGTCTAGTGGTAGAGGAGACACTGATGACAGATGGCTTATTTTTGAAATGAGTTATTCAAGAAAAAAGATGATTTCCAAAAAATTATAAGGATTATGAAGAAAATAAAGCAAAAGAATGAAAGAACATAAGAGGCTGAGTAGGGAAAGGGCAGTGGAACGGGTGGGTAGGAGGAGGGCAAGGAGGGAGGATGGCTTTAGATAGCATAGTCAGAGAAGGCTCTCCAGAGAGTGATGCCACCTGAAGGAGCCACCCATGAGAACATCTGGGGAGGAGCTCTCCAGACTGATGGAAGAGCATACCTCAAGGCCCCGAAGTGTCCAAACATTTGGCATGATTAAGGCACAGGGATAACCCTTGTAGCTCTTGGGTAGTTAATAGGCAGAGCTGGGTACTGGAGGAGATCTGAGAGTGGTGAGCAGGAATCAGATCATAAAGGGCCTTTTGGACCAAGGCAAGTTCTTGGAATGTTATTCTAAGTGCATTCAGGAGCCAATGGAGATTTTAAAACTTTTTATCACAAAAATTTCAAACATACATGAAAAATGGAGAAATATAATGACTCCCCATGTACCCATTATCCAGTTTCAGTAATTAGCAACTCATGGCCAATTTTGTTTTATCTGTGCTCTCTCCCCAACGCCATCACATAATTTGAAGTTTGAGGCCTGTCATTTTGTTTGTGAATATTTCACTATCTGTAAAGCATAGAAGCTCTTTTTCAAAACATAGACACAGTACCATTATCACACCTATAGCTTTTCAGTAATTCTTTAGTATCATCAAATATCTAGTCTCAGTTGGGATTTTTAGCAGGGGAGTGGTATTACCTAATTTACAATTTTTTAAAAAAGAGTTCCTACCCTGTTGTATATATCAGAGCTTAGTGGAAGCTGGGAGATCACCTAAGGACTCTTTGTTTGGGTTTGGCATCAGTGTGGCCCGAACAAGAGTGTGATGATGGAGATAGAGAGAACTGACCAGTTTTGGAGGCAGAACCCACTTGTTGGTCTTTAGTATAATTTTGGCTTGAGACACCGAGTGACTGGGGGAGAATAACAGTCAAGATGGAGAAGACTTGAGGAGAACAGCTGTGGAAGGGGAAATTAAGAATTTCATTTTGGCCTTAATTTCACCTCTGAAAATGGAGAACAATTTTTATATCAGCCTTAAAAAGAAAACGGGAAGAAAAATGGTATTATGCATCCACATTTATAGGTACTTACCTCTAATCCTGCTCTAGGATATATGTTAAGGGGAATGTGATAACGGAAGAAATAGTTTCTGTTCTTAAAAAAAGTATGGGTTTACTTGAAATCTATTCAGGCCCACTCAAGGAAAGCCTTGCACTGAGATCGCTTTGAAAGATAATAAGAATTCTGAGACGTCTGGCTGTCCAGTAACACTGCCTTCCACCAGCCTACCACAAATACAGTGACCTTACTTTCTGAACCTGAAATCGAGACCAAGGATTTGAAAATTGAGAGTGTACTTAGGGACAGTATGCAAGAATATAGGACATCAGAGCTGACTTGGGGAAAAAATTAGAAACCTTAATAACTGTGATCCCCACCATTTTTACCATTAGTTTCCACTCAAAACTTCTCTGCAGACACTGGCCTCTGAATTGGTTTACTGTCTATTATTAACATGTATAAATTAATGTATGATCATTGCTCATTGTTACCTGTTCCGGAAAAAACGTCTCCCCTCCTCCTCCTTTTCCTTCCCCTTTCTCTTTGAAGCCTCGCCTTGCTTTTGAGACCTTCTTTTTAACTAAAATCAGGCTCACCCAGGATTATCTCCCTAATTTAAATTTAAATGATTAGAAATTTGAATTACATCTGAAAAATCCCTTCAAAGCAGCACCTAGATTACTGTTTAATTGAATAAGTGGGGGTCATTGCCTGGCCATAGTGTCCTCATCTATTTAAAAGGGATAATACTTCTTGTTTGGGGAGTTAAATGAGTTGTAGGTTAGCACAGTACTTGATACCTGGTACCTCCTCATTAAGGATTAACTCTTCTATATGGTGGGGTGGGAAAGCCAAATGGTCATCACCTTATGGTGACAAAGGATCTGCCCAAACCAGATAGCATGTTGTTGACTGACAGAAGCTAGACACAGAAGAGTCCCATGCATATAAGACATGAAAATGGTCAGAATTCACCAGTGGTGTTGGAAGTCCAGATGTTGGTTACCCTTGAGGAGGTGGTCTCTGGAAGGCTCCATGAGGTGGGCTCTGGGGTGCTGATAATATCCCATTTCTTATTCTGAGCGTTGGTTATATGGAAGTGTTCAGACTGTAAAAATTCATCGCACTTGTATATGTATACTGATTTTACTTAAATAAAAATTTAAATACAATTAGATGATAGATACCAATATTATGGGTAGATAACCTTGTTGTATGTGTCATGTAGGGTGTGTATGTGTGGATGTGTGTGTGTTTTATCATTGCACAGTAGGATAGTAAGTAGAAAAATCCTTCCTCCCAAATTACAAATATGGCAGTAACTCAGAGGAAAGATGGGAGAGGGCCTTCATTAGCATATTTGACCCTATCTCATAAAGTTATTTCTGGGGAGTTTCTGTGGCTGTATCTAATGAAATTAGAATGGTTATCAAAACATTTTGAGAATCCTTTTGGACAAAAAGGCATTCTTCTCACAAGACTATTAACTCAGGGACCAGAGCAATTGCGTTTCCTTTTATGAACTGAACTTTTCTTTGCAAGACCAGTAAGTTGTCTCTTTCAAAACACAAATGCAGTGAGCTTGCATGCTCATTATCTGTTTGTCTTATGCTACCTGCATTTTCTTTTTTATGATCAGAGTCTAGGAAAGCAATTAAAAAAACATCCTATGTCTGCACCAGAGTAATATTATCTGACACTATTGTCTAAAAAGTATAAATGAGGAATTATAATATCATTTTACAATGATAAAGGTGAACATTTGCATTTCTAGATATTGGCTTGGATACCAATACATATTTTTAGTATATTAAATAAAATGTTATATTTCCCCTTAATATTTGACTGTTGATGATGTCGTTTTATACTTTAAGTCAGCAGTGTCCAATAAGGCTTTCTGCAACGATGGACCTGTTCTATTATCTGTGCTGTCCAGTACGGCAGCCACTAGTCACATGTGGCTATACACACTGGAAATGTGCCTCGTGAACTAAGGAAGCACAATATTAATATTATTTTATCTTAATTAATTTAAATTTAAATAGCCACAGCTGGCTAGTGGCCAAAGTGTTGGACAAGGAGGTTTGAAATCTAAGTAAAATATGGTGTTCGGACCCAGGCTGATTGTACTTAATTCTTTTTTTTTTTTTTTTTTTTTTTGCGGTATGCGGGCCTCTCTCTGTTGTGGCCTCTCCCGTTGCGGAGCGCAGTCTCAGCGGCCATGGCTCACGGGCCCAGCCGCTCCGCGGCATGTGGGATCTTCCCGGACCGGGGCACAAACTCGTGTCCCCTGCATCGGCAGGCGGACTCTCAACCACTGCGCCACCAGGGAAGCCCTGTACTTAATTATTTTCAAAGAACTTCTCAAGAGTTCATCTACAGAATGTCTTTCTCAGCCTCATTACTGGTCTTCTGGTGGAAAAGTCCCCTTGTAAAGACATAGGAGGTCTCAAGGTTCTTAAACATACAGCAAAAACACCTACTTGAGTGCTTTTACCATTTCACCCATTCCTTCAATTCCTTAATCTCCTGGGCACTGTCCTTTCTCTCCCATCACAGGCTATGGCTGACTTGAGGGTTGTGTTCCCAAGATTCTGGGACATAGTAAGAAGTCAGTAAGCAGTAAGCAAATAAAGGTCTGCCACATAGTAGGAGCTTGAAAATGAAGAGTTTATATTATCATCGTGGTTATTGCCACTGTGAAGCTCAATCTGGAGTGATATGGTCATCTCTTTGTGGTTTACTGTGAGCCAAGAGGTGTGAAGGATGAATTTACAATATTAAAAAAAATTAAATGATAAAAACAGCCCAAAAAACCCTAAAGAAAACAACTGACAGCTCTCTCTCGTAACCATCTCCACACTCTTCACAGTTTGTAAAACTTACTTAGTAATTGATTTATACAACATTTTCCATTTTGTTTAAAAAATGTCAAGACGAGGAGGCAATAATTAAAGAGGACTAACTAAAGAAAGCAAGATCAGCGGAATACAAGGGTCGGATCACTATTCCATAGACTCTGTTTTTTTTAATTAAAAATTTTTTTTAATTGAAGTCTAGTTGATTTACAGTGTTGTGCCAGTCTCTGCTGTACAGCAGAGTGACTCAGTTACACACATAGAGACGTTCTTTTCTTTACATTCTTTTCCATTATGGTTTGTCACAGGATATTGAGTATAGTTCCCTGTGCTGTACACTAGGACCTTGTTGTCCATCCATTCTATATGTAATAGTTTGCATCTACTATCCCCAAACTCCCAGTCCATCCCTCTCCCTCCCCTCCTCCCCAACCATTCCATAGACGCTTGGAGCTGGAAAACATGTTGGGTGTCAACTCCCTTCATGTGAAGATGAGATAACTTAAGCACAGAGACCAGAACTAGTTGCTATGTAATACTTGTTTTATTCAAGGGTCTTGTAAGAATATTTTTGAACAGTGATGCATAGTTAACCTAATTGGGGATAAATGCTGTATATATTAAAGCAGGATCCCAAGAGTTGTTTAGTTAAGCCATATTCTTCCTTCTTCCAGGAAATCACTGAACAGAGGCAGGTAAAAAACATATGCCACAAGACTTGCAGACAGCCCTCACATTTCAAGAGAAGATACAAATAATGAAAACGTAACACACTTGAATTAAGCTATCTCCCTGGCAAGAGTCAGGAAACTTTCAATTCCTTACCTACCCCGACTTGAGTAATGAAAATATTATTTCCAGGAGTAGGAGAGTGATCCCCTGGGGAACCCTGTCTCACTCACAAGCAGAGTTAAGGTATTTGAGTTCTGAAACATATGCCAAAAAATCCAATAACATATGAAACAGCCAAATATGTTCATTTTTATTAAGAATCTCAGTAAATGTCATTTTCTGGTGCCGGTGAAGTGCTGTGAAACTGGTGGGGAGTGTTTGGGGATTCCACTGAATCACGGATGGTTGCAGCTCATTGCTCCAGCCCATCTTTTTAATATGTGTTGTGTTATGTGGTTTAGTCCGAGAAGAAAACTTATTTTGGCTTACTTCCTTCACACGAATGGGAAGAATTTTGATTTGCTACGTATCTCTGAGCTCTGGTACGTTTTCTCATCCTCCTAACTGCTAGTTTATTTATTTATTTATCCTTAATATTTATTTATTTATTTATTTGGCTGTGCTGGGTCTTAGTCACCACACGCAGGATCTTTAGTTGAGGCACGAGGGAACTTTTATTGATAGTTGCGGCAGGCATGCAGGATCTAGTTCCCCGACCAGAGGTCGAACCCGGCCCCCCTGCGTTGGGAGGTTGAGGTCTTAACCACTGGACCATTAGGT
This sequence comes from Delphinus delphis, assembly GCF_949987515.2. Taxonomy (NCBI): domain Eukaryota; kingdom Metazoa; phylum Chordata; class Mammalia; order Artiodactyla; family Delphinidae; genus Delphinus; species Delphinus delphis. Next base: position 74,854,004 of record NC_082692.2, on the reverse strand, counting down.
GAGTCCCTAACTGTTAGTTTATTGAGGTTAAGTGCTTTCTTTTGTGGATGTGTGGAAAGGACTTAAAGGATTTTTCTTTGAATTAAATCTGATTCAATTACCACTTTAGATAGGTAGACGTTTTTGCCAGAGAAGAGAGAGGCTCACTTCCACATAGAGGGCCAGAACAGTTTTAGACAGGAGGTGAGACCTGAGTGTCCACAGAGGGAAGCTTGCTGGGAAACCAGCCCTTGTCAAGGAAAAAGGACTGCAGCGTGATTATTACTTCTCATTCTAGAGACACTCACATACTCCTCTGAGTTCCCTTCCTGACTGTTCCTCCCTCCTCTATATCTAGGCTCTGGTAACAACTAACTGTTGCTTTCCCTACTTGCTTCCTTCCAGCCTGGAGACTGTCCGTTTCTCATTTTCTCAAAGTACTTCTTACCTGCAGCCACGGATCATAGCAGACACACTAAAGCTTTAGGCTAAAGGAGGGGGATCACAGAACATAGCAGTATAATACAGGCAATAATTTTTAATTGAACAGAGGACAGCTCTCTTGTAAAAATCCATTGGTCATTCTTCGACACAGGGCATTTCTCCCAGATGGTGTGCCAGGTCGAATTCCCCTGAGGCCAGTTGTTAACATCTGCTCCAACCTGTGTCTTCCTACAGTCATGACATCTCCTCTCTGTTGGCGGGCCTCATCCCATGATCCAATATTATGTTTTTTCTTTTTTTCTTTTTTTACAAATTCATTCATTCATTCATTATTTATGGCTACATTGGGTCTTCGCTGCTGTGCACGGGCTTTCCCTAGTTGCGGTGAGCCGGGGCTACTCTTCGTTGCAGTGCACAGGCTTCTTATTGCAGTGGCTTCTCTTGTTGCGGAGCATGGGCTCTAGGTGCGTGGGCTTCAGTAGTTGTGGCTCGCGGACCCTAGAGCACAGACTCAGTTGTTGTGGCACACGGGCTTAGTTGTTCCGAGGCATGTGGGATCTTCCCAGACCAGGGCTCGAACCTGTGTCCCCTGCACTTGCAGGCGGATTGTTAACCATTGCGCCACCAGGGAAGCCCAATATTATGTTTTACAAACAGAGGATCCAGCCACCCTGGGTCCCTTCGGCAAGGTAGAGTCACAGAAATGTTGAAATGACCATTTTTCCTTTAACATGACTGAATTCCTAAGCAAGGCTTTGTCCTCTACCAGTCCTGTTAATGGAAATACAAAGAAGAAGAAGGTTTTAGTTGGTCTTAGCCCAGAATATGCTGTTTGTAGGTCATCTGTCCCCTCCCCCATCCTACCATTGTTTCAAGTTACAGCTCAGTTTTGTCGATCCCTAAATCACTGTCTTAAAAGAGGACAAATGTTATGCTCACTTCAGCAGCACATATACTAAAATTGAAATGATACGGAGAAGAGTAGCATGGCCCCTGCACAAGGATGACAAATTCGTGAGTCATTCCATATTTTTTGAATTGGGAGATTGGGATTGACATATATATACTACTATGTATAAAGCAGATAACTAATGAGAAGCTACTGTATAACACAGGGAGCTCTACTCGGTGCTCTTTGGTGACCGAATTGGGACGGAAATCCAAAAAAAGAGGGGATATATTTATACATATGGCTGATTCACTTTGCTATACAGCAGAAACTGATACAGCAGTGTAAAGCAACTATACTCCAATTAAAAAAATTAAATTAAAAGCTACTACTGAATTCTGATGTTCAAAAAAAAAAGGACACATTTTGCTTTAAATGCTTATTAATTATTTCTATAGTATTTAACAGAGCAGCCTTTTGGGAGGTAAGCCTGTCTACTACTTCTACTTATCTCCCTTGGGATATTAAGCTCCAACTGAGTGCCGTGTGACATACGAGCACCAGACTGCATGGTTTCTTGTGTCTGCCCTTTCTTTCCTCTCTGCCTGGGAGGGCCTCTCCAACTCCCTCCCCGCACCCCCAGTCCTCAGGACATTTCTATCTGGACCATACCTCCTGGTCCTTTAGCCTTCTTTTTGAACTTTCTCCCACTCCTTAGGCAAAGACAGACATTCCGTCTGATTTCTGCCAATATTCTTTACATCATTTATCAGCTCTCTCATTTTCCGTTCCATTGGCAGTTGCTCCTTTAGATTGTAGATCACTTCAGAGGAGGCACGTACCTGTCTCTTGTTTTCCTAGGATCTGGTGTAAGTCCTCAGGAAGTGTTTGCGTGAAAGTGTGAACTAAGGTGGGACATTGTAAGAATATCCAGTTTAGTTTGTCAGTATGTAGTTAACCACATCCCTGGATAAAGCATCTTACCAGCTGCCCAGGGGATAAAAGATGAGTAGGGACCTAGGGCTACCATAGCGGAACGGAGTGTGGTCTGTGAACTATTAAAAACTCAGTATGTGATCATTCTTGGAAGGGGGACAGAAGCAAAGTGCAGTGAAAGATCCAGTAATGGAGAAATTATACCTAGTTGTGGAAGAGGACAATTTAACAAGCAGTACTCCTGTGTTGATTTGAAATCTGAAAACCCTGGTGACAGATATAGAGAGAAGGCCCAGCCTGCCCTCATGGAGAATATGGTTAGGGAAGCCATACAATTTGCCTTCCAAAAGAGGAAGTTTGCAAGAACATGGATAAACTGGAACTTCATGGTTACCCTGATTATAATCTAGTAGGAACATAAATACAAGGAGAGACTTCATGAAGGGAACCTTCAGAAGATCCTTGAGAAATCAGTGAAGACACCTACAAGAGCAGATTATAGGTCTTGAAGGAAAAGGAAGCACACTCGTTATTAAAAAACAAATTTTCTTCAATGCCTAGGTTAATTAACCTCTGCATTTACAGAAAAATGGGTCTACTCCTTGTTGGTTGTCATAGTTTTGTGTAAGGATCAGCTCAGGACAGTTTTACCTTGACCAGTGTGTATATACTGACAGTACGTAGTATATGTAGTGGAACTTCAGAATAGGAAGCTTGGATTCTCCTTTCAACTTGATTTTGGGCAAGTTAAACAACCTGTATAGACCTCACTTTTCTATAAGATGGGGATAAAATGAGAAAAAAAAAATAGCTACTTCACATGGATTTTTTTTTTTTGGAGGAATAAATATGTTACATTTCTTAGCATGGTGCTTAATAGGAACTCTGTAAAGATGAGCTGTTATTGTTAATTTTTTATTTTGTATAGTTAAAACTTTACACAGGACACAAAGACATACTTCTACAAGTTGATTTAAAAGCTACCAAGCTTAGGGCTTCCCTGGTGGCACAGTGGTTGAGAGTCCACCTGCCGATGCAGGGGACATGGGTTCGTGCCCCACTTCGGGAGGATCCCACATGCTGCGGATAGGCTGGGCCCGTGAGCCATGGCCGCTGAGCCTGCGCATCCGGAGCCTGTGCTCTGCAACAGGAGAGGCCACAACAGTGAGAGGCCCGTGTACCACAAAAAAAAAAAAAAAAAAAAAGCTACCAAGCTTAACATGTTGTTTTGACAGCCATGCAAGCATCAGGAAAAAAGGTGACAAAACACAGGTACAGAACTGTGACCTCACTGGACTTTGAGAGGGAGGAGACTCAGGGGCAGGCCTGGTCAGCTGGGGGGCGCTCTGAATTCCACTGAGGGCTGCTGAAGAGGAGAGAAACCAGAGGTCTCTCCTAGGTAGTGAGATCCAAAGTTTCAGTCATTTCTCAGAGAATTCCCAGGGGTGCTAAGAAAGCAATTTAAACCTGTATCTGGGGTGGAGACTTAGCAGGGGGCTTTGGAAGAAGCCTCTGGCAGCCTGTAATTATGAAAATAAAAGTCTAATAGTATGAAAGACAATGATTAGATTAGCAACACTTAAATTCATTGAATAGTGAAAAGAGGGCTGAGCTTGTAGACTCTCAACAAGCTTGTTGCTTAGGAGTCGTGAAGGGAAGTCAGCTGTGTGTGTGCAGCTTTTATATTAGTAAATAAAAACTCTCCTGTTAGTACCTCAGGAAAGAAGTGTTTTTATTATGAAACAAAGCACAGATTGGTTATGCACTGCATAGATGCCATATAACACAGGGTTAAGAGAACAGACTCTGGTGCGTGACACACTTGAATTTGAGTCCTACTTCTGCTGTTTCCTAGCTGTGTGACTCTCTTAGCTTGGGCTGCTGTAATAAAATACTATGGACTGGGTGGCTTAAGTGACAGAGATTTATTTCTCACAATTCTGGACGCTGGGCATCCTAAGATCAGGGTACCAGCATGGTCGCCTTCTGGTGAGGCCTCTCTTCCTGGTTTGCAGACAGCTACCTTCTTGCTGTGTCCTCACATGGCAGAGAGTGAGTGCTCCTGTCTTCTCTTCTTGTGATGAGAACATGAATCCCATCATGAGGACACCAGCTCCATGACCTAATCTAACGCTGATTACCTCCTCACTTTGGCCCCACTTCCAAATACCATCCTACTGGGGATTAAGGCTTCAACATATGGATTTGGGGGGATGCAGACATTCCATCCATAGCAGTGACCTTGAGCAAACATTTAAGCTCTTCATACCTAGTCCTCCCCTACAAAACAAATAATATGAGTACGTCCTCAAATCGGGTATTTTAATAAAGAGCTTGCACAGGGCCTGCCATAGAGCTAGTGCTTAGTAAACATCACCTCTTCCCATGGAACTCTGCTGTGTAATGCCCGCCTAAGGGGAGCTGGAGCCCCGGGAAGAGTGTCTCCCTTCATTTGTAATGAACTGTTTCCTCGAGTGTGGGAAGAGATCCTTTTAGATGAAAAAAAAAATGTATGAACATGAATGTGTATGTGTTTTAATAGCCAAAGGTTAATTGCAATATGATTTGGAAATATATATATATAGTCCCCAGAAAACCCATTATTTTACAAATTTTGTTGATTAGTATTGAGGCTTGAGTAAAAAATATTGTGTGGAAAAAAAATTGAGTAAATAATTGGTACACGTGGTACTGAGAAATGGCACAAACTGTACAGGAGGGAAGGTGAATGATTGAAATTTGGGGAACATGCAAAGGACTGTGGAGGAATAAATTTTCTTCTCTAGGGCTTGTGTTTTGCCCACCCTAGTAAGAGGGACCAGGGCTGTTTTCACAGAAAGAAGATATTGTTTCTCATGTTAGATGAAACTTCAGCCAGCTGAGTCACATGTAATCTCAGTTTTGCTCCCTTGATTATCCTCTGAGTATAACTGCTAAACTGGCAGGTTCATTTTTTTCATGCCAGATTTTGTTTTTTGAGCACTTATTGCCTACTGGATTCTGCTCTGGTTGCTGGGAAGATAGTAATAGGCAAGATAGACAAGGCCTCTGTCCTGATGGAGTGTAAATTTCTGTGTGTGTGTGACTGTCTGTGCATGTGTTTGTGGAGAGATAATCAATAAGAAAACTCATAGAAAAGAGAGTAATTTCACATACCAAGTGCAATGCAAAACCTTAACTAGGGCAGTGTGATTGGGAATGGGAATGGATGCCCTACTCTAGATAGGAGAATCTTTGAAGAGGTGACTTTGAGTTAATACCTGAAGGAAGAGAAGGGACCAGCCATTAAAAAAAAAAAAAAAAATCTATGGGAAGCGTATTCCAGGCTGAGTGAGCATCAAATATCAAGAGTTTGGAATGACAGGGATTGGCCATGTTTTAGTAATAAGAATGGTACGAAAAGAAGTTGCAGAACTAAGTACGTGGCCAGATCATGAAGGAGCCTTGTAGGCAGTGCGCAGAAGGTTGCATTTTATTCTAAGTATGCATCGAAGCCCGTGGAGAATTTTAAGCTGAGGAGTGATATGATCTTACCTGATACTCTCATAGATGACTGTGGCTGTTGGAAGGAGAGTGGACTGTAGGGGAACCAGGTGGGAACATGTATGCCTGTTAGGCGACCCAGGCTGGTGGTAATGGGGGGCAGTGTTCTGGTTTTCCTTGTATACTGAACTGCTGTTCTCCCGGTGCACTTGTTTTTCTCCCACCCAGAATCTTGGACTGTCGACCCTGAAGAGTTCTGTGTGCCCAAAACAAAGCAAAAAAGGTTCAGAAAACAGAACAATCTGTTGATCATAACATGTACTAAGTTAGTGGATGAGAAAGGAAGCTAGATGGAGCAGTTACTCAAAGATACTTTTACAAGACATTTTGCTTTCCATTTAGCATTTGGGACCAGTTGAATTCACAGTTACATGATTCTCAGGAGCTGTGAGGGTACATGAAGAATAATAAGGACATTGGCTAAATTCTTTAGGCAGTATGGAGCCATAATATACCACATGTCTTACTGTTAATTCATGTTGCTAGCCCACCCTTTTAATAGCAGCCAGGAGCCCTCATGACACACGCTGTGAATATATATTAAAACGGTCCACACGAGTTGCTCTAGTGGTGTTGGTTAATTGGGTGTTATTTGGGATCCAGAAAGGATGGCATCTATTGTGGTTTTCCTTTTCTCACACTGCTGTGAAGAACTGCCAGCTCTAAATGCTTCATCCGTGCTTCCTCCGTCTGTGCTCTGGCCTGGAAAATAAATTTTTGGGGCCCCAGTCCCTGGATTTGAGCAAGTACTGTTGCCTTGTCCTCCTTTTGGCCAAACCATCAACATAGCATTTGCTACTGAAGTTGTACTTAAATGTGGTGGGAAATGTTTTTTTATTATAAAAAAGTATCTAATGGATTAAAAACTTGTATTTTTTCTTTTCCCCCTGAAAGTGAAAAAAGAATTGTATCCCATAAGAAACAATTATGTCTTGTTTGAATTTGTCTTAAAATGTATTTTATATGTCATTTTAAATGAAAGTGGAAGTATACTATGAATGCTATATTGTTAGTTAATTTTTTTAGTGATATTTCTTGGACATTATTCATATAATTTGAGGGTGGCATATACAAATGCTTACAAGGCGAGAGCCAGGCAGTGTAAATTAGTGAAGAGCAGTGGGTAGGAAACATGTTCAGGCCAAAGCATATTTTTGCCCAGTTTTGTCAGACCTTCTAGTTTTTTGAAAGAAGCTTGACATTTCCATTTTATGTGAAATCCCCCAATTTTTAACTTATGTTTTAAAACTATGCGGGTCCAATTAGGGCGAGAAGCATCCACGTTGTCTCTGATACAGATTTACCTTATTTTTAATCTAATCACCTCTTGCTAGACATTTAGGTGTAAAATTCATGTTTATACCACCTATCCTGACTTGTAATTCTTTGCCACTTTCTTGTTGAAATAAGCTTTTATAGCCAAGGGACCTGATGTCCATGAGTCACACCAAAGGATTTTCCCTAGGTGCAGGTACTAAAGTATGAGTAGATAAATTCAGTAACAGTAAGTTCACTGAAATATTTAGAACTTAGATAAGGCACATTGAGGTTTGATAGGATCAGGAGATTATGCAATTTTTAGAGCCCTCCTTAGCATAAAGCATACAAAATTAAAACTATGCAATTAGATACAGGGTCTTGGAGGGGACCTTAAAGCAAGGGACCCTGAAATCTCTGTTTCATTAGCCTCTGGGTGAGGACAAGCTCAGCTCAATATTCTGTATTAACCTAAATGGGAAAAGAATTTGAAAAAGAATGGATATTTCTATGGGTATAAATGAATCACATTGCTGTATACCTGTAACTAACACGCCACTGTTAATCAGCTATATACTCCAATATAAAATAAAAGTGAAAAAAAAAAAAGAAAAGAAATGGACTGATTGGGGAAAACATAACCTCCAAGGAGAAAGCATAGTTGGTTTTTGGAGATTCACTGAGGGACATGGGGGTATCACTTACACTGACATTTCAGCAGAGAAAATGAAAATATTCTGTCACGTGATCTGGGAGCCCTCTATCTGGTTATATATTTTAAGAAGTATTTCCCCTAAAATTCTGACTACTTTCAAGGTTCTTTACTCTATACAGAGTTTACTGTTTTAATCAGGAAGATGTCAGGAGAAATAACAGTTCATTTCAGGGCTACAAACTGCCTTCTGTTTAACATAAATACATTAACCTTCGATAGAATTTTCTTTCAATTACTGGGGAGTCCAAACTCTGGTTATTTACGATATCTGCTACACAAACAGATGAAATAGATATTGAACAAAAAATGGGACCATTAAGGAAGAAAAGATTTCAACGTATTAGCTTTCTTATGGTCAGAAGGCTGAGAAACATTAGTATTTGATGATTAAAAGTCTGCCAAAAGGATCATGAATGGGCGAAAACCCATCATTCCCAGAAAAATCTTCAGCAGCCGTGAAAACCTCAAAAGAGAAAACCAGATGTAATGGGAAAATTAAATAGCTTGTGCGGGGGTGGGGGCGGGGGGGGCACAGATAAGTGGGTAGATAGACCATAGGTAAGGAAACAAGTCATTTCATTCGGCGTTGGTTAAAATTATAGTAAAATCAGAGATTGCTAGCTACCATGGTGCTTCAGGAGAGTCTTTGAAGAAGCTGTTGGAATGAGTATTTGGAGAAAATAAAGCAATAAAGCCTTGATGGTGTTAGCTCTTACCTTTGTTTATAAGCGAGAAAGGGCAAGAAAGGAGATTAGTTTACGTATACACATTATCATTAGCATAACGTTAAGATTCAAATCCCAATTCTTTTTTTTTTCTTTACATCTTTATTGGAGTATAATTGCTTTACAATGGTGTGTGAGTTTCTGCTTTATACCAAAGTGAATCAGTTATACATATACATATGTTCCCTCTCCTCCCTCTTGCGTCTCCCTCCCTCCCACCCTCCCTATCCCACCCATCCAGGTGGTCACAAAGCACGGAGCTGATCTCCCTGTGCTATGCGGCTGCTTCCCACTAGCTATCTATTTTTGGTAGTGTATATATGTCCATGCCACTGTCTCACTTCGTTCCAGCTTACCCTTCCCCTCCCCATATCCTCAAGTCCATTCTCTAGTAGGTCTGGGTCTTTATTCCCGTCTTGCCCCTAGGTTCTTCATGACATTTTTTTTTCCTTAGATTCCATATATATGTGTTAGCATATGGTATTTGTCTTTCTCTTTCTGACTTACTTCGCTCTGTATGACAGACTCTAGGTCCACCCACTTCACTACAAATCTTGTTCTCACTTAACTGTGGGACCTGGGGCAAGGTCCATGTACTAGGGCTGATATTAATAGTATCTAAGGTTGTAGGGAAGATTTAGTAAGTAAAAATTGTGAAGCTCTTAGAACAGTGCTATATGTGAGTGTTGTTTTTGTGGTAATGATTATTGCCATTACTATTGAACACATACTTTGTATCTTGTCATTGAAAAATTGTTTCTTCTGTTAAGAAATTTTCTGTTTTTAAATAGATCAAAATAAATCAAAAGGTTTGTCTTAATTGTGATTTTCCAGCATCTTTGCCTCAAAAGTTTGAGGTTATGTGTTTGTTATTAAAGGTGACATTTGTTAAAATGCTTTTAAAGGAGAAAATTGTTCACTTAAAGCTGTAAACTCTGCTTGTCATGGGAAGTTGAATTTTCCTCTGAACTCTGTTGTAATGAACACATTACTAATGACCCAGCCTAACCAATCCTGTTATAATTTACTTAACAGTATATAAGACTATAACATTTTTTTCCAAGTTAGCAATATTACATGAAAACATTCTTTCTCATGTAAAGTGTATTTAAATAAAATTTAAAATAACTATTTCTAAAAGATTTAATATTACTTATAATACACTATCTCGTTCTTTCTTAAACCATAAAATAATTTCCTGTGCAGTCGTTCTTAAACATTTTGGTCTCAGGACCCTTTAAACTTTTAAAAATTATCAAAGACCCAAAGGGCTTTTGTTTATATGGTTGTATCTATTGAAACTTACTGTAATAGAAATTAAAACCAAGAAATGTTTAAGCTATTAATTCATTTAAAATAACAATAATAAATCCATTATACATTAATATAACTTTAAAAAACCTCTTTTTGAAAAAAAATATGAGAATGGCATTGTTTTATAGTTTTGCAAATCTCTTTAATGTTTGATTTAATATGTTAATTAACTACAGTTGTAAAATCTGCCACAAAGAAAGATGACATGATCCCATGAAAGGTATAAAAGGATACCTAACATATTTTTCAATGGACTGAAGAGTAATTTTCTTAGGAAGTGACACATAAATCAAGATCTGAACAGGAGCTGGAGGGAGCCAGGCAAAGAGAACAGAGCTTAGGAAGACCTTAAACATGGGAGGATTTTGATGTATTTGGATGATGGAAGACAGGCCACTGTTGAATACGTTGAATGAGAGGACTAGAGGCTCAAGATGAGGCTGGAGAGAGAAGCTGGGGCGAGGGTCATGCAAGGGTCTTTGGGGTCCCTGTGGACTAATGTAGGTTTAACCCTACGAGGAAGAGGAGCCATCCATGGGATTTAGGAAGGGAATAGTGAGGATGACATGACCCAATTTGCACTTTTAAAAAATATCACTCTAGCTGTTTAGGGAGAATAGGTTTTAGTGTTGGGAAGAATGGCTATAGGAAAACAGTTACAAAAACTATTGTAGCAGAATATGCAAGAGACGATACATATTTAGGAAGTTGTATAGGGTGGAACTGGTGATTGATTGGATAGGGGCAGTGAACTGAAGGAAGGTGATTTATTTTTCTTCAACTCATCCATTTTCATCTCACACACATGTTTTTGTTCTTAACTCTAGTTGGGGAAGAAAACAAAACAAAACCTCAAATTAGACCATGAAGCAGAAATTCTGTGTTTGAGTTAGGAGTTTGGATTTGTTATAACCACCTGGGTAGCAACTTAGGAAGCATGTCATCATTTATCCTCTCAGAATTATGGCATTTTATATTCGGTACCATATTACGGGTGTCACGAAACTGTGGTTTAAAAGAAATTGTTCTAAATTCTACGGCTTCGATACAGCAATTACTTGAACTCGTCTTTGTTTAGCAGGCGAAGCTTTTGCACTCCTCCCTCTTTAGGCGGATTTTATATTCTCAGAGCTGGGTATTTGGATAAAGTGGAATCTGTCCATCACAACAGTAGCCATCCTGAGCGTCCAGATGTTGGGGAGCTCCTGCCAGGAAGGGAAGACAGCTGTTTGGAATGGGAAAGGAGTAGAGGATACTGCAGAATACGTCAAGAGTTTTATCAGGGGAGTGAGATGACAGTTGGTAGCAGAAAAGGGTGAGCAGACACTGGAACATGTCTGGAAAAATCAATTTTGCTGTTGGCTTAGGTAATAGCCTAAGACATTCAAAACTGTTTTGTGCTATGGAACCCTGCATGTGCCTGGATTATCTATCCAGCCAGCCTTGTTGAAGTACAAGCTGTAGGATTAATAGGTTGCAAACGTGCTCTGATCAGTGTATTTCAGCCTAGTTCTAGATAGACAGGCAGTACATTGAGTAGTTTTATAAACGGTTTGTGAAAGTTTTTGCTTATGACTGTACTACATTTGGGACATTGCAATGCTGTATCTTACACCCAGTGAGAAAATAGGACCTGACCTAACAATAGTAAAAAAACTTTAGACATGTGGAAAAATGCAATAGGTCTTCAGGGTTTTAGCTTTTCATTGAACTTGCATTTTAGTTTTAACTCTTAGGTGTATTAGGATTTGATATTAGTCTCTGAATAATAAGATTAATGAACCAACAGATTTGACTCTTACAAAGAATTGCATGTAGCTGTCCTGGAGAGGTTCTTTAGGACTGTGTGCTCAGGTTACCCCCAAACCTTCTTAAAATTGTCCACAGTTTATATATAAATTCTCTTGTTTTTTAAATGAATTAAAAGCCAATATAGCAGGTGATTTCTTGGGCAATGGGCCAATATTTCTTCCCTTCCTGGTCAAAGCTTTCAGCTGGCATTCTGAAATACACTCTTGGCTCTGATGTCTCTTCACTTACTGTGGACCACACATGTGTTCCTTTTATTATGATTCACGTACCAATGTATGTATTTATTTATCATGGTAATTAAGCCTTAAAAAAGTCATTTAGTTTTAGAAAATGGATTCAAAAGTACTCCAAAAATTTTTCTTTTCAATCGTAAAGTCTTTAAATGTTCTCTTAAAGATTATTGGAATTTTGCATTACCAAGTCCAAGCATTGTGCATATGATGTGTATGCAAATGGAAGAGAAGTATGGTGGAATGATTTTTAAATATTATTTACTCCTGATTCTAAATGTTGTAAACCAAGGTGATTGCTAGAACTATTCACTTTAATTAAATGGCCTTTTGTAAGCATTTAGTAGATAGATTCATCAATACTTCATTGGATGGGTAGGTAGATACTTCTTGCTTCTTATGTCCATACTTGACACTGATGTTGTCTTTAGGAGTTTTGAGGGTTCAGGCAGAGTTCTAAAATTCTGATAAGAGTTTTATATAATTCACATATTTATGTGTAGTTTAAGGACTCAAGAATAGAATACTATACTTTAAAAAAAAATCTTTGCAAAATCAAGTTAGGAAAGGCAGCCTCGTGAAATAAAGAGTGCTGGAGTGAGATTTGAATGTTCCCAAATTGAGTCCAGGTCTGTAATTTAGGAGCTGTTTCCTTTTTGGTAAAATGAAGTGATTAGACTAAAACTGCAGTTTTTTGGTTGGTTGTATAGTTTCTCTCTCTCTCTCTCTCTCTCTCTCTCTGAGATTTGGCAGTAGAATCCTTTTTCAAACAAAAGTTAATATGAACCTCTCAAATAAGATAGAGATATAATCTTTGACCTTCTGTCTGTAGTGAGGATAGGGCCTGGAAACTTCTCTGCTTAGTCTCTTCCTCATTTCCCTACCCATGAGCACCCTCAGAACTTCTCACTCCAGGAGATGATGCTGCACAACCCCTGTGTTCCACGCACCACAGTTACAAGATCCTTGGGTTATGTGAACAATCCAATTTTTCATCTCTAAAAATCTTTGATTGTATTTTAAGTGCTTTCAATCCATAACTTAACGATAGGGAATGTGGATGGACCTGCTTCTCATGATGGTGTTTTCAAATTGATGTCCTTGTCTCCCTGATGCTCCTGGTGCTTGGAGTAGTTTTCATGTGCTAGTTAGGTGATCGCAGTCAATTAACGGAATCTTGAAGGGGTAGGTTTGCAGTCAGTAGGAATTATTCCTTGAGGATGCCTACAGTGCAAATTCTGGAATATGTCTGCTTCCTCGCGAGGCATGTATTAGAGAAGTGTTGTAGGAAAATGTAGAAAAGGCCAAAAAAGTTTGAGATAACCCTGTCCCCAGAGGGCTAATAATCTTATTGAAAGGGTAGTGAGAGACATCTTTTGTTGGGATCTATTGGAAAACGGCGCCTTCCCCGTCCTATGGGCTTCCGATGGAATTGGCAAGCACGGTGTCCTGTTTGCATGGGGTGGGCACTTGACTTGGGCCTGGACAATTTTGCTATCACAGGCATATACCCTTAATGATTGATCTGGGGAGCTGTTGCATTTTCTAAGCAGGGCCAATCAGAACCTTCCATGAGATTTGATAAATGAAGAAAGAAGGCTTGTAGAAATCTGTGGATTTGGGGTTTCAGAGTCCACTTGCAGAAGAGGAGTGTGAGGTCAAAAACCTAAGATAATCAGAGACAAACAGAATTTGGAGATAGAAAGGAGAGATGGGGGAGAGCCAATAAGAAAGGGTATTTCCCTTGATCTAGATTTGCCTGACGTTCTGTTTATCTTTAGAATGCCTAGTTATATAAGGCAATGAAGTCTTTTTCTAGCTGAAGAGAGTTTGATTCTCATTCTTGCCACCTGCAACCAAGGAGTCTTGAATAATAAACACAAGAAACCTCTGAAGAACGTTAAGCTGGTACATCATAAAGTGCAACGTACTTTCAGAGAGAGGAAGATTCTTCTCTTTTGTTTTGCTTTCAGGTTGGTGGAAGCATCGCCCGACAGCCACTGTTTCCTTGTCTCTTGGAAAACCATTAGCACTCAGGATTGCTCCACCACTTTCTTTTTCCTTAAGTCTATTCTAACTTTGCACATCTTCCATTTCAGTCTGGCTTTTCTCGTATGATCCTTTTTAGCTCCCTGCTCAGTATTATTTCCTTTCATACATGTTGCAGACCATGTTTATTTTTCCAAACTAAATAATTAAAATTACTTTGCACATAGATTTTTTTTTCTCCTCTTCTTACTAGTTCTTTAGATTTTTCTTTTACTTTTTAAAAGACATTTTGGCTTCAGAAATATTTCTGCTTATACATCTATTATGGTAAACAGAGAGGTTTCTTGGAGAAAATGTCCTAAACTGTCCTAGAAGTAGATATCAGTCTTGTCTCAAGAGGTATCTTCTATCTGAATCTCTATTATCCTTGAGGTCTCGAGAGTCTGTCTTCTAATAATTAGAGGTCTGCTATAATATACACAGGCTAAACCTTTTATATCTAAAACAAGGTCCAAACATTGTTTTCACATTAGTTTCCCATTGGCCCATCCTACCAATGGATATTACATGGCTTCTGGGCTGTGTGTCCTGATGTTGGGAGTGCTTCATGTTCCCCTTTTTTGAAGATAAGAGTGTGGCTGGAGACAGTGCTTGTTTTAAATTCAACTCATACCTTAAACTGGTTTCCACTAGTAGCTCTGAAATCCACATTGATGAATTCAAGCTAGAAAGACAGCATACATTTGAGAAGAGTTTTCTGCCTGTTGACCGAAAGGAGCCAGCAGCTTAGGACAAATTGGTGGGAAGAAGGTGAGGTCTGATGCTGGGCAAGGACAGACTTTGACCCTCAACCTGGGAGAATTGAGCCAGAGAGCTATTTCCTCAAGTCAAAAATGTAATGAACGCATGAGAGTGTGTGATCTAAATAAGTGTATGCATGTGTCAATATACATAAAAAATACACTTTTATGTTTGTGCACACATGTTGGCCTTATCACGTGAAAAGTAAACAACAGCTCAAGGATGGCTGTCATGACAATAACGTGAGAGACGAAAGTCTGTGGAGGAAGCTAAGACAACTTGTAGAATAGCCTTTAGGAACGTAGGTTTCTCTATTCAGAACGCCTTTTCAACTACACCAAAAACAAACAAACAAAACAAAACGAAACCCCCTCAGTTCTTAATGATAACATTATAATTACTTTGACTTATCCACAGTACATGCACAAGTCTCAGAATAACAATGCCAATTTTAGCATGGATAATGTAATTACTATGAACAGTTTAAGACATTTTCTCCAAATTACCTTGTTATTAAATAGTCACTTGGAATAGCCCCTCTGTGAATGCTTACGACACCAACTAGATAAGAAATCAGGTTAATTTGTCTTATTTCACTTCTGATTTATAGAGATTGCTTTTTTATATTAAGTTTTATTTTGTAATTATGTAGAAAATTTACTACATGATTCCAAAAATTGAATCTCTAAAACAAGGTATAGTCAAAGAAGTCTAATTTCTTTCTCTTCCCTATATCCTGTCTCTTCCTCCCACAGATTTTTATTAGTTTCTTATTCTACTTTTAAGACATAAGCAAATACATAGATATAGATAGGGTTGTACATATGTGTGTGTATGTGTACATATACACATATGTATGTACACACATACATACATACACACACATGTGGGCCACATCGTTTCTTTGGTAAGTTTAGGATACACTGTATGATTTTTTCTGATGTTTTTTCCCTAGCAAAATACCCTGGAGAGCCCTCCACTGCACTTTCTAGAGATACTTCTTTTTTACAATTTCATAGTACTCCATTGTGTGGTTTTATCATACTTTATTCAACCCATCCCCTATTTATAGATATTTTGATTGTTTCCTGTCTTTGTTATTATAAATAATGCTGCAGTGAATAGCTTTGTGCATATATCTTTCGTTTTTCTTTGCCATTATGTCTTTTGGATAGATTCCCAGAAGTGGAATTTCTCTCAGAGGATAAATGCCTATGGAATTTTGCTCAGTATTGACAAATTTCCCTCCATAGGGTTTGTAAGTTCCACACTGCATTCACGCCAGAACTATATGAGAGTTTCTGTCTCCACAAGTTGGGCCAACATACTATGTTGTCAAACTGAAAGATTTGCATATCTGATGGGTAAGAAATGTCATGTCAGTATACTTTTAATTTGCATTTCTCTTCCTAAAAGCAAAGTAGAATTTTTTTCATATGGTTAAGATCCATTTGCATATATTTACCTGTGACTGATCATTTCATATTTCTAACTCATTTTCACTCTGATTGTTGACCTCTTTTTCTAATTTTTGAAGCCTTGTATATATTTGGAACTTTTGTCTCTGGTGTAAGTTACACATATCTTTTTCCAGTCTTCTTTTGAACCTTTTCCATACAGTGTTTAATATAATCACAAGTTTCTGTCTTTTCCCTCATTGCCTCTGCACTTTAAATCATAGTTAGGGTTCCTATAGTTTAACTAATTCATGGTTAGGAATCCTAGGATTCTTCATTTGTAGGTTATTGAGAAATTTACCAATGTTTTATTCTAGTGCTTAGTTTCACCTTTAATAGTTAAATATTTGATCCAGTTGGAATCTCTCCTGGTTTATGGTCTAACGAATGGACCTGGTTTTATCTTTCTTCATGTGACTATGTAATTATGCCAACAGTGCCATTAAAAACTCCATCTTCCCTTCAATAATTTGAGGATGCAGTATTTATTATATACTAAATATTCTGTTGGATTTATCATCAGTAGTAGGAAACACGTCCTACTACTGGCTTAGTGGAAGCCTCAGGCTCTGTCGGGGGCTGGTGGTGGGGTAGTGGATTGCCTGGACTAAATCTGAGGTAGTTATATAAGAGAGACGGAGTGAGGGAAAGATGGGGATGGATGTTGAGTAACCAGCAATGCATTAGTTTTCCTTTCTGGACCATAAGCTTCTCAAGGTCACAGGGTTCTAATGTGTCCTTATGTCCCTTGCCATTAGTACAGTGCCTAGACACATTACAGGTGTGTAAATGCTTACAAAAGAGTACTCACCTGGCATAGTACTACTTACTGTGATTTTATAATAAATCAATTTTTTTTTTTTTACAAACTATAGTGTGGCTAAAATAAGATATTTTAAAATATATTAGTCACTAGGTTCATAAGGCCTGAATAAGTTGAATAAATGTTTTAGCATTTGTTTTTGAGTCCTCTTTTGAATTTTGAATGTTCTCTAGAGAGTACTTTTATTCTGAGAATTCAATAAATTGTATAAACATTCTTTGTCTCTGAGTTGAAGTAGATGAAAAGCAGTAGATTGCAAATTTCCTTAAAGGCAGAATCACTGTGTTTTTTGTCACCCTGCTCTGTACCTGAAATAATGCAGATGTTCTCTTAATACTTATCAAACGAATGAATGAATGCTATCTCCATTTTACAGCCAGTCATGGAAACTTAGAGCTCAGTGGCTCTCTCAGAGTGTCATTCAGCTAAAAGAAAGATCTAAAACTTTTGCCCACACAGAAATCCATTGCCTTCCATAGCGATTATGTTCTTTTATATTCTCAGAACCATACTTTATAGTCCACAAACATGAAATCATACTGTTGAAAAACGAAGCTTTTGTGGAAAATAATAACCAATGCTTTGAAAAGATAGACAACTATTTCGTAACAGAGATTGAAAATACATACATTGTATGCCAAAGAATGAGTATATTCTTGGCATGTGATAACCCAGAAAACTAGATAAACTTAATTTTAAATATACTCACCAATATTGGTCTCTGTCTTCATGTCCCTTCCCATAATGTAGGCATTTAGGATTTTTAGCTTCTCAGCCGTCCTCGTAAGCTTTGACTTTTATAAGGTGCTTAAATGTCAACATCTAATTTCCGAAGATGAGTTTACAGTTTGGGGTAGGTGATTTTAGAGTACACTTTGCTCACCTCAGACCTGGCACAGGATAAAGAAAATTTGTCAAGTTCTGAAAACCTGTATCTCTTAATAAGCTTCTCCAGGAAAAATGTGATTAAAATGTTTCCTAAGGTTAAGGTTTCACCTGTGGCACTTTGAATTTCCGCAGCTTAACACATCATCAGTATGACATGTCACGCTTGGCTTGGTCAGCAGTTCGTGTACACAGATTAAGCGTAAATGCATTTAAAATGACAGATTCAAATGTATCCCAATACTAGAGGAACTGCTGGTAAAATGGCACAGGCCAAGCACTTCTAGTAAAAACATTATTGTCAAGTACTTACCGGATCTGGTTGGTTACCTCATTTGGACATCTACACTGTTGCATCACCCAGTTTGCTAGGTCCTAGGCTTCCCTAGGTGTGAATTTACTCCAGTAAGATATCACGTTCCAAATTGTGCACAGTAAATTTCAAATGTATCTGCAAAGGGAATGCAGCCTTTATTCTAGGAAAACATTACCCATTCCATAGCCTTGCCAACCAATATCTTGAGTTTTCATGTTTTATGTGCCTAACGTTTTCCAGAAAAATCAAAAAGACTTTTTTAAGGGGCAGTGAGTAGAACTTACATACAGATATATTCCATAGCTTTTTGACATTTTCTAAAGGGTTGTATTGATTTTTCCCCTTTCCTTCTGTTCTTTTTTTCCCCCCCTAGGTACTTATTGGTATATACACGCACTCACGCTCCCTACTTACTTAACACATTTGAGATAGCATTTTGCTGGTTAAGGAAGTAAATTTGGCTTTCCTAGGTGTGTTTTGAGATTTTTTTTTTTTAATGCTTTTGCCAGATCCCTAAAGATCACTTTCATCCAACTTCTGATGTGGCTCTGTGTGTGTGTGTCTGTGAGTCTGTGTGTTGGCTCACAAAGATATTCTTTTGAGGTGGGTCTAATGGGGTTAATCTTTTCTTTTTATTGAGGTAAGAGTTGCAATGAAACTATGACAATATATGTGACACTAAACTGGAACAGTGATTGCAACAGAAGTGAACTGTTAAAGGTACAGCTGACTCCAAATTAAATTAACAAAAGTATATGGTGTGGGGATTTTTAAAGGGCAGCTTCTTTTTATCATCTGTCTGTCTGTCTGTCTCTCTGTCTCTCTCTCTCTCACACACACACACACACACGCACACACACACACACACATACATTTAATGAAGCACCCTATTGAAACTTAGACTGTGCCTAAGAAATGCCACTTAGAAATGCCTACCGAGTCTGCATTTTCCTTAAACAGTATAATTTAATGGCAGAACTGCCTACCTGTCTGCATTCTTTTAAAGAATTGTGCTAATCATACAAGTGGCCCTGCATTGCATGATTGATGTTTGTTTTGGTCCAGCCCTTGCCTCCTTTATGCCTTAGAGAACATAGCTATAATGGATTAGGTTTAATTCCTACAGTTTTGTGCTGTTCTGCTGGCATGTTAAGTCTAAACAAAAGGGAAAAAGATGGTGCTTTTGGCAATAAGTCTTGGCTTGCTAAGAAAGTCAACCCCTACCCAGATATGCCAGGCAGCCATGTACAAACTCTAATACCTCTGGAGTCTGAAGAGCCACCTTTCCTCTGAAACTTATACACACAGGACAACTTACCTCAGACATCTTAGAGCATGGTTTTTTATATCACAGGCACTGGGTCTTGGAAGCAAGAAAGGAGAAACCCTGTGCCCTTTTGATTTTAACAACAAGAAAAAAAAATCCAAGGGAGAAATTCTTAGTGGATCATCTAGTTGAACTCATTTTCTGTGTTATTATTAAGATATAAGACAAGTTTTTAAAACATAGTTTCACCAAAAACACATAAATATCATGCAATTTTTAAATTTTATTTTTATTTTATTTTTAAAATTTATTTTTGGCTGCGTTGGGTCTTTGTCGCTACATGCAGACTTTCTCTGGTTGTGGCGAGCGGGGGCTTCTCTTGTTGCGAAGCACGGGCTCTAGGCGTGGGGCTTCAGTAGTTGTGGCTCACAGGCTCTAGAGCGCAGGCTCAGTAGTTGTGGCGCACGGGCATAGTTGCTCCGCGGCATGTGGGATCTTCCCGGACCAGGGCTCGAACCCGTGTCCCCTGCATTGGCAGGCGGATTCTTAACCACTGTGCCACTAGGGAAGTACACGGTCATGCAATTTTGTATACACATGCACACATGTAAGTACATGTACACAAATGTATAAATGTGTGTATGTGTATTTTTGTACCTTCAGCCCTTCCCACCCCGTTTTCACTCAGCACTGTGCCCTCACCATTCTCAAAACCCTCACCATCCACACCACCATCCATCCTACTTCTTCCCTGTGCAGATCTCCCTTAGGTAACGAGCTCCTTTAGAACTTTCCATCTTCTGCGCTCAAATGTTAATTCATTGGTGGCTGAATCCTTGGGCTGGTCACTTCTGGCCATGCACAGTTTCAGTTCTTTTACCCCAGTGTGTCATATAAAAAAGTTGTTCTTGTATATCTGTGCTGAGATATGAAAACAGTTGTAAAGTCCTGACCTATGATGATGCTTCCATATTTTTCAGCATGCTAATGTGTCTATATAATAACACGTATGTGTCTATATGTGTATTTACACATTCATATCTGGAGAGATTTTTTTGTTACTGTTTTACAACACTGGAATTTTATTGACTCTTTTCTCTTTCAATAATTATTTGTGGAAATCCCTTCAAGGCCACTGAATAGCTCTAATAAGTTGGTTTGCACGTCTGTAATGTAATTTTATAACTATTAGTTTTAAGAAAGAGCTTTCAGTAGTGAAAACTCTTGGTATCATCTGGGGGTGGGAAGGTCATTTCAGGTCCTATAAATATTTTTAAAAGAGATGGTCTTTGTTTCCTGGGTGAGTAGTGGTGACTTTTATGCCTCCATTGAAGGATATTAATTTTATTATCATGACAGAATTTTTTTTTGAAGGAAAGGTATTCAGTGAGGATTCTGGCTATGTTTTAATCTCCTTGTTAAATATATGGGTTTCTTTACCATTTGGGGGGTCATTATTTTTTCTTTTTTTAACTTTATCTTTTACAGTAATTGTAAATCCCCAGGAGTTACAAATAATGTGTCAGGAGATCTCATGTACACTTCACACCCACGCCTTAATGTTGGTGTCTTGCTTAATTATAGTATGATACCAATATGAGGAAATTGACGTCCGTGTAATCCACAGAATTTATTCAGATTTCACCAGTTCTACCGAGGACTCCTGTGTGTGTGTGTGTGTGTGTGTGTGTGTAGTTCTATTTGAGTTATATTTTAACTTTAATATGTGAAACAGATTCTTCTATCACTCAAATTCTATGCTTCAAATTTATAAATGAAAGTAGATAGAACTGAGGTCATAGAAAAACTGAGGTGTTGAAGTAGTTTTCTGAGTGATACTGTGGGATGCCATTCTGCGTGTAACCTTAAAAAAAATCAAGAAAGGTGCTTCAAGGTTTACAGCTTCACATGGACACACGTGAAGGCAGAGAATACATAAAATTCTCTCTGAAGAGCCCATGGTTGCCACATCTCAGCCTTCTAATGAGAAACGGGGTTCAGCGCTTCTACACTGGGCCAGTAGGGACTGTCTCTTATCTAAGAATATATAATAAATAATGAGTATTTGTGGAAAGATATGTTCTTCTAACTACAAAGACACCTGCTGAGCTTGCTTGGATTGTAATTTTATAGCAGCCTTTTTCTAAATTAATTACATATTTGTAATCAGGAAACCATAGCTACTCTTTAGAAGTAATGTCTCATGTACAACTGTGAACAAGTGAATTCGTACCAACCAGCATCTGATTACATGCCGTGACAAAGAGAGTGTATTTGCGTAGCAGCCCTCCTTCTCTTTACAAACTGTCGTGGTCGTCGGGGTGGTGTCTGGTACTTTAACAGAGTCAGAGAAACTGAAGGGCTGATCCCACCTGGAAATGCAGCCTCGAATTACTTTCATATTATGGTGTCCATGGACTACAGAGGTCATAAGAGACAGAAAACTGCCTTCATAACTTGTAGGTCAACTCCTTAAATTTTCCTGTCAGCAAGTATGGTCCAGAAGAGTGAAGTGCTATCCTTAAAGGCATAAAGTGACAAAGGCACAGTGTCAGAGTTTTGACGAAAATTCAGGGATCTTCCTCTGGAAAGATGTTCCTTCCACTCTAACACTGTAGTACTCTGCTCATTTTTATGCGTTAGATCAGTGGATTTAAAAGTCCTAACAGCCTGTTAACAGCCGACAAAATTTTCCAAGGTGGTTTTCCTTCTCTCTGTCACTAGACTATTCTCAGGGAACTTAGGAGCTCCTGGGACAGGCAGCCATCTCTTGTAATAGACAGCTGACTGGTAAGAGTAGGTTTGATGGCTCTAATTCCTATGCTAGGCTAACATGACACAATTCAAACTTTTCTAAAACATTCTTTTTTTTTTTTCTCCCCAAGGATCCAAAGTAAGTTTAGTTGGGGTCTAGTTCAGATTTTTGGTGAAAGTGTGGGTAACATCTAGATCCAATATACAGTGGACTAACTCAGGTGTTCATTAGCAATGACTGTCTAAAAGAATGTTATTATGGAATATTTGAAACATATGCAAAAGTAGAGTGACTAGTACAATAAATTCTCATGTCATGGCTTCATGGTCAAATGTTGGTTTTGAAATAGTTACGTGTAAGTGATTTTGTTTCCTTACAGATGGCTGTCCTATTGTTTTGGTGGGGGAGAGGTTCTGATGAATGGTTCTTTTCATCTGACTGCCTGAGGCAGCATCTCTCTTCCCCTGAGCGGCTCTGCCAGGTTCTTTAACGTGTTATTAGGGTTAGTGGTGGCCGTCAGAAATAGAAATCCACAACGTAGAATTTAGAATAATGGTAAAAATCTGCTGTGGGCGACCATGTTTCTGTTTTAAGACACCAGAGAGAGCTGTGTTTTCCACGGCGAGGCTGACCACCTCCGGGTTGGTGAAAGCAGCAGTGCAACATATGAAGTACATACAGGGTATTGGAAGTAACAGTGGCTAAATCGCTAAACCAAGAGTGAAATCTGTGTTCGAGGGAACAGTAAAAACCAAAACTTACAGACTGGAGTCTCTTCAAATTTGGCCAAGTACCGACAATCCATGTTGTTTTATTTTAAGTTAGGTAAGTGGCAGCCTTCCCAGCTGGGCTTTAATAAGCTCTGTTGAAGGCAGGGACCATTTTCTTCTTGCTGCCTGTCTCTCTCCCTCATGCTGGGCAATAAATGTAGATGTTTGTTGAATAGATGAGTGAGTAGATGGATGTGTGGGTGAACAGAGGAGTAAAGAAAGGCATCTTAGGAAATAAAACTGAATTCACAGCCTCAACATTTTAGGTGTCAAGAGTGTGATGTCAGAGTGTTTCAAAGGCTGGCCCATTTTTAGGCAGATACCATTAAGAGCAATGTAGCATTAAAATAGGCCATTCTGTTATTGTCTCAGGTCACATTTTTAGAACCTAATTAAAAGTTCAGTGACAGTCTTTTTTGTAAAAAGTGGCAGCAAAAGAGTTCTGGTAAAATCTTGTCCTTTTCACATTTTAATGATTCCGTTCCCTTGTTCTGGGCCCATTGTATGCTAAATTCCACTGTGTAAAAATAATTCTGGTAGTGTGTAGCATAACTCCAGTAACAGATCTCGGGAGAAGGGTGAGGCTGCAAGTAGACATGTTAGGGAGTATTGTGTTCTGTTCAATATTATCCACAACAGTAAATCAAACATGGTAGAACAGAATGCATGCAATTCATGTAGCTCTTTAGGCCACTGTCAAACATCAGGCCCTGAAATACTGGAAAAGAAGTTAGGTATCATTCCTCAGTTTGCAGATGGGGATTGCCTAGAAGGGGAGTTGATTAACCCAGTCCTGTGGGTAACAGAACCCTCATTAGCACCTCAGGGGCATCCTTAATCCAGTATCTCTGCCTCCATGACCTTGATCCAGTACTGTCCTCTGGATGGAGGAGCTATGTTCCTAAGTCTTTCCGTAGTGCCCTAGTCTTACCTTGTTTATGTTAAATATTGTCAGTTTCTTCTCTCATCCATTATCCCGTGAGGTGTTTTCTCTTTTACACACTGTCTTCATCAACCTCTTCTGGATGTCATACAGTATGTTAGTAAAGGGCTTAACATGCTTAGATAAGGAACAACAGAATGTAGAATAAAATCTTCAGTGTAATAAAAGAACACTTGTGTTCTTCACACAAATTAAGGCAGTGGAATTACTGTACATTGGTATATTGTTTCACATTTTTAGTCGTCTGCATCTGGCATCTCCAATATAAAGCGGAAGAAAAATTATCTCTGTTCTCTCCCTAATGCGGGGTAAGCCTGTTACCTGTTCAGAGTTCTCATGGATTTCTTTTTAATTCCTGAGTGTTTTAAAATTTCTACTTAAACAAGACTTTCTATGATTCTTGAAATTTGCACAGAACAATTTAGAAATTCACATACCCAGGCTGAAAACATAACATATACAAAAACATCAAAACAAACAAAAACATTAAAAAGCATCCCAAAGGCCAGTTTTAGGAGAAACTACAGAATTCTGTGCTTTTTCTGTCTTATTCTTCTGACATTGATTCTCTCCATGTCACCCCTTTCCTTGCCCACCCCCACTCAGAGTTAGGAACACCTGACATTTGAAGCAATCTCCTCGGAGGGCCCACAATTAAATGGCAATAAAATGAGATGGTGATCTTCTAACTCCGACCATCTCCGTATTTCTGTAGTTCAGAACGTCTCCAAGTACTGGTTATAACTCATTCATGGAATGTGATTTCAATTTAGTATGTCTCACCAAACTTAAAAAAGAAACAAGAAAATAAATACTACAGAATAGGTGATGTCTGAGAGTATCACTTATAGTAAGAGTAGGTGTTGGGTTATAACAACTTTACCACATCAACTCTCTCTGTGTGTCCTAGATTATGATGTATAATGTCCAGCTAACGATACTGCACTAGTTCATCATCCTCTCAGTGATGTGGGGAGTCAGAGGAATGAACATCAACTCTTAACCTAAAGTAACTCTCAGTATCTGGCTTTACTTGGCTTACTACCAAATCCACAGTAATGATCTCCTCTTTGGGCTAAGAATAATGGAGCACCCAGCCTTTCCCACTGCTAACGATAGCATGATGCCTTTGACAACTTTTTTTTAGAAAATAATACCTCGACCTGGATATACTGAAAAGAAGCAAATATTTTTGACTTCCCCATACCCCAGTACCCACGAGGGAAGTATTTTAATGATCTTGTGCTCCACATGGTTTAAATTTATAGTTTAAATTTTGTTCTCTGCAGTAATACTCCTGTAGATTATTAATAAGCTTTCATTCCTTGTGAGACAGTTTGTTACCTTTACACCAGTGCACATGCATTTTTTAGTGATTCTCTTGAATTATTCCATCTAAATTGGAAGGATTTGCCAAGATAGAGAGATTTGGAAATTGAGACTTGGTTAGTTAGAAAATGGTGCCAGAGCTGGACCTCCTCCATCGGGTATTTCTCATAACCATAAGTTGACAACGATGTTATTTTGCTGGTGGTTCTTGGACAGACAAAAGAGAAGAAGATCCTCCTTCCTAATGAATGTGAGGAGCCTGTTAGATATGTAGGTATTCTCTCTGGGACACTGGTAAAAGAAAATTAAATCAACTCACGACAGCTATCTTGCATATCTCACCTGGGAAGGTGTGCATGCAGTAGGACAGGCACTGCTTAACATTAATCAGCCTCCTGAAGTCATTACATTCATGAGGAAATGTAATTCACATGTGATTACTTTTTAATTTACTCTGTAATCACATTCCAAGTGAACGGGCCAAGCTTAAAATGAAATTTAAAAGTCAAATACTGCTTTGTATTAGGAATTCACAATTTTTATATGCACTTAGGTTAATAAAGCTTTTACAATAACCATTTGTGACTGAGCATATGATAATTTTTGGATGAAAGTTAGTGCCATACCTTAGATAAAATGTACTTGATATCCCTCCAAGTACTCAACTGAACCCAGGGAGTCTCAGAACTCTACTCTGTGCTGAAATCCTGCCTCATCTAAACTTTATTTGAAAAAAAAAAAAAGAATCATCCAAACATTCCTGAATCCCAGATCTGAAGTTGCAATAAACGAATGTATTTTTAATTCCTGCTGTGCCTGTGAGGCATATCCATTTGTTTTATCCATCATCAGAAAGTGTGTACAGAACCTGTTAGTAACTGACGTAAGTTCACCAATGGGGAACGCCAGTGCCTGCAGTAAGAATCTTCCTCCAACAATGTGGCCTTTCAAGTTTATAAAGTTACAAAGCTGCTGTGTTAGTTTCACAAGCCCCTTTTGCCTTTAAACTGAGAGTTCAAAGGTCTAAGACCCGTTGTTGTGGGTAGTAGAGAGTAGGTTTGTGTTTTGATTTGTCAGCCAGAACTAAGGTCAATGTAGAGAAATCTACAAAGGATTTACAGATTTCTAGTCAATACGAGGAAACATTTGTATCATTTGGTCTTACCTGGCATTGGACTAAACAACTTCAAAAGTATTAAGATCTCTTTCCCAGAGATAATAAAAAGCAGGATTCTCTTGTCCAGTGCTGGTTTGTAGTAGCACCACACGGTTATTAACTTACAAGTCTCAAAATAATTGTGGTGTGTTTATGCCAACTTTACTATTATTTACCTTAGGAAAATTCCCTTTGTTCTAACTAATGGACTACTTTGCTTTGTTCTAAGTTAGTGCTATTTAATAAAGATGTAGTGCAAGGCACATATAAAGTTTTCTAGTAGCCACATTAAAGAAAGGAAAAATAAGCAGGTGAAATTAATTATAATAATGTCTTTTATTTAACCCAGGATATCCTATTATTTCAACATGTAACCAATATTAAAAAAAATTTTATGAGATCTTATTTTTTCATACTAAACTTTGAAACACTGTGTGTATCTTACACTTACAGCACATCTCAATGTGGACAAGCCACATTTCAAGTGTTCAAGAGCCACTATGGTTAGTGCCTCCTGTATTGAGCAGAGTAGTGTTAAGTTCTCATAGTCACAAAATCATGACTTTGATATGCTGGTTATATTTTCTTAAATGCATGCTAAATAAATGTGTTTCTTTTGAAACTTTAGAAAAGTTTGATTTAATAAATGAAAAATGCACCGTACTATGAGAAACACTCCCTCAATAAGTAGCGTGTTTGTTTGTTTATTTGGCAGGAATGTGCACGGTAGGTTGCCCTTGTGTGCATTGGGTTCTGCATGGGTGTTTGTACTTATCTGTGGTCCCCAGCACATGAGCTATAAACACATTTTTTTCTTTTACTCATGCAAAAGCATAGCAGAGTTGAAGGGAATGAGACCGATGTAATCCTGCTTGATGTATTTTTTTTACAAATAAAATGTTTACTCCATATAGTATCTATTTAACATACTTAAATGTAGATGCTGTGTGTAATACACACAGTACACACACATATATACACTACAATTATTAATGGGTCAAATGCCTTACTATTTGCCTCATAGCTGAAGCTAGCCCAGTTGTAACACCTGGCCTGAGAAATAAGACTTCTCCTGAAGATCAGGTATCTCAGGCCATTGCCTCTTTTGTCTGCACTTAGCGCCAGTGTGAGATGTCTAACCCATTGTGGTAGGCAAAATAATGCACCCCAGAGATGTGCACATCCTAATCCCCAGAACCTGTGAATGTTACCTTAAATGACAAAAAGGTATTTTATGGATGTGATGTAAATTAAGTGTCTTGATATCCTATTTATTTGGGCAGGCCAGTGTAGTCACTGGGTCCTCATAAATGAGCGAGGGAGGCAGGAGTGTCAGAGAGAGCCGAGAGGAGGAGATATGGTGATGGAAGCAGAGGTCAGAGTGATGTGACATGAGAAAGACTCAACATGCTGTTGATGGCTTGGAAGATGGAGGGATGGGTCCACAAGCCAAGGAATGCTGGACAGGTCAAGAAAATGGATTCTCCCCTCCTCCCTCCAAAATGAACACAGCCCTACTGACATCTCGATCTTAGTTCAGTGAGACCCATTTCAGACTTCTGACCTTCAGAACTGTAAGATAAATTTGTGTTGTTTTAAGCCATTAACTTTGTGGTAGTTTGGTATAGCAGCAATAGGAAACTAATACCCATTCTGAGCAATGGGATGACTAAAAATGCATCACTTTCAACTTCTTTAGTTTGGAAAAGAAGCCTGTTTGGCACCCAAGTCAAGCAGCTCTTACCCTGGGACACCTTCCTAAACTACTTTGGTTGTGACGAGGGCTCTCCTCCCTTCTTCAGCCCCCACTGTTCTCAGTGCTGGCCTCCGAGACTGCGTGTATCTTACTCTGGTGCAATAATGTGTATGGAAGCCTGTCTCCCCGCTAGACTGTTTGCAGGGCCAGGGTATTGCATGCCCTCAGCCCCCAGAAGTTTTTGAATATGTTAAGTAAGTGCCTCAAGACTTCCGTCCTACACTTTAATACAGTGGCTTGTGACGCACACGGTCACAGGTGTGTGTGTTCCCTTTTTTCCATCTTGTCCATACTGGTGTGGTTAAACGTTGTCCATTTACTTCCTGAAATTGTCTGAGGGCCTCTTGGGAACTGACACTGGCGAGCTCTTTAGCCAACTAAATAGTGTTGGTGTTTTTATTTCATTTGGTTTTCTTTAAGAAATTTGTTTTCACTTTATAGAACATTACTAGGAAGTTGATGAGGAGTCTAATTATCTCCTCCTCTGTCAGCCTGGAAAGACACATGCTTGAGGCATTCATAGCCTGAATATTGGGTCCTATCCATTGAGACCTACAGGTGCTGAGACCATCTCTGTTCTGCAGTGTGTGGCCTGAGACAGGTCTGTTTTCAGGAGCTATATTCCTTCATCTGGTCAGTGATTATACTCATGCCTGCATTTAGGTTTGGAGAGGATAATAGTGATTCTTGTAAAGTGCCTGTGTGTATTCTAAGTGTTCATACTTTTGAAGTGTAGTTTTTGTTAATTATACTCCTCATGGTTGAGGGATTTTAAACTGAGAAATTTTCATTTTCCTGTTGAGTGCAGTCTGGTATTTACAGTGCTACCTTTTAAGCAAAATGTCATTTGCTTAGTTTGTGGTCATCTTAACCCAATGTCCTTTAGAAATGAATGATTTAAGAAGGCATATGTAGTATTCGTTCACTGGCACTGGAAGTGATGGACCAATCACTTCAGGAGGAATTTGTGTCATTTAATATTATAAAGTTCATACAAAATACGAGCAAGTTATTTGAAAAAGCTTCTTGTTGCTTGTGATAAGGAGAAGTCAAAACAAGGCATGAGTCAGTCATGCAGTTTGTAGTATTTTGGGGTTTTTTTTCCGGTCATATGATGTTATCTTTATTAATGTGACATAACATTACTCTGACACTTGAAATCTATCCTTGATATTATTGTTACTTACAAAAAGGTAAGTTTTCACCACTACAGAGAGACAGAGACAGATCTTGTTTTGAATCTTGGCTTTACCAACAAGTGAATACTGACCTTAAATAAGATTCTTCAACTTCATGATGAGGGGAAAATCCCCAGTGTCAGAGCGTAAACATCTGTACAAAGCCAAATTCAAAAACAATAGCTATAGAGTGGATAAAATAAATTAAGTTAAATGATTCCTCTTTTCTTTCTAATTCAAGTAGACATTTCTAAAACAAATGCAATGGTTCTATCACTGGACTCTGCAGTTTGTAGTTTTTACCAGTTCTACTCTCATGAGTGGCCGTGGACTCATGCAAGAAGGTAGGGAGTTAAGACTCAGAGGTAGAGTGTGGAGTCAGATGGAGAGAAATCTACCCAAGTGGAGGTCCTGGGTAGGGAAGCAGCATGAAGAATGAAGATGGCAAATAGGTGACCCAGGCCACTACTCCCCTGTGGCTGATTGAATTTGGAAATCTCATTCAGTTAGCTGATGTACATGGCCTTGGAATTCTCTCAACAGAGACAACTTCTACATTGATCAAAACTGGCCGTTAAATTGAAACCTGTTGCTGTTGTTGGTTTTTGTTCGTTTGTTTTTAAAGAAGAAAGAATAAGAGGCAGAAACAGAAAGAATATAGAGGCAGGGTGTTACCACTCAGGCAAGTGGAAGGCAGGTTGCTCTTAAATTGAAAGGTTAGGAATTAGGAAGGAATGTGGGAACTAGGAGGGCACAGATCCTAGAGGGTAAAATCAGCAATATCGTCACAGACCTGCCCAGCTTATTAGGAGCGGATGGATCCCAGACACTCAAGGACAAAGTACTCTTAAACTTGACTGTGCATACAAATTACCGGGGGTACATGTGAAAAAACATAATCTGATCCATTTGTTCCCAGGGTAGGACCATTTCTGGCTAGTTCCCAGGTGATGCCGACACTGCTGGTCTGGGGACCACGCTTTGAGTAGCAAGGATAGACAAAGTGGTCAGGGCACCAAGGCCAGTCAGACCTGTTCTCAAGCTAGTTTTCTCTTTCCACCATGTGCTTCCTGCTGGGATTGAGGCCACTCATGGTTTAGGTCGGCCAGAACCTGTAGGAAGATGCAGCGATTTTGCAGGTCAAAAATTATGTAACCAAAGCGCCTCATTGTATATATTTATTTTCAAATTGTTCAGAATTGTTCTGCTCTTTCTTTTTTCCCAGAATGCTCTCCTTTTACCCCTCATGTATAAAGGTGCATGCTGTTTTCTCTCCCGTCTGCTCCTCCTTTTTAGTACCTTCTTTATCCCCAAAGCATTCTTCATCGTCTCTATAGATAGCTCTCCTAAGAGTTCTCAATTGAGTGCCAATGGGAAGTCAACCTAATTTAATCAGAAAAAAAGTGTGGGCGTCTTAGTGGCAGCCCTAGGATTTTGATATGGGAAGGGCACTACTCTAAAAAGATTGCTATTCCCAACACCCTGTAGACCACCCTTGGCAGCTCCACTGAATGTCTTAGGGTCACTGGGCTACTGTGCACCCATTTGGTAGGTAGGGAGGCATGGTCTCTGCTGGCCTTTGTGAAAAGCATCTGTCACATTCCCAGGTCTCCAGCCTCTGCAGAGTTCCACACTTCCATCCCCATTTGTCTGCTTGCTC
This sequence comes from Delphinus delphis, assembly GCF_949987515.2. Classification (NCBI taxonomy): domain Eukaryota; kingdom Metazoa; phylum Chordata; class Mammalia; order Artiodactyla; family Delphinidae; genus Delphinus; species Delphinus delphis. The sequence continues at coordinate 74,823,075 of NC_082692.2, read as the reverse complement.
TAGGGTTTTCCGTGGAGCTCAATTTACCACACATTTATCCTTCAGGCTCACTCAACTTTTGCCTGTTTGTCTTTTACCTGTATGTTTAGTAGGTTTTTTTGGTTGGTTTATTTTCTGTTTATTTGCTTAAAATTATACTGAACTTTCGTGTTTTTTTAATGTATTTAGTTTTTTTTTTTTTAGTCTTTCTTTTTAGGTCTTCCTCACTGTAGGAATGTTTAAAATTTTTTCAAGTACTTTTGTTATTGTAATATTTTTATGTTTTAAATATAACATTTTTAATGTTTGTATCTTTGATATGTCTTGAATGCATTTCAAAGAAAATGCGAGACAGTGATCAAATTTGTTTTTCCAGTGGCCTCATGGTACCAAATGCCATTTGTTGATTATTTTCTCCCCACAGATTTGAAATGCCATCTTTATCATCTACACTTGTCTTTGTGTTTGAGTCGGTGTCCCTTTGGGTCATGTGCAAATACAATAGTGTTTTAATCCCTATGGCTTTATATTTTTGCATGTGAGCCATGAAAATTGTCCTTAAGTACATACAGTACCTACATTTCAAGCCAGTAAACTTTCTAGTAGAGAGGCTTTGGGTGGTGTAATAGGTGACAACCTGCCCCTCCCGAAGGACCAGACCAGTCAACACATGGTTATTAACTTCCAGAAAACTTAGGTGTTCTTATTCCAAATGTATCCCTTTTCCCTGAAGTCTTTAACAAAATGGGTTATTTAAGCATTACTTAACTAGGCATAAATTGTGTTCCTTTGCTACTATCCCTTTGATTTGCTGGTGTTGGTGCCAGCTCTGCAGTGTATGTCATTGTGCTGTTCTCTAGTTCATCTCTGGCTGACTCTTCATAGGAAGGGACCATTTTTTTTTTTTTTCTTTGTAGAATACTGCCTCACATAAGCTAGGAAAGAGGTATAAGGAAGACCCTACCTCCAGGAAATAGAGCAGATCCTCAATGAGATTTTCTTAGCTTTTAGGAAAGGGGAAAGAAAAAAAAGAAAGCCCCAACTTCAAAATCTCCCTTAGTATTTTTACCGTGACTATCTTTTGCCTGCTTTTAGAGTTGTGTGTACATTATCTGTGACCCTTTTCCATCTTTTTTCTTTTAGTTTTTCTTTCTTTTGAGCTTCATCCCACTTTCTGGCCATTGGCCACTTCAATGTGTCACTTCTGAGCAAATGATCACACCCATCTCAGAAAAGCAGATCTGACTGTTCTAAAGGCAACAAAAATAGCAGAGCAAGAAGAGAATATGGGACATTATTTTGGTTCTGTGATGTCATCAGTCAATCAGAATCTGAATTTCTAAGTGTTGTTTGCAGCCCTGTTTAGGATTGTGGTATTTTGACTGGTTGGCTTCTGCCTGATGATCTAGAATCATTCATTCTTCTCAAAATAGTTTTTCCCCACCGAAAAGCAGCTGACTTAAAAGCAACATGTTTCTAAGCTGAGTGGGAGCTGTTATTAACTGACCTAAATGCGGGTCGGATGGATTCCTAGGGGAAGAGTGTGCTCTTTGGTCCTTTTTTTTTTTTCTTTGGAGTTTGGAGAGGTGGCTGCTCAGTGCAAACATGGCTTCCATCTCTAATTAGCAGTTTTGCCAAACAAGTGTTGGATTATCAAGAACTTAGCCAACTAACTACCAAGAATACAGAACATTTCAGAGTTTAACTTTCGTCAGAACAACTTTTTCAGACCTCAGCAAAGTATTCTTTTAAAATGGAAAATCGTGGCTCAGTGTCAGAGATCTGGAAATCTATTCCTGTCATTTCTAAAACATTCCCAATCAATTAAACCCAATCTCAACCCAAATCTAGTCAATTCAGTAATGACTACATAAATAGGTAAAATGTCAGCTGGTGTTTATAAGCCACATCTTGCAATAATGCTGATGCATTAGCAGGGATCCAGAAAGGTCATTTGTCTATAGTCATTTGTAACCTACTTATAAGAAAGAAGGGGGGAAGGGGGAAGAGCAGAATTGTACCATGAAGCAAAAATGCCCCAGAGTGTGAAACTAAAAACCTGAATGATTGATTGTGGCAACATTTTGGTAAATGATACTCAAAACATTAAGCGAGTGACTTTAAGCAAAATGACATTGCCACGTGCAGTTTATTCACTGAAAATGAATTTTTAAAATAAGATGAATAATACAAAAAAAAATCCTGAGATCTAGTTGAGTGATACAAGGTTTTCTTTTCTTTCTCTTTTTTTCCCTTTCATTCTCTCACCCTCAGCCTCTAAATTGAGCACCTGCCAGATTTTTTTTCCCCTTTCATTTCTTTGACTTGTCAGAGGAAAAAGGTCAAAACTGATCACCAACTCTACTTTTTAACAGACAGAAGCCTGTAATTGAGAGTAATTCCTCTGCAATTGTATAGGCTGGGGCTGTTTCAGACTGCCTTTAAAAGCTAGGCCAGGATAGAAATGCTGGTATTCTGTAAGCGAGTCAACTTTGTACATCGGGCTGCAGATCGTTTCTGATTTTTACTGAAATGCAGAAAGATACAGCGCTCACATTAGTGTCCTTCTTTGGGATGAATAGAAGTGTAATCTATTTTTAACATCTACTGGGGTGCCCTGCAGATAAAAAGAAATTGCTTTCTGAGAGAGAGCCTAAAAATGTCTCATTTTGAAATTCTTCATTCTTAAGAACACTAAGCGGTTTATTATTACTTCTTTTTCTGAGAAATTTGTTCACGATTTAACTTGAGATGAAAACGTGTGTTTGTCTTTAACAGAAATAGCTGCAGTGTTTTTCATTGTAATATGGTATACATCGTGATGTAATTTACAAATTTTTTGAAGTTACTGAATTGATTTCTTCAAAAAAATGGTTTCTGTCAATATGAAGGATAATGAAGGCAACCCTTAACTAACTATATGAAACTTTGTAAAATCTGTGTCTGTGTCCAACACTTTCATTGCTCATTAAGGATTTTGTGTTTGAAGGAAGGGGCATAATAAAAGGAATCCTTCAGAAGAAAACAAACACATTGAATCCAATTAAACTCCTTGTCGTATCTAACTCTACAGAACGCAGTCAGTCTTTCAATTAAAAAATTCCGACCCCCCCCCGCAAAACGTAATATGTGATAGAAGCCTGTCAGCATCTACAATATAATGTGTTCCTTTTTACCAAGTGGACAAGTGAGGTAGAAGAAGAGAGAGGCTGTAAACAAGGTGAAAATATCTTAGCTTGAAGGCACTGAATCCTGTTTCCCTTTAAGGTAACAATAATTTTTTAAAAATGAAATTGTCAACACCCCTTACTTCATAGATGCTTGTTACCGTCTGATATTCAACAGGTTGTGCTATGTTGAAATCAGAAAACAGTGCTGATAAAAGGTGAAAATGGACCAAGTCAGGTCATCAGTTACAGAAAATGTGCTTGGATTCTGCGAGGCTCCGTGTAATACCGATACATCGTTTTGAAAATATATAGGATCATTTCAGAGGTCACTTTGAATAACCTCTCTTTTCATTATTATCGTCTAATAAGCATTCATCCTAGAGTCATTAAATATAAAAATCTCTAAATAAATAAGTAGAATTGTGATTTAAAAAGCTCCATTTGAACCACAAAACGAAGGAGTGATTACCAGCTCTGATCAGTAAGCCTGAGTTATATCATACTTAGAGGAGAGACATGCAAATGAATGAATTAAATTAGGAACACAAATCTCTTCTTAAATCAGCATTTTTGACTGTCAGAACCTGGACTAGAGTGCATTATTCTTAATAGACTGTGATTTGTATTGAAATAGGACAATAAATCTGTTTGTTGAAATGTATTTGCTGCTTGTTGTTCAGTTGTTCTGGCTTCCTGCACCAGCAGGGTGAATATAATAGGCAGGGCTGGTGATTCAGCAGGACGCCTGCCATTTTTGTAAGCGATCACACACTCTACAGACTGAAGACTGATTAACATGGAGATGGGATCAGTTTCTGCGTTTGCTATTTTCCTATGCAGTGATTCACAGGAAACCCTGCACCACTAATGAAGGAATCTAAAAGTCTTCTCTTGCATGGCCCAATTAAATAAATATTTATAGACTTTGGTCCTCAAAGTAAAATCTCTCATATAAACTTCAGCCTCATCCCCCTTAAATCTGTATTATCTGTGGTTATTTCACATGTCCTTCTCACATTAACTTCATGAAGGCAGTTTAATGACAGGCTTATGATGTGTTGATTCCAATGTGACATTAAGGGGTCTCACATTTTTCAGGCTGACTCCAGCTATCCTTTTTGTTTCGTGTTCCCTGGCTATCATGGGTAAACATGCAAGAAGAGGAATTGGAAAATGCATCATAGTCTGCAGCACTGGGTCCCCCACAGACCCCTCTGAAAGACAAAAAGGTTGCTTTGACCTTGTCTTGGTCTCCATGTTTTCAGCAGGCTCCAATCATGAACTCTTTCATTTTTTATAAAATGAATTCTACATAGATGTGCACTAGTGAAATACGACATGATCACACAGCTTTAATAAGAAATACACAGTAGAAGGAGTTTATAAAAGGATGCTCCCATTGGAATTTCAATCTTTTGTGCCTCCTAATTTGGGAGAACGTGGAATGTAGGGAGAAAATGAAGAGACAATCACATTTGTTAAAAAATAGTTATGTGGCCCATTTATAATGTTCATGGGCAGGGCATTTTCCACCCTTTTTATAGCTTTTCTGCTCTAATTTTTCTTCCCCACCCTTAGCATTATCAGTCTGACATCTTTTCTCCTTGCTCTCAGAGCTAATGAGGGCCACCTGTACTAGCAGAGCATTAATTAATCAGTGATGACAAGCCATTGAGGAGATACAGAGCCTTCTGTCTATGGCCTTCCTCTATTTTGATTGTTTTAACACTCTCCATCTAACCTGCATACACAGTGGTGATGCCAGTGACCTGCCATTATCAAATTGTTCTTGGCTTAAAGTTGAACCTCTCTCTTTTCTTGGATTTTCACAATGCTGAACTGTTTTAAAAAAATAGTTGATTATGCAAATTAAGTCAATTGATCTTGGACAAAGACGCAAAGGCAGTTCAAAGGAGAAAGAATAGTCTTTTCAACAAATGATGCAGGAACAGTTGGGCATTTATATACAAAAATGTGAACCTAGATATGTACCTGAAAAATGTCACAAAAGTTAATTCAAAGTGGATGAAAGAACCAAATACAAAATGCACAACTAAAAAATTTCTAGAAGAAAACATACAAGAAGAATCTGTGTGATCTTGGGTTTGGCGATGAGATTGTAGACAGAGTGCAAAAAGTACAAATCCATGGAAGAAAAATAGGTAAGTTGGACTTTATTAAAATTAGAAACTTCTTTTCAAAAAACGCAAGTCACAGGCATCTGATAAGGGACTTGTGTCTACAATATAGAAAGAACATTTACATTTCAACAGTAACAAAACAGGTTAATTTAAAAATGAGCAAAAGACCTGAATAGATACTTCATTAAAAATATACAGATGGAGGGACTTCCCTGGTGGTCCAGCGGTTCAGACTCCATGCTCCCAATGCAGGAGGCCAGGGTTCAATCCCTGGTCAGGGAACTAGATCCCACGTGCATGCTGCAACTAAGAGTTCGCATGCCACAACTAAAGATCCCGCATGCTGCAATGAACATCCCCGCATGCCGCAATGAAGGAAGACCCGGTGCAGCCAAATAAATAAATATTAAAAAATATATATATATATATACACACACACACAGATGGAAAAATGCACATAAGAAAAGATGTTCAACATGATATGTCAGTAAAGAATTGCAAGTTAAAACAACGAGTTACTACCACACAGCTTTTAGATTGGTTAAACTTAAAAGGCTGACACTACCCTTACTAGAGAGGATGTGAAACAAGAGCTCTCACTCATGGCGTACAGCCACTTTGGAAGACAGTTTGACACTATCTTTCAAAGCTAAACGTAGTTTTACCATACAATTGAGCAATCTTCTTCTAGGTACTTACACAACTGATTTGAAAACTATTGTTCACACAAAAGCCAGCACAGGAATGTTTACAGAAGCTTTATTTATAGTCCTCCAAAAGTGGAAGCAAACAAGATGTCCTTTAATAGATGAATGAATAAACAAACTGCGGCACATCCATTCAGCATTGAAAAGGAATGAGCTGTATAAAAAAGCAAGGGTGAATGTTCAGTGCATACTTTGCTAAGGGGAGTAGCCAGTCTGAAAAGGCTACATACTGTATAATTCCAATCACATGGCATTCTGATAAGGACAAAGCCATGGAGATGGGAAACAGGTCAGTGACTACCAGGGGTTTGGGGGTAAGGGTCAACAGGTGAAGCACAAGGGATTTTTTTTTTTTTAGGGAGGTGAACTTATTCTGTATGTTACTGTAATAATGGTGAATATAAGATACTCTGTGTTTGTCAAAACCCATAATACTTTACGTCTCAAAGAGTGAACCTTAATGTATGCAAATTTAAAAAAATCATTTACAAGATGGGGATACCAGGATGCAATGAAGATTTCATAAAAGGATCTAACTGTATTATAAATATATAAAGCAATCTAACTAAATTGGGGTGAGAGCAAAAGTGTTGATGAGTAGCTTTGGAAATGAATAGAGTCTGTAAGACTGAAGGCAAAATGAACTGTACGTAACTACTATATGCCAGTTGATAAAGTTGTTTTTCATGGGGTTACAGGTTAACAATTCTGAAACCACTATATATGTATACTATAATTGAACAATTAAGTAAATGGATTGGGAATGGTGGGAACCAGGGTTCTCAGCGTTGGAGTAGGAGGTTACAGATATGCAAGGGGAGAGGCTGGGAATGACCTGTGTGGTAATTAATTAGGATTGGAGACATCCAACTCTAGTTAGCTTAATATAGATACTGATGATCACATATAGAGATATTGATATTTACAGATATATGTATATGCATAGATTAGAATACTCCCATACATTTTCTTGCTGCTCAGCTGAGAGGGCCTAGAAGTAAAGATATCCTGGGAGCAACAAGACCACCTAACAGTCAGATCTTGATTTCCTATGCCATGTTACCATAAGAGGAACCAGACGTCCTTGAGGAAATGGCTGATTCTAGGACTGGGGCAAGAAATGTACAAGCTAATCCTGGAGTGTCTTGTAGTGGTAGGAAATAAGAAAGTGCTCAAAAAATAAAACAAGATAAATTCACAGTAATGGATGTATGGCAAAAGGACACAGGACCTGACTCAGAGAACTCTCAGTAGCCAAAGATGGATCACTTTGAGCAATAAAGTAGTACTGGATTATAACACAAAGTATAATATGTGGGTAAATATGGATATAAGTAACTGGAAGTGCACAAATGTATGCAGAAGAATTCCAGATAATGTAGATATTCTTCCCTCAAGGAGGTGGAGCATACCTCTCCATTCCTTAAGTGTGGAACATAGATAGTATGTTTGTCCAAAGAGAACGGTTTGCAAATGGGAGGAAAGTAGTAGCTTCAGAGAGCAGAAACCTTAAAAACTACCTGAGCCAGATGACCACAATTAACATCAGTGGTAGTAAGTCATGTTGACAGTATGTACCCTCTATATGATGTGATGATAATAGCATTTTACCTCTGTGGTGTTCTTGCCCCAAAACCATAACCGCAATCTAATCATGAGAAAGAGAGCAGACAGCTCTCAGTTGAGGGACACTCTACAAAATACCTGACCGTTACTTCTTGAAACTATCAAGGTCATCAGGCACAAGAAAATTTGGATAAACTCTCACAGCCAACAGGAACCTAAGGAGACATAATGAGCAATATTCAATGTGATATCCTGGGGGCAAAGAAGGAGGTGTGTTAGGTTAAAAGCTAAGCAAATGTGAATAAAGTATGGATTTAATAATAATGTATCAGTGGTGGTTTAATAATTGTGACAACTCTACTGTACAAATGAAAGATGTTAATAATACTGGAAACTGGATGGATGGTGAGGTATATGGGAACTGTGTACTACCTTCACATTTTTTTTGTAGATTGAAAACTATTCTAAAATTAAAAAGTTTATTAAAAAAAAAAGAACTAGGATCAGACTCAAGTCCCAAAGGAAAGTTTTTTGTTGTCTCTGAGTAAGTGATTGGACAAAGTTGGGCTTGGTTTGGAAAGAGTGTTTGGATGGGAGGGGAGTGTTAAGATCATTTAATCATTGTGTTAAAACTTAGATTTTGTCAAGTTTTGAAAAGCATGAGTGTGACATGGGACACTTGAGCCTTTGCTGTGATTGTTGGTATGTCCCCAGGGGGTCTGTGGAGTCTGGTCAAGTCTGTGGAGTTTTTAGGTCTATCTGATCTGATTGAGGACAGTATCAGTCAAACCTGCTAGTGATGGTGTGGACCCCAAACAAAACACAGCACCAAAACAATACTCACTCCCCCCAAGTTTTTCTAGGTATTTGACTTTTCAACTGGTTGTGTTGAAGGAGATACCTGCTATGAGAAACCATAAGAGATAAAGGTCTGCATCCATTTTTTCCTTAAATGGATGGAAAAGGTAGTCATTGGTAAGATCTCTTTAAGAAGGGAGAAACTGTCTTCAATATTTTCTTTGGTTTTAATTTTCTGCTTTTTATTCACCCCACCCCCCATGCAAGGAGAATAAAAGAAGAACTTAGTGACCCTTTTGAGCTAGTTTTCTAAAAGAAAGAACATCAATGAAGATCTTGCGTACTATGACTCGATGCAGCTAACTGTGAATGAGGACGGTCTGCTGGCATCTCTTACACTATTTGAAGGTGCAGATAGGTGCTGCTCTGACAGAACCCATCCTTCTTGGCGTTGTTGGCTTTAGGTATATTGCGAGAACAGTTGCTGCTTCCTCGCAAGCCTGGAGGAACACAGCTCAACAAAATGTTTCTCTTTCGCTGGGGGTTTTGTGGTGCCGTATATGTATACTCTCGCATATTTCTGATTTTTTTTTTTTTAAATCATAGCAGTGGGTACGAGAGGGTTGCTACCTGGATGTGTAGGGTTGCTGAGACCCAGGCATATGAGGGAAGTAACAGCAACTTGGGAACAATGGAAGGCTATGTATCAAGGATAGAATACATCTAAAATCGCTTTTGGAGTGACATACGGAATAGATTAATCAATACCAATTAAAATATGAAGGGTATAATCGTATCGGAGTTAAATAATGTGATAATTCTTTGTAGGCTATGAAGAGCTATGGAAATAGAAATCAATAAGGAATGCTCTGAAACATTTCAACTTGTCAATATGAGAGCAAGTCACAACTGCCTCAAGTTTTAATTTGCATTATTACAAAGAGGCTTCGTACTTATTAATAGATCTTTACTAACACCCTAACCTCTGTTCCTGTGTTCTGTAGATGTCACTGATAACAGGGATGGTTCCGACTCTCAGTCTCTTAGCTATATGTCCTTGAGGAGTTCCTTTACTTAAACCTAGGTATTCCTAGGTTTAAGATGAAGATAATAATCTGTAGAATCATTATAGAGATTAAACATAATATTCATAGAGCTCTTTATTTTGTTGCTTCACATAGATGCTTGGTAAGGAGCCCCATCACGTGGAAGTTTAGAGTAGTTTAAAGAGATTGTAATTTTTCTTCCTAAATCATATTTTAAAATAGGAAATAAAAGAAATTTCAGGATCATCAAATAAAAGTAGTTGCTTAGTTTATTTAAAATATATAGAGTATTTTAAATTTTGTAAATGCAATGTAAAGTAATAGCAGGGTACTTGGTGCTCTATATTTAATCTTGCAATCTAGTAATTTAAAGAGGAATTGTGAAAATTATTTTGGGTCTGCCTGGATGCAGATTTGAATTCCAGATTTAAAATTTGGTCTTGTACTTAGGTTCTGAAAAAGAAACGTTCATTAATTTTTCCGAAAGCATCAACACCAACTCAGACACGAAGACCTCTGCGTCCTTAGAATGAATGCCCTCCTTTTCTAACAGAATTAAAAAATGAAATATACATCACTCTAAATGCCTAAAACAAAAAATGGAATCAAAATCAAAACGAAGCTGTTAGCAACAGGACTCTACAATATTTCTTCCAGAGTAGAATAAATAGTCTTTGGCAGATCCATCCTCTGCTTGATTTTGTTTCGGTGAAAATCCCTTCAGCTTTCTTCTCAAGGGCTGGGATTGGGATGAGGGTGAAATGTGTAACAGCAGGTGACCCTTAATTCTGACAAACTCCAACCATCCTGTCATGTTTTAATGATTCTGTTGCAGATGTGAAAATTTGTTCCCTTTCTCCTTTTTATAACTTTAGCATAAGTTGGGTTATTTTTGTTGCAACAGCATGATAGATTTCTCTACTTTTCATTTAAAACTAGTCTCTCTTCCCACCCCTGCCCCCCCACCGCCGATCTTCCTAGTTAAAAGTCACTTGAATATTACCATGTGGATTTTCTCTTGAAGGGCTTAGTGTGCTTTTGGGCAGGTCTTTATAGATTGTGTTGGTTGCCTTAGTGGCACCGCCCACACATCCTGTGTGGAGATTGCTTTTTCCCATTCCATATTATGGGGTTTCCATTGGCCATGTCCATGTTAGAGTCCCCATGGAAGATTGCACCCAAGTTGAGGCCTTTCCTTAAAGAATTTAGAACTGTAGCTCAGATTCCATTTTGAATCTACTTGGTCTCACAACATATGAGGGATTTGCTAGAGAGTTACTGGTAGCTGTTTCCTTTCACGTAGCAAGGAATACAAAGGAAACCCGTGTAGAGTGACTCAGATGTCAGAAAGAGATGGAAGATGGCTTGAGTTTTCTTTAGTGTTGTAGCTTAGGCCAAAGTGTTGCCTGTTTTCCTGTTGTTGGGTTTCTTAAACCCAACGAATCCTCTTGCATGTTTCTTGTAACCTAGAAATTTGTACTACAAACTGATATCTGAAGTTCTGTAGCAGTATATTTAAATTTCTGTAGGGTTTCTGTCTGGCATGCCGTTGTTTAATAAACGGTGTACCATCCAAAAATCTCATGTTGATTTACTTTGGCATATTCTAACAAAGACAAGGTCATAGAGCAAGTTTGAATTTCCATTTAAATGGTTTACTTCATTATACTAAGCGGACAGTTGGAAACAGAGGGAAATCATTAACAATATTGGGATGTCACACAGGACAACTTTTTCAAAATGGTTTAGTTTTACAGGAATCTGCATAATCTGTGGCAAGACTACACCTGTGTGTTACAGGGGATGGAGCACAGGCCTTCCAAATCCATGCCTTGTCATCTCTTGACCATATGACCTTGAGTGGGCTGAGTGGGATATTCCTGAACTTTGGTGTCCACTTCTGCAAGTAAGAGAATGTTGATACAAACCATAGAATTGTTGTGATGATTTACTGCCACTGAAAATCTCCTAATGGAATTCCGCTACACAGCAGACGTCAATAAACACTAGTTTTTTCCCGCCTTTTTTTCTGCCCGTGAAAAGCTATGTCTGAGGAGTATTTGATCTCTTCTACTATCTTTTTGCATACCTACTATGTGTTAAGAGTCTTACAGTGTAATTATCTTAGGGGTACCTGAGTATTTCCTGAATCTCCCATGGGACTCTAGATATACAATAATAATTGGGGTTTTATAGAGAGAACAAAGGAAAAGTGGTTCCAAGGCCAAAAACATTTTGGGAGAATGTTGGGGCAATATCTGCTTTCTTTACTTCGGAACTTCTCAGAGTCTTTAATGTGCTCCTACCTTGGTAAATATCTTGAAAGAGAATTTAGTATTTGAAATTTCCTACCATATTTGATCTGTGAAAGCCTTTCTTCAAGGTGTATCTTGTGGGACCAGAATGCTAAAGAAGAGATATATTTTTTTAGGGGAAAAGCATCTTACATAGTGAATAAAATGTTATATAAAACTCAGGGTTGATGAGCTACATTTGGCTTGATATATCTGTGCTTGCTTACGCTGGTGATGGTTTTCTCTTGCTAACCCTTTTGGGAAGTTTCCAATTCTTAAATGGAAAAATGAACTTCATCACAAGTGGTGCACACTGAATAATCAAGTGGGAATCAGAAACTTCAGTTGTGTCTTTGTCACTAATCAGCCCTTTGTCCTTCCTCAGTTCTCTTAAATTCTTCCTTAGCAGAAATTTCTTCTTTTGATGTTCTGTAAAATAGGTAATTGGAGCACTTCATGTTAAATTTAAGTCTGCAAGGCTACAAGTTGGTATGAAACCAAATCTAAACTCCATTTCCATAGCTCAGACTGTTTGCCTTCAACCACACTATTAACCCTGAGTTAGCATCAGCTACTAAATGTACTTGGGGACTTTAATTGTATATCTCCTCTCAGATTCTCTGCTCTGACCCAGTCCAACTTATACCAAACTGTGACTGTGACCAAGCAAAGGAAATGACACTATTTTTTGTTGGAATCCTTTCTAGGAAGGAAAAAAAAAATCTTGGTAGAGAGAGAACTCTTGATCTCAGCCTGTGTGAGAGATGAGAGTTGCACTGGTTGGCAAATTATATCTCAACTGACATTGCTGAATGCACAGTCATAGTAATACCTTAGGAAGTGATTCAAAAATCACTAATCTCAAGGTGCAAAACATCAGTGCTAAAGTTGGTACTTTCAATAAACACCTTCCTCCATGGTGTGTTGCGAGATGGAATTTGTCTCTTTCCCTGCCCTGGTAAGCCTGTTCTGTTTTGAACTACTGCTATGTGATGGGACTGCATTTAGAAGCATAGTTTATACTTAGGGTTTTGTGTCGTTTTGTTTTAATTTGAACTACAGTGTTAGCAAAAAATTGATTATAAGTAGTTCCTCCGAGTTACCAATATCTGTGTTAATATATTCAGTTTTGTCTCAGCCCATTGTGCGAGTACACTTGTCAGTCATTTTTATTTTTTCTGCGTTAAGTAACTCACTGCTGTCAAATTCTAGGTCAAGTTTCCTAGCTTTCGTTTTGTTTTATTTTGGTCTCGGCTTATTGTATCACTCTCCCAACTCCTTTCTCCCTTCCCCCCTTTTATTTAATAGCAAGTAGTTTTCTGTGTAGCATTGTAGCTCCTAGGATGCATGTAATTTGTGATTTTCTACATAAGTTCACAGAGGTCCTTGTGACCTATTCTCCACCCTCTGATTTTTCATCATTTTCTCCCTGGGAGCATTCCATCTCCTTATGAGCATTTTATTGCCTCTCACTATTTTTTAAATTATTTTTTAATTTCTGTTTCCTGTTTCTGATCTTCTCCTTTGGATTTCTTGCTTTTTCCTTGTTTTGCCTTCCTCAGTTTTTTTCCATGACCTCCCCCCCGCCACCCCCCACACACACAGTTTGAGGAATCAGAGAAAGCAAGAGGGGTTCTCATTTCCAGGGAACAGATTTTATGGCTTGACATCGAAGGCCACAGCAGGACTTACAGTGATGCAAGATTGATACAGTTCTTTTCGTTAAGCCAGCTTCCTGCATATGTGAAATCTCTTTTAACATTCCTGTTAGCATCTACCCATACTCATCTTTGTTAGGTGGCAGCCTCCTGGGGAAATCTGACTCTCCAAGTCTTTTCAAGTCCCTGGGACACCCCCAGCCTTACCATGAACTCTGGTTAACCTGACTTGCATTTTCCCGACCTTACTCCATCTCCACCTCGACTGCCTAGGGGATTGTCTCTTTCTGTATGACAGTTGCCAGATGTTTGTTTATACATTACAGGGCCACAAAGTTTGTGGAATTATCATTTCAACACCTTGTACAAGGCTATTTTGATTGCCTTTATGAAATGCAGATAAGTTTTGCTTGAAAGTATTTCTACATTCTTATTAATATATCTGACTAGTCCACAAATATTTTCCCTTGGGCTTTGTCTGGGTCACTGTTTCTCTCGAGCTTCTCTGTCCAATATAGTAACTCTCGCCACATGGGGCTATTTAAATTTAAACCTAAATTGGTGACTATTGAATAAAATTAAATTTTTATATTTAGTCACACTAGCCCTATTTCAAATACTCAAGAGATACATATGTCTAGTGGCTACCATTTTGGGCAGGACAAATATAGAACGTTTCTGTTATCACAGAAAGTTCTGTTGGAGTGCTCATGTTTTATCTGGGTTGAATCAAGTTGTTAACATTCATCAAATCCACTGGCTTCTGCTAGCTTCAAGGTATGCCACTGTCAGTTGCTATGAGTCCTATTAATACTTTGAGTTCTAACTCGGTGACAGCTTTGTTGGTGATTCCCTATTTTTTTCCAGCTTTATTGAGATATAATTGACATGTAACATTGTGTAGGTTTAAGATGTGCAATGTGATGATTTCATACACACATATATTGTGAAATAATTACAAGAGAGGTAGTGAACCCCTCCATCACCTCACATGATTACTTTTTTCTTTTTTTTTTTTTTTGGTTAGAATATTTAAGATTTACTCTCTTAGCACCTTTCATGTATATAATATAATATTGTTAACTATAATGGCAATTTGTATCCTCTGACCAACATCCCCTCATTTTCCCCACCCCTAAGCTCCTGGCAACCACCATTATACTCTCTGTTTCTGTGAGATCAACTTTTTTAGATTCCACATATAAGTGGTATCGTACTGTTTTTATCCTTTGACTTATTTCACTTGGCATAATTCCCTCAGGGTTCATCCATGTTGTGACAAATGACAGGATTTCTTTCTCATGCAGAATAATATTTCACTGTTTATACATACCACATCTTCTTTATCCATTCATCCAAAGATAGACATTTAGGTTGTTTCCATATGTTGGCTATTGTAAGCAATGCTACGTTTAACATAGGATCTCTCCTAGCTCTTTGAGATTCTGATTTCATTTTCTTTGGGTATATACCCAGAAATGGGATTGCTGCATTGTGTGGTAGTTATATTTGTAATTTTTTGAGGAATCTCCATACTGTTTTCCATGGTGGCTGCACCAGTTTACATTCCCATCAACAGTGCACAAGGGTTCCCTTTTTGCTACATCCTTCCCAATGCTTGTTATCTCTTATCTTCTTTTGATAGTCATTTTAAGAGGTATGAGGTGACATCTCATTGTGCTTTTGACATACATTTCCCTGATGATTAGTGATGTATTGAGCACCTTTTCATATATCTGTTGGCAATTTGTATGTCTTCTTTGGAAAAATGTCTATTCAAGTTCTCTGCCCAATTTTTAATGAGCATTTTTTTTTTTTTTTTTTTTTTTTGCTATTGATTTGGATGAGTTCCTTTTATACTTTGGGTATTAACCCCTTGTCTATGATTTGCAAATATTTTTTTCCCATTCCATAGGTTACCTTTCATTTTGTTGATTATTTCTTTTGCTGTGCACATTTTTAAAGTTTGATCTAGTCCCACTTGCTGATTTTTGCTTGTGCTTTTGATGTCTTATTAAAAAAGAAAATCATTGCCAAGGCCAATGTCAAGGAGCTTCTTCCCTATGTATTCTTTTAGGAGTTCCACAGTAGCAGGTCTTATGTTTAAGTGTTTAATCCATTTTGAGTTAGTTTTTGTAAATGGTGTGAAATAGGAGTCCAATTTTATTTTCTGCATGTGGTAATTCAACTTTCCCAGCAGCATTTTTTAAGGAGAGTATCCTTTCCCCATTGAGGGGGAATATTAGTTGGCTCTCTTGTCAAATATTAGTTGACTATATATGCAGGAATAAATCTGGACTCTCTATGCTTTGTGTCTGTTTTTATACCAGTACCATGCTGTTTTAATTACTATAGCTTTGTAATATATTTTCGGAGCAGGAAGTGTGATTTGTTCATCTTTGTTCTCTCTCAGGATCATTTTGGCTATTCAGGATCTTTTGTTATTCCATATGAATTTTAGGATTGTTTTTTCTATTACACTGAAAAATGCCATTGAAATTTTCATAGAGATTGCATTGAATCTATAGATGGCTTTGGGTAGTATGGACATTTTAACAATATTAATTCTTTTAATCCATGAACATGGGATATATTTCCATTTGTTTGTGTTTTCTTCACTTTCTTTCATGAGAGTCTTACAGTTTTCAGAGATCTTTCACCCCCTCAGTTAAATTTATTTCTAAGTATTTTATTGGTTTTGATGCTATTGTGAGTGAGATAGTTTTATTTCTCTTGGCGATATTTTGTTGTTAGTGTACAGAAATGAAACTGATTTTTGTATGTTGATTTTATAGCTTACAAACTTACTGAATTTGTTAATTAGTTCCAACAACTTTTTGGTTGAATCTTTTGCATTTTCTATATTTAAGAACATACTATCTGCAATTCATGTCAGTTTTACTTCTTCCTTTTCAGTTTGGATGCTTTTTATTTCTTTGTCTTGCCTACTTGCTTTAGCTAGGACTACCAGTACCATGCTGACTAAGAGTGGTGAGAATGGGCACCCTTGTCTTACTCCTGATCTTAGAGGAAAAACTTTCAGTCTTTCACTGCTGAGTATGATGTCAGCTGTGGGTTTGTCATATATGGTCTTTATTATGTTGAGGTATGGTCCTTCTGTACCCAACATGGTGAAGGTTTCTATCATGAAAGAATATAATTTGAAATGCTTTTTTTTTTTAATCTATTGAGATAATCATATGGTTTTTATTTTTCATTGTATTAGTGTGATATATCACAGTTATTGATTTGCCTGCATTGAAGCATCCTTGCACCCAGGGATAAATCCACATAATTAAGCTGTATGATCCTTCTGATGTGTTATTCAATTTGGTTTGCTATTATTTTGAGAATTTTTGCGTCTATATTCATCAGAGATATTAGTCTGTAGTCTTTTCTCGTGGTATTATCTGGTTTTGGTATCAGGGTAATGCTGGTCTTGTAAAATGATTTTGGAAGCATTCCCTCCTCTTCAATTTTCTGGAAGTATTTGAGAAGAATTGATGTTTATTCTTCTTTAAATGTTTGGTGGAATTCACCAGTGAAGCCATCTGGTCCTGGGATTTCTGTGCTGGGAGGTTTTTGAATTCAAATTCAGTTTCCTTAACCATTATTAGTCTGTTCAGATTTCTAATTCTTTGTAGTTCAGTCTTGGTAGGTTGCATGTTTCTAGGAATTTACTCATTTGTTTCAGGTTATCCAGTTTGTTCGATAACCTCATGATCTGGTGTGTTTCTTTTTTTTTTTTTTTCTTTTTTTCTGGATCACAGGATATGAATATCTTTGCCTTTACTGAATTTATTTTTTTAACATCTTTATTAGAGTATAACTGTTTCACAATGGTGTGTTAGTTTCTGTTGTATAACAAAGTGAATCAGCTATACATATACATATATCCCCGTATCTCCTCCCTCTTGCATCGCCCTCCCACCCTCCCTATCCCACCCCTCTAAGTGGACACAAAGCACCAAGCTGATCTCCCTGTACTATGCATCTGCTTCCCACTAGGTATCTATTTTACATTTGATAATTTATATATGTACATGCCACTCTCTCACTTTGTCCCAGATTATCCTTCCCCCTCCCCGTGTCCTCAAGTCCATTCTCTAGGTTGGTGTCTTTATTCTGGTCCCTGCCCTAGGTTCTTCAGAAACTTTTTTTTTTTTTTAAGATTCCATATATATGTATTAGCATACGGTATTTGTTTTTCTGACTTACTTCCCTCTGTATGACAGTCTCTAGGTCCATCCACCTCACTACCAATAACTCAATTTCATATCTTTTTATGGCTGTGTGATATTCCATTGTATATATGTGCCACATCTTCTTTATCCATTCATCTGTCGATGGACACATAGGTTGCTTCCATGTCCTAGCTATTGTAAATAGAGCTGCAATGAACATTGTGGTACATGCTTCTTTTCGAATTATGATTTTCTTAGGGTACATGCCCAGTAGTGGGGATGCTGAGTCGTAAGGTAGTTCTGTTTTTAGTTTTTTGAGGAACCTCTGTACTGTTCTCCATAGTGGCTGTATCAATTTACATTCCCACCAACATTGCAAGAGGGTTCCCTTTTTTCCACACCCTCTCCAGCATTTATTGTTTGTAGATTTTTTTTTTTTCTTTTTTTGTGGTACACGGGTCTCACTGTTGTGGCCTCTCCCGTTGCGGAGCACAGGCTCCGGACACTCAGGCTCAGCGGCCATGGCTCACGGGCCCAGCCGCTCTGCGGCATGTGGGATCTTTCCCGACCGGGTCACGAACCCATGTCCCCTGCATCGGCAGGCGGACTCTCAACCACTGCGCCACCAGGGAAGCCCCTGCCTCTTTTTATATTGTGTATTCACTAACAATTTATTGTAGATAAAGTTATTTTAATACTTTTCTTCATTAACCTTTTTACTAAAGTGGTTAACACACTACCATATTGCAGTATCCTGATTTTTATTGGTCACATACCTTTGTCAGTGTGTAATATACTTGCATGTTATTAATTCATGTTGTTTTGTTCCAGCTTGAAGAACTCCTTTTAGCATTTACTGATACCCTAAGTTTTAAAGGAGATGAGGGTTTTTACCCTGTTGCTCCTCTGAAAATCTGTGCATTTCTCATCTTTGTTGTCCTTTGTGGAATATATAAAATAAACTACTAAGCTTTTGTCTGCTATCTGGCTTTTTTTTTTTCTGGGGTATACTTTTGTAATTTTGCTAATGTTGCTATTTAGACCTTCCAAGGAACCCTTGTGTTGTGTAAAAATAATTTAGTGTTTTTGTTTAGTTTTACCTTTTCTCTCCTCCTCCTCACATCTTCCAGTTTCTAAGATATTATGACTAGGGAAAGCTAGCGTGTAATTATGCCATTATCTCAGGCCCTGAGATGCCCCATAACACAAACTCTGTACCAGGTGATCATTTCCAGACTAGGAGCAGAAGGCTCACCCTACCCACAATTCCACATTCTCCTCTTTAGGCACTCAAGTAATATTAGTTTTATATTTAATGTAGCAATGTGTCTAGCATAGCTTTGCATGGTTTTAGTATATGGACCTCCAGTGTACTGTGCCCTGATTATCTAGATTCTAAAGCTTCGTGTTAAGAAATAGCTCTGTGGGGAAAGACGGGGATTTTATTAACATGCAGCATTACCGTGGCTGGGGCTCCCTGGATAGGTTGACGTAGTGTCATTGTTATGGAAGATAAAATATGAAGGAGCATTTGTGGAGCAGCTGACAATGGATGTCAGAACAATAACTCCAGATTTGACAGTGGTTTAATCATTATCCAGTCCTATCGTCTCATTAAGTCAGTCAATCTTTATTTCTTAAAGTTTACTGCATGTCAGGCACTGTGTTTTCTACTGGGGTGATTCAAAGGTGAGAGGAAACAATGGAGGTGAAAAGAAGTGAGTGCCATGACGGAAGAGAAAAATACAAGTTCTGTTCCCCTTGCCTGTGACTTCTGTAGCTGCCCAGGGCCCCAGGTTTAGAAGGGTCCCCTACTTGGCTCAATACCCTGCTGTCACCTCCTTGACATTTTTAATAACTTTGAACACGAGGCCCCAGATTTTCATTTTTTACTGGGCTCTGCAAATTATGTAGCCCATTATGGAATAATGTTATAGTGGGACATGAGAGGTTCCTTAATCTACAAGTGGAGGATTTGGGAAGGCATCCTGGAGGAACTGACATCTGCATTGAGATGTGAAGGAGGAATACTTGGTCAAACAGAGGAGAGTGGCAGAGAGAACCTCATTACAAGCTGTAGGTGGATAGAGCAGAACAATAATCCTACTGGTGAGTGTCACCAAACTATTATGCCTCCATCTTCATCTTAGTAATGTACCTCTCTCATGGACCTACGCTTAGAGGCCATCAGTTTCTACCCTTTGATTTCTCTTTGTATGGCTATCTTTCTTCAGACAGGGATCTGTAAGATTGATCAGGATTTAACACCTGACTTGCTTAGTAGGCAGAGGTTACAACCCAGATGTTGACAGGGGCCTGTTGGGTGTATGAAAAATTAATTAAGCAGGACTACTGAGGTCTATGATAAACTGAAGAGACTTTCTTCCTTCAAGGGTTCAGAGTACCCAGCAAACTGGGCCAGAACTTCCATTACTCCAAAGGGAGCAGGAAGCCTGAATCCGTATGTGGAAATTTCTCATTTTATATTAGCAACTAATATAAAACTTTTGCACATACTGCTGGCCAAGCAAAACTTTCTGTTGGCCATGTATTATCCTTGCTACCAGCACGTAAACCCCACACTCCTTTCTGAGAGGAACTAGAATGTTCTTTGCACTTCTTTACAGATGGAGGCTTCTTCTACAAAGGGCTGATTTCATTTTCCCGTTTTCATTTTCAGAAGATAACCTTTAATTTGGTTTTGGGAGCAGCCTTTTACATAGGTTAGTGTTTATAAGCATGGACCTTGATACCTCACACCATATAAAAAATTAACTCAAAATGGATTAATGACTAAATATAACATCTAAAACCATTAAAGTCTTAGAGGAAAAACACGGGAAAAATCATCATGACGCTTGGAATTGGTGATGGCGTCTTGTATATGACATGAAAAGCATAGGCAGCAAAAGAAAACAACAGGTCAGTTGGACTTCATGAAAATCAAAAACTTTTATGCTTCAAAGGGTACCATCAGGAAAGTGAAACAGCATACAGAAGGTGAGAAAGTATTTAAAAATCACATAATATCTGATAAGGATCTTGTATCTAGAATATATACAACACAAAAATAAAAATACCAACAACTCAAATGGGCAAAGGGCTTTAGAGACATTTCTCTAAATTACACAAATGGCCAACAAATACATGAAAAGATGCTAAACAGCATTTCAGTGCAAATCAAGCCAGGCACAAAAGGTCACATAATGTATGATTCTGTTTATATGAAATATCCAGAATAGGTAATCCATAGAGACATGAAACACAGTGATGGTTGCTTGGGGTGGGGGGAACAGAAAATGGTCAGTAACTGCTTAATGAATATGGGTTTAATTTTGGCATGATGAAAATGCTTTGGGACTAGACAGAGGTAATGAGTGCACAACATGATACATTCCTAAATGCCAAAGTGTTGTTCAGTTTAAAATGATTAATTTTATGTTATGTGGCTTTAACCTCAATTTTTTTTTAAAGAATTTCACTTTTATTTATTTATTTATTTATTTATTTATTTATTTTTGGCTGTGTTGGGTCTTCATTTCTGTGCGAGGGCTTTCTCTAGTTGCGGCAAGCGGGGCCCCTCTTTATCGTGGTGCGCGGGCCTCTCACTATCGTGGCCTCTCTTGTTGCGGAGCAGAGGCTCCAGATGCGCAGGCTCAGTAGTTGTGGTACTCGGGCTTAGTTGCTCCGCGGCATGTGGGATCCTCCCAGACCAGGGCTCGAACCTGTGTCCCCTGCATTGGCAGGCAGATTCTCAACCACTGCACCACCAGGGAAGCCCAACCTCAATTTTTTAAAAAAACACAGACCTTGAAACCAAATAGACTTGTAATAATCTACCAACTTGGCTATTCATTAGATATATGATTTTGGTCAAAGAACATTTTTTTCTCTGAGACCCAGGTTGTCACGTGAGGATAATAGTAGTAGATAATTTTTAAGTTTGAAGCTGATTTCAGTGTGGAAATGCACAGCAGTTGTTTGGTCCAGTGTCTTGTGTATAATGACACTTCAACAAATTTTGGCTGCTATCACCATGATTTATAACAATTGCTGTTTTAAATGATGTTTATTATGATCACTAGAAGAGCAAAGAAAACAATGTCAGAAGAACCTTAGACATAGTATACACATGAAAAATGGAGGTAGGGGAAATATGTTTCATTGGTTGCCAGTGTGATACAGTAATTTAGGTGAAGCAAGGAGAACATGAGGTGGAACCTTCTCATCAGTTCTATTGCAATGTTAGCTTTACAGAAAATGTGTTGAATTTAACCAGTTTTGTTTCTTTAATGAAGTGAGTTGGATCCTTCTTATCACTCCTAGGATAAAGACCTCTATCCTGAAGCATCCTGGAAGGTCCTGCTTGGTGGGGCCTCTCCCCAGCCTTCCTCTCCCATCTCACATAAACTATGTCTTGGTGTCCAGCCACTGGCCACTTTTTCCCACCACAGGGTCTGGGTAGCTGCTGTTCTTTGTTTTGCAGCACTTTTCTGCCCTCACCCCACTTCCTTCTTCCCCACCCCGCTACAACACAGACAGTTTCCAGGCCTGTTTAATACCTAGTCTCACATCTTCACTCCCTTAAAGGGCCTCGCCTGACTCCTCAAATGCAGTTTGAAACCATAAATTATTTGAATCAGATCTGTCTCCCCTACCAGCCTGGACTTTCCATTAAAACTGGACCTGTATGGGCTTTTGTTCACGATTATGTTCCCAGAGCTGGCTCAGTACCCAGCACATGGAAAGCATTTAATCAATATTGAATGAAGGGAAAAAAGAAGGATTAATCTGAAATAAAAATGTGATTCCAGTAATGAGAGGATGTGACTTAAAATGTGACCAAATGCTAGGTCCCAACAAAAGATTAATGTGGCAGTTTTACTCTGCAATTTTACACTTTCTTCGGAAAATAGGGTGGAAACCATACAAATGTTCAACATCCAGTCGGCATCTACAATTAGTTGTCATCTTTGAAGACTCTTTGGGGAGAAGTTTGCTTTGTGATAAGAGTCATTAGCTGGGAGGGTGCGATAGGAGTACCATGTCATATGGCCAAATAAAACATCCGCCAAAGGGTTCCAAGTGCACACAAGCCTTCCTTGCATATCTAGTTGTCTGGGTTTTTTTTGTAGAAGAATAAGAGACATTTTATTTCCTGCAAAATGTAACATCGGAACCAACAATAGAAAGTCATTTCTGGGGAAAACTGCTTTGCATTAGATGAAGAAAAGAAGGTATTTTTAAAAAATAGCATTCTTTAGAAATACTTCTCTGCCTGCTTTAAAAATTAGGAAAGAAAACCAAAATAGTAAATTAAAAGTAAATGAAATGATACAGATATTTTAGTTTTCTTATGGTAATAGAAAATGGAGGTAATGGAAAATGAAAGTGTTTATTTGTCCTTGGTCCCTTGGTGTCAGCTGGGGGTAGGAATTTGCATATTTTATTTGTAAATTAGGTCTTAATTCTCCCACAAAAGTTGGCTCCTTGTTTTTGCTCGTCTAATTAACCACCTGTGGAAACCAGAGGTTTGGAATGACATGCCTTCTTCTTAGGAGAGTTGCTTAGTGTTCTTGGTACTGTGTTCCTGTTATGGGGAGAAAAATGGATAATTAAGTACGTTTACCCATTAAAAATATGGTATGTAGATTATCCATTCATAAAATAGTACTGTGTGGAAGTAATAATTTTTTGTGAGCTGGATAGATATGGGAGAATGTGAGTTTTTGTCCAGTGTTTGGTCTTGCTGGGATTTTGATGAAAAGGACAGATTTATGTTTCATTTTTTAAAACTGTGAATTTGGGAGATAATTCTTGAATCAACAAAGATCCATATTTTAAAAAATTCTCTATTCATTGAACAATTATCGAAAGTCTTCTCATGTCAATTGTTGTTCTCAGGGTTGGGGTTATACTGATGAACAAGACACGGTGCTTTTGGTAAGGCTGTTTGTTCTTGTAAAGATCATTCCACATTTTATACCTCGTGTGAAATGGATTCTCAATTGCAGGTGATAGAAACACATATCAAAGTAACTAAAACAAACAAGAGAAGTTATCATCTCAAATACTAAGGACACCTAGCTTCATTCATGGCTGTATTTAGGGACTTGTATGTCGTCAGGTGTCTCTGGCCATCTCTCAACTGTACCTTCTTGTGTGATACCTTTATTCTCTGGAAGATTTTTCTTGTATGACAACAAAGATGGTCACCTGCCTACATGCCTACCTGTCACCCTGTCTACCTTCAACTATCTTGTTAAACCACCATCAGGGAAACCTCTCTCTTCTAATAGTTTCAACAAAAACTCTTAGACCAAGTGTTACAGGGGGGATGAGGTCAGGGATGTTCTGTCTGGTCATGTGCTTGTGCCTGGAAGGACCTCTCTCAAATAATATGAATCGAGAGTCGGCAAAAAATGATTCTCCCAGAGGAAGTGTATGCTGATGGGTGAATGCATGCTGGGTATTCAGAAACAGAGCTTGTCTATTCAATGTAGCATTACAATTTCTAGCATATGTCCTACTCCATTTTTTGCTCTTGCCGCTTGAAGTAGGTTTACAGATTAATGCTGTAGGTTATTGCTGTTCACGTTTTTATTCTTCATTTTACCTCCTGGAGATTATATTTTCCCTCTGTTGCATTCTCACACTGAAGTTTGGGTGGCCATGTGGATCCAAGTTCTTCTAACAGCTTAGAGATTTCTGCTGAATATCATCAGGCAGCCTGGTTTCTCTTCCCCAGAGGGCTTTTGTCTCCCAAAGATGTGTAAGAGTCCCCACTGTCGTGGACCCTTATTGATTTGAGACATTACTTTTCTGAAATGTACTGAGGATTATCCTAACCTTTGATTGGAGAACACGGATAGTGATGTTTTTAAGGGACTTAATACTTTTCCGTTTCTCTGTGGAGTCACAAAGATTATCTCAATTTGGCTCACAGTTTGTCAGTTTAAAACAGTGATTACCACAAAAAATAGTTTTTGGATTTTTCTTACGCTTTGCCTTGCCGTTCACTGGAACGCGGAACACTGTATGTGAAATTCATAAAGCAGCAAACATGTTTTTGCAGCTTTTACCCATCCCTCCTACCCTATACATGATGCATATTTATTTTCACATTATTTTGGAGGCCCAGAATAATCATACTGTTTTCAAGGGCATTACAGTACCCCCCCCCCCCCAACCCCAGACATTGTTGAGATTCTTCACATGTTTCATTAGAATTCCCATTTGTCTTTTGATTTAGATTTGTAAAATAGGAAGGATTGGGGCAGAGAAAGTCGCGGGCTGACTTGTCTGTGCATTTTTCCACGACTCTGGTCCACAGGATTTTGGGCAGCCTTTCCATTAGCTGAGGAAGTGTGCTGACCCAAAGCATTTTCTTGTCTTTGGCTGAAGAGACGCCAGTGACAATGTAGGTCATCCATACACTTTTACCCCGTGTTCAAAGAATCTTCTGACTGTGTTTCAAGTGCTCCTGAAGGGGCTTGAAACTGGGCAGTGAATAGCATCACATATCCCAATATGTCAAGTCAGTGTTTAAGGTTTGATGTCTGCAGCTCTTTCACCCAAGAACTTTAAACAGGATTCACCAGAGTGGAGGAGAAAAGGAAGAATCTGCAGAGGCTAGACTACTGTGACAGAAAGAGTATCAATCATTATAGAAATAACCTTCAACCTTTTAGCTTCACTGTATGGTGCCGTTGACAAGTCACAGGATATATACCGTTGCCCAACATAAAGAAATGACATTGATGAAATGCAGGGTAATGTCCTCGTCTCACCTTCCAAAGCAAGACCCTTCCTTTTTATTTTATCTTGCATGAAGGTGAAGTCAATAATCTAAACCACTATGAATTAGTAGATTTTCTTTCCTCCTCCCTTAATGCCCCCACTCTGAGCTGGGACAGCCTCTGGCGGGAAGGCAGTGGACACCCGCTACTCTGAGATGATTTGCAGGGATGATTCTTCTTTGAGTCCTGGGGAGAAATGCCCAAGAGTTGTCCTTGACCTTGGAGCTGGCAAGCACAGGTCATTAGCTTGATGGTTGGTATTGGCAGGGATCCACTGACAAGAGCCTTGCATAATCACAGTGCTCGTGGAAGCTCTCGGTAGACAACGTACTTGAAAATGAAGAGTAAATTCTGCTCCATGTGTTAGATTAATTACATCAGCCTAACAGTCATAGAGAAGGCATAGAAGATACCGCTCTGGAGGGTTGAAACCTGTCCGTCTTCTGTTTCATTCATTCTTCCAACAGGGGATTCTTTCAGGTGTTTGTTGCCAGGCCCCCTTCATCTGAACGCCAGTGAGTTCTGACTAGGTATTTTTGGAGCCTCTGTCACCATGATCACCAAATGAGAAGTACATTGCCGGTTAACTGTAGGGACTTGATCAGTTCAGTAAGGCTTGATAATAAATTTAAATTTCTATAAATGTTAATAACTAAAGTAGGACTCTGATCACTTCTCCGTTTTCATGGTAGAATAAGCAGCAGGAGAAAAATAGATTTCTCCATGAAGTTCATAAAGATCGCACATTGTATTTACAAATAACACAATATTGTTACCCACGAATTAATCACTGTCCTCCTTCACAATTAGTGCAATGTCCAAATACCTTGTGAGTCCTGTGCTTGTAATTCAATTGATTTATACTGGTTGGATCACCAGTATTACTGATGATGGTGATAATAATAATACACATATTTATTGATGATGAATATCTAAACTTCAAAATATAAACATACATGTATATATGTATTTATATATAATAGAGATTTGCATATATGTTTATGTACACACACAGATACACACACACACACACACGCACACACACTTTGGCTTAGAATGCCTATCAGAACACCCAAAGAGATATGTTTCAAATAGTACACAGTGTATTTTCTCATTCAACAAATATTTATTGAGCCTGTACTGTTACTGTTTCAGGGGCTGTGGATACATACAGGGTTTACAGTGAGGGTGACAGTCAAAAAACACTTAAATGTTTTCATGTAAGTGTTAAGAATAACACATAGCAGGTTATGGGATAGGGATGGGGGCAGAGCTCTTTTAGAAAAGAGGAGACGCAGGAATCTGATGGAAGTGAAGGCTCCCCCATGTGGGTAACTGGGGGTGGGAGGGGAGCCTCCCAGGCAGGACTAACTCGTGCAAAGCACTGGGTGTGTTTGATGTGTCTGAAGAGCAGCAGATGGTCTCAGAGGAGCGTTAATAGAGTGTTGGACTCTTGGCCACACTGACACAGATAACCTCCCCTCTCTTGGGAGAGATGTACGAATCGTTTCCATATGTCTTTCCTTCCTGCTCTCTTCTTCTCTGCTTGTCACCCCTTTGAAAAATCTTTGTTATCAATTGAAGCTGACAAGGCATTGCCTTAAGCGACCACCACCCCTGCCAAATAAAATGGAAATCTAGTTAAGTGAAGAGAAAACAGAAATATGTTTTGCATTGTTTTTGTGTTTAGAGGAAAAACCCAAGACATGAAGGAACACAGGTTTTTTCTGTCCATAAATCCCTGGCTTTTAAAAAGATAAAATTTGATGCTTATAGAGTTCAGGTTCTTGAGGTTGATTGCTTGGGTTCAGTTTTGTTGCTTCAGTGATCTTTGTGTCACCTCGAGCCTTAATTTCCTCATCTTTACATTGGGGAGAATAACAGTACCTTATTCTCAGGGTGAACCTGAGGATTAAATGACATAGGCCGTAGGCAGTGCCTAGCACAGTGCTAAGTCCTAACACTGAAGATAAGTATTCCTGGAAGCTTGAAATAGAAAACCAAAGATGAGTATACTTTCCAGTTCTTATATGATTTATGTCAAGTATTCAACTCGTACCTTGGAGCAACTGGCATGTAGTCTGAACCCTTTGGATTTGTAACTTACCTCCCAAACCCTTCCTCAAAAATACACCTTCCATTCCTTGCACTCCTGTGGGATGCTTCTCTGCTCATCACCTCATACACAGGCGTTTCTAAATATTTTTTTCTAAACCAGCCCAAATTAAGTAAAACCAAATCCTTACAACAAAAACCAGCCAGTGTCAGCCACTTCCGTTGATTCTGATGATTTAAGTATCGTAATACTGAAGAGATCAGAAAAAGCCCAGATTATAGAAGATTTCCCATGATGAGGATTGAGACAAATTGACCTTATATGCTTGTAAAGTGGGTTTTTACTAAGCAGTAGATAAAAAGAATAGAGTAGATATATATTTATAGACATAGAAAGATACCCAAGATGTTGAGGGAAAAGGTAGCTCCTTTGTGCAAATCTGATCCTATTTATGTCATACACACCCTGAAATTGTTCACCAAGGCCACCTCTGAGTAGCGTAGGGTTTGTATTTTTCATATTGAACTCTTCTATGCTGTTTGAAATTTCTACCAACATACATTTTACGGTTTCTGAGCATATTTATATTTACATTTGTATCGTAGTGCTTGTGAGTAGTAAGTGGGGAAAAAGGTGAAGTTCTTTAAGGAGAGGAGAAGAGGCTGGGGAGTGCTTTTTTCCTTCCTTTATTTGAGCAAAGATAGGTGTCATCATAATCTCATTTGATATCCTTGGTCTTCATTTTGTAGACCTGACAGGCTACCAAGTCTCTTGCAAAGTTGTGTGATCTCTCAAGTTACTATGAATAACGCCCACCTGTAACTAGTTGGAAATAAAATCGCTCATGACAGTGAGCTATATGGGCTCTGCATTTCTGGAAGTGACATTAATGGTGTCCCCTACATGCATCAGTGCCTCCCACTCACCCTTTAGCTTCATTTTTCAATTCAAATGGCAGCACTATTCAAATGGCATTTGTGCTGCAGGCACTAGAGATTCACGGCACTCAGTGAGTCAGTGGACACCTGGAAGGTGTTCTGGTGGTGGAGCTCTGGACGTGGAAATAACAGGGTGGACCCTCAGGCAGGAATTCATTCATTCAGCCAATACTAAGTGAGTATCGCTCTGCATGAGATGGGCCTGGGGCCAGGTCAGGAGCATCACCAGCTTCCCTGGCTCAGTGGGGTTTTCTAGTAAAGCTGAGCTCACAGTCTGCCATCCCTGGTCCCTGTGTTTCATAGTCCCCACCACTCCCCTCTCACTCCTCTCTGGCTTATTTGAGGCATGTGGGTTCTTTGCCTGACTTGTGACAATATATGGGTTTCTGATCGCTGGTGTAAACTTCCTAAGAACTTAAATTCAACCTGAATAAAACTTGCTGTTTTTTTGTGACCCTGTGTAGCACTTCACACTTGTGGTTTTTTTTTTTTTTTTTTTAATCTGGGTTATTTGTCCTAGAAGATTGGAGTTTGGCGGGCCAATGTGACCGAGTGATAGGGAAGTCTCGAGAGTTGGACCAGCATGAAAATATAATTGGGCAAAGAGAAACCTTGGTGAAGATTGCATTCTGCCTTAACTATGCCCTTGTAGCCTTAGATCTAACTACCCCAGAGCAGGGGTGCAGCGGGGTGGCAAGAGAACAGCAACGCACTGCTGCAAAGCACCGTCATAGGCCGTGAGTCAAGATTGCTGAACACACCTGTAGGCCAAATAGTTAACTTGACAGCTTTATAGGAATGTTCTCCTTTTCTCTTACCTTTTTTTTTTTTGACCCATTACTTTCAGTAATGATGGCAAGTCAACATCTCCCCCTGACTGCGTTAGAGATTATAATGTCAAAAGGGTCTTTGTAATGTTGTCTGTGTCTTAATAAACCTGTCAGCTGAGGTTACGTTATTTTCTCATCTCCATCAGGGAAACGCGCAGTGGTGCAGCTGGGCAAAGATGCCAGGTCGTGGTGTGTGTTTTCGGGTTGGTGCGATGTGCCACGTCCCAGCGATGCCATGGCTGCGAGGGAACACTTGCCAAAGAATAGGCTCTTCTTTTAATTAGGGCCCCGCTGCCGTTTTGGTGGGCTGTCATTCTGTAATCCTGTGTGCTGTCAGGGGCATTGTTAATAACCTCTTACCGACGCTTTCACTCTTTCTCCTGGTGTTCTGGTTGGTGAATATCCACCCCGCCCAGAGACTAAAGATGGTGGCATTATTTTTATGTTCCAAAAAGCTTCAGCAATCGTCCATTAACTACTGACTTAAGTTTGTGATTTTCGACTAAGCCCTGTTTAGGTACAAATTCAGAAAGTGTTTGTTTTTCTTGGGATCCTGCTTTGAGACAGGCACTACCCTGAATGCTTGGTGTATAAGGGTAAAAAAGCCGACACCATCCCTGCCTTCTTGGGACTCACTGTCAAGTAGCAGAAATCGTCACATAAGCAAAGTGCATATCAATGCTCTGAAGGTAAGGAAAGTGATTCCACAAGGCTATAGATCAGTGATGCTTGGCTGGAAGTGACTTTGCTTCCCAGGGTCGTTTGGCAATGTCTGGAGACTTCTTCGGGTGTTAAAACTGAGAGGTGGGTGCTTCTAGCATCTAATGAATGCTGCTAACCCACAGGCACAGGATAGACCCCACACCAAAGAACTGCCTGTCCCCCCCAGCTGGCGGTACGTAGTGCCTAGGCTGGGAAACTGCTCTGGAGCGTGGAACACCGGCCTGGGATGACAGGAGGCTTCCTTGTGGGAGCTCTGAAGGATGGACAGGCGTCAGCAAGGTGGTGGAGATGGGTGGGGAAGAGTTCTAGACAGGAGGACACATGCAAAGGAAGGGGCATAGAGTCTGGGAGGACCTGAAAGAGGCTTTGTGAACATGAAGAGAGCACATTGAATGTGCCTAGGTGGGTAGAGGCTGTGGACCACCAGCAGCCTTGGAGTCCCCAGAGGGTCACACAGGCTTGTCCTATGAGACGAGATCTAAGGTGAATTCAAGAACTCTAGTGTGGTAAAGGCTGATACCACCCAACCTCTGGAGGTAACACAGCAACATGTGTTGCCACAGAAAAGAACACGTGTTTCGGAACCCGGTACAGCTGGGCTTGAATCCCAGCTCTGTTTCTTATGCCCTGGCTGAGTTTGGACACATCGCTTGACCTAACCCGTCCTCTGTTTCCATGTAAGGATTATAATGCTCACTTGTAGAGGCAGTGTGGAGAGTAACAGAGAGAACTCCTCTACTGTGTCTTCTGTAGAAATTTCCCCTCTGATCTTCAGTCCCAGCTCAAGCTAAAGGGATCTTATCCAAAACCAAGAGAACTGCCTAGGAGCCTAGGACTCTTTTGAGATCTTTTTAAAGTTCTGGGACCCCCACCATTAAGGACCGGGTGTCCTACACCCTGATAAACTGTCACCAGCTTTGTTGTGAGCCTGAGTCCTTCCCTCATAGGGAAGACCCTATAGGATCTTGTGGTTTCGTTATTTACTTTAGCTGAAAATTCCAATTATAATTCAGGTTTCCTAATATCCAGAGAAGCCACAGGGGAACATTCTAGCTTAGGAATTTACTTGTAAAGAAGTTTATTGTGACGTGTGTTTTTAGAAGTCGATGGGGAGGAATATAATACAGTGGCCAACAGTACTGGCTCTGGAGTCAGTCCTGGGTTCCCATCTCTACTTCTCTTATTAATTGTCATTTCTTTTCCAGACAGTTTGTCTTTATAAGAGGCTAAAAATGAAACACATCTCATAAAGAAATAAAATCGTGTATGTAAGCATATAGTAGGGCAGCCAGCAAGCACAGAGCACAGAACAAGCAGTCAGAGAGGAGAAAGGCAGATTTCCACTCCTGTGAGTCCCTAGGCAATCCTCTTTTATAAATACTTAGGGAAACTGAGTCTGAACTGCAGGCTCTAATTGGTTAAATAAATGAATCCAGGAACAAACAAGCAAACGTGAAAATTCACATCTGACCACTACTTCTGGTGTTCGGTCCAAATTCCATCCTTTCAGACACAGAGGATTTAGATAGGTGACCGTAAAAAATGTAAAGATTGGTTTCAAAGGTAAAATGAAAAGATCTTCCTTAGACGTTACTAGAAACCAACAAAAATAATTTTGAAAAATACTACAAAATGGTCTTTCCTCTATTGGAAATCTAAAACCCACTGCCCTCAAAAAAGCTTTTATTTCCTGTAGAAATAGGGTTGGAATGACCTTTAAGAGGTCATTCTGCCCATCCCTCCGCCTCTTCACAGAGCTGGGCTCTTCACATTACACAAGGGCTCCCCGTCTTTCCCTAACATACTCCCAGATGCATTTCTCTCGGTGATCTGTGCTGTGTTGCAGCTTTGCTGTTGGAAGTTCTTTCCAACATCAGGCTGACATTCTTCTTGCTGTTAACCGGGAGTGTGGCCTTTGCTCCATTCTGAGCAGAGACGCACCATCCACTTGTGCCGATTTAAGGGTGAACGTATCTACCCTGAACCTACACAGTGAGATCCAAGAGGAAGCAGGCGCTGTCCAGCCCGCCCGATGAACATTGATTTTTCCCAGGTGGTTCCTCTCTGTGCGCCTCCATATGCTGCTTGTGACTTTCAGCCCTGTCTTCCTTTCATTTAATAGAAACAGGGGCACACAGCTGCTTGCTTATTTCTGCCTCTTCTGTTGGTTCTGGCATGATTCTTTTCTCCCAAATGGAGGTCCCTCCTGAGTTACCTATCTTGAAATTCTCTCCACGCGTAGTGCACCTTCTGTTCCTGACCAACTTCCTTTCCCCAAAGCATGCCCCTTTGTTTCCCTTCCAGGAGGAATGATGCCCTTGGAAGTGTCTTCTTTCCTGTTGACTAAACCACTACAACTCTTTCAGAAGCAGGACCCAGCTCAGGCCTTGTTAGTGGATTTGGCATCTGTGAATTGCATTATTAATAATTGTGTATATGAAATGCCTATGGAATCCTAAGCGCCGGCCACAACTCAGGCCCTGTCCTGGTCACAGTCATGGAAATTAAACATTTATTCGGGAGTAGCCGTGACCGTGGCAGGCAGTTTTGCTTTTACAAGCTCTGTGATGAAGACGGGGCGGGCGTTCGTCCCGTCGACTGCCACAGACTTTTCAGCCATAAGGACAACGCGGTTGGCAGTGCTACTGATCTGCCACCTTTTAATGGCCTGATGATTTTAAATGATGGGCAGATAAAAATAGAGGAACCGAACATAGCCACACAAGACAGTTCTGCTCTCCCTCAGGTGGGATGTGGCTCAAGGGCAGAAGCCAAGTTAGATTGTAACTGGCCAGAAACTCACTGTCGTCTCTTTTTGCCATTACAAACATGTTACGAAAGAAACCCTGTGTTTCTGTGTCAGAATATGGACTGGATAATGGTCCCCTTTTGCTTTGTTTGAAACAGAAGTAAAAACATTTGTGAAAATGATCAGCATCATATGGTTTGTCGTTCGTACTTCAGGAGAAATTTGAACCTGTGCTTTAATTAACTTCTGTTGCTCCCGCTGCTATGTTCTCTTGCTCTGGAGCTCACTCATCCTCTCCCTTCCCCTCAGCTCTGTTTTACAAGTAACAATGTGTTATTGGTTTGGAATTGATTTGGGTGTCATATGTTGTCATTTGATAGAAAACAGTTTAGCTAAACTGCTTGACATTAGAACAGCTGGTGATGTCACTTTTGTTAATGTCCTTAACCACATTTTTAACAAAACAGCAGATGCTCATCACAAAAGCCATTTTCCTTCTCTCTCTGATTGTGTAAAGTCAGCTTCACGAAAGGCTCTGACTTGAGCAGAAATCCCAGGAGTGGTTCGCTTGACCTCAGCAGGGAAATGTTTTTTAGGATCTTGAATTCTCTGGCAATGTTGGAAACAAAAAGACAGTTGTAAAAAACCAACATTGCAAATCCGGTTTCTTCTGTAACAGAAATGCTCCGAAGATGTGCACGAAGTGGTGGCACTCAGGGAGGACAGGCTTTGTGACTGTACAGCAGCACAACAGCACAAGGAACCGTGGCGGCCAGCGGAGAGGCAGAGCTCTGCCATCCCTGGCAGTTGTGTGACGTCATCATCGCTTTTGTTTTTAAACATCTTTATTGGAGTATAATTGCTTTACAGTGGTGTGCTGGTTTCTGCTTTATAACAAAGTGAATCAGCTACACATATACACATGTTCCCATTTCTCTTCCCTCTTGCGTCTCCCTCCCTCCCACCCTCCCTATCCCACCCCTCCAGGCAGTCACAAACCACCCAGCTGATCTCCCTGTGCTGCATGGCTGCTTCCTACTAGCTATCCACTTTACGCTTGGTAGTCTATATATGTCCATGCCACTCTCTCACCTCGTCACAGCTTATCTCTCCCCCTCCGCATATCCTCAAATCCATGCTCCAGTAGGTCTGTGTCTTTTTTTTTTTTTTTTTTTTTTTTTTTTGCGGTACACGGGCCTCTCACTGCTGTGGCCTCTCCTGTTGTGGAGCACAGGCTCTGGACGCACAGGCTCAGCGGCCATGGCTCACGGGCCCAGCCGTTCCGTGGCATTTGGGATCCTCCCGGACCCGGGCACGAACCCGTGTCCCCTGCATCGGCAGGCGGACTCTCAACCACTGCGCCACCAGGGAAGCCCAGGTCTGTGTCTTTATTCCCATCTTACCCCTAGATTCATCATCGCTTTTTAATTCCTAATTTTTAGGGGAAAAAATACCCAACCTCCTCTCCCTCCCTCCCTTTCTTAACCAAGGCATTTTCTGGTCAAGCAAACACACACACACACACACACACACACATATAATGGGATTAGTTTTCTGAAACATTTGATAGTCATGCAACACAATGTGAAAAATTCCCCTGAAAGATTTCCACTAAAATGCTTTTCTATATCACAGATGTCTGGCTTTTAGGTCTTATCCCAAGTTCATTTCACTGCCTTGTTCATGAGTGTTTGGAAGTACTGTCATGAAAATCACAATGCACATTGGCTCATATGTTTGTTCATGGCCGTTAACAAGTATTTATGGAACTGTTGCTGAGTGTGGGGCAGTGTACTCTCAAGGCTAAGAGCATGTCCCCTGGAGTCTGAAGTCCAGTCATGTGGCGTCTCTACTGCTTATGAACGCTGTGATGGGGCATGACAGTTAACTGTGCTTCGGTTTCAGCAGCTTTAAAATTGGGGTGATTATGGTACCAATCTCAAAGGTCTTTCGATGGATGAAATGAGTTAACCTATGCAAAAACTAATAGATGCTAAGAGTAGTGCCTGGTGTACAGAAAGCACTAAAAAATGGTAACTGTTGTTATTATTACTGCCCTCAAAAGGTATGTTGCTGAGAAGGTATGTGCTTTCTTAACATTTTGTGATGGACTCTTTAACATCTGCTCTACCCCCTCATAATTTAGTCTGAACCATGTCAAAATTGGTTCATGAATGTGTATGTGCATGTGTTGAGGGGATCGTCCTCTTTGTATGTATAAAGCATTGGTGTACATACAGTAAATAGACAGAGATTCTGTATATCTGTGGTATTAATATTTCATGGGGGGCTTCCCTGGTGGTGCAGTGGTTGAGAGTCCGCCTGCCGATGTGGGGGACACGGGTTCGTGCCCCGGTCCGGGAAGATCCCACATGCCGTGGAGCGGCTAGGCCCGTGAGCCATGGCCGCTGAACCTGCGCGTCCAGAGCCTGTGCTCCGCAAGGGGAGAGGCCACAACAGTGAGAGGCCCGCGTACTAACAACAACAACAAAAAAGTTTCATGGGGTGGGGATGATTAGGAAAAAAAATATCTGAAGAGGCTTCTTAGGGAGGTAATAATGAAAATTAAAACTTTTGGCAAACGTTAGTCTAAAACCAGTATTGATGTTCTCCAGCTAGAGACCACCAGGAACACAGCTGGAGTGGAAAAAGCTGGGTTCATTATTCATTGCAGGAGGGAGAACACACACTACGGAGAGCCATGGGGTGTCTAAGTAAGAGCCTGGTTAAAAGGATTTGAGCTTTGATTAGGTGATTTAGGGAAGGTCCGTGGGGATGAGGTTCATTCTGGGTTGCATGCTGTCACTAAGTTGGGGGCAATTCTATAACTGGGTGTCTCGATAAATCTCTATGGGAGGGTGGGCTAGAGTGAGGCTAAAGCTGTGACTCCTGAAGAAGCACCTGTCGCTCGTATCAGCCAAGGCAGGGCAATGTTGGGGGTTTTGTGGGTTGTACAATAACCTTGTTTCTGTCTGTGCTTAGACAGAATTGTCAGATGGTCTTGTCTTACCTAACTTGATCTCAGCATGACCTTTCCTGAGGTGCTGGTGTTCTGTGAGGTTGCTTATGTCCAGCAGGAGAGCAGTGTGGCCTTGCTGTGTGCACCAGGGAGCTTCTCACACTGAGGCCTGGCTGTCAGACCAGCAGCCCACGTGTCTGGGGCCCTTTCTTTCCCTCCCTCCTACCCTTACCTCCCTCCTCCTTCCTTCCTCCCCGGAGTATTTCCATCAAGTATGCCAGGTACCGATTCAAAGGTAAGCTGGTCTGAACCCGTTTGGGTCATGGAGCAGCAAGGGGAAGCTTGCTAGGATTTCTAAGAATGAAAAGCTAGTCTGTTTTAGGAATTGAACAGGAGCACGGGGCACCAATTACTCCTGGCAGCCATCTAATCAGCATGTGGGGAACTAGCCTTAGGACAAAGCCTTCACCGGGTCTGTAGAGCAGAGAGCTCATAAGCTCTGGGGCCGTGGATGACACTGCAAGTCACTGAGCCTGCCTGATGTCTGTACTTCCTGTTTGGGGTTTTAGTGACTTTCTAGGTTCTGTAGCTGAAAACATCCTAACTAAGGGAGGCTCTTGTGCGTTTCCATCTATGAGATACAGACATATCTGAAAGGCTATATGTAAAGCAGATTGTGTTTTGTTTTGTTTTAAATCATGGACATTTAGTTCCTTTTGCAAAATAATTCTGTGAAGAACTTTTGAAAATATTTAAGTGGAAAGATGAAGCACTATTTATTCATGGGGCAATATTTTGCTCTTTAGGCCTTCTTCTCCAGGCCAGGGTTACTGTGGGACAGTTTGGTGAAGGTTTGCCACCTTCATTCTCCCTTTTCTTCAGAGCTTTCACATGCAGGCTGTCTTTGCTGCCTGCCTTTATCTCTCCACACACCATACTGCTCTGGCTTCTAATCACAAGGGCTATTATTATTCTTTCCTCAGAATATCATAGAATGTTTCAACTGGAAGGGACCTCAGAGGTCATCTAATCAAAACCCTCACTCAAAAGATGAGTAGACTGAGACCCAGGGAATTGGGACTTCACAAAGGTCAAGCACCTACTGGCAGAAAAACTGGACTTTTCCATGCTGCAAGGGATTAAAAAGACGATTGGTATGCCTGCTACCACTTCTGAATCCTACATCCTTGACAGGCATGACTAATCACTCACTGCAGTCCTCTCAGCCAGGTGCCCAGGCCGTCTTACAATCCTCAACCCTGCGCTCCAGCAACCTGTACCCAGCAATCATTGTTGGCCTATGCCTCGAAACCATTGCTGTACATGTACACTTTATAAATCAATATTTATTTCTTAATAAGGGGTAGTTATTTACGTACAGAGATACATTTTAATCATAAGTCCCATATTGAATGCTTGTGTCTTATACATCTAATATGTAACTATATAGGAAAGAAATGTAGTTTTTCTAGCATATTAAAGTACACTAATTAAGACCCAATATTACTTTTGTTGCCAAGAGGAAAGAGCCACAATGTATACATTCTGTAGAAAATATTGAAGAGGAATGGACTTGACTTTTGTAATAGAATCCCTAAAGCTTTTTTTGTTGTTTTTAATTTTTAGGATTATGTGTCTGATGTCAGGCTACTGTAATAACTGGGTATTTTTAAACAACTCCATTTTAAGACAGTTTCTTCATTTTAAGTATCTAAATGATCTTTTTTATAATGTTACTTTTTAATCTAGAAAATAGTTCTAATCTTATGATGGTTACTAAGCAACCATTAAAAAGAAATCTCAATAGATTTTTAAAGCTTCTATTTACTTAAGAGGGAGCAGTGTGTGGCTTTTGCACACTTTAAGTCTCTTGGCCATAAGTGACAGAGAGGAAGCATAAGAGGGGATGGGCTTTACCTGGGTTGTGGTTGGGATGGGACAGGTGGCCTTAGTAAATTGCTTACCTTTCATTTCTGGGATTCCACAAAAATCACAAACAACAAACTAAAGCTAAAGCATGTAGAGAAAAGGGTCCATGTTATGAGTGTTGAAGGAATCCAAAGAAAGACCCGAGAGACTCTGCTAGATTCAGGAGGCCACACCTGGATCAGTTACTTTGCTGAGCGTTGGGTGATCTTGATAGCCCAGCCTGGCTCATGACCCTCGCATCAGCCTGTGTGAGAGAAGAGTTGTATTTGACCACCTAACCAGGACCACAACAGGTATAAGAGAGGAGCAGTTCTGCAAAGGAAAAACAGAGTGTTATTGTCAGTATGGGGAAAGGATGCTGGGCCGGAAGTAGTAACAGTCTGTTGTAGGCAGTGTTGTTTCATGTCTGACTTCCCGTGTGGGGTGGTGGTGGAGGCAGGGCGTGGTGGGGGTGGTGTCCTGCTTTTGCCTCGTTTGACTCGGGATCTGTGGCTGGCTTGAAGCTGCAGGTGGAGCAATTCAGGATTTAAGGAATGGGAACATACACAGTCAAGAGAACTAAAAAGCACTGTCATCCAGCTGTAGGACTGAGATTTGCAGTTTTATACTTTAACACAACATATTACATGAAACGGGGAATGGGAACAGACCCCAAGACCACAGAGCCTTTCTTATTCTTGAAGAACCTGACTTGTGTCTGGGATTCTCTGTCACTTTTGGAAATAGTTCAGGGTGATGTTTCTGCTTTTCTTTCCACCACTGAATAGTTTCAGTATAAATTGACTTTTCAAAGAAGCAAATGTTTCATACAGGAATAAGTAAGTGTCACAGAGAGCACTTCGTAGCAGATGATGATTAATTGTGCCTTTTAATCATAGTTCCATTATGATATGAAGCAGTCATGTCATTGGATCCATTTCACTTAATGAAGGTTTAGCCCAACTAGGAGCATATTTGCATTAATGAGGCATCACAGGTTATTAATTGAAATCTAATAACAGCTTGGACTACTCTAAGTTTGCATTAATTGGAAACAGAATTGTGGATTTATTGGCAATATACTTCTTGTCATCTTAGAGAAACGATTCCTTAATGGGATATAAAGGCCATTTTTGTACCAACTGGAATTCCCGGTTCTTCTATGTTGATTGTATCTTAAACTGGAATAACCCTTCATGACTGATTTCTAAAGTGAACTTTTTGGTAAGCCTGGTACCATCCCACCATGGTCTGTTTGGTCTTTGCCCTGTTCATCAGCCAACTACTAAGGGAAGGAATATGGAATGAGGTGAGTGTGGGGCGAGGAAGGAATGCTCTTTGATGGCACGTCTGTCACTGACTCATCTCCCCAGGGAGCCCTGCCTTGGCCCCCGTAACCAAAGAAGTTCCCTTCGTTAGGCTCCATTCGTGCTTCTGTTTATTTCCTCTACAGCACTTTTGGCCGATTTTAACACCATTTGTTTATCTGCCTTTTGTCTGTTTCTCTCTAGTGTGGCATCTCTAGAGAACAGGAACGGCATCTGCCTTGTTCCTCATTGTACCTCCAGCACCGAGCGCAATGTAGACGGGAAGTAAATAGTTGCTGGATGGTTAACTGTATCCTGGCTTGGGCTGGAAGAACCTGGGGAAGGTGAATTACTGTTGAAGCTACATAATCTTTCCGTGCAGAGTTTAACCCCCCGGGGTCTAGGACAGAATGATAAAATGCTGACCTAAAAGTTATCCTCCATTCATTCTGTGCCCTTGGCGTTTCTATTCCAGAAACTTGGCCTTAGGATATTGCTGAATTTAATTGAGTCTGGATTGGTGTCCCTGAGATGGGGCGGCAGTGGGGGGCGGGGCAAGGAATAGAAAAAGTCCCTTGGTATTGTGTCTCCTGACAATTGAGTGAGAGCTGTGTTTTCTAACACTTCTTAAGTAAGAATTTTATAGAAACCAACATTCATAATAAACCTCAAAATAGAATTTCAATGTAATAATTGACACTTTCGTTAAAGCTCATAGAAACCAAACAGGCAGACTCAGCTGGGTGTAGCATTGAGGTTACAGGAAGATAATTTTAGTTGGAGTTGAGAGTCTATGCAGGTGGGGGGTAGAGGATTAGCGCTGGGAAAACTGGGACTTTTTTTTTTTTTATGGTGAATTGTCTGTGGCGCTTACTGTCCTTTCACTTGCTGTGAAATATGGGAATACGGCACGGTGGAAAGAGCTTTCAGCAGGCCATTGGAGACCCAAGTCCTAGTCTAAGCTCTCTCACTTAATAACTGAGAGACCAAGGGAAAGTCAGTTTCCTGAATCTCACCTGGAAAGCAGACATCTGTGTTGTACACCTTACAGAATTTTTGTACAGATAATCGAGGAGGATAAGTAAATGCACTTGGTAAACTGTAAGACAAACGCTAGCGATTGTTATTATCCACATGCTGGCTCAGGAGCAAGAGTAGCAGTGAGAGAGACCTTCCCAGGGGCAGCCTGGATTGACTCTTGGCTAAATAGAAGTAGCAGTTCTTATTTTTTCGTTATGCCAGACATCTAAGATTTCACCTAGCTTTCCCATGGAGCGTTCAGAAATCCACCACCACCACCGCCCCCCCGCTTTTTTCTTTTTTTTTTAACTTGAAAGTGAGCGTGAGTGATACTGAAGTTGTGCCTTAACAGCTTAAAGGTATCCACATTAAAGCAGTGAGATGCAGTGTTTTAAACTGCCCATTTGGAAATGATTTTGTTTTTAATTTTTAAATTGAAGTATAGTTGACTTGCATATTGTATCAGTTACTGGAAATAATTTTTTAAAAATCATAATGTCTCATCATAGACAACAGTGAAACTTACTTACTGGGCGTTCCCATCCCCTGCTGATGGGGTACGGAAAGCCCACGCAGTACAGATTGAAGGCAAAGCAATGTGTAGAAGACCATGTTGGTGGGAAGTTGAGGCAGATTTTTAAAAGAACTACCTTTTGTAGCTTTTCAAATCTACTTTTGCTGTGCTGCATTTGGGTTCAGAGGAATTCTTAGAAACTTCCTGTTTCTTCTCTTGATGGGGAGCCTGTTAGTTTATTCTCTGTTTGTGTTTTGTGTGAAAACTGCCTGTGGGCAGAAAACGGCCTGTGGGCAGCAAAATCCATACACGTCTTATGGATACATGCCCTGATCTTTTACCCCTCTGGAAGTGGCTATGACCTCCTCTCCCTCCTGGAGATATGTTTTTTTTTTCCCCCTCTGGGTTGAGGTATTGCATTACTAATATCCCAAAGAATGTTTTTTTTTTTTTTAGATAAGGGTGTAGTCACGTTATTTAAGATACCAGAAACCAGTTTGTGTGTATGTGTGAGTGTGTGTATACTTCCTACCAACTAAGGGATGCTTTTTCCTATTATACAGTCTCAAAATAAAATCACCTTGCCTACAAACTTTTAAATATGAAGTATGCTTGCCTTCCACTGAACACTGATGTTAACCAAGCTATGTTACGAACAGTTGCCTCTTTAACCACGTCAATAGATCTAGTAGTATTTGAACATTGGTTTATCTTTGGATCATGTATGGCATAATTTATTTATTCATTGATTCACTCATTCATTCACCAAGTATTTGTAGAGTAACTTGTATGTGCCAGGCTCCATTCTTTTTGCTATGATTCAGCAGCAAATAAGACAAAAAGTCTTGTGCCCACAGAGATTACATTTCAGTGGAGAAGACAGATAATCAACAAGTCAGCAAGGAAATAATGCAGTTGCCGATAGTGATGTGGCCTATGAAGGAAATAAAACAAGGGGATAGTGAGTGTTGGGAAGGGATGATGGTTTTGATAGAGTGTCTAGGGATGAGTTTTTGAAGATATGATATTTGAAGTGAATGCAGCAAAGGGGGAGGCCTTGGAAAGATCAAGGGGAAAAGTGTTCTAGGTGGTAGTACAAAGGCCTCCAGGTGTGAAAGCTTGGGATGTTGAAGGAACAGGAAGAAAGCCAGTGGGGCTGGAGCTTTGTGAGACTGGTAGGAATTGAGGTTGGATGCGTAGGCCTGGCCAAATTAAGTCAAGATGACCTTGCAGGCTCTGATAAGGAGTTTGCAGTGGGAAGACAGTGGGGAGCGTTAAGCAGCGGTGTGATCTGATTTGTATTGTAAAAAGAATTTCATGGTGTTCTGTGGAGAACATATTATGGAAATAAGTTTGGAAGGAGAGAGACTGGCTGGCTACAGGCTTTGGGAATAATTCAGAAAAGAGGTGATGGTAGCTTGGCTGTAATGTTACTGGTGGAGATGGTGAGAAGTGATCAGAATCTTGATGTATTTTGAGGATATTGTACCATATTATATAA
Source organism: Delphinus delphis (assembly GCF_949987515.2). Classification (NCBI taxonomy): domain Eukaryota; kingdom Metazoa; phylum Chordata; class Mammalia; order Artiodactyla; family Delphinidae; genus Delphinus; species Delphinus delphis. Next base: position 74,781,228 of record NC_082692.2, on the reverse strand, counting down.
TCCAGGAATGTGAACTAATATGATCAAGTCCTATTACACAATTATATAGTTTATATGCTGACTTTAGAACCTAAAGTTTGGCTGCTAGGACCATACTGTTCTTAAATCTGACTAAATATGTGGGGGATGGGCAGAATTACAAAGCTGTGATGACTCTCATGTCCAATCCCTTGCATCAGAGTTCTTTAGATACGTTATATTCCCACTAAAACATTGAAAAGATGCCAGTACACAGTCATCCAACTTTATACCTGACAAAATACAATATTGCCCTGTTATCCTATTATGGCCTATAGAAAGTCTGTAAGTCCGTTGCAAAGTAAATATTAGTTCATGCTGATTTATTATTAAGTTAAGCATTATATTTGCATGAGAGAATGACCAAAGCCAGATGAAATGCCAAGGTAGAGATTTCTGGGTTTCGTCCTAATGACTTACAACATTGCCGTATTCTAGTTAGGGTAGGGGCAACAGAGATTGACTTCAATATATTTTATCCCTAAAGAGAAATTACAGTGTTGTATTCCTAAAGTCCCACTTAATGCTTGAAGGTCTTCAAACGTCTGGACTAACCAGTGGGGGCATTATGGCTGCAGAGGTTCCAGCAGAAAATAATACACTTCTTTTATGATAGATCCTATAGACTTTCTTAGAGTCACTGGGGTTGGAATGGACTGGATCATGTGTCTACCTCTCTACAAATGCCTGCAGCCAGGGGACTGTGATATGCCTATTGGCATATCAGACACATTCTTGATCCCTAAGGATGGAACCCTACTTACAGACTTTGAGTAGCATTGAGTCCCCAGTTGATGCCAGGCATGTTGCTGGAGGAAGGGGGAAGGGACTCTGGGGAACAAGCGATGTTCACCACCGTGATACAGTGATAGCACCGTAGCATCCTCAGGCTGCCTGCCCTCTCTGAGCTATCCTCCAGAGACCACACAGCTCTGGACCCCTAGTTAGTGTGGCAGAGGTATTTTGCTTGAAATACCACAAGTCCTTTTTATTTGCTTTGTCCTTATAGGGGACAAAGGAAATGAAACTTAGAGATAGATAGTTCTCCAAACAGCGCAGTAGGAGAAATGCATTTTGTTTTCAACAGAGCCCATCAATGTTGATCCTGAAGAAGCATGTTGAAGAGTATATTCAATAACCCTCTCTTTCCAGTGGTTTATTGTGATCCACATACAGAATTCCCTCTTGGAAGTTGACATCGATGGAGCCTGTTTTCATAGCTCTCCTGTCTAAATCCTATTACATAGATGCCATAAAATGAACGGAGAAATGCTGAAGAAGACAAAGAAACAGCAACTTAACTGTATTCTAATTCTCACAGCAGTGGTTTCAGACCTTTAAGATCCTACTAGGTGAGTTGTTTGAAGGAGCTGGTTTTGAAAAAGGGTTTTGTGTCCAAAGGGAATATTTTACCCCATATGTCAACAACTACAATAAAAGCATTTCCACAGTGGAGGGAACCTTTTCTAGGTGGTAGAAGAGAGCCCACTCTAGGGATTACTGTTACATGTCCAAGGTCAAAAAACAGTAGCTAATGAATGCAACAGGGAAGAAGAGGTGGCAGAGTGAAGATTAGGGTCATGTTTATGCTTTGTTAAGGTTAAATTTATTTTTAAGTGAGAAATCCTACCTTTATTCAAACAGTCCATACCCAAGAATAAATGAAAATATACTTAAACAGCCCATCTTCCTCTTCTGAGCATGGGCTGTAAACTCAGGCTCTAAAAGAATCATAAGGTCTTAATTCTGCAAAAGGTAACCCTTGATTTCAGTTATCTTTTCCTGCTGGGGACCCTGACAGGAATGTGTTCTTTAGAGCCAACGTAGTATGACCTGTCAATTCAGATGCCAAGTCTGATTACTTTGCCCATGTACACAGTCTGGTAAATCTCCCTGAACACATTTTTCCACCTAATATTTGTGGTTTTAAGTAAAAGATGCTACTGTGACTATATACGATATTAGCAAATGGTCCAAAGGTGAAATTCTAACAGAAAGGCCAAGTGTACTTTAAGAGGATAAAAATAAAATACGCTGCAGCTTCCCCTCATCTGTCCCACATACCATATCTATTTCTCACTCGGTAATGCTAGGAAATGTTTATTTTTTCCCATCTTGAAGCAATTGCCTCATCGCTGATCTGTTGAAACTATTATTACATTTAACATACTTTTCCTGTATGCCATGTATTTATCCATATAGCATGCACAGTACGGGACCTTGGGTTTATTAATACACATAGTAATATGATAGTATATTGATGAGAGAACTGACATTTAGCATTTTTCTAGGGTGCCATTGTAATTGAAGGTAGAAGTTTATTTTATGGCTTGTCACATGACCATCTCGTCACTGGCAGTGAAATGTTACTATCTTAAGGTCCTCCTCTTAGTCACAGCGAGTACCATGTGTCCCTTTTGCTGCCTCTGTTAATCTGGCACACCACATACGAGGGATAGTTTTAGTATTAAATTCCTACAGGGAAGCCTCTTTATCAATGAAAACACTTGGCGATAGTTGAGTTAATCAGAGCCTTCCAGCCCTCTTTTCCACTTTCCTAATAGTGGGCTGGCTAAGCACTCCGGCACCATGATGATAGACTTGAAAAAATTAATAAATGGGCCTGGATTTGTTTAACTAATAATGAGCATTCCGGATGTCATTTCGCAATTGCTACATCCTTCCCGTGGCACGTTAAGCTATAGCAGGCATATTCTGGTAGCTGACTTGATTTAGTGGTACAGAGAAACGGTGGAAAGGTGGCCTAACTCTACGCCTCTGTTCTTGGGGAAAAAGCTCAAGTTTTCTTTGTTGTTTTCCTGCCATCTTTTTGTTGCTCTTGTTCTGTTGTTAATAAATAAACAAGAATAAATAAATAAGATTTCAAACAAAATGAAACTCTGTGGACAAGCAGTAAACAGCTATCCAGGAGAAAGCCACAGGCTTCACGTGATCCTTCTTGTCTTGGATTTGACTTAACCTCTACGTGCTCACGAGCCCAGCCGCTCCGCGGCATGTGGGATCCTCCCGGACCGGGGCACGAACCCGTGTCCCCTGCATCGGCAGGCGGACTCTCAACCACTGTGCCACCAGGGAAGCCCCAGTGCCTCACAGTTTGAGAGCAGGATATATTAGTTTCCTTCTAAGCGCAGAGCTGCTGAGGTCTTGTCTCTTGAATCATTGGTGAGACGTGTAGTTATAAGTTAAGAGTTTTTATTCGTAAAATTCAACCCGCTTTACTTGGCTGGCTGGTGAGATTGTTTCTACAAAGCTAGAGACTTCAAATCTTTCCTTTAGCTTCCAGTCCTGAAAGAGGTTTTGCAAACATTTGTTTGTTTTGTTGGAGGCTTTTTCCTCCTGGTTGGGCTCATTAATACCTTTTTGTGAGTACTATTCTGCTTTCTCGAATAGCTTTTTCTAAACAGCTTTCTCTGGTGGAAAATCCAATTTAGTTGCAAGCAATATTACCAGTTCTGCTCCTTTATTTTTCCTTCCTCATTTGAAAGAAAAATAAAAGATTGTGTGTCCAAATAGAGGTGTACAATTTATGGGATTAGCACTTCTATTAATAAATTTATGCAGCAATTGTGTGTCTTCACATTTTGAATCTATCCATGACTGAAGACAGCTTCTTTATGTTGCAAAAGCATATTTTTCTTCAAGACCCATCTCATTTTCTTGGATCTTAAGCTCTTACCCCAAATTTCCATCAAAAGTGGACACATGGTAGAGAATTCTGTTTTACGTACCCAGAGATGGAATAAATGTTGCTGTAGATTTAATCTTAGAGCTGTTGAAACTTAGATGGTCCTCATGATAGTCATCTGCACAGAGTTTCTTAGTACTAATCTTTTCTCATTTCAGATGAATTCTGCTTAATACAAATGATTTGAAGGTAGCTTTCCTGATTCTCTTTAGCTCTAAAACTGGGTGATCAGATATTTTATTCCTTGGCCATAGTGTTTGGTTCTAAGAGGGCAGATCAGAAGCCAAGTTATTTATTTAACATCTTTATTGGAGTATAATTGCTTTACAATGGTGTGTTAGTTTCTGCTGTATAACAAAGTGAGTCAGCTATACATATACATATATCCCCATATCTCCTCCCTCTTGTGTCTCCCTCCCTCCCACCCTCCCTATCCCACCCCTCTAGGTGGTCACAAAGCACCGAGCTGATCTCCCTGTGCTATGCGGCTGCTTCCCACTAGCTATCTGTTTTACATTTGGTAGTGTATATATGTCCATGCCACTCTCTCACTTCATCCCAGCTTCCCCTTCCCCTTCCCTGTGACCTCAAGTCCATTCTCTACGTCAGCGTCTTTATTCCTGTCCTGCCCCTAGGTTCTTCAGAACCAATTTTTTTTTTAGATTCCATATGTATGTGTTAGTAGACGGTATTTGTTTTTCTCTTTCTGACTTACTTCACTCTGTATGACAGACTCTAGGTCCATCCACCTCACTACAAATAACTCAATTTTGTCTCTTTTTATGGCTGAGTAATATTCCATTGTATATATGTGCCACATCTTCTTTATCCATTCATCTGTCGACAGACACTTAGGTTGAGAAACCAAGTTATTTAGAGCCCTGCTGACCACATTCCCCTGCTGTCATCTTTGCCACCATGTAATGAACCTGAGAATGAAATCAGATGGAGCAAAGCAGAAAGGGGAGGGGGAGGTGGGGACATGGGGATAGTTATGATACTATCTGAGTACCTGGATAGTGGTGTACTGGAGCTAGCTCATAGCAGCCCACAAGGACCTTCTGTTAAATTTTCAGGAATTTTGTGAGCTGGTTGATGACATGGTGGTAGCTTGAAATTGGCAAATGCCACAAATCAGCTCCCCTGTATTAAGAAAGAAAGAGAGAGAGAGAGAAAGAGCAAAAGTAATGAAGGAAGGAAGAAAAGAAAAGAAAGAATATATTGTTAAACATTTCCCAACCACCACTGCCTGGGCCCACCTTAAATAAAATCACATGACCTCTTGTCATATGAGCTAATTAGCTCCCTATCTCCCCAGCCCACCTTTATTTTACTTAAATTAGTTTGAGTTGATTTACCATCACATGTAATATGTAGCCACCCAAGTTATGGCTTGGCCAAATTTTTTTTTTTCTGTTATGATAAACATCTTTCTTTTATTTTTATGTAGAAGATAAAATGAGGGAACCAATACAGCTATTGGTTAAAAAGCTGCACACTAAAAAAAACAAAACAGAACAAAAAACTGCATACTTCTGTTGGGTTTACAAAATATCTGAAGGAAGTACTACAAAATTTCTAGAACTTTTTGATGGCTTACTGTAAGAATCTGATAGATTCACTGTCTTTGGAGAGCCTTTAAACAGCAAAGGGAAGGAACAAAAAATTTTGCTTTGTGAATCAGTGGTTACAGTGTGAGGTTAATAACCTTTTAGGGAAATACCTGGGCAACAGGGACTTCTGAGATAATAGTGACTTTTATTTCGTTTCTGAAATAAATTTGACCAGGATGAGTGTGGTTAAGAAGTTGCACGTTGGGCCAGTAATAATCGGTTGAATCAAACTGCTATGTCACGTAGGCCCATCTCTTTTATCACTTTGCATGTGTGAATTCTAAGTTTGCTTCAGTTTCTGATAATTGGTGAATATTGTGGAACAGAATGCACATCTCAAAAACTGCATGATTTTCAGGGATTTAGTTCCTTTAAATAGTCCCACAGTTCTGCTTTTAGTCATCTGAGTTAAATTTGAAGCAAAATGCATAAGAAATGCTTATATCCAGTGTTCACTGGGTTTGAATTTAATTTCTAATGATTTATGGCTGGTTATTATCATGTGTCCCACATGCCATTGTTTGAAAATCATTAGATACTATGCAAGCCCAAGTGGTGAAACTTGTACATAATTTACATACAATATGGGTGCAAAATCTGTCATCTGTTTAATTGCCAAAAGAAGAAACAAATTTTAAATTAGACAAAAAAAACCTTACATGTTCAACAGTGCAATTTCTTATAGCACTGAAGTTTGTGGATTATTTTCAGTAGAAGGTAATTCAGGGGAGGAAAACATTGTAGGTTGTCCATCTGACAATGAGAGCATAGGAATAGGATTCCCTATGTATCAGAGTTAATTAAAGGATAATGTCGGGCAATTGGACCACAATTCTTTGAGACAACCTGGATCAGTGGGATATTCTAAAATAATATCATTGGAATTGAGGTTTTCTCTCTCAACCAGTTGGACAATGTTCACAGTGTATCACACTTCTTTCCATTTACAAAGTGCTTTCCGTTTGGCAAAATATTTTTACAGACCAGTTGAAATTAGGGAAGCTTTATGTTTAAGAAAAAAATTAAAATGTCAGTCAACCCAGATAATGTTCAAGACTTACATAAAGCAAATGGTAATCAAATATATCTATCCGAATTTTGCCTGCTATCTCCTCTTAGACAAGGAGTGTCTGTGTAACCATAAGTCACTTCAGGGTACCTGTCTGTAAAAACTGTGAAAGCAAAGGGCAAATGGGTTGAAGAAGGGGGTAAAAAATACCCATCTTCCTGGGTTATTATGAATGTTACGTGAATTGAATGGAAAAATTCCTGCCTAGTGCTTAGCACATTTTCTTGCACGTCCATACTGATGAATAGGTGTTAGCTATTTTTATTGTTATTATATAGTTACCAGCCTTGCTCATGAGAATCATAAGCTATGGTTAACTAAATAAATCCCTACTGCTCCATTTACTCTGTGCACTCTGGAGAAAGCTGCCCATGTGACACACCACCTCATCTTGTATCTACACAACTGTTTGGAACGTAGGTCCTTGTGACTTTTAAATAGGCATGTATTTGGAGATTTCGATTTTTCTGTCCAACATCTTCATATACATAGCATCTCTCCTGAGCGCCAGGCACAGGGGCCACTTGTCATGCCCTGTGCTTCTTTGGAAGCTGTTGGCCTATCTCTTAAGCATATAACCTACTCCCCTGTCACATCCCGCCCTCCAGTGAATTTTGCTTATGAATTTAGAGACTGATAATCTCAAACCTATCGTTCAGTTTTGGTGGCTATCTGGGTACTTTCATTAGTATGGTGAGCAATAAGCAGAAATTTTATTTTATGTATGTTAATTATTATGGGTGTCAGAAATCATAATAGTGAGGGCCACCCGTTTATACATTGAAGCTGTGAGGATGTGTGCTGATAGGCTCTATGTTGCTTTTTATCTGGGCGTGGTAATCCATTTAGAATACATAGTTTTGGCTTATAGTTGCCAATGCGTACACTGCCTCAAGAACTGTCATTATTCGGTTATTCTATCAGTTTGCCATTGCTGCATAACAAATCACCCCAAAACTCAGAGATTTTAAACAACCACATTTGTTATTCCTTTTGTCTTTGTGTATTATCTGTGGTTTGGCTTGTATAGGCTGGGCTCAGCACAGTGGTGACTCTTCTTCACACTGCATGGTCTGATTCTGCTTCCTGTCTTTCATCTTCCTTAGACTAGCAAGCAGACTAGCCCTGTCATTTATGTCTCGTGCTTTGGCAGAGATACATTAGGGCAGGCAGAAATACTTGAGAGCGTTTAAGGCCAAGAACTGGAAATTAGTACATACTACAATTTCCACCGATATGTTAAGGCCAAAGGAAATCTTAGAACCAAGTTCAAAGTCAAAGTGCAGGGACTACATGTGGACCCAGAGGTGGTGGTACCGATATGGATGCAGAGATGGGTAAAGAATTGAGGCTAACCGTGTTATTACCATGGTTATTAATTATGTGCCCCCCAGAGATACCTTACATTTGTTGGCATTAGGTCTGTATGTTCACTGTTTCTCACAAAATCAGTACATTCTTCCTGGATATTTAGTGTATTTTAAGTTCACGGGTACTGAAAGTTGTGCTGCAGACCCAGTTTTCTGTCTTGTGTTATAAGTTAGAAAAACCCATTCCTCCTTCCTTTGTCTCTCCTTTACTCCTCGCTGTAGTATCACACTCACAAGACTTTGCTTCCAGCACTGCTGGTCACCAAAATGTGTGGAGATTTTCCCCCACCAAGCAATCCTCTGCGACATGAGCTGAGTGTCCTACGATTTACCTCAATTCTGACGCTGTCTACCTGGAGATAGTGTTGGATCCCACAGGTTACAGGCTCAGTCCCGCAAGACTGCCCCCTCCCACTTCACATGCCAATCTCAAGTAGTAGGTCCCCAGGTTACCCACAATTTCTTCCTGACTTGGCAAAATCGGAGGTTCCCATGACCTACTCCTACTTTGGATTCCATTAATTTGCTAGAGTGGCTCACAGAGCTCAGGGAACCACTTACTTTTATTTACCAGTTTGTTAAAGGATACAGATGAACAACTAGATGAAGAGGTACATAGGGCAAGGTCTGGGAGACTCCCAAGTGCAGGAACTTTTGCCTCTGTGGAGTCAGGGGTGCATCACCGTCCAGGTACATGGATGTTTGCCAACCTGGAAACTCTCCAGACCTCATTCTACGGAGATCTTTCTGGAGGCCTCCTCAGGGAGGCATGATTAATCGTTAACTCCGTTTTCAGCATTTTTCCCTTCTCAAGAGAAGGGGCTGGGAGTGGGAAGTAAAAATATTAAGCTACTAATCATGGCTTTGTCTTTCTGGTGACCAGCAGTCATCCAGGCACCCACCCATAGTCACCCCATTAGAACAAAAGACACTCCTATCACCCAGGAAATTCCATGCATTTCAGAAGCCCTGTGTCAGGAGCTCTGGACAAAGACCAAACAAAAGATGCTTCTACTGCTCTTATCACTTAGGAAATTACAAGGGCTTTAGGAGCTCTGTGCCAGAAATCCAAGGCAGATATGTATCTGTATCTATCTATAAGAATATTGATATGAATCTATATGAATATTGTGAATATGTGAATATATATATATTTTTTTTCTATTATCTCACATGTTGGATGCCAGAAAGCTTAAGACAAATTTGTAGTTGATTACACCAGCCATGGCTCTATGATTGTTACCCTTTGTCTCATTCCTACCTCTATTTTTGTCGATAACCTTTGTTGTACTTGTTTATTTAACCTTGATTCTTTTTTTCTTTTTTAAAGGATTTCTTTTAAAACTTATTTATTTATTTACTTATGGCTGTGTTGGGTCTTTGTTGCTGCGCGCTAGTTGCGGAGCGCCGGGGCTACTCTTCGTTGCGGTACGTGGGCTTCTCATTGTGGTGGTCTCTCTTGTTGTGGAGCATGGGCTCTAGGTGTGCAGGCTTTTTAGGTGCACAGGCTTCAGTAGTTGTGGCTTGCGGTCTCAGTAGTTGTGGCTCACAGGCTTCAGAGCGCCGGCTCAGTAGTTGTGGTGCACGGGCTTAGTTGCTCCGTGGCATGTGGGATCTTCCCGGACCAGGGCTCGAACCCGTGTCCCCTGCATGGGCAGGCAGATTCTTAACCGCTGCGCCACCAGGGAAGTCCCAACCTTGATTCTTACATTGGGCTATTTTGTTGTCTCTTGTATTTTTTTTTTTTTTAAATGTCTTGCATCATTTCTGGTGCAAGAAGAAATATAACTATATAAATAAAATCTGAAACAACAATTCCCTGCCACTATTCGCCATTTACCTAGTAGGTAAGGTTACAAATAATATAGTAATAGCTAGCATTTGTTGAACACTTCTTTCCTCTTCTGGCCCTATACAGAATATTTTTTTGAGCAATGCCAAAATCCATTCCCACAACAACCTTATGCGGTGTGTGCTGGCATTATCCCTTTGGAAACAAATACAGTTTATGTAACTTTTTCAGGGTCTGGCAGGTGGTAAATGCCACAGCTATGATTTGAGCTGGTGAAGGCTGGCTTTAGATCTCACATTCTTGACCACTGTTACACTGCTTCAGAATGTTGTGCTAAAAGAAAAGGATAAAAGGAATGGATAGTAATTCTTTTCTTCTTTCATGAGTCCTTGAGTCAAGTTTCATTCCTTGTTCGTCTTCTATTTTTTTTTTCTTGTGTCTCTTGTAAATATACCTAATTAAAAGGTCAGCTGCTAATGGCTTAAAAAATGCCTTTTAAACTGTGTGACACTTGGCATTCCAATCGCTATGGGTTAAACAGAAAACTTTAAGGATTTAAGCAAACGAAAATGATTTATGAATCCCCCTTACCAGTACAGATATATTGAGCACAGCTGTCCTCATATTTATGATGAGCATAATACTTCCAGGTACATTTTTTGTTTTCTTGCAGAAGTTTGGTGGTAAATGTGGAAATTAAACTGGAAAATATGGATAAATCAGCACAATTCCAAACACCTGCTCAAAACATTCGTTTTATTGACTTAACAGTTGACTCTTTAGGATGTTTTTATAAAAACATTGGCTCTAGGCAGAATAAGTATTCTCAGTGAATATATTTGTTGACATATCACTTAGAAACTACTACACTGACAGATTTTAGGAATTTTATATGAGTTTGAATGACAAGCAAAGGCCATTTTAGATGAGAGCGGCTCTTCATGTGTTTACTGGCTGATTTTGTATTTATATAATTTTAGCGATGAGGCTTTCTTGCTTTGATCTTTTAGTGTCACATTTGGCTAAATTATTTGGAAAGTCTGCAATGATTTTTTTTAGTGGGCATCATGCTGTTTCAATTCATTAATTACTATACAAGTAACATCTTTCAGAGAAACTTGAAGTAATCACTTTTTCTTCAAATCATTTGTAATTTCACAACCGTGAAAGTCTCCGAAGCCATTTTAATAATGATCATTTTTCTGTTAATCAGTTATCTGTGCATAGAGACAAGTAAAGGGCTTCTTGTGGTATTTCCTTAATTCTCTTAAGAAGGGCCGAGTGATGATCGTGTGTCTCCCAGTTGTCTCCCCTTGGAATGACCGCTTGGTAGGTCACTGACAGATGGACGTCCCCAAAACTGGGTTCCATTCTTCAGCTCCTTTTAGTAATTGCCATTTCTTCAACTAACAGCATATGTATGGTAAATGAAAAACTGTGAGTTCCTTTTGGTGGCACAAGACAGCAACCATATATGACTTCTTTACCCCATAAAAGAAATTTATTGATCAGTGGTAGCTTGGCACCCTAGATCCAGGTAGCTAATTTGATTTTGTTAAGAATCTTTATCTCTCCATTTTGGAGCTCTGATCCTGTTATGTTGGCTACTTTCTTGGTTGGATACCTTGTTTCTTGTAGTGGCCGTGGGCAGCCTGAGGCTGTCATCTTACCAGTAGCAGCAACCTCAGCAGAAAAAAAGAATCTTTACTCACGAACTCATTGCTAGAATCCCACGGAGGACTCTCATTGGTCCTTCCAGATCATGCGCCCACCTGAAACCCCAGAGCTGGGGTCAAGCCCCTCACATGAATTCCTTCCTGTGAGGGAAGTAGCTGGGCTTCCCTATAGGAAAATAGAAGTGCTATTACCAGAATGCAGGAATGGTTGCTCAGTTAACAAAAACAGTTGTCTACTACTAAATGCACAAAAATAAACTATAGGGATGTATTTTTAATTGTGTTACCAATCTATAATCTGCAATCAACCAATTTTTTTTTATATTGAAAGGTATTTAAGGTAGGGGGAATATTTTTTCTAAGTGGATGATTGATTATATTTTAATCAATTGGATGTGCATTCTGGAAAGAACTTTAGCTAGGATGTAATTCTCTACAACAGATATCTACTGAGCATTTGTTACATGCCAAGAACTATGCTGTGTTCTGGAGATAGAAAAATGACATAGTTCCTCCCTGCCCTTGACCTCCCGCCCTCGTTCTTAAGGGGATTAGTACAGAAGACAAGAACATGAGTAGTTGCAACTCCATGTGATAATTGCAGTAGCTGAGGATTGTTCAAGCTTCTTGGAAGCTCAAGAGGGATGTCTAACTTAGGCCGAGGATGCTGGTTAGCTGAGGTGATCGACTCTTCATCCTCTGGCCCCTTTTATGCCTCTCCTGCTTGATCCCTTGCCGTGTTCCCAAATGGACCCTCACTTTAGTTCTAAATCTTTTTAGCTCTCCAGTTAATCCACTGTCTGTCATGTCTCCATGCATTTAACCATACACTTGGTTTTGCCTGTTTTTTGGTTCTCATAACCTTTCATTCTGAGCTGCCTATTGGATGTCATGCTTGCTGGAGTAGTTATGGTGATTGGCCTCCAAGGAGCCTTTCTAACCTCCTTGTCTTGTGCCTTCCTCTACTGAAAAACAGGAAAGCCAATAACTACATTCCCCAGTCTCCCTTCCAGACAGGGTTCTGAATATGATCCCTTTTTTGCCAGTTAGAAAAATTTGCTTGTGTTTTTAAAGGCAGAATTGAGTCTGAGGCCTCTTTTTTTTTGCAGAATGGGGGTGGGGAACATTTAAGTTCTACTTTCTTAAAAAATTTGAATTATACAACTATAGTTGTCTTTAACTATAAGCACCATGTTACATAGTAGATCCTCAGAACCTACTCATTTGTAACTGAAAGTTTGAACTATTTTTACCTCTCCCTCTTCCTTCTCACACCCCAGTCCCTGGCAACTACTTTTGTATTCTGTTTCTATGAGTTTAGCTTTTTCTTTCTTTTTTTTTTTTAAGATTCCACATATAAGTGGAACCATGCAGTACTTTCTTTCTCTGTCTGATTTCACTTAGTATAATCTCTCCAGGTTGATCCATGTTGTTACAAATGACAGGATTTTTTTCCTTTTTAAAGTTTAATGATATTCTGTTGTATATATATACCACATTTCCTTGATCTGTTCATCTGTTCAGACACTTAAGGTTGTTTGCATACCTTGGGTATTGTGAATAATGCTGCAGTGATTATGGGAGTACACATAGCTCTTGGAGATAGTGATTTCGTTTCCCTGAGATAAATATCCAGAAGTAGGATTGCTGGATCATGTGGTAGTTCTATTCTTAATGTCTCGAGGAAACTCCATACTGTTTTCCATAGTGTTACACCAGTTTACATTCCCAATCACAGTGTACAAACAGGGTTTACTTTTCTCCACATCTTTGTGAGCATTTATCTCTTGTCTTTTTGTTTTGTTTTACTTTTCCATTTTCATGCTTTTTTTTGTTTTTGTTTTTATTGAAGTATAGTTGATTTATAATATTGTGTTCGTTTCAGGTATATAGCAAAGTGATTCAGTTACACATAAATTATATATTTTTCCGATTCTTTTCCTTTATAGGTTATTACAAAGTATTGAGTATAGCTCCCTGGGCTATGCAGTAGGTCCTTGTTGGTTATCTATTTTATAAACAGTAGTGTGTATATGTTAGGTGTGGGGTGATATGTCACTGTGGTTTTGATTACATTTTGTTGATTATTAGTGACATTGAGCACCTCTTCATGTACCTGTTGGCCATTTGTATGTCTTCTTTGGAAAACTGTCTATTCAGGTTCTTTGCCTTTTTCTTTTTTTAATTGGGTTATTTGTTTTTTTTGATATTGAGTTGTACGATGAGGCCATCTTCTTCTGTTCTCCAGTTTCTGCTGTTCTCCAGTTCTGGCTAGAACATTGGGGGAAACATTGGGTTTTTTGGCAGCAGTGTTTTCAGCATCCAGTCTCTAACTTCGGGGTCATTGAAAAGCAAAGCATGGGGCATCTATTTCTTTGCCGATATGGTTTTCTTATAAATCCAGATGTGTTGATGACAGCAGCCCTCTGAACCCTGTTCACGATACTGGCGATATATTTCTGACGTCAGTGGTTCTGTCAGTGGCTTCCTGATTTTCCATCTTCCTAATGGTCGCAGAAGTAGCAGCACTGCTCTTTAGTCATTCTGGATGTCTTCCCAGAGACATTGATGTAACCCATCACCTTGTTCTATCTCTGTTTTGAGCAGCTCAACTCTGACAGATAAAACCACTCACCTCCTCTGAGCCTCAGTCTCTATCCAAAACTTGGAGATTGCCAAGCCTGACTCTTAAAGTTTTTCACAAGAATGCACTGAGGAAAGGCATGTAGGAAAGTTAGTCAGTGAAAGGCACCTTGGGGCAAAGGATTGCTGTTAGCTAGTTTGAACTTGATGGTTTGTCCATTAGGTGAGAAAATTTCTCTCTACAAGAAATACTGTTGAAATCAAGAAAAATGTTTTCCCTCATCTTCTTAGAGGAGGAGAGAAGGTGTCTTTTTTTGCTTCTTTTTTTTTTCGGTTTTGTTTTGTTTCTTGGATTCCATATAGCTCGCCCTTTCTCAGCCATGACCACATAATGCCAGATTCTCTTTCTTTGGCATCTAGTCACTCACTTATGTGGTTCACATGTTGTGTTCAAATACTTAACAGCAATCACTCTTCATGGTGCAGGACTCTGGATTGGATAAATGTAACTTTTGAATTCCTTTTCATCAGTTGAAGAGTGAAATTTTCATAGAGCCCAAACCTCTATCCCACTGTGGAATAATTAAGCAGAGAACTTGGTTTTACAGTGAAAGACCTTTGATCTAAGCCACTAAGAATGTGAACCGAGTTTCAGTCTTCTTATCTTTAAAATGGGTATAATCATCGCTGCCTCACAAAGTTGTTAGGAGCATCAAGCTACACAATAGGAAAGTACTACACACACGTGGAATTCATACCAAGGTGGAGGTGATGGTTAAGAAAATGTTTGATTAAGTCAGTGGTCCAAAAGATAGGATAAACAGATAGCCATTCTTTTATTTCCATTGATATCAATCAGGGTCTCTCATGTACAGACATTGTTAAGATATTTGTGTACGTTACATCACTTTATCTTGACGATATGCTCATTACATAGATATTCCTGTCCCCATTTTACAGGTGAAGATGTTGACTCAGTGTAGCTTGTCTGCATTGAAATTGACTTTGTGACTCTAGTTTCCACCTTCTTTCCTTTAATTATAGATCCAAAGGCCTCAGATTTCCTGAAGAAGTTTCAGGTATTTTCAACTACAAGGAGACAGTGCCTGACAGAGATAATATTTAGGTTTTTATCTGGTACTCCTTTAACCCACTCCTAGCTTCAACTCTGTTAGTATCGGTGCCCTGGTTTAGCTCCATTTAAATCATGCTATCAGCCCACATCTCAGTCACGGGATTGCTGAGACAAGAGTGATTGACAGCTAGCTACTTAATCATATCCCTTCCAGACTGGGAGTCAGGGACATAAGGTGTTTTTTCAGTCTAACTCACACCTTAATTATTATTATTTTAAGTTTTGTTTAAGCATGAAAATACATCTGTCTCACTGAGATGGGATTTTAGAAGCTCTTATAAAAATGCCTTTTGCGTTCCAAGGGGACTCCTGCCCCCCATTACCTTCACTTTCCATTGTGAAAGGAAATGAGAAGTAAGTTCAGTTGTTAAAATGTCATTAATTACCCGTACCAGGTGGCTGTACCATCAGGTGGGAATTCTTTAAAAGGAAACCATTCTGCCCTGGGGAGTCAGAGTACCATTTGGGAAAAGCTGCTTCAGTGTTTTCTTAATTGTCTTTGTTGTTTCTGTGCATTTAATGAAAATGTAATAATTTGTTAGCTCTCACTACCTGTGTATTTTGAAATAGAAAATTGTTTGAAATACAATTTCTATTTCAGGCGGATTCTTAACCACTGCACCACCGGGGAAGTCCCAGGATACTGTATTTAAAAAAAAAAAAAGTTCCTAGTGAATATTTTTTCTAATTAGAACAGATGACATATTAAACTAGAGGTGATATGATACATCTTATCAAGTCACTGGGTTTCATTTGCCTCTTGCTATTGAGTTTTGCCCTTTTTTGTTGTTTTTTTTTTAAATCAATACTGTTACTAGCCCATAGAGCATATTTGTGCAAAATGAACATGCACACCCTTTCTGGGGAGACACAGCCCCGCACTAAGGTGCATGGCCTGATGAGGGGCCCAGCTGGATATCAGCTCCTAACTCATCTCATGGGCCGGCACAACTGCATGTTACAGCCGCCGGTAATAAACGTTCAAGGTAATGTGTGAGTTAGACGGGACAGGAACATAATTTCTGCACTTGTCTGGCATTGGGGTTGTGTGAGGGTACCCTGAAACCAAACCCTCTGTAAGGACAGACCTTGATAATGCCTCGGCCTTAATGAAGCAGCGTCGTGGGCAGGTTTGGGTTAGAAAAAAAGAGGAAGTTCATCCTCAGTCAGGAAAGGTGAGACGCGGCGGCTCCAGAAAAAGCCTTGGCCTCGAGCCCTCCAGTTGCTTCCCTCTCTGTCCTCCTCCTGCCTGGCACTGTTGGAGATGTGCTGATGCAACAACACAAGTAGCGGCAAGAGGTGACGTTTGTTGGACTCCTGCTGTTTGCCAGGCAAACCACCAACAAAGAAAATATATATCCCACCTTGACTTGTGCCAGATACAGGAGGTTCAGTGATGAGCAGATCTAGCGCAATCTCTGTCCTTGACCTCGTGGAGTCTGAACTTAGTAGAGGAAATGGACAAGGAACCAGACCAATAAATATATATTACTATGAATGATGAAAAGTTTTGTGAAAAGAGTACAGGACGCTGCAAGAGCAGAGTGTTGGGTGGGGGGTGGAGGCCAGCTTGGATGGATTTAGATTTTTGAGCCACTCTATCAGTAATAAGAAAATGCAGGAAACAGATACTGCTTTGCTCCCAAGTCCTTCCCCTGGAAAACTCTAAAGAGTTCCAACATTAGCAAGTGAGAAAATGAACAACTTAACTTCAGAGAAGTCACCGTAGCCAAGGTGTTGGTATCTCTGCCACGTCTTTTGGGGCTGTGTAGGCTCCTGCCTTGGAGACCCCTGCCCACTGCCAACACCCAAGATAGGAAGCTCTGGCAGGTGTGGGGTGGTCGGTTTTCCTTTCCCAGTACCAAGAAATCCGAGTTGGGTTACTTCATATAAAACCTCGCCTCCTCTTCGCACATGTTGAAATGTCTGTGCTCTTCTTTCTGTGATGAGGGAAGAGGTTTGGAAAGGATGAAGTTTGCAGCTATTCAAGTAAAGGTTTCTGATTAAAACCCCATTGTAAATGTTTCACAGATATTTGAATTGAATTGATTTGTTAGCTCCAGGCTGTGGGGACAGAATCTGGGCTTACCTGTTTGATCTGCACGGTTTTCCCCCTTTAAATAGATGCTTTGCTTGATGTTCAAGCATCCTCTCACCTATGATCTTATACTTATGCTATTTGCCTGGTCCCCGGAGGCATTTGGAGGATGCAGCCCTTTATCGACACAGCCCCAGGTGCTGAATTCATTCCTTTGCCTGTGTTCCTGGCAAGGAAAAGACATCACCAGTAGCTGTCATCTTTGGAATCTATCCATCTCTTCTGAAAGTATTTTACCTTTTGGCTCCTGTGGCACTGTTTTCTCTCCCCTTTTGTCTTTCTGACAATGCCTCTGACTAATTCCTTCTTTTTCCTGGTTCCCATTCTTCTGTTCTCAGCTGGGTATTTCCTTCCTCCGTAGCCTCCTGTTTCCTTCTGTCCTGTGCTACCTCCTTGCCTCCCTCTTTCCTTCCTGTCCATCATCCCCTTCCCTTTTCTTCTCCTTTACTCCACTCCACCCCACTCCACTCCATTTCATGTTCGTTGAGTGTGTACTTGATGAATACCCTAGGGTTGGTAGAGTGCATGTCCATCTCTCTTCTCTCCCTGGCAAGAGAGGTTGAGCAGGAACCTACTCCTGCAGAAGTAAGACCTTGTAGGCCCTATAAATCTAGGTCGGGCTCGGCTGCATGTGTGTGTGTACCTGAACACAGTTATTGGATTGCAGTAGGGTGTATTGGTGTCCTTGGAAGAGGAAATAACTTTTCAACAATTTGGGCGTTATTTCCATGTATGATTTTGTCATTTACAAAAAATCACATGTTGGATGTTTTCATTTTTTAAATTGTATAAAAATGTAGGAGATCAATTGATAGGAGAATGTGATACAGAAAAAATATGTAACCTGAGACTCAGGCTACCTGAGTTCCAGCCTCAGACTCATGGTTTTTCATTTGCAAAGCTAGTTTACTCTCTGAGTCTCATTTTCCTTAGTGATAGAATGGAGATAACACTGGTGCCCATTTTGTGAAGTTGCTGTGAGCATTAGGTGATAATCCCATACAACACTTCGTTTGATGCCTGACACATGTCAGGTACAGTTAGACGTGGTCTTGTTTTACCCTCCAGTTTTACAAATGGGAAAGCCAAAGACAGTATCACATGGCAGCTGGTTAGAGGCAGTCCCAGACTTGGATTTTTTTAAAGCTTCAGTGATCGCTCTGCAG
Organism: Delphinus delphis; assembly: GCF_949987515.2. Classification (NCBI taxonomy): domain Eukaryota; kingdom Metazoa; phylum Chordata; class Mammalia; order Artiodactyla; family Delphinidae; genus Delphinus; species Delphinus delphis. The sequence continues at coordinate 74,763,002 of NC_082692.2, read as the reverse complement.
GGTTCCTTTTCACCTTTTCCCTTAGAATTGATTCCGTGGGGAAAAAAAGAACTTCTAACAAATGTAGCAGAGGAATGGCATATCACAAAAATACATAGACTGAATTTGGATATTGAGTATGTGTGTGTGAGAGAGAGCAAAGTATGGAGAGACAGAGAATCCCAGAGAGAAATAGCAGAACCCCAGAAGACACAGAAAAACAGAGAGAGAAGGAAAGTGTGGACTGGGTAAAAAGAGGTATGTCTTTTGAATGGATATCTAAGCATCATTAAGAAGATGAAGCAGATAAACATTTTGAGTTCAGTACATTTTATAAAAGACATAGTAGAGGTTTCTAAGACCCAAAATTCAAGAATGGGCTGGATAGTAATCTCAGAGGGTCTTATATATATCATTAATTTAAATTTGATGCCAAAAGAAACGTTGAAAAGTTTGGGGTGGGAAAAACAGGCACCAAGGATGAATAAGGCATAATAAAAAATAATTACATTACTTTAGATTACACATTTAAAGTGTCTTAAACATCAAGAAACAAGGATGAGAAAAATGGCATGGATTTAGACTGACTAGGAAAATAGAGTTGACTCTTGAACAACAGGGATCTGAACTGCATGGGTCCACTTATATGCAGAGTTTTCCAGTAAACATACAGTCAGCTCTCCACATCCGAGGATTTCACATCTGGGAAATTTCCATCTGCGGTCGGTTGAATCCTCAGATGTGGAACTTGCAGATTCGGAGGGCCAACTGTATGCATTGTCCGCACCATTTTATACAGGGACTTGAACATCTGCAGATTTTGGTGTATGGTGGGCTCCTGGAGCCAGTCCTCCATGGGGATACTGAAGGAGGACTGTAATGTGATTGTTCAAACCAGTATAAAAGTAAATTTACTACTTACGGTAGAATTAGGGCATCTCCCAGTCCTTTATATACATATTATATTACTTGAAAGAAAAAGAATTAGATGGTGCTTTATTAAGAGACTGGGAATGTGAACAGGAATATGTAGTCTGGGAAAGTTTACAAGTTGGCTTAAAAAAGCCTCCCACATGTGGGTAGCAGAGGGTCATAAATACACATATGTATGTAACACATTTGTTGAATTCGTTCAAAGGAGACTCCTTGTCAGAAGCTGAGGATCTAGAAACGAATTTGTGTTGTATTTAGAAAGGAGGAGAGGAAAAGAGGATAGAGTAACTGGAAAGGGAAGGTTTAAAATCGGTGAGGTGTTCAAAATGGCAGCAGAATTATATTGTGAGGAAGTAACTAAAGCAATCCATCCAGGGACCCAGCAAAATGAATGTCTACTATGTACAAAGAACTGTGTTAGAGGTTTTGAGGGATATGGAGGTCGAATAACCATGAAACTTGCCCCAAAGAAGCTTTTAGTCCGATCAGAAAGATAGCATTCGTGCATCTGTTTATTTGTGTAGTGTTCATTAAGCATACATAAATGGACTGTGTTATTCCTGTCAACCCTAATGGCAGACATTGCTAATCAAGCCCAGCACTCTTTCCACCTGATCCTCAATTAGTATGGTAACCAGTTGGCTGTAGAATAATTATTATTCCCCTCCTTGCACTAGGTCCTGCTCTGCCTTAAAGGCAGACATGGTGTTTTTTTTTTATTATAATATCCTGAACTCCTACCAGAGTAACCAGTACCCAATAAATGCTCAATAAATATTCATTTTATTCATTGAAGTAAAACTTACCTTCTTATAGCCATTTATTCTTATTGTATATTAAATGCTTATATCAACAGTGACCCTTAGTTTACTTTGAACCTGTGTGGTGCGTGTGTGTGTGTGTGTGTGTGTTTCGGCAGATCCAGACATATAGCTACATCTGCAAAATTTAACAATTTGAATAGAAAAGTCAAAGTTGTTTTTACTGGATTTGTGTAGCTCCACAAGGCTATTAGGGTATACTTATTTAAGCATAAAGAGTAAAGCATGTATGATTTCTAGAGAGTGACTTAGTGTATATGTGATCTTGCTGAATAGGAATGAGGGTCATATCATGATGTCACAGAGACTTTATTAACAACTCATAGCTTTGTGAAGTTGGAGAACATCTCCAGGGCTGAGTGGGAAGAGGGAGGAAGTTACTTTAATCACTTGCATAAGCCATTTATAGTCCTGTCGTCGTCTCTGTCATAAAGATTATCACTTAATTATAAGATAACATGATTTGCTATTTAGTTATCAGAGATAGAAATGCACAGGCTGGGATCAAAGTAGAAATCAATTTTCAAAAGGTCTGGGTACTAATTAATAAAGTTCATTCATCTGTGCATCTGTCAGACCAGCTTGGGTTAGGGTGTCTATTTTAAAAACATTAGATGAGCTGAGTTCTCTGACTTCTAGGTCAGAGAGGATGACCATCTTTAAATCCAGAGGGATAGCTCAGGCAAGGGGGAGAAAGTGCCTGATCGCACCATTGACAGTCTCATCGTTCTCAGTAAAAATTTATTGAATGAATAACATGTCATAGGTAGTTGGATTAAATTGTGTTTCTTAAAACCATTGTTTCCTTAGCATCTCCCATGCGCTAAGTGCTATAAAGCCTGGAACAATGAATGAGGCTCAACTGCAGTCCTCCCAGGTATCCACAATGCTTCCGTTTTGAAAGTACTTTATATGTATATATTTTCATTAACTTGTACCATCTCCCTCTAAAGTAGGATTTATTATTCCCATTTTATGGAGAAGGAGCCCTAAATTTTGACATGTCCGAAGTCATACAGGGAGGGGAGCGGGAATCCAAACCCTGGCTGCTAGGATCCTCACCTCATGCATCGTTCTATCCAGGTTCTATGACTTTTTGAGGTCCGAGTCTTAGAGGGGCTACTGGATATCCCCACAGAATGGAGTATTGATCTGATTCAGCATGCTTTTTCTTTTTTCACCTCATGGTTGAATGAATTCAGTATATACTATTGTAGGGTTTTTTTAAGCTGTATTTAGCCCATTATTCCCATAGGGGATACCCATGCGAATCATATGGGAACGTACTAAAATGCAGAATTTTGGGAGTCTCCAACAGGTAGACCAACAGGTCTACTCTGTTGGGTTAGACCCCTCGTAGAGTCCTCATGGGATAGGGTAGCCATCCCGACAGTGAACTCTGCTTTCATGAATCCCTGTTGTAACTCAAACTCCTCCTTTTACAGGTGAAAGAAATGAAGCCCAGAGAGTCAGAGTGACTAGTTCAGTGACACAAGGCTAGTTGGTGTCAAACACAGGTCTTGGTTTTGTCGATATATAAAATCAACACCAAATAAGAGTTAATACTCTCTAAAGTATATAACCTAAGAATGGGTGCATAAAGCTTATTTGGCTTAAGTGCCCTTTTGTAGATGTGCTTCTGATAGCTAAGTGTGAATTAGATGACCCTTTGAGCAGGGAAGATGCACCCTAACAAGAGGTAGGGATGTAATGCATTTAACAAAGTGAAATGCTGCTCCTCACATCTACATTATTTTCAAAAGCACGATAATAGAGCTGCCTAGCAGCCTGTTATTGCAGATGAGTGTAGGTTGGGTTATAAGAATAGGTACCCAAAGATGTAGAAAGGCACAGTCATGAGTGAAAACAGAAGATTCTATTTTTGTTTTAAGGTAGACATTTTATTAATGAACCTAATTTTAGAGCTGATACTTGCTAGCTCAAAAATAAGCCTTCAACGACAGGATGAACACTGGGACTATTAAAGACCTCTAATCTCCACACTGGTGTCATATCTCTAGGAGGTCGATAAATTGTTCAGAAATTTTTGATGAATTTCTCTTGATAGAACTGAGAACTTGGACAAAATTGAGTGGCTGATAGGAGCATACTCATGTAACAAATGTTTGAGTGTCTCTCATTCCAGGTCAGATCACTCCTGAAGTATAACGATAGATTATAAATTGTTTTAACAGCACTTGCGATGACCTGCTTAATCCATGGAACTTAAAGTGGGAACTGACGTTGTTTCATGGTTAGGGAGATGAAGTTGACAAAAGAGGATTTCTTAGGGAGCTGCTGGAGCAGTTACAAGAGTGACAGGTGTTTCTCTACTGATCATTTGAACATCTATTTTAACAGACTCTGTATTGGTATTAAAATATATTAATTCTTTATTCTTTCAGTGTAGGCAATAATATTTTCTGTGATTTATTCCATGAGTCTGAGTATATGGCCCATTTGATTTTCTTTTTGTTTTGTTGTTTTGCCAAAGAGCTTTTGCACATCCTCTCGCCAAGCTTGTGTTTACTGAGTTTATTCAGTCTCTTATGGAGAAATAATTCAAAGCCTGTTATTAAGACAATGGCTTTGACTTTAGCATGAGTTTATAGTTTTCAGCAAATGAGCCAACCATATGTTAAATCAAATTTAACATCCATTATGAAACACTGAATCATACTTTATATCTCAGTAATGATAACAAATGATCGCTTATCTCATGTTCTTCTCGTTTGTACTACTTCTCATCCATCTTGCTACTATTGCAAAGATTTATTAAATGAACAAGTATCCAACTATAACTGTTAATATTAATTGCATCTTCTTCTGTTTTCTCTTGCGGACTTCCGTTTCCATGCTTGCTTAAGCCCACTTTAATGTAGGTTTCAAAAGTAATAGTTTTTCTTATTCTCAAATGATAATTAACAGAAAACTAGTAAGTTAGCAATAAAATTATTTCCAGGAAACTCTGCAATTAGCAGCCCATTACAAGGCGGAGGATTTGCTGTGTGCTTGGCACTAGAAGCGAAGATCTCTTTTCACTAGAATGAAACAGTCGATTTTAAAACTCTGGAAACATTTTAGTTCCCTTATGACTTAAAATTGCTACTTGTGCAGTAAAAATTTAAACCACTTGAGTAAATTTGTAATTTAATCTTTAAAGTTTAACTAACATTTATTCTTCCTAAGTGCTTTCAGTTGGTGTAGATTTTGAGGAGTTGCCGCTCCCTTTTCGTAAGACTTCACTGTGGGTCTTTAACTCAACAGCTTCCAAACCAGTAGCTTCTTCCAGGGCCCCATTTCTGGGAAAAGTTCCACCATATCGTCACTTCTCTCAGGCTCTGAATACAGGTCCCTGCCTCTCCTTTATGTCCTAAATTGAATGTTTTCAGGTACAGCTGCTTTTTCCTGTGAAATGGTCTCTTAGATGTTTAAACTTCTCCTGTGATCTTGTTACCAGACTCTTTTTACCTATAACCCCTAGATTTCTACCCCAACCTCTTGGTTGAGTTCCAAGACATTTGTTTTTCTTGAATCCATCCTGCATTCCTGGTGAAACAAATCTTGCTCAGCATTCGTGTTTCCTAGCTTTAGTGCATGAACTCAGATGTGCCTTGAGGGCAGGGATTCAACACAGACTTATTTCATATTACCCCAAATTCCTGCTTTGCATGAGATAACACCTGTCACAGAATTTTATCTAATGAGGTGGTTGTGAGCAAAATTTCTTTGTAAATAGTAAACATCACTCTAATATAATGTATTATCTTTATTGGGATCATAATAATACAAGTGACCATTTACTAAATTGCTTCTGTGTGTTCAGTGTTTTATATCTATTTACCTCTAATTCTTGTACCAACCCCAAGAGGAAGAAATTATTCCTGCTTGGAGTGAATGCTTCTTTGTAGAGGAATTAGGAGTACGATACAATTGACAATCATCTGCTTCCCTGTAACATCTCTTTTACTATCTCTGTGTGTTAAATTATTTTTTTTTTAGCTGCAGGTTGTTTTGGGTTTTTTTTTTTTTAACTTTTTTGGGTGCATTTCTGTCATTTCCCCTCTCAGAACTTAAGGTCCTTTAGGTACCCTGGTTTCTATTTATAATAATACCTAGGAAGGCAACTTACACTTAGGCATGATAAATGATTCTTGGTTTGAGTAAATAGTAAAATAAAACTAAATCTTTATATATATAATTTTTTAGCTGACCAAAGATACCAAAATCTGACCAGACTTTTGAGAAGAACTAGGAAAAGAGGCTTGGGGTTTGGGAGGAAATTTCAATTTAAAGGGGGAGTTTTTTGTGAGATACTTCATAGACTTAGAACCATAAAGTATCAATTGCAGAGGGATGGAACAGGGTCACATGTATTTCATGTTGCAGGGCTGGGACTCAGAAACAGAACTATGGCTTCAAATGGGAGGGTGCAGGGGGTAATGTGTTCTTTTCTCAGTAACCCAGGTGACATGAAGCCATGAAATGAACTCTTATTCACACTACCTAATTAATCCCTTGGCGGGGGTGGGGATGTATTATTACGGAGGGTGAAAGAGCAGGCTGATGAGTTAGTGCCTCATGGATGTTTTTGCCCTCTTCCCTACATCACCTTGGTCTCAGTGTCCTGATCTGTAAGGTGGATATAAAACTTACCCACAGGAATGTTGTGGGCATATAATAAAAATGCATGTAGGGCTTCCCTGGTGGCGCAGTGGTTGGGAGTCCGCCTGCCGATGCAGGGGACGCGGGTTCGTGCCCCGGTCCGGGAGGATCCCACGTGCCGCGGAGCGGCTGGGCCCGTGAGCCATGGCCGCTGAGTCTGTGCTCCGCAACGGGAGAGGCCACAGCGGTGAGAGGCCCACGTATCGCAAAAAAAAAAAAAAAAAAAAATGCATGTAAAGTACTTAGAATAGTGGTAGGTGGAGATCAAGGACTCAAACTGCTATTATTTTTATAATTATAACATATTAATATATTATACTTATTAGTGAGTATATGTAATTCACATTGACTTATTTAGTAGCATTAATACATAACATATAATTACTACTCCTAATAATGCTGGACCCAGGCCTCTGCCTTCTTGCAGATGTGATTGCTAAGCCTAGTGAACCATCATAGGGGTAGCTTAAATTGCCAGTTTTAATTGGTTTAGTGAAGATCTGATCAATGGTTTAAAACAAATACTGCACATCATACACAAAAAATTTCAAGATTCTTTTATATCCTTTGAGGATTTCTGGAGGTGAGGTAGATGAAGAATCCTTAAGAATCTCCTAGGATTTTAGAAAGAAAGATTTTGAAAATTGCTGTGACAAGGAGAAGGCAACTTCATTTAAACCCTATCATTAAACGTAAATGAAAATCTAAAGGCAAAATCTGGGAACTGCTGTGTGAAGATTGATATATGGTAAAGCTTATTTGGTGCTCTGTAAACAAGTGGTAAAAATCATCTAGTTGAGTTATAATTAAGGCAAGAATTGATAAGCTGAGACATTGAGCACCCACCACCCCCTTTCTAGATCCTACAGAAGGAGAATAGGTACCTGTCTTGAAATTAGACAGTTACCAAAGTTCGGCGCAATGCTAAAGATGATACTGTATTTTCTTAAATAGGCTGTCCGCATACTTCCTTACAAAAATTTAGAGTGTTCCCCATCTGATCCACAAGTAGGCTTACATTCTCAACCCTACTGTAAATTTTTATAATCCAGTCCATGCTTCTGCCATATTCTTAATCAAATAGGAAATTGCTTCCCTGGGTTTGGCCAAGATTGAGACAGAAGATTGTGCATCATCAGCTTAATATTATATAAAATTATGTCATTCACAGTGGAACCCAATAAAAATCTGCAGGCGCCCAGCATGGGACTAAGAATTTCAGCTCAACGAAGTTGTCCTTATAATATCCTTAACCTGTGGTCACCTGGCTTTAGCATGTGTTATGGCTTTGTTAAACATGGTGTGTTTACTCAATACCCACTACGTGCAGCTCACTGTGCTGAGCTCTGTGGAGGAAACTAAATCGATTCAGACCAGGTTTCTGCTGTCAAGAAGCTTATCGTCTGTTTGGATAGACAGATGGCACACACGTGGCGCAGCTTTGGGCTGGTACAGGCTGGTGGTCTTCCATGCGATGAGAATGCTGAGGTGGCAGACTTTGTTTTTGATGGGAGGACTGGAAAAGTTTGATGGACAGTGTGACTTTCGAGCCAGACTTTGAAAGTTTCCACTAGTAGAAATGTATCAAAAGGCTGTAAAATTCTGGAAATAATAATTGGACTGATTAACCAGGGAAGAGGTAAGTGACAGCTTTGAGACTGGAAAGGAAGAGCAGGGACAGATTTCAGAGGATCTTAAATGCCATCTGGGGGGCTTTGGACTTGATTTCGAAAGCCCAGGGAAGCCACCAGATGTTTTAGAAGAGGAAGTAACAGGATCAACTATGTGTTTCATGAGGATAAACGTGGCCACCCTGTGGTGGGTCGGATTGGTGCTGCAGTAGAGGGAAAAGTTGAAGTATGAAAATTGAAAAGACTGAAAAGATAGAAATGGAGTCACCAGTACTCAATGAGAGATGCTGATGGTAGGAGGCGGGTCTACACCAAAAGTTCATTTCTGGGTTTCTAGCCCAGGTGAGTCTTGATTTCCTTAACTAAGACACTGACAATAAGCCATACAGAGGTAGAAAATTAATACAAAGCCTTGTTTCAGAGAGATGATACATGTGTATAGCACATACATGTATATACACACATCACACTTCCTTGATTTTGTGATGTTGTTGGTTGTAAAAACACCATTGATTGCATAATATTTTGGAAAAAAGAAATGCTACCATATTAAACACCTAAGTCAATTATAAGATGCATTTCCCTTTACTTACGTTAAAAATGTAAAACTAAGCATCTTAAAATTTAGGAAATAGGGCAATGACCTTTCAGTTATTAATAGTTACTAACTTCTAGTTTATTGGACAATCAAATAATTATAGCTGGTACAAAGTTACTAATGTTAGAATTTTACCATTTTTTGTATACTAACTCTCTGTGACCTTGGGAAAGTCCTTTCACCTCTGAGGGGTGGGGAGAGCATCAAAGATTCTGAAGTGCATTGAAAAAACAACACTATAGGAAGCCCTTGATGTTATCATACCTATATTAAGTCATTCACCCCTTAACACATCCCATCATTAAAATTAAAATGAAAGATCATCAAATGTTACCTGTATGTGAATTTTTTTTTTAATTTTTGAATTTTATTTTATTTATTTTTTTATACAACAGGTTCTTATCACTCATCAATTTTATACACATCAGTGTATACATGTCAATCCCAATCACCCAGTTCATCCCACCACCATCCCCACCCCCCTGCGGGTTTCCCCCCTTGGTGTCCATACGTTTGTTCTCTACATCTGTGTCTCAACTTCTGCCCTGCAAACCGGTTCATCTGTACCATTTTTCTAGGTCCCACATACATGGGTTAATATACGATATTTGTTTTTCTCTTTCTGACTTACTTCACTCTGTATGACAGTCTCTAGATCCATCCATGTGTCAACAAATGACCCAATTTTGTTCCTTTTTGTGGCTGAGTAACATTCCACTGTATATATGTACCACATCTTCTTTATCCATTCGTCTGTCGATGGGCATTTAGGTTGCTTCCATGACCTGGCTATTGTAAATAGTGCTGCAATGAACATTGGGGTGCATGTGTCTTTTTGAATTATGGTTTTCTCTGGATATATGCTCGGTAGTGGGATTGCTGGATCATATGGTAATTCTATTTTTATTTTTTTAAGGAACCTCCATACTGTTTTCCATAGTGGCTGTATCAATTTACATTCCTACCAACAGTGCAAGAGGGTTCCGTTTTCTCCACACCCTCTCCAGCATTTGTTGTTTGTACATTTTCTGATGATGCCCATTCTAACTGGTGTGAGGTGATACCTCATTGTAGTTTTGATTTGCATTTCTCTAATCATTAGTGATGTTGAGCAGCTTTTCATGTGCTTCTTGGCCATCTGTATATCTTCTTTGGAGAAATGTCTATTTAGGTCTTCTGCCCATTTTTGGATTGGGTTGTTTATTTCTTTAATATTGAGCTGCATGAGCTGTTTATATATTTTGGAGATTAATCCTTTGTTGATTCATGTGCAAATATTTTCTCCCATTCTGAGGGTTGTCTTTTCGTCTTGTTTATGGTTTCCTTTGCTGTGCAAAAGCTTTGAAGTTTCATTAGGTCCCAGTTGTTTATTTTTGTTTTTATTTCCATTACTCTAGGAGGTGGATCAAAAACGATCTTGCTGTGACTTATGTCAAAGAGTGTTCTTCCTATGTTTTCCTCGAAGAGTTTTATAGTGTCTGGTCTCACATTTAGGTCTCTAATCCATTTTGAGTTTCTTTTTGTGTATGGTGTTAGGGAGTGTTCTAATTTCATTCTTTTACATGTAACTGTCCAGTTTTGCCAGCACCACTTATTGAAGAGGCTGTCTTTTCTCCATTGTATATACTTGCCTCCTTGTCATATATTAGTTGACCATAGGTGCGTGGGTTTATCTCTGGGCTTTCTATCTTGTTCCATTGAACTTGTTTTTGTTTTTGTGCCAGTACCATATTTTCTTGATTACTGTAGCTTTGTAGTATAGTCTGAATTCAGGGAGTCTGGTTCCTCCAGCTCCGTTTTTTTCCCTCAAGACTGCTTTGGCTATTCCGGGTCTTTTGTGTCTCCATACAAATTTTAAGATTTTTTGTTCTAGTTCTGTAAAAAAAAAAATGCCATTGGTAATTTGATAGGGATTGCATTGAATCTGTAGATTGCTTTGGGTAATATAGTCATTTTCACAATGTTGATTCTTCCAATCCAAGAACATGGTATATCTCTCCATCTATTTGTGTCACCTTTGATTTCTTTCATCAGTGTCTTATAGTTTTCTGCATACAGGTCTTTTGTCTCCTAGGTAGGTTTATTCCTAGGTATTTTATTCTTTTTGTGGCCATGGTAAATGGGAGTGTTTCCTTAATTCCTCTTTCAGATTTTTCATCATTAGTTATAGGAATGCAAGAGATTTCTGTGCATTAATTTTGTATCCTGCAACTTTCAAATTCATTGCTTAGCTCTAGTAGTTATCTGGTGGCATCTTTAGAATTCTCTATGTATAGTATCATGTCATCTGCAAACAGTGACAGTTTTACTTCTTCTTTTCCAATTTGTATTCCTCTTATTTCTTTTTCTTCTCTGATTGCTGTGGCTAGGACTTCCAAAGCTATGCTGAATAATAGTGGTGAGAGTGGACATCCTTGTCTTGTTCCTGATCTTAGAGGAAATGCTTTCAGTTTTTTACCATTGAGAATAATGTTTGCTATGGGTTTGTCATATATGGCCTTTATTACGTTGAGGTAGGTTCCTTCTATGCCCACTTTCTGGAGAGTCTTTATCATAAATGCGTGTTGAATTTTGTCAAAAGCTTTTTCTGCATCTATTGAGATGATCATATGGTTTTTCTTCTTCAATTTGTTAATATGGTGTATCACATTGATTGATTTGTGTGTATTGAAGAATCCTTGCACCCCTGGGATAAATCCCACTTCATCATGGTGTATGATCCTTTTAATGTGTTGTTGGATTCTGTTTGCTAGTATTTTGTTGAGGATTTTTGCATCTCTGTTTATCAGTGATATTGGTCTGTAATTTTCTTTTTTTTTTAGTATCTTTGTCTGGTTTTGGTATCGGGGTGATGGTGGCCTCATAGAATGAGTTTGGGAGTGTTCCTTCCTCTGCAATTCTTTTGTATTTGAATTTTTAAAAGTTGAAAAAAATCTGAAGAAATGATCAAACCTAGCTGTACATCCACATTCACTGGGAAGTTTGTTGAACACGTAAAAGAACGCTATCTTGGGTCTTACCTTCACCTCTTGAATCAGGATTTTTTGGGAATGTATTCCACAATCCCATCTTCTTAATAAGCTCCACAGATGATTCTGGTGTGTAAACAGAGATGATATCCGAGGTGCCTGTGCAGCCTTACGTGGATTCTAAGGGCTCAGCATAGTGACCCTACACTTAGTGGTCTTACTTCCTGTTTGAACAGCCTGAATGTGGTGTAAGGGGTAGGGGACTTTTTCCAGGTCATTGGTGGTCTCTACAATGCTGCCTCTTCCCAACTTTCATCATCCACCTTTGTAGACAACTTTTTAATGGAATCTGCTTCTGTGAGTTCTCTGAGCATTGTCTGGATACTCAGCTTTGGCAAATTTTTGGTTCTTCATCATTTACTTTGTTACAAGTTTAATAAAAAAGAAAGGGGGGGGGCACAACTTAGACTTAATTCACAATTTTCCCAATTAACCATAGCATGCTCCTGAATTCTTCAGAACGTAAAAAAATCTAGTTATCTAGGTGATAAACAGTGTCTTTTTTTTTTTTTTTCCCCAGATAGGAAGTAATAGGCTTTGGATCTGTCTGGGTTTAATGTTGACATTATAGGACAGGAATGCTAATCATCGAAGCAGCAATAAAAATTTTAAAATGTTGAAACCTTTTTTCTCATACACAGTTATATTCTAAATTTCAAATGGGAAAAGGCAATTTGAACTTGAACTTCTTCTGTACTCTCTTTCTGGAAATTTACCCCACTCCCTAACCTCTTCTATTTGCCCAACTTCTTACTAAATACAGACATTTTAAATGTCTTTGGCCCTTAGGATTCCCAGACCTGTAAAGAAATAATCTTTCCCTTCTGGACCTCAAAACCAACTACTGGAAATCTTATCATCCATTTAGTCCAATGCATATTAAAATTGAGCAATTAATCATCTCTAGTTCTAATCGAGTAAGCCTGTGCAATTAACATCTGGGATTCAGTTCATCTTTTTGCTGACTTTCTAATTTAAGGATTGGGACATAGTGGATCTCCCTAGAAGACATACTTAACAAAGATTATTTCTTGTATTTAAATCTTCATTTTTTAACTCATGGTGTGTTTTGTGTAATATTTTCATAATGCTTTTCAATTGTAACTTTTTCCCTAGAAAGAGATTGTTGGTGGTAACTTAGAAAAAGGTAAATTTAGTGGTATCCCTTAATTTTTTGATTTCCAAATAACAGGTAGTATGTCAAAATTACCTATAACAGCAAATGGTCTAGCAAATAAATAGAGACACAGTCATTAGCCGCATGGTGTGATTCTGGTTGCTCTGCCCTCTTATCTTGGCTAAACTTCCCTACGTGCTTGCCTGATACTTGAAATTACCCTAAGATTGGGTATACCTTTTATTTCACCACTACAGAATAGGTAGACTAAGTATGTAATCACAAATACCAAGGAAAAGTTAATTTGGGGGCCCTAATTCACATTAAGTTGTAATGAATGAAAGGAGTCTTTCCTCTAATAGTGGGAATAATCAGAGATGGACTCTAAAAAGTAGATTATCTCAGTCCTAGGTAAACAGTGGCTGAGGGAGGCTGAGAAAGAAGGGAACTACAAAATTGGTAGAGAAGCAAGGAAGAGGAGGCCAAAGCTTGACTTTATTGTTTTTACTAGAGGCTGGGGTTCTAGTCTAAATGGTGATGCCCACTGTTGAGAAAAACCTTCTCGCACTGTTCTGCCAGATGGGGCTCCAGCCTTTTTCATATAAAGCTTATATGTCACCTCCTCTGAGAAGCCTTCCTGGCTTTCAAGCACAATACCAGTTCCCAGGCCTTTATGCTTCTATTTCCACTTTACTTACATTGAAAACTTTATACCACCATGTGCCTCTTTTCCCAGAATATTTCATAATTTCAGGAGTTATTTCTGTGTCTACTGCTGCTTTTTCTCTGTTACAGTCTCTAAGCACAATGATCTACGATAAATGTTAGCAGATTTAATATACCTAGAGAGTATTTATGATATCATTGAAACTATAATTTTCTAAATATATTTCCAATTTATTAAAGAATATTTGAAAAAACAGAAAAAAAAGGAAAAGGCAAGTCCACATTAATTCTGCTTCTCAGACATAACCATTATTAACATTCAGGTGAATTTCCTTCCAGTGTTCTTTTCTATTCATAGCTAAATGCAAATATGCATTTTAGGGGTCTTTTGTATATTTATAACATTTGCATATGTGTACATATGTACATATATATTTGCATACTTCATTTTACTTTTTTTTATACTTAGCTATGTCAACTTTTTTCCACATTATTAAGTATTCTTTGAAAACCTTATTTTATAATGTTTTTAAAATATTAGCCATTGCATATCAGAATTTAATTAACTGTCTTTTTTTTTTTAGTAGTTTTGTTATCGTTATACATAAAACTGTGACATATGTCTTACAAGTAATCTTTGGATCTCTGATAATTACATTGGCATAAATTTTTGGAAGCTATGGATAAATATTTTGATATATATGCCAATTTGCCCTTATGTTAGCGTATACTTGTGTCTTCTTCCTTATAGCTTCTGCAGATCTGAATATTTTTATTGAAAACAATTTTTTGCCTTTCTTCCTAATAAAAATGCTATTTCATTGTTTAAAACTATGGTTAATTGAATATAGTGAAGTTGAATATATTTTTCATATTGCACTTATCCATTTATATTTCTTATTTCTTCCCGGTTTTAATCTAGTTTTCTAATGAAGTGTTTGCATCTTATCGATTTGTAATAGCTCTTTATCTAAAGATATTAGCTGTTAGTATCTAATACGTTTTTCAAATACATTTTTCTCACACTTTTTTCACTTCATTTTGTTTGTAATGGTTTTGGGGAACTGAAGGTTTTAATTTTCTGTAGTGATATGTATCAGTTTTTTCATTGTCATTTTATTTTAATGTCTTTATACTTAAAAAGTCTATTCTGCTCCAGATATAGAAGTCGTATTTTTTTCTAATTACCTAATGGCTCCATTTTATGCTTTTATTTCATTAGTAAATGTGTGATTTGTTTTAGCACTTGACAGGAGGGAGAAATGTAACTTATTTCCTGTAAATGGTCAACCAATCTTTCTGCCATCGTTTGTTGCAGTGTTTTCTTCCCTAGCATTTGTACTGCCACCTTTATGACAGTGACTTTTATATACACTATGGTCTCTTTCTGGCCTTTCCTTTCTGTCCATTGATGTAAATATCCTTAGATCAATATGCTTCCAACTCTTATAGTTTCGTTATTTATTTTAAAGAATTTTTTTTCGAAAAGTAAGTTTAGCCCACGAGCGTAAGACTTCTAAAGTTGTCACTTTAGGAGCAACACAGGTATGTATTAGTGTGTGCACTTAATGGCCTGTCTACAGAGACAGAGGGAAACACCTGTCAAATAAATAGGGGGGTAATAGACCATTTGAGGACGTGGTAGTGTTGCTTATTTGTGTGTCTCTATGCTACTTAAGAGCATGATCTTTGAAGTGAAGATTTTCAATTCTGGTCCCAGCTCTGCCCCTAACTAGATGTAACCTTGATCAAGTTAATTTACCTTTCTGTGTCCGAATTTTAAAAATAAGTGTTTTCATAATGCTTACCATGTATAATTATGAAGATTAAGTAATTTACATAGAATATTGAGCTTGGCTCAGTATGTGTTCTTTTTTTATTCTTAAAAAATTTTCTTGGTGGTTAAAATACACATAACATAGGATTTACCACTTTAACCCTTTTTTAAGTGTACCGTTCAGTAGTGTTAAATACATTCACATTGTTGTGCAAACAGTCTCCAGAACTGTTTTCTTATTGCAAAACTGAAACTCTATACCCGTTAAACAACAACTTCCAATGCCCCCTTCCCCTACCCTTTGGCAACTACCCTTCTTTATTGACTTTATGAATTGGACTACGCAAGGTACTTTATATAAGTGGAATCACGCAGTCTTTTGGTGACTGGTTTGTGTTACTTAATATAATATCCTCAGGGTTCATGCTGCCAGAATTTCCTTTCTTTACAAGACTAGATAATAGTCCATTGTATAATATGTATATACTACGTTTTGTTTCTTCATTCATCTGTCAATGGACACTTGGGTTGCTTCCGCCTTTTGGCTGTTGTGAATAATGCTGCTACTAAAACATGTCTACAAATAGCTCTCCGACACCCTGTTTTCGGTTCTTTTGGATATATACCCAGAAATGGAATTGGATCGTATGGTAATCCTATTTTAAATTTTGGGGCGAACCATCATACTGTTTTCCATAGCAGCTGTCATAGTGTATTCCTAATCCTCATATATCATCAGAGCTCATTAGGGTCAAGGATCCTGATTTATGCATTGCTAAGAGCAGTATACAGTGACTGGCACATAGTAGGACAAAACACCAAATCCCAAAAGACTAAGCCACTTACTAGATTAGTTAAATAGTGCACACACCAATTTAACAGCTCTTACTTTTTCATCCTTTTTTAACTTAGCTGCCAAACTGATCTAACTAGGAAGAATATAAGAGTTGTAGGAATGATATTTATATAATACATGGGTGATAGCCTATTTATTTATATATTCAACAATTTATTGAATACCTAGTACGTATCTCACATATTTATAGGTAATGGGGTTACCGAAGTGAAAAAAAGAGACAAGATCTTCATGGAGTTCCCTCCTGGTAGGGCAAGAAGATAATATACAAGGAAAGAATTAAATGGGAAAGATAATTGCAGAGCACGGTAAGTGGACATGAAGATTTGTCCATGGGGTGAGGAGGCACAGCATTCATGGGGCAGGAGGAGAGGCTACTTTAGACAGACTGATCAGGAAAGGTCTTCTTTGTTATATGATATGTAAGCAGAGACCCTATAGGGGCCACTGTGGTAGACTCTCCACCCATGTCCCATCTAAGCCAGCCAGCCCATAGCCTTGTCTGGTCACTGGTATGGGACCATGAGTCAGCAAGTGACCCAAGTTGGCCCGATAAGATTAGAAGGAAAGCCTTGTGTACTGTGACTGGGGAGGAGATTGTTTTCTCTCTGCTGTTGGACCACATCACATGCTCAGGCAGGCTTGATTGTGGCTGACTTCCATTAGGCTTGCACATGGGACTCACTCCAGGAAGCTGATCTTTCTGTCTACTCTAGATGAGTTTACCCAGTTTCCATTCTGTTCTCATTCAAGTAAGTTGCTTGGGTCGCTAAAAGCAACATCTCTCAGATTCTCCTGTAGCTAGGTTCTAGGTACAGAAAATGTCCCTCCAGTTCAACATATTCATGTGGTATTTGACAGGTGAAAGTGAGGTGGAGGCCATCTTTCAGCCCTCCTTTTGCTATTTCTGCTGGCATGCATGGCTGAAAAATGTGGGGATTTCCTGCAGTCGTGTTCCTTTGTCCATCCTCCAGCTTTCTGTGATTTAAGGAATGATTGGATGGCAGAAGCGGTTGGCAGCGCTCTGATCTGCCTTCCTGAGCTCTGAACCGTAGCTACAAATATGCCTTTTTCACTTCACTGCGTGTCCAGAGGCAGCTATGATGGTGGCAGGTTCTTGGTCTGATTATGGCTCTGAGGTGGCCTCAGAGGAAGTGACTCCTTGTAACTTCTCGGTGGTCAGTGGGATACTGTTGTGGGAATGTTTGCTGCAGGCCCAGCCTACATCCTGTTCTTTCAGCTCTTTCAGTGATTTTTAAAGATCCTTTTTCCCCATATGAAATCCCTCCTGCTTAAAATATCTAGAGTGGGTTCTTGTTCTTGTAAATCCTTGAACCCAGCTCATACCACTGATGCTTCTGTAGAGCAAAGAAAAATAACTGACCCATGCTGGTGACTTCATAGTAGATGAGCCACTTATATCATATTATTATTGAGACAATAATTTCCTGTGTTGTTCAAGCCAGTTTTAGTTGGATTTTTCTTCCAGCTGAAAGCAATTTAAAAATATGTAGATATTAGAGATAAGAGGATACAAACCTGGGAAGATCTTGGGGAATGCTGTTTAAGGCTCAGAATTGGGTGGTGTCTAAGTTGCGATCTCTCGTAGATGTCCGGGTAGAGGTACCTGTAAGGCTTTTGGCTGTACACGTCTAAACCTGGACAGAGAGGTAAGATCTGTAGACACAAAGCCGCAGTAGGTCAAGAGCTAGCCTGGAGGCAGAGCTAAGATAAGGGCCACTTTTTTATTTCTCTAATGGGTAATTTGACAGCATTTCAGCCTGTTTGTGAGTCAGTGTTCTTTTTTTTTTTTTTTAGATAAAAGCCCTGAATTTAAAAGTATTTAATTAAAGACAACTACTTACAGTACTTCAAATGTTTTATTTGTGCACAATGTAATGTAAGTGAAAGATATTTCCCAAATGCCCATTAAAACAGGGGTTCCCAACCCCTGGGCTGCAGACCAGTACCAGTCCGTGGCCTGTTAGGAACTGGGCGGCACAGCAGGAGGTGAGCCACAGGCAAGCGAGGGAAGCTTCATCTGTATTTACAGCCGCTCCCCATCGCTCGCATTACCGCCTGAGCTCCGCCTCCTGTCAGCATTATGGTGAGTTGTATGATTATTTCATTATATATTACACTGTAATAATAATAGAAATAAAGTGCACAGTAAATGCAATGTGCTTGAGTCATCCCAAAACCATCCCCCCTGCTGCACCCCCCATCCGTGGAAAAATTGTCTTCCATGAAACCGGTCCCTGGTGCCAAAAAGGTTGGGGCCCACTGCATTAAAGGAAAGATAGCCCAGTTAACCCCATTGCTGGAAGTAATCTCTTCTGCTTGGGGTAGAATCATCTCTCCAAAGTCTCAGAAGGGGTCTGTTACACATTCTCAGTTTTAGAAGGATGTCACTACCACCTTTGATTACTACACTTTAACTGCACCCTTGGTTCATCTTATCAGAGGGCCATTTTTAACTTTACTCTGTTTGCTTCTTCTTATTCTAGATTTAAGCTAGGCCTTTAACCATATTAACATGCATTTGTAAGTGAATTGTTCTAACCCTGATCTAAATTCTAAACACAGACTATTTAGGACTGGAAAAATCAATATTCAGTGGTATTCTTCAGTAGAGAAACAACTTATACTTGTTTTCTTGTTTGTTTTTTTTTGTATGTGTGTGGTGTTTTTGTTTTTGTTTTGACATAGCAGTCTGCTCTTTACTGTAATTGACATGTAGCATAGCTTACCTCTGGCAACGTGGATGTGCTAGTTACTTCAGACTCACATCATTTTGAGAGCTGCATTATGGAGGACTTTCCGAGGCTTTGGTGACTGTCCCATGGGGCAGGCAGAGTAGAGAAAAGCTTAGCATGGATTAGGTAGGGTATATTATGATGTATATGGAACACAAGATGTTGACTAAATAAATTTATGCATGCAATATTCAGCAAATTTTAAAACTAATCATTAAATCGTAAAGTGGGAAGACATTGTGAGTGACTTTTATGTTAAGCTCCCTTTCTTAAACAGGTGATGATGAATAGGTCTCAACCTCAGTGCTTATTGAAATAAATAAAATGATTATCAAATAACTGAAATAACATAACTATAATATATATAAGACACGGTGCTTGCTATCTTAGAACTTTTATTTAAAACACGTTATGAAGTAGCATTAGTATCTCTATTTTACAGATCAAGAAACTGAGAATCAGAAAGGTTGAGTGATTTATCTTAAGAACACAGCTAGCAAAAGGCAGAAACAGGATTTGAGTTTGTATGCTTGACTCTGAAGTGCACCTTCTTTACATCACTAAACCACTAACAATAATGTCTGTCTAGTAATCTTTGGATTCTTTTAAGGAGACCCTTTTACCTCCCTTAATCATTTCCTTGGGTCCTTTTGTACTAGTGAGAAAGTAGCATAAATGTTACACAAAGCTAGAAAGGGTTGTAGTGATTATTTAGTTCATCTTTGTATTCCAGGGAAGAACTTTGCAAGATGATCAAATGAGTTGGAAGGCTGTAACTCTACTCTGCCTCTCTTCCTGTGTTAGAGATTCACCCTGCATGCTTGTATATTATATGCTCAGAAAAGCCCTGATGTTTAACCTGGCATTTTCCAAATCTTTCTGACCACAAACTTGTATCATCATTCTCGGGAGGTGGCCCAACCCTCTCAATTCACAAGAGAGGACCCCAGGGAAGAGAAAGGTCAAGAAGATTGTCCTTGGGATACAGGTTTTCTGTTTCCTATATAGTCCTAACATTGGACAAAATGTTGGCCTATTTGAGTTGCATGAATCATTGAGTATATGATCAAAACCTCTAAAACAGGAGTGCTTTAACATTCCCAGTAGTTTTTCAAGAAGCATCTGTCAAAGCAGTCAGCTTAAAATGCCACTTCGGGCAATTATTATCTTATTTAAAGAAAGGGAGGGGACTACAGTAAACATGTCATTGGTTTGCTTCTTACCGTTCCTAGGGGTTAGCAGCCAACCGAGAGCTTCACCTTCAGCTACAGGCTGTGAAAAAGAGCTTCACCTACAGAAAGGTCAGATTTATGCAAACACAAGCAGACTAGCTGAGAACTCTGGCTCCCTTGAGTTCCATTTTCACCTTTTCTTCTTGCTAAGTCTGAATACTGTAGGGTACTTATTTACACACAAGCCATTTTCGGCAGCAGTTAAGAAAACCATTAAGCACTTGCTCATGTTGCTCTTGTAATGTGTATCCAGCCCCTTTTCAATTCTGCTTTGCCAGACCTGCTGGGATTTGGAGATCTCTGGAACAGGAACCCTAAGGGTTGTAGTCTTTCCAGTTATTTGGTCCAAGAAGTATATCTTATTTGTTCTCTCTTTAGGAATAAGCCAGAGATAGGTTCTTTTTTTTTTTTTTTTTTTGATTCCCTAAGACACTTGTAGAGTTAAAATGGAGAATTATTTCACTTTTAGAATTGTGTTTTATGGAGCGTAATACTCTTTGAGAAGCATGAGGTGACTTGACAAGTTCAAGTCCAGATATTGCGGGCAGATTCCTTGTGTGAATGATGTTAATTGAAGAACTAATATTTCTTCCTGGGCTCTTCTGCTGAACTTAGAAAATCAGCCCTATTTTAATACCCGAGGTGGAGGGGAAGAAACATCCCGGCTGAAACAGCGTTTCCGTGTTGTCATTTTGATCTCTCTCTTCCTCCCTTCCGTCTCTTTCACTGCATCTAGAGCAGAATTAACAGTGTGTGAGGCTCTTCTAGTTCCCAAGCTGTTCACTGGCACTGTGGGGACCAGATCTGGTTGTCTTTAGGAAAAGGAGGATTACTAGGTTGACAGTGAGAGCTCACGGATCTATGAGTGGCTAAAAGACACAACTTGGAAAAAGAAGGAACTAAGGCGGGTTTGAGGGCCAGGAAATGAGAAGCAAAACAAATTTTAGCAAAATCAGGCCAGAAGGCCTCTGTGCTCTAGGCCCTGGCAGGGAAGAGGGAAGGTTCTGGCTAGTAGTGGGAAATAGGCACTTTGTATCCAAGCAAGAGTCCACACAATAAGAATTGCAGCAAAATAAAAACAAAGCAAATACACAGAGATGATTGACCTGTGTCTTTGGCTTACCTGGCTGAGAACCAACTTTTGAGCTACTTCTGAACTAGTTTTAGGAGCCCTCAAACAGCTGCTCCTACAAGTACAGAATCTTAAATCGTGTCTAAACCTCTGGTCTTCTTCCTCAATTCAGAGGGACTCCCTCAGAAATCTCAAATAAAAACGTAATGCTCTGTTATGGAGATAACTGCAACGTGTACTCACTGAATTAGCTTTTAACTAACTTTACTGAAATGACGCATATGGTAAAAATCAAGCAAAGCCAGTCTCCAAATCCGTAAAACTGAATTAAGATTAAATTGACCGATGTCCAAGTAATCAGACTAGGGTATACATGAAGATGAAACCTTGGAGAGGTT
The DNA here is from genome assembly GCF_949987515.2 of Delphinus delphis. NCBI lineage: Eukaryota > Metazoa > Chordata > Mammalia > Artiodactyla > Delphinidae > Delphinus > Delphinus delphis. The sequence continues at coordinate 74,741,472 of NC_082692.2, read as the reverse complement.
TTTAAAGACCTTTTGGCTACTCTAAGTGCCCTTTCAGAACTTTCCCAGAAGTGTGTGTGTGCGTGCGCGCGCGCATGTGTGTGTACGCATGCGTGTGTGTGTGTTTTTAATTAAATGATTAAAATTGATGTGTCTCATCAAATAGATAAAGCCTTTTCAAAGCAAACTGAGAGTTTCCACGTAGAGGAAGACCTTTCTGGTATTTATAAAAGATTATATTGAAAAATTATGTGCATTTATAAAGTCTATTTTAATCTCCTTCTTGGTAGGTTATTCTGATAAGAGTATGAATTGTATATCTGCATTTTTATCTATAAGAAAACCTATCTGTAACAAGATAGTTTACTGTGAAGTTCTATCTATGTTATATGCTCTGAATGTACAGATTGATTCAACCATCACAACAGAATCCTTTGTGGGGAAAAAAAAAGTATTAAGACTTCTAAAGGTCAAAATTTGTTGAACCAAATAAGCCTTTTCCTAGGAAAATATTGGCCTGATTTATTTTCAAATGCATGTAAAATAGCTTTTAAAAAGGATTTATTAGTTTTATAAATAAAAGGATTGATTTATTTTTAAAGGCGTTTATTCACCTATTATAGAACCAGTGTGAATTATCACTCATCTTTCTTAGTGATATTTAGAAATAAATAGAGGAGAGTCCTGTATTCCAAAACTGTGTCATTTCCTTATAGAGAGAGAAATTTTCACTAAGAAGTTTTACATTCCTAAAGGCCTCCAAATTAAAAAGGATAAAATATAATTTTATTTAAATTAGCCATATAGAGGCACTGTATAGGTGGGGCTGGATTCTGCCTTCCAGGTTCTTAATTGCCCAAGTGCTAGATGTTCCCTGCCTTGCATCAACATTGTGGCTTTGAGACTCACTCCTAAAAGTGGGAGACCAGTGAGCAGGGCAGGTACCACATGCACCCTGTGGGAGAAGAGACAGGATTGGGGATTCTCATCTCTTCTGAGTTATATCAGTGTCCTCGGCTGGACATCTGAGATTCTTCTGCTTTGATTTAGAATTCTTTTCTCTGAAAATTCATCCCTTGCCACTAATATTACTACCCTTTTTCCTCTTTTCCTCTTGTAACGTGATGTTGGAAGTTTTTTTTTTTTTTTTTTTTTTTTTTTTTTTTTTTTTTTTTTTTTTATGTTGGAAGTTTTTAGAATGAAAATAAGATCCTTCAAAACGGGCTTTCAACTAAAAAAAAAAAAAGATATTCACATTTATCTTTTTATATATTTGGAATTGAAATTTTGGGTGTGAAAGCTGCTGCCTGTCACATTTCTGTCTTGCTAACATATTTAATTATACATGGCAGATCAGGGGAAGTTAGCTCAGGGTTAAGCTAATTAAGAGATGTTTCTTTATCAGTACCATTAGCTGAGTAGAAAGCACAGCTTTGGAGTCTCACATTCTATGTTTCTACTCTGATCACTAAAGCAGGCGTAAAAGGTCAGGTGAGGCCTGGTCCTTTACATTTTAAATATAAGTCCCAGCAAACTAGAGACATCACAACTATCTCGATCCCCCAAAATAAGAGTATTTCTCTGTTTGTGCTTTCCCAGGTATTCTGTTCCGCATTGAGATAGAGCACAAAAGCTATTTTACTGTAGCAAGATTATTGAGAGATTGTGTATATGTGTGTGGGGTGCCCGTGTGCATTTATTTCTATGCAGTAGCAAAGAAATCCGAGCATCTATAAAGGAGAGTTGAGATCAGCTTTAAGGTAGGTCAGGCAGCCTAGACTCTGAACCAATGTTTGCTTGGCACTTTGTTACCTTAAGCCTTTTCCTGGAGAGTTTTGCACCCAAACAACAAACTTCATTGTTGGTTGGGGAAACAGAGTGAGTGGTTTTAATTAAAAAGTGCGATGCTTTACTGTACCTATGTGAAGTGCGGGAAGCCGTCACCCAGCCAGATGTTGAGGCACAAATTAGGCTTAATTGTGCTCTTTTACTGTTAGATTTTTATTTTATTTTAAAATACTCAAAGACAGGAAGAGCTTCAAGAGGGGAATTAAACAACTCTCTTTGATCTTGGATTTAAATGACTAAAGCTGGTGGAGACTGAAAGAAATATGAGTCTCCTTTCTGAAAAGGAGGTTCTGTTCCTCTGGCAACTAAGTTTAATAGATTCTCAGTGACTTAAGGGACTAAATTTGAGCTCAAACTTTGGTGAGGTAGCTGGTCTCTCAGGTTTTCACTGTGGAGAGCAAAATGTGATCGGGCATAGAGGGGAGTCTAAAAAGGTCTCCGTTTCTCTTTCTGATCTCACATTCTTAGAGGTCATTAATATAATGTTGCTTGATTTCAGTGTTACTTTTAGCAGGAATTCTCACCCTCCATCTGTGAGCGATTGTTCTTTTCATGTCCTTGTGGATTACATTGTACTTCTCAATGATAAAGATGTGTCCCCCTCCTCTCTCTCTTTCTCTATCTCTTTTCTAGAAACCAAGTGATTGTACAAGATGGAGGGAGGCAAGAGTTAAGCCCTAAGACTTTCACATTGTGTGTTCAAGTCAATCTCATGCTACTCTTGATATAAAGTCATTTATAGTGATTTGAAGCGATTAAGGTCATCTCAGAGATAGTTACCACCAAGTCACTGAATAAGGGCACTGAACACCAAGTAGGTTTCTTTATGTCAAGTAAGTTCTAGCACAGAATTGGCATTTCATGAACACCGGTTGGCTGATGGTGAGTTGGCAAGGTGACTTTCTCAGGGATCCATGGGCCATTCAGTGATGAAAACTAAATGAAAAGTTATCTTTGGTCACATTGTTTAGTCTGCAGCGTACTGGTTTGGTGACAGTTTTTTTTTGGGGGGGGTGTTCAAAATGAGTTATGAATTTCGTTTTGTGGCAGGGTTGTAAAAGAGTCTACTTTTCTCAGTCCCAGAAAACCATTTAGGAATCAAGGAATGCAAATTTGAAACAGAAATGTAAGCACATATCTGATAAAAGGCCCATTATGCATAGGCATAACTTTCCCTCTGCCTCGAAAGTATCTGCAAGGATATGCCTTCTAACTCAGAAAATGATCTGCTTTTTAGAAGTGATACGACTGTGCCTTCAAGATATCCTTAAAATTGGTTTAACTTAATATTCATTTGAAGTGCAAATGAAAACATATTACTGGGTGGGGGCAAATATATGCAATGTATTTATCAAGCAAAAAATAAATCTATCACTATAGGAACACAACCATCTCCTTCCATAGGATGACAGGAGGGAGAGCTACCCAGAATGGAGAATGTGGAAAAAAGGATGGTCCAGATAAAGCTGACTGGTGTGCTATATGTTACTTTTTTTTTTTTAAGAAGAAGCAATGGGACCATAGCTTCATGATTTTCATACTGCAACGATGAATAATATTAACTGTTACATGCGCTCAGGAAGAAAGAGTTTGGGAATTGTTTGACTTTTGACAGTTCCCCATAGAGTGCCTTCTCAAATGTATGAGCAGTTAAATGTATCCTTGACTATAATTATGATTTTATCTAACACAAGACTCAAGTACTTTGGTATGTGGGTGTGTTGTTTCTCTTCAGTTAAAAAAAAAGATTATCCTGTACATTCTTTTCATTTTATTCTCCCTTGAATTTTATAATGATCTTAGTGACAATGGTCTTTATGAATCTAAGAATGGGAGTAAAAGGAAGCTCTACAGAGGGAGTGTTATTGACATCAGTGACCTTTATTGCTAAGAGATGCTTCATTATACATTAAAGATGAAGGTTGTTTTTAACATCTTACTCATTTAGCATTAATTTTCCAAAATAGCTTAATGGGCACGGCAGGAACTTTGGATTTGAAGACTCTTACTTTGTGTCTTCATAAGGAGTTTTGGATTGTGACTGTATATGCCCAGGGTCCTGGAGGCTCTCCTAGAAACACAAGTAAGAAATGTCAGATCATTTTGGATTAAGTGTCTCTGAGCACTAGAAGTGAAAGTAGAAAGTCCCAGATCGTTTACTCAGTGTTGCCTTCCCCTTTGCCCCGTGTGTATCATCTGGAATCCATCCCTCTTTTACACATCCACAACACTTTATACTTATCACTAAATGGTCTACTGTGCAATGTAGTTATTGAAGCCAGCTTTGCTGCTCCCAACACTGGAACGCCTTCTCCGTGTCAGTTTTTGTGTTGAAAATAAAGGTATGATTTAGCCTTCTTTCATACACTTTTAGTACACGCCCACTGGAAGGCATTTATTTTAACAAATTCGTGCTGCATTTAACTTTACCTTGAGACACTCAAAGTTTCCTTTGAAATCTTAGAGAAAGTAATAGTTAAGCTGGGCCTTGAGCAGATGAGGACTTGAGTTGGGTAGGGGAGAAGGATGTCCTAGAAAGAGGCAAGAGCTGGTATGAAATTACAGAGCCAAGAAAAAAGAATGACTTGTTCATGTGATAGCAAAGGACTCAGTGTGCCATTCATAATTGGTTGATGAGGTTGGAAGGAGTGGCAAAGGCCCAGGTAATGGCAGATCTTGTAATGTGATGGAACTTAGGTTCATTGGTTTATTTGTTCCATGGACATTATTTGCATGTATATGATGTTTTTCAGGTCAATAGGTGATACATTGTCAAACAAGACTAACAAAGTCATGTCCTCGTGGAACTTACGTTTCAATGGGGAAAACTGAAAATAAATAAGTGTGTGTGTGTGTGTGTGTGTGTGTGTGTGTGTGTGTGTATAGAAGATAATTGAAAACTGGGCAATAAATTCCAGGAGGAAAAAATATATACAATGTGATAGAAAATAGCAGAAGTGGAGTGAGGGAAGGCGGAGGTACTTATGGACTGGGTAGTCAGAGTGGACGTTCTGAGGAGGTGACACTTATCTGGGGTCTAAAGGAGGGGTAGGAGCCAGCCAGGGAAAGGTGAGAGAAGGGAGCTCCAGGCCTATGGAACAGCGAGTGCTCAGCTGTGGGAGGAGGCCGGCAGCCTGGAGTCCAGGGGTGTGAGGGAGAGTAGCCCAAGGTGGACACAGCCGTTTGGACATGTGCCACATCAGATCACCCAAGGCCTTGCAGGCCAGCTTGGTTATTGTCAGTGCAGTGCAAAGCCATGGAGGCAGAGGTGGCAATGACCTGATTGACATTTGTCTCTGGTTGCTGTGGGAGAAGGGATGAGTGGGGCAAGAGGGAACACTGGGAAGCCCTTCAGGAGAGGATGTGGCAATACTTTCCAGGTCAGAGGCGGTGGTGGTTTGCACTAGGGTGGTAGAATTGGGGATGGAAAGAAATGAACAATTTCAGACTATAGTTTGGAAATAGAACCAGAAGGAAAGTGAACTAGTGACTATCCTTTGCCTGCAGAATCAGGACCTTAGCTGTAAATGGCTTAATATGTGCCTGTTCTTTGGTAGAAAGGGCAAGTGGGTCTTTAATGTCACACATGCAGTAATTGGAGAATAAAATTAAGTGAAAGGGGGACATATTGGTCTTTGTTTTAATTTTATCTGATTGCTCTAACATGGCTTTATCTTTCAGTTTCAGGGGTAAAAAGTCATGACTTTACTGTTAGTAAGAGGGGAATGAATTCATTCTAGTGTCCAGGTAACCATGGTCCTCACAGCCCCCTTGACTCCAAGACAGAACAGTCGTAGTAATTTGTGATGTTTCTGATGCAAGACCGTAAGGGAGACTCTGTGGAAAGAGGGAACTTGACCAACTCAAGGTCAGGTGGTGAGGCAAAGAAGGGTCCCCTAAATATGCCTGCAGGTGGAAACAACTTAGGATTTTTAAAAAGCAACTTTTATAAGTAACGCAATTCTGGACTTATCCAAATGCCAAAAGCAAATGATTTTGTTCGCACTTTGGCACCAGTGAAGAATTTTATGGTTTCAGATAATCAAAAAGAATTTTGTAACAGCACTTCTTGGCTGGAGAAGAAGGCTTTTTGGATTGCCCTGAGCCTGGTGAGAATAGACCATCCATTTGGCCAGCTTGTCAAAGTAAGGGCAGTGCTCTCAGCAAACAAAGGGGACTCTGGGCTGCTATTGTTAGAAACCTTGATTCTTTTTTTTAAAATTAAAAAAAAATTTTTTTTTAATTTATTTTGGCTGCGCCAGGTCTTAGTTGTGGCACTCGGGATCTTCGTTGCGGCATGCGGGATCTCTTAGTTGCAGCATGTGGGATCTCTTAGTTGCCGCATGAGGACTTCTTAGCTGTGGCATGCGAACTCTTAGTTGCGGCATGAATGTGGGATCTAGTTCCCCGACCAGGGATCGAACCTGGGCCCCCTGCATTGGGAGCATGGAGTTTTACCCATTGGACCACCAGGGTAGTCCCAGAAACCTTGATTCTTAACAGTAGTTTGAGTGGTGATCTTCAACAAATACAAGGACCATTAATAAAGTACTGGGTGTGCGAAGCATTGTGGGAGGTGTTCTTTCAAGAAAGAGAACTTGAGTATCGGCTGTGTTTCAGGCAGGGTGAGTGCTCTGTGAGTAGATGCACCAGAGTTCCTGCTTCCTAGGAGCTTACACTCTAGTAGGCGAGATGAGGTAAGCACATGTACAAATATGTTAGCTGAGGCTGGTGAAAACATTAACAGAGAAGAGCTAAGAGCGCACGGAGGAAGGAGCGGTGGCATCCCGCTGAGGCATTCAGAGAGGGCCCCAAGCAGTGGGAACAGTGATGTTATAAGATGCCAGGAATACCGCATTGGAAGGACCATTAGAGGCATATAGAGGTGTGCGCTAACAGCCGGCTCTCAAGTCCTACTGCTTTGGTCTGAATCCAAGGGGGTGATGGTGGGAACTTTACCTTCCTGGGCTTCACCTATAAAATGAGGATCATTGTACCTCCCTCCTGGGGCGGTTGTGAGAATACTGTACAGTCCATGCCTGGCACAGTATCTGGCACCTAAAAGCTATTGTATTTTTAGTTTTTTAGCCCAACCCCTCTCTGGTATAACCTTAACATGTTGTTTGTCTTACCCTTCTCCTTGAACACCTGATAGACTCTCCTCCTCCTAGGCCGTCTCGTTCCATTTGTGAGTCATCTTAAATGTCAGAAGTTCTTAATTGGTGGACGGGGAAATTATTAAGAGGTGCGGAAGGGAAGGGAGGGCCTTTCAGGTGGGAAGATACGAATGAGCAAACACTAGTAGAAGCACATGTGGGACATGTTCTGGCAACTGCATGTGATCCCATTTGGCTAGAGGATTTGGTTTTGGGGTCACAGAGGGGAGGTGAGAAGGGCAGGTGCAGTGGTCCTGGAGAGGCCTTGAGGGCCAGGGTCACCAGACAGATCGAAACCATCAACTACCATCCTGGGACTGATTCGCGTTTCCATATTAGAAGTCAGGTCAAGTGTCAGATAAGATAACAAGTGGTGAGCTAATAGAATGTTTACTTAAAGCTATCCTAGAAAACTGGAGCAAGACACCAAGTGAACACAATATACATCAGAGGGAAGGTGTGCCCTCTATGCGCTGCCACCCTGGGCTCCTGGGGAAATTCCTCTCATTCTGTTCAAACCCATCCTGAAGGTCAGGGAATAAAGCTTCCCCTTCTTACCATTCTATATAAGTTTGTGTTGCTGATGGGTCTCCCAGACCATAGAATGTTGGGTTATCTATAGGGGAATAGCCAATCCAGGTTGAGGCTGGTACCTAGACTAAGGTTTGGGGGCACTGGCCAAAGTCCTCACTTGAGATTGAAGTAAGCTTGCCCGTGGCTACCTGGTCTTCTAGATTGGGACCCTAACTCTTTAAAGACTCACGCTTTTCCATTCCTTCTACACGCTAGAGTTACGCCCTCTTGTGTCATCTCGCTCCTTCCCCAGCCTGAGCTTTTCCTGGTCTCTGGGTCCTCAAACAATTTGTTCTGTAAACATGCTGTGAAACTTCGGGCTCCCTATTTAGCCAGCACTTCATTCCTTTGAGTTTGTGTATCTGCTTCAGTAGGAACTGGGGAAAAGGGAGGGAAACATGCAAAAAACAAGACAGAAACCTGCCACTGGAATGTCTGGGAGAAAGAAAATATGCAGAAACCAAGCTGCCAGATGACCCCTTCCAGGTGTATATGTACACCTGGTCTCTCTAGGACTCCCTTCCTCTTGAAGGCAGCTGCCCTGGAGGCTGTGCAGAGGGATGTGAAGAGGTCAGCATGAGGAACAGGAGCCCTGGGACTTAACCCTGTTAGTGACTCAGTGATACTCAGGACTGTCAGTAAGCTTTTGTGGGACTCGATTTCTCCTCTTTGAAATGAGGTGGCTGCAACAGATTAGACCAGTTTGGATGGTCCTTTGCAGAGCTAACAGGCTCTGGTTTTGCCTTTCTCAGCCCCTGAGAGATTTGATTAATCTGATTCTTCAACAAGTGTAGTGGCTGACTATCTAGAAAAACATCTGTACTGAAATAGCTGAGAATTGGATTTAGTCCTTTCAGCCCAAACTTTCCCTCTTGTGTGCTTGGCTGCCTGGTAAACAAATAGGCTTTCTCCTGAGCAAGGCTCATTTGCCATATTGCAGTTTCCTAATCAGAAGAGGAATATGCATCTAAAAGAATTTCTTAAGGCTTTATTCACTGTTTGCTTAGTGCGTGTTATTTAGCCACATTTTAAGCTCTCCAATTTCCTTTGAAATACACATGGGGGGAAATGAGAAAAGCAACTGGAAAACAATAGAAAAGGCATTTAGAACAAATAGAGAAAGGCTTCGTGAAACCTACAAATGTTTGGGAACTACTTCAAGACTTTGTGCAAAGCCTTAAACACACCACCTGTGTCTCTCGTTTGGGTCTTAAATGGGATGTATGCTCTGCTTTCAAAGCTGTGGAGAGCTATAGATGTTTTGCTTCCAAGTGAATAAATGTACAAAATGCATCCTCACCACCTCTTACTTTTAGCGCATTCTGCTTCAGACCTTTTTGAAGATAAGGCTTTATCTCAGCTTTTTACTTCCTGCTTTATAATTGCCCAGCTAAGCTAATGAAGCCCATTTGGTGTTGTGAACATTCAAAGCACTCATCTGCATAAAAGCCACTGCCCCTTCATTATGTAAAACAGATATTAAAAAAAATAATAATTCCCTGCCTCTAACCCGGATCAAGACTTTGGCTGAATCCAGAAATTTAAGCGTGTTCGGAGCTGTCCTTTTATGCTCGTAATCGTTTGCTAAACTTAAAACACTGCGGCACTTCCTCCCGAGGCGTCATCTTTCTCTCTTTTTCTCTTCCTCGCCTGCAAATGACGGTACAGCCCCAGTGGCACCCAGCTACCACCCTGTTTGCTTGGTGACATGAACCCTCTAAGTCAGGAATCGTATTGTAGGGAAATACGATGTGGCTCTGGTATCTGTTTCCCTTTCACAGGTGTCTTACTACATTTTGACAGGTGTCTGACACGAGAGATGCTGTCAGAACTGGGATTTAACTCTGGAATGCCAACTTCCATTAGGGCGTCTCTAGATAGGAAACGACGGAATGGATCTGAGTGTTTGCTGCCTCAATATTATTGTATTTAATTTTATTTCTGAACCAGATGTACTGCCTGTATGGGCATTTTTTTTTTTTTTCAGGTGCTATAGAAATAGGTGCTGGTTGCGTTCTGTCACTAGAACTGTGACTCTGATGAGCTGTTCTTGTTGAGGGGGTCGGATGAAGCAGAGCTGTCATCCTAAAATACATTCAGTGGAAGGCAGATCTGCTATTGTTTTCATGCCTTCACACTTAATGGGGTTTTAATTTGCCATAAGTGTCTAGACTGCTCATAGCAATGAAACTCATTAGAAATCATTCTCCAAATATACTAGACATAACAAAATAAATGATTAAGAACTCGAGATAGGGGAAACGTTGTGAGTGGGTAGACCTCCTTAGTAACCGTGCACTGGGTAAAGTCAGATGTTTGCAGACACCGTATCCTGTTCCCCCTCCTCCCAGTGTTATTTTGGTTTTCTGAATTTTTTTTCTTTTTGGTAACAGGCACACATATTCAGTTCTGCCTAGCCAGAAAGTATGATTCTCATAACATATATACACAGTTTATACAAATGAGAAGACCTCATTTGTCCTCGTAGTAGTTGGAGCTGGAAGGATTTCTTTTTTTTTTTAAAGAAGTAAATTTGAAAGATCGATTCCTTTGGTAGGCAGAATACAGAAGATCCCCCCTCTCCCCAAAGGTGCCCAGGTCCTAATCCCTGGAAACTTGGATAAATGTCCTTACATGGCAATGGGGAATTAAGGTTGCAGATGAAACTGAGGTTGCTAAGTAGCTGACCTGAAAGTAGGGAGATTATCCTGGACTCTCTCTGTGGGCCTGATGTCATCACAGGAGCCCTAAAAGTAGAAGAGGGAGGCAGAAAATGAGGTCAAACTGATGCCATGTGAAAAGAACTTGAACTACTATGGCTGACTTTGAAGACAGAGGAAAGGGGCCGTGAGTTAAGGAATGTAGACAGCCTCTAGAACCTAGGAAGGAGACTTCAGTTCTGCCCACACCTTAATTTTAACCCAGTGAGGCCTGTGTCAGACTTCCAGCCTACATAACAGATAATAAACTTGTGTTGTTTAAAGGCAATAAGTTTGTGGTCATTTGGTGCAGCAGTCATAGGAAGCTGATACAGTGCCGTGTAAGCGAGGCAGTGGTTTCTTCATTTGCTTTCCTGAATTCATGATGTTTGGGCATAAAGTAGAATCTTCTTTTTCCATTTGGAATTTTTCCTTCTCTGTGACAGAGATGTTGCTGACACTAAGCTGGTTCTAGCATTCAATATGTTTAGTTTTCTCCTTCCTGCCCCCTGAGATTACATGAAGAACTTAGTTATAATCAGCTATTAAGACCCTTAAGGCTGATCTTTTCTTATGGACTGACAGGGTTCTTTGCTCACGGTGGATGTCGTTGTTATTGTTGTCATTTGTGTTATCGTTTTGCTTTGCCATCTAGCTCAGACAGCTTAGCGCCTCTTGTTAGACTTGAGTTTGCCCTTGTTTCGTTCTTCCTTCCTTTTCCTCCACTTCTTAGTCCTCTCCTGATGGTTTCTTGTAGACTTTGTTCTTACTGTACTCATCCTTTGTCTGAGATGTATGTCTGAAATAAACGCAACCCTAGAGTGACTAATCAAGAAATGCTACCATGTTGTCCATGGTTTTTAATTTAAAGGGGTGCGTTAATTTAGAAATTGTGTATATAGTAAAACAATTACCTTGAAAAAATTTTCCATCATCCCTAAACTACTACATGTAGACCCAACACTGCTTTCTCCATCTTCCATAACTGATCTGCCTTCTGTCTTTGGAATAGATCACTGTTTCTTGAGTTGAGAACTAGAAGAAGTTGGCTGTGTACTGAGGCCACGTCATAACAAAGACTAAAGATCTTTACACAGATCTCACATGATACCAAGCAGACAATTGAATCAGTGTAAAATAATTGTATTTATGAAACAACTGTGCTATATAATCATTCATTCATTCATTCATTCAATATATATGTGTGTGTGTGTATATATATATATAATGAATATATATATGTGTCTGCTACCTGCCAGGCAGAGCTTCTGAGAAAGGTGGTTGTCATTTGTTTGCAGGTATATGTAGAGAAGACTGTTAAAATATCTTTGTCTTTCTTATATGAGTCAGTAGTAATAGGGCCTGTGAGTAACAGGTACCACAGGCAGCTACCTGAGGCTGATCATCAGGTTGGGGGCATCATGGTGTATCCCAAACCAACCTAATTCTCTTCTATACAGGGGAGGCCCCAGAGAGGATCTTTCTATGCCAGATGACATGGAGCCGTCCCATCCCTCCCCAGCCCCTGATCGCCCCAGGCTGCCAGCAAGTGTCAGCCATCTATGCTACAGCCAGTAGGATCTAGGACCGGGTCAGGGGTATTTTAGGTGACATTTTGGCTATCACACCAGGAAGTTTTTTACTTTCTTGTCAACAAACCAAAGACTCTTCCTTCCTATAAATCTATCCTCAAAGCATTATTTTTTACTGCAGTTCAGCCTGCCTAGACAAGCTTCAGCAGAGTTTAGAAAGAGAAAGCTTCTGAGAATAAAATTTCTCACCGGCCTGATCATTCCTGCTTCTTAAGGTTTGTGAAAGTCAACGCTGTTTCAGCTGATTTATTTGCATTTGTGAAGATACACTTACTAAATAAGTTGCTGTAGAGCGGTGCTTTTTCCAAGGGGAGAACTGCCTACCTCTCTGTCAATGAGCTGAGATCAAGAGGTTAATGGTCTTCTGTTGTCAGTCTGAACATTGTGGCTGGTTGATAACAGTGGATGAGTATGTTGAAATATTATTTCGAAATAGCATGGAGCGTTTCTTACCTGTTCCGTCTTGCTTTGCTCGTTGATTTAATTCACTTGTACCTTGAGGACTTTACTTCACCCTCAAGCTCACACAGCAGATCATCCCGCAATAGGTCCACAGGCCATTGGCATCTAAGAAGCAGTAACTCTTGTCTCCTCAAATCTGTTCTTTACCCAAAGCCTATGTGGTCTGTTTGGCAGCAGGTACACCCTGAGCCAAGCATCAGAGGAGCCCATCAGAGACACTTTACATCATGTCAGCTCTCCGCTATCTAAGACGTCAGTGTGTCACTCTCTTGGTAGACAGCAGAGAGAGGGTTGTCATCTTCATTCACTTCATTGGTCATTCTAAGAGGCTCCCTTCCCTTCAATTACTCATGGGTGTCAGAAGAAGAAAGAGAACACTGCAGAGGTATTATACGTTGTGACACTTCAAAGGTGATTACTTTTTCTTCCTATCAGTCATGTGGAGACAATTCTTCTAGCTCACTTGATAATCCTGTCTTTCCTTTGAAGAAGGGAGACTGACTTGCTCCCAAACAAACCACCAGATTAGCAGTGTCATTACCGACTTCTGAACTCATTAGGGCTTACTTAATATTCCCAAGCTGTAGAAGGGTCTGAAAAGTAACTTCTCCAGTGATGGGTATGAAGGAGGCAGTGACAATTTTGCAGGAAACAAATTGCACATCGATTCTTCAGATTTCCAGGCTGGGAAACCACGTAGTCTTGTCGGTTGGACACTTAGTGAGGGGTTAAATTTGCTTTCAGAATTGAATGCTGCCAGGTGATCATGGACCATTGTTGTGTGTGTGTGTTGTCAGGGGGTGGTAGCCATGGTCACATTCCCCTGAGAGAGAGAGTTTTGCCTCTGGACCAAGAAGGAGTACTCACTTTTTTTCCACATTAAGAATTAAGAGTTTACATATGTAACATATTTAGAACAGTGCCTGGCACACAATACGTGCTATATAAATGCTGGCTGTTGTTGTTATATTTTTTTGTTGTCCTGTCATCTGTAGGTGGGTGAGTCTTTATTTCTCCTATAATGTCATGAGACTGATTTTTTTGTTGCTCTTGAGACTTGCTTTTATTATTTGGATTTGTGACCCAGAAGGCCATCTGGCTGGCTCACTGGCTTCCTTCCTTTCATCCTTCCACTCAGCCACCCATCCAGGCTGCCATCTGCACATTTATTCATTCAACATTTATTGAGCCTCATCTACTCTCTGTCAGACAGTGGACATACAAAATTGGACCAGAGAGTTACAGTTTCTTCCCACACAGAGCTTATTGTCTGTTGGGGACACAATTCAAAAAAAAAAAAAAGTACTAAGTGGATTAATAAAATTCATATAAACTTTGGTAATAGCTCTAAATAAAATAAGTGTATTGTAAAGTCAACAAAGATTAATTGTGTTTGTTTGGACCACTGAATGATAGCTCTTTAAAAGAAGGGAGGACTTCTCTGGTGATGCACTGGTTAAGAATCCGCCTGCCAATGCAGGGGACACGGGCTCAAGCCATGGGCCGGGAAGATCCCACATTCCGCGGAGCAACAAAGCCCGTGCGCCACAACTACTGAGCCTGCGCTCTAGAGCCCACAAGTCACAACTACTGAAGTCCGCGTGCCTAGAGCCTGTGCTCCGCAACGAGGGAAGCCGCCGCAACGAGAAGCCCGCGCACCGCAACGAAGAGTAGCCCCCGCTCACCACAACTAGAGAAAGCCTGTGAACAGCAACAAAGACCCAAAGCAGCGAAAAATATAAATTAAAAAATAATAATAAATTTTTTAAAAATGAAGGCAACTTGAACTAATCCCCCAATATCCAAACTTACCTTTTGTGGAAACATTTGGAATTAAGTAGCCAGTTGTCATCTGTCCCTCACCAAATTATGGACTCCATCTTGTAAATGATAGTTCATGGTAGCTTTTCCATCACATGTGGGGCCATTTGTTCTTATAAGTCCCCAACTTCTTTTCAACCTCAAAGCCCACATTTGGGCAAACTAAATTAGCTTGAAAACACATTCCCTTGAAAATGTTACCTTATGTACCCCTTCCTGATCAAGTCTGAGTATTTATGTACTCATTTAACAAATATTTATTGACTATCTATGATGTGCCAGGCACTTTTCTGGTGTGGGCATATAATAGGGAATCATATGCCTAGTGCTAATGATGATTAAGTTCATTATCCAATTAAATATATTTGTTGGACATCTATAGTGGAGGATAAGCTTCTGGTTCTTACACAACTTTGGAGGATGCCTTGTCTTTAAACAGAGTAAATAGAAGGGAAGGGAGCCGTGTTGCATCTCTGAATTAGGGCAGAGTCTCATGATTCCGCTAAGAGGGGCTCATACACAGTGTTCATTTATATAAAGGAAGGAGAGTTCGCCTCTGGTTGTGGAAGCCAGGAAGGCATTTCTGAAGAAGTCAGGACTGAGATGCCTTGTAAATTACAGTTAGGGTTTCTGTGACGTGATACGTGGGATGGCATTTCAGATGGAGGGAACAGCACTTTATGTACACAATTGTACACTTTGGGGGAAGAAGTAACCAGCATGGCCATGCAACTAGTTAATGACAGCCGGACCCCTGATTAGCATTCAAGTGTCTTTCCCACTCTACCATGAGATCTTTCCAAGATTGTATCTCTAATTGTAAAACTTCAGATCAAGAGCCACTTTTAATTGACAGCTTACCATGTATAAGGCACTTTTCTGATGGTTTTTCACTTATCCTCCCAGTACCTTTGTAGTTCTGGTAGTATTGCCTATCTAAATGAGGCAATTGAAATTCAGAGAGGGTAAGCAACTTATTCAAGGTCACACAGCCCGTAACTGCCAGGATCCATAAGAGAACCGTATTTGCCTGAAGGGCACAGGAGAGGCCCTTGAAAGGGCTTTGAAGTAGTGTCTCCTGACCTGCTCTCCTATTGTTATGTTTCTGGCTTTTAAAGAATGTATGAGGCTCTGAAATGACACCACCTGGCATCCAACTTCCATCAAACTGATGGCAACTTTCTAGAAAAACATTCTGGAGAGAAAATACCCTTAGGATGTGTTTTGGCTTTGAAGTACTGCAAGTAAAAACACTCATTGCAGGAAAGTGCTATAACATATTTTGGAATATGCACACATGCATAAGTTAGTGCTCTTTTAGTGTATAGCTGCTTATGTGAAAAGGGAGGGTTTACTGTAAGTATAGAATAGTGTCTTTTGGAACCCAAGTGAAGGATGTCGCAGGACCTTTGGAAGAACCTAGAGCTCAAAATTAGAAGCCTGGGTAAAATGATCTGCCCTGGATCATCTTCTGTCTGCATGTCTGCACCCTTCTTTTCTTTCTCAGCGCCTTTATCTGCCTCTGTTCAGTCCACATAATGGGACACAGACAGGCCTACATCTCTTGAGTTAACACATTATAAAATCCACACCCCTCTCTTTTGTCCCTATTCTAAATACCCAAGGAAGGGATTCTGGCCCAGCTGCGATCAGCTGTTCAAGTTTGTTGTCATATCACACAAACATGGCTGCCGGGATCCCAATCCTTTGGAAAGAGAAAGCTATTTCCAGAAGAGTTGCATGCCCAGTGCCTTAAAAGATAGCCCCTCTAGCACATAGAAGATGTGGCCCCTGCCTTTGGTCTCTCATTAGGGAGAATGCTAACAGGAGGTGACTGAGGTAGTGGTAAGGTCAGAGCATCTAGTCCACCTCTGATTCTGAGAATGTGAAAAGAACAGGCAATATCAGGGCAGAAAGTAAGCCAAGGAAGACTTCTAAATGCTTTGTATCTTGGAATTTCACTTGAAATCTTTTAAAAATAGCAGTCGTGGGCTTCCCTGGTGGCGCAGTGGTTGAGAGTCCGCCTGCCGATGCAGGGGACACGGGTTCGTGCCCCGGTCCGGGAAGATCCCACATGCCGCGGAGCGGCTGGGCCCGTGAGCCATGGCCGCTGAGCCTGCGCGTCCGGAGCCTGTGCTCCGCAACGGGAGAGGCCACAACAGTGAGAGGCCCGCGTACCGCAAAAAAAAAAAAAAAAAAAAAAATTAAAAATAGCAGTCGTGATTTCATATTCATAGTGATTTCAAGAATATTGTAAGTAGATCGTATGCCAGGTACAACACTCCTACGTGCTGAGTCTAAACTCCTTGGCATGTTTACTCTTATCTCCGTCTGTCTCATCTGTCTGTATTCACTGCACCAAATTTTACACTCCAGCAATAATGGGCTATGGTTTTCAATAAATAGTTTACGGAAGGAGTGAATGATACCATGTCTCTTTCGTATCACTGGTCTCAACTGGCATTTTAGCTTTATTTGTATAATCGCTTGATTCATGTCTGTTTGTTCACCGAGACGCTGAACTCCATGAAATCCTCACTGCTAGTCTAGTGTCTGGCATGCAGTGGTTACTCAACACGTATGTGGAATGGATGAATGAATGAATGATTGACTGACAGTAGCATCCCCTGTAAAGCTTAGGTGGGAAGTAGTGGAAATGGGTTAACAGAAGTCTTCGAGCATTTGTAACACTCCAAACTGATATTTTTAAATTATTTTTTTCAATTTACAAAAGTAGTATATGTTCACAGTAATAAATTCAAAGCCTGCAAAAGAATGTAGAGTAAAAGGCTGGTCATCTTTTCTTTTCATCGTGATCCCTTTATCCAGAAGTTACTGCTCTGAGTCTTTTGCTATTATTGTACCTGATGCTTACCTATTATTATACAACATTATACACACACACACACACACACACACACACACACAAACATAGCATCATATTTTGTTTCTTGTTTTTGTTAGTTTATTTTAACAAATGATATTGCTATCAACAATTTGATTTCCCCCCCCACTTACTATATGGTGGACATCTTTCTTGTCATTACATTTATCACAGAGGAGAGTCCCAGAGGGTGAATTTGATGATGAGAGACATTAGCTTAATAACCAGTACAACAGAGCATGGCCTCGTTATTGGTAGCAGCTGCCTAGATTTTGCCTCAGGATGATTTGGGCTGGGATCGGCAAACTGCAGCCTGCAGGCTAAATCTGGCCAACCATTTGTTTTTTTAAATAAAGTTTTATTGGAACCCAGTCACACTCATTTGCTTACAGCAAATTTTATGCTTTAATGGCAGAGTTGGGATATTGCAGCAGAGACCATCTGCACTGCAAAGCCTAAATTTTTTACCCTCAAAGTTTTAACAAAAAAGTTTGCTAACCTCTGGTATGGGCTATCTCTGTCTTGATGAGCTGGCCAGGATGCAGCATCAAGGATAATGCAGTAGACTCAGCCAGTTAGTGGAGACACTAAAACCACTCAGTATTTGTGAAGAGTTGTTTCTCCTTTCTTTTGGCAAGTTTTAACAAGTGATTCCGGTAACTGGAAAAGAGAGAGAGAAGATGCATGGCCTGTGTGCTTATTATTAGTACAGTTTCACTAATTAAGATTCTGTTTACACTTCTCAAATATTCACATAGATATACACGTACTTCCCACATCTGTTTGTTTAAGAGGGGTCTTCTTAGTTTATTATTGATACTACATAGTTACTAGACCAGGGCATAATTAATTGCCTGTATTTATTACCATCACTCAGTGAGTAGCTCAGTGTGTGAGTTACACAGTCTTGGATTTCCTGGTTGGAATCCATCCACAGTTAATATTTGGATAGGATATGCTGGCATCACAGTAGAAGTATAAATGATCAGCTAGAAGTTTCTTGAACAGGGCCTTGTTACTAGTGAGGAACGCTAGCCTGGGTAACTTTAGTCGACTTCAAGATCACTCTGGCTTTCTTAGTGCAGCAGGAGGGTGTGTGATGCAGGAAAATAGAGGGAGAAGGTTCCAGGCCTGCCTGGTGGCGACAAGGCTTTGAAGGCATCCATTCACTGCGGGCCTTGGCCAACTTGACAGTGAAATAGAGCCCCTGGGGTTGTCAGAGGACTGCATCTTAAATTTTAATGCCTAGAACCACCCAGAACCTAGTTTAAAATGCCAATCCCAGGATCCCAGCCCCAGAGATTCTGGTTCAGTAGACTTAGTTTGGGGCCCAGGAATCTGCATTTTAAATAAAGCCCTCAGGTGTTCTGATGGGAACATTCCCCGACCAAACTTGGAGAAGCACAGGCTTCCTGTGGCATTTATCCACCTCTACCCTAACCCCCGAGTTTTCTTCTCTCCCCTCTGCTTTCTCTTTCCTGGTCTCCATGTCTTTCCCTCTCCCTCACTCCCTCTCTTCCTTTCTGTCACTGTCCCTGTCACAAGTGTTTACATCTAAGAAAATCACTGGATTCATTTCTGGGCCAACTTTGTCATCAAGTAAACCACGCCCTTGGTAATAGACTCCTTGGTCCTCCCGAGTTATGGTGTTACTCTCTTCTCCCCCATTCCCTTCTTCTATGTGATGTTCAAGCAGCGTTGCTCACCCTCACCTATTTCACCCTTCTCAGGAATTCTGTGAATTCAGACCAGCTAAGACAGACCGGCAGCTCCACGAGGCCTGGCCTATCTTGCTCATCATGTCACAGAACCTAGCACGGCATTTGGTGAATACCTAAGTGCTCAGTAAATATTTGGTGAATAAAGAATGAACAAAATGATCAGTGCTTAGATGAAATGAAGCAGGGCAGAGTAAATCTCAGAAATGTTACTGTAGCTGCTAATTAGGGCTATAGAGGCCCCTCAGGACATTTTTATCTACCTGAACCAAAGTCTTCCCATCTCAGCAATGGTTTCTGTTTAGAGGCTTGATTTGAAAAGTGTTTTTATCAGCTTTGAATGTGTATCTGGCTGCTGCTTCTCCTCCTAGCAGATGGCCCCTGGCTTCCAAACACAGTCTGTAATCAGGAGCATTGTCAAGCAAAGTCCTGGATTTTTCTATTGTTTTCAGTTTCCTAAAATTGAGGGA
This sequence comes from Delphinus delphis, assembly GCF_949987515.2. Lineage (NCBI taxonomy): Eukaryota > Metazoa > Chordata > Mammalia > Artiodactyla > Delphinidae > Delphinus > Delphinus delphis. The sequence continues at coordinate 74,722,270 of NC_082692.2, read as the reverse complement.
GGTATTTCAGGAAAGTGGTTTTTTGAGATGTATGTACCCGGTTAGTTGTTTCAACCCTCTAGACCTTTGTAAAATTTAAAAAAATTTTGTTGGTTACACATTTTGAACTGTCGCATAATGGGGAATCACACTGAAATAAGCTAGAAAAAATTCCCCCACCCCTTTCAAGATTATCCATTTGGAGATAAACCCAGATTGAGTTACAGACATTCTCCGTCATTAAAATAAGGACAGTAAATGAGAGTTTTCAATGCTGAAAACACATTGGAAGGGAAAAATCTATAATGAGTACATCTTTACTATAACTATTTTTAAACATGTTTATTGGAGTATAATTGCTTTACAATGGTGTGTTAGTTTCTGCTTTATAACAAAGTGAATCAGCTGTACATATACATATGTTCCCCATATCTCCTCCCTCTTGCGTCTCCCTCCCACCCCTCTAGGTGGTCACAAAGCACCGAGCTGATCTCCCTGTGCTATGCGGCTGCTTCCCACTAGCTAGCTATTTCACATTTGGTAGGGTATATATGTTTAATAGTTAATAAAACCATTAGACATTCTCGGGCATTTTTCAGAGCTCATGAATAATAAGACTGCATCGCCCACCCCTTATTCATTTTCTGGTTTTCGGTTAGCATCATCTAGGCTTTAGCGAGGGTTGCAACTTCTGGGTTGCTCAAGAGGTTAGTGAGAGCTGGAGGAAGAACTTAAAACTTGGCAGTTGGTGGAATAACTAAACTCACGAATCCTTGCCTTCCCACGCATCCTTTTTGTTCATTTGGAATTAACGTTGTTTCAAAACAAAAGCAAGCAGCAAAGAGGGGAGAAGGTAATTTTTCAGGAGGGGGTGGCATATGAGTGATTAGAAGCAAAAAGGAAGGAGGAGGAGATGGCGAAGGGGCGAGAAGCAGAAAAGGCCCAGAGAGAGCAGCTGGAGGGGGTGGGCAGGGGCGGGAGCCGAGGGAGCCTTGGGAAAGGGAATCACTATTTTTAAATATTCTGAGACCACTTTAAAAGTAAAAAATCAATCCCTCTTCTAAAGAAGCCCCTGCCCACAGTTGTTTTCATCCTCCCACTCTGGAAAGAGTAATGTTATCTTCAATTGCATAGAAACATTAAAGAGAAAAAAAAAAAATAGAAGGCCTCATTTCAAAGCAGGGGTGAGGCACCTGTGTTCCTGTTCCTGACAAAAAAGCATGTGTCTCCAGCGCTCACGTGACCTCATGTGCCTTTAAAACAGTAGCAGCCCCCAGTCAAGTTGCTCTATTTTTAGATTCACAAAAACAACAGGAGCTGTACTTGTTAAAGCCCTCATGAGACAGCGCTTGGGCTGTGGGCTTTGCAGCATCTTGTTTGTCCTCGCAGAAACCCCATGAAGTCATGTGAACTCCACTGAGCAAAGGAGAAGCTAAACCTCAGTGAGGCTAAGTAATATGTTCAAGTATACTTTTAAGTGGTAGAGCTGAGATCTGAACTCTAGTAGGGGTGTCTGGCTGGCTGGCTCTCTTCTCTAATTTTAACTTTGAAATAATCTTAGATTTGCAAAAAAGTCACAAGCATAATATGAAGAATTCCTCTATGCTCTTCCTTCGGATTCCTTGGCTGTTAATTCTTGACTGTGCTTAACTTCATCATATCCTCTCCCTATATATATATATATATATATATATATATATATATATATATATATATATATATATGAAAAAGATATATATATATATATATATGGAAAAGATATAGATATATATATATATATATTTTTTTTTTTTTTTTCCTGAAACCTTTGAAAGCAGGTTACAGATATGATGCCCTTTGCTTGTAAATATTGGGTTGGCCAAAAAAGTTCGTTTGGGTTTTTGTAAGATGTTACTGAAAAACCCAAACGAACTTTGTGGCCAACCCAATACTTTAGTGTGTAATTTCTAAAAAGAAGGACATTCTGTTAGAAAAAGAGAGGCACTAAGCCAGGAAATTAAGCTTGATACAATACTGCTTCTGATATACGGACCTTATTGAGATTTTGCCAATGTCTTTTTTTTCTGGTCCACGATTTGTTCCAGGACCACACATTGCATTTATTTACCATGTGTCTTAGCATTGTTTAATCTCAAACAACTCCTTAGACTTTAGTCTTTCGTGACCTTGACGTTTTTGGATCTGGTCCTTAATTTGGGTTTGTCTGATGTGTTGCTTCTTCATGATCAGAAAATTTTACATTTTTGGCAGGAACACCACACAAGTAATATTTTATCTTTCTTCATGCATTACATCAGGAGGCATGTTATCAGTGTATCTATTTGTCCCATTCTTGGTGATGCTTGTAAACATTGATCATTTGTTAATGGAGTATCTACTAGTTTCTCCACTACCAAATCATTATTTTTCCCTTTGCAATTAGTATCTTATAGGCACATACTTTTTGACAATTTAAATATCTTTTCTGTTTTCATACTCTTGCCCATTCATGAATGCTTCTTACCTGAAACAATTATTGTGATGATTGACAAATAATGATTTTTCTAATTAATCATTACATTTGTATTTATTAGTTGGAATTCTACCCTAAGGAAAAACTTTCCCTTCTCTTCTTTTTATTTATTCATTTATTTATATCAGTATAGACTCAGAGTTTTATTTTTATTCTATGGGTTAGAGTCTGTGTTATTTTGTTGTGCTCAAATTGTCCCAGATTTAGACAGAGGAGCCCTTTTATGCTGGTTCCTGTGTCCTTTTGTCACGCCTCCATAACCTTTTTTTAGCCATTTCTTGCTTTCCGACACCACAAGATATTTCAGGCTCATGTTGTTCATTTCCTGTCCCATCCCTGGCATCAGTCATTTCTCCAGAATTTCTCCAGAAGGAATTCTGGTTCCTTCTATTGGAGAGTGGTAGTTAGAAACCAAGATCTGGATGTCAAGTGTGCTTATTGGTACTGGGGTATCATTGCTTCTCAGCCTCTCTGTGGATATAGCTATGAAATATATGCATGTGTATTTACACCCCACATCTGTGTCTTTCTTTCAGTTTGTATGTGAAAAACTGAATTCCCAGTGGTACTTTCTATCTATAATAAAGCTTCTGTAGGCTCCTCTCCCTGAAATAGATGGTTTGGAGTCCTTGAGTGATCTTTAGTTGTCATTGTTTTCAGCAATACTTCTGAATGCTTTAATTTTTTATTCCTTATGGGAAAATCTATTTCTGTATCTACTAAGTTTTATCTATCTTATTTAACCACTTATTTGTTACAAACAAATCACCAGCATCTAAATACAGGCCCCCAACACCCCCGCCCCCCCCAACACACACACACACACACAGAAGCAGCTTAACTTTTTGGCTTAAATTTTCTTCAGTTATTGTTTCATGGGGAAGGGAAAAATGAATTCCCCCCCACCCCACATTTCAAACACATATCACTTTGGTGCCTTTCTTCTTTTCATTGCTTGTCTTAGTAAAACACAGAGTTTGACTTTTTCTTTTCCTCTTGATCAAGAGTGCTATAATAGTTTCAATCTTTGTTTCTTTCCTTTTTCTTTGCAAAATTAATTTGAAAAATAATTATTTTACTCCTAGGAATCCCTGACAGGTGTGCCACTGTACCATTATTACCACTGTTAGGTGACATGACGTAATAATGACCACCCCTAATCTATGTGTGTCTCCCTATACAAACATGCATTGCTAATCAAAATCTGTCTCTAAAATCATCTCTCAAAAAAAAAAAAAAAAAAACCACAAACAAACAAAAAAAGCAGAGAGGAGAAGAAAGAGCAAATTTCTTGTAAAAGGTTTTGGGTTAATTTATTACCCCATGGTTTAGTTTGTAAAAAAAGATAAAAAACACTCTAAATTTTCTCCAGAAGTAACATAAAGAAAGTCTATGAAGAATATAGGAATCATTTCCTAAGCTGGCTATTTAAAGAAAGCACAATAGGCTTTTCTGAATTTCAGGCATATCCAACTTAATAGTACAGGACTGGGATTCATTCTGAGTATTTTGAATATTTATGGTGCTTGATGTTTGGACTTTTTAAAAGGTCACTTGAAAATGAAGTCACTTTCATTTTAAAGTAGGAGAAGGTGAACATGAAAAAGGCAAGCACTTTTAATGGAAATCATGCTGTCTGTTCTCCTGCAAAAGGTCTTAGTTTCCGTAGTAATGGTATTTCTTAGTGGCTTTCCTTATATGAGATGATTGCATCTTGACGTACAAAAGTCTTTTGGCTCAAAGATTGAGACTCCCACAACAAGTTGGCAATCATGTTTACCTGGGAGTTTTGTTTCAGCTCAAGTGACCACTGCAGATATGAACAAATCAGCAGTATTCACTCACAGCACCTGTACACATGTTTACCTTAGTTAACTTTTGTTTGCAAATGATAGTCAAGCTATCATTTGTTTAAGCTATCTTAAGAGCAAAAAGAGACATCATTATAAGGATTCAGGGTTATGGCATAAACCATAAAAGGAAGGGGGTCAAGTGGGCCTTATGAGAAGGGCAGACCTCAGGACCAAGAGCCAAGGGGACCATTGTCTTAGCTTTGTTGCATCTCCTATAATACAGGGACATGTATTATAGAGAACAACAGTTCTACAGGATGATCCATGCTAAAGGGGAACTTTGCTCACATTACTTTGGGAAATACTCTATACCATGTCCACCAGCTCTTAGATTTTTATGATACACAGTAGAGTATTAAAGCTTCTGAAAAGTTCCATGATAAAGAAACCTGTTTAACCTTCTTTAACCCAATGATTCTCAAACATACTTGACCATTGCTTGGAGAAATGTCATTTTAGACAGACCACTTGAATAATATAGAACTAAATTTAATTAAATCCACAGAGTACTCTTGTATCATTTTTTAAATAATATAAATGAAAACTTGTTAAGTGACTGGTTCAAGGTCATACTACTTGTTTTTAGACTCCTGGCCCAGTGCTATTCATACTGGTGCTTGATTTGTGGGCCTTGGCTGAGGGACTGTTTGCTCACAGCTGCTTACCTTATACTCATACTCCATAGTCCTAGCATTTTAGAGAAGCTCCCACTTTAAATATAGCAATTTGGTATTTCATTGGTTCTTTTGACAGTCAGCCTGCTGTTTCACAGACAACCCAGCAGTTCTGGTTAAGAATATGCCTTTATTGCCTGTGTATGACAAATGTACCTTCAGCTGTTTCTGGTCGTAGGCATTTTGCTTCCAAATCTTGTTAAGGTTTTTGTCCATCTAAATAGTAACATGTAAAAGGAGCTGTAATTGGCTGGCATGTTAGTCTGTTTCTTGAATTCAACCAAACTAAGGTTTTGTTGAGTTTGCCTTAATGCTCACTCGTTCAGTTTCATTTCTTCGTGTCCTGGATCCAGTGGAAGGAAGGGGGTGTGTCGAGTATAATAAGATTCAGTGACCTTAGTAAGTAAATCAGCTTATTCAAATGAACACTCATAAAGACAGTGACGTTTTCCAGGGATAAGTCTTCTGGGAAGTTAGGAAGAGCTAAGAAGAAAGAGAGTAATGGGATATTGGGTATGCAAAGCTGAGGAAAGTAATAGGGGAAAATTACCAAGAGAATAAATTTTCTAGTTTCTACCAACAAGAATAGCATGTTCTTAAAGTGAATGCCATTTCCTCCCTTATAAGTAATTAGCAGGAATAGCTGAAAACAGTGATGTCATCACATCAGATGTAATGCCTCCTGTTATCCAGGAAGCTGGGCCAGGTGTTGTATTAAATGCCTCTGAGATAGAGATTTATTTCTAAAGTATAGCCATTTCCTGAATGGATGAATGTCTGAACAAATTTTGATTTGGCTCTGTCTAGAGGTATTAATTTTTGATGCTCTGGAGGTTCAAAGATGAATGAGACATATTTTACCTCAGAGGGGTTTATAAGGTAATAAGGCAGACAAGACTGGATGCAAAGATAGAACAGCACCATGGGAGAACTAACACTGTGGAAGTTTAGAAACAAAGGAAAATTTCCATTGGGGTCCTCAGGGAATACTTTAGGCAAAAGGAAGAAAACGTGAACAAAGATTTAATACTCGTTATGAGTATACCAGTTAGGTATTTCAGAATACTGCTGTGTAACAAACCATCCCCAAATTGGTATCTTGAAACAGTAATCATTTATTCTAACTCACATGTCTGTGTGTCAGCTGGTCTGGGCTGGGATCCAGGCTGCAGGTCAGGTCCATGTATCTCACATTCTCCAAGGTCTAGCAGAAACCATGACACAGTCTTATGGTGAAAGGCAGAAATGCAAGTCATGTTTCAAACCCCTACCAAGTCATATTTCTAAATACCCCATTGACCAAATCAAGCCTTCTGTTCAAAGGAGGTGGAAATATACTCCTCCCAGGAGTGTTTTCTGAATAACAGTCTAATCTACCTCAGTGGGGAATAGACGGTTATTTTGTATGTCTGGGAACTGGTTGAGAAGTTGTGGGATTTAGGTCCTAAAAGAGATAAGGAGATTGCAAGGGAGAAAGAGACAGAGAGATGATAATAGCACAAAGGAAGAGCATGGAGAGAGTTCTTAAGGTGAATCAGGGTCCACAGAATGGTCAAGGGAGATGGCAACTAAGAATATCTGTTCAAAAACATTTACGTAGCAGGCTGATTTTGATATCTTTTGAGAAAACAGGTTTAGTAGAAGAATCAGAGCAGCAGCCAGATTGTAAGTAGCTAAAGAGAGAGTGGAACAGAGACAGTTAGTCTCAGTACCTCCTCAAAGACATGAAGGGCAGGTGAGAAAAAAGCTTTTGAAATGAGAGCAAAAGTGAGAGAGACACACACATATGCTATGAGGGCTTATATTCAAAGAAGGACAGTTCTGGGGTCATTTTGTGTCCGAGGATAATGAGACATAGATGATAGAAATAGAGCTGTCATCCTTGTCTTTCATTCAATATAAAATATTTTGTAAGATGCTAAGGCAAGGTTAATGAATAAGGCCATCCCCTCTCCCAGTAGCCTTGTTATATGCACACTTCTAAATGTGACATGTTGAGGGATGCATAAAACCCTTCAATCTCGAGAAGATCACCATTAGTCCTTAAAATGTTCAGGGGACCTTATTTTCAAACATAAGGTGGGGGCGCTTGTGGTTATTAACAAGGAACTCACTAACAGTCACTTGAGTTATTAATTAATGTTTAATATTTTAATTGCTCACACCTGCAGAAATTTCCTCCAATAGGAAAGAAGACCCAGCTTCAACCCTGGGTGATTAGAGTTGGGAATTTTTTCCCGTGAATGTTTGTCATTGCATTCCCTGTCTTCCCTGGGGTTTAGTGACATAATGCAGTTTTCCACTGAGTATATACTGACCAAGAACTCAGAATAGGGCACGGTGATATGGGGTCCAAATAGGAAGGACTGGTAGGGGGGAGATGGTTGAATCTCTCTCCTTAACCAGCAGCCACCCTAGCTGGGAAAAGAAAGCAAACATAAATGAAATAATGAGTAATTAACAAAGGATTACAGTCTGGTACCATAAAGTGCTAGCCTGGATGCTGTCAGGAGAGAAGTGTACAGAAGATGTAGGATGGTGTCTGCTGAAAGGGTTAGAAGCACAAGCTTGAGATCAGATTGTGAGGGTTCAAATCCTGGCTTATCCACCTACTAGCTCTGTGACATTGGGAAGTTGCTTGACCTTTCTGAGCCTGTTTCTTCATCTGTTTAATAGGGGTAGCAATATTGGCTACCTCAAAGAGTTATTGAAAAGGTTAAGTAAATGGATATATAAAATCTATTGAACAGTGCCTGGCATGTAAGGAAGCATGCATAAACTCAGGTGTTCTTGCTTTTGCTGCTTTTGGTGGTGGTGGTGTTTTGTTGTCGTTGGCTTGGTGAGAGTTTTGTTTTGTTATTGAAATGGTGTAGGCCCCTCACTGTCTCCTCTTTCCTGGCCTCGCACAGGATGGGGCTGTTGGGTATTAAGTGTGAATTTCTGTTAAGTTTCCCTCAAGAGCATGGTCCTGGGTTGACTAGATAACTGGGTGTGAGAGTCAGAAGTGGGGTAAGAAGTGAGGGGCTTGGGGTGAAGGAAAAAGCTGGCCTTGGAGGTATGGGTTGAATGTAAAGGATGCCTGGGGCTTTCAGTTTTTGCTTCTTTCAGGTTCCCCAGTGGGTAAGAATGCTGGCTTTGAGGATGTTCATTCATTCCTTCAGAGCCTTATGATTGAGTACATTCTAGGCGATGGGCCACCAGGGACCTGGCTTTCGATCATGACTCCACTGCCTCCTAGCTGAGTGATCTTGGACAAATTACTTAATCTTTATATGCCTCGGTTTCTACTTCTGTAAAAGTAGGAAGAATTCTACTTCCTGTGCAGGATTGGGGTAAGGATCAAGTTCCTGAAGTGTACTTGCCAAAGCCCCTGACACACAGTGAGTGACTGAAGCTGTAAGCTTTGGCAAATGAAGGACGGTTCAGAACTCTACCTACTGGCTTTGTCATTTTGGGTAAATTACTTAACGTTTCTCAAGTATATCTCAAGTTCTGCATCTTTAAGACAGGATAAAAGTAGTACTTACGTCATACGGCTGTTGTGAAAATGAAAGAAGGTAACATACCTAGAGTCCTTGGAACGGTGCTTGGGATAGAGAAAGCTGTGTGTAGTGCTGTTTCTGCTTTCACTGCTCTCATTATTAATTACAGTAGTAGTGGAAGTGGTGGTAGTTTTATTGATCCTTGCAAGGCAAAAAAGAATGAGCTACACGGAAGGTCCCGACAGGGTGCTCAGAGTGCTTAGAGAAATGCAAGGTTAAGAGGAATTCAGGTTTACTTTGTTTTCCAGTGGGATCAGTTTAAGACTTCATACTTTGCTTATTTTCCCTGACTGTTGAGCCATGTTCATTGGTATGCAAGAAATTACTTTCTTTCCTCTCATCATGTGTTTTCACTACTTCTTAAGCTAATGTATCCTTTTCTCCCCGTCTCTTTTGTCCCCGTCTCAACTGCTCGTGGTTAAGTGGATGGGAGCTTGCTTCCTGGAAATACGCTCCGTAACCCTGAGCTCTGTGCCAGGAAGGAACAAAGCAGACCCTGCATTTGAGTCTTTGTGTTTTCTGACCTTGTGTTGCATGCATGCTCTGGGTTGGTTTTCATTTGCTGGACTAACAACATAAGTGTTTATGGAACATGTGCCAAAAAACCCAAAGAAGAGAAGATACGATGCTCATCAGAATTTCTGATGGATGAAGCCTCAAGAACCAAATGAACCTCTTCTGTATCTTGTTCTCTCATCAGGTTATAGGGGCTAACTTGCAGGTCAAGATGACTTGTGCAGGCATCTCCCTCCACCCAGTTTGGGGGAGCTTTGCTTACCAACTCATCGCTCTCCTAGTAAGAAATGGTTTCGCCTCTCCAATTAGGGATATAATATAAGACCAATCATTTTTAACTTCTCCCCAATATAGGGAGTCAGTGAAGTCTGACCTCCCCTAGGCGTCCACCCCCTTACCCTTTCCTTAAGCATGGGTTACCCTGAGTAGAGTTGGGAAAACCACTGCTGTCCAGAGTCAGAGGCTTAAACTTCGGTGTGCATTAAAATCACCTAGGAGCCTGATTAAAATGCAGCGTCTGGGGAGGGTCCCCCTACATCCTGATTCAGTGGGTCTGCACGGCACCTGCCTGCTGCACTGGAGAACTACATTTATGAGAAATACTGATGCTGGTGATCCCAGGAGCATCATACCTCAAGAAATGTTGTATTAAGAAACGCCTTTCCCTAGCCCTAACCTGCCTGTAGACCTCCTTGTCAGCAGCCCCTATGCAATGTGCAGTTTTAGAAATGCTCTAGGCTAATGGGACAAAGTCCTGAGTTTCTCTGAGGACGGCATGGGCTGCTGCCTGCAGAGCCACTCTAGGGTGGGAGCAGAGGGCGTAGCAAGCCAGCATCTGTCCCCCTGCCTCCTGCTGCTTCAGCCAAAAAAACTTAATTTTGGTATTTTTTGGATATGTCTAGCGTTCATTTCCATTGTTGATTTAGTTCAAATAAGAAGAATTCAAACGCTTCTCATATACTAGGCTCTGGGAATACCAAAGAGAACAGGGCAGACATGGTCCCTTCCTTCACGGAGTTTGTGTTGCAGAGTACAGACCAACAAACTAGTAGGCAGATGCTTATACAAAAGAGTGACAGGCTTTGGTTAGTTCCAAGAAAAGTCTCAACAGTTTGGAACAGAAAATGCATTGAGACACATTATCTGTAGGTTGGTCAGGTAGAGCCTTCTTCGAGAGATGCTAAAAACCTGCACTTGAAAGGATGAATAGCAGTGAGGCAGGTCAAGCGTGGAAACAGGGTCATGGAGGTGAAGGCAAGAGCTAACACAAAGCCTCAGAAGTGGGGAAATGCATGTCATAATAAAGGAGCAAAGAGGCCACAGTACAAAACGTTGTGCTGTCACATGCCAGCCACATGTGTAATTTTAGTTTTCCTAGTAGCCACAATAAAAAAAGAAATAGGAGAAATCAATTTCAATAATAAGTTTTATTGAACTGAGTATATGCAAAATAGTATCATTTCAACATATGATCGATGTAAAAAAATACGAATGGGATTCTTCTACATTCTGTTTTTCTTGTACTAAGGCTATGGAATCTGCTTTGTATGCTAGACTTCTAGTGCATCCCAATTTGGGCTCAATTCAAGCTCTCAGTAGCAGATGTGGCTAGCGGCTACTCTAGTGGACAGAGAAGAACTGGAACATGGGAAGCCAGGAAGAGAGTGGAAAGGTTGAAGTTGGAAATAGAGGCCAGAGCAGATGAGAAAGGGCTTTCTAGACCACGATAAAGCCTACCCGGAGTTCGACAAGAGATTTCTCTCATAAAGAGAGTCTTAGAGCAACAGTGAGTTGGTAAATGAGAGTAAGTCTTCGTGTTGTCATGTGGGTGGACCTGCAGGATCGCTCCTCTTTTCTATCCAGGAAACAGCACACAGCAGCTGGTTTTAGCCGAATCCTTGGAAAGTAAGAACAATGCCTTCTAACTATTTCAAAGAAAAGTTAAGAAATTTACTTTAAAAGCCCAGAGAGTAAAATTAGGAAGGAACACTCATGTAACCCTGCTGGCATTCCTTCTGTTTTGCTGACTGCATTCTTATGTTGAGCAGAGGGGCCCGCCTCCTAGCCTGCACTGGCCTCCCTCTGCTTGCCTCTCACCTGTGAACACAGCTGAGCAGGTGGGGCCCACTGCCGCCATCCCAGAAGTATCTGAACATTGGCCTCTAAGGAACATGACAGGAGCCCTCAAGTCGTTGCTGGTCTTCTCTGAGTCCATGGGACTCAGGGGCACATGTGCCAGTTGGGTTCCTGTAGCTGCTTCAAGTATCAGGTAACTTCACAAAACCTTAATAATGAAAGCTATTCAGTGGCCGTGACCTTGGTTCATTTCATTTCATCATTCACCAGAAGTCTGGCCCCCTGAAGGTGCTCAGTAAGTATTGTTGAAAGAACCAGAGGATTAAGAAACAACTCTCACTGGGCATCAGAAATATACAGGGGCCGTTAGAAGGTATTGGTACAATGGCTACCAATGTGGAGACAGACTCTGTCCACGCCTCTGTTATAATTTCTTGGGATTAGCAGCTTTAGAACTGCTGGAAAGCTTTTAAAATGATGGACGTCACATCTTCCCCTACCTTTGTCAGACCTTGAAGTTGAGGTTGGACCCAGGGCCCCTCCCAGGTGACTCTGGCCCCAGTGCCATGAACAGGGCCACCAAGCCGGCAATCGCGGAACAGCAGGGTCGGCACTCGTGGGGGCTGGGGGGATGGAGCAAGGGGAAGCAATGGAAGCTTGTAGCCCGGAATGCTACGTGGAAGAGGCGACCTCTAAGCTGTAAACCGAAGGACAAGGGCAGGTTGGGTGAGCAGAGAGCAGAGGGAAACCTGTGTCAGGCCTGAAGAGGTTTTTATATCATAAATTTATGTTGTTTTGCTCCTGCGTTATAACCATCCCTCTCTCAGGATGCCGTGTATGGGAAAGTGTTTGGAAAGGTAGAAAGCCCTCTACGAATGTAAAGTGTTCTTATTTTATGGATTCTGTTTGAGGGAACCTAAGTCGATTGATGGGTGAGGGGATGAATATTTGATAGGCAGGGAATGAGCTGTGCAGCACGGAATGTCTCTGAGAAGGAACTTCAGCGGAATCACAGCAAACCTTTCCGTCAGCCATGGGGCCCAGAATGCTGTGGTTAATTGAATTATTTAATAGGAAAATCATGGTTAATCTGAAAATCTCTCACAAGTACATATGCCTCTTTCACCGGCTTGGACTAAAGCTCCAAAAAGGCAGGGACCTCACCTGTCTTTTTACTGGTCCTCCAGTGCCTGGAGCGTGTTTTACTGGTGCGCATGCTCTGTGAACACAGCTGTCAGAAGGGGTACTTGAAGTGGAAAGGTAACGTGAGGAATGTTATCTTGAAATGGCTTGGTGTTCTGTCATGATTTTTTAATTGTTGGGATTAAACTACACGTAAACTTCCCTGGCTGTATTTTGCTGCCATTTTGGAATATTTGTATATATTTTTCTAACACAACACATAAATACTTCTCATTACCCCCCCAAAATTATTTCAAATTCTGTAACACAAACCATGAAATTCCTGTATTTACCTGTCTCTCGCCAGAAGTTACCATTGTCAGAAGATTGATGTGTATCCTTCCAGGCCCTATTCTGTCCCTTAACATCTTTTCATGTACAACGTACAGAGATGCAAGAAATATACTGACAGGAACCCATTATTCATATTGTTCTGTTTCCATCTTCGCCTTAAGAGTAAGTTTTGGAGCTGTGTCCTTGGGAAGGAATTTATAAGTCTACGCATTCACTTGAACGACTTCATAGGACTTCCTGTATGAAAATACCATCATTTGTTTAGCTACTCCTGTGTCTTAGTCATTTACTAACAGTATTTCCATCAGCAGCCTTGTACCTATATTTTATGCACACTAATGAATTTACTTAGCATAGATTCTTAGGACTTTTGAATTTTTTAAAGAACAGCATTTCTGTTAGTCAATCATTTTTCCTGGGTTTTATGGCCTCTTTTTACTAAAACTCAGGTGTAGAACAGATTGGTTTTTATGATGCATTTTTAGTTGGCACCTTCTCATTTGAAAATTAAATTGTGAAATATAAATGATTGTGGAATCAAGTATTTCACCTACACAGAAAACAGCTTGTGTCTAAATGTGTTTTGGAGAATTGAATGATTTGTGCCCTTTACATGAGGGAAAACAGCCAGCCCGAGGATATGCTGCCCCGCAATGCGTGTGGGATCCCCACCACTGCCCCACTATTCGTAGCGCAATCCTTTACATGGAGCCGCTCTGATGTCTGGAGTTCTCCACTGTCACTGTTGTTTTCTTTTCCTGTTCTCAGTGTCTCCAGCTTACCACTGGGTTCTTTGGTTGAAGCGGCAGGATCAGTTAAGCTGTGCTGTTGAGAAAAATGAGCTAAGATAGATGTCCCTTTCAGGAAAGCAGACAGCATTTTATAGCTTAGAAATAGACATTGAGACCTGCTGCTAAATGTCTTGTCGAATGAACAAATGAATGAGTGAAAGTGAAACAAATAAAACTGAACTCGTGGCTTCTCAGACCCTTTTCTACATCAATTAATGCCCTTCAAAGTGTGGACCTGGACTTGCTGCCACTGTAAGCTGTGGGCAAGACTGTGCTGGTTTAATCGGGACATTCATCTAGATAACAAGCTCTAACTGGGTATTTAATGATGGAAGCGGGCTGTCAGGTAGAAGCCCACAACACTGGAGCCTACATGTGCAGTAAAAAGAAAAAGTGAGGAGTTGCTGTACAAGTGATTTTAGCAAGATACAAGGTCTTCCCAGATCAATATCCACCAAATGACAAAGGTAATTTATAAGTTAAGCTGTGATGAGCCACATAGAACCCGTGGGCTCTCTTGACAAATGTGGCTAACAAGTCCTTTACAATGTACATCATGTAAGGAGGAAAGCAAAGAAGAAAGAGAGGTTTCTTTCCTTTGCTGGCTTAAATCAAAGTATGGAGTTTTGACTGGCCATCTATTTTAGGAAGGTTAGATCTAGCTTTAGAAAAAAGAACATTCATTCATAGTAAGTTTTCTTGCCATGTGCATATGTATGCTTATTCGTTTATTCAAGTCATATTTATAAAGAGGTTGTTACGTGGCTGCCATATCCTAGACCTTAGGATATACTTTCAAGCCTGTACAGCAAACTGTACCTATAAGTACCACTGTGTAAGATATTTTCCTTCATATGCATCTTATCTTTACCATTAAACCTTAGTACTGAATGACCTGAACAGATGATTAGAGACTCGAAATCATGGACAGTTTTATGCCAGGGTTGGGCACTTTTAGCCCTGGGTCTTTTCTTAGGCTGTGCTTATTGGTGGGGGAGGGAGGTATCTATTTTATAGTACTTAGTGAGAACTTTTGAAGTGCCTACCACTGAGACAGGCACTAAAAGTGACCAGGAAAAAATTATAAACGCTTTGTCAATGCCCACAGCTTTATAATCTGGTCAGGGAGTGAAACTGGACCTCCAACAAATAGTCAATTGACAGTACAAGGTGACGCGATTCTGTGACCAAAAGTTATACAAGCGTTTTGAGAGAGAGCAAGATGAGTAGGGTTAAAACAATCTAAATCTTCATCTCGTTATTCCCATGTTTCAAACGTGCACTGTGGACATGAGCATATATAATGCATGCATAGAGTTATTGACCAAGTGCGCTAATTAGTTAACGTTAATAATCAAGTAAAAAAGCAACTTAACTTCAGGAAAATCTAAATTCTCTGAAGGACTGGGCCAGTGTGAGAATGGAGGTTATTGAATATCACTGGGAAATTCATTCTGAGGATCAAGATAAAAATGAGAACAAAGTGAGAAACGAGCTTCAAAAATAAGCTGGAAATTGACTCATATTTTAATTCGGAAAAAGGAAAAAAAATAGAGCTCTCACACCTAGGGATTTCCCAGACAGCTGGGTACTGTCCTCAGATTTTGTGTTAACACCTGCCAAGCCCTTGGCCCAGAGCATGTAAATACAAATGGGAAAAGCAGCTTTGTCACTTAGGAATGACTTCAGCTGCAAGTAACAGAAAACCTGCCCACCAGTGTCTTAAACAAATAGGGGTATATTTTCTCATGTAACAAGAAGTCCTCCTGGAAATAGGCATGTCAGTTATTTTTCTGTCCTTTTTCGAGATGACTGCCCTGTTTCCTGGGCATCTTGATCAAATTCATGTCAGGAAGAAAGAGAGAAAGGTGGCAGGAACAGTGTCTGTTCTTTGTACTGGAAGAGCACACACTTCCCCAGAGTACCCTCTAGCAGATTTGTGTTCACCGGTCGCTGGTAAGAGCTTCCCTGTGGCAGCCACACTTGGCTTTCAGGGGGGTTGGGAGGGTGGTTAGTTTGCCATGGGATGGGGGCAGACAGGAGAGAAAGGGTTGGGAATGAGAAGTGGATGAGCCGACCAAGCGTTCCTGCTACAGGAAGTTTTGCAGAGGTGGCATTCAGTACAAAATAAAAACCCAGAAGTCTAACTTGAGCAGCAGCTCTCCTCTGATCAGGTCTCCCCTTCTTACTGTGGAAAAAAAGGGGTGATCTATATTTTAAGATGTTTTCCTGCTACAGTGTTCTAGAATTTCTCAGATACTTTTATAATGACTAAAAATTTTATAATGACAAACATAGCACATTTATCAAGGGGTTACTATGTCCCAGGTTCTTTAGTGCTTAATATACATTCTCCTGTTCAATCCTCACCACACTTCTGTGAGGCAGGCACTATGATGCTGTCCATTTTACAGATGAAAGGAATGAGATTAGGGGCAGGTTAAGTTACTGCCTCTTGGTGACATAATTAGGTGGTGGCTGGGTCAGGATTCGTCCCAGGGTGGCTGACACCAAAGATCTTTCTCTCTTTTTTATTTTGTGTGTGTGTGTGTGTGGACCATTTTTTTTTTTAATTAATTTTTTTTTGGGGGGGGCTGTGTTGGGTCTTCTTTATGGTGTGTGGGCTTCTCACTGCGGTGGCTTCTCTTGCTGCAGAGCATGGGCTCTAGGTGCACAGGCTTCAGTAGTTGTGGCATGGGGGCTCAGTAGTTGTGGCTCACGGGCTCCAGAACTCAGGCTCAATAGTTGTGGCACACGGGCTTAGTTGCTCTGTGGCATGTGGGATCTTCCCAGACCAGGGATTAAACTCATGTCCCCCGCATCAGCAGGCAGATTCTTAACCAGTGAGCCACCAGGGAAATGTGTGTGGACCATTTTTAAAGTCTTTATTGATTTGTTACAATATTGCTTGTTTTTATGTTTTGGTTTTTTGGCCCCGCGGCATGTGGGATCTTTGCTCCCCAACCAGGGATCAAACCCGCACCCCTGCATTGGGAGGTGAAGTCTTAACCACTGGACTGCCAGGGAAGTCCCCAAAGACCTTTCTCTTAAACACTAAGCTATACAGCTTGGAAGGGAGCTTCACATTCGAATGGATTCTGTCTCCACGGGCTGGCCGTATATATAATACAAACGTTTTCAGTTTTTATTTTTCAAAAATTTTGTGTTTGGAAAGTCCTCTCATGTGTGAGTTAATTGCTTTCTGCCTGATCTATGTTTGACTACACAGTCTCGGGTCAAAGTGTTTGACTGCACAGTCTCGGGTCAAAGGGTGAGACTGGAACCAGGAATGAAAGCAGTATGCTTTCCTGGCTTTGAGGCCTGCCGTGCTTACATTTGAATCCCAGTTGTAATATGTGACTTGCTAAATATGTGACTTTGAGAAAGTTACCTGATCTCTTAAGTGTCAGTTTCTTCATATGCAATGGAAAGATCACAGTATTAACCAAAGGCTTTTGAGAAATAAGTGAGGTAATGCACACGAAGTGCCTGACTTAATGTCTATCAAGGTACTAGGTAGGTATTAGGTAAACGGTAACTATTTGTGGAAACGGTTAAAGTACCAGGGAAGTAAATGCAAATATAAATTAAAACTGGATTATTTTGCGAATACTAAACATGCTTTGTCCTCACATGGATCTCCTGAATTCCCATTGTTTGTGAGTGCGTATGTGCCCGCATGCACGCTTTACTTAGCTTTGTCCATGTCCACTTTGTGAACTCAAGTCAGCTGTAGCTCTGACAGCTCTAGGGCCTTCCTTGTTTTATTGGTGGTTCACCTGGTAGGCGCCGTCTAATCTTGTCCCCCATAGTTTTTCATGTTTCATCAATAGTACTTATTTATCTTAGTCAAAATAGCCCATGCGGGCTTCCCTGGTGGCGCAGTGGTTGAGAGTCCGCCTGCCGATGCAGGGGACACGGGTTCGTGCCCCGGTCCGGGAAGATCCCACATGCCGTGGAGCGGCTGGGCCTGTGAGCCATGGCCGCTGAGCCTGCGCGTCCGGAGCCTGTGCTCCGCAACGGGAGAGGCCACAACAGTGAGAGACCCGCGTACCACAAAAAAAAAAAAAAAAAAAAAAAATAGCCCATGCATATAATGAAACTGCAAACAGTAAAGAAAGCTTTAAGAAGAAAAGTGAACGTCTCCTTTCCTTCCCTGCTTTGATCTGCTGGCTTCTCATCCTCCAACTATTACCACTGTGAAGTTTCTTCTGTAATTTTTCACAATAATTTATTACACAGATGTTGCTATTGAATCAAGATGACACACACAGAGCCTTTTAAAACTTTGTTGAGATGGTGTGATATTATATACACTCCTCAGACCTTGCTCTTTCATATCATACTATATCTTGAAGAGCGGAGCTACTCCACTGTTCTGAATAGCCATGCATATCGCTTGGTATTGATGAACCAAAATATATGAAACCCAACTGGTAGCATATGAGTTCTTTCCAGTTTTTTTGTTTTTATACACAATGTTACAGAGAAAATTCTGGCACATCGTTTTGGCATATTCTTATAGGCCTATCTATAGGGAAGATTCTTAGCCATGCATTTGCTGGGCTAAAGGGTGTGTGAATTTGCCATTCTGTTAAGAAATTTCCAAATGTCCAACATCCAAGAAAGCTTTGCACCAACTCTCCGCTTTTAACAGCCAGGTGGGAGAAATATCTCCTGTTGATCACTTTCCCCCAATTTCATTTTCTTGTCTTTCGGTAGCTTTCTAAAATATTTGAGTGTTATGTCTGTTAGCTTGATTTTATTTAGCCATCCCTCTGGGCTTTTGCTTGCAGTGTTTTTCAGAGAAGAAGGGAGGGCAGTGAGTTGGAATGAACACAGGCGGTCAGTGTTCTGTAATTTGTAATTTGTAATTAAAGAAATCTCATGAGGTATGGTGATGTATCTGGGTTATATCACTTCCTTCAAATGTAAGATCGTTATTATAATTTTTTTGCTTGTATTCAGTCTCATCTAATGACCGCCCACAAAATTACCTTATTGTCAGAGAATTGATCCTGTATTCCACATGTCAGTGGGAGCCCCATTGCCCCATGGAGATATAGCTATAATTGACCTGAAGCAACAATTTCACAGTCCATGAGAATTTAAGGTTTTCTCCACAGTTTCTGTGAATTTCTCTGATTCTTCTGTCCACGTGTCATACAGTGTTTTGCCCCCCTCAACATGAGGTGCAAATTGTACACATTTATCCATCACAATCCTCTCCCTGGCCTTTTTTTTTTTTTTTTTTTTTTAACTTTAGTGGCAAACTGGAAGAGTTAAGAGATCAACTCACCTCCCGCTTACCCCTTCCTAGCTCCCAGGCCTCCTTGGCAACGTTTTGTCTCCTTCTGTGAAGCCTTTTTGGCCACCAGCAACCATGTCCTCCAGTCCTCAAATCTCAGATGGTTTAGAAGGCTTGGCTTTCAAACAAATATGATATGTTTTCCCAAAGAAAAAAATTAAAGAACAAAAAAAGAAAAAGAAATAGCCTCTGTATCATTACAATCTCATTCCTTTAATCATGTCGGGAGCATCTCCCTAACAGAGAAACTTTCCCATGCTGCTTTTCTGTTTGTCTTTCTTTCTGTTTCAGTTGGTTGTTATTTGGCTATAAGGATTAGTAGAGGAAGGCTTTCTCAGGTTAAATGCAGCACTTTAGTAGAAGAAAGAACTTGAGCTCTAGAGAAAGGGAGACCTGGGGTTAAACTCAAGCCCTACTATTTACTCTCTGTGTAACATCAACAACTTAACTTTTGAACCTAATTTTCTTTAGTCATCTACAGGGGATAGTTCTTAATGGATTGTTTTAAGCATTGGAAATCATGAACATCAGGCATCTAGTCCAAGGCTTAAAAAGTAGGAGACGCTCAGAAAATGGTAGTGTTATGACCACAATTCTAACTTATCCTTGGAGTCCATGTCACTGGATTTTGAGTTGCATGCTTTGTTGATTCACAGTGTGGAATGAACACGTATTCTCACTGCTTATTGTTTCACTGCTTCCTGTTCTTAACCCCCTTGCTTAAGTGTCTCGGGAGGAGACCAGGTCTCATTGTCTGTTTGGTTGTTGAGAATGCATCAGGTACTCCGCCAATACTTAATTGATTGGTATTTTATTGATTGACAATCTTTTAGACATCTGAAAATTCTTCTTCTACCTCCCTGGTGACAACTTAAAGATACAGAAATTCACTGTATCATAAAATGTTTGATTTCTTCCCTGTCTGCCTTACTTTGAGTCAGATTTCTGTGTTCTGACATGAAACTTAGCGCTTTTTTTTTTTTTTTCTTCTGAGGATAAATCAATCTCTCTCCTTTCTTGCTCTTTTCCAAATTCTCTTTTGTAAGTCTTTCTCTTTCTCCCCTACACATGAATTCTCTCCTGTTCTTCTGGTTGAAATTCATCTCTGGTGTCATAAATGCCCTTAGGTCTGTGTGATTCTCCTGCCTGCTTTCCCTCCAGAAGATATATCCACCTTATTTGAGAGAAAACATCATTTGTTTCTTAGCATATGATCCGAATAACAGTGAAATGTTTGTTTAAAATTAATGCTTTGAGCAAAGAACCCTCTCTGTTTACTTGACTTACAATATTTTAATATTTAACATGCTATGATGCAAAACTTGTGCAAGAAAACTATCCTCGTGTGATCTGGTTGCCTAACAATTTACATTCAGCTGCAGTATTTTGTTTGCTATAATTACTCACTGACAAAACAGGGAATCGAAATGCAAAAATACAAAATGCTCTCGGTTTGCATTTTATTTTGGAACATGAAAAACCCTCAGTTCTTGAGAGAGCATAAAAAAGGAAACCAAGCTTACTCAGATATCCATCTTCACAAACCAACTCTTCAGCAGTAAGGCTCAAACCAGAGTGGAAACTGTCGGGCTTTCAGAGAGGTTTTTAAAGAGATTATGTGATGCGGACTTAGAGTTGGAGGGCAGGGCCCAGGATCATCACATTCCGTCTCTTACCCCAGACTCTACCTGTGATTTTGCATCACTCCTTTCATCGAGTAGCATCTATAGATCTGCTCTGAAACCGTTGAAGTTTCTTAGATGAAAAGTACGAATCCCTGGGCTCTTGCTATAGAATGTCCGACTCTGGTGCTTTTTTCCCCTCCTATGATTTGCATTCTTGAAAGGGACAGGTTTCAATGGGATTGTGGATCTGAGTAGAGCATAACAGCTGACACTTACACACTGTGTGTACTGACCAATAGTTTGCCCCATGATTTCCACCAGAGTGAAAAAGCCCTTCCCTAGATACAGAGATAGGAACTCTCATACACCCAGATCTTAGCTCCTTCACACATCACCCCACCCTCATTGCAGTCTGAAAAATGAAAAGCATTTTTATTTCTGAGATTCTGAATAGGATTGCCACAATGCATTTTTCCAAAAAGTAACAGAGAAAATCAAAACAAGATTCTTCTTTATGATTAAAGTCAACAGGTACTCTCCAGTTTAAACAAAAAGGAAAACAAAAATAAAGAACAGAAGAATTGATTTTTGTATTACACTGTGGGCAAAAAGTTATACATTTTTTAAACCTGAAAATGACTAAGACAACCATTCATTTATTCATTATAATTCAAAATATCATTTTTCTCCTAATAAGCTACTTTCTTTCCAAATGTGCAGCAGTTTTCATCTAACTATTCAAAGTTGGTAGGATACTTTATAGGATAAACTATATGAAATAGTTTACCAAGAGCAGTTAATATACATTCCAATATTTCTGACACATAAAGCAGTTAATGCAAAAGATTAATCAACACATAAACCATGTGTTGGCAGGATTTGGGGAATGTTCTTAGAAATGAAGACTGTGTTATCTGATGCATATCTAAAAAGATAGTTTTCTCCAGGCAATCAGTAACACAGGATTTAGTGATTCTTAGTTTCTAAGTATTGATTCTGTGATCTAAACTCATTTTAATTTGACTTCTAGATAGCGAGAAAGTTGATTTTTGAGTTGAAGAATTACTTTCTTTACAGGAAAACATTTTTCATGTAACATGGGGATAGATTTCAGCAAACATTTTATTTTTTGAATGCTAGTGATAATTTCCAGTAGGTTCTTTATTTTTATTTATGCTTCAAACAAGTTTTAGAGGTTCTCCAGGGTTAAGAATACCACTTTCTTACTACCATGTTTCTACCAATAATAAGAAATTGGACAACTGACCATTTTTCTCGGTGCATCTGGGCATGTTGTTTGTCAAAGCACAGAAAGCTCATGGAGCATAGTAAAAATGCCTGTGAATTGAAATTGCTCTCTGCGGATGACACATTATATGACCACTACCTACTGAGGCCCTGTTGAAGTTAGACTATTTTAGATTTAAGGAATACCTAATAAAGTTTTATGAAAGGAAGGGAGATTTATTGCATGGAGTCTTGCACTTTCAGGAGAAAGGAAGAGGAACTGAGTGAGCTCTAGGCAGCCCTCACTCATGGTTACAGAAAAACCTCTGCTATTTTCTACTTTCTAGCTACCTAGATTTCCTTGCTTACTTGGTTCCAGTTCCTTAGGAACATGAGCTTCTGCTTCACCACCCTGGTCTCTCTGTACTGTAACCTCTCCGCCTAAGATCTTGCCACTTGGTCTAGGTCTCCCAATTGACATTTCCAATAACAATTAAAAATATTTTGTTGTATTTTTTTTAACTCTACAAAATATTTTATTGCTTGGATGTGCAAGATAAATTTAAGAGGCAGAAGAATAAATATTGGCTCTCAAATTTCTTTGCTAGTGATACGCAGAATACAAAAGGAATAGTTTGACAAGTTTGGGATACATTGTTCGTGTATGAGTCTGAAACTCCAAGAAGAATCCTAGATATAGAATTAAGTTGATTTTTTTCATATAAAATTATCTAGCACAATATATTGATTAAGCAATATAATGCCAATTTATAATAACACCAACTTCTCATTATATGTGGGTCATTTCTTGAGCACTCTGAACTGTTACATTGACATACACTACTTGGCCACTCCCGTGCCAACATTACACTAGTTTTATTTTAAAAGTCTTGTTATTGCATAAATAAATCTCCACACCTTATCACTACCATATCTTCTTCCCCCTCTTCAAAATTGTCTTGGCTGTTTTGGTTCTTTTGTTTTTTTTTCTTTTTTAATACAGCAGGTTCTTATTAGTCATCAGTTTTACACACGTCAGTGTATATACATGGCAATCCCAATCGCCTAATTCATCACAGCACCACCACCAACCCCCCACGGCTTTCCCTCTTTGGTGTCCATACGTTTGTTCTCTACATCTGTGTCTCAATTTCTGCCCTGCAAACCGGTTTATCTGTACCATTTTTCTACGTTCCACATATATACGTTAATATACGATATTTGTTTTTCTCTTTCTGACTTACTTCACTCTGTATGACAGTCTCTAGATCCATCCTCATCTCAACAAATGACCCAATTTCGTTCCTTTTACGGCTGAGTAATATTCCGTTGTATATATGTACGACATCTTCTTTATCCATTCATCTGTCGATGGGCATTTAGGTTGTTTCCATGACCTGGCTATTGTAAATAGTGCTGCATTGAACATTGGGGTGCATGTGTCTTTTTGAATTATGGTTTTCTCAGGGTATGTGCCCAGTAGTGGGATTCCTGGATCATATGGTAATTCTATTTTTAGTTTTCTAAGGAACCTCCATACTGTTCTCCATAGTGGCTGTATCAGTTTACATTCCTACCAACAGTGCAAGAGGGCTTCCTTTTCTCCACACCCTCTCCAGCATTTGTTGTTTGTAGATTTTCTGATGATGCCCATTCTAACTGGTGTGAGGTGATACCTCATGGTAGTTTTGATTTACTTTTCTCTAATCATTAGTGATGTTGAGCAGCTTTTCATGTGCTTCTTGGCCATCTGTATGTCTTCTTTGGAGAAATGTCTATTTAGGTCTTTTGCCCATTTTTGGATTGGGTTGTTTGTTTCTTTAATATTGAGCTGCATGAGCTGTTTATATATTTTGGAGATTAATCCTTTGTCCATTGATTCATTTGCAAATATTTTCTCCCATTCTGAGGGTTGTCTTTTTGTCTTGTGTATGGTTTCCTTTGCTGTACAGAAGATTTGAAGTTTCATTAGGTCCCATTTGTTTATTTTTGTTTTCATTTCCATTTCTCTAGGAGGTGGATCAAAAAAGATCTTGCTGTGATTTATGTCAAAGAGTGTTCTTCCTATGTTTTCCTCTAAGATTTTTATAGTTCCCGGTCTTACATTTAGGTCTCTAATCCATTTTGAGTTTATTTTTGTGTATGGTGTTAGGGAGTGTTCTAATTTCATTCTTTTACATATAGCTGTCCAGTTTTCCCAGCACCACTATTGAAGAGACTGTCTTTTCTCCATTTTATATCCTGGCCTCCTTTGTCATAGATTAGTTGACCATACGTGCATGGGTTTATCTCTGGGCTTCTTATCTTGTTCCATTGATCTATGTTTCTGTTTTTGTGCCAGTACCCTATTGTCTTTATTACTGTAGCTTTGCAGTATAGTCTGAAGTCAGGGAGTCTGGTTCCTCCAGCTCCGTTTTTTTCCCTCAAGACTGCTTTGGCTATTCGGGGTCTTTTGTGTCTCCATACAAATTTTAACATGTTTTGTTCTAGTTCCATAAAAAATGCCATTGGTAATTTGATAGGGATTGCATTGAATCCGTAGATTGCTTTGGGTAGTGTAGTCATTTTCACAATGTTGATTCTTCCAATCCAAGAACATGGTATATCTCTCCATCTGCTGGTACCATCTTATTTTCTTTCATCAGTGTCTTACAGTTTTCTGCATACAGGTCTTTTGTCTCCCTAGGTAGGGTTATTCCTAGGTATTTTATTCTTTTTGTGGCCATGGTAAATGGGAGTGTTTCCTTAATTCCTCTTTCAGATTTTTCATCATTAGTGTATAGGAATGCAAGAGATTTCTGTGCATTAATTTTGTATCCTGCAACTTTACCAAATTCATTGATTAGCTCTAGTAGTTTTCTGGTGGCATCTTTAGGATTCTCTGTGTATAGTATCATGTCATCTGCAAACAGTGACAGTTTTACTTCTTCTTCTCCCATTTGTATTCCTCTTATTTCTTCTTCTTCTCTGATTGCCATGGCTAGGACTTCCGAAACTGTGTTGACTAATAGTGGTGAGAGTGGACATCCTTGTCTTGTTCCTGATCTTAGAGGAAATGTTTTCAGTTTTTCTCCATTGAGAATGATGTTTGCTGTGGGTTTCTCATATATGGCCTTTATTACGTTGAGGTAGGTTCCCTCTGTGCCCACTTTCTGGAGAGTTTTTATCGTCAATCGGTGTTGAATTTTGTCAAAAGCTTTTTCTGCATCTTTTGAGATGATCATATGGTTTTTCTTCTTCAATTTGTTAATATGGTGTATAACATTGATTGATTTGCATATATTGAAGAATCCTTGCATCCCTGGGATAAAACCCACTTGATCATGGTGTATCATCCTTTTAATTTATTGTTGCATTCTGTTTGCTAGTATGTTGTTGAGGATTTTTGCATCTATATTCATGAGTGATATTGGTCTGTAATTTTCTCTTTTTGTACTATCTGCTTTGTCTGCTTTTGGTATCAGGGTGATGGTGGCCTCATAGAATGAGTTTGGGAGTCGTCCTTCTTCCACAATTTTTGGAAGAGTTTGAGAAGGATGGGTGTTAGCTCTTCTCTAAATGTTTGGTAGAATTCACCTCTGAAGCCATCTGGTCCTGGACTTCTGCTTTTCGGAAGATTTTTAATCACAGTTTCAATTTCATTTCTTGTGATTGGTCTGTTCATATTTTCTATTTCTTCCTGGTTCAGTCTTGGAAGGTTATACCTTTGTAAGAATTTATCCATTTCTTCCAGGTTGTCCATTTTATTGACAGAGAGTTGCTTGTAGTAGTCTCTTAGGATGCTTTGTATTTCTGTGGTGTCTGTTGTAACTTCTCCTTTTTCATTTCTAATTTTATTGATTTGAGTCCTCTCTCTCTTTTTCCTGATGAGTCTGGCTAATGGTTTATCAATTTTGTTTATCTTCACAAAGAACCACCTTTTAGATTTATTGATCTTTACTATTGTTTTCTTTGTTTCTATTTCATTTATTTCTGCTCTGATCTTTATGATTTCTTTCTTTCTGCTAACTTTGGGTTTTGTTTGTTCTTCTTTCTCTAGTTCCTTTAGGTGTAAGGTTAGATATTTTATTTAAGATGGTTCTTGTTTCTTGAGGTAGGCTTGTATAGCTATAAACTTCCCTCTTAGAACTGCTTTTGCTGCATCCCATAGGTTTTGGATCGTCGTGTTTTCATTGTAATTTGTCTCTAGGTACTTCTGATTTCCTCTTTGATTTCTTCAGTGATCTCTTGGTTATTTAGTAGTGTATTCTTTAGCCTCCATGTGTTTGTGTTTTTTACATTTTTTTCCCCCTGTAATTGATTTCTAATCTCACAGCATTGTGGTCAGAAAAGATGCTTGACATGATTTCAATTTTGTTAAATTTACTGAGGCTTGATTTGTGACCCAAGATGTGATCTATCCTGGAGAATGTTCCATGCACTCTTGAGAAGAAAGTGTAATCTGCTGTTTTGGGATAGAATGTCCTATAAATATCAATTAAATCTATCTGGTCTATTGTGTCATTTAAAACTTCTGTTTCCTTATTTATTTTCATTTTGGATGATCTGTCCATTGGTGTAAGTGAGGTGTCAAAGTCCCCCACTATTATCGTGTTACTGTTGATTTCCTCTTTTATAGCTGTTAGCAGTTGCCTTATGTATTGAGGTGCTCCTATGTTGGGTGCATATATATTTATAATTGTTATATCTTCTTCTTGGATTGATCCCTTGATCATTATGTAGTGTCCTTCCTTGTCTCTTGTAACATTCTTTATTTTAAAGTCTATTTTATCTGATACGAGTATTGCTACTCCAGCTTTCTTTTGATTTCCATTTGCATGGAGTATCTTTTTCCATCCCTGCACTTTCAGCCTGTATGTGTCCCTAGGTCTGAAGTGGGTCTCTTGTAGACAGCATATATATGGGTCTTGTTTTTCTATCCATTCAGCAAGCCTGTGTCTTTTGGTTGGAGCATTTAATCCATTCACGTTTAAGGTAATTATTGATATGTATGTTCCTATGACCATTTTCTTAATTGTTTGGGGTTTGTTTTTGTAGGTCCTTTTCTTCTCTTGTGTTTCCCACTTAGAGAATTTCCTTTAGCTTTTGTTGTAGAGCTGGTTTGGTGGTGCTGAATTCTCTTAACTTTTGCTTGTCTGTAAAGCTTTTGATTTCTCCATCGAATCTGAATGGGATCCTTGCCGGGTAGAGTAATCTTGGTTGTAGGTTCTTCCCTTTCATCACTTTAAGTATACCGTGCCATTCCCTCTGGCTTGTAGAGTTTCTGCTGAGAAATTAGCTGTTAACCTTATGGGAGTTCCCTTGTATATTACCTGTCATTTTTCCCTTGCTGCTTTCCATAATTTGTCTTTAATTTTTGCCAATTTGATTACTATGTGTCTTGGCGTGTTTCTCCTTGGGTTTATCCTGTTTGGGACTCTCTGCACTTCCTGGACTTGGGTGGCTATTTCCTTTCCCATGTTAGGGAAGTTTTTGACTACAGTCTCTTCAAATATTTTCTCTGGTCCTTTCTCTCTCTCTTTTCCTTCTGGGACCTCTATGATGCGCATGTTGTTGCATTTAATGTTGTCCCAGAGGCCTCTTAGGCTGTCTTCATTTCTTTTCATTCTTTTTTCTTTATTCTGTTCTGCAGCAGTGAATTCCACCATTCTGTCTTCCAGGTCACTTATCCATTCTTCTACCTCAGTTATTCTGCTATTGATTCATTCTAGTGTAGTTTTCATTTCAGTTATTTTATTGTTCATCTGTTTGTTTGTTCTTTAATTCTTCTAGGTCTTTGTTAAACATTTCTTGCATCTTCTTGATCTTTGCCTCCATGCTTTTTCCGAGGTACTGGATCATCTTCACTATCATGATTCTGAATTCTTTTTCTGGAAGGTTGCCTGTCTCCACTTCATTTAGTTGTTTTTCTGGGGTTTTATCTTGTTCCTTCATCTGGTACATAGCCCTCTGCCTTTTCATCTTGTCTATCTTTCTGTGCATGTGGTTTTTGTTCCACAGGCTGCAGGATTGTAGTTCTTGTTGCTTCTGCTGTCTGCCCTCTGGTGGATGAGGCTATCTAAGAGGCTTGTGCAAGTTTCCTGATGGGAGGGACTGGTGGTGGGTAGAGCTGGGTGTTTCTCTGGTGGGTGGAGCTCAGTAAAACTTTAATCTGCTTGACTGCTGATGGGTGGGGCTGTGTTCCCTCCCTGTTGGTTGTTTGGCCTGAGGCAACCCAACATTGGAGCCTGCCTGGGGTCTTTGGTGGGGCTAATGGTAGCCTCTGGGAGGGCTCAGGCCAAGTACCTCCCAGAACTTCTGTTTCCAGTGTCCTTTTCCCTACGGTGAGCCACAGCCACCCCCGCCTCTGCAGGAGACCCTCCAACACTAGCAGGTAGGTCTGGTTCAGTCTCCCCTGGATTCACTGCTCCTTCCTCTGGGTCCCGATGCGCACACTACTTTGTGTGTGCCCTCCAAGAGTGGAGTCTCTATTTCCCCCAATCCTTTTGAAGTCCTGCAATCAAATCCCACTAGCCTTCAAAGTCTGATTCTCTAGGAATTCCTCCTCCCGTTGTTGGACCGTGAGGTTGGGAAGCCTGACGTTGGGCTCAGAACCTTCACTCCAGTGGGTGGACTTATGTGGTATAAGTGTTCTCCAGTGTGTGAGTCACCCACCCAGCAGTTATGGGATTTGATTTTACTGTGATTGCACCTCTCCTACCATCTCATTGTGGCTTCTCCTTTGTCTTTGGATGTGAGATATCTTTTTGGTGAGTTCCAGTGTCTTCCTGTCGATGATTGTCCAGCAGCTAGTTGTGATTCTGGTGTTCTCGCAAGAGGGAGTGAGAGCACGTCGTTCTACTCCACCATCTTGGCGCAGGACCTATTTAGTTGTATTTTATCCGGCATTTTTGTGTGTCATTGTGAGAAGACTTGATAAATCAATCATGATATTTATCCCTTTTGTACTTGGAGGCATCCTCAGAATCCTCCTTAACACAGTGTTCTTAGTAGCCACTATCAATGGGTTAGAGTTGATGTGCCTAAAGTCAATAATCTTTTATGTCTCTTTACCACTAACAAGAGGTAATTCTAAAACAGAGGTTTGGGAAAAGGGCAGACATGGTTTCTGTAAGAGAGAAAAGCAGGAAATACTGTTATGGTGGTAAAATATACATAATATAAAATTTACTATCTTAACCATTTTAAAATGTACAATTCAGTGGTACTGAGTATACGCACGTTGTCATGCAACCATCACCATTATCCATTTCCAGAACTTTTAAAATCATTCCAAACAAAAACTGTGTACCACTTAAATAGTAACTCCCCATTCCTTCCTCCCACCAGCCACTGATAACTTCTGTGCTGTTTTCTGTGTCTATGAATTTACTCAAGATACACCATAAAAGTGGAATCATACAGTATTGTCCTTTTTGTCTGGCTTATTTGACTTAGCATAATGTTTTCGAGGTTCTATGTATGCAGTAGCAGAATTTCATTCCTATTTAAAGCTGAATAGTACTCCATTGTGTGTGTGTGTGTGTGTGCGCGCATATATATATATATATATGTATACATACATACATACATATATACACACATGTACATTTTGTTTATCCAGGGGATGGCATTTTAAACCAGGCTGTCTAGGGCAGGAAAGGTACAGCAAAGCAGCTTGGTGTCATGGGAAGGCTCAGAAATAACAGATCAAGCAGGGGTCATAGTCTAGAATCTCCTAGCATTCTACTTAGTAGTAGTATGACCTTTGGCATCGTTAATTGATTCTCCCATACTTCTTTGTCATCTTCCAATGGACATAATAATAGCTCTCAAAGGGTTGTTGGGATGTTCATATGAGATAATGCATAGGATATGCCTTGCCTGGCAGATAGTAGGTGTTCAGAAAGTGAATCTCACTCCCAGAAACCCCCATCTGTGACAAGAATGAAGAGGTACTTAATAGCAGGTGTGTTTCTCTTATAGTTTAGGAAAAATAATAAAATAGGTTACGAGTCCCCAGGACATACAGTTGAGAACTGTCGGGCAGGAATGACACCGTCCTCAGACCGGGAAGAGTGGACTCTGGGATCTTACCACTCCTTGTATCCTTTCCATGAACCGGCAGTGTCTGGCTCTGTGGGTTGGGCTGATCTCTGGAGAGAAAGGAAAGCATGCCTTTCTGTCTGCCATGCTGAAAATGCCTTTTCTAAGATAAAAGTGTCTGCCCCTCTTTCAAACTGCTTTTGCTGCTTCCCATGAAAAAATCTTTTTCATTTTGATAAAAAGCAATTTCTCTCTTCCTGCCAAGCCAGCAAAGACTCTTTGAGAAGTGCTTATGCTTTCCTGGTATCAGGGTGTAAAATCTGCATGACATGGAGACCGTCGTGGCATCATTTCAGCAGCTGGCAAGGGAGATGCCTGGAAGAACGACAGAGCAAAACACACCCCCTCCTCCGTTAATGCACTCGAATCAGAAGCGTATGCTTGGGAATCTAACTCCTTGTTGTTCGGGCACCTCTAAGCTCGCAATAGAGTCAGGAGTGCAGAAGAGCTTTTGTTAAAGAACTTCCTGCAAATAATAGAATCAGGATGGGGTGGTGGAAATAGCAAAAACTGAGTACCGTGTCCTGCTCTCCTTCTCTCCTCCCCCACCCCCAGTATATTAAATGGTTGCCTTCAGGCAGAAAATCTTTTAGTTCCAAATAAATCAAAAGTAATAGAACTCGAAGCAACCTGCGCTTTCTAATCGACTCCAAAGTTTGTGGGGGAAGTCCTCTGTAGAATCCTTTCTCTCTGTGTGTCTCTGAAGAGTTATAGGCAAGTTGAAGTTAGAGAAGTAAAGCAAAAATGTTGTATGCTGACCTATCACCCCGCACTGCCTTAGAAGCTCTGCCTGTGGAAATTGCATAATGCTGTTGGAGCTTACAGAGATGTGTTCTCACATATCTTCCTGAAGAAGGGGGTTAGTCCCGAGTTTAGTTGTACACGGGACGGCTCTTTTCACATCTTAAAGCTGGTGTTTCTTATTAAGTATCTGGACATTATCCAGCATCTCCATGTGGGTCGGCTGTATCCAAATGCTTATGGAGTCCTCAGGAGCCCTTGTTCAGTGTATGCAAGGCTGCCTAGAGGGGGTTTATGGCACATGAGGTTGAGTGTGAGCTTTGGAATCAGATCTAAGTTACCCTTCCCACTCCTCTAAGCTGTGTGACATTTGGCAAGGCATCTAACCTCTCTGAGCTAAAGTTTGCTTTCCTGTAAAATGATGATAAGCCTGCCTCTTCACATGTTGGTCTCCAAGAGTAAATAAAATCAAAGAACTTTTTCTAAATGTTTTGCTCAGTGTTTGCTGTGTAACCAGTGCCCAGAAAATGTTGGGTTTTTTTTCTCTTCTTTCTTCTCCCGGTTCGCAGTATAATTTTTCTTGGTGCAAATGCCAAAGCTCACACGCTCTGTGCAGTACCATCTTTAGGATATAGAAATTGGTCAGGAACGTCAGGGATAAAGCTGAGAATTAGAAAGAAGAAGAAAGCTTATCACCATGCGTTTCTCAGTTGGCATCCCTTTGCCTTTTCTAGTTAAGAGTCTTTCATAGTAAAGCGGTTACTTACTTATTTTTTCTTATCCTTGAAGCCATGTGTGTAGGATAGTGTTTGACAGGTGTTTTGTGTGTGCCAAAGTGTGGGGAAAGTAATAAGGAGAAGTCCATTCGAGATGTCACTTCTCTGTGCTGCATGCTGAAAATGACAATAAAATCCCTTCGTCAAAACCTTATTGGTGGGTTGAGCGTCTCCGCATCAAGAAAGGCTGCCTCTCTCCTCACACAAGAAAAGTGTTTCAGGGAGGATGCAAAGATAGGACCCTGTATTGTGGAATGGGGGAGTCTATTCTTTTTACTTCTGTAGAGAATCATATTGTGGCAGGATTTTTTTTTTTTTTAATTTTTCCTGTGTTGGGCAACTGTCCTCTCTGATCAAAGACACACACACACACACACACATACACACACACACGCATGTATTACCTTCAGTGAGAATTTGGAGCGTGCAGCAAAGGCATCCTTTCTCACTTAACTGGTTCCATAATTTAAAAATATTGCATTTCTCATCAGGGACAGGTGATGAAATGTTACTATTTTGGGGGAGGCTAAGGATGGGCTTTAACATTTTTCTCATCAAGACTCAGCGTACATAAAATAGATAACTAACAAGGACCTACTGTGTAGTACAGGGAGCTCTACTCAGTGTTCTGTAATGGCCTATATGGGAAAAGAATCTGAAAAAGACTGGATATATGTATATGTACAACTGATTCACTTTGCTGTACACCTGAAACGAATACAATACTGTAAATCAACTATACTCCAATAAAGTTTTTTTAAAAAAGACTTAGTGTACAAAGAGATGTGAAGGCACAAACAACTACAGCAACCACCATCACAGCAACAAAGAAAAGAAGGTAGCACTTGTAGACTCTTGCCCTGTGTTCAGCAAGTACCTGACACGTAGGAAGCACTCAGTAAATGCTGGTTTTGTTATTACTAATAAACACATCAGGCAGAAGCCTTCATGTTGGTTTCTCAGTGTTATCTTCAGGGAAAATCAGGTACAGCTGTCAAGATACTGAATGGACTTCCTTGCTCCATTGTATGATAGAATTCCCAGTAATTTCAAAATGATGATGCTCATTGAGAAGCATCGGCTGGGGGTCTGGGGTGGGTATATCATGGCAACATCCACTGGTGACAGGATCACAGATGCCTTTACATTTGTTCTTTCATTTATTTGGCAGGCAATACCTTGTATTTTTTCTAGTCTGACCTCAACACTTTCATTTATTTCACACCCATATAAAGTGTTTCCCAAGTTCTATGTTAGATTAAAAAAAAAACTTTGTCATTTAAAGTCATTTCATAGTGTGTAACCTTCCTTCTTTCTTTTCTTTTTGTCTGTTCCTATTTCTTCCCAATAATTGTTTGGAAACTTGTCATTTGGTTCCAAAAGGAAATTTGAATCTAATCCAAAACTTTTGTAAATTTAATGATTAAAAAGCTAAAGAACTCGTATGTAGGGTTATTATCAAGTTAAGCTGATTTCTCAGCTTGTAATAGCTTGTATTTATAAAATTTTTCAATGATTGAACAAAGTCATTAAATCAATTGCCCTCTCAGTAAATGCATGTGGGTGTATCTTTTTTTTTTTTTCTCAGAGGAATCTCTGGAAGACTACAGCGTATATGGTTCTGATTCACATGTATCAAATGCCTAGTTTGAATAGGGCTGCGGATACATTTATACTAAGTATGTTGAAAGAAAATATTTAATTGTATATGTATGTATCCGTATATATGTTTGGTTTTTGTTTGTTTGTTTGTTTTTTGCGGTACGTGGGCCTCTCACTGTTGTGGCCTCTCCCGTTGTGGAGCACAGGCTCTGGACGCGCAGGCTCAGCGGCCATGGCTCACGGGCCCAGCTGCTCTGCGGCATGTGGGATCTTCCCGGACCGGGGCACGAACCCGTCTCCCCTGCATCAGTAGGCGGACTCTCAGCCACTGTGCCACCAGGGAAGCCCTGTATATATGTTTTTAAGAAAACTTTTTTTTCCCCCTTTATTGCTTTTTTGCCCTGTGAGCGTCATATAAGGTTACATTAGGAAAGGACTGTTTGAAGGAGTTGAAGTGAAGGAGATAAAGTAGTAAGAGATAAAGAAGAAAGTTGAGTAGGCACAGCCCAAGTAACTTCGGTATCATTTAGGTATGACTGCTAGGAAAGAAAAAGAAGAGGGGGGCGGGTGTTACCAAATCATGGACTTGATTTTTCTCCAACTTTTTATATGCCTGGAGATGTTTTTCCTAAAGCCTTGAAGTTGATAGAGTCTTGACCATCCTCCGTCCTTGTGGTCCTTTCATCTTTCCTTGAACACCTGTGAAGCTTTCTCAGTGCAGCCTGTGGAAGATATTCTATTATTTGATAAGGAATTGTTGGGTACCTCATATGTGGCAGGCAGATGGCTAAATGCTTGAGATCCAAAGGTACAAAAGGCAGAAGAGGGCCCTGACATTATGATGAGGGAGACAGTTAAGAAACAAGTAAAAAAAATAATTATGGACTGGCATATATATGTCTGGAAAGGAAAGGAGATGGTTGGGATAGTCTACTTGACATGGTATGGTTAGGGAAGACCTCTCTAGGAGATGTCATCTAAGCTGATAACTGAAAGGTAAGAAGGGAATGGCCACACAGGAGCAAAGGAGAAGGGCATTCTGAGCAGGGAGAAGAGACAGCAGCCAAGGAGCCGAGGTGGAGAGGAGCTTGGCATGTTCTCACACTCCCAGAAAGCCAGTGTGCCTGAGGCATGGGAAGCAAGGCAGAGCGAGGACTAAGATGAAACTGGAAACATAGACAGGAGCCAGATCACCTGAGGGCTGTATTTTAAGCGCACCGGGTTGGCAGATTTAGCAAATAAAAACACAGGATTCCCAGTTAAGTTTGACACTCTGATAAAACAACACATGCTTTTGTTGCATAAGCACAGCCCAAATATTCCATGGGGCATACTTATACTAAAAAGCACAAATTATCCATTGTTTATCTGGGGGTCACATTTAACTGGATGTCCTGTATTTTGTTTGGCAGCCCTGTAAATGGGGGAGGAGAGTGATCTGATTTGCGTTCGTGAAAGATCAGTCAGCTTGGTTTCCTTGCTGCATGTTTCACCTGCTGCTTTTCTGATTCCCAGAAGCAGCTGAAAGAATGTTCCAGCTGGTGCATAGTATTAATTACAGAGTGGTTTCCAGGGGTCCCTCTTTTCCTTCCTACTCTTCTGAGGTGATCTGCCTACCTTCTACTCCTCTTCTGGGTCTCAGCCTAAATGTGGCTTCTCCTGAGAAGCCCATACTTCCCCACCTTCATCCACCTCCTTAGGTACCCTCCTCCTATGCAGTCCCAAATCACCCCCCCCCCCCACCTTCCTTCAGCAGAGCATTTATGCCGCGTGTCATCATTGCCTCTCTTCTGTCTTCCTCAGTAGACTAGGAAACCTCTCAGGACGTAGACTGTATATTTTTGCTCCTTAATTTTCTGGCGTCCAGTCCAGGGCCTGGCTCCGTGATTGGGTGAGTTAACTGCAAGGCCTCTGTAGAGTAACTCTCGGGTTAATAAGCCACAGTTTACTCAGAGTCCAATTTCTGAGATATCAATTGCTAAAGGGTTTATATATTGAGCACTTCCTGCTGTCAGGTACTATGAAAAATCTTGGTGCTATCTAAATCTAGGTCTCTGCCTGTAAGGAGCTCATAAGCCAGTTGAGAATATGAGATAACTCAGAATATCGATAGTGAACAAAGCCATAGGAAATACAGTGAAGTATTAGAATAGTGGTAGCATTGATAAGACTTAGGGGTCGTGAACCTGGACTCCATGGACCACAGGATGCTATCTGTGTGAGAAGGCTTGGGGTAGAGGTCTGAGAACTGGAATTATGTGCACAGTGTCATATGCACGTGCTTTCTTGTGGTGAGAGAGTTAGAGCTTTGATCACATTCTCAAAGGGGAAGCACCTGACTACTCCAGCCAGAATGTTGAGAACCATCTGTTCCAAGTTCTACAGACATCCTGATGAACTGAAGACCTAAGTATTAACGAGGGGAAACAGACAAGATAAGAAATATCTTTACAATTTCATGCTGGGGTAGAATTTCTTAAAAGAATAAAGTAAAACTTGAGGAATTTAATTAAATCATAATTAAAGATCAGTGTTCAATGAAGGAAGCCATGGAAAAATTAACAGAGGACAAACTGAGAGAAAAAACTAGAAATATTCATAAGAGCTAACGAGATTTGTACTGAGGATATACTTTTTTTATATAAACTTCTGCTAATTAGTAAACAGAAGTTTAAATGGGCAGAAGCTGCCAGTGGGCATTTTACAGAGGGAAAACTTGAATGGCTAGTATGTTTTTGAAAGAGGTGTTCAGTCTCAGTATTCAGAGACATGACTGTTAAAACGAGAGCCATGACTCTATAACCATTACTCTCATGTTGCTTAAAAAAATTAGAGAGACAGATAATAAGATGTACATCTGAGGATGCATGAAAACAGGGATTTAGGGGGTTGTTTGGTTTGGGAAAGAATTAGAAGCGACTTATCTGCATGTTGATAGGGGAATAGAGAAGTAAAATTGTGGTTTACGCTTATGAGAGTATACTGTGCCATGGTCAAGGGGGATTAAAACCTAGAGCAGCAGTGTCCAATAGAAATTTAATGAGAGCCGCATGTGTTATTTGAAGGTTTTTTTCGGTAGCAACGTCAGAAAAGTACAGAGAAATAAGTGAAATTAATTTTAATTTCGTATTTTATTCAAGCCAATATATCCAGGATTATCATTTCAATACCAAAATTATTAAGGAGGGATTTTTACATTACTTTTTTGTACTAAGTCTTCAAAATCTGGTGTGTATTTTACATGGACAGCACATCTCACTCAGATGCTAAATTCTCATTGCAAGTGCTCAATCCTTACTTCCGCATTTAGATTTCATAAAACGTACAGCTGAAAAAAATAGATTTACATACTTAGGGTGTTCCGGAAATACTTAAAAGTGTTCTCATCATTGAATAGAATACCAGTTTTTAAATTTAAATTGATTAAAAATTACGAATTTAGTTTCTCATTTGCATTTGTCACATTTCACATGCGCAGTAGCCACATGAGTTATGGCTGCTGTACTGGATAGCACAGATGGAGACCACCTGTAATATTTAGGTGCTTTTCATAATATAATGGCAGAATAAAAAATATAAGAATAAGAACAAGATGTATAGTATTTAATACTATAAATACATACTAGTTAAATACACTGAACATACAAAAAATCAATATATTTTTTTTTTGCAAAAACACATATGTGTAACGAAATATATGGGGAATATTTGAGAAGAATGTAGCTATATTTATAGAGTTAGGTAGCCTAGGATCAGAAAGGGAGGGA
Organism: Delphinus delphis; assembly: GCF_949987515.2. NCBI lineage: Eukaryota > Metazoa > Chordata > Mammalia > Artiodactyla > Delphinidae > Delphinus > Delphinus delphis. The sequence continues at coordinate 74,685,720 of NC_082692.2, read as the reverse complement.
TCAAAAGGGAAAACATAAGTGACATCTAGGAGAGTTCTAGACTGCTAGTGTGCTTTGGGTCAAGGAGCTTACCCAACTCCGTTCTAGGCACCGAGGGTTAAAACAGAAAGCGGTGAGAAGTACATCTAGATAATGGGATATTACTGAGTGCTAAAAATGAATGAGCTATGAACAGACATGGAAAAACCTTAAATGCATATAGCTAAGTGAAAGAAGCCAGTCTGAAAAGGCTACATACTATATGATTCCAACTACATGACGTTCTAGAAAAGGCAAAACGATGGGAACAATAAAAAGATCAGTGGTTACCAGGGGTAGTGGAAGAGATGACTAGGCGGAGCACAGAGGATTTTTAGGGCAATGAAAACACTCTGTACGATATTCTAATAATGGATACGTGTCATCATATATTTGGCCAAATCCGTAGAATGTACAACAGCAAGAGTGAATCCTAAGGTAAGCTGTGGACTTTGGATGATTATGTTGCATCACTATAGGTTCATCCTTGGTAATAAATGTGCCGCTCTGATGAATGACACTGATATGCATGGGTAGAGACAGGGGGTATGTGGGAAACCTCCACATCTTCCTCTCAATTTTGGTGTAAACCTAAAGCTTCTTTAAAAAGAAAAAAAATCTTTAAAAATATTTTTTAAAAAGCAGTTAGAATTAGCTCCGCTCAAAACAGCAGCAAAATTGGGAACTTAATGCAGAATTATGGTTTCATGATCACATTTTCAAATAGATGTTCCTTCTAAAACAGCAAACGGAATCATGCTGGGAACTCCCAAACACAGTTAATGTCATCAGAGGACATTAGTATGAAAAAAAAATCAGAGGACATTTGCCTGAAGCCCCTTCATTCTTCTGATAAACATAGTTTCTAAACATCATGTTCTCAGAACCTGTTAAATGTAGAAAATCCAAAAGGAAGTCCTATATCATTAAGCCTTCACAAGCCAGAGTGCAGTCCTGCCGTTCCCTCACCGTTGTGTTTTGTGGAACATTACCATAATACGCATGCTATTAATGGCTAAATTGTGTTCCCCCCAAATTCATGTTGAATCCCTAACCTCCAGGATGTCAGAATATGACTCTGTTGGAAGATAAAGTATTTAAATAGGTAATTAAGCTAAAAGAAGGCTCTTAGAATGTGTTCGAATCCAGTCTGACTGGTGTCCTTATAAGAAGAGGAGGTTAGGACACACAGAGAGATAGCAGGAAGTGCTAATACAGGGGGAAGGCTGTCAGCAAGCCAAGGAGAGAGGCCTCAAGGGAAACCAACCTGCATACACCTTGATCTTGGATGTCTTATCTCTAGAACTATGAGAAAATAAACTTCCACTATTTAAGCCATCCCGCCTTTGGGTATTTTGTGATGGCAGCCCTAGCAAACTAATATACCAGCATTTTAAAATGTAACAACTTACTTGAGAGACAGTACAACATCAAGAGCAGGGGCTCTAGACTCAGATAGGAATGGCCTTAACTCCAGTGTTCAAATTACTAATTCTGGGACTCTGCGTGTTGCTTTCTCACTTGAGAAACAGGAAAAAGTCATTGTACCTAACTCCTAGGATTATTGGATTAATTGGGTGAATGGAAATAATTGCTATATAAATGTCAGTCATTACTCTGGTCGTTATGATTGAATGCCAGACTTCCTTTGTCACGATTTCTCTGCTCACTGTAGCAAGTACACCCCCAAGAACCAGGGTGACTTAACATACCAGTTCATCCCACGTGTGGTCTTAAGAATCATAAACAAAGAGATTAACTTGTTTACTGTTGAATGGCTTCTCCATTATTTTCAGTAGTTCACTCTGCAGAAGCATGGTTTTGAACTAACTGCTGGAGTTCTGAAATTGAACATGATATATTTTGAGTTTTCTTTTAGAAATTAACGTGGTCAGTGTAGACACGTGGGCATTTGGGGCCAGTGAGAATCCAACCTCAGCAGTTAGAAGCGCAAGAATAAGCAACCACCTCTACTAGCCTTATGTGCCACGACCAGCTTCAGAAAGAACCAGCAGTATAACAGTACAGATTCCCATTTTGTCATATCTGTAATACTGTTTTTCCTCTGGAAGGAACTGAGGACAGAATTAGCCTTCACAAGTCAGAGGGCAGCCCTGATATTCACCAACTGTTTTGTTTTGTGAAACATTACTGTAATACGCTTGCATTTTAACATACAATAAATTCTTATGAAAGTGTCACTCTGAATGTAATCTCATCAGTGTGTTTAAGTTGGTTACCTTTGCAAGTTAAGCTCTAGGAGATAAAAGTGGGCACTTAACGTTCTCTGGATATGCTGAGAATATCTCTGCTTCTGTGCTCAGTTTCCTAAAATCACATAACATTTTGTTGCCTTGTAATAAATAAAAGGGGTAGTTGGATCTGAGAAAGCTGTTAGTATGTCAGATAAACAAGTTACAGAGTTCCTTTTCAAGTACATATGCCCTGCTTGGCGATATGCCTTGGAGTGGAAACTTGCATCAGAAAGCCTGGGCGAAGTTTGGGCATCTTTCTGAAGAGCATCTCTGATGTAAAAACTGCTGCGAAGCCTAATTTCTAGAGCTCAAATATCCTCCTACTCCTCCCCGTAAAACATGACTGGCTATGCGTGGAGATTTCCTGCCTTTCTCATTCCCTCCTCCCCTGTGTGCTTCCCCATGTTGGGCTGCGTCTCACTCAAGCGCCCTTGCTCTGCCAGAGGCTAGCTCTGTTTGTCTTTTTTATTCCCCCGCTAAATCTGTGCAAAAGTCCTCGTGTCCATGCAGGTGGAGGACTGATGGGATTGCCTGTAGACAGTCATGTATACTTGAGACAGACTAGGCCTTTGCAGTCAGCCCGGCAAGCCCTTTCCAGTTCCAACGTGTAAACACCCATGGCAGGCAGGCAGGCCTGCGTGGATGCTGCCAGGTACTGATTAGCACATCAGCAGGCACAGCCGGCTTGACCATGCTCGCTGAATTGACTGGTGTTCTCTTAGAAATCCAGCTGTTTATTGAACACCCGTGTTGGGCTAAATTCAGCATTTGATTCTGCGGAATGGGCAAACCGGCCATGCATGAGATGGTAACCGCTAAAAAAAAAAAAGGCACTGGGAACTAGTAAACGAAGCATATGAAGAGCAACTTTAGTAAATGTTTCTGTTGGGATAGATGCTTCTTCTTAATTTACACGAATGGCCCAGTGCCTGTCCAGTATTATTCATATATGAAATATTAGATGAGAAACATAAGATAACTCCATACATACTTCTGGAGGTACACGCGCATCAGTCATGACAGGAGAAGATTTGTGGAGGGCATAGGGTTTGACTGTAACCCAAAATTAGAGCTCTCAGTACAAAGACACAGCATCCCTGCCCTCACTCTCCTTTCTGAGCTCCAGAAACACAGAGCCATTTGCTTGCTGGTGATCTCAACGTAGACGAACCTCATGTGCCTTTCCACGCCCGCTCTCCTCCAGAAGTGCCCTTCCATCATTCTCTGGTTTTCAAGAAACTTGGAAATCACCCATGTCCTCCCTCGTCTTCATCCCCATATTCAGTAATATATCTCATCCTTTCTGCCTCCTCAATAATACTCCTCAAATATGTCCACCCCAGGGCACAGGTCTTTCCCGAAGGGAGAGAGAGGAGGGGACAAGAGGGTAGAGAGTTACTTTTCTTTTTTAAAAAGTTTTAATTCTGGTAAAACAAACAAAACAAAACATTTAACATAAAATTTATCACCTTAACCATTTTTATGTGTACAATTCAGCAGGGTTAAGTATACTTACATTGTAAAACAGATCTCCGGAACCTTCTCATGTTGCAAAATTGAAACTCTATACCCAATAAACAGCAATTTTTTTTCTTTCTTCCTCCCCGCCTCCCTTCCTTCCTTCCTCATGGCCAATGTGGACAAGCAAAATAAGGTAGATAAAAGTTTAGGTCAACGTAGTATCCATGTTTTCAGCGTTTGGTTATTTTGCCGCATACCTAAATGATGAGTTTTAAGTGAGACCACTCACCTATGGCTCTGGCCTTGCAAGCTCACAGTGTTCCCGGGGCTTGGCACGGAATTCTTCCCAGTGGTTTCGCCAGGTGTCTCACACTGCCTTCGTTTCAACAATCTAAAAAGAAGGGAAGGTGACCCAGGATAGGCACTTTGGTTTGTTTTTGCCAGTTTATCATGTAGAAGAGAGCTTGTTGCTGTGGAATGAGATACAGGATCTGGATTTGTGTGTCATTATCATAATTTGTTTATGAGTGACTCTTTGCCAGCAGAATCCTGCCTCATGAAGAATCTTAGTTTTTATCTGGCAGATCAGTTTCTAGGTGCTGACGTTGTCAGGATGTTGTTGTTCGTTGTCTTCCTCCTCTTCCTTCCTCTCCTTCCATCATTGTCATCACATACACATTTGAGACACTTAACTGAGGCACACTGGCAGTAGAAAAACATAAGAGGGATAACATTTGCTTTGCGTTGTTGTGGGGTAGCGAGCCCTGGGTTCACATACTGAAAATTCACTGAACGATGTTCCAGGGCTCTCCGCACGTCTTGGCAGGACTTTCTCCTTCTTAGAAGTTTAAAGACATTGTCCCTAAACTTTTTAGGACGTCAGTGGGTAAAAGGTTAATTGACGAGTTAAAACTTATGAGTCTGATTCATAAAAGGCAGCTCGTCTATCTAGACATGTTTGTTCTGTTAGAATTAAAGAGCTGTCACATCCTTCCACCTTCTCAAGTAAACCCATATTTTCATGATTTTAGGGTTTTGCTTGGCTGTAAAATTTCCTCTGGGTTGTAAATCAGCACATGTAATCTGTTCAGGAATGAAGTTTTTAGCAGAAGTCAAAGGAAAAAAATCAATTTAGCTGGTTTTGACTTATAACAGTTAAAAGAAAAATTGAAAGTATGGGATTTTGGATAAGTAGTTTTGCTTCACAGTTTGAGGGTTGAGTGGATGTTAAAATATCACTCACCACATTGGCCAGTCATTTAGATCATTCTGTTTTACTCTTCTGAAGCTATAAAATCCACCAAGTGATTAAGCAGGCTGCATGTTGTCAGATGTTTCACATACAGAACCAGTAGGCTTTTCCGCAGACATAGAGAATGGACTTGAGGACACGAGGAGGGGGAAGGGTAAGCTGGGACGAAGTAAGACAGTGGCATGGACATATATACACTACCAAACGTAAAATAGATAGCTAGTGGGAAGCAGCCGCATAGCACAGGGAGATCAGCTCTGTGCTTTGTGACCACCTAGAGGGGTGGGATAGGGAGGGTGGGAGGGAGGGAGATGCAAGAGGGAGGAGATATGGGGATATATGTATACGTATAGCTGATTCACTTTGTTATAAAGCAGAAACTAACACACCATTGTAAAGCAATAAAGATGTTAAAAAAAAAAAAAAAAAAAAGAACCAGTAGGCTTTTCAACACAAATACTAAGCAGTTGGCACAGGCTTTTTTTGGTCGCATATGTTATGTCACAGGTATAGATGTGAGAAAAAGTTACAAGTTTCTTTCTAATGAATGCAAGGTTTACTGCTAAAAGATCAGCATTAGTCATAGGTTTGGGGGGTGAAAATTGATATTTCATCTATACATACACACGTAAACACAATTATTGGGCAAAAGACAGAAGTTCTGAGGTTGAATGAGGTACTATAGCATAGAGCTTAAAAGAGTGTGGGGTTTTTGTTCAGACACCCTGAGTTCAGATTTCACCATTGTGTATGAGTAGGTGGCTTTAACAAGATACTTAATCACTCTGAGCCTCAGTTTTCTCATCTGTAAAATGGCACTAATGTCAGTCTTATCTTGTGAAAAGAGCATTAACTTGTGCATAGCACAGTGCCAGAAAGAAAGTGTTGGGAAAAATGGTTGGTATTATCACTTTTCTTATTATCAACCAGGCAAGAAGGTGGGTGATTTGGCATCATAATTTGTTTACACACAATTCTGTTAAAATAATTATCATGGGCTTAACGTCCCAAGGAACTTGGCGAGAGGAGAATGGTCATTTCTGTGCTCATTCAGGGGATGGATCCATTGGTCTGGGTTGGTAAGTTGGGTGCCTTTCTATCCAGCATCACGATGCTGCTGCTGCTTTTAACGAGAGCAAGGGAGAAGGAGACAGAAATTCAGATTCTGGCACAACTTGAAGATAGGTGCTCTAGGTCATCCACATTTCTGCAGGATGGAAGGGTGGGCATAAAGAGAAGGGATATTCAAGAGCACGGAGATCGCCATTTGTTTCTCTCTGTTTCCCCACCGCATAGCACAGGATAGATGCTTATTCAAGAACTAAGTAACAGTGGCATTGTTCCTCTTTAAGAAATGACTTTTTAAAAGTCAGAATTTTTTTATTGGTCCCTGTTACGAGTTGAATTGTGTCCCCTCCAAACAAGGTATGTTGGAGTCGTAACCCTAGTACCTCAGAAAGTGACTGTATTTGGAGATAGGGAATCCAGTTAAAATGAGGTTGCTAGAGTTGGCTCTCATCCAACATGACTGGTGTCCTTATTAAAAAGTAAATATGAACACAGAGACAGACACATACAACAGGAAGGTGATGTGAAGGGACACAGGGTAAAGGTGGCCATCTACAAACCAAAGATAGATTCCTCCCTCACAGCCCTCAGAAGGAGCTCACCTTGCTGACATCTTGTTTTTGGACTTCCAGCCTTCAAACTGTGAGATAATAAAGCTCTGTTGTTTAAGCCACCCACTTTGTGACCTTTGGGTGACAGCCCCAGCAAACTAACAGAGCTCAAATACGACAAAGGGTATATTGAGAGTAGGACGGTTGGGAAAAAAAAAAAAAGATTCTTGAGGTTCTATTTTCCATTCAAGATGTTAGATGTTAGTTCAGTGTGGATATATTTATAGCATGCGATTTCTTGCTCAGCAACTGAGAACAGGAGCTGCTTCTGATAAATTTCAAATACCTTCTCCTAGGGGCTTGCTTGAACACAAGCGTCCAGAGAAAGCCTGGAAGAAACATCCCCCAGCCCTCTGCAGGGGACGTACTTAGACACTCCTTTGGTAGCATCCTAAGTAGGCCGGCAGAGTGGGCCTCCTCTGAGGGTTTTTGGGGAAAGCAGCAATGATTGCAGAAGCATGTAAACAAGGAAGGTGATTTTTATCAAATGCTTCTTTAAAACGTGGCTTTTCCCAAAAAGCTAAATAAAATATTTCTCAGAAATGGGAATAAGAGTGAGACATGATAAGAATAAAACATTTATAGAAAAAGGATTTTGCATGGATTTTTGGTTATAAATCTTATTTCTCAACCCATCCTCTTAACCTTTTTCCAAAACACAGGTATCGATATTGCAGAAAGGTTAAAAGAGACCATTTCCTGTAATGATAAACAAAACTGCCCAATCGTTGGGAAAATAATGACACAAAACAGTGAAAGTCCGAGTTTCTCCTCTGGGTGTCGTGACTGGTTCTCAGTTGGTGTCCCTTTCTTATGACAGCTGTGAGAATGTTTCTTCTCCCTCCTCATTCTGGTCCTTTCTGGACTGACAGAAGTAGGGTCTCACAGACTGATTGAGTTGCTAGAATTCATAAAGACCATAAATTAAAGGCAAGTTCTCATCCAGTGTTCCTTGCCTTCTTCTTTGGCCTAGAGGTAAATAGGTCTGTAGCTAATTAACTTGGAGTTTCTTTGAGAGGCTTGATTCTATCACCAGGGCAGTCATTATTATTCAGGGCATTACTATGCTTTGACGTCTGCTTGAAGTGTAAGTTATTAGCGTCTCAAAGAAGTCACTGGCCCACAAGGAAAACATACGAGACAAAATAAAAGGAGGATCAAAGTACTTCTGAGCTGGTTTTTCCCTCCTCCTCGGAGCTCATCATCAAGGCAGTGAATGCCCCTGGTGCAGTAGGATGCCATCTGTGAGGGTGTGGCTCCGGAGGGCCGTGGGATCTTCAGCCTTCCTCTGTAGGATCATGCCAGGTGTCCGAGCATAGGTTGCTGATAGGATGGCTCATAGATTGGACCTTGGGGCGGGTAAAAGTATTCTACGTGTAATTGTTATTTCTTGTTTTGTGACTTATTTTAAAATGCATCAGGAGTTTCTCTATTCAGAGAAATCCTTCAAGGATGTATTTTGGATACATATTTGTCACTCCCAGTACGTCTCCTTTGTAAACTCCCCTTTTTCAGCTTGTAGGAGAGCCGTGGGCTTGATACCGTGAGATCCAAATACGTTTTGAGGCCATAGGGTGGTTCACTCCCTACCTAGAGCTGCATTCAAGAAGTACAGCTCAGATGCTTGAGGTTAATTAAAAGGAAACTCAATCTTTCCTCGATTCTCTCAGAAAAACAAGAGCCAGTTCATTTCACTCAGCAATATTTTTCTACTTCCCAGCATTTTGGTGCCCTGGAGTTGCTCCAGAGCTGTTCAGACACCACCTCCCCGATCTCTGCCCCTAGCTCTTACCTGGTCCAGATTTCTTCCTTTTGCTTCCTCTTCCGCAATCCAAAATGTTTATAATATACACCTAGCTCCTTAGTTCTTTTTCTGTTTAGGCCCTTTGAACCACTTTTACAGAGTTTGAAGCAGAAGAGAACCAGGAACCAGGACCCAGGACCCAGGCGTGGGAGAATGGGGTGGAGGGGGTCAGTGTGGAGAGAACAGGAGAGAGTTACCCATGCATGATCCATGGCTCTTGTTTCACCTATACTGATTATACTTTAATTATGCTATAAAGAAAGGGAAGTGAAGAAAGAAGGCAATTAGCGTTTATTAGGTGCCTCCAATTGTCCTACCGCTAAGTTTGGTAGACCTATTTCCACGTGTCATCCTCAAGACTAGTGAGATTTGCAGACATACCTTTGTTTGGGAATTGATTCATCGTAGTAGGTGTTTTTGCTTACCATTGTATTTTCATCCTGCATTATGCTTGACATGTATTTGGTTCTCCATAAGGATTTCCTGAATGGATTAAATACTGAGTGGAGCGGTGACTCTGGGGGGCAAATATGTGAAATTGTACAGTCTCTTCCACCTGACAGATGAGGATACGTAGCCTCTGAGAGGCCAAATATTTTGCCAAAGTTAAGACTGATGAGAAGTGGCAGTGCTAATGTTTTCAATTCAGTACGTTTGGTTCAGAGATGTTCCACTGGACCACATGGCCAGAGACACAGTCTCAGTCTTCCTGCATCATTAGTCCATTGTAAGAGTATTGAATTCACCAAGCACACCCTTGTTAGAGCTGTCTGTTGCTTTTGCTGCTACTAAACTTTTCCCATTGTAATGACAGCGCTGGGATATATGACTAATTGAAAGTGACGTATTTAGTGCAACATTATAAATGTACAAGAGGGCTTGGATGCCTGATGAACCAGCTGTCAACTGAATCCTAATTAGTTGTTTTGATTATCTGAATTCTCCAGGGACCCCATCACCTTAACCCGTGGAAATTTGGGGCATTAGATTCCATTCAAACCACTGGCTTTTAAACATTTTGTTTTGGTTTTCAGTGAGACAGTCTTTAGTGACACATGATCTAATGCTGAAGCCAAAGGTAACATACAGAGAAAGTGACCTTACTCAGAGAAAGGAAGAGAAATGCCCAGAGCTCTGCTTGCTTGCCCCGTCTCTGCAGGTTCTCAGTCTAAGACTTCTCAGAATGGAGATGAACATCCACCAACATAGATGAATGTTCTTAATTTTATAGTTAAGGAAGTCGGGTCCAAGGATGCTAAGTGTCTTTGGGAATATCACAGAATTATTAGTGACCCAGGAAAGTGGAGAAGTCAGGCCACAGCCTTTAATTCTGTGCCATTAAGAGCCACGGAAGGACCCGAATAGCAACAGCATGTGCTTATTGATTGTTTATTACGTGTCAGGCACAGTGCGAAGAGCTTTACACCCACTTCCTCAGTAAATCTTTGCAACAGCTCACAGAGAGAAGTACTCTTATTATCCCCACTCTCTGGTTAGTGAGACTGAGACAAAAAGTAGTTAATCATACTCACTTAAAGTCACGCAGCCGGAAAGCAGGGGTTGGCCAGAAGCACGCTCTTAATCACTCTTTCTGCTTCCCCACTCACTACCTCCTGGTGTTCCGTGTAAACCTGTGAATTCCCTCTCATTGACTTAAATAGCTTGCATAGTTGTTTTAGTGTAATCTTCCCATCCCTAATGCTTGCCAGGTACTGAGGGAGGGAGGTTCCCAGAATCCTTTGCTCATTGACACACATACTGATGTAGATCCGTATGTAGGATGCTCTGGGGGTCAGGCGGAACTGCCCAAGTATGTTAGTCTTGGTACCTGGGCTGGATCTCTCCTCCTCCTCCGCTCTCTCTAAACATCTTGAGCTGCACCTTACACCTAACTGTGTCACTCGTTGTGGTGTGGAACCATGGTTAAGAAGCACTGTCCTAGAGCATCTTATCCACAAAAATGTGATTTAAAATTCTGTAGCATTCACGTAACAGCCGTTCCCCGTAGGGTGAGTGAATAGCCCTGTCTCTGTCCACATTAGAGGCTGTTGAAGGCAGCAGACATCATTTCATATTACCCTAGAGTAGAGTTGGCCAAGCTCTATTTGTCAGTCTCCAGTCTTCAGCTTACTTGACACCATTGACCCTTCCCTTTTTCTAGCGATGTGCTTTTCTCCTGACTCTCCAGACACCTCCCATTCCTCCTATTTTCCTCTTTCCTGGAAACTCCTTTGTACTTTCCTCGTCAGCTGCATCACTTCAGACCAACCCAACAGGATGTTGGAGTTCCTCCTGGCTGCATCTTCAGTTGCCTTCTCTTCTCATGGCTGATCTAGAGAATGCACTTGCTGTTCTGCGGCCACCGAAGAACTAGTGACATATTAGAATAAATGACCTATGCTGGCAGAGTTTTTTTTGTTTTTTTTTTTTTGCGGTACGCGGGCCTCTCACTGTTGTGGCCTCTCCCGTTGCGGAGCACAGGCTCCGGACGCGCAGGCTCAGCGGCCATGGCTCACGGGCTCAGCCGCTCCGCGGCATGTGGGATCTTCCCAGACCGGGGCACGAACCTGTGTCCCCTGCATCGGCAGGCAGACTCTCAACCACTGCGCCACCAGGGAAGCCCCAACTGACAGAGATTTTTGTCTCACTTGCTTGTTACTGTATCTCCAGTGCCTAGCATAGTATTTGGCTCATAGTAGATACGTAGAAAATACTTATTGAATGAATGGTCACCCTGTTCTGAATTGAATCAGCTTCCAAACTTTGTCATTTTCAACTTAAGGTTTGTTCCAGCAAAAGTTTGAAAGGAAGCTAATGCCCGCAGAAAAGAAAAATAAGCACCTCTCTACACACATATCACCAGGGATAACTGTTCAAAGTGAACAATCTGCTAAAGCCACTGATACTCCAAAGAAAATTAATATATTTGAATTATAATCGCTGTTTAGATCTTACAGTTTCCTTTTCATACTAGTTCTAGCCAGGCTAATATTTTCGAGGACTGAGTCTCTGATCAAGTCTGATATTTTAAGTTAATAAGTGTTTATTCTTCCTAATTCAATTTGTAAACCTCAAGCAGACATTGGAATTTGGCTATTATTTTTTTCCTTGCAGATTATGTTGTTAATCAATTTTCCTAGTGTAGGCGAACTTTGTGGCTAAGCATGGCACGTTGGATTTTCCAGAGATATGAGCACATCAAAACATGTCCTACGCTACATGCTTTTACTGCAGTATGACAATGATAGTCTTATCAAGAGGGGAGTTGTCTGTTCCCTCCACCTGACTCTGGGTGGACTTCTGTAAATGCCTTGACAAATAGAATGTGGCAGACGTGAGTTTTAAGGATAGATCCTTAAATAACTTTGTCTTTGTTTGGTGTGTTCTCTCTCTTGGGGCATACGTCTTGGCACCCCCAAGGTAACATGATAAATCTGACCACCTGAAGCGACTGTGCTGGAGAGACCACAGGGGGATGCCATATAAAGCTAGAGGGGGTACCCATAACCGTTTGAGTTTTCCTGGCTCAGGTTCCAGTCATGTGTACAAAGAAGTCTTCAGTATAACCCCAGCGCCAGCCATTGTCTGACTGCAACCTCATGAGAGGTCCAGGGACAGGACACGTTGGTGGCAATGCTCCAAAACTCTCGACCTGAAGAAACCATGAGAAGTAATAAAGGACCACTGTTATTTAAGTCTCTGAGTTTTGGGGTATGTCATTATACAGAGTTAGGTAACTGAAACTATAGGCATTGTGTGTGTTTAATTTTTTGTATAGATATTTGATTACTGTTAAGTTTAGGCTTTTTGATCTTTGTTTCATGTCATGGTACCTGTTTACCAATGAATATTAATTTTCTTTTTGTATTGCTTTCTTCTACTCTATTGGAACATAGAGAAATGCCATATGATCTGTCTTATATGTGGAATCTGAAACCAGAAGCAGAAGAACAACAAAAAATTAAGCTCATAGATACACAGATCAGATCTGCAGTTGCCAGAGATAAGATGGTGGATGGGAGGAATGGGTGAAGGGGTATAAATTCATTAAAAGTTAAAATATATTAAAAAGCAACAAAACCCAGAAGCACAGTGTTAATGCATTCCCCATTAGTGTGTCGTATGAAATAACTCACCACCTTAAAACTCCCCTCTACTTACATTACCAGTCTGTTCTTACATGTTGTCTACTTTTCCCATTAGTACCATTAACATATTAAAAAAATAAATAAATGAAGTGGCTGAGTTAAGTAAAACAGAAGGAAAATAAAATAAGATAAATTCAAGAGTGTGGTTATCATGTTCTTAGGTCTTGTTAATGGTATCTATTTTTTTTTTAACATCTTTATTGGGGTATAATTACTTTACATTGTTGTGTTAGTTTCTTGCTAATGGTATCTTAATGATGAACCAAAACATTGCAACATTGGCAATTTTCTTCCTTCCACTGTTATTCTCTACAATTGTCCAAGATTTAGCACATAGTCTTACTTTTTTTCCTTCTTCTAATGATGGAAACCAAGCTTCTCTCACTGGAGGTAATGTCTTCTAGAGCTGGGTCAAGGAGTAGAACTGGTGGTGAAGGATACACCTACTGTTGTTTCTAAGTGATGGTGACTGTTAAATAGCTTAGCATCTTTAAATCACTGGCACTCATGTTATGGAAAATACAAATCAGTCTTAAGATATGACCTGATGTGGTCTTTGCCCTGGGGAAGGGTAAAAAGCATGTTGACTGGGCAGTCATTTATCTTCTGTTTAGAGTTCTCCGTATCTCTCTGTGCACCTTGGGTACAGATATGTAAAGGACATGGATATTCTTTAAACAAGGCTAGAGGGAAAAGAAGTGAAAACAGTTGTTTGTTTAGGGTGGTAAGATTATGGCCTCATTTTTATTTCATCTTTATGGTCTTTTAATGTTGTTTTAAGTATCTTTTCAATATAAATAAGAAAAATTTTGTTTAAAGGTTTATTACATATCAGATGTTACTGGCGTCCAGGGTATTTGAAGTCTTTGGAGATAAAACTCTCATTATGCAGACAGCCTCATTCAATCATTCTAGCAAGGCATTGTGGGAAGCACAGAATCCCAATGGAGACAGTGTTCTCACAGAGTCATAAGGGCCTTAAGAGGTAAAATAACGGGCTGTGTATATTAAGAGTATGAACAGTTTCTTTTCATCAAAAGGTACCAGGGCTGTCTTTCTGAGGAAGCAGAAGCCACCCTGTGGAAGAATTGTACGATTTAGGAGGCGTGGAGATAAGGAGTCCGTGGTAGTGGTGACCAAATATGTTCACTTCTCCTTTCATCCAGGCATGTGGTTGAATTGTACTTGTGGTTCCTGACTAGTCATGGCTGTGCCTTGTGTCACTTTGGGACTGAGTATCTAACTTCTGGTACAAGATCCTGCAGAGTTTTCTTTTGCCCTGGCGTGTCTCCTAGCGATGTTTGAGCTAGTGGTTACTCTGTCCACCTGGATGCCTGAGTAACAAAGGTGGACAGAGCTGATCTACTGGCCCACAGTGGACCAGTAACAGGCAGGAAGTTTGTTATCAGCCACTGAAATTTGGGGGCTGCTTGTTATCACAGCAACACTTAGCTTAATCTAATTATATAAAGGACAAAGATATTCAGAACAGAAAACAATATTAAGCAAGGTATGAGGAAATGTTATACATAGCAAAAAGGTGATTCTGGTTGGAGCCTGGAAACGTTAGTGAGCATGGGGAAAAACATTGGAAAGAGCTGAGAGCTACCATGGCAAGCCTGGGACTTTGGGCTAATTAAGAGAAAGCAAACCTTGGCAGTGTGTCTGGGCCTTGCCTTTAATTCATTGTGTTAGTCCATGTTCTACCCCCAAACTGAAAGTTTTGCAGAACTTATATTTAAGGGAGGGACCTTCCTTTAAAACCTTGGCCAATCTTAAGAAACAAACCACTTTGCTGGTGTAATATCCGAAATGATGCCTTTTCACCACATGGTGGCCATACTGTGAAGTCCATGTAGCTGTCTGACTGTGGTCCCTCACCCCTGGACGTTGGTTCTCTTCCTGGGGCCTTGTACAGTGACTGATAGGAACTCAGCATTAAGCATGATTTTATTGGGGTGAAGAGAATCTCTCTGCCATGAGCAGATGGCTTGATCCTCTGAGTCAAGTTTGTATATCCATTGCTCTATGTTATCTTTTTCTCCAGAGTGTGATGAAAATGAATTAAGGTTTATAAAATGTTTGAAGAGGCATCATGAAAAAAAAAAAAAACTCTATGAATTAGATGGTGGTAATAATAAAGTTAGAATTGAACCAGAGATTGGTGAAGGAAATTCAGTTTGATTTACATCAAACAGGCTTAATGCTGTGAATGACTGGTAAAGTTAAATCTCATTTCTGAAGTTCTTAAATATTCCCATTTCTAACCAGGGATTTAATATCATTTTAATGCAGTTTTTTACATGTGAATTAATATAATAAATGTCAGTGTTGAATAGAATAAGGTCATATTTTACTACTTTGACCAGAAGTGTAATCTTCCAAGATTCAATTTTATTACTATTATAACAGTCATACTGGATAAGGTCACCAATATTTCTTTCCAAATAATATAATATATGACGACAGATTTTATACCAACTTCAGTTTTTGTGATCTGGATTTACATTCTGAAACATGTTCACAAAGACATACCATGGACGTTTCTTGGTCAAATGGCAGCCTGGGGAAGACGTTTCCCTCTAATTTATGGGAAATTTGAAAATGGATAAAAGAAGTAGTTGAAATGTAGCATTTTCTTGATCATATTATCCACTTGCTTACAGATAATTAAATTCTTGAGGGGTTTCGTCTCCCACTCGAAAGGGAAAGGTGATGTTTAAAGACCTTTCAACAAGTGAAACGAAGAATTGCTCTCTGTTCCCTGGCTGTGTGCGAGCCAGCTGGCTTCGCCTGCGCAATTCATCTGAGTGACATGTTCATTGAATCAGAAGAGTTCAGGGTTGTCAGGGATGGTAAAGGGCAACTAGCAAAGACATTCACCTTGACCCTCGTCTGCAGCATTCTCACCAAGCGATCAATCTCTGCTGGTGTCGCTCCATTGGGAATAGTAAGGGTACCTTTCTTACACCGTTGTTGCGAAGATTTAATGAGGGAATACGTGGAAAGTGCTTAGACCCATGTCTGCCATGTTATAAGTGCTCATAAATGCTGCTGTTTTTGCTATTAGGAGTATTCTGTGGGCCACCACCTCTGGAGACAGTGTATTTCCATCTTCATAGACCTCTCACTGTTAAAACACTTGTTCCTATACTGAGCCCAAAGCTAACTTTTATACTTACTAGTTTGTTGTAGTTTGGGCTTTAGGGATCATGAATAATAATGATGATGCCAATAGCTGCTTATTAACATTTACTGAGCGCTTAGTATGTGTCAGTCTCTGTATCCAGTGCATTGTCACATTTAAAAATCGTTGTAGATTACTTCAGAATACTCAAGAGTAGTAAGAATAGTATAAAGGATGCCCATTTCCCTTCAATCAGAATCAATGGTTATCTTGATTTTGCCATACTTGCTTCATCTATACTCTTCTGATTTTGCTCACATATTTTAAGGCAGTTCTTAGAAATAGTTTGATCTTAACTCTGCGTACATTGGTATGCATGTTTAAAAACTATAGAAATATCCTAATATAACTAGAATGCCATTATCATATTTAACAAACTCAATAGTAATTTCTTGATACAATGTTATATTCAAGTTTCTGTGATTGTTTCAAAATGTCTTTCTGTCATCAGTTGATTAGACCAGAATCCAAATAAGATCTTCACAGTATATTTGCTTATTTATTTTACTACTCTTTTAATACAGTATTTTTGTGACATTGACTTTTTTTTTTTTTTAAACTGGGTCAGTTTTCCTGTAGACCATTCTGTAATCTGAATTCTTCTGTTTGCTTTCCCTTGGTGTTATTTAGCTTGTTTCTCTACCTTTTGTGTTTTGTATAAAGTAAGTCAGCTCTAAGGAGGGTTGTGTAGTAGTGTAATTACTAACTACATCTGACTATTTAAATGAGTATCAGATAAAAGTTTTTAAAAATTAAATATTGAGGGGACTTCCCTGGTGGTGCAGTGGTTAAGAATCCGCCTGTCAATGCAGGGGACACGGGTTCGAGCCCTGGTCCGGGAAGAGCCCACATGCCACAGAGCAGCTAAGCCCATGTGCCAGAACTACTGAGCCTGTGCTCTAGAGCCCGCGAGCCACAACTGCTAAGCCCGTGCGCCTAGAACCCGTGCTCCGCAACAAGAGAAGCCACCGCAATGAGAAGCCCATGCACGGCAATGAAGAATAGCCCCAGCTCGCCGCAACTAGAGAAAGCCCACGTGCACCAACGAAGACCCAACGCAGCCAGAAATATCTTAATTAATTAATTAAGTAAAAAAAATTAAATATTGAGTTGCTCCCTTGCTTCGGCCACATTTCAAGTGTAGCTTGGGTAGCATATGCGTAGAACATTTCCATCCTCGCAGAAAGTTCCACTAAGCAGTGTGGTCTAAGGATTGATTATTTTCAGATCCAAGCATTTGTAGTAGTGCCGTGTGCTTCATATCACATCTTGTAAGGAGGCACAATGTCTGGATGTCCCGCTCTTAGGGTCCTGAAATTGATCAGCACATTTAGGTAGTGACATCCTGGTTCCTCCATTATAAAGTTCCCATTAACCTTTTATCTAAAGCCGGAGTTCTTAAACTTTTTTGTCAGGGGTCCCTTTTTGGCACTTTGCAAAACCTGTAGCTCTCTTCTCCCAATGGTTTTTAAATGAGGAAAATTAAGTCTATAAAAACACAAAGGAAATCGATGTTACTGAATAACAGTTCATATAATGTTAAAGAGCAAATTTATGGTACAGTGAAATATACACTACTTAAGTACATAGTAAATAACCAGAACCGGGTGGCAGGTATAATGACTGCTAGAATTTTGTAATCCTCATAGAGCTGATGGATCATTGTGGAGTAAATAATATTTCAAGGTATCTGCAATAACCATAAAGTTATCGCTTTATATTTTAAAAAATATGTGATAAACATTATGAAAAAAAATCATAAGCACTACTGTTACAATGGTTTGTTGATTACATTTGTGATTTAAGGAAATGTAAAATTTCAGTTAGAAGTTAGTGAAAACAAGTAAACACCTTTTCTTTTTTCTTTTTCATCTTTAGGTATTCCCTTTCTTCTCTCCATGTATCTTCCCTTAAGTGTCTCTGGAACTCTACCCCCCACCCCCCACAGGTTAAGAACCCCTGACCTAAGCCCTAATTTATCCATTAATAATTTTATGTAACTCAGTTGTCTCATTAGGGATTGAAAATGGTGGTTTGTGTAAATCTGTTATCCCTTTCACTTTTAGAGCTGAAGAACCTTAAATAACTTTCCATCTCTAGAGCTGTTTGGTTACCTTGAAATATACAGTTCAAACAGAATGAATACCCATTTTGCAGATGAGGTCACTGAGACTCAAAGAGTTTGTATTCCCAAAGTCAAATTGGTAAAATGTGGTAGAAATGGCACAGGAATCCAGATCTGGGGCACTCCACATCACACACACTGGATTCAAATTCTCTCCTCTTCTACCATTTACTAGTTGCTTTCTGTTCTGTTATTTACTTGGCAGTTAACCTGCATCTTCTCTCCTTCCTAAATGACAGCCTTTCCACTGCTATAGTTTGAAGATAGGCCCTTGTATATTCCTTTCCTTTTTCTCTGTTCTCCCATATCTACGCTTATTCCTTCTGTGAATGTGCTGTATACTGTCCCTGGTGGTTCCCAAGTTGACAGAAAACTCCATGAGTAGCCTTGCCAACAAAGATCAGAGTGAGAAATCGCATCCCTCAACCCAATACCAGACTTGCATTCACAGTCTGAGATAAAAATGTGTTTTGTGGAAACAACATTTCTCTGTCGACTCATCTTGAGCTTATTCGCAACAAAAATTCCCAAGCTGTTTTCACATATGCTGCTGTAAAGTGAAACTCTTCCATCTTGTAGTTTAGCAAATGGTGGGCTGGATGTGGGGAGCTCACCCACTTGGAAGAATTCTCACGTTTAGATTTGTCTGAGGGCAAAACTTAGGAAAAGGAAGACAACCCAGAGAATTTTCCGTTTGTGAGTATGAAACATCATCTAGGAGAATAACAGCGATCTGCCTGTTACTTATTAAAGTAAGATATTAGTTTCACTTTAATTCATTTATTGTTTGGTCATTTATTTCAACGAACATTCATTCAAATAGTCATTCACTCAGACATTTCATCCACCCACCCACTCACCCACCCATTCATTCAGTGTTCAGGCGAGTGCTTTCTGTCCAGGAACTCAGCTGGGTACTAGGAAACAGATGAAAAATTGACTCCCGCTCTCAGTCCAGTTTATATTCTAGATAGGAAGTAAGTAAACATAAGGGGATACTACAATTCCAGCGTTTGAAACAGGTTCTTAAAGATACAAACATATGAAGAGTTACGGAAGAAGGGTGCTTTAAGTGCAATGGACAAGTCCCCTAAGAGGTGACCTGTGAACTGAGACCTAGCCAGGGCCTTTGGATTGAGGGATGAATGAGATGTGGCCTTTGTTTTTAAAGAGCTGTTAGACTGGTGGCAGGTGATGCCCTATGGAAAGAGCCTATCGTAGAGCATTGTGAGGGGAAGGCTATAGCTATGTCTGCATCTTCTTTGTTGTCTCAAACCAAAGATTTTGGCAGGAATTTTGCTTGTGGTTCTTCATCCATATGAAATAGAGGACATGCATGGTATTGACCTTACTGTTGTGTAATCCCCTGCCTTAATAGTTGCGTACAAGAGAACATTTGGTGGAGAAAACCTAATGCTTAATTTAAGGCAGAATTAATGATGCATTCAGGGGTCAGGAGGTTTGATAACAGCAGTTCTCAACTAAGCTATTCGGGGGAAAAAAATAAATTGTCAACTTTATTTTTGCCAGACAGTCTGTTGGGGGAATTCAGGAGCATATGACAATAGGTGTACCCTTCCTGGACAGAATGTTGGACGCATACATCTTTTTAAAGCCATTTATAGTCCTTGAATTTCCTCAACCCACTCTCTCCTGCTATTACTGAGATGCACGCTGAATATGATGCTAGTTCCTGGCACAGGTTTTAAATTTGTGGCCCATTAGCCATAACTTTTATTTGCCCCACCCAGTGTTCTTCATGAATTTAAAGTACAGACAGTCTTCCCTGGGTACAGCACTGTGGGATTGAAAAATGGCCATTAAAACTGGAACCGTGGAAAGTAATCTTAATCATCAATGGTGAAAATTACAATGGTTCCATGACCTTTAAATTTTTCTTTTCTTTTTTTTTCTTTTGCGGTACGCGGGCAGGCCTCTCACTGTTGTGGCCTCTCCCGTTGTGGAGCACAGGCTCCAGACACGCAGGCTCAGCGGCCATGGCTCACGGGCCCAGCCGCTCTGTGGCATGTGGGATCTTCCCAGACCGGGGCACGAACCCGTGTCCCTTGCATCGGCAGGCGGACTCTCAACCACTGCGCCACCAGGGAAGCCCGACCTTTAAAATTTTCATCAAAACACTTAAAACTATTCTACTGTCTGTTAAAAGTGTATAGGAAAATAATAATATTAACACTAATACTTATACAGCATACTAATACTGGTACAGTGTAATTTAAAACATTAGAAATATTGAAAATTAAAGTGCATTTTTTTCCTTTGGAAAAAAATTTTTCCTTTGGAAAAAAAAATTTTTTTTTTTTTTTCCTTTGGAAAAAAAAATTTTTTCCTTTGGAAAACACTTATCAAGAGTAGTTTGAACACCACTTGCCTTCTTTTTCTGGTAGTATGGCTTTCAACACAGACTGAGCATCTTTTCTATGCCTTGGCAAATTTCATACTCCTTTCAATTTCCAACTTTTTATCCTAAGTGCTCTCAATGTGGTAAACTACAAAGTTTTTTTTACGATGTTGAGTTTTTTGGTGGCATCACTTCCTCTGGTACATCTTCCATCCTTTCACCATAATAGCTTCGTACATTTTTGTCAGTAAGCTTGCCTTCATTAAGCTCCTGTGGCTGCACATCTCGTGAACAGCAGCATGGTTCCAGTAGTCAACTGTGTCTCCTGTAACTTCGTTTACATTCAATTCACATTTCACTTCCAGAATTATCACTTTTTGTTTCTTTGTTGCACTTGCATATTTGTTGGCCAGTTCCCTCTTCTGATTGTCTATTTTTATAAGAAGTCACCAAGGTTTAATCAGTGGAAGACCAGTAGGCAACACAACTGCATATTTTGCCGGCTGTGTGTGACTGAGTGACAGATGCACAGCGACAATCACTGACAGACTGAAAAAAGTGACATGGGATGCGAATAACATTGCAAATCTGTAATACTAATTCCTCTCAATTTGAATTTTCCTTTTCTTCCCCCTTTTCCTATATTAAGCTGAACCAGATGAGATTCTGACTAAGAGTTTCTTTTCAGAGAGAGGCTTGTGTTTTTTCCCTATACAGACATTAGTGATGATGGAATCTCTCTACTCTGTGGCATAATATTTGAAATTGTAGCCTACTGGAGGAACTTTTAGTCATCAACAAGAAATGCGTGACACATTTTAGCAATGATTGTGATTCAAGAAATTTTAACTTTCTTTTAAGTGATGATGGCAAAGATGGCGGTGATGATGGTAACGTTAGTAATGACAGAGATTGAGGCCAGTGTCTGATTCCCCATGCCAGAAGACTGTTGGGTGGCAAAGATATGTTTTTCATATCTGAGCATATAAAGAAAATGGGAGTGAGTTTTAGGATCCTGCAGGAGCAATGACAATATATAAACGTAAAACTCTTATGGAACTGTCAGAACATCTGTTTCCACAATTTTTGCTTTCCTCAGGCAAATGCTTAAATATTTTTTTTGATTATATACAAAATGAAATTCAAATATGTAGAAATCTTGAGTTTAAGTTGGCATTTTTGTAGACCCTTTTAGATTATTTGGTCTCCTAATTTAAACATTAGGCAAACGGTATTATCTGCTGTGCTGTCTAAACACAGACCTTGAAAAATGATGGGCCGAAAAAAGTTACAAATTCTAAATGAACTTAAATATTTTAAACATTTTTAGAGGCTTGTTTTGTGTTTTGAGGGTTTTTTATTGTTAAAAATTATGTTTTGAAAGATTCAGACAGTTACAACTAGAGAGGACGAAGAAACAATAACTAATTCCTAGACCCTGACTCCAGTGATGTTCTAAATTGTAATGCGGAAGGAAAATACAGAGATAATTTGAGAGAATGAACTGTGGCAAAATAAGGGTGAAGTTTTAAATGTGGAATCAGTGAGGTTCTAGGTTCTAAATGATAACACTGATGTTGGTGAGTAGTGGTGTTTAAATCACAGATGCAAGTTGCAAAGAGGGGTATGCTGAACAGAGGGAGGTTTTTAAGGAATTCACTTCTGTTGACTTTGTTTGTTTGTTTTTTTTTTTTTTTTGCGGTACATGGGCCTCTCACCGTTGTGGCCTCTCCCGTTGCTGAGCACGGGCTCCGGATGCGCAGGCTCAGCGGCCATGGCCCACGGGCCCAGCCGCTCCACGGCATGTGGGATCTTCCCGGACCGGGGCACGAACCCGTGTCCCCTGCATCGGCAGGCGGACCCTCAATCACTGCGCCACCAGGGAAGCCCTGACTTTGTTTCTAAGCAACCATTGTTCAGCTTTTACTTTATGGTCTGAAATATGCTATTCTTTAGAAGCAAACAAAACTCCAAAACCCCCAACCTTATAACATTCTTGTAAAGTTGGTATAAATATTAACCCAGCATTAACAGTGACACTAGGCTAAGAGATTTGAGGAAGAAAGAGTGGCTCAGATGGAGTTTCTTGTCTGAAACTCTCTATTTCTGAATACATTTCTTCTATTATTATTGTTTTAGAGAAGTCAGAGCCTCTTGTGTTATTGGCAGTTGACTTTATTAGAAGAGTTTAAGCAGATGGAAAGAACAAAACTTTTTCCCTTTGCAGGCTTTGGGGGTTTAGTAAATAAATGCTGAGCTATATTTGCATACAAATTGCTATCATGAAAAAGCATGCTTTCTTGACACTCTGGCAATGTTGTTCATTGCTGAAATATTTATTTTTAATGAATTACCTTTTTGTTTTTAGAGGCTGCCTGATTAACTTATTCTATTCTGGAAGTTACCAGAGTTACATTAAAATGTCTTTTGCTTCCTGTTCTGGAAACATTTGGAAATCACTTGCTACTTAGAGTTTTCACTCTTCTTTTTTTCCCGTCCTAGAATTTTCTGCATTTGTATTGTTGTTAATGATTTAGCCCATTCTTTCATTTTAAATGGATCACACAGTCATTTTTGTGTCCCGCTGTCTTTTGTTGGAAGAGACATGTCTTAAATTGTTCACTGCTGAATCAGATTAAAATGACTTTAGTGTTAGGCTATTTAAAAAAATCTTTAGTTTGTCTTTTGTGGAGGGTTCATTCTCATGAACACATTGCTCAAACACAGAGTCAACTTTTTTTTCACTCTTCAGGAGTGTGTCTATTAGATTCTAAGCTAAAATGAAGGAAAGTGTGAGCCTGTTTTTAATCACTCTTGGGGACAAATTTCAGATAATTCTGCTAATTTAAATGAGTGATTCTTATCTTTGTTGGAGTCAGGAGACAGAATTTTTTGCATAATGAAGACTATAGGAGAACAACACACACACACACACCATTTTGCAAACAATTTCAGGAGATTCATAGAAGCCCTGGGGTCCATCTACACGCCCAGGTTAGGAAAGTCTGTTTAGTTGGTTTCGGGAAATGTAAATTCAGGAAGGTAGGGTCTCTAAATGGTGAGCCATATGACCTAGCCTCCCTTCCCCAATCTCCTAAATTATATCACTTTCCCCACACGTACTCAGGCCAAAACCCTGGAATCTTCTTTGATCTCCCTCTTTCCTTTGCCTCCCACTCACATCCGTAAGTCTTGTTGCTCCTGCCTCAGAAATGTATCTCAAATTCTCTGCACCTCCACTGCCACCACCATAGTTCAGACCTGTTTTGAATCTCTTATCTAGTCTCCAGTAAAGGCGTCCACCGTGGCATTCAGCTTTCATCCTTGCTTTGATTGAATCTTTATTTATTGATTGATTTCCCTACACAGCATTTAGAATGATCTTTCTAAAAGAGAACTCAGATTCTGTCATAAACCTCCACTCCCCACTGGCTGAAATGTTTTGGAGGCTTCCCCAGGCACAGAGAATAAATCCAAACTGCCAGCCAAGGCTGCAGAGAGCTTGCACACTTTCCTGACACCCCAGATAGGCAGGCCAAGCGTGCTCCCCGTTTAGCAGTGTCGGCTTGGAATGTGCTTGCCTTTGCGTCAATGCATCTCTGTTTTTTTCTGTCAACCCTTGTCTCTTTCACAATAGAGACTGCATTTTGATGTGTTTCTTGCCTTTTGTTTGCTCACTCTCTAGAATGTACACCTTTGGAGGGGAAGGGATGCATACGGCTGGTGTGTGCTGTTTTCTCAGTGTCTTACACATTACCTACCAGATAGAATGATCTTAATTAGTTCCTACTTAATGAATAAATGAAAAACATACGAAGTCCTAAAAAGTGTTTTGTCTTTACCCTTTCCTCCAAAATTTGGCTTTATGGGCTTCCTTTAGTAATTCACTGAGAAGGTCATTTGTTAAACACTTGTTGAATACTTTCCACTATGAAATATTCTCACATCATTTCTCTCAGATTGCTAACTCACAGAGGATGGGCATTTTTGGGGGGGTGGGCGGTTAAATTCAGAATCTGTGAGAATGCCAAGCAAGTATAATGAAGGCTCTCTTTCTGTTTTTTGAAAGAACTTATTTTTCTGTCAACATTTATATTTGTCACAGAAGAGATTTCATCACTGTCACTAAAAGAGCATACAACATTGTTATCCTCAGATCTTCCAAGCTCCAGTGAGTTAATGGTCTACAGGTTTTCCACTTAAAATGTAAGCACCGCCTTTGGTATGTGAAGGGAAAGTCATCTTATATTTATTGTTTGCTATGCCTTTAGCTGGGTGTCTTTTACTTTTTAAATTTTTTTCCATGGTAAAGGATGGACTGTTTTATTTAGACTAAAAAAATTATTAATAAAATTTTTAAATGTTACTTTCCACTTACAGTTAATTAAAAATATTGGCTGCATTCCCTGTGTTGTGCAGTACATCCTCGAGCCTGTCTTACACCCAGTAGTTTGTACTTCCCACTCCTCCACCCCTATATTGCCCCTCCCTCCCCCTCCCCGCTGGTAACCACTAGCTTATTCTCTATATCTGTGAGTCTGCTTCTTTTTTATTATATTCACTAGTTTATTTTTTTAGATTCCATATATAAGGAGTATCATGTAGTATTTATCTTTCTCTGACTGACTTATTTCACTTAGCATAATGCCCTCCAAGCCTATCCAAGTTGCTTGGCAAATGGCAGAATTTCCTGCTTTTTTTTTTTTTTTTTTTTTTTTTTTGCAGTACACGGGCCTCTCACTGTTGTGGCCTCTCCCGTTGCGGAGCACGGGCTCTGGACGCGCAGGTTCAGCGGCCATGGCTCACGGGCCCAGCTGCTCTGTGGCATGTGGGATCTTCCCGGACCGGGGCACGAACCCGTGTCCCCCGCATCGGCAGGCGGACTCTCAACCACTGCGCCACCAGGGAAGCCCAGAATTTCCTGCTTTTTGTGGCTGAATAGTATTCTATTGTGTATATATATATATATATATATATACCACACCTTCTTAATCTATTCATCTGTTGATGGACACTTAAGTTGCTTCCATACCTTGGCAGTCGTAAATAACGGTGCTATGAACATTGGGGTGCGTGTGTCTTTTCGAATTAGTGTTTTTGTTTTTTTTCAGATATATGCCCAGGAGTGGAATTGCTGTATCATATGGTAGTTCCATGTTTAGTTTCTTGAGAAACCTCCTTACTGTTTTCCACAGTGGCTGCACCAATTTACATTTAGCTGGGTGTCTTTTTGATTAGGAATTCAGGACTTAGCTTTTTTTTTTTTTTTAAGTGCATTTCCCTCAATTATTTTCATGTAAGTAAGTTGAGTCTGGTCTGGTTCAGTGGTCTCTTAGAAAGTTTTCCTAGATTAAGCAATGAATAAGCACACATGCCATCTGCTCTTCCATCAAATATTCATTAAAGGCCTACCCTGCATCAAACGCTATGTATGGTGCCAGGTGAACCTGACTGCTAGGGAGTGTTTCATATCTTCTAAGAATGTGCTACCTGCTAAATATTCCCTTTTAAGGTCTTCTTCTTTCTTCTCCCATTTTCTATTTCTTTTCTCCCATTAAGGAGTCTCTCTGTTCTATATTTATGGTTTGGCTGCTCTTTGCTTTCATGTGGTATCTGAACTGTGATGTTAGGTTGCTCCATTGGCCTGTCCAACTGCGCTGAAGATCTGATGGGAAATGGAATTTTCAGTGGCTCTTTAGGGGCATCAACAAACCTGAAGTTGGAATCCATGCTTTTCGGGACCTGATAGAACTTGCCCTGGAAGGATGCTATCTACACGGGAGCTTGGGTTTCGATCTGGCCACCCCATAGAAGTAGAAACTCAACGTGCTCTCTCCTTATTCCCAAACTGGGTAGAATATAAATGTGTACATGGTAAAGTGCTGTTAAATTATTTATCTTGCTTGTGGTTTTCCAGCAACTCTCCCATGAATTGCACATCTTTAGCATTACTTTCTGATCTATACTAGACGAAAAAGCTTTTCACAGAGTTTTTGAAGTGATTCTCACAGCAGAGTGTATGTGTGGTTTTAAAAAATTTTTTTATATCACTCATTGGAAATGATCCTTAAATATTTCTTTCAGCTGCTGAGCGTACTTTATTCCTCTTCTATTGAAACACTTCTCCAACTCTTAACACCTAAGAGCGTTTTTACAACATTGTCATTGTGGTGTGTTCTCACCCCTGTGTTGGCACATTATGGACAGATACTTCTGCGTGGCAGTACATTTCTTTTTCAATACTCTCCTAACCAGAGTGATTTAAAGTTCACATACTTCTGTATATTTGCAGGACTGTACCAGTAATACTGAATTTTTGTAATGGTTATTCAGAGACATTGTAAGACCTAGAAATGATTCCATATCATTAAGGAAAGGGAAAAGGAGTCTTGGAAAAAGTATTTCTTTTGCTTTCTAATTAAAGAATGGCAGATCTTTTGTGTATATGCTGGTATTCTTCCTTCCCTCATGGCAGCTAAAACGAATAAATCTCCCCATTCTTCCCTCCTTATCCCTGTCAAGGCCTCAGAATCCTCTTCACCATACTGTTCTAAGCAGCTACACAAATTATTTGGAGTTAGCAAAAGAGATGAAACCCATTTAACTTGCTGTAGTCCCTGGGAGAACAGGTGATGAGCAGAGCCCCCACTGACCTGTAGGGCTGGTCCTGGTCCTGAAAGCACAGTGACATTGCTGGTTGCCTTGCAGAAGGAGAGAGAGCTTTGAGGTCTCACACTGGCAGTTAAATGCTCTAGTTTGTAATTGACATAATCACTTCTGCTCACGACTCCTTGGCCAGAATGCCTTCAGCTTCACCCAAGCACAAGGATACAGGAAGTATAATCCTGTCATGTGCCTGGAATGGCAAGAATGGAAATCGTGAGCCAGTTTCACTAATGACTGCCATGTTCCATTTGATGTATTTTAATGCTCAGCTTCTCAGCATATTTCACTAGGCAGAAGGCCCTCTTGCTTTGCTCATATGATTCGTAGGATATTTACTCTACTTTTTGGTTAAAAAGCTGAGATCTTCAGGCATCTCTGTGTGTAGGTAAAGGAGGCTCAGTAGTCCCAACATCCTTTGGAACAGTTGTCGTATGTAGGGTTCTGCAAAAAAAGAAAAACAAAATAGTCTTACTGCTTAAAGAAAAAAAAAGCATATGAGAAATGCTGCTTAGTATCTCTCTCTTTTTTTTTTAAGTCAGAATGCACGTTAGTACATGATACATCCTGATGAGTCCTGCTGTAAAGAAACCTATTTTGCCTCATTTCATTCAGTGTTTCTTAATCTTCTTTGACTACACAATATTTTTTTTCTTCTATCATGTGTAATAACATCTCATGGAAGCAGTGTTCTGGGGAACCACTGTAGTAAACACTGCACTAGGTACCTGGAGACTTTTATCACCTTGGGAAGCATTGAAACAGCATATGGACAATTTTACTGCATGGCCCAGGATTCTCACTTTAGAACTGTGTGACCTTGGATATATAGTATCACTTTTTTTGACCTTTGCTTCTGAATGTGGATAAATGGGGGTGATATTATCTACCTCAATGCATTGCTGATTATCACTAGGACGTAATAGGCCGCAAACAAATGTTGTATATTCTCCCCTTCCCTTACTGATACCATTTACTTTCTCCCACATATTTAGTTTAATATAAGCATGTAACTTTTTTTCCGATTCTGATTCTCTTAGGATAATCAATATAGGATTCTTTTGCCTTGAAATATTCACAGACGATGCGAAATTTAAACCAGAGAATCTGCACCAGAGTGCATCCCGGCTGCGGGCTCCTCTTTCATTTTACTTTCTTTGAAAGCCACCCATTTACTTCTCTGTACGAATATGATTCTCCCCTCTAAGCATCCAGATCGGTGCAGAAGTTTGGGGATTGCTCAGGGCAGATCTGCCAGGGGAAAGATACCTGATTCCTCTCCCACAGTTGACTAAGGACTTGCTGTATCTTTGGCCCAAAGCATTCTCCAGGACACAGCATGAGAATTCTAGAAGATACTTGTGAGGTGCTTGCATTGAGATCCAGGTATGAGCAGAATACTATCATTATCTTAATTACATTGTGCTGGAATGTATCATACTCTGCAAATTAAATTTGCTTAAAATTACATTCATGCCATTTATGCTTATGGTTGATGAATATTCTATGAAGTCTTGAGTTACTGAAGTGGGTTTGTTAATATCCCATAAAGAAAGGTGTGGCCCAAACTGTCAAGACGCTTCTTCAGAATTGTATTGGTTCATTTTTTGGACAATATTTCTACCTTTCTGCTTAAAAAAAAAAAAATCACAGAATTACCTACATTGCGAGTAGTAGATTACTTTTGAGATGCCACCTACTTTGATCCAAAACTCTGCAACTGTGCCACTTAAATCAATTGAATCTTTTCTCAGAAATACCTCACAGTCATCCTGGTGTTGTTTTTTGAAGTGACATTAAGAATTATTTTAAACATTTGCAAGGACTAGGATTATTTATTAGAGCAAATAATGCGTTACACGGGGTCTACAGAAGTCTGCAATGCAAACTGGAAAGTTCCTTGTTTGTCCTTAAACTACATACTCATCTACAGTAGAGATGAATACAGACTCTTCTTTTTTTATTAGTTCAGAAGAATGACTCATTCTTCATCATATTATTTGATGTCAACTTATTCCATATTCATATATACACATGTTAATCGGCTTCATTGGGATCAGTGATATTTTGATGGTTTGATTTATTTTAGTGACTTTTCTATTCTGAATCCCTAGAGTAGATCAGATTTGGCAAAATAGATGGGAGCAAGTCTGAGCAACTCTGAGAATAATATTCTGCTGTTGTCTTTAACTAATCATCTGAATCAGTACATTTCCATTTCTGTGTCATGACTCTATATTTAAATATTTCATATTTGTCATGGAAATGCTCATAAAAATTATTTTTTAAATCATCAGGTATTATCTTTGATGAGCAAATTTCAAACTTATCAAATTTTTTGGAATAACAGTGTAGCAACATAATGATCATTTGATATTGTTGGGACAGTTCTCACTTTTACAGCATCTCATTTTGTTCTTGATTCCACCAGACCTTTGCAGTTGTTTTTGTGGTTCACGACAGTTGTTGGCTATCAGCTGGGGTACCTTAGTTGTCTTTCACTTGGCTGTTGTCTCCAGTAGCCTAGCTGGACTTTTTCCACAGCGTGTTGGTCTCAGAGTTCCAAAAAGACAGAAAAAACAGAAGTTGCAACGTCTGTTAAGGCCTGACTTTGGAAAATCACATAGCAACACTTTGATCACATTCCACTGGTCAAAGCAAGCCACAGGCCGGTCCAAACTCAGTGGGAAGGGAAATAGACTCCAACTTTTGGTGAGAGGAGCCGCAAAGTCACTTTGCAAAGGGGCATGTAGGATGGGAGGGATTCTTGTGCTAATGTTGGTGAATAAGCTACCACAATGTCTTCAGGTGTTTCATTGGTGTAAAGATTCCATTTCATTTCTTTCTTGCATTGTGTGTATCCTGAACTGGCTGTGTGTCAGCAAGAGTTCAGCACAGGGTCTGGTATGTTGCCATGTCACTTTAACGTGGCAAAAACACCCTACATGTTCATGCAAAAGGACAGAGACAGTCACTTCTGGGTTGATGGTGAGAGTGGGGAAGAAGAGGGAAAGAAAAGGCATTACCCAGTTTCTGGTAGTCCTTGGTGATATAGATGATGCTATGAGAAAGTCAATGGCTCCCAATAATTAGACTGTCCAACAGGCAATGGGATCTTCAGTGTGTCTGACAGCCTGACTCATTGACATAGACTGTAATACCTAATCTTCCTCCTATCTGTCAACCCAGGGGAGCCCGAGTTACCTTGAAGAAACTGAAGCTCAAAGCTGGAAAAGGGCAAAAATTCAGGCTCTGCATCCCTCTTACTTCCTCTCGCTGATAAAGATGGTTCTCCCATTCTTGATCCCCTTGTTCACAGTTCCCTGTTAGAACAAGGGCATTCTCAGGGCTTCCTTTGCCCAGCACTGAGGCCTCCTTCCACCGTGGGGCTGTACGTCCCCTCTGCTTTCTTCATTTGAGGCTGGGTTTTTCTCAGGCAGTTAGCAGTTTTGCACAGTCTGTTTGTATTTCATGAAGTGTGATTCTCTTCCATGAACAGAAGGACTCTGCGAATAGAGGGCACACTTTTAATGAGAGGACCGTCAGAGACTGAGTCATGAAAGCTATACAAAGTGTAACATCACAATGCTATGCTTAATAACATGGACTTTGGAATCAGACAGATTTGGGTTGAATTCTAGTTTTAGTCTCCTACGGAGTGTACTGTCTTGCACAGATTTCTTATTTTCTGTAAGCTGTAATTTCCTCATCCGCCAAATAGGAATTATAATAGTCCTCCATTGGTTTGTTGGAAAGATGAAATCAACGAGAGTCCATATATAAATGAAACGGTGATTTTGGCCAAAGGAAGAATACCCGACAACTTTCTTTGATGCATAAATTGCTAGGCCATTTTCAAGGATAGGTTTTGGTCCAAATTTGGAGAAATAGTTTCTGATTTTAGAAAATGGGAATGCAGGACCATCCTGAAAAGTTTGTCTAACACCCCTAGGCAGAGTTAGATCCTGACTTCTCTATGCTCCCACAACATTCTGTACTGATTTCTATCAATAGCACTCATCTCTCAGCGTCGTATGATCTGTTTATGCTACATGATAGTTTGGGATAATAGAGTGTGAACACTTCAAGGTCAGTTACTCTGTCACATTCATCTTGGCATCCTAAATTTTCACACAGACGCTGGACTGAAAGGAGGCTGTGGTTGTGGGGTGGATGGATGAGTGAGTTGCCAGCCAGCCCTCTGTTTGGTTCACTCTCCTGTTTGTGAAGTCCGCTTTAAATCTCATCTGCACTAAAAAGTCTTCTTTGATTTTCCTCTGCTATGAGAAATCCCTTTGTCGACCATAGGAACTAAATCATAATTATTGACCTTCTCTTCTTTAAAAAAAACTGTTATTACTAAATGAATGTGTTTCCTTTAGACTATAGGGAGAGGCCAGATCCCATTTGATAATCTCTTTCACAGGCTTTCAGACATAATGAGTACTGGATAAACATATTAAATTCAATTGAGTAGATTACCTTCTTTGAGGGTTCTCATGCACGTTGGCTAAAAAGTCTCTTCAGAGGTGTTAATTCTACGCAGAGAGGACCCAGGGATAAGTGTGTTCTTGTAGCCCATGCGCAATATGGGATTTGCCCGCTAGCAAGGCCTAAGAGTCTCCAAATTAAATTATATGGCACCTGTGATATTACCTTAAAACAACTGGCATATAAACAGTGGCAGAAGAATTTCAAGAGCCGTCTGCTGTTCTTCAAAATTAATTTGCTTTCCCTGAGTTGCTTGTCTAGGAACAACATGGAGCACATGGTACCTACCATCTTTGGGTAATATGGTATTTTCTTCTAAGGCTTGTGCACTTATTTTGAGGAAATAATTGTCTTCTCAGAAGAATTTGTGAATAACACTGTTTTGGTGCTCTCACGTGTTTGTAGATCACATGCTTCCTTTTTCCATTTGGTAGTGGCAGAAACTCCTTGAGTTGTAATGGGGAGTAAGACTCATGATTTATCTATGTGGTGTTAATACCACAACACATTTTATGGTTGTGATTAGTCTCTCAAAGCATCAGAATTATTACAGAGTCATGAAAATGTTCTACTGTGTTGACATATTTTTCTTAGAAAGGTAATTTTTTTAAGATACGTAATATTTTTCGAATATGCTATTAAGATAACATTGTAGTCCTCAATTTAGGAAAAGAGGAATACCCTCCCCCCACAATACTTTCAGTTTCCTTTACTTAATTTTTTTCTGATGTGATTCCTCTAAATCAAGGGCTGACACTTCAAGGCCCACGGGCCAAATCTGGCCAGGCTCCTCTTTTTGTATATAAAGGTTTCCTGGGATATAGCCACACCTGTTTGTGTTCGTATTATCCATGGCTCCTTAGGCATATGGCCCACCAAACCTAAAATATTTACCATCTGGCCCTTTGCAGAAGAAGTTTGCAGATCTGCTTTGACTTCTTTATGAACCTCTTTATATTTTCAGGTAGCCATGGGATAATTCATCCCAGGCAGAGGTTCCCCATGGTTACTCTAGAACCCTTGCCTTATTCAGGTGCCCCAGGTCCCCACTGCATTGGGCAGCCCTCTGTGCTTCTTATCTGTGCCCCCGATAGTACTGCGGTTGTGTATTTCAGTGCCTGTCTCCCGGACCGGAAGGACAGGAACACCTTCTTATTCTCCTTTGCTGTTCCCAGAGCCTAGTACAGTGTCCACACTTAAGTGATGCTCATTGTTCATTGAAGGAACAAATGAGTTACACGTCTCAGTCACAATATAAAGCAGCATTTTAATAGGTACAGTTTATCTGAGACTCTGAGTATTGTAGAAACTACTTCTTTCTAGTTATAAAAGGGTTTTTTAAAAAGGCTTTTACCTTCACAATTTTATTTCCTTTGGGCTCATGTGAAAATTAGTTTATGTTAAAAACGAGTTTACATTTCTCCAGTTTTCATCTAACATTAGTTCTAACCATGCTAGATCTTAAGGATAAACTTCTTTGAATTAAAAAAAATATATTGCAGACTATCTCAATCTTGTATAGATGATTGAAAAGTAAATGAATGT
This sequence comes from Delphinus delphis, assembly GCF_949987515.2. Lineage (NCBI taxonomy): Eukaryota > Metazoa > Chordata > Mammalia > Artiodactyla > Delphinidae > Delphinus > Delphinus delphis. The sequence goes on along the minus strand of NC_082692.2, from coordinate 74,652,733 downwards.
CATCTCCATTTTGTCAGGGTTTTAGTACTCAGAGGTGGCTGATACAAGGGTCTGGCTTATTATTTATTCTCTCATTCCAGCAAGACTTCCTAAGCATCTCTGGTGTTGTAGGTGGTGGTGAAAGAGCAATAAACAAGACAAAGCCTTTACTTTTGTGGAGCTTCCTTTCTCATCTGGGTACATAGTAACCAGCCAAGAAAACCACCAGCTGGTGGCAGGGGGGCTGTGAAAAGATTAAAATAGGGTGATATAAGAGTGAGAAAGCAAGTAGCAGTTTAAAGTCCCTAGCAGCTAATTGTTCTTTTGAGAGAGTGGCATTGGAACTAGGTTCTGAATGATAAGAAAGAAGCGGCCATGTGAAGATCAGGGGGAATTGATCTAGGCAGAACAAATAACCAGGACAAAACCCCCAAATCTAGGAAGGAGCTTAGTGTGTTTGAAGAACAGAAAGAAAGCAAATATGGCAGATGTATAGTATGCTAGAGAGGAGTGAGGAAAAAGAGGCTCAGGAGGTAGGTAGGCATCAGTCAGGATGCAGCCTACGGTGAGGTCAAGGCTCAGGCTCTTGTCTTCTCCGGTTGTAAAGGAACTGAGGGAAGACGGTTGATGCTGACTGTCTCACGCCCAGTTAGTGCCCAGAATGGCCCCAGGGAGTGTGACGGTTAGCGAATCTGCTACTGGCCAGGTCAGCTTCTCACACTGCAACCAGAGGCTCCAGAGCCCCCGGTGTGTAATGCCAGACCCAGCTACCTCCGTGTAGAGTGATGTGGAACCCACCTGCGTGGCCATTTCTAGGTTGAGATGGCTGTTTGGCCGTCCTCTGGGTCCCAACAGAACAAAGACAGTGATCACCCACATGACCACCTGCAGAAGTAAGCACCCTTGAGAGTAATCTCCATTTCATCTTATTTTTTGCTTCAAAATGTCTGCGTGATATGCAGATAAGATGACCTTTTAACAAAAGGTTGGGTTGCAGGGAATATTATGTCAGGACAATGTTGCCTAAATGGGTTGCTGAAAAATATTCACCTAAATGAGAATGTGCTTAGCCGTTGAAATCTTTTGTGATATGTTGTATTTCTATATTAATATTCAGTTACAGTAAAAAATGTATGTGATGTATCACCCTGCGGTTAGGTATGTACAGGATAGAACATCTCACACGTTCAACCATTTTGGTTCCGTTCCATAAACAGTTTGATTCGTTAAACTCGGGTCAAGCTGATTCTTAGCACTGGGTAAGAAAATGGACAGGTAATAAGATACAGTTTTTTATGGCATTGGAAAAAACCTTTCAGATGTCATCGATATTACTAAAGTAACGTTAGACACAAAGATTGCCAGATTCGTTCCATCAGTTTTCACAGTAAGCAGTTGTTTCAATAGAATGTTATTCCCTTCCCAACCTAGTTGCTGTGTGCAGACATAGCCAGCCACAGTAATTATGAATATTGTTGAAAGCTTGCAAAATTGTCATCTTGCTGTGGTTTGGTGAAGTCAGAGCCTAAGGGAGGGTGTAAATTAAAGCAGGGAGGAGGAAGATGGGGAAAGGGCTCTTTTAACAGCAAAAAAAGCAACTCAGTGGGAGTGGAGGCTGGCCATCAGCTCAGACGAAATGAAAGGAAATTCTCCATTTCTAAATGGTTCATTGACCCATGATAATAAAGCAGCCCTTCCAAAGAAGGATAATTATCTTTTTAAGTATCAGATGCCCTGTGGGTGAAGGCCTCCCTGCTCCTCTCTTGAAAAATGAACTCAGATTAAACAAATACTCATTCTCCTAGTTTACCATTGACATAAATTTCCTGATTATGAGCAAAATTAATCAGTTTTCCCTCTCTTTTTCCCCCTGTCTTATGGAAATGAGGCCCGCCCAGCTGAGCTCAGTGCATTTCCCCTTGGGTCCTGAGTCCTACCAATAGTGTGGTGGGCTAAAATGCTTGACATTCTGGTGAGACTAGCAACTGTAGACTTGTGGTTTTATTATGCCCCTTAGCTGCTTGGCTCAAAGCAGAAGCCTGTTCTTTTAAAACAAGAAAAACGAAAGAAACAGAAAAGAACATTAGCTTTTTTTCTCCTGCTGGTACCTGAAAACTCAACAAAAATTAATGTAGCTTGTGTGTGTATACACATGTATGTGTACATGTCTATATGTGTATACCATACACTTATGAGTTCAAATACAAAAAGGAACTGAAACGTTATTGATGATGTGACGCTGAATGTTTATTTGCTACCAACAAATGATCAAACTTGCATCCTTTTTCTCTAGAATATGTTATTTGTTCAGACCAATAATGTAAATATGTTGATTTGTCTGACTAACAGAATACATTAAGATGGCTTCATTCGCACAAGCAGACACCCCTTGTTTTAACTTAATGATTTGCCTTCAACTGCCTTCTTGAATTCTTAGTCATCAGTTTGAGGAATGCTGCTTAACCGTGTGGCACATCTCCTTGTTGTAAATGAAGTTCACTGAACATTTTCAGAATCTCTATACTCCTTTTAAAAATAAAATACTCTTGTCTTTTGATTACATATTTCTCTACAGAGATATTGAAATTAAAGTTTTGATTGTGACGCTCTTCCTAGAAAAACCAACTGAATATTCCAGTTGCTTTTCCAACCCAGGGCCTTTGGCTGCTTGAGAATAGGGGTCAGGAGATAACGGTCCAGAATAGATCCTGCCTCATGGCCTAATTATTTCAGCCAGCACTTAAGTCTCTCTGAACACTGATGTCTTTGTCTCTTAAGAGAATTTCTTCAGTGCGCCATAGCTTCTCCTTTAAAGTATAATGAACCACGTTTGCAAGCTCTCTTTGAACTCCTTGGAGTTCAGTGGTTGGTAAATATTTGTTCTTTTATTCCTTAGCCTTTGCGAGTTCAGGCCCTGGGCCAAGGGGCTTCAAGCCTGTGGGTATAAACTTCTTGGTAAAAATGGTCCCTAAAGCAAGCAGAGTATACCTTAACAGACCTCACTGCAGATGTCCTCGTGTGTCCCCTCCGGCCAGTGGAGCGCTTCCGAGACCTGCATCCCAATGAAGTGGCCGACCTGTTTCTGGCAGCACAGAGAGTCGGGACGGCAGTGGAAAAGCATTTCCAGGGCACCTCTCTCACCTTTTCCGTGCAGGTGAGTGTACAGATAGCTCGCTCATCCAGGGCCACCCTGCTATCCACAAGGCTCCGACGTGGACTTGGTGAACAGGGTGGAATATCAGCGGAGGCAATGCGTGCAGGGTTGTTGACCAAGCAGCTGGGAGTACTGGACGTGTGATGTATGTGATGAGCATGAAGACATTCCAGATCTTTTATTGGAACTGGGGCTGGACATGTCATTTTGATTCCAGGAGAAATATGTTTTGAGCCCTGCTCTATTTCTCGGGGAATAGAGATATGCAGGTTAGGTAGGGCCTCGCCCTCACAAGGCTGACCTTTTTAATTCAGCCTCAGTGATTGATTATGGATTGCTTATGGGATGAAGCTGGATTGATTGAGTGTTCGGTGTGGCCTCCTTCCTGGTAAAGAAGCTAGACCCCCAATCCCTAGAGATCTTTAGGCTGAGTTTGAGCCAACGCTTGTCAGTGTGGGAGGAGGTCGGCGGTGGGTCATCAGCTGTGGGAACTGGGTGAATCTTCAGGTAGTAATATACCATGAGCCCCTTCCTATCGCCCATGGAAAGAGCTGCGGGTATCTATACGTAATTAAAGCCCTGTGTGGCCTTGAGATTTGATGACTCTCCAAAAACCCTTTGGAAAGAATGGATGGTTTCATGATGCAAGAACTTGTACTCAGTGCTTTAGGCAAACCGGATATTTATCATCCTCCCTCTACCCTCCTCAGCTCTCCACCACAGACTTTAAAAGAGAACAGATAGAGAAGGCCACCGTTTTCAGGTCGTGAAAGACTCTGAGTAGAAATGTTCATCTGCTTTTTTTTTTTTTTTTTTTTTTTATTGGCCGCGCCATGCGGCCTGCGGAATCTTAGTATCCCGACCAGGGATTGAACCTGTGCCCCGTGCAGTGGAAGCAAGGAGTCCTAACCACTGGATGACCAGGGAATTCCCTCATCTGCATTCTTTAAAAAAAAACCTTTTGCCACCATGTCTGTGTCAAGAGTATCTAAACTTCCTTGTAAAATACTGTGTGTGGGGTGTGTTGTGTGTGTGTGTGTGTATGTGTGTCTGTCTGTCTGTGTGTATTGTGTATTAACCCCTTTGAGTCACCTTCAAGCAGGTAGTTAAGCTCAGGGTGGGTTTATTAAGCTGATGCTGCAAATCATGTTTCCAGAGAGACCAAATGAAGGCAACTGGGTGAAGACATCTGTCAGTGTTTAATGGAATACTAGAAGAAAATTCACATTCATAGGAAATGGCCAATGCTGGTTATCTAACATGATTTGCTAGAAACTTAATTCCCAAAGTATAGAAACTGATGTTAAAAAATATAGAAACTGTTGCTATTCTATAAAGCACTTAGAGTACTTTCATATATGTGGCGTTTCAAACTTTTTAAAACTTTGACGTACAGTAAGATATATATTTATTTCACAATCATACATTTCCCTCTCCCCCTACAGACATGTAGATAAAGGAAACAGAAACTTCACAAAGCAGTGTTTACCTATTCTGTACAGTCTAATAGTTTTTGTTCTGTTATCTGATTTCTTTTGTCTTCAGTGCTGGTCACAGCCCATCAAGTTGACTTTATGACCCACTAATAGGTTGAGACTCCAAGTTTGAAAACCACTGATTACACAGGGCTGCTTAATCTTCGCCATAGCAGGGCAAGAATTCTCACCCCAAGTAGTTTGGGTCTTAGAAGTAGAAAGCCTTAACCTAAATTTTCAGAGTTGTCATTCCATTTTGAAATTTCTGATTGTAGAAACATTGCCTGTTGTGCTGTTCCCAACCAGCTGAGCAGTTACTTGCTTCTGCTTTGTATTGTGGCTGATGACTAGACGAGTTTGCTTATTTTTTAGCTAAGCAAGTAGTTCTGTTGTGCTTCAGAAAGCCGAGGGAAGGACCCAGGATGGGAAAAGAGCTCAGCTACAATAAACACTTGCACCTTTTCTCCCAAGGTCAGAAGAGCCAGAAAGGGCCCACTCTTGGGTGCTCCTTCTACATGAGACAGCCCCTATTCTTGCTTCTTGCTTAATGGATTATGTTTATAGCAATTTCCTGAGGAGAGACTTAAAGTTATCAGGCATTAATTACGCTACATCTGGTTTAAAGATAACCAAAAGGTGTGATACTTCACCTCCCCAAATATTTCCAGTCTTCCTTTAATGCAATTAAAACCATAGCCAAAAGCAAAGAGCATAAAAAGTAGGAAAGGGGTTCACTCACTGGATAATTTATATCATTTTTATACATAACTTCTTACTCTCAAGCGGAAATGGAGAACTCTTGGGCCCCGTACCTTCGAAGCAAATGGTCCCCATGAGGAAACTATAAATTAACACACAATGAAATTGGATCTAAATTATTAACAGGCAATATTTCTGAATAAGCAGGAGATACCATCTACCTGTTCTCACCTCTGTCTTTATTTTTTTCCCCCTATTTCTAGGATGGCCCCGAAGCTGGACAAACTGTGAAGGTGAGTGCTTATTATATGCATACAAATTAATAGGGGGCGATTACGAGAACTAATAAAAAATCACACTGAGTCATTTGGAGCACATTGCTGCTTCATTATGTTATCTTCGAGGTCAGAGAGAGCCTTGGTGTTGGAGCTATAAATCGTGACATTGTAAACTTTGCCAAGCAATATGTTTCACATTCGTTTACAAGACATTTACCTTTTGTAGTAAAATTATTATTGTTCAAATGCTAAAACAGAAACTAAATCATGGAGTCCTGAAACAGAAACGGAAGTCAAACGAGTTCATGGGAGGTAGTGTCTAGGAAACAGGACATACGCCGCATGTGGATTTGTGGGTCTCCTGTTAAGCCTGCACCTCTGTGGCAGCCTTCTGGTTCTCTGCACTGTATATTGTTGCTTTGCCATTGCTGAGTGGAGGGCTCACAGATATGGTGGCCCCATGGTTGTCCCTTCACTCCTCGCCCGTTGCTTCCCTCTGTTCTCCTCCTTTCCACCCACACACCTGCTCTTTTCCTCCCTTTGTACTTAATACCAAAGTTCAACATAATGGAGTCAGTGGAGCTCAAAAATGAGTTTTTAAGTGTGCCAGAAGACGGAAGGAAGATTTATCAGCAGTCTCTGCTTCCCTAATAAAGTAAAAGAAAAGAATAAAATCCTGGCTGATTCTGAAGCTGAGTGTCAGCCCCCTTCATACAAATGCAAATGCCTGTGCAGTTAGTTCCTACACCTAAATCATAGAAGAGGCCTTTTTATTCTTTTTCTTTTCTTTTTTTCGTGTTAGAAATCTGAAGCAAGTCTAACTGGGGTGCTTATGTTACATTTTGCGAAATAAGATTTTATGGCTTTGAGACTGGCTGTGAGTGAGGAAGGTGATGCTTGGTACCAAACAATGCCAACTAAACATCATCCTCTTTTGATATTCGTCTGCATATGGTTTTAATGCTTAACACAGCTACCGTGGGACTTTTATAATAGAATCTCTGGGAAATACTTTTGAGGAGCAAATGTCCTACAGAGATGGCCACCAAATTCCTTATGATAAAAAAGAGCTAGCCTTGCTCCAGACACACAGTGTGATAAGGGCAGAGGGGCTTCACAGCTTTCCCCCACCTCCGTGCCAGGCTTCTAAACATGCCGATGCTAAAAAAAAAAAAACAAAAAACAAACGTGTAATACGGTAGCTTCGTTTTGCAATTGCTTTTGGAAATACAAAATGTAAATGTTTAAACCTGGTTGCTAGATTTTTTTTTTCTTTTTAAAGAACATTTATTTATTTATTTGACTGCACCGGGTCTTATGCGGCACACGGGGGCACGCAGGATCTAGTTCCCTGACCTGGGAACGAACCTGGGCCTCCTGCATTGGGAGGGCAGAGTCTTAACCGCTGGACCACCAGGGAAGTCCCACTACATTTTTTTAAAAATCAATATTCAAATATAAATTACAACACCACCAGATTAGTTAGGTGCTTTGTGCAGTATCTATTTGATGAAATTCCTTCAGCCATTGAAAGTAACGCTGCAGAGGCATAGCTAGTAACACGGGAGAAATTCAAACCGTGTCAAGGGGCATGCAGAGATCGATAGTCTGCACAACATAAACATATCTGAAATTTATATGAATATATAGGTTATATGATCTCAAAATTTTATTTTGGGAATCTGAATGGGACGTTAATCTAAACGGGGCATTTTCCTAGACAGGCAGGCACTGAATAGAGACAAAAGGTAGATTAGCGGTTGCCAGGGGCTGGAGGAAGAAGGGAAGGAGAAATGACTACTACCAGGTAAGAGTTTCTTTTTAGGGTGATAAAAATATGGACTTAGTGGTGATGGTTGTGCAACATTATGGATATTTTTAAAACCCACTGAATCGTACACTTTTAAATGGTAAATTTTATGTTATTTGAGATATACCTCAATTAAGAATGATAATAAAAAACCCCAACAAACACCGAGTCTAGCAGGGCTGAGCACCATGGCTGTAGACTTTCTGACTCTAGTACTGACTACTTTTTCATGTCCCAATGATCGGGCCAAAAGTTTTAATGGTTTTTGTTAGCTTTGATGGTGGGGTGATGGAGTAATTTTTGGAGTATGGCACTCGTATATAAATTGTTGAATGTGGTTCTTATCATCACTGCCATTGTCATTTAGCTTAAGTTGATTTTTTTTTTTACAGTTCTTTTTTTTAATTGGCAGATGATGTTCTTTTGAACATCTTTCAGTTGTTTCCTATATGATCCCTAATTTCCCCCATACGAATTAGCAGGGCCATCTCTATTACACACGATCGTTTGTGTAATATTAAATGGCTAAAAGAAAACATCCATATGCATGTGACCTTTGAATAACAGGAGTTTGAACTGTGAGGGTTCACTTACACGGGAATTTTCTTCAGTAGTAAATACTGCAGTACTACAGGTAAGTGGTTGGTTGAATGTGCAGGTGCAGAACTGCGTGTATGGAGGGCTGCCTCTGAGTTACACACAGATTTTCTACTTCGAGGGAGGGTCGCAACTCCTAACCCCCAAGTATTAAGGGTCAGCTGTACAGAAAACTAAAACCTCAGTGGATGGCAAAGTTTTGAAAACTGTCCTTTTAGACCAAGTCTACATATCACAAGTTGTCTAATCTATTTTTTCTAAGTGTGATTCTTATACTACCTACCAACTATTCTTATGCTACCTACCTGAGAATTAATTTTGATGTTACGTTAATAAAGAGGTTGATTCTGTTTTTATTCTAAATTTCCTGATTTAGAATCTTTGTGTTTGGGGCTTGGGAATCTTCATTGTTAACAAGCACGCCTCATGATTCTTCTCAGAATGTAAATATTTACCAGCCTTGCTGCTTTATGGTGATAAAGTAGTAGGTGGGGATGGCCACATAACCTTGACCCAAGGAAGCCAGGAGACAGCCCCTCCAGGGAGTAAAGCTAAGCTCCGAGAAGCAGCAGTGAGTGGTGGCGTGAAGCGAGATCTTAATCCCCTGCCCAGGAATTGAACCTGGGGAGCCTGGATGAAAACCAGGAATCCTGGCCACCACACACCCTGGGTCTTGTCCCCAGTGAAAAATGCATTTCTCACGGAAGCAAAAACTGTAAAAACAGGTACAAGTTTATTATTAGAGACATAGCACAACAACAGGTGGGAGAGCACACAGAGAAACAGTTTGTTTTACTTAGGACAGAAGCGAGGCAGAGATGCACAGGGGAGAGGAAGGGTGTGGGCGTCCTCCCGAATGAGGAGAAGCCAGGAAAGAGGTGGTTAGGTCATTCATATAGGGCAGTTCTTCCGGGTCTTCGTTTACCTTTGGCCAATTACCTGGTTTCTATTTCCACACCTGCCCTGCCCTAGGACCCTCCCCAACGTGCGTGTGCAACGTTTTTCCAAGGTGGATTTCAGCCCAGAGGTCTATAGGACGGCCTTAGCATTACGTATTATGGGGTGTGCCCCCTCCTTTTGACCCCCAAGGAGCCTTTCTGCGCATGTGCAATGTTTCCCTTGCCTCAAGGATGGGAAATGTATGACCTCTTGATCTTTTAGCAGAGTTTAGCCTCTCTCTGTCCCTGCCATAAAAGTGCCCAATGTCCGGTTATCTACCCTATTCCTGTTGTTGTTTCTTATATCAAAGTGCAGATCTCGAAATACAGAGAGGAGTCCGCTCATAAGTATGTAGTCGGGAGCCAGTTTGTCTCTTGCCTCAGGAAATGTAAACAAGGGGCTGATAATGAATGTCAGGCCTGAAGCCCATCTTCTTCTCACCCCAGGAAGTGTGAACAGGATCCGGCCAGTTGTCAATGTCTAGCCTGGGGCCCATCTACCTCCTGCCTCAATGCCACATGGTCAGTATTTAGTGGCCAGGTTTTGAAAGCTACAAATCATGACTAAGCATTTCAGATTTTGAAATTCACACAGTTGAACATTATGAGGCACTATCTGAGGGCCTGCCACGGAAAGCACAGTGACTCTTTTCTTTCTCTTTGCTTCTGTGTCTGACTCTTGGTGCCCCGCCTGACGCCTGGGCCCTAAACCATTTTTGTCTCATGTTGGGTGGTAAGAGCAATAAGCCCAGCAATGATCCCTTCCCTTGCTGTTGTTAGCGGAAGTGCACCACTGAGCGAGCCTCTTGAACGTGGCGCCCCTTTAGGGCTTTTTTGTTTTGTGGGCTTTAAATTCTTCTTTGCAAAGAACAAGGGTGGCCTAGCTTATTCAGTAAGGCATTTGTAACGAAAGGGAGATACCAAACTAAAAATGTGACCTCTTTTATTTATTTTTTTGTGGTATGCGGGCCTCTCACTGCTGTGGCCTCTCCCGTTGCGGAGCACAGGCTCCGAACGTGCAGGCTCAGCGGCCATGGCTTACGGGCCCAGCCGCTCTGCTGCATGTGGGATCTTCCCGGACCGGGGCACGAACCCGTGTCCCTTGCATCGGCAGGCGGACTCACAACCACTGCGCCACCAGGGAAGCCCTAAAAATGTGACCTCTTATTTCTCGATTGTTTATTAACTCTCCCATTTGAGTTTAAAAGTGGGAGGGCGCTGCTGTCCACCAGGTGATTATTGCAGCAATTTTCATATCCTGCAGGCTTGAGAAATGATCCCTTTCTTCTGGTCTCAGCCATATATCACCATATGCATATCCATATTATCATGTACCTATACAGCCATATGTCGCTGGGTCGTCAGCCTTCGCTGACCAGCCCCTCCCCTCTGAGTAGCCCTCCTAAACCCTTTACTTCCTATCCCGTTTGCCTTGGTCGACTAAAAACAAAGACAAAAACCTAAAAGTTGTGAGTTGTGTTTTATTCGGGGACCTTACTGAGCACGATAGCCTGGGAAGACAGCCTCTCAGAGAGCTCTGAGGGACTGTTCCCAAGAGGTCAAAGAGGAACCAGGATATATAGGAGTTTTGCTGAAAAGAAAAAAAAAAAAAAGTAGTCAAACATCAAAAGATTACTGATAATCACAAAAAAACAGACATCTCAAGTTAATGCTTTTTCAGTGCTTTTCTATGTACGGGAAGATGCAAGAGTTCAGCTCATTGATATTATTCCTTTGACTTGTGTCTTTACTATCTAAGGCCAGTATCCTGTTTTTCTCCAACTTGAATTGTCCTCAGGGTGCACTGTAGGGCCCGCTGCTGCCCTGGCTGACGGCTTGATGGCAGGCAGCATTCTTTGTTTACTAAAATGGCAGGCAACATTTTTTGTCCATGCCTTATTTTATTTCCTTCAAGGCCCTCTTCACTGTCTATTTGTTTGTGTGTTACTTTTTTTTTTTTTCCTGTACTCATATTATTTCTTTAGTCCCTGGAGAATGTAAGCTTCATGAGAACCTGCATCTTACCATTGTTTACCGTGGCTCTCTTGGGCAGTGTGGGGAGGAAAATGGAGATGATAATGGTACTTAGCATGATAGAACAAATACTTCTAAGCTTCTAACTTCAGTTAACATGAAGAAGCAGATGATATGTCCTAGTATTTCAGTGAGCAGTCAGAGGTGTGGATTTTCTGGAATTTCTATCAGGAATCTCTCATATTTTGGCATCACTGACAAAGGCCAGAATTTCCACTAATCAAGTTCCCAAATCATACTCCAAAATGTAATTCCAGCTAGTCAAATCATTAAGGCAATGTTCAGTCCTTTAAAAGGGATGCTACTGGATAAGTTTAATATGAGCTTTTAGAACAATTATTACGTGTGTCTTTGGGTGGGAGAGTGCTTTAGGTTATTAAAGAGAGAGATTTATGGCAGGCAGGTAATCTAGAATTTTTAAGAGCTATTTATGAAATATGCTTGCTTACACTCTTCTGTTTACGGTGCTTGACTCCTCTACTTACATATTTAACTTTATAGCGTTAATGCAGTGGGAAGTGTCTCTTATTAACTGTTGATACATTAGCAATTACTTTTTCAGGTTGCTTTGGGAAGAACAAGGAAAGGAATTCTTTAAAGAACTGTGATTTAAAAATTAAAAAAACAAACGAAGTCTTCCATTCACTGAGGAGTTTCTTTGGTCCCTTCCACAAGGAGATTTGGTAATCTTTTCAATTCATGAACTTAGAGGACACTTTAGCTCTCAAAGTCCAGGTGTTAATACACTTTGACATTAGTCAGAGGCTCCATAGGAGTATTAGCTCTACTAATTTATTAGCTGTGTAACTTTTGGTCCAGCCTCTTAACCTCTCTGAACATTCATTTCCTCATTTTTCAAATGGGGGAAACCCTATCAAATGTATTGAGTGATGGTGAGAGGAAACTGTTATGAAGATGTGAATAGAACGCCCAACCCACCACATCTTTTCCCTAGGACATTATGCATGTTTCTTAATTTTAATCTTACTCTCTGTTTTCTCGTCCCTGAGACAGACTAAGGTGTCACTTAGGGAGAATGTTTGTGGTATAGAGGTTGTTTGTGGCCCTGCCTAGTTCACTTAATTATACACTAAATTCTCTCACTATTAATTATTGCCTTTTAGCTTAAATTCTTAAAAAAAATTTCATCTGATCATATCACTTGTGTAGTTTGAATAACTAGTTTGAACTTTTATAAAATTGACCACTTGAACATTCAGAAATCTGCCTTATTAATTGGGGTGAGAAACCTCCGCCCAGATACTTTTAACATCTGCTGTACCCCTCAGTGGTAACGAGTAAGTTGTGCTCCTGAGCCAACAGTGTATTGAACAATTACTCGAAATAGGTTCCAGTAGGACAGAAATCTATCTGCCCCCTATGCTGGTTCAGTAGGTCTGATGTGGGACCCAGGACTCTGCATTTTAACAGACACTGTAAGTGATGTTCATGTATACGTCACTCCAGTGCAAAGCCACTTAGCAAAGAAGTGACAAGATGTGGAGGAATGTCCACATGGCGGCTTGCTTTCAATCCAAAAGTATTCCTAATATTTGTTGTGCAGAGAAAGGAGAAACCGACATCTTAAAAATCAAACTGATTTTACTTGACTGGTATTTATTATTTTCATCTGGAAAGAAAGTTCAAGAGAGCTTTAATTTGCCAGAGAACTTTTATCCTTTGATTAAAGCCATGAAGAAAAGTGTCTTGCCTTTGTTTATAGCTAATGCTTGTATTTACTGCTGAAGAATTAGTATCTTCAGGATACAGTAGCTTTTATCTTGTGCAATTGCCTTATAATTTGCATCTCTGCTCTGAAAATGAACCCAATTTGCCTGAGTTTGGTAAACCAAAATCATTTTTGGTGCTCAGGGTTTGGGCGTACAGGTGGGAGTGGATGCCTCCAAGCCCACTCTTCCCCTTGGCGGGTACGCATCTCTGACTCTCCTTCCCCTCCTGGTGATTTGGAGGCAAAACCCCTGGTCCCTGGCTCTCTAGGCAGGAGAAGGGAAGATGAGCCTGTCATTCCCCTGTGGGAAACGTCCTCTCTCATACTAAACCCTCAAGCCTTCTTCTAAGTAACTATCAAATCATTGAGTTTTTCCATTTCTAATTGGTTAATTTTGATTTGCATGATGCCATTTGGATCAAAGCACTGAAAGAAACATTAACTAATCTCCCTGTTATTCTCCCGTTCCTATTTGCTTATTTTATCCTTGTTTTCTCAAACTCACAGGCAGCTTAGGTGGGCCTGATGGGGGATGCTGGAGATGGAGTGAGGGTGAAGGGGAAATGTGATCTTCAGAACTAAAGTCCTGCTGAAGAGGGAGGACTCTGGAACCAGACGGTCTGGTTTCATTCCCAGAACCATCACCTGTTATTTCTATGACTCTTGCAAAAGTCAACCTTTCCTAGTCTCAGCATCTATTTATAAGTTTATAAAATGGGGGCCTTAATAGTATCCTGCCCCTTAGGGGGTGTTGTGACAATCAGATGGACTAAAATACATGTAAATGGCCTTTAATGTAACACTTGACACACAGGGAAGTCTCAATAAATATTTACTATTAGTTTTATAAGTTTCACTTAATCCTCGCAATTCTCAAAATTGGGCGTTAATATTTTACACTTGGGAAAACCAAGGTTTATGGAGGTAGTCACTTATCAACAACAGCAACAATGACAACACAAGTTACAAACAGGAGAGGTGGGATTCAAACCCAGGCTTGTCTGAAAGCCCAACTTTCCATTATATCATCTGGCTAGATGTTCCTAAAAACACCTTGCACCCAGTAAGCATAGACAAAGGTGTACAAGGAGAGGTTTTGTAAATATTTTGTCTCCCTGAACACAGGTTCATTCTGCATTATTTTTCTCTGCTTAGAATAATGTGTCTTCCATCTAAAAATACCCAGAGGACTCCCTCTTTACTTTTATTGTACAGGTGGAGGTTAACTAACCTAAATGCTGCTTTATTGGTGTATGTCAATTTACAGTAGAATTATATGTTTTAGATGTTTAATCTTTCATTAGTGCTACCAAACAAATCCCTTTCGTAATTGGAGGCCCTGACATAGAGCAAAGTGGATATTTGGCTGTTAAATTTATTTTGAGATCCATGACACAAAATGTGGCAAATATTACAGTTGCATTCTTAGCGTCAGTGTGTTACAGGTTTCAGTGAACTGTCTTTTCTACCTGATGCTCAGAGTTTGGGGGTTTTATTTAATCACTGTCAAATCAAGTATCCTGTGAAAGGCAAAGTGCTTTATAGACCCTAAAATGCTACAGGCATTATTATTCAGAATCACCTTCTTGCCTCTGTTGATATAGTAAGGGCAGTGAAATACTAGGTTTTCAGTAAATAATCACTGAAGACACTTCTCTCTCTCACTATTTTGCTGTGTATGTTTCAGGCCTAAGACATTATGTATAAAATTTCTAACTCCATGTAACCCTTTCAAGTTCAAAGTTTTAAACCTGTGACATGTAAATAATTGTCTTGTCTAAAATATCCATTTTTTAAAAAAAAATAAGTAACTAAACTCAGTCCAATGAATCGTGGGACAAGGTTTCAATAGTTTTAATTAAATATGAGTGGTCACTTCAGTCTTCATAGATGACCTGTTTGTTACAGACTGCATTATACACCTTAAATACAGAATGGGGAGTGAAAAGTCCCTAAAATAATGTGCGCTTTGGTTGAAACTGGACACTTCAGCTAAAACAGATCCAGATGAATTTGCAAACTTTTGTTTCAGTACTCACAGCAGAAATAATAAAATATAAAAGAGGATTACTTATAGCCTATCTATTTAAGTCTAAAAAATACGGATCTATATATTGCTTAGAGAAATGGACAACATAGGGTCGGGATGCCTCTAGAATGAGGCAGTAAGAAGAAGGAACACACAAAGGGGTGTCAAGGATACCCAGGAGCCTTTCACTACATACCTAATACGTTCCTGGTTTTCTATTATATTATTTATATTTTGTAAAGAAAATACAGGAAACAATCTCTATAATTTTTATTTCACGGGGGTCCCATCAGAAGAATTTTCCATTGGGAAATGACTCTGATTGTACGTTCTTTGTTCTGTCTTTGTCTTTAGCATATAACTAGTCCTCACACCTCCTATGTTCAAATCTCTGGTGATGGGGTGCATAAAAAATGGTCTTAAAAAAATCCACAGTTGATTCTGATGGTTACCCATATTTATGAACTACTATTTTATTTATTTATATAAATTCATTTTGATTCTTGGTCTAGATGACCTAGACTTGTAGTTGATTCTGGTGGTAACCCAGATTTATGAACTGTTGTTTTACTCACTTGTATGAATAAGTTTTGATTCTTGGTCGAGATGACCTAGACTTGATTCTAACTCCCAAATTCATCTTGAATTATTCACTTCCTTTCAGGGCCTCCTCTCTGCCCATGCCAAAGCCATTACTGGAGTAATTCTCAAAACTCAAAATGCAGCTGGAAAACTAAGGGTGTGATGACCAAGCCTGGGTGAGATGGAAGGCAGGTTAATGAACAATAGTCATGGCAACCTGCAGAGCCACAGATATGGAAGAATTAGAATAATGACCTCCCTAACGACATTTGAGTGAAAAACATTGGGTTGGTGAGAATCTGTAATGGCCCTCGGGCCAAACACAGTGAGAAATTCTCCCGCCATTTCTTTGTGAAGTATGTTAGCACTGGGAAAGGGTAATTTTGAGATTTTAACTTTACATGTCATGAGGCATCAATCCTATACCTGTAGTCTCAGAGCACATCCCCTCTCTAGAGAAGCTGCTCATCCAGGAAGGTCAGGGAGATAGAGATGCAAATTGCTAGAAGCCTTCTGAATTAGATTAATCCCAAACCTCAGGGGCAAGGGACAAACATCATGGTTTGAAATCCTTCTGGGCTCATTCAACATAAAGATAATATTATTGCATTCTGGTAATGAAAACCCACATTTCTCTCCCCTGTATTTATTCTTTTGAATAAGCTTTTCTTGTTCCTGATGTTACCTGAAAAATAAACCTGAAGTTGCTGAGGATGTTGACCTTGCCGAAGTGGTTTAGAAGAATAAACAACAGTGAATGAGCAAAGTGAACTCACCCAATATTCTTTTACTTCGTGGTGAAATCCATTTACCCTAATGTTCACATTCAAATCTCCCACCCTAGAGTCTGTATATGAGCACTTGTTCCCTGAAAACAATATTTTCTTGTCATACTTTCTAGACTGTTGCTCTGAAAAACAACCCAACAGGGCCTTTTATTTGTGTTTCAGTTCATCTGTTTGTTATAAATGGTATAAACTCCCAGATGCAATCAGGTTCTAGCAGTATAATTTTGAGGACGCTCTTTAGTCTTGCAAGGAATCAATGTGATTCCAAGCTCAGCTCTGCCATCACATGACCAGGGATGAAACTAACTCTTCAGGAAGAAACTCATGAGCCTGGGATGACTCAGAGAATCCCAGAGAGGCAAGTGATCTTGAAAGTCATGTAGTATCTTCTCTTCTGCAAATGATTCCCCCTCTGTAGCCTTTAAATTGGTCTTTCATCTTCCTCTACACCTGGGAACCCAGTGTGCTGTAAGGTGGCTTCTTCCAGTTTGGAACAGCTCTGATCTGTGGTCAAGGATGAGAATTCTCTCACTGCCAAAAGTATCCTGTTCCTGTCTCCCAGGAAATGAGCATCCTGCCTGCTCATGCTTTTATATCTAGCATTCATTTTTTAATTCATTCGGCCAATGCCTACCATGTTCCAAGTATTGTCACAGGCCCTGGGAGAACAAGAAGAATGAGGCGTAGTCCTTGTCTGTCTTTAAGGATAGTCATTGAAATAAGGGCTATAAGAGAGGAAGACTGAGCAAGTTGTAGAAGTTGTAGAGTTCATACGAATTCCTCCTACCAGTTAAGTGTTTACTGAGTACCTACTATGGTCAGGCACTTCTGGGAACTGGGGTACAGTGGGAGGAAGGGCAGCCAAGGAATGACTCTCACGTTATTGTCTGTCTTCCTCTGCATGAAAATGAGCAAATAAAATAATTGCAGATTTTGAGAAGTGTTAGAAAGGCTTAAGCGGTGCTGTGAAAGGGGATAATATGGGGGGAGGGAGCGGAATAGGGGAGGTATGGCTGCTTTAGGTAGGGTGGTCAAAAAAGGCCCACTGAAGAGGTGACCTGTAAACTGAGACCTGAGGAATGACAGGGCTCCCGCCAAGTAAAGAGCTGGGAAAGAAAGAGCTTCTGGGCAGAGGAAACAGCGGCAGAGATGAGCTTGGCACAATCTAGGAGATTGTTGAAGACCACATGGCAGGACTTTGGGGTGGAGAGAGAAGTGGTGGAAGATAAGTTTGAAGAGGTGGACAGGAGAGTATTTCTACCAGTATAAATACAGTACCACTGTAAAGAGTTTTAACTCTATTTTAAATGTATTTGTTGTTCGGATTATATTCTAAGGGCAGAGGATATTTCACATGTGCTCAATATGATGGGTCCCCTAAATCGATTTGGTTTTTAAGTTTCTAGGAACTTGAATAATTTGGTCTTATGTCTATTCTGGGTGCCGGTTGTCTCCCCAACGTACTCCCCACACTCCATTATTTAGCAGCCAAGGAGATAGGATGCGTTTGAATCCATCTCTAGTTCCAGGTGTTAACCTTGTTTGGTTAATCCAGGGGTTGGCAAATTTTTTCATAAAAGGCCAGATAGTAAACACTTTAGGCTTTGAGGGCCAGCTGGTCTCTGTCACAATTATATAACTGCCTTCGCAGCACAAAAGCAGCTATACAAAATATGTAAATGAATTTGTACAAGTGGATGTGGCTGTATTCCAATCAAACTTTATTTGCAGAAGCACACGGTGAGCCACGTTTGGCCCATTGGCTGCCCATCCCTGGCCTAAGCCAGCTCTCTGCCGCAGTGATGACTTGAATTAATTCTGACCTAACTCTCACTTAGAGTGTAGGATTCTCTCGGCTTCAGGAACAGTTGTTCCCAGCATCATGGAGGACTTGTGGGACGGGATGCTTTCTCTACTCTCTACTACTGCTTATAAATAGGGAAGCAGTAACCCTGACGGCTGCTGGCAGCCATCTTAGGATTCCTAGGGCAACCTGGTTTAGAATGAACCAGATGCTGAGGCCAGCATGTCAGAGATTGAAAGAAGTTGGATCCTTGGTGACATTGTTGGGTTGCTGAATTAACCAGCCCTGAAGACTGCACTACATCTAGACTTTTTGTTTAGATGATTTAATAAAGTTCCCCTATTGTTTCATTCAGGAAGAGTTGAATTTTCTGCTACTTCCAATGGAAAACATCCTCAATTTGATCATCTACTCTAAAATATTCAGTTATTGTTACTCCTTAATATGCCTAA
This sequence comes from Delphinus delphis, assembly GCF_949987515.2. NCBI lineage: Eukaryota > Metazoa > Chordata > Mammalia > Artiodactyla > Delphinidae > Delphinus > Delphinus delphis. The sequence continues at coordinate 74,634,385 of NC_082692.2, read as the reverse complement.
CTGGCAGTTTGAGTAAACAGTTTCTAAAGTGCTTCTGCATATCTGCAGTACTCATCACATGCCAATGGGAATCTTTGAGCGAAAGTCTGTGAATCAATGGCCCTAGCAGAACTTAACTTCCAAAAGGCTCCCTTTGGTGCATGACCACAGAGCAATTCCATTAACTTTAACCATAGTGGTGCTGTACAAAATGGGCCCTGTTAGTCTATTCTTCCCCTTCTTTTTCATGTTAAATCTTATCCTGCAGCTGTTTCTTCAGGTAAGGTATGCACACCAATGCCATTCATTTCTTGGCCTTTATTAATATATGCAGGACTCTCTCAGGGAGGGAGTGCTAAGTGTGTACATTAAAAATGAATCCACTGCCCCATTTGTGGACTGTGAGAAAACCCCAGAGTCAGGGACATCGATGGATTTTTTTTTTTTCTTTTTTTTTTTTTTTCTTTTTCTGGCTCTGTCGGGTCTTTAATTGCAGCGTGCGGGCTCTGTAGTTTGCGGCACGCCGCAGGCTTAGTAGCTGTGGCGCGCGGCTTAGTTGCCCCATGGCATGTGGGATCTTAGTTCCCCAACCAGGGATCAAACCCACGTCACCTGCATTGCAGGACGGATTCTTTACCACTGGACCACCAGAGAAGTCCCATCGATGGATTATTGATTGTTGTAAGATCCAATAAAGTCATAAATATGGCTCAGAACAATTACTGTGGCCACATTAGCAACTCTTTAAATCCATAACTTGCTTTCAAGCCTGGCCTCCGAGACTTAAAGTGCTACAGGGAAGAAAGTTGTATTTTAGGAACGTGGCAACCAGGGATAGGATAGAGAAATTTGTGATTTAATTTGCTGTGCACTCTAATTGCGAATAACTATTAGATTTTTTAAAAGTGAACTTTGATTAGGTTTTAGGTGTCAGAAATAAACTGGAAATATGTGTCAGTGTATACTTTTCTGAGAGTCTGTCGGGAGGGGAAAAGGAAGGTATTCATTGCAAGGAATGACTTTCCTGGGTGACCTTGCACCCTGCCTTCTGTGTTCAAATAATTGGGTTATGCCTGAGACTAGTTGGCTCTTCCCAGAGACTTGCTTTTTACTTTCTTCACCAAGTGTCAATTTTCCCCCATTTAGAAATAAATCAATTTGAAATGAAATTACCCAGACCATTCATTTTTCACCATCTAGTAAATGAGTCTCTTGAAAGAACACAAGGTCCTCCCTTTTCAGCTCAGGCATGATAAAATCCTTCTGCACAGAAGTGGTGCAGAGCTGTTGTCCCTGCCTTCTCCAGGCTTTTCATCTTTGGTGGACTATGTGTGAGGCGATATTTGCTCCGTAAAATGTACTGTTGGCCTGTCCATAGATTCCTGTGCATATTTTCTGAAGTTCTAACCTGAAGTCAGACTGCTCGGTTTACATTTCTAAGCCATAGCAGGTGGGGAAAAAGCTGCCCGTGGCAGCGTAACACCCATTAGGCAACACAGTAGTTCATCTGAAGCCCCGGCCTCAGCCGTAGTCGGATGACACACATACTGGTGGCTAGATTTTCAGGAATGGATTGGCTCATCTTTCAGCTCACTTCAGTTAAATGCAAAAGCAGTTTGCACAAAGATAAAGGAGATTTCTTAGTGATCCGTGTAGAACTGGCTAACGGATTTCTACACGCAGTCAGCGGAAGCTTGAAAACCCAGCTGAGGAATGATAAATTACTGCTAACTGTCCTAATTATCCCTTGACACTCAGTGTTGAAACCTGACTAAATTTTGCTGAAACTTACAAATAGGAAAGAAATTTAAGGTTTAATAAATTATCTGTAATAGAAATGCTTAAAAGAGAGAGAGAGAGAGCGCGCATGTGCGCGCAAGAGAGCGCCATAGCGTTAAGGGCACCTATTGATCACCCAGCAGTTTCTTGAGCCTTAGGAGGAGACAGGAATTGGGCGGGGGAATACGTTAGATAAATTGTAATTTTAAATGCCAGCCTAACTGATTCTATTCAGCATGCTTGTTAGGTTAAGGGAGACCCTGAGTCGACTCCCAAGGTCATTAGGTTAATAGACCTGGTAAGCGTGTAATTTGTGATGAGTTGATTTGTGAACATCACATTCTTCCCTGTAAACAGCATAATCAACATACTAGCTTTAAAGGGTCACGCACTGACTAAATGTGTTTGTTTCTTCGTATTTTAGTACAGTCATCTTGTATTTACCCATCTTCTGTGTTTTAGAGTCTTAAGTTTAGTTCATGTATAAATCCATGTAAAATGACTCGAGTGACAGCTAGCTTACTTTTTAACAGCTGTCTCGTTCCATTTTGGATACTACAGTTGGAAAAGTTTGCTTTGGCTGCTGCCGCAGCTGCTTTTTCTTCTTCTCCTCTTCTTTTTCTCTTTCTGTGAAACAGCATTATTCTTTCACCTTTCTCTCTGGAGTCTGGGCATTCTGGAATAATTGTGTACTTCCTCTCCTTTCTGGAAACCTTGTAGGAGTTGGAAGAAATGTGCCGTCCTCCCCGTAAGGAATCATCGGTGCCTTTAACTGTGTACGCAGCATGGTTTCTACTCCTTTGACAGATGGGTTCCCCACATCTAGATGTTCTCTGTTTGGTGACTCTTCAGTTTTAAACATGTGGCCTAGAATCACATGGAATTATCCAGATGACGTAGGAGCAAGTGGTTTATTGCAGTTTTGGGAGCATAGTAGAGTCTCAGTATATGTCTGCTGAGCATGAGGGTGGTTTCCCCAAGTACAGAGCGTTAGGCTTGGATATTCTTGCTGCAGAAGAAGATCACAGAAAATGAAATAGTTAGAAAGACCCTGTTGACAGGCACTGCTCTAAGGTGGAATTTGTTGTCTCCTTTTCATATTTTGAAGACCACCGAATCTAATCCATGATATGGGGTCCTAGGGTGTCAACTATCCCCAAGATCAGTTGGTTGTCAATAGAGTTGCTCTTAGGTGTCACTGAGAACAAATGCTAACAAGGCAGTGAATTCTGAATATTCTTAATTAAGTGATGATCTCTGAGGGCTCTTTCCACATCTGGGGTGTTTGCAGAGACTGACTGTTTTCATATCTAATACCCACCAAACTTTCATGCTAGTCATTTCCCTTCTAGCAGGCATACAAAATGCACTTAGCGCCCTTTGGAATCTTTGGGGGGTGACAATTAGCAGCATAATTTAATGAAAAGAAGCTGATTCATTAAACGTTGGAGGGGTCATAGCATCTTTCAAGTCTGAAAGCTATGAGCATTTTCTGTGGAAAAATTCAGGTGCATACACAAGGTTGCATTTAATTCAGGGGTCTCCTGGCCCCCTAACTCCTGTCCAAGGACTGCTCAACTGAATTTACCTGAATTGTTGTCTTCCACTTCAGTGGGTCCCAAAGAGCCACATCCTCCCCATCTGAGAGATTGGAGTTTGAAAAATAATTCCCTCACTTAAAAGAATTGTTTGCTCTCAGGATTGAGTCCAGCTCCCTTCACTCTTAGCTGTGTGGCTTTAGGCAAGTGGTTTACTCTCTCTCCCTTTGTTTTCTTGTCTGTGAAATTGAAATAAGAATATGACTCCCTCCTGCAGAGGATTCTGTGAGTTTTCCAGGAGGCCACGAATGGGGAACTTGGTACACAGTGCTCGGTGCACTCTATTGGTAAGGACCAATTACTTATTGAGAGCCGCTACAGGCCAGCTTCTCTTCCAGTTTCTGTGAGGACAGCAGAGAACACGGAGATGTGGTCCCTGCCCTCAAAGCATTTTTCTCACTTGCTTTGTCATCATCACCCCGGTAGTTTTACCATCACCCCTGCGTGAAGGAAGGCTGATCAGAGAATCAGAGGAAACCCTGGGAGAGGAATTATAGTGGATTTCAGTTTATTTTCAGTGCCCTCAAGTCACCCTGTTAATGGGTCCCAAATTCTTACTAATGGCGAGCTCGTTGGTTTCCAAGCAACAAAGCTTGACTCACTAGTCAAATGGAACTAAGTGTGCAGAGCTAGTTCTTCATGTTGAAAACAGTGAAGTCTGCCAGGTGTCACTGGGGAAAGGGGGTGAGCCGGATATTCCCTCCTGACACGCAGGTCGTCTGCAAAGTGTGGCCCCTGAGGTGGGTGTTTGCTCCGTTGAGGAGCTTTAAGTTACATTCCTTGCATCATGGATTCTTTAAAAAATGGCAAATTGCATGATTGAGCAACTGTTTCTTCCACAGCGCAGCCAAGATAGGACATCATTCTGATGTCAAATTTGCATAAGAGAAAGTAGGGCTTTTCTTAACCTCTGAAGACTAGGTGTGACCTTAAACCAGGCTCACAAGTCACAGGAACTGATTCCAATCAGCTGTTAAATTTGACTTCCCTCTTCAAGAGACTAAGCTTGACTTGAAATTAGAATTAAGAAACTTGAGAGTTAGGAATTGAGATTTGAGAGTTACGAAGAGTTTAGACTTAAGAGAGTTAAACCTCAGTTAAATTTAAGAGAGCAAAGTTGGAAGTTTAGCTGGAATTGTGTTTGAGGTTAAGTTTTAAATTTGATGTGGTTTTGTTCTTTTTTAATATATATATTCTTAATGTCCCCACTAGATTTCCTTTGTAGCTTGCTCTTATAGCCACTGAGTTTTGTTATCCTGGAAAGGATTGTCAGAAGGAGGAGCAGAGCTGGGAACATTCAGAGCTCAGACTTATTCGGCCTTTACGGGGTGGGATGTTTCTCCAGCAGAGTCTGGGACTGATGGCTGTGCTGCTGCCCCAGGAGAGGGTCCCTGCCGCCCCTCCTGTCCCACCTGCAGCAGTCCCCTCAGGCACTTCCATAGGCTGACCCTCGAGAACATTTGTTATGCAAACACTCTGCCATCTGCTGTGCTGTGGAGGCTTCCAGGCTAGTACAGAAACAGGTGTGGTGTCAAAGTAACTTAGTGAGTAAACAAGTTGAAGGGAGGATTGGAAAATAGCCTGTTCTGTTAATGAGCTTCATCATTGACCCTTGGAGCCTGGACCAGCAGTGCTGTACCTCATCGGTGGCTGGCCCTTTATATCCCTTTTGGGATCCAGTTTGATACGACACGGCTTTATGGAAGGATGCTTGGGAAACTGGCATTGTGGTGTGAATCCCTCTGTGGGATTCATGCTGGACTTAACGGTTTGCAGTGGAAGCACCTTCCTTAACCTGTTCTTTCAGAGGCTTTGTGTTGCCAGAGCTGCAAGAATTTGTTCCTCTTGTCAGGTGAACCATGGTTTTTTGTTTTTTTTTCCTTTCTAAACTCCAGGGAAGAGCAAGTTCTTTGGTTGGGATGATGTCATTGGAACTTCTTTTGTGATGAGTGCTAATTCAATTCTAATTGTTTCTCTGACAGTGGCTTGTCAGTATTACTGAGAGAAGTGTGTGTGCTTTCATTAAAGGAATTGTTGGTTACCTCATCTTTTAAAAACCATAATGAGCATCTATTTGTATTAATAATACTTTACTGTTTTTTATATACTAACTTACAGTTTATAAAGTGCTTCACACAAAAAAAACAATAATAATAAATAAAGTGCTTCACATCACATACTTTAACTTATTTGCATGGAGCAGAATAGCACAGGGGTAAGGCTTTGTAACCAGAATGCCACGGTTCAGATCCTGGTTCTACTCCTTACTAGCTGTGTGACCTTGGGCAAGTTGTTTAACATCTCCGATCTTCAGTTACCTCATCTGTAAAAGGGAGATAATGGGATGCGTGGCTTTGTAAAGTTGTTCTGAGGATCAGAAGAGGTAAGGGTCATATAGGACTAGCACAGTGGCTAGCCTATAGTATGCCTCAGGAGATGTTAGCTATTATCATTTAACTATTAACACTGTCAGTGTTATTATTATGTTTCCAACATTGTGTGAAGTGTGAATTTGATCTTTATTTAAAAGGTGAGGTGACTGAGGCTCAGGAAACAAAGTGACTTGCTCAAGGGCTAGAATCCAGTCAGAGGCACAGCTGAACAGAAGCCTGGACCCATGACATCTTATTTACTGACAAAATGTTGTCAGAGTCCGACTGGATCCGCTCACACAGCCTGGTTTCTGTAGCCCCAACCTCATCGTAATGTGGCTAATAAGCTCAGCTCCCAGCAATAGCTTTTAAACCAAAACATTTCATTGTCTGGGGCAGAGGAGAATGGAATCTGGAGGTTTCCTTTACAGAGAAGACTCTCTCAGGTAACGTTTTCTAAGTTGAGAAGGTAGAGGAGCCTTTGTAAACTGGTGTTTGAGATGTCATAAACTCCCCCCTTCACAGGCTGAGTAGACGCCTCTCTCTCTCTCTTTTTTTTTTTTTTTTTTTTTTGCGGTATGCGGGCCTCTCACTGCTGTGGCCTCTCCCGTTGCTGAGCACAGGCTCCGGACGCGCAGGCTCAGCGGCCATGGCTCACGGGCCTAGCCGCTCCGCGCCATGTGGGATCCTCCCGGACCGGGGCATAAACCCGTGTCCCCTGCATGGGCAGGCGGACTCTCAACCACTGCGCCACCAGGGAAGCCCTAGACGCCTCTCTTAAATTAAAAATGCATTCCACGCTCACATTGATATTGTTTTAAAATATTCATACCACTTTTGAAATACAGCCCACACATAACCAGTTTTATGTTTAAAGAAAGAAAATGATCAACTACTAACCTAAAAGAGCCTGTTTTGAACAGTAACATCCTTTGTAAGGTGTTGTTCTAACCTTCAGATTTAGAAGCTCTGTAAGACTCAATACCTCTCTTCCAGGGGTGTGTAATTCTGTAGGAAGGATATGAAATGTATGTAAATAGCCAAAAATGCAAGGAGGCATGTCTTAAGGACCAAGCATTAAGTTCAAGGTAAGAAGTAAAGAGTGTGGATTCAGGTGGTTAGGGAAGTTCTTGGGATATAAGAGAATTTTCCCTTTTAGTGAAGCTGTTCTATAAGAAAAAGAGAGGATGATGAATTGCCTGTGTGAAGCATCAGGGACAGCGGCCACTAGTAGGATTAAATGTGTTTGTTTTCAGTTTTTAGCCAGCTGTCATTTCGTTAATAACTTGGACTTTTAGAAGTTGAATCATTAAATCCAGTCTTTAAAGAAACATACCATCAGCTAGGGACTTCCCTGGTGGCACAATGATTAAGAATCCGCCTGCCAATGCAGGAGACACGAGTTTGAGCCCTGGTCCAGGAAGATCCCGCATGCCACGGAACAACTAAGCCTGTGTGTCACAACTACTGAGCCTGCGCTCTAGAGCCCACGAGCCACAACTACTGAGCCCGTGTGCCACAACTACTGAAGCCAGAGTGCCTAGAGCCTGTGCTCCGCAACAAGAGAAGCCACCGCAATGAGAAGCCTGCACACACCAAAGAGTAGCCCCACTCTCAGCTAGAGAAAGCCCATGCGCAGCAACGCAGACCCAACGCAGCCAAAAATAAAGAAATAAAATGCAAAAAAAAAAAAAGAAAAAGAAACATAACATCAGCTTGAATAAAGTTAGTAATTGTGTGGTAGACTCATCATCATTGCATCCAGAAGCATACTCAGTCCCATTGTCATGTTTGGGGCCTGGGTCCTTACTGCTGACACAGTTGCAAAGTTGTGGTGGTGATTTTCACAGGTTCTCTCTGTTCTGTGACTAAGCTGCCGTCATTGTCTGTTGCACAGATAACATCTGTTTGTGGTGCCTTTCTTCGCTGTGCTACACACAGAGCATTGTGAAACCATTTGGAAGATGAAGAATATAGGGAGGTACACAGCATCATATTCTATGTAAAAACTCTAGTAAGTGTTTAATAAAACAGAGGTGCTCTGCGTTCAAGGATGAAATAGATTTTACCTTATGTTTTGATCATTGGCTATTTGATCCAGTCCCTGGAAATAATGCCTTTGTAGCAGCGCCCTAAAAATCCTGATTGGTCTTGGTACATACTTACAAAGAAGCCTAAGTAGGGAAATAATTTGGTTTTAGTGGAGACGACATCCATTGATCCAACTGAAAAATTCTACAAATTGATTTTAGCATTAGTATTTCTTTAAGTTAAAACTGGCATCCGTATCCCCCTTGGGAAGCTTAATTATGAAAGCAATTCTTAAATGTACAACACCAGGAAAACAGAATACAAGTTACTCAAGGCTGATGTATGCCTTGTATTTGTGGGTTCTTAATAGCAGGCCAGTTCTCATTTGCTTAGCTTCAAAGTAACTATGTGTAGAAATGAATAATAATACTATTATTGTAGGGGAGTAGCAGGGAAAAGAGAGTAAACTCTGGTCTTCATGCTCTGTATTTTTATCCCATACTGTCTGTGACCTTGGACAAATCTCTCATTTCCCTTCTTCTGCCTCCGTTTTCTTCCTTATCATTTACCCCTTCCCTCATTTCCTTCTTGCATGTGTTAGGACTCTTTGAGGTGCACATGGCAGAATACCCAAACTGCCTAAAGAAAATGGAGGATTTATTGAGTCATAATTAAAGGGTCCAGGTGAAGTTTCTGACTTCAGGTATGGGTTGATCCAGGGACTCAGTGCCCTCAGGACCCAGTGTTTCCCTCTCCCTCTCTGTGTGTTCCTCTTTCTCTGTATTGGTTGTAAAGCAAAGGGACAGGCGTTAGCTTAGGGATGGATGCGGCAGTAGTGAGTTGAGTGTCCTGGCTGACATATGTCCATGTAAAGAGCAGCAAGGAGATGGGTGCCTCATTAGCTGGTTTGGAGTCTATTCATAAAGATATCCAAGAGCCAGGGTGTGTTGTCTGAATTTAATTCAGAAAAGCATTCAGGACCCACTGAAATAACGAGGAAGAGACTGAGATGAGAAGAAAGATACTTGGTGGAGAATAACAGGATAGCAGTGAGTTGGATGAGCCTCGAGTCTGGGAAACTAAAGTAAGTGTCTGCTTGAGATTATAATAGGTCCAGGGAGAGGCAAGTGAATTCATAAGGAAGTGAAAAATATGAGTTAAATTCAAGATCGCATTAGCTAGAGAATTGTGATAGAACCCCATAGAACCTAGATTTCTCTCAGGATCATTTACATTGTAGGCCAAATCAGATCAAACAGCAAATACTGGGTGATCCATCTTTTTACCTGCAGAAGATCTTTAGCCTCTTTCTGAATACCAAAATACTATCAACAATCTGTATAGTATTAGTATCGGGTTTTACACTGTAAGTTTAAATTCAGAAAGGCTGTGATTTTTCTGTTTGCAAAATCAGGCAATGCTAGGAAATGTCATTCATCCATTTATTGAGTGTCTACCAAGCACCTGCTGAGGAACGCCCAGGGTCCCACACAGCCTGGCATTCTGTATATACATTTTGCTAAACAAAACAGATGTGGTCCTTAACCTCATGGAGCTGATAGTCTGCCAAGGTCTCTCAACCCCAACGTTTACCTAAAATAACTCATCCTGATTCTTAGAAGGATTATTTTTAGCAAAGACATCTGGAAAACGTAGTCAATAACCCTACTCAGCTCCAAACTCCTTCTCTCGACACTACTATACGTCTAAAATTTTTTTCATGAAAAATTATTTCCTGAAATCTTTTGTCCTTGATTTATGGCAAAACCTCTGTAACAACTATTTTTAAAATGACTTAGTAAGCCAGTAGTCTTGCTGCTGTTCTAATATGCCAATAGATCACTGAAGTGTCATTTGTTAAACCATGTTGGTCAATAAAAACCCTTTAATTGTTTTTCCCCCGAGTGGCCATTGAGCCAATTAACACCACGCTCGTTCTTTGCCCCCTTGCTTTATCTGCTAAGGGCTGGCTGGCGTGGATTATTAGTAATGATTTCTTCACACAGTACTAGCCAGGAATTATCACGATGTGGTCAGGGTAAATGTCCACAAAGATAAAATGCTCTAATTAGGGAGGAAAGTTAAGGGGTAAGCAGTTTTTAAAGTGGATTGAGATCTGGTAAGTGAGAGCTGTTACCCTTCATAATGCTTGCATATAATTTGAAACTCTGCTTGCTTAATATGGAACAATATACTTTCTCTAAATGTATTTTAAGATTTCACACTTATTCATGTAATAGCTGATTTAAATGAACTAGTAACTGATGAAAATCCACAGGAAATAGAATTAGAAATCAGTTTGACTGAAGCAACCCGGCGACTTGGCTCCGCGAGTATTCGTCCCTTCCCTCTCTGTCTTGTAATGCCAAATAGCTCCCCAAAAGCAAGCAGACAGAGACCTCATTTGAGGATTTTTATAGTTTCTTTTCTGATTGCAAAGGTATCACTTGTTCATTGTAGATATTTGGGAAATTACATAAAATTACAAAGCCAGAAATTGAAATCATCCGTGGTGAAATTTGTATTTTGGCCGATTTTTTTTTTTTTTTTGAAACTACCACAACACTAAGCCTTCGTAAAATATGAGGATGTCTTATTCCCACTGAAGGTTAAAAACAACAACAGCATAGAAACAAAGCTTTGCTGAGGTTGTCTGGCCCATCCATTTTCTCACCCTTCCTCTTTAGATAAAGTTCTCTATTCGGGGAAGACCCTGCCAATGGAAAGAAACCCTCAGTTGTCGTCTGTTTCTTTGTCTTTCTCTCTCTGTTGTTTGTGGAGCAGAACATATCATTTCGATATCCGGGAAATTGAACACAAAATTTGTGAAAAATAAAGCTGTGTGAAAATTAAGAGATGGAGAAAGGTGAGGATAGCAGGTAGGAAGTTCCATGCTCCCAGAGGCCGACTCCCTGTGAAGATACCACACTCAGTGCAGATGTACTTCTGGTTGAATCCACACTGTGAGGTCTCCCTCTCTTCCTTTTATCTAGCTGTAGATTGTGAGATATAATTTTTTGCAAAATTGAAGCTCCTTTATACCGTATTTTGTTATTTCGGGCCCAAAAAAGCCCAGCCCTCAGAGACCCAAATTCCAGGTGAGGTAGTGATTGGGAATGACTGTTGTCACCTCATAGCCTGTGAAGCTCTTTTTTGATGAAATAAAAGTTAACCCGGATATGAAAGAGCAGTGCCTCGCTTTAAGGAGAACCGAAGAGAGGGCCTTCATTTCCCAGGCGCTGGCGAGGAGGCTCAGAATCAGAGTCCTTTGTGGGAGACGTCAGCCATTTCTTCCCTCTGCAGCTAACCTGTCCTGGTAAGAAGGCTGTCTCGCATACTCTTTTTTTTTTTAAACATCTTTATTGGAGTATAATTGCTTTACAATGGTGTATTAGTTTCTGCTTTATAACAAAGTGAATCAGCTATACATGTACATATATCCCCATATCTCCTCCGTCTTACGTCTCCCTCCCACCCTCCCTATCTCACCCCTCTAGGTGGTCACAAAGCACCGAGCTGATCTCCCTGTGCTATGCGGCTGCTTCCCACTAGCTATCTACCTTACGTTTGGTAGTGTATATATGTCCATGCCTCTCTCTCGTTTTGTCCCAGCTTACCCTTTCCCCTCCCATATCCTCAAGTCAGTTCTCTAGTAGATCTGTGTCTTTATTCCTGTCTTACCCCTAGGTTCTTCATGACATTTGTTTTTTTCCTTCGATTCCATGGTTTCCAGGGAATCAGAGTTCATGATGTCCTCCTGTAATAACACCATCTGCTGGGCTGAGGGGAAATTACAGAAAATGAGAATGTTGTCCTTTCCTACATGGAAGCCACTGGAAGGCAGAGAAAAATCACCATTTCTCTATTTTTTCACATTCCTATGTACTTCAGATCCACTCACCTACGGAGAACTTCCTTAAAGCCTGTGTGAAAAGGCCTGAGGCTAGACCATCTCCATTACCCCCACCCCAAACTGCCCCTCAGTGGAAACAATGTAGAGAATGCTTAGTGCATTCATTCATATTCATTGACTTGAAACTGTGCACACTGCCAGGATAGGTAAAGGAATCTGTCATAAAGTAAGGCCCGCACACACCACCACCTACTCTTTTCTTTTAGGACTTTGCCCCTGTTCCTTCCTACTCTAGGGCCTACATGGTACCATTCCCCCATACTGGAGTACTTATCTAATTCCTACTAACTAAACCCCTACTCTTGTTGAAGATCTTCACTTAAGTACCACCTCCTCAAGGTGTTTGCTTCTTTGTTTCATGGCCCTTATCTCAGTTTGAAATCCTAAAGCATATGTGTGATTATTTGATTAAAACTCATCTTCTCCAGTAGACTGGAAGCTCAGGAGAATGGGTCCATGTGTGTCCCCACTGCCTAGTCGACCGCATGGCACACAGAATGAGCTTAGGAAACACCCAAGTGAACGAGAGCTGTTGTGATACAGTGTTTTGATTAGAGTGAATTTATTTAAGAAAGAACAATTTCACATCTTGACTTTATCGGATCATGTTATATATGAACCAAAAAGAGATTCTATTAGAGCATAAGGGATAGAAAAAATACCAAAGAATAGGGAGATGGGAGAGAAATTCATGAAGCTTCTTAAATTTTTAATTCTACTTTTAAAAGGCAAAGTCAGATATGTTGTCAAGCTGTTTCTGCCTTTTTGATGAAGGTAACTTTGGAATATTCAGCACTGAAGGTGACTGGCAGGGTCTCTGGTTCAGTATTGGAGGCTACCTTGTTAATTTCATATTCTCGTTCTCTTCCAGATTTTCGGGAAGAGTCATAGCCTTACACTTTTTACTTGAAAATCTCATACATGTTCCCTATAAACCCGCCAAATATATGAAATAATTACCCAGAAGACAAAAGAGCAGAGCTCCTATAGTCACATATTCGTTCAAGAGTCTGCATGAGGCATTGTTCTGTCTTGGGTCAGATTACAACTTGTTCCTTCTTCCAAAACATATTTCAAGTTACATTATTAAAATGCACCATAAGGCGTCTTTGTGTAGAAAATTGAAAAATAGCACTTTAGATGGGGCAGACTTCTCCAGTCCCCCAAGTTTTTCATTTTACTTGAAACACTCTTTCACTTTGAAAAATATAAGTAGGCCATGTAGAGAAATGCCTGATGTGAATTTCTTCTAATAGCCCCAAACTCTTCTTTCAAATTACTACAAAAGCAATTCAGCATTTTTAGTGCCAGATTGATGGGGGGAAAAAAGTGCATATTAAGCTTTCCGTAGTAATTAAAGGCAGTGAGGAAAGAGTCATCCTAGCTCAAGTTTATGAAAACAAATAATGCTTGGAAGTGAGCTTGCAGTATGAAACCAGGAGATGCTGTGTGTAAATACAGTTTGTGTTCAGGTTGGCTATCATTGCCGTTGAAGTATTAAAACAACTAATTATTGGTGGACTGCAAGAAAGAGGAAAGTCACAAGATTTTGAATGTGATTTCAAGTCAGACTTGAAAAATCATTCAAGAAAACTCTCCAGAGAAACAATTCCACTTTTACTCCATGAAACAAGCAAGATGAACTAATAGATCATCCTCAGCTCTAATTCTTAACCTTGTTCACAGCCAAGCTCATTTATACCAGGTGACTCATGATCTGGGTCACCACCAGAAGTAGCTGGTGTGAGGAAAACTTTTACAGAGTTTCAAAAAATATATATATTATACTACTTCTACCCAGAGTCCCTTGGGCTCTGAGGGAGATCCAGTCACAGCCATCCAGGTGATAAGGCAGAGGGAGTGATTCTTTGGAAAGTATCGATGGTAGAAGAAAAAAAGAGGAGGGTTGGGGAGAAGATGGTCTTGGGAATTTTAAACATTTTTTGATGTCATTGAGTTTTATTTGGACAATTTCTTCATCCTGAGAACTGCTCAGTTATCTTAAGAATGGGCATTTTTCGTTCTTCTTTCTTTGCTTCTGGAAAGAATGATGCTGTCTGAGTTTTCTCCAGAAACTTAGCTTGATACAGTTTTTTGGTGGGCAGTCATAAAGTGTGGTGGGGGAGAAAGATTTTTCTTCTGCCCTCTTAAGTTCTGTGTCTGGGCCTAAAAATTACACTGAAAAAAAGACAGATAAACAGGCAGAAAACATTCAAAGTTTATTTGATAATATTTTTACATGTACAGAGGTTTTCATATGTGTATAAAATGAAGACCCAAAGAAGTGGATAGGTCTGAGCGCTTATATACCATTTTAACAAAAACAATAAATTGTGGAGACATGATAAGATAAAGGAAAATGGGGTTTGTACTAGCGGCAATAAACTGTGAGAAGGTGACCAGGAAATATATGGGGGAAATCAGTGGAAGATAAGCATGATTTTAGTAGGTTGGTTTGAATGGATTCAATTCAGCATCAACTCCTGGTGATAAGAATGTTTTCTCCTTCCTGGTGCAGGGAGGGTAACTTTCTCGCAGGAAATTTATGCTCTTTAAAAGGAGGCAATCAGAGAGACCTTCCTGCAAGTGCTATACTTCAATTGCTTTCAGTCAAAATAATTAATATACCAAAGTGGCATATTTCAGTGTAGCATGTTCTTATCCCCTCCACTCTGAACCCCCTAATTGGCAGTGTTTGCAGGGAAGAAAGGAAGAGGTATTTGTTTTCAAAGTTTATTTCCATTTCCTCACTCCCCCCTCCCTTCCCCTTCCCACCTCCTTCCCTCCTTCCCATTTCTCCCTCTCTCCCTCTCTCTGTGATGTGATGTCAAGGGGACCAGGCTTTATAAGTATCTCATGGATGTCAAATAGGTTTCATTTTGAGGTCCACCTCTGCAAGATCAATCAAGTCTGTCTGGAGGACTATGTTGTGAAGGATTCCGAGGCTCAGTCTAGGCTCATTGGGAGAATGAGGTGTAATCAATTAATGATGTCTGTCAAAGGCACGTGCTACATATATTTGCTCATCCTGCTGTAGGGCACACTAGACTCATACGAAATCCCATTGATACTTTATTTTCTGACTATTTATTTTAACAGTCTTTAATCACATTATCTAGAGTCCTCAGAGCTAAGCAGTACCTGTAAAGTTGAACTTATTTCCATGAGATGGGAAACACCAAATGGAAGAGATAATCAGAATCGGTAAAATTGCCTTTTAGCATATTCTGTGTGCATAGGTGTTCAGGGTACAATAGAAAATTGCTTTATTTGTTTATACTTTTTTTTTCGGGATCGGCATAACATGTCTTTTACCTAAACCACACAGCTTATTGCTTTCTGTGTAAGTGTAATGGTTTATTTAAAGCCACACTTGATGATATTCTGAGGTTTTATAAACAACTACCCATATCTAGAATTTTGGCAAATACTCTTTTTACCTGGCCGATGTAGATAAAATAGAATTCTATACCGTTTGGAAGGCAGTGTGTTTCGTGTTTGAAATGGAGATCACTTAGTTTCTGCCGGGCACATTTGAAGTTGCCAATGCCAGTTTAATCCCCAGGTGGTCAGACTAACATTAGTCCTTTCTGTGTCCAGAAGCTACACACCCTGCTGGGCTGTCAGCGTTAGAGCAGGCAACTCTGCAGTGCTTCTGGGAATAAGCCACTACAAGAAAGCTGTCCTAAAAGAATTCGAAAGCAAAATATATCTCACTGTCCTTTAGTGGAAAACTCTACTTCCTTCCAATACCTATCTGCTTGCTCCAGTTCTCGATTCAAGGTCATAAGTAGATCATAGACCTCAGCACACCTGAACTGGTGATGGGGAAGTTCGATAATGATGACCCTGCTACTACTCATAAAGCCGATGTTGTGAATAAGATCATGATGCATAGCCCACGGCATCTGCTTCTGCCCAGCCCAGTTGTGCTGGGTATTAAATAAGACTGTAATCTTTGTTTTGCCCCTCAATGTATTCCCAGCACCTGGAAGAGTACCTGCACATAATAGGAGCTTGGTAAATAGTTGTCAAATCCATGAATGTGTATTTTCATACATGTGTGTTACTGGTGGTAGCCAAAGCTGTGCGCCTTGGTCATATCCCCCCAAAACTCACCCTTTCTTGTACACGCTGAGGGCATCCTACGACAAGTGTCTTTTCCTCCCCACTTCAAGGCTTTCTCTCACCAATGTAGGGAGCGGGCCTAAAGTGCTGGAGAGCTAATGCTCCTCCAAGAGTGGCCCTCAGTCAATGACAAGTGAGAGTTGAAGGATATATCTTCCAACCACCTTGCCCTCTGATGGGAAACGCTGAGGCGTGTTCCATGCGATGTCCTGGAGAGTCCCAGTAGATTGAGCCCCAGTTGCTTGAAGCAGTAAACTGCTTATGGATATACCTTGTAGTAGCTTTCTTTGCTTCTCTTTCTTGTTTCCTCCACTCTGCTAATGGGACTTCCTAAGAGCATATAATCTCGAATAATCCATTCGCACTTAAGTTCTTGTCTCGGGATCTGTTCTGGGGAATGCAGTCTAAGACACTAAGAAGAAAGCAATAGGAGCAAGATGAGAAGTTCAGCACATGTGCTGCTACAACTGGGGAAACAACTTAGTACAGCCTGCTCAGCTGTCAGTGACTCAGGATTTCATCTTGGTATGTTAAGAGTAGCATGCTACTTAATAAGAGGCAAAAAAAAATCATTCACCCAGAAGTCATATGTATTGATCCTGTAAGTATTCTCATACGTTGTGTAGTTGGTTAATCAGAATTCATAAATGTGTGTCTGTGCCCTGTTCTTCCAGTCTATGGAAGTCTGTTGTTTTTGGCCTGCCCAGCAGCCCTTCCTCTCTATCACCAGATTAGTTATGGTAATTGAACCTCCTTTGGCCAGAGCATTGATAAAGGAATGGACACTTGACCCAAGCCAGGGCCCACTTTTGCTTATTTGGGGCTTTTCTGGTTCTGATGGGGACATTCTCCCACTCCTCTCTGTTGACGAGGTTGGGAGCTTCTTCAGGCCACATTCCCCTATCAGGTTATTATCTTCATTCTGAGACAATGAAGCCAAAACCCAGAGAGGCAAAGGCCTCTGCCAGCTCTGCCTGGCCATTCCTGGGGCTGTTCATGTGAGTCAATTAAAATGTCCCCTGCTTTTGGTCAAAAAGAATCCTGCCTGGTACATGATGCGTAGGACGTCATCTGTTCTCTTTTCCTTGCGACAATCTCACATTTACTAACAGAAAACTCAGGATTTGGTGAATTATGCCAGTTATACGTAGAAGCCACTGGAATGTTCTGGACTCACAGTTCTCAGAGCAGAGGGACTGTGGCTGAAGTCATTGTTGGGAACCTGCTTCCCTTTCTGTGTGTACCATAGCTTCTAACGGACACGATGCTGTTGAGAGCACTGATTCCATTGCTTTCATATACTGATGCCCAGCCAGCCACTCACAGGTTCCTCCCATTCTGTAACAACTGGTCTGCTCTGGATACTGAGCACAGAATCCTGAAGAACAGATGCTAGAGGGCAAACTCTCATTCTGAAATATTCTCAGAGTAAGATTGTTATTGATAGTATACTTCGCTTTAGCCGAACTGCTCTGTGCTGGTTCTGTGGCCTGCAGAAGTGCTACAGGGCCTCTATCCTGTTTCCTCTGGATACTGCTCATAAAACAGCAAATTACTTTTTTTCTCCTGTGATTTCATGTAACTTCTGAACCTCAAAGGTTTATCGTGGGCCTTTTTTGTTGCCCCCAGAGCTACAATTAAAAGACAAGATGCTCTTCTCTTTTTTTCTTTAAACCATGATCTTCAGAGATGTTATTTTGTGTTTGTTTAAATATTCTAATAGGATTTGTAAGCCCCATCTTCCTGGCTCTCATCCCTGCAAGCTAAGGTAGCACTAGAGAGAAGAAACCCATCCATCACTATTTATTCAGCTAATGTGATATGAAGAGCTCTCTTTGAATAGTCTGTTTATCTCTTCATGTTGTCACTAGGCAGAGGTAAGATGAGCCAGTGCTCAACACTTGGAGAGAAACTATTCAGAGAGAAGTGAAGTCGACTGATTTATAATAGCTGATCAATAGTAGGTTTTTTTGCTGACCCTGGCAAGAAAGTAAACAAATAGATACTTTGAATCCTGTGGGACTGTATTGCTTTCTATCAAAATACAATTTAAAATTAACCACATCAGGCTTTTCCTTGAGTTCCAGAAAGTGATTAATGTTAATTCCAGAGCTCAAGGTCTTTCAAGTTCATTTAAGGCTAATTTGGTATATTTAGGTCGTCTCACATTAAATGTTTTATGTTTGTTTAGCTTCTCTGTTTACCCATTTATCATTCTAGAGACCCCATAAAAACTGTGGTGATCATTTTGTAGTGTATAAAAATACTGAATCACTATGTCGTACACCTGAAACTAATATAATATTGTAAGTCACTTATACTTCAATAAAATAAATAAAAGAAAAATAAAATAGAAGAATTAGTGCAAAAAACCCTATTAATTATCGAGGGCATCACTGTGCCTTAACATGTGGGCATTTAGATGTGTTCCTTACTATGAAACTGAGGCAATGCAGGCGGAATGGCAACTGCTGGGGTGTTACCTATAGTTTAGATAATTCCAGCCAGGCACTGCCACTGTGGGAATCTTTCTATAACGAAGAGATTTTTCAGATCCCCGTTGATGGCCTACTTATTTGTAGCAGGAAATCAGACACTACAGCTCAAGGACAGCAGTAGAATTTGGGTATTGAGTTTGTCGCAGTAGCTGTGGCCCATTTTCTAGTTGCCTTATGTTGTCCTAACCAGGTAATCAGGTGGAACTATAGGAATTGTCCTGAAGTTTAGAAGAAAATTCAGAACAGGCCAACATCAAATTATCTTTAATATAGAGACGTTCCATATATGAACATTTTAACCCTTTTAGATGAAATAAAAAATGTATTTGGATTCAGGAATAAAGCACAACGTTTTGCTAAAGTCCAGTTCCATGAGATGTTCTAAGAATTTTTATTTTCTTACAGTAAGGATATCTATTGTACTTGACTTAACGTTCTTCAGATTTATTTTACCATGGAAATGTTGGGGGGTTTTGGTGGCCTTTTGTTTGTGTATTTGTTTTTGTTTATACAGAATAACAAAATTCTGCAGATGCTTGGTCTCTAGTTATTCTTGGTAATATAACTACCAGGATTTGGGGGAGACTTTAGCGTTACTGTTAGAAAGGGGTCGTCCGTCATAATTTGAGGTTTATAGTTAGGATTATACTTAATTTTAGCACACATTAGGAATTGTGACAAAATAACCATCGTTTACCCTTTCTGAGACAGAATAAATTCATGTCATTCCTTTTCTTAAAACCCTCTGATTGCTTCCAGTGTTTGTTAGAATAAGACGTACTTTCTGAGTCACAGCCCAGCACTGCTTCTCTCTCCGCTTGTGTCACTCTCTCCCTTTTATTATGCTGAACCCACGCTGGCGTTTTCTCCCTTCCTGAAGCACACACGTGCATTCCCTTCTCCTTTGTACTTGGGGTTCCCTCTGCCTGAACTTTTCTTGCGCCAGATTTTTACACGGGGCTCCCCTTTATTAGCTCCTTCTCTGTGTGTCCCCTCTCAGAGCCTTCTGTTGGTCCCTGAGCTGAAGTAGCCCCTCTACCCTACCTGGGTAGCTGTCCAACTGGTTTCCCTGTTATATTATTTTCTTCTGAGCAGCTCTTGTTATCAGAACATTTCCTTTTTTAAAAAAGTGTTTCACTCATCTCTACCCACAACTCCATACACTCACACCCCAGAGTATAAGCTGTCTGAGGGCAGGGACTTTGTTTCCACCCCAGCATAAGAGCATGTGGTGGGTGTAAGCATAACAAAACACCAAAGTAAGGGAAGTGAAGAGAAATGCCACCACGAAGGGGAGCATCAGGAGGGATGGAAATTAGAGGTACCTCTGTAGGGTGGAATTCCCCTGCTTCCGAAAGCCAGAATGAAGAATTTGCCAAATCTAGGCTCGTATCCTGATTCCACAGTCCATCCAAGTTTCCCCCATGCCTATTTGAAGGCCTTCTCCAACACCCATGCAGTGGCCCTTGGCTGTGATTTGAATACCTCCACAGTGGTGGAAGGGACCCATCACCTCCTTGTGGCAGCAGGCTACGCTTGGCCATGACTCCTTACTGAACTTGAGTGTCACGTGATGCTCCTTAGACAGCTTGGCATTCCAGAGAGCTTCACCACAGCCTGAGGCCCTTCTCTGCCGTCACCCCATCCACCTGACATACATGAACCCTCTGGAATCCCAAAGCCCAGCAGAGACTGCAGTGTTACAGTTAACTGTAATAACCTCCCACTAAAGCAGAAGCAGCACACCTTCGGGTATATGATAAAGCTAGGGACCCTTTCTTTCCTTCAAAGACCTGGAGCCTGACAGGAAGCCTCGTAATAGTGGCAAAAATGGGGAGTACACGCTCAGAATTAGTGATGATCATCGATAGCTGGGAAGATGAGTTCATTTAGTAAGTTGGTTTCAGTTTCTTGAGACAGTGTCAACGATAATGTGTAAGAGGGAGGGTGGGGGAAAAGAGCAATGTAAGCTTAAGTGGTGCTCTAGAATATCTTTTCGCTGGGGAAAGAAAATTGACAAAAGATTCGAATTTGTTAAATTAGGAAGAAGAGTCAATATGGTGTATTTGCCATCTGTCAGACACATTAAGTCTTCTTTGTCGAGCAGTGCTGTCAGCTAACCTTAATATCTTGGGAAAGGACTGACAAAGAGCTGCTGCTTCATGCCCCGGAGTTACTAGAACCCTCCATTAAGAAGGTGCTGCATTCTTTTTTTTTTTTTTTGAAAGATACACAGTTTTATTTATTTATTTAAAATTTTTTTTGGAGTGTAGTTTATTTACAATGGTGTTAGTTTCTGCTGTACAGCAAAGTGAATCATTTTTACATATACATATATCTAGTCTTTTATTAGATTCTTTTCCCATATAGGTTATTACAGAGTATTGAGAAGAGTTCCCTGTGCTATACAGTAGGTCCTCATTAGTTATCCATTTTATATACGGTAGTGTGTATTTGTCAATTCCAATCTCCCAATTTATCCCTCCCCCCTCAACCCCCACTTTCCCCCCTGGTAACGGTAAGTTTGTTTTCTACATCTGTGACTCTATTTCTGTTTTGTAAATTAGTTCATTTGTACCATTTTTTTTAGTTTCCACATATAAACAGTATCAAATGATATTTGTCTTTCTCTGTCTGACTTACTTCACTTAGTATGATCATCTCTAAGTCCACCCACGTTGCTGCAAATGGCATTACATTCTTTTTAATGACTGAGTAATATTCCATTGTGTGTATGTACCACATGCATTCATTTTGCATTTGCTGATGTTCTTTAGGTGGGAGGACAGTGACACTCATTTTCACAGTTTCTGTCTAGTTGAAAATATGCACTCGTGTCACTGGACTCACTTACCTATGGGAGGCTTGGGATTCTAAGTGACCCACACATTCCTCAGTCGTGCGGTAAAGCACCACAGAGCAGCCCCATCACATCTTGGTCTGGAGTTTCAGTGTGCCCCAGTGACCTGGAATGTTCTATGAAGGTATGCAAATCCTAAGTGGGCTCTATTAGCAGTTTCTTACCCCCACTTGAGATATTTCTGTTTAAGAAGGATTTTATTATATCCGTAGAAAAACTGATCCCTAGGGATCCTCTAAAATAGTTGATTCCTTGTAGCTGGTATTTTGCAAAATGTATTTGTCTCCCAAGACTATCAGGTAATTTAGAAGGTCCCCACTGTAAACATTTTCAGCTAAACATCTTGTTTTCCATGAATCTTGGAAATAGAAATGTGAAAATACGTGATAAAAATGCATTGAGGGAAGCAGTAACTTATAAAATGTGTCTCTGGCTCTGATGAGTTAGGTGTTAATGCATTAACCACACAAGCAATTGGGGAGTCGACGATGCTGCCTCATTTCCATAGTTCTTCAGATCCACAAGACCAATGTCAGTATCTTGCTTCGTGCTTGGGCAAGGTGACTGGAAAAGTCTGGGTGGCTCATGGCTCTGGGGTATCTCAGTGTCAGTGAGACATTTTTAGCTACATATGTCAAAGCCATCTTCAGATGTTTAATGGGAAACCAAAAAAAGTCAAGTAAGAGCAGTCCTCCAACAGCTCCACAGAGTGGTTTGAATGCATTTGTGTGCTGAGTTTCTAACTTTCTGAATGCAGAAGGAACTATTCAGGGAGTTGTCCAAGTATTAGCTTTATACTTGCTCCTCACTACCTTTACCTCTCCCAAAACTTTTTTACATTATTTTTTATTGGAGTATAGTTGATTTACAATGTTGTGTTAGTTTCAGGTGTACAGCAAAGTGAATCACTTATACATATGTCCATGCTTTTTTAGACTCTTTTGCCATATAGGACATGATAGAGTATTGAGTAGAGTTTCCTGAGCTGTACAGTAGGTTCTTATTAGTTATCTATTTTATATTATATAGTAGTTTGTCTATGGCAATCCCAGTATCCCAATTTATCCCTCCCCCTGCCCTTTCCCCCTGGTAACCATAAGTTTGTTTTCTACATGTGTGACTCTATTTCTGTTTTGTAAATAAGTTCATTTGTACCTTTTTTTTTAGATTCCACCTATAAGTGATATCATATAATATTTGTCTCTCTCTGTCTGACTTACTTCACTCAGTATGACAATCTCTAGGTCCATCCATGTTGCTGAAAATGGCATTATTTTGTTCTATTCAGGGCTGAGTAATATTCCACTGTATATATGTACCACATCTTCTTGACCCATAATTTTGAACTGATCCATTTCTTTTGGGGGAACAGAGCCAGGGAAGCACTAACCTGCCATGCTGGGGGAAATGCAATCTTACACATATCTGGGCCTCTAAGTTGAGCTTTTAGCTTTTTTTTTCTTTTTAGGTCCTGGCCCTCTTTTTTTTTTTTTTTACATCTTTATTGGAGTATTATTGCTTTACAATGGTGTGTTAGGTTCTGCTTTAAAACAAAGTGAATCAGCTATACATATATCCCCACATCTCCTCCCTATTACATCTCCCTCCCACCCTCCGTATCCCACCCCTCTAGGTGGTCACAAAGCACTGCACTGATCTTCCTGTGCTATGTGGCTGATTCCCACTAGCTATCTATTTTACATTTGGTAGTATATATAAGTCCATGCCACTCTCTCACTTAGTCCCAGCTTACCCTTCCCCAACCCCATGTCCTCAAGTCCATACTCTACACCTGCATCTCTATTCCTGTCCTGCCACGAGGTTCTTCATAACTTTTTTTTTTTTAGATTCCATATGTGTGTGTTAGCATATGGTGTTTGTTTTCCTCTTTCTGACTTACTTCGCTCTATAAGACAGACTCTAGGTCCATCCACCTCACTACAAATAACTAAATTTCATTTCTTTTTATGGCTGAATAATATTCCATTGTATATATGTACCACATCTTCTTCATCCATTCATCTGTCGATGGGCATGTAGGTTGCTTCCATGTCCTGGCTGTTGTAAACAAAGCAGCAGTGAACATTGTGGTACATGACTCTTTTTAAATTATAATTTTCTCAGGGTATATACCCAGTAGTGGGATTGCGGGGTCTTATGGTAGTTCTACTTTTAGTTTTTAAAGGAACCTCCATACTGTTCTCCATAGTGGCTGTATCAATTTATATTCCCACCAACAGTGTAGAAGGGTTCCGTTTGCTCCACACCCTCTCCAGCATTTATTGTTTGTAGATTTTTTGATGATGGCCATTCTGACTGGTGTGAGGTGATTCCTCATTGTAGTTCTGATTTGCATTTCTCTAATGATTAGTGATGTTGAGCGTCCTTTCATGTGTTTGTTGGCAATCTGTATATCTTCTTCGGAGAAATGTCTATTTAGGTCTTCTGCCCATTTTTGGATTGGGTTGTTTGTTTTTTTGATATTGAGCTGCATGAGCTGCTTGTAAATTTTAGAGATTAATCCTTTGCCAGTTGCTTCATTTGCAAATATTTTCTCCCATTCTGAGGGTTGTCTTTTTGTCTTGTTTATGGTTTCCTTTGCTGTGCAAAAGCTTTGAAGTTTCATTAGGTCCCATTTGTTTATTTTTGTTTTTATTTCCATTTCTCTAGGAGGTGGGTCAAAAAGCCTCTTGCTGTGATTTATGTCATAGAGTGTTCTGCCTATGTTTTCCTCTAAGAGTTTTAGAGTGTCTGGCCTTACATTTAGGTCTTCAATCCATTTTGAATTTATTTTTGTGTATGGTGTTAGGAAGTGTTCTAATTTAATTCTTTTACAGGTAGCTGTCAAGTTTTCCCAGCACCACTTATTGAAGAGGCTGTCTTTTCTCCATTGTATATTGTTGCCTCCTTTATCAAAAATAAGGTGACCATATGTACATGGGTTTATCTCTGGGCTTTCTATCCTGTTCCATTGATCTATATTTCTGGTTTTGTGCCAGTACCATTACTGTCTTGATTACTGTAGCTTTGTAATATAGTCTAAAGTCAGGGTGTCTGATTCCTCCAGCTCCGTTTTTCTTTCTCAAGATTACTTTGGCTCTCTGGGGTCTTTTACGTTTCCATACAAATTGTGAGATTTTTTTGTAGTTCTGTGAAAAATGCCATTGGTCGTTTGACAGGGATTGCATTGAATCTGTAGATTGCTTTGGGTAGTATAGCTATTTTCACAATGTTGATTCTTCCAATCCAAGAACATGGTAGATCTCTCAATCTGTTTGTATCATCTTTAATTTCTTTCATCAGTGTCTTATAGTTTTCTGCATACAGGTCTTTTGTCTCCTTAGGTAGGTTTATTCCTAGGTATTTTATTCTTTTTGTCACAGTGGTAAATGGGAGTGTTTCCTTAATTTCTCTTTCACATTTTTCATCATTAGTATATAGGAATGCAAGAGATTTCTGTGCATTAATTTTATATCCTGCTACTTTACCAAATTCATTGATTAGCTCTCGTAGTTTCCTGGTAGCATCTTTAGGATTCTCTGTGTATATTATCATGTCATCTGCAAACAGTGACAGTTTTACTTCTTCTTTTCTGGTTTGGATTCCTTGTATTTCTTTTTCTTCTCTGATTGCTGTGGCTGAAACTCCCCAAACAATGTTAAATAATAGTGGTGAGGGCTTCCCTGGAGGCACAGTGGTTGAGAGTCTGCCTGCCGTTGCAGGGGACGCGGGTTCGTGCCCCAGTCCGGGAAGATCCCACACGCTGCGGAGCGGCTGGGCCCATGAGCCATGCCACTGAGCCTCCGCATCCGGACCCTGTGCTCCGCAATGGGAGAGGCCGCAACAGTGAGAGGCCCACGTACCACACACACACACACACACACACACAAAATAATAATAATAATAGTGGTGAGAGTGGGCAAACTTGTCTTGTTCCTGATCTTAGTGGAAATGGTTTCATATTTCACCACTGAGAATGATGTTGGCTATGGGTTTGTCATATATGGCCTGTATTATGTTGAGGTAAGTTCCCTCTGTGCTACTTTCTGGAGGGTTTTTGTCATAAATGGGTTTTGAATTTTGTTAAAAGCCTTTTCTGCATCTATTGAGATTATAATATGATTTTTATCCTTGAACTTGTTAATATGGTGTATCACGTTGATTGATTTGCATATATTGAAGAATTCTTGCATTCCTGGGATAAACCCCACTTGATCATGGTGTATGATCCTTTTAATGTGCTGTTGGATTCTGTTTGCTAGTATTTTGTTGAGGATTTTTGCATGTATGTTCATCAGTGATATTGGCCTGTAGTTTTCTTTCTTTGTGACATCTTTGTCTGGTTTTGGTGTTAGGGTGATGGCGGCCTTGTAGAATGAGTTTGGGAGTGTTCCTCCCTCTGCTATTTTTTGGAATAGTTTGAGAAGGATACATGTTAGCTCTCCTCTAAATGTTTGATACTGTTCTCCTGTGAAGCCATCTGGTCCCGGGCTTTTGTTGGTTGGAAGATTTTTAATCACAGTTTCAATTTCAGTGCTTGTGATTGGTCTGTTTATATTTTCTATTTCTTCCTGCTGAAGTCTTGGGAGGTTATGCTTTTCTAAGAATTTGTCCATTTCTTCCAGGTTGTCCATTTAATTGGCATATAGTTGCTTGTAGTAGTCTCTCATGATCCTTTGTATTTCTGCAATGTCAGTTGTTACTTCTCCTTTTTCATTTCGAATTCTTTTGATCTGAGTCTTCTACCTTTTTTTCTTGATGAGTCTGGCTAATGGGTTATCAATTTTGTTTATCTTCTCAAAGAACCAGCTTTTAGTTTTTTTGATCTTTGCTATTGTTTCCTTCATTTCTTTTTCATTTATTTCTGATCTGATATTTCTGATCTTTCCTTCTGCTAACTTTGGGGTTTTTTTTTGTTCTTTCTCTAATTGCTTTAGGTGTAAGGTTATGTTGTTTATATGAGATGTTTCTTGTTTCTTGAGGTAGGATTGTATTGCTGTAAACTTCCCTCTTAGAACTGCTTTTGCTGCATCCCATAGGTTTTGGGTTATTGTGTTTTCATTGTCATTTGTTTCTAGGTATTTTTTGATTTCCTAAGTGATCTCTTGGTTATTTAGTAGTATATTGTTTAGCCTCCATGTGTTTGTGTTTTTTACAGTTTTTTGTTGTAATTTATATCTCAGGGCATTGTGGTTGGAAAAGATACTTGATACAATTTCAATTTTCTTAAATTTACCAAGGCTTGATTTGTGACCCAAGATATGATCTATCCTGGAGAATGTTCCATGAGCACTTGAGAAGAAAGTGTATTCTCTTGTTTTTGGATGGAATGTCCTATAAATATCAATTAAGTCCATCTTGTTTAATGTATAATTTAAAGCTTGTGTTTCCTTATTTATTTTCATTTTAGATGATCTGTCCATTGGTGAAAGTGGGGTGTTAAAGTCCCCTACTATGAATGTGTTACTGTCGATTTTCCCTTTTAAGGCTGTTAGAATTTGCCTTATGTATTGAGGTGCTCCTATGTTGGGTGCATAAATATTTACAATTGTTATGTCTTCTTCTTGGATCGATCCCTTGATCATTATGTAGTGTCCTTCTTTGTCTCTTGTAATAGTCTTTATTTTAAAGTCTGTTTTGTCTGATACAAGAATTGCTACTCCAGCTTTCTTTTGTTTTCTATTTGCATGGAATATCTCTTTCTGTCCCCTCACTTTCAGTGTGTATTTGTCCCTAGGTCTGAAGTGGGTCTCTTGTAGGCAGCATATATACGGGTCTTGTTTTTGTATCCATTCAGCCAGTCTACATCTTTTTGTGGGAACATTTAATCCATTTATATTTAAGGTAGTTATCGATATGTATGTTCCTATTACTATTTTGTTAATTGTTTTGGGTTTTTTATCGTAGGTTCTTTCCTTCTCTTGTGTTTCCTCCTAAAGAAGTTCCTTTAGCATTTGTTGTAAAGCTGGTTTGGTGGTGCTGAATTCTCTTAGCTTTTGTCTGTAAAGGTTTTAATTTCTCCATCGAGTCTGAATGAGATCCTTGCTGGGTAGAGTAATCTTGCTTGTAGGTTTTTCCCTTTCATCACTTTAAATGTATCCTGCCACTCCGTTTTGGCTTGCAGAGTTTCTGCTGAAAGATCAGCTGTTAACCTTATGGGGATTCCCTTGTATGTTATTTGTTGTTTTTCCCTTGCTGATTTTAATAGTTTTTGAGTTTCCTGGCGGGTGAGTAGACAAGCCTCTCGGGCTGGTGAGTGCCGGTCGGCACCGATCCTCTGTGCAGGGATCTCTCTGCTTTGCCCTTCGCACACTGTTGCTGCGCTCTCCTCCGTGGCTCCGAAGCTTCCCACCACCACCACCCCCCCGCCCCCGCTAACCCCAGTCTCTATCCGCAAAGGGCCTTCCTAGTGTATGGAAACCTTTCCTCCTTCACAGCTCCCTCCCACTGGTGCAGGTCCCGTCCCTATTCTTTCGTCTCTGTTTTTTCTTTTTTCTTTTGCCCTACCCAGGTACGTGGGGACTTTCTTGCCTTTTGGGAGGTCTGAGGTCTTCTGCCAGCATTCAGTAGGTGTTCTGTAGGAGTTGTTCCACGTGTAGATGTATTTCTGATGTATTTGTGGGGAGGAAGGTGATCTTCATGTCTTACTCTTCCGCCATGTTGAAGGTCTCCAGGTCTTGGCCCTTTTGAGAGTAGCCTGGGACCTTGTCCTGAGAAAAATTTACATATGTCTCTCTAATTGTTTCTCAGTAATTTTTGAGTGTGGAGTCCCTTCTGCCCCACCCTCCAGAGGGCATACAAGGACCTCTTGGTTCTAAGCTGCTGCTCAGACAGTGGTTTGGGTTGTTTCCGAGCACCAAGAAGAAATGATAAGAGGTGAACAGAAGTGCACAGTTGGTTAATCAGCTCTTTAAGCATTCTAGTCTCTAATATATATAGTAGGGCTTTTAATGATATTTTAAATATTCAGATCATGGGTATATACCTAATTATACATGAGTGAGTCTAGGGCTCTTACTTCAGCATAGTTATGTTGTAGGTGTCTCATATTCTATTTCCCTTTTTGGGAGGACATGAAGTAGTTTAAATTTTAAGTAAAGTCCTAATTGGCACACAAGGTGGCCCTGTAAGCACAGCTTTAGGGTGGGGCTTCCCCAGATGTGTTGCCCAAGATCAGAGATGCAGTAAGGGAAAGCACACAGGCTTTGAGGTTTGAGCCCAGATTTATTTAGCCATTTGGTTGAAGGAAGTTGCTTAATCTGTTTTGGAGCCTCAGTTTTCTCACCTGTAAACTGAAATTAACAATGGTACCAGCGTTACTATGAGGATTAACTGAGATGGGACATGAAGAAAACATACAGACCATAGCGTCTGGCACACATTTAATGCTCACTAGGTATATTTAGTAATACTGTATACTTGCCTGATGGTGTCCTTAACTTGTAATTTCATGGCTATCCTTCTAAAAGAGTGATACTGAAAAACAGAGGGTGGCCAATTACCATCCACATTTGAATATTTCAGTTACCTCTTTCTCTCTCTTTTGCTATTGTGTCACAATCAATTAATAAGTAGAATAACTAGAGGTATTAGAAATTCAGCCACAAAGTATCAATAACCTTGATTTCTATGGCTTTATTTGTGTGTGTATGTGTAAGATGTTTGTCCTGGGGCTATAGATAAATATTTATAAATTCATTCCTATCTGGCATGAGTACTTCTCTTTGCTTTTGACTTGTTCACAAATCATATTCCCACTTCTAATGGTTAGGTAACACAGTGACTCGACCTCGGCTGCCATTATGAAAATGTAAAGTTAAATCCAGTTTGTTTTCAACCTTGACACAGAGAGAAGACCCTGCCATCATACTTAATAACTTCTTGGAGGCTTGGAAACGTGAATGTGTTTCTTCTCTTTACGACCCTTTTACTCGGCTGTTGTAGCTGATGGTGGATTCTCCTGCTAGGGTTACACGTCACTGATGGTTTGACAGGCTGGCTTTATTTTAAATAAATGCTCCAGAGATTCCTACTTTTTCACTAAAAATAAGTCAAAATGTTGGGAAGGGAACATGAATTGTAGTTATTTGAGCAAGGAAAGCAGAGAGGCCTTGATAGATGGAAGAAACAGCAGGCTGGAGTCTGGGGGGTACTTGCCTAGCGGCAGAGCCAGAACCATTGGCAGATACATGATCTTGAGAGAAGCACTTCTGTTTTATCTGAGGCTCAAGTTGTACTATCTACAGAATGGAAGCTAAAAATGCATTCTAAATTCTCAACCTCTTTTGGTTCTTAGAACCCCTCTGATCCGTTGATCGAAGCTATACCCTGTCTCTACCAAAAAAAACACATATTCCCAGACACTTTCACCAGTTCTCACTTGCCCCTTCCCACCCCACTCAGAGACCCCCTGGTGGTGTGCAGGGCCTTAATTCCCTATAATTGGTACCTTCAAGCTATATTTGGCTCCAAAATATTTCCCCCAGTGCTGTGGGAAGTACCTTGCATACTTGTTCTCCTGTTTGAATGGTTGACCTCTGTGGTCAGGATTTCTTTGCTGTGTCTAAGTTTATCAGCATGGAGGAGGACTCGGTGATACGGTTTCACTTGACATTTTGAAATGATTGGGCTTTGAATCTAAGCTGAAATTTGCTCTCCCTCGTCAGTATTTTTAGGACCAGCCCAGAAATGAAGATATTTGGGAAGTGCCTAGGCACATCTAGATTTAGTTTAGGCAGATTTCAAGCATCAGGAGTTTCTACACTTATTACACAAACGGAGGTTAAACCATGCACAGCTTTTCTTTTATTCTTCTTTTTTTACTTGGACAATTTGTAGAAGATCATCTGTTATTTTGGGGTTGGGGTACAACTTGGCAAAACAGGCAAAGGTAACACTCAGGGGTCATAACAGTTTGCTTTGGCCT
Source organism: Delphinus delphis (assembly GCF_949987515.2). NCBI lineage: Eukaryota > Metazoa > Chordata > Mammalia > Artiodactyla > Delphinidae > Delphinus > Delphinus delphis. The sequence goes on along the minus strand of NC_082692.2, from coordinate 74,604,301 downwards.
GCCTTTATGGTCAGAATAGATTGCTGTGACTGTAGCAATTACGAGGCACTCCGTATCAGTTGTTGAGAACTGCCTGGCCCAAGAGGACCATATTCTTCCTTTTATATGGCACTGACTAGCTTTTTTTTTCCAAAAAAAATTTTATGCTTGAAGCCTCCACAGTGCCCTGTGAAGTATTGCTGCTGTAGTCCTGTTTAATGGTAGTAGTAGGAGAAACAGGAAGCTTTCAGACATTATACCCATATTTTTATCAGTGGAAGTAAGGTATAAAGCCTCCTATGTGCCAGAAATCGGTGGAATAAGAAGAAAAATGAAAGCTGGTCTTTGGCCCAAATAACTTCAGTCAGCAAATAATAATTGAGCAACTATAATACATATTGAACAGAACCCTATGGATGAAATGTTCAATAAAAGCTAGCATGGTCCCTACACTCAGAAGGTTTATAGTCTCATAGGGTAGCCAGAAATTATTTTTAAAAAATACAAAAACATAAAATTATGTCTCTGATGAGTGCTTTAAAGAAGACATATTAATGCTGGAAGATTTTACCCAAAGAGAACTTGCCTAGCTGGGAAGGCCATACGAGATCCTGTTTAGAAATTGATGATTGAATTGAGAGGTAAAGGATGGAGGGGTGTTAACTAAGTAGAGTCAGAGATGGGGAAATAGCTGGGGTGGGGGAGCATGTGCAAATGCCCTGTGGCAGGGGAGAGGGGTTGATACGGTGGGAACATCAGCCTAGAGCAGGCTGAAGATACCAAATGAGGATAAGATGAGCAGGGCCAATTAAGGTCTTCTGGATTGTGTTTGGGATCTTGTTCTTTATCTCAAGTATAGTGGGAAACCACAGAGAGGCCAGAAGCAGAGGGAATCAGATTTGTGTTTCAATAAGGTCACTGTAGCATTTGAGTGGAAAATAGATGGGAGGAGATATAAGTGGAAAGGAAAAAGGAGCTTGGAAGACAGTCAAGAGTTTAGACCACATGATAGGGCGTATCCTTAGTTGCTATCATGGAAAGCAATAAGAAGCACCGAAAGTGAGGAATCACGTAGTTTAAGAATTAGAGGAGAGCGATGCATCCTGTTTGACTGGGTTCATAAAAGAGTCGGATTCAACTGGGTGGGATTTTACTGGTAAACTAGTAGGGGTTAGGGATGGGATTGAGAGACAGAGAAATCGGGAGCAAAAATATCAAAGTGAGAGAACCCAGGCGGTGACCAAAGAACAACAGACACATAGATGAGTGTGATGAAAGCACCGGGGGGGACCAGCAACTCCTGCCTTCCTTCTCCTCCCTGGAGAACCTAGAAGGGACAAGAGCCTTAACCCCCAAAGAAAGGAGCCCTGGCCATGTTCCTGAGGCCTGGACTGAGTGAAGAGGCGGGAGCTCAGCTGCGGAAGCTGTGGTCCAGGCAGCAGTGTGAGCAGGGCGGGCTGAGCCCCAGGGCTGACTTACTGCCGAGACCTGGAACATGGGTTCATGGGGCCTGGATTCCACTGATCAGGGAGTTTGATTGTTTCGAAATCTGGGACAAGGTGGAAGCGGCAGAGAAAAGCTGACTGGCCCACCTGTGGGAGTGGTGACCCAAGAGGAGCAAAGGCCAGGTGCCCTCTGAGATGTAAGGTGGATGCTTGGTGGATATGGGCACCCTGACCCATAAAACTTACTAAAATTGATAGGTTACTACTGTGGGTGCCAAAGATACATTCCCAGTCAAACATGCCAGGAAATGAGATGGGCTGGTTGGTAAACCAAGCTTCTCAAGTCTCCTCAGTTCTTTGTGGGAGACATGCCTGAATTGGTGACAATGGTATTCTTATTGTCCAGGATTAAGTGGCCCTAGATCTCACAAGACCCCATTTGGGGTTTATCAAGCTTCTTAACATGCCACCAAGTCAGTCTGAAACTCCAGAGTGTTTTCCTTATATGCATCACAGCTGAATTTAGCCAGCCGCACACCTGGCTATAACATCTTGGTTCTGAGTACCCATCCTTACTAGGACACTAGCGCCATGTTGCTACCCTGTCCACAGGATACAGAGTAATGATGGGGCCCCTCACATGTGCAGCCCCTTATCAGTGACCAAGCGGTGGACGTTATCATCCTTTGAAGGCTGGTGAGCAGCACAGTTTGCCATGTCTGTTCAGGGCTTATCGAAAAGAGGTTGAACCTTTATACAGACTTATAGAGATGAACTGAATGGGAGAAATGAAACAGAGTAAGAAAATGACATTTGCGATAGTTATGATTATATTTTATTGCCATTTAATGTGCCCTTACTGCATGCTAGGCCCTTTGGTAACTCATTTCATCTGCCCAGTGACCCTTGAAATGGACATAATCTTGCCCGTATCACAGATGAGGGAACTGAACCTTAAGGAGTTTACTTAGTTTGCCCACAGTCATAGAACATGTGACTGGAGGCGCCTGGGCATGAAGTTTGCCTGAGCCCAGAGCTGCCCAAGGACCCTGTGTAGATTCCAAGATCCTTTTCTGCCATTGGTTGGTGCAGATGTTGTAGAAAAATGTCAGGCATTCTCTTGGCCTCTTGGCAAAGTCTGTCTCAGCTTGTTTCCTGTAAGGGAACCCACTGAAAGGAATGAATCTCCCCAGGTTCCTCAACTGATCATCCAAGGCTATTAGCCCCAGAGTTTATAAACTCATCCAGCCACAGGTTCCATTGCACTGAATGCTGCAGTGAAATCACCCCTTGAATCAGGACCCTTCAGACACAGCCGTTCATGTCTTTAGTCTCCAAACAGAAGATATTCTCATCATAATGCCTTTCCAGCAAAGATATTAATAGTGGTGCCCCTCTCCCTGGTGTGTTCACATTTTTTAAGAAAAATATTCTTGCATCTATCAAAGCACCTGCTATCCGAAGATTTCCTATTTGCTGTAGTTTTTTAAAGAAAAATCTTGTAAAAAAGATTAAAACTGCTTTCAAATGGGACTTAGATTGCTGAAGACTGAAATTCATTTCCTTGAACTTTATTTAACTGGGACACAGAATCATTCTGAGAGAATCATTTAAATTAATACGAAGCATTACGGTGTTAAAGGGAAAAAAATTTCACCCTAATTCCCAATTTCAGAATTTCTCAAGACCTGTGTTCTGGGCTGTGACCTCCGCGATTTTGTGCATCTGAGGTGGCTGAAAAGCCCGCATTTATCCGGAAGTCACATTTTCAGGCTCTGAGGCTTTGATGACTAGTAGAGGGAGAATTTATTTTTTCTTCCCTGGTCATTCAGTTAGAAATCACTGGTTCACTAGCGAACCTTGGTTAAATGTGGAAAATCTGGGAGGGAAAAAAAAAAGGCTAGAGTGGGAGGTGGAGGTTTTCGCATCCCAAGCGTAATTAACCCCAAGCTGTGTTAGTTTCAGATGAGACAGCTTGTATGAAAATTTAGGAGTCCGGGAGAACAACAATAACAAAAATTAACAAATGGCAGGATGAGCAGCAGAAGGGAAAATCAAACATATGCTGCTCGTTTGAAATGTAGTTTCATTAAAGTTTTTTTCCATTGCACCCTAAAACAATCTGTCCTTGCCAGACAGATTGGACACCGAAAGCCTGTTCCCTCCACTTGCTTTCCGAGTTGTAAGGCAGCCTTTTAAAAGTAAAAGCTCAGGGCTTCCCTGGTGGCGCAGTGGTTGAGAATCTGCCTGCTAATGCAGGGGACACGGGTTCGAGCCCTGGTCTGGGAAGATCCCACATGCCACGGTGCGACTAGGCCTGTGAGCCATGGCCGCTGAGCCTGTGCGTCCGGAGCCTGTGATCCACAACGAGAGAGGCCGCGATAGTGAGAGGCCCACGCACTGCGATGACGAGTGGCCCCCTCTTGCCACAACTAGAGAAAGTCCTCACACAGAAACGAAGACCCAACACAGCAAAAATAAAATTAAAAAAAATAATAATAAAAGAAAATAAAACTAAGAGCTCAGCCGCTCTTGAGACAAAAAATTAAAAAATTGTCAGCTTGTCTTTGGAGGTAAAGTAACGAAGCCCGTGCCTCTTCCCACCACTTCACTGTCGGTGAGGTGGCAGCAGCACTTGGCTCTTTGTGTTCAGTCAACACTAATCAATAAACATCTGTTAGAATGAGCATCCGTGCCTCGTTACGATTCATTATGCTTCATTAGGAATTGGTTTTGTCTTCAAGGGAAGGAAAAAAATCTCATGTAATTAGAGAATAGTGTCTTATGCTCCCATATTTTTCCCCCTAAAGACCTAAATTCTTTTAAGGCCATTATTTACAGTACATTTATCTGTATTTAAATGTAGCTACTTTTCCTTGAAAAGACCATCTGTTCATAAAGACCATCCTCTTTAATCCTCCCAGAGGTAAACGTGGGAGCGCAGCGGTACTCACTGAGGAGTGTGGCTAAATGAAAATGTATGAGACCTGAGTTAGAGGGAGGATGGGCACCCAGCAAAGTGATATTTAGTCACGTCCTGGGTCGGAGTGAAAAGGAAACGCAAAGTTTTCTGGAGGGAGACGTGCAGTTGAAATGACAGTCTTTGGAAATGGCTTTACCTAAGGGAGGTGTAATATCAGAAATTCTCAAGGCTGTTAACTTCAGTGATCCTTTTGCCGGGTTTATTTTGACAATTTAAGTGGCCCCTGAAGTATCTGACAGGCAGTATATTTTGTTATTTTCCTTTTGAGAAAATATCTTGCTTTTGAGGGGCTGCTGGAAATATTAGTATAAATGATGCAACTGTAGCCATGTAAGTCACCTTAAAGGCACTATGAGTTTATCCCGGCTGAGTCTAAAACAGATCTTAAATGAGTCTGGGCTTCCTGAACTGCTTTAGGTTCACATAGGTTCCTGCCCTCTTTCTGGGCAGTTCTTCACTTTATCAAAAACCCCCAGTTTATATTGTGAAATCAAATTGAAATTGTATGATCTCATCACCTGCAGCTGAGAGTCCTGGACACCTGACCTTTGTAGGAAAGTACACAGTTGAGATTAGCAGTGGGTACCACCTAAAGCAAGTTTGCCTTCCACAGCCTTTCTTATATATTAAAAATGTCTCCTTAGAAAGAGAGGTGGTATTTTTCCTTATTTCAGTGTCCCTCCAAATTGGTGAAGAAGGAAAATTTCTCACCTACCCCTGATCCTTTATAATAGTACTGTTGCTTACGTTCTGCTTGTTGGATTGAAGTGAGATTCTTTGCAATGCTATTGTGAGAGACTGGGTCTTATGTCTTGTGATATCCTGATTGTTTCTTTGTTCTTTATTCCGCCTTCCTTTTTTGTTTTCTAAAGTATCTCGTTTTTTCCATTCTGTTTCTTTTATTTTTCTTTCTTGGTTACCACCCCCCTTTCCTTCTCCTTTTCCTTATTTTTTGTTTAGTCTTTTCTTCCCCGTCCTTCCCTAATAAAGAATTATGGTAACTCCAAATACCTTCCATGATATTTTGTTGCATTCCTCAGATCTACCAAGCTTATCCTGCAAATATAGAAACTGAGGTGCATCTGGGAACCATGCTCATTCTTAGTGAGCGTCTTTGCTAAATTATTACCAACAATTTAAACATAATGTGTTTTAGAATTTTACCTAGCTTTTGTTAGGTTTGTAGGCTATAGTTCTTTTAGATCAAGGTCAGTGTGTGTGGGTTGTACAGGTTATGTCATGCATGACAGTTCCTGGCCAAAGTGGAAATGAGGATGCAGTCCAGTCGAGGCTTCCACTGTAAGCCCCACACCTGGGGACCATGAAAGGGCGCTTTCTCCCTTGAGTGCCATCTTCATATTAACCCAGTAGAAGGTCGAGTACTACAGCTATCCCTGTCTGGAGACTCTGCTTATGATGGTGATTCTTCACAGGTTCCCAAAAGCAGTTCAGCAATTTTCTCTGCCAGTTCTAGGGTTATCCTTTTTTGGACACCTTTGCATATGGTGACGTCTTCTCAGAGACGCTCACATCAGTTCAGCAGTTTTATCTGCACGTTCTTTCCATTCGTCCAGTCTAGAAAGGCCTCTAAAACAATGGCATGCTCCCTTGTGGTCTCATTTCCCAGCCTCTCTTGGCCATTGGTTCTCTGGGCGACCAGTTTGATATGCTTTTTGTAGCGTGATCATCCTTTTTGACAGAAGGGAAAGGAGGAAATTTGAAGCTGATTCAACTGCTTCTCTGATGACCTAGTTGTATTTATAGATTAAAGGATATTAATATTTATAGATAGTTTTGAATATCAGCTTTAATATAAAGTTATTTATCATCCTGGGTATTGTATTGTGTGGGCTGGAAGGTGGATTTACTTAATCCTCTTTAAAAAGTCCCTTTAAGAATCCCTTAGAGCTATGGCTTTGTCTAATAAACAAACCCCAGTGTTAGGCTAGACTTGGGAGGTCTGTCCCTCTCTCTTGATGAGGGTGGGAGAAGGTTGGTCACTCATGGGTGTGTTAATGCAAAATCTTAGAGTATGTTATGTTACCAAGAAATTTTATTCTCTAGCTCCAAGAGGACATAATTCTGCGAGACAAAATAAGTAAACTAGAAATTACTGTCATCTCTTAAATAGTATTCTCTTACAGTAAATGTATAAAGCAAGCAGGGAGATACTTCTGTAGCTCTGTGAGGTTTAGTATATGATTAAATATATTCTCACATATACATGCATATGTATATGTCAGATATATCTCCTTAATAGAGTCTATATTTTCTATAGTCACAGATACCTGCAACCCTATGTTGTATTTCATGCTGCGTTCTGCTAGACATTTAAAGCCTTACACATTTAGGAAGTAATATTTAATAAAAGAAGCATGCTATTGATTTCTGTCATAATGTAAGCATTGTTTTGCTAACTCTATGACCTACTTGCCTTAAAACCTTCCTATAATTAGATATTTCCTAAGGTTTGATGTTAATAGAGCAGAGTGTCTCAAACCTTCTCCCCCGCCACTGCCAAGAACATCATTATCCCCTGAATAAGACTTTTTGTTCTAATAGATTTTATCCTGATGTTACTTTGATTTCTGAAACTGATGTTGAATTTCTCCCTTTCAAGTTTATGGTCTGGTAGATTTCATGCTGAGTTTCAGATGCTGAGCCTAATGATATTCACATTGGCGGCATTATATTGATTTGTTTTGGTATGATGTATAGGGCTTTTAAAAATAATAACACTGAATAATTATACATATACAATATACTTTTTCCCGCTTATGCACACTGGAAGTAAGATTTATGTTCACCATCATGTGATTCATCTTATAAATGTCTAAATTCAGAACTCTGAATTGATGACATTTTTAATTGGGAATAGCTAGTGATGTGTGTCTTCCCTTGTTATTTCCTAAAGGTTCAGTATTTGAGTGCTGCTTTTTACCTGTTACAATTTATTTTATGGGCTTTGTTGGGGCATTTTATGATTGATATATACACGTGAGAGAGACTTTCGTTCTAATTAACCAAACGCTAAAGAAAAATTGGGTAACTAGCCCTGTATGTGAAATATAAACCCTTTTAGTTTTATGTTACACTCTGGAAATGAGTTAAACGTCCATCACGTGGGGTAATGGATATGAAGTTACTTTTGTATAATACATGTCAATTGATAAAGTATTGGGTTAATGGATGATACGCATTGGTCCACACAGCCCATTGTTCATGGAGAATAGAACATGTGAACATGAATGGCGTGTCATATCTGAAATACACCCAAACCTTAAGCTAATTTCAAATATTCCCTTTTCATACCTCTGTGCAAAGGAAGTTTCCAGGGTCTAAAATCAATTTTAGTGTAACGTATTTGAGCTTTTACCATGAATAATAGACAGGCTGTTTTAAAGAGCTTGACCAAAAAATTAAAGTTATTAAGTACAAAAAACCAAAGCCCAAGTTATTATGGGTCAGCTGACTTATGGGTTGCTTTATTTAAAAAACGATTCCATACAGATACCTGACATTAAATGAATTGAAAATCTTAGTTGGTTGACCAGATTTATTCCCTTTTTAACCAGCTGTGCTTTTGTTGTATAAAAACAGCTTTGCTGGGGTCTTTGCCAACAGACAGCAAACTATTATGATGAAAAATGTGACTTTTTAGTGACATGCATCTGTTTACCAATTCACATCCAACATTTTAAATTGTCTTCTCTTAATTTGCTTGCCTATGTTCCCATGAAAACCATTCATTTATTTACTTACAAGATATTTTAAGATGAGCCATTTCCCCCAATTTGTAGTATAGCTTTCTGGAAAGAGAAGTCATCGTGGAGTCCAACAGATCTGTCCTTGAAACTGGGGTTCTACCACTTCATAAACAATCTCTGGGAAATCTCTTTATTTTTCTAAACCTCACTTACTTAATTTTTAGGACTAAATAAGATTATAAAAATGATATTAACACATATATGTGGAATCTAGAAAAATGGTACAGATGAACTTATTTGCAAGGCAGGAATAGAGACACAGATGTAGAGAGTGGGTGTGTGGACATGGGGTGGGGGGAAGGGAGTGTGGGATGAATTGGGAGATTGGGATTGACATATATACACCACCATGTGTAAAACAGCTAGTGGGAACCTGCTGTATCACGCAGGCAGCTCAGCTCGGTGCTCTGTGGTGACCTAGATGGGTGGGATGGGGGGTGGTGGGAGGGAGGTCCAAGAGGGAGGGGATATACGTATACATATAGCTGGTTCACTTCATTGTAAAGCAACTATACCCCAATTAAAAAAAGAAAAAAAGAAAAAGGAAAGTTCGTAACATGTACTTGGGCACTTAAAACCTGATACTCAGTGAAGGTTAGTTTTAATTGTACTAGGATTTAACCCATAGAATTCAGACTTGGAGTTTGAATGAGTGTGCATGAGTTTTAAGTTTTTTGACACAACCCAAAACCAGAAAACCTTTAACACTAGCAACACTTGATGCTTTTCCTACTGTGTACTTGGCTTGTTAGAAATAAATACTGGCAGTGCTGAGTTCTATGCATAACGCATGTTTAACGGATATTAGAAAAATGTATGCATCTAGCTGTTCTTTTATCATTTTCTTTATTGTGATCTTCATCCCCACATGTCATGTTTGTGCTTTTGAACTAGCAAATACATATGTGAATAATTGCTTTAAGTTGGATTTTAATATTTAAATAAACATTTCAAGGAAAATGAAATTGTACTGAGGAAATAGTCATTGTTTTCTATCAGTTGCCTTGCAAGGTTAGAAAAGACATTCACATTTAAATATCTCTTTAACGATGGAAATGAAGAAAGCTCTATAACCTAGTAGTCAATAAGCCTGGGAATTAAACTCTGTAATTTAGGAACTCATTAGCCATCCTTTCGCTTAGGGCAATAATAATTTAACACCTTAACACCCCCTCACTCCAATGAAATGAATATCGTATTTCCATTCTAGGACCTTCTACTTTTCAGAACTTTTGATTGACAGTTAGCTGAAATACATTAAGGTGATCCTGAAGAGTATCGGTTTACTGTAAATAGATTATGCTTTCTTTTGGTTTTGACTAAACTTTGGGCAAAGTAGGTCTTAAGAAGAAAAACAAGAGAGAGAGAATGGGCAACACCAAGTATTTTCCAAGAGCCCCATCTCTAGTCAGTGGCATTTTTTGTTCAAACACAGAAGGCTGACTTTGTTCTCTATTTTCATATGTTTTAGAAACAATTTGCCATGTGGGTTGGCTTTCAAGATGAAAATATGAATGATAGGGTTCCTTTTGTTTGAGATGTGGTCAGGGCTGCTGAATTAAACATTTTGGTCCAAAAAGCCTGTTAATGGAACATCTCTATGGTGTCAGTTTGTTTAATGAATTATTTTGTGGAATGTTTCTGCCCTGTGTTGAGAAGTATTGCTCGAGTGGTTGCATTAATTCATTTGTTGTGTGCCAGAAACTGTGCTAGGCCTGGGAGACTAAAAAGAAAAAAGAAACTGTGTCCTGTCTCTCAGGAAGCTCATGGCTTAGCATTAGAAAAATGTGAAAAAGTGAGCTTTAAAATAATGTGTGAGGCATAACAGAGAGCTATGAGAACAATGAAATGAAGTGATTTTCTTCTTGAGGGAACAGGTGTTGATTAAATTTGAGTACTTAGTATCTAATAATTAAGTAATTAAACTCATTACTTGGTACATGTATTGTATTCGCATGTTTCTAGGATTTTTTGCCCCTGGGGACTGCTTCATCTTTACATTTCCATTTCTGTAACTATCAGTTTGAGCTATAAATCAATCAAGCGGTAAGCTTGAAGACGAGAAAAATGGCTTTAATAGCTAGTGTGTCCTAACATCTTTGAATTTTCCAATTAGTCATGGTGAATTTAATCCACCCTAAAACCAAACACTGGGGGAATCCTTTAGGCATAAAATGCGGGGTCCAGTCTCCCACGCCCACCACTTTCAAACATTTTGGTGTTCAAGATAGGAAGGCATCAAGAATCATCTAGGAGTCTCAAAGACAATTTCTTTGAATGCACTATTAGTGAGTGAATTTAAGCTGTTGCTTCCTATGTTAGCTGTCAGAGTAATCTGACTACTTGGAGTCTCATCTGGGTATTCTGACGGCTAGTGATCGATACTCTCTCTCCTCATTTCTCAAGAGCTGGAGTAACTATATGGACTCATAGTATAAAAGAGATATGCAAAATAACTTCAAAAAATAGAACCGGGCTTCCCTGGTGGCACAGTGGTTGAGAGTCCGCCTGCCGATGCAGGGGACACGGGTTCGTGCCCCGGTCCGGGAGGATCCCACATGCCGCGGAGCGGCTGGGCCCGTGAGCCATGGCCGCTGAGCCTGCGCGTCCGGAGCCTGTGCTCCGCAACGGGAGAGGCCACAACAGTGAGAGGCCCGCGTACCGCAAAAAAAAAAAAAAAAAAAAAAAAAAACCAATGGGAAGTGTAAGTGAAAATTAGAAGTTCTCTTAACATGGGGGTAAAAGACAAATGCAAATACTCATAACAAAAGGAAAAGTAATTAGAAGAATGTAGTTAGTTGAGAGCGTGTTTTGCAGTTTTCCATGAGTATTGTTTTGCTTAGTACCCCTTCTCTATTCCCCGAAGCCTCAGCAACCATCTCTATATATACGGTTAACCCTCAAATTAATATCTCCATCCCAGGCTTCTTTGCTCCCTCTTAACCTCCATCACCTAACTGCCTATTAGGCCTCTCTACCAGGGAGCCTAAAAGGTACCTCAGAGTCAATGGGACTACCTTTTGGAGTTTATCAGTGAATGCCACAACCTAATGGGTCAAGTGAGAAACCTAGAGATGACCATTGATTCCTCCGGCTTCTTTATCTTCCCAAATCCAATTCATCAGAAAATTCTTTAGATTTCACCTCATTGTGTTTCTTAAATCCATCTGTTTCTCCTCATTACCACTGCCACCACTTAATCGAAGCTACCGAATTTCTTATCTGAACCATTGAGTGACCTATTTATTGGTTGCTGTAAATATGGTTCCTGCCATGCTTCCCATATTATTTATGCCCCCTGAAGTCTGACTATTTCTCTCTCTCTCTCTCATTTTCTTAAGTCTTCCCATTGTTTCCCACTGCAACCCATGCACCTTAATAGGATCTGACCCCTACTTATTTCACCAAGCTTTTCTCTTTACACCCTTCCCCTCGCTGACTTGTTGCAGCTACACTGTTCACCAGCTCCTTGAACACTGCATGTTCATTCCTTCCCCCAGGCCTTTGCAAGTGCTGTTCTCCCCTCTGCAGTGCTCTATTTTCATTAAACCACCTTTGTTCCACCTAATTAACGTTGACTCACTCTTTACTTCTCATCTTAAGTCTCATTTCTTTAGACCTGACTCCCCGCCTAAGTCAGCCTTCTTTGTCATGGGCTCCCATTGAACTGTACTCCTCTCCCTCAAAAAAGAGCTTAATTTGTCATTACACATTCACACCATCAGTGAATGTCTGCTCTTGCACTAGAGTTGGACTCTGTGAGGTCAGGGTTCTTGTCTGATTTGCTCGCCACTGTGTCCCAGCATCAAGTACATGAAAAGGTGCATTGTAAATATCTCTTGAAGCAAGAATGAATGGAGAGATGGACAGATGCATGGATGGATAGATGGATGGATGGATGGATGGATGGATGGATAGATAGATGGATGGATAGATGGATGGATGGATGGATGAATGAGTGAATGAATGAATGAATGACTCAAATTACTTCCTGTGAGATTTTGCACCTCCCTCGGTGTTGCCACATAGTTTATGCATTGAGGTGAGAGCTGGTATCCCAAATGATTAAGAATATGTGCTTCAAGTCAGAACATTTTGTTAGAATCTTTTACATATATGTTACTCACCCTCCTTCCCTGAACTTCATTTTTCTGTAAGACAGAGGCAATACTGTCTTATAGGTTCAGTGGTTGAAGAGATTAAATGAAATAGTCTATACTTAATTACTGGCATTCTGATTATTTATAATGAGGCATCATCATTAAATGGTAGCTATGACAGTGATTGAGAAGCATCAAAGAACTGGAGAAGAAATTCCACAGCTTTGGTGGTGGTGATGATCTCCATCACCACTCCATACATAGAGCAGAGCATGGAACCATCCTCACTGCTTTGCTGTCTGGCCGTTGTAATTACACATGAAAGTAGGACTGTAGTGCTGGTGCCTCATGTGTCTACCTCCTGCCAGAGGAGAGGACCTGAGGTCATTCACGAATCTGGGTTTCCGGCACTTACCTTACCTTGTCTGTTATAGTTTAGTTTGATTACTTGAATGACAGTCAACACTCTGATGCTGATTTTCAACACATATACCAAAGCCACACACGATTAAAATGACACTAGATGGCGGGTAGAGGTTGCTATTTTGAGTCCTGAGGCTGAAAACTGGGATTGACATGACTTCACACTAGCAGAGCAAGTCGGGATTCTCCGGAGATTCTAGCTCATTGTCCCAACTGCGAGAGCAAGGGTGAGGAAAGAGAAAAGAGGAGAGGGTCATAGGCGGTTAGCACTGGAAGGGACCTTAGAGACATCTGGTTCAGGATAGCAAGGTAGTACCGGCTCATTGTTTGGAGTTGACGTTTGGTTTGAAACCTCTTTGTTAATCCTGAATTTGTTCATCTCTCCTTATTTATATGAGATACTTAATTATATTTCTTCATTACATTTTTTCTTCTTCAGTAGAAAGTCCGTCTGTAAGAGGAGAGCTTTCTTCAAAAGAGAAATCACCTACCTTTTCTCCCACAGCCTAGGCTATGTTCGTCAGTTCTCACTGTGGAGTGATCCACTTGGTGATTCTTTACAGTTCTTTTAAAGGCATCATGTGTTTTAATTTCAAGATCTAGTAAAAGAATCAGTATATATGCTGCTTCATATTATGAGCCAGTAACTTGCTATATTGAATGCACACATATGAAGCTCTGGTACAAGGGCCTACTGTACAAGAGATCGTGCTACTGTCAAAAAAATGTGCCAAGTCTTGAAATTTTGTCATGATTTTATTTTATTTATTTTATTTTTGTTTTTTGCGGTACGCGGGCCCCTCACTGCTGTGGCCTCTCCCGTTGCGGAGCACAGGTTCCGGACCCGCAGGCTCAGCGGCTATGGCTCACGGGCCCAGCCGCTCCACGGCATGTGGGATCTTCCCGGACCGGGACACGAACCCATGTCCCCTGCATCAGCAGGTGGACTCTCAACCATTGCGCCACCAGGGAAGCCCCTTTGTCATGATTTTAAATGCCTCCTCCTTTCCAGCACTTGCTTGTGACAAATACTCATCTCAGCTATAGAAGGGCTTTATTTTGAAGGTAGTTTGGTAGATGTAGATCATATGGCTACCTTTGCTGGCTAATTTAAGATCCTATGATGGTATATGATGTAGTTACGTTCAGCGGAAAAATTATATACATATGTATGTATATATACATATATATCCACATGTGTATACCCAGACATGCACACACACATGCATCCATGTTCAAGGATATATTTTTAAAAACGATGGGGCCCAAATATTAGAAGTACAATATTCCAGTCATTATTTCTAGTTTTGCTCTCACGTCTGAGAAATATTTGCTTACAGGATATGAAATGCCTACTCTTCCTTGTATGTATCCAACAGTCCGTCATAAAAGTGGTCAAGTTCCAACATGTGCACATTATACAGAGAGAGGTCCTAAGAGTAATATTTGGTTGGTCCCAAAGGAAAGTCTCAGATCTTCATCACTAATCGCATTCTGCTTTGGTGTCACACTTGAGAAGCACTAAGTGTCACTGAGACATTTTTTTCTCTGTCACTTGGGCAATGCTCATTGGGTGGATTTGCTACTAGTCACGATTACATTCATTGTATTGTTTCAAGAACAGGAGTCAGCCGCTCTGGCACACCCACTACACGTTTGGAGCTCGGCTGGGCTGGTGTGTTCCTCTGTGCACTCATCAGTTTACCTTTACCCAGTGTTTACAGAGTTATTAGTTTGATAGGGCAGACACAATAAAATACCACAGACATGGTGGCTTAAACAACAAATATATTTTCTCATAGTTCTGAGGGTAGAAGTTCAAAGTCAAAGTGTCAGATTGTTCAGCTTCTCCTGAAGCCTGTCTTCTTGGTTTGCAGAAGGCCATCTACTTGCTGTGTCCTCACATGGTGTTTTTTTCCTGTGTGCATGCATCCCTGGTGTCTCTTTGCGTGTCCAAATTTCTTCTTATAAGGGCGTCAGTCATCTTGGATTGGGGTCCACCTCATGGCCTTATTTTAACTTAATTGCTTCTGTAAAGTCCCCGTCTCCAAATACAGACACATTTAGAATTTCTGGGGGTTAGGGCTTCAACATGTGAATTTTGGGGGCACACCCATGACAGTGAGTGTATACTGTGTTTCTCGGTTCCTGTGCCAAGCTCTAAGGGCCACAGGAAGTACAGTCAAGTCAAGTCTGTAGCGCTTGCAGTGTAGTGTGAGAGACCGAAATGGACGGTAAGCCTCAAAATAAATATTTGATGACCAATTAAGGTGAGTTGATGAAAACAGAATGGATTTAACCTGGAGGTTAGTATAAGGAAGGGCTTTGTAAGAAGCACCATTTAAGCTGAGAGCTGAAGGACAATGGTGATTTTTGAAGATAACAGCTAGTGTATATTGTTTCCTATATGCCAGGTATTCTTTTTAGGGCTTTACATATTTAGTTTAATTTAATATTCACGACGATATAAGGTAGACACTATTGTCCACATTTTACAGATGATGAAAAATAAGGCACAGAGATACCACGGAGCCTGTCCTTAGTCACACAACCAGTAAGACAGTTTGACTCCAGACCTGGGGCTCTTCGCCACTAGGTTAAGGAAGAAGAGTTTGCTGGCTAAGGAATGAACAGCACATGTGAAGGCCCTGTTTCAGGAAAGTATGATTTTTTCTAGGAATGGGTGGTAGGCAAGTGGGGATGCAGCAAAATGATCAAAGAGGAGAGTGGTACCAGAGGAGTTTTGTGAGTCAATCCTGGAGGACTTGGAAGACATATTTCAGGTTTTGTCCTTTATTCTAAGAGGACCAAGAGGCCATTGAAGGACGTAGCACAGGACAGCATGGGGATCTGAATTCCACTTGTTGAATGTCAGGCTAGCTGCTGTGTTTAGAAACGACTGTAGAGGGGCAACAGTGGAGTCAGGAGGCCACTGAAGAGGGCCCCCCGTCATCAGGAGAGAGCAGTGGGGGGTGGGAAAAAAGCACCCAGACTTAACTTGTGTTTGAGGCGTGGAATCCTTGGGACTTGGTGATGGATGGAGGGAGAGGGAGAAATGGAGGGGTCACGAATGACTCTCTTAGATTCTGGCTTGAACGATGGGTGGATAGAGGTACCTTTACCAAGGCGGGGAAGAATCAAGTTTAGAGATGGGGCAATGGAAATTTTAGTTGTGGACATGTTGGCTTGAGACCCTTCTACGACATTCACAGGGAGCTCTCAAGCAGGTAGTTTGACATTTTGAGCCTGGAAAGAAGAGAAGTAGGGGCAGAGGCTATGAATGTATTTGTCATAAGCATATGAATGGTATTTAAAGCAGCGGGATTGAATGGAATCAACTAGGGAAAGTGTGTTGCTAGAGAAGGTGGGATATAGAACCAAACCCAGAGGTTCTCCAACATTTAGAATTTGTGTAGAAGGAGAGTCAGCAAAGGAGACTGAAAAGTATCGGAGGGAGAGAAGTAACACCACGAAGGAAGGTCATCCTAGGAACCAAGGTGGGGGGGGGGGATGGTGGGTATCTGTGGGAAAGAGTTATCAGCTGTGTCAGACACTGCTGTCCAGAGGTACAGTGAGATGGGGACCATTGAATTTGGTAGCTTAGAGATCACTGATGACCTTGGTAAGAGCCATTTTGGTACATGGTCTCACCAAATCTTTACAGACACTCTGTAATATCGATACTATCATCATTCCTATAGCAGAGACAAGAAGATCAAGACTCAGTGTGGCGGGGACCTAACCATGGTCACATATTTTGTAAGTGGCCACCTAAGCTTTCAGAACTGGAGCTGGCAACTCAAGGCTCTGAATTCTTCACTGTTTTTCTCTCTTAATGGCATCGATGCAGAAAAGTAGCAAATGGCAATGCCAATTTTATTTCAGCCCCTTAAATTCAGATTACAATCGTAGATATTTAAATTCAAAGTGATTTGAGAACAGTTTTGAGTTCTCATCTAAATTCTGCACCTTGCAGCTCTGGCTCCCTCATTTTTAAAAGGACGGGATTGGGAAAAAAAAAAAAAAGAACTCTCTCCAATGTCCTTCCTAGATTTTTAATATAATTTATGTAATTGAATTTAATTTATATTTTACATTTAATTTAAATTATATCAATATAATTTAATATAACATAAGAAACTTTCCAAAGGAAGTCATGAAACACCTCTGCTTCTCAGTGCCACTCTGGCCTTGAGTTCACATTCAACGTGGACATGTTCATCATAAACTCATTTAATGCAGCTTTTATTATATGTGCCTGGAATATGCCAAACACTCTCCTTTCTAGGTTTTGCTCAGGCTGTTCCTCCACCTGAGGTGTCCTTTACTCCTGCCTCCCTTTGAGTGTCAGATCCCAGATCTCCCCACAATACGAGTCTTATCCTTAATCCCCTTCAGCACTTATCACAGTTGTCCTTAGATGAGGGGTCGTGTGTGTGTGCGCGTGTGTGCGCGTGTCAGAGGCAAGGGAGCATGATATTTTCCTTCCTTGTATGTCTACAAGAAGCCCGAGCACAATGCTTTTCTCAAATGCTGTTTGTTGAATTGAATTGTTTGCAAATTATGAAACATGTCTTGAGTTCTGAAAACCCTGGGTCTTTCAGAGGATTCATGCAGGTGAGCTGGAGGAATTAGAAGGAATCAGACCTGTATTTTAACAGAGAAGCACAAACACACATTTGGAAAAATAAAACACAAAAACAACAACAACAACAAAACCCTCTAAAAATGTTAGGTTTCCTCCCTTGGTCACTGAGGCTGTCACCAATTGTTGGCGTACCCATGAAGGCTTCCTGGGTTCTGATTTGCTTCTAGTGTTTGGTTTTCTCCTTGTTCCTCTCTTCTCCACTCTTCAATTAATGCACTATTTTCTTGCTCAGGCCATTTCATGACTTGAGCGTTAAGACCAGAATACAGCAACCTCTCAGAGACCTCCCACTTGGGCACAAAGAAGGCGATAGGACAGACAACGCTTCTGCGGTTTGGTCTTAAAAGCTGAAGCAGAGCCACTCCTTTAATACACCCCCGTGGCTCTTGCTACGGGTGCCGGGACCTCTGGACATGAAGGTGCGTCAGCAAACAGGCCAACACTCAGGGACCAGGATGCTGCTTGTTGGCAGCACCCTGGGCACTCACAGCTTTGCAAAAGGTGACACGTGAGCTTTACCCAGAAGCCAGGGCTTCTGATACATAGAGAATAGCAAAGGAGCTACAGGGGCTGGAGAAGTTCCAGCGGTGGTTTTTGGCTTCAGTCCGGCCTCTGGCTGCAGGCTGCTGAGGGGGAGGCTGAATGTGGCTCTGAGCCCCCCACCCTCATGGTAGTTACCGGCTGCGGTTCCACGCCATTCCCTTTCATATGTGAAGATTTCTTCAGCATGAGTTTTTGGGGAACAAAGGGAAAATGTACCTTGCTAAAAATATATTTGCCAATGCCTGGGCCAGACTATGCCGTCCACGTGGTGATGCAGAAGGTGGGGCTGGCACACCTGGTGGGGACAGGTTGCAGAGGACCTGGAAGGTCATGCTAAAGAAGTAGACCTAGCCCTGCAGCCTGGGGAGCCCTTGGGGGTGTGAGGAGAGGACAGGGCTGACTGTGGCTCTGAATTGCTTGTGGTTAGTATATCTGAAGTCAGTCAACTCAAAGTGCTTGAGACCTCCATCCTGAGAAATGTACGCCCAGGGAGACACTCACAGAGAAAGGGGTGTGCACACACACAACCAGTGCACACACATGGAGGGTTATAAACACATATACACACACAGAGAGAGAGAGAGAGAGAGAGAGAGAGAGAGAGAGAAGATGCAGAATAAGGCACACACAGAGGTGCCACATAGAGACAGACACATGACAGACATCAGGAAAGGGACCCTGAAGGACAGACAGAGAAGAACAAAAGAAAAACAGCCAGACACACACTTGTCGAAACAGAGATGAAGAGCCAGAAGCTGACATGGAAATAGAGACAAACACATAGGGAGAAAGGAAGTGAACCTCTGGATTTGGGTCATGGACCACTCTGCTCACGGTACATGTGCTCCTGCATTGGTTGACGTGCTGCACGCCTCTCACAGCTGAGCATCTTGCTGTGGGAGTGCGATCCTTGTGGTTAAGTATGTTTTTTGGCTGCCTCTTTCCCCCTAAACCCAAACCTGGACTCCATCACGTACTCAGTTGTAGAACTTGTGCTTGGTTCCAATGAGGGAAAATGGGAATTTGGGGACTTGGGGAGGGGAAATCTATTCATGGAATTTACAGTTGATTTAAAGGGTCTTTCCAGGGCAGTCTTAACCATCCATGATTTTCACCTTACTGCTACTCTCAGAACCTAGTCTCTTGCACGTGAAGAGTAGCTTGAAGTGATCACACGTAGGTGGTGAGCAGGACTGTGACGTAAAGACTCTACAGGGTGACCCCAGAAATGGAGACCATAGAAGGGCCGTGCCTCTAGATCTGGTCAGGGAGATGAACACCTGGAGATGGCCTGTCACAGTGGATGTGGCTGAGGGAATGGCCATGAGAGGGAGGAGATTCCACAGAGCCTGGCGGACGACTGGCAGGGGGTGGTGGGGAGGTCAGTTTGACCCAAGTGTCTCTAACCTGGTATGTCTGGAATACTGGATTTGGTGATGAAATGACAACCTGAGTGTTATACCTGGTGACCTTAATGTGCAGTCTGGCTGTTCTTGTAGAGAAACTCAGCACGTTTTTTTCAGAAATGGCCATCAGGGAGTTTTTTATTTGGGAGGTAGAATAGCTTGGATGATGAGAAAAATGCATAGGTATTTCCCATATCTTTTATTTTTGAATGTATTGTATTTCTGATGCTTTAACATCCGGAACCTTAATGACCCTGGAGGGACTGCCCATCCAGGGCTAGCCAGTTTCTAGAGATAGTAAAAGGCTAGCCTGTGAGTAAGCCTTTCCAATGCACACCAACCAATCCAGAGCTCATACACCCAGCCACCTTTTTTATGAGGCTCTCACAGGGCTCTCACACCCCAGGCCACTGTCCACCTGCTCTAATCACCCCAGGACCAGGCACCAGACAGCTAGGGGCAGCCCCTGTGCCCTACAGCCTGCTGAAATTATTCAGACTAGCCAATCCTAAGCCTGCTTATCCTGCCTCGCCCATTCCTTTCCATGGAAACCACATAAAGGCTCTTACTCATGGTTTTCCCCTCCCCCTCTGCCTCTTGACCAACCCCAGTTTTTCCCCATGTCATGGCATGTCCCCTGCTTTGGAACCTGATAGTATAATGAACTGTCTTTTCAATGGCAGTCATCTTCTGATCTGTTGGTCTCACCATACTTAAATAATAGTGAAACCTATATTAAAACATCATGAGAATAGTAGCTACAGTGGAGGGCAGTGAAATTCACTGCATGTACGAGGAACCCAGGAACTTCTAGGTGAGGCTGAGGGATCGGTCATTCTCAGTAATACTGTGAATGCCCTGTATGAGACCCTGGACCAGGCAGAGATGAAGACTGTGAGAGGCCCTGTGAGAGGAATTTGGGGGAAGCAACTGGAGGCCACTGTCAGCAAAACTGGAAAGGGGTTGCCATACCCAACAGTGCAAGTTTAGAGGAGGTGATTGTTGAGTGAAGATTGTAGATCATTGTTCTTAGGGACATTGCGGGCAGGAGAAGACCAGTCTCAGTTCTTAGCTTTGAGATGCAAATGTTGTGGTTGGGAAGGTGAGCCAGGGGAAAAACTGGGCTGGCAGGGGTGATGGCCCTGGGCAGAGCTGGGTGAAGGGGCTTTCCAGGGGGAGAGTTGTTTTTGATCTAGGGAGTGAGGGAGGCAGGGAGCTAGGAGGCTGATGGGAGCAACTGGTGATGTGGGGAGGCCTGTGTTGGGCTCAGAAACCCTAAAGTTTTAGTGGGAACTTAAACTTTGGGGCAAGAAGAGTCACCTCTCCAAGGTGAGAGGCCTTAGGTCTAATGGTCTCGCTCCTGGACTGAGGGCCTAGAGGTGGCTGAAGGGACTCAGGTGTCCAAAGCAGCAGAGGAGGCTGAGGCATTGCAAGCTGGTCTCAGGGTTCTCTTCCGCATTCTTGTCTGGGTTAAAGGGAAACAGCAGGAAGTGCTAACATATGTTTCTATACCCATTTTATCAACAGTTCCTTTTTCTTTTGGAAGCAGTGTCTGTGGTCATGAAATTTGTCAACTCATCTCATTTTGAGGGTCAGTGTAGTTTAGGAGTTCCCACTCAGTATCAGTGGCCATGGAGTCCTCGAGGCAACAGAGCACAGAATAACAACCTCCATTGCTCTTTCTTCTTTCTGTGCTGTGAACCCAGTTAAATGCACACTAGTCCGTGGGAAGGGAACACACATTATTTCCTCTGGGATTGTATAGGGTGGGGTTTGTATCCTGATGACACTACATCTCTGGGAAAATCCCTTAACCCCCTTAACCTTCCTGAGCCTTAGTGTTCTCATCTATAACACATGAATAATTATAATACTCAGATTATGGGACTGTGGTGAGAAGTGTACAAGCTAAGATGGTGTGGACAGAGGATGTCACCTACCATATCAGTAAACAGAGGATGTCGTGGCCAACAAGCCATCAGTCACTGTAGCTCTCCCCCCACCGCCACCCCGGGACCGTGCACCCTCAGGGGAATTCAGAATGGAGAAAAGTAGGCTGCTGGCCCTAGACAGTTAAGGTGCTTATCAAAGGAAAGATTTCAATGAGACTCTTGCATCTTTCCGTACATAGAAAATTGCTAGATTCATTAATTTGAGATGTCTATTTTTTCTTTAGTTAGCAGAAATCTTTTGATATTCAACTACCAGGTTTGTTTCTGCAAAACTCCTATATACCCTGGATCCTCCCTTACCTCTGTGGAACAGTCCTTCAGAGCTATCTGAGAGGCTCTCTCCTGGGCTTAAGTCCTCATCAAGTCAGCTGAATAAGATGGAATTCTGAACTTTTAGGTTGGTCTTTTTTTTTCAGTCAACAGTGGTGTCAAACACTTAATACAAAGCCTGGCATATGCAAGGGCTCCTGCTGCTGTTTTTGTCACTGTGGAACCATATGGATCTATTTGGGTCAAAACAGTGAATCTCATCCATTGCATGTGGTTCAACACGATACTATTACTGGGAGCGCTACTGTTTACTCATATGAAGTTGTCTCATTTATGGGCTGCAGAATTCTTGTGCCTGTTGAGCACCCATCATGAAGACAATGGCTATCAATGTTATAATCAAAGGTATTTTCCAAAGTTATGTAGAGTAAAAGGAAGATTTTTTGCCCAGTGCCTGTTAGGTCTGTCCTGGAGGAAAGAGTATGTGTTCCCCTCCTGGGCACTACAGTGAATTCATCTGAGGTCTTAGCATAGAAGTAATACCAAGCCATCGAGTTTGCTGTTCCTCATTCTGGTGGAAGGTGGAGGCCGGAGAGCTGAAAAGAAAGCAAGTAAGCAAAGAAACACAATGCTTTTAGATAGTGGTAAGCACTGTGAAGACATTTAAAGAGGCAGTGTACAATGGGGGGGAGTGGATGATAGTTTTGATTGGAGGGTGAAATCAGGGGAAGGCTCGCTGTGGAGGGGCATTTGCAGGTGTGGAACCCCCAAGGCCAGAATGTGCCTGCTGTTACGGGGGAGAGACGAAGGTCAAGGTGGCTGGCATATATGAACAAGGGGAAGAAGAATAAGGAGTTGAGGTTGGCGGTGGGGTCGGGGTGGGTGGGAGCGCAGATCACGGAGAGCCTCCTTGAATGGTATTTTTTTTGTCTGCTGTGTAAAACCCAAATAATGGAATCCACTCAACTAATTGCAGTGATAATTCTTGTATTTTATATTGTGCTTTTCCTTTAACAAAGATGCGCCTGTTACAGCACATGATCCTTAGAACACCCGTGGCAGAGGCGGTGGGGTGCAGGGGGGAGGGGAGTAGTCTATTTGTGTCTTCATTTTATAACCAGTGATGATACTGAGACCCAGGGAGGCCAGGAAGCAGGGCGAGAATCTGGCCGCCATGTTTTCTTACCTACACTCCTTCCGCAACTCCCCCTGTGACTGGGTCTTCTTCGGAGCTTTAATTCCTTTGGAAGAAAGACTCTGCAAAGCTCAGATATCTCATTATTTAATTACATATTGTTGTGATTTGTAAGGAAGTTAGCTGTTTATTTAATTCAAAGCCATACCCTGCATTCCCCTCAGCAACTCTCCCTCATTAAATATAATAAATATAATTAAATATAAGGCTTGAACTAGGTTAGAAGTGCTAAACAATTGCCCGTGTATAGAATATGATGTTCATATGTAAACACAGCCCGCAGATCAGAAATTCTGAAATGTGTGTGTGCTTAATTAACTGAATGTGAGCTCCAGGTTGGCATAAATAGATACTCCTCAATAAACGGCCCTGTGTTGCCGTGTTAGCTAAAAGTGTGGTAGCCGAGAAGAAATTAATCATTAACACATCTGGGTCTGTGTATTTCTTCTTGTAATTAGTTATCCTTTCCAAGGTATTAAATGATTTACATTGCTCCCAAGCCGTGTATCCATGGTAACCATGGTTTTTGATTTGGGTTGAAGTCTTACAGTAACTGAATGAAAAGCCAGGTATGTTTGATTCAGTCTCTTGGTGGACATTAGTGGGAAGCTAGATAGATACCCAACTCCTGGCAAGACACTGAGGAAGACAGCCACGGATTCTGCTTATAGGTTAGTGAGGCAGCTAGGAGTGCTGTCTTTGGAAGAGTCAAGGTGAGAGGAGTGAAGATCCTAAGTGAAACTTCTATAAAGAAGTTAGAGAAAGAAGAGATTAGCTGAAGAGACCAAGGAAGGATTCCTGAAATTTAAAAAGTTACCGATAAAGAATTCATATCTAGAATATTAAAAGAACTCTCAAAAGTATAGTAGAAAAAATGAAAAATCCAATTAGAAAATGGACAAAAGGCCTAAGGAGACATTTCACTGAAGTGCACACATGATGGCAGATAAGCACATGAAAAGATGTTCCACATCACTAGGTCTTAGGGAGATGCAAATTAAAACTGCATGGGAGGGCTTCCCTGGTGGCGCAGTGGTTGAGAGTCCGCCTGACGATGCCGGGGACGCGGGTTCGTGCCTCGGTCCGGGAGGATCCCGCATGCCACGGAGCGGCTGGGCCCGTGAGCCATGGCCGCTGAGCCTGCGTGTCCGGAGCCTGTGCTCCGCAACGGGAGATGCCACAGCGGTGAGAGGCCCGCGTACTGCAAAAAAAAAAAAAAAAAACCTGCATGGGATATCACTACACAGAGATTAGAACAGATACAGTAAAGTGGCAACACCAAAAGCCGGTGAGGTCGTGGAGAAACTGAGTCTCTCTGGTGGGGATAGAAAATGCTACTGCCACTCTGGAAGATGGTTTGCAGTTTCTTGAAAACCAAACATACACTAATCACAGGACCCAGCTGTTACACTTTTGGGTATTCATCCCAGAGAATGAAAATTTAAACACAGGCAAAAACATGTGCCTGAGTGTTCACAATAGCTTATTTGTACTAGTCCCAAATTGGACACAACCAAACGGTCCTTCAGTAGGTGAATGGTTTCACAAAATGTGGTATATCCCTACTGTGGAGCATTACTCAACAGTGAAAAGGCTTGAGGTGTTGGTACTGGCAACGGTTTGGATGGATCTCAAAGACATTATGCTGAGTGAAAAAAGCCAATCTCATAAGGTCAGCTAAAGTATGAGTCCAATATAACATTCTCAAAATGACAGAATTATACTGTTGGAGAACAGGTTATTGCTTGCCAGTGGTTAGGGACAGTAGGGGGAGGGGTGCAAGTATGGATGTAAGGGGACACCAAGGAGATGTTTGTGGTAATGGATTTGTTTTGTATCTTGGTTACAGTGGTGGTTGTACATCTGTACGTGTAATAAAGTGACTTAGAACTATAGACACATTCCACCAACGTCAGTTCCCTGGGTTTCATATTGTACTGTGGTTGAGTGTTACTGTACCTACTACATTGTCTAGTGGCTGGAAGAACTAGGTGAAGGGTACGCTACCCAGGATCTCTCTGTACTATTTTTGTACCTTTCTTTGAATCTATAATTATCTCAAAATAATTAAAGTAATTGTAGAATGTTACCAATAAAATAAAAATGATAGTCATAGTTAACATTTAGAGACTGCCTACTGTGGGCTAGGCCTTTGCTAGCATTTATTTTACATAATTTAGTCCTAATTCTCAGGGAGAAAATGCTAGGAGATGTACAAAGTGTTCCATCTATCTTACAGTTGAGGAGACTGGGGCCTGGAGAAGTCAGGTAACTTGCTCTGAGTTCCAGAGAGTAGTGCTGGCGTGAGGATTCAAACACAGGCAGTCCAGCTCCAGAGCTGCATTTTTCACCACTACCCTCTTCTCTAAGCTGCCTGTGGCTCTCAGGGGTATGTAAGTTCCACTGCCTTAGGACACGTATGTGACAAAGGAAGGGTATTGGGGTATAGAAAAATTCTCATGGTAGAGCCAGGTATGTTCTTTCCTTCAGTCCTGGGCCGGCCTTGTACTTGAGAGAGAGTTGCAGAGTCTCTGAAAAGCCATTGTTGAATATGCCAGGATGCATATTCAGTCAGGATGCTGTGCGTTTATGCAGGCAGCGGGAAAGAGGCGTCTGTAATTAGCTGAGGAGAGTGGTGTTGTTCTCATTCCCACTTGCAGTCAATGGTTCTAATTGAAGTGAAGGTTCCCAAGGGCCCCGCTTCTTGGACTCTATGCAGAGCAGGGCTGGGAGGAAGGGGGCATTTCCAGTAAAACAGATGTGAATATTCTTCTTCTTCCATCCCTGAGATATAAATCCTCTTCCAATTTCCATGCTGATTTACTTGAGGTTGAAAGTATTTCTTTGCCTGCTCCCTAGCCAGCTGCCTAATCTCCTTCTCATCCCGGGCTTAAATAATCTTCGACTTGTGTCAACCTGAAAATGCGTGGTGCTTGCCAGCCTTCTCCTTCCGTAAGCCTGGTGCCCTGGTCTCCCTCCCATGTTCCGCTTTGCTACCCGCCTCGTGTAAGTGCTTGCGATACCAGGAGTAAAATTTGAGCAAAGCTGCGTGATCTCCAAGACTCATCCACAGATTTATTGCGATGCCTCGGTTTTTCTTCTTACTAGTGTAATAGGAGGGCAGGTCTGTGCTCAGAGTAGTGGGCTTAGCATTCTGGTTGAAACCTGTTCAACTGTCATAATCTCTCGGGGCTGAACTACCTAGATAAAGACCTAGTAGAGAAGTGAGTTGCTGAGGGGGAGAGAGGGACTGGCTCAGCTGGGGTCTTGGGGGCACTGCCTGGAGGAATGTCCGCCTGGGGCCTCTTGGTAAAGGGTGAATTGCTGTTCTGTTGTGTTCAAGGAAAAGCCTTTGTTTCTGTCTTGTAAATGTGACTTCCTCGACCACACCCACTCTTGGTTGAATATTTAGCCAACAACCTGATAAAACTCATCCCTAGATGTGTGAGGAGGTGGAAATGAGATGTGGGCTCGAGCTGGGTTTGGGGAGTCGACCTGGGGCACGGGAGTGTCGGGAAGAAGGTGGTTCCTGCAAGAGGCACAGGGCATGGATTCCGAAGATCTCTGGAGAGGTGGAGTCCAAGGCTGGTGATTGCCTGAGAACCAAAGAGGCTGCCTGTAGGAAGGGCCACATATAAAGATTAAGGCTGAGAAGCTAAATATGGATGCCCAGCGGCAGGGCTGCAAGTCAGAGAACAAGGTGAAGTAAGAGTTCAGAAAGGTTGGGGTGGAGTGAGCAACCCTACCCTCGGAAGGAGCCTTAGAACCGGGCATCTGGAGGCCCTCTGTCAGGGGCCTACCACCTCCCTGATGGTGGTGATGTGAATCGTTCAGTACGGTCCTTCCCTAGTTGCTGAGGCTACTTTGAGATCATGAGAAGAATCCAGGTCCCCGGGCCTTAGGAGATGTTTTTGGCCTTGGTATGGGGCCAGGCAGTTGGGGGAAGAGAGCAGTTTACAAGAGTAAGCTCCCCTCAAAGGTGACTTAGCTTTCCACCCATCACCAGACTTCCGGTTGCCAACCCTTCCCAGACGAGCTGCCCCCACTGCATAGCAGCCCTTCTCACCTTAACAAACCATGTCACACCTCACGTGTTTGGGATTGTTGTCAGGAAAGGAAGACCGGGGGCGTCTGTGCTCATGGAATCTGATGGTGCTGTGTTCCTTCATCTCCTGGGTCTCTTCCAGCCCCTGCAGAAGTCCCCATCTCTCATGGTCCTCACGATAGCCTGGTGGCTGCCGTGCGGCCCTGAGTCTCATGTGCTCTTTCCAATGTCTGCTAGCACGTTTTGAATCCAAATACAACACAAGTCCTCAAAGTACACGTAAAGCCAGCCAGGAGTCCCAACTTTAATTGTATACACAGTACCCACAGTGGGAGGCTATAGGATGTTTTAGGATGAAAGAGAATGTGTGATACGATAAGAGGCCTTTTGCATGGACAAAATAAAGCCAAGTGTGGGAGAGACAGAGACAGAGAGAGAGACAGAGACAGAGAGAGAGGCAGAGAGAGGTCACAATGTAGAGCCATCTTCAGCAGAAAAGAGTGAGAGGCCAGTGAGGAGATTGGTGTTTTGTGTCTTTGCTACTTTGGCTGGACTTTCATTTTGGCAAAACTCGAAGTTAATTTGATTCCCCTGCTCCCTGCACTGTGCCTTCAAAGAAGAGAGCAATGTTAAGAGTAGTCGACAGTTTGAGCACAGTCATCTTACGCTACTATATATTGGGCTGGCCAAAAGTTTCGTTCGTTTTTTTCTGTACAGTGGCTCTAGTAGCACTTAGTTGTCTTTAACTTCATCCGAAACAATCTTGTTAGATTGTATGGGACAGCTGTCATATCAGTGTGCATTAAAAACAAAAAAAAACTTATCAAAATCGGTGAATTTTTGTATAGCCATTTTAATATTGAAGATGCAAGAAAAAAATCAACATTTCTGGCATATTATGCTTTATTATTTTAAGGAAGGTAAAAATGCAAAAAAAGATTTGTGCAGTGTATGGGGAAGGTGCTGTGACTGATCGAATGTGTCAAAAGTGGTTTGCGAAGTTTCGTGCTGGAGATTTCTCGCCGGACGATGATCCACGGTGGGGTAGACGAGTTGAAGTTGATAGCGATCAAATTGAGACATTAATTGAGGACAATCAATGTTATACCCTGGGAGATAGCCAATCTACTCAAAATATCCAAGTCAAGCACTGAAAATCATTTGCACCAGCTTGGTTATGTTAATCGCTTTGATGTTTGGGTTCCACATAAGTTAAGCGAAGAAAGACCTTCTTGACCGTATTTCCGCACGCAGTTCTCTTCTTAAACGTAATGAAAACGTTCCATTTTTAAAACAAATTGTGATGGGCGATGAAAAGTAGATACTGTACAATAATGCGGAATGGAAGAGATCGTGGGGCAAGTGAAATGAACCACCACCAACCACACCAAAGGCCGGTCTTCATCCAAAGAAGGTGATGTTGTGTCTATGGTGGGATTGGAAGGGAGTCCTCTATTATGAGCTCCTTCTGGAAAACCAAACGATTAATTCTAACAGGTACTGCTCCCAACTAGACTAACTGAAAGCAGCGCTCGATGAAAAGCATCTAGAATTAGTCAACAGAAAATGCATAATCTTCCATCAGGATGAAGCAAGACCGCATGTTTCTTTGATGACCAGGCAAAAACTGTTACAGCTTGGCTGGAAAGTTCTGATTCATCTGCTGTATTCACCAGACATTGCACCTTTGGATTTCCATTTACTTTGGTCTTTACAAAATTCTTTTAATGGAAAAAATTTCAAATCCCTGGAAGACTATAAAAGGCACCTGGAGTAGTTCTTTGCTCCAGAAGATAAAAAGTTTTGGGAAGATGGAATTATAAAGTTGTCTGAAAAATGGCAGAAGGCAGTGGAACAAAAGGGTGACTACGTTGTTCAATAAAGTTCTTGTTGAAATTGAAAAACGTGTCTTTTACTTTTCCTTAAAAACCAAAGGCACTTTTTGGCCAACCCAATACACAACAGTACATGCCATTCCATTTATTTCCGCTATTTCTATAAAGAATTAATTGTATCTCCTGGTTTCAAGTCCAGTAGAGATTCAATCTCTTGAGTGTCAGGCAGGAAAGCCTCCTTTTTCCTCCTCCTTCTCCTATTCCACTTAATTGGTCCATTCTGTACATATGTACTGAGTGTCTTCTGTGTGCTAAGCATCATTCCAGGTGCTGAGGTCACCACTATGAATATGTCAAAAAAATTTTTAAAGTAAACAAATAGAGATTGTAATTATAGGTGGGGAAAGGGGATTGTGTTATGGAGACGGTGTTACGGTGGAGGTCCTTTTATATTAAGGAATGGGGAGAGTCCTCACTAGGGAGGTGTCTTACTTCAGGCTACTACAGCAGGACATCGCAGTCTGGGTTCATTAAACAACAACACCTTCCACAGTTCTGGAGGCTCGGAAGTCTACAATAAAGGCATCTGCAGAGCTGGTGTCTGGTGAGGCCCTGCTTCCTGGTTTGCAGACGGTTCCGTTCTTCTATCCTCACATGGCGGGGAGCAGAGAGAGGGAAGCAAACTCACCTGTGTCTTTTATAAGATCCCTAATCCTATTCACGAGGGCTCCACTCTCATGACCTAATTACCTCTCAAAGACTGCATCTCCTAGTACCCATAGCATTGGGGGTTAGGATTTCAGCATATGAATTTTAGGGGCACACGCATTCAGTTTATAGCAGGAGGTAATGCGTGAACAGAGACGTAAATGATAATAACTGGAAGAGCTGCTCAAATTGGTTGTGCATTTACTTATGATGACAGGAGCCGTGCTTAGGGCTCTTCGTGCGTTATCTCATTTCATCCTCTGCAGTCATTCAAAGAAGGTCCATTATAATCTGCATTTTTATACCTGTGGAACCCAAGGCTCACAGGTGTAAAACTGTTTCCCAGGGTCACTCAAGAAATGACAGTTGGAATGGGAATGTCATCTTTGGTCATGTGACCTTAGAACTTGGCAGACTTAACCATCAAGCTCCACTGCCTGAAGCTTTGTATCCCTAAGGGAGAGGCCCCCAGGTCTCTGCTTTCAGTCTCCTTCCCCAGTGGGTTGAAAGCAAAGGTTTTCACGCTGTGCCGTGCAGAAGCCCCAGGGCTTCTGGGAGCTGGGATATGTGTGCAGGGGTCTTGCATTGGCTTGTGGGAGAGTGGTTCTACTTCTGTTTGTTTTATACATTAGAGTTCAACTGAATGAATTTTTAAAGAATAGATTGAACTCCTTAGAAGAGAGTTGGAAGGTGACTTGTTCCATGAGTATTTATTTAAAAATTTAATTTAAAAATGAAAGTTTTTGGTGGTCAGGTAGCAGTAGCAGAGGTGAGGGTGGCAGCAGCAGAGGCGGCAACAGCAATGGTGGCTGCAAACACTGACACTGATGCTAACTCAGCTCCGAGCGCGAGTCTAAGCACTTTGTGATACTAACCCATTCAGTCCTCACACGGGGTGGGTTCATCCTACAGAAGAGGATTCTGAAGCTCTGAGATGGGTGACTGTCCACAGCTGGCAATAAGCAGGATCAGGCAATGAGCTCAGCTGCAGAATCTGTACATCATTATCCTGTGACACAGGGTTGGGGTCCTGCAGCTCCTCTGTCACTGGGCTTAAAGTGAACGCTATGCTTGCTCTGAAATCCAGATTTGGTGGCTGCGTGTCTGTCGTGAGCACTTTACAGCTTGCCCTGGGTGTGGGACTTGTCATTCATTCAGCGTTACCTGTGATGCTCTCTGTCTAGATTTTTTGCTGATGTAGGTATGATGTTTCTTGGGAGCAGAATATGATTCCCAACTTTCATACCCATGAGCCTGCTTGTGTAACTCATTTTAAAAGATGAATTGTTGGTTAATCACATTCATGAATTAAGCCAGTGCTGGCAGTAATCAGGGCCAGGCAGTGTCCTGAACCAATACGAAGAACCATTTGTTTCTTTCCGTGCAACAACACACTGTCAGCCATTTGATGATCCTCTTGACTGAAAATTAATTCTGAATATTAAGAGGCATAGGAAAGTCATCATAAACTGTTCATCCGACCTCACCTCCTGCACAGCCAGTCCTGACCGGTGCAGTGAGGGAACATTCATGCTAAACGTTCCTAAGAAGGTCTCCACCACTGTAAATCCTGCGTCTGTGGCCAGATTCCTGGTAAATTGAAGATGTCATTAGAATTCTTGCAAATTGAAGATGTCATTAGAATTCTACTGCAGTTCCTTCTGTAAAGGAGGTTCAGGCTAAATGCATGATACAGCGCGTCTTCCATGGAGGTGAACCATGGAGACTGAAGTGAGCAAGTGTTCCATTCTGTATTAAAGAATTAAAGGAGTTTATGCAACAGAAATCCCAGGCCTCAGTCAGTGAAATCATCCAGAAAAAGAAATGTTAT
The DNA here is from genome assembly GCF_949987515.2 of Delphinus delphis. NCBI lineage: Eukaryota > Metazoa > Chordata > Mammalia > Artiodactyla > Delphinidae > Delphinus > Delphinus delphis. The sequence goes on along the minus strand of NC_082692.2, from coordinate 74,573,171 downwards.
CGATTTCTCACATTATCTAATTTCTGGGCACTGTCTATGGAATCACTCTGTCTCATTGAATGATGAAGTATACTATGAGAAAAATGAGGGATGGGTCCAGGGCTTTCCCCACTGCCTATTTCCTTTTTTATTATTATTGCCTTAGTAGTATTCATCGTTTGTGCCTCAAAGCCACTGGACAGGGTCCCACAAATCTCCCTGGCCCCCTGTGTGGGAGCCAGGCTAAGATATGCAGCCCTCTGAATGCTCCCAGATCATCACTCTAGACCCAAACTGAGATATGATTTAGGAGGTCCCTATAACCAGGGATCTTTGGCCTAATCGGAGTCATTTATCCTGTCTTGAGCTATCAAATCAATGCTCATGGGTTGCAGGGAGTTGGATGAGGGTGGTTTTTCTCGTATGTTTTACAATGACTACTTTGAAAAGAATCTCATTTGTGAAGTTAATGCTCTCTGTAGCATATCTGGGAAGAACCCTTTCAAGAAGTAGCAGCTCCGCTTAGCAGCTCTGTAGGCTGCGATTTACTCCATCCTAAAAGAGGATGTCATTTCTAAAGCACGACTCAGAAATAAATACCTGCTCTCTTGAGTTACGAGGAAAATGTAATGCTCTAAAAGATGGTTCTGCCTAATCCTTTCTAATTCAGGAACATTAGAAGACAAGAAAGCATATGGATCGAGAGAAAAGCAGGTTGTGAAAAAAGAAAAAAACCAAGGAGAAGTATGATAAAATTTGGATCACGCTAAATTCTATTTATGCTGAATGTTTTATTTTGTTGAAGTCTTATGTGAAAATAGCCATGTTGAAATGGCGGAAATCTTGTATTCCGCTCGCGTGAAGGAAGGGTAATGTTTGTTGGAAAGATTTTGCAGTAACAGTGAAAGTAAGGAGCATATAGCAAAGGAGCTCATAGCAAATCATAAAATGTTAGGAGCGGGTACAGGTCCTCTTAGGAACTCTTAGCTGCTTGCTGTAGTTCCTGCTTCAAATAACAACACAGTCTCACAATGTTGCATGCGGGTCCAGAGATATTTATTCATACTAGAGAAACGCAGCTCTGTGTGAATGAGTGCCCCCTGAGAAAGTTTAAATAAATTGTCCTGACCCACCACTAAAGCAGGCTGACGTGTCCTGAAGTGACAGCTGTCACTTTAATGCATTTCATCACCTCTCAGAAGAGGCTGAGTATCTGGATCTTATCACACTGCAAAGGATCTTTGTTTCTTGGTTTCCCCTGGCATCTTTTTTTTCCCTCTAGTTAAACAATCCAGTCTGAGCTGTTGGACAAAGAGAAAATAAATAAATATATCGTTAAGATTCAGTGATTTTTTTTTTTAAAGCACCTGCTTTTTGGAACACCGTTTGCAAAACATTATTTGAATTTTTAACTGTTTGAAATGATAATGCCATAAAACTATATTAAGTAATTTTCCTAAATAATAACTTGCACTGATAGCAATATGGGACACCATCAACTTGAAGCTCGACCTAAGATCTTGTCTGGATTCAGTTACTTCACGGTGACCATTTGATACTCAAGTCATGTGTCTGTTTAACCACATTCAGAAATGTCCAGTCTGTGGTATGCTGACCTTCCTGGTCCCTTTCCTAGCACTAGAAAGGGAATTAGCACAAGCTTGCCCTTTATGGCTGAACTTTCTGGGTTTCTCATTACTTTTATTTAAACCAGATATTAAAGGCAAAAACTCTACTAGAGATGCACTTGGCTAGTGAGATAATTAGGAAACACCGTCTCCATAATTACCGTATCGCTGTCTCTGGAGGGACATGAAAGCTTGTCCTGTCCCTTTAACAGGAGAAGTTGCTAATCCCCTTAACATTTTTTACCCCTTTAGACTGGTAATATTTCACAAAATTTTTGCTTTGTAAAATATTCCTAAAGGGAGGCTTAAGCAATAATGCACAGATTATGGAAATGATGCCCATTAAGTAGAGGGCGAGATTCTGGAAAGCCACAGAGCTGCTTCAAAACGTGTAACCTCCATTAGAGGCTTCATTTGAATGTTAATTCATGGAGCAGTAAATGTTTATTATTTTATGTTTTATTGAAACATAAATTAAAGAACTGTAATTATGTGTATGGCAAACAGTAAAGCAATGTACATTTGTCACGCAATGAGTAAGACAAGGAAAAATGCTACCACTGTTTCATCTACATCCAAATCCTTTATTGTAGACCCAACAGAAAGACACCCAGAGGGAATAACTCTGTAGATTAATGTTCTGATGTGGCGTGTAAATAAAAAATATATATGCTAGATATTCTTCCTAGTGAAGAATGCATCCTGGAATTCATTTGTGAAGGTCAGAAGCTATCCAAAGAAAGGGTGGGTTTCTTCTTCTCTCCCAAGAGAGAATCACGGTGACTCTTATTAAAGTTCACGCCGAACAAAGAATCCCTCCCATTGGCAGTCGGCTGGATACTGATCGTTTTCAGGATAAGCTATTGGCTCCAGACACTCAAGCATACATGAGAAGTTTTTAAAAAGGACGTACGTGAAGCTAGAAAGATAAGACCTTCAAACTTACATTTTGATAAACCGATACTTTTCAGTGGGGAAGAAAGGCATGTGCCATGCAGTCAGAATGGCTCCAGCGAGACCACATTCTTGCATGTGCAGGAACTTCTAAGCAGAGGGAAAAGACAAGACTGTTGAAGAAGATCTATGTGTATGAGGTTACTTTTGTCTTTTTGTTTTTTTTTTTTTTAAGCAAGCTAACAAAGTAAGATCACAGTCATCTCCCCACCCACCATCTATCCATCCATTCATTTGTCCTTCCATCTATTCATCTACGTATCCATCCTTCCAACAATTACACGATGTGTTCTCTAAGCTAGGAATCTGGGAGGAGGGGGAAAGAAATAATCAGGAAGAAAATATGGTAAGGACTAAGCTAGAGTTCTAGAGAAATGAAAGAGAGAGAACTGTAATTCTTGATATTTTGTGATAAAAGCAGTCATTGAGATACATACAAAGAATCAGAGGAACCCTGGAGAGTCTGAAGGCCACACAGAAGAGGTGACATCTGAACTGGCTCTTAAAAACTGAGAGGAAGTTGGAGAGGAGGAGGGAAAGGAACTCCACACGGAGGGAGTTCCTTTTTAATTTTTTCTACCAAGAATATATAAACACAACAGCTACAATGGTAGCTCATAAAATACAAGGGTGACAAATCCTGAAACGTTCTTGTATCTCTTGAAAGTTGTTTTACTGGAAGTAGCACTAAGGCGCTTTCCCTGCAAGGCAGCAAACAGAACCAGTTTCACAAAGAACCTCTGACCTCCTGCTCCTGCCTGTGTGGCTCGACAGGAAGACCTACCCTGGAAGGGTCTGCCTGGGCTTCCACTTCCCTTGTTGCAGGAGCATAACCTAATGCTGTAGGAATGACCATATTTGAGGATTATCATGGTTTTGCAGATCTTGCTTGAGTTGGTCAGCTTTTTTAAGGGCAATGATTACAAATTCTCCTGTCTTCTTGCTGAACAGTTTTAAGAACTTGAAGCTGTTATGGTCACTTTGAAAATCAATTATGAGCCAGAAGATGATAGTATAGAATATTTTACAAGATCTCTCTCAAATTTGTGAGACATCTGTTCTCTCATGGGACTCTCTTGCACAAGCGCTCAGTATCCTGAGGGTGAGTAGTATGCGGGGCAGAGGGATGATACCTCCCGCTGGGCTGTGTTTCACTACACCTCAGGTGCCAGTAGGAAGTGTCGCACCTGGGCTTTGGCCTTGAGAAAACCTACTCACTCCACCTCCCAAGGCCTGCATTTCTTTATCTCTCCATCTTTCAAGTGGAGAGAAAACCAGTATCCTAACACATAAAATTATTGTGTGGGTTATACGAAACAAGTAGATAAAGTGCTTAGACCAATGCTGGCATATTCCAAATGCTCAGTAGATCTTATTATCACTATGTTACACAACAGTAGTTTTGAAAATATGTTTGACAACCCGCTTCTGCTATAAACCAGAAGGTTCGGTTCTGCAGCGAGCCTTGCTAAATAGATTTCACCCCAGACCATCACCCACCCCAAAGCTCATGTTTTCTTCCTGGCTGGATTCTTCCTCACTTGGTTTGGGGAGGCCTCAGCTTCTGCTGCAAAGTTTAGGGTCAGTGTGAAAACACTACCAGCTACTAAGTTCCAAAATAAGTGTCACTGGAAGTGCTTCTGCTCCAGGGCCTTGAGGACACCTTGACATGTTCGACTCAGGAATAAAATTAGTTGTCTGTCAAAAGGCACAGGCACAGTGATGGTTTCTGGCCCTTGTGTTAGCAAGTGCCTTCCTGTAGCATATTGCAGCTGGTGTGCCTTTCATGAAACAGAGGAAACACAATTTTCCAGGTGCTGCAATCGTCCCAGTCAAACTGAGAAACTTTAAAAAAAGGTAAAAGATAAAGAACCAATTCAGTTTCAAAAACATCTCCGACTTTGTTGAGACCCTGTGGAGTTTCGTGGCTTAACGGTTGTGTCTTTAAGCCGTACAGCACACCGGTGGTGTTCCAGCTGTGAGTTGTAATAATATATCATGAGAAGGATGGTGCTCCAATGATGTAGGAGTGCAGTGCATCATCTGAGCATCGCAGCTTTCATGATGTATGGCTCCAAACCACAATGAGAGTTTAAAGGAGCTTTTAGTGACCAAGCAGCTTTAAATTTCAAATTTTTAAAAAATTAAGGTCTTTTCAAGTCAAATACAAGCAACCTGATGGAATCTGATGCTGTATAGAGTGTCACTGAACTCTGAAAGCGTGGGTATGTGTCTTTTCCTTTCGGCTTTAAGTTCACAAGGTGGAAGTAATTGGCAGGCTCTTCTTCAATTCCCCCTCCAAAAGAAGAGAAGCCCAGAGAACTGAACAAACGTGAGCTAGTGTCAGTGCATCCATTTTGCCAATCAGTTTCCCCCATCTTCCACACTGCACACATGAGTAGCTCGTCTCCACTGCAAAGTACTGGATCACGAGGTGCTGTAATAGGTAGTGGGTAAACCCAGGAGAGATTTGTTTTCTTTGTTTTAAGGTGTTCTCCCACTAAAAGTTAGAACAAGAAGAACAGATAAAAAGTAGATTAACTTCCTTACCCATTGCTCGCAAATTCAAAACAGGACATAGGGGAAGAAAACTCACCTTTTCTATCATTTGTCTTGGTAAAGTAAAGGAAGCACTGATTGCAAATGAGAAGAAAAATAAAAGATGAATAGCATATAGGCCACTCACCCTGAGAAGGAAATGGGAGCTACTGTCATAGTTCCATCACCTCTCCTGTTTTAACGATATGTTTATAAGACGGCCACGTTGCTTGTGAGAATGTACCCACTTCGTTTAAAAACCACTCGCTTTTGGGGGCAAGGAAATCACTACCAATAAGAAAGTAGGTGCTGGGAGAACTGCTCCTCCTCTATTTTTTTAATTTATTTTTTTAACCCTACTACAGTAAACAGAACAAAATGAGAAATCTCCCTACTGTTTGTGTAGTAGACTCAAACGAGAACATCAAGAGACAATTACATTTCAAGTGGCTTCTTCCATTTTCCTTTAGTGAGTGAATTAAAGGGAAGAATGGTGGTAGAGTTACTGCCATGTGGAGAGAAACGTCTGGGCATGAGGCATTAACACAGTCTCCCTTCCCCTTATCTTGCCTCTAGTTTTTCACTTCTTTGGCTTCCTCCAGTAGATTGTAACTCTCCAATTACTGTAGATTTTTGGTGTCTGCCTCCTACCTCTCCCTGACTTCTGAAGGGCAGAACATCCTCTTTTCATCAAATAGAACCATTTACTGTCTCAAAAAGAAGTCCCGGACTTCTTTTGTACTAGAGGCTTAAGTATATAATCTAGGTAATGTAAGCGTTCAGAACAGGCCTCCCCAAGATGTGCGCTTTGGCACGTGGATTCTGTTGAGCTAAAGGCAATGGAGACCCTGTGGGCTCAAGAGAAACTACTTACCCTCCCTTAACTACCTAGAAGAATTTCAACTGGGGATTTTTCCCAGAAAAAGAGTTATTACCAAAGATAAATTTTATCTAAATTTCCCCGTCTATATGGCAGGGCAGACATCTAATTACCAAACTTTGCTCTTCTCCTCACCATCCTGTGAATGACCCTCCTGTCCTTGGAAGCCCCAGTCCCCTATCCCATTCCTTAGCTCAGGACAGCGTATGTACCTCATTTTAGTTTTCTGTCTCTGTACCTCTCATATATATTCGGTTCCCATACGTACAATATTAAATTTGATTTTCTCCTGTTAATCTGTCTTATGTCAGTTTAATTCTTAGAGCAGCCAGAAGAACCTAGAAGAGTAGAGGAAAGTTTTCTTCCTCCCTGTCAGTAACAACGATGTGGCAATAAACGCATCACCCACTACTCTGAGGCTGTCATTTGAACAATAGGAGTGATGCAGTCTTAGCATCTAAAGAGATGGGGGCTGTTTCATCTGTTATTTGAAGAATCCCCCAAATTTAGTCCACTTCTTTTCTATAGAGAAAACACGGACACACCATTTAGTCATTTCTTTCTCATAAGGTAAAAAAACTTTACTTACACCTTTATAGTACTTTCACATCATTCATCTACCCATTTTTAAGGCATTATCAATGATAAAACATTTGCTACCATGTACGTGAGAGCACTGTGTGCCACTAACTGTGCATAAGGCTCTGTATGCATCATCACATTCTCACCAAAACACTGAGACATAGGAGATGTTACGGTGTCCATTGCAGCAGATGAGGAAACGGAGGCTTACGGAGAGTAGGTAAATTGTCCAAGGTCACCAAACTGGTCAAAGTGGCAGATCTGGGATTCTAAGCCAGGTTGAGGGGATGTCAAATCCCAATTTAGTTAGGCTGTCATCCTTCCCAATTAAATAATTAATATCTGGGTGAGCGTATGCCCTGGTTTATTTGAAACGGTCTGGGTTTAGATGTTTATGTATCTTCGTCCACTTACAACAGGGTGACATCCCAGTAAACCCATCGTAAATTGAAGATATCATTAAGGTGAAAATACATTTAATATACGTAACCTATAGAACATCATAGCTTAGCAGCCTGCCTTAAACGTGCTGGGAACACTTACATTCACCTACAGTTGGGAAAAATCATCTTAACACAAAGCCTATTTTATACTAAAGTGTTGAATAGCTCATGGACCTTACTGAATACTATACTGAAAGTGCAAAACAGAACGGTTGTCTAGGTACAGACGGTTGTCAGTGTATTTGTTGTTTACCCTTGTGATCCAGTGGCTGACCGGGAGCTGTAGTGGCTGCCACCGCCCAGCATCACGAGAGAGTACGGACCCACATATCGCCATGAGCCTGGGAACAGATCAAAATTCAAAATTCAAAGTATGGTTTCTACTTATTACATTTGCACCATCGTAAAGTTAGAAAATTTTAAGTAGAACCATCGTAAGTCGGGGCCCATCTATAGTTATAAACAGGCCAGTGTAGTGATGAACAATGCCTCGTTTCACTCCCCAAATTCCCCTTTGGACAATAAATTATACGGCCCCTCACTAGTAATATGTTTCATGCTGGGATCTGATTTCTGCTGGTTTTAAGTATTCTCATCTGCCTGTAAGGGGGGAAAACAAAGAGGGGAGGGAGGGAGGGAGGGAGGGAGGCAGACTCTCATGAAGTTGTTTTGAAGGAATGGCCTTCTAACTCCATTCCTCTGCTTATTGGCCATTTACACATCTTCTTGGGAGAAATGCCTATTCAACCCCTGCCCATTTTCTTAGTTGTTTTTTTTGTCTTTTTATTACTGAGTTATAGTAGTTCTTTATATGTCTTAGATACAAGTCCCTTATCAGATGGATGATTTGCAAAATAATTTTTCTCCCATTCCGCGGGTTACCTTTTCACTTTCTTGACTGTATCCTTTGAAGCACAAAGTTTAAATTTTGGCTATGTTCACCTTCTTCCACTTTTAAGGACCCTTGTGATTACATTGGGTGCAGGTGGATAATTCAGGGTCATTCATACTCTCCCTGTTTTAAGGTCAGCTGGTAACAAGGCTAATCCTTCTGCAACTGTAATTTTTCGTTGCCATACAACCTAACATTCACCAGCCCTGGGATTAGGAGATGGACGTACTGGAGGGTCCACTGTCTGCCTCCCAAAGCAGTGTTTTTGTTTTCCTTCAGAATCAGACTTGCCTTCTGTGATTACTCATTAATCTGAGGGAGAGGGATTCATACTGGGGCAACTGATGGAGGTTGCTGGACCCTAGTTATGGAGCAGGGTAGCTCTCTATCTCTAGTCTTCCCTGCCCTTTCCCCGCCATGATTTTATCCTTTATAGACAAATCAGAATATGTTCTGATAACGACAAAACACATCAGTGTGACTATACTGACCATCCTCAGGTGAGTATGGGGTAAAGTAGATGTGTTCAAAAGGATGGAAGGAGACACACAGATCGTGCAAAAGAGGCGGGACCTATAAAAGTGCTGTTAAGGTATTAACACTGAGAGAGACCCTACATTTGGAGAAAGAGATAACGGAAAGGGCTTTAAAAGCTAAAATTTACTCAAGCAGATGAGCCAGGAAAGGGTGGATCTACTGCTTGGTGCAAACTACATACAATTAATAGATTAGGGGGGAAAAAAGACTTGACATTGAACAGCTTGGTTAATCTATATTTATATCTGGCATGACTTTGAACTAGGAAGACGTAAGGTGGAAATGGGACTTAGGAGATAACATCCTTGCTTTAAGTGAATTGAGACCTCTGGGCAAAGGCAGGTTCCATCCCCTGAGGGGTGCAAGTCCGAAAGCACTTGCAGATGTGATCAAAGACATTACTGAGAAATCATGGAGCTGGCAGAGGCATCAAGAGGCCATGGCGAAGAGGTGACCTTATATTTGGAATCTGGAGAGGCAGGGTGGCCTCCTGAGAGATGGTGTCACTTGGTGGTGAAGAGCAAATGCTCCAGTGTCTGATGGCAGAGTCAGGTTCAGATTTCGCCTGCTGGTCACGCCTTCAGGAGCTTGGCCACGTTGTTTAACCTCTTTGGTCTATTTTGTCTCTTGGAAATGGTGATGTATTTATTAACAACCTCTAGGCAGTATTGTAAGGGTTAATTGAAATAATGATGTAAATCAACCCAGGGACTGGTATGTAGTGATCTTTCATTAAGTATTAACAACAATGACTACTACTAAGGGTAATAATAATAATTGTAGAAACTAGTAGACTCAGGAAACTTAAGCCCGTATTTCCTCACAAGTGATTTTCTCCCTCCTCTGCAACTACTGCCATGGATTTCTTTGTGAAACTTCTTTTCCTTGGAAAAGTTATCTGTGCTTATTTATCTCCTTTTCTTCACCTTCTACTCTCTCTTAAATCCTCTCCAGGAAAAAAAAAAATCCGCTTCAGTTTTCTTTTTTAATATCAGTTTTATGGAAACATAATTCACATACCATAAAATTCACTCTCTTTAAAGTATACAGTTTCATGTTTTTCTAGTATATTCACAAAGTTGGGCAACCATCATGACTATGTAATTTTAGAATAAATTCATCATCCCCAAAAGAAATGTCATGTCCATTAGCAACCACTCCCCATTCCCCTTGGCCACTGCTAATTTACTTTCTATCTCTATGAATTGGCCCATACTGGGCATTTCATATAAACAGAATGATATATCTGGCCTTCTGTGTCTGGCTTCTTTCACTTAGCATAACTCACTTAGCATAATTCTTTCACTTAACAGTACTTCATTCCTTTTTATGGCCAAATCATATTCCATTGTCTGGCTATACCACATGTTTCTTATACATTCGCTACTTGATGGGCATGTGGGTTGTTTTCCCTGTTTGGCTATTATGTATAATACTGCTATAAATATTCATATACAAGTTTTTGTGTGGACCTGTTTTCAGATCTTTTGGGTACGTACTTAGGAGTAGAATCCTGAATCATATGGTAACTCTACGTTTAACTTTTTGAGGAAGTGCAGAACTATTTTCCAAAACAGTGGCATCATTTTACATTTTCACCAACAGCCTGTGAATGTTCTAATTCTCCACAGTCTCATCCACACTTGTTATTTTCTTTTTTTAATATTGCCATTCTATTGACTGCTAAGTGACATCTCAATGTGGTCTTCATTTTCATTTTACGAATGAATGATGATGTTGAGCATCTTGTCATGTGCTTTTTAGTTAAGTTTTATTCTCCCAGTTTCATGGAAGCTAACGCAAGCTTTCAACAGTGCTGACTGTTGATGATACACTCCTTGGAATTCCTTCTTCCATCAGTTTGAGAGCTTACCCTCTCTTGATTTGCCTCCTTCTTTGCTGTATCCTTCATCTGAGTCCTACTTCTTCTCTTCCCAAAATTCAAATGTTGAAGTGTCCCAGTTCTGAATTTTTAGCTCTGCCCACTAGGTTTTTTTTGCAGGACACTTATATCCACCTGAAACTAAATTGTGTATTTATTTTCTTGCTTATTTTCTGTATCACCCTTTGCATTGTAGCTCTATGGAGGCAGGGACTTTGTCTTATTCGTTACTATATCCCCGGTTTCTAGACTAGAACTTGGTTCTAAATATTTTTGCATGAATAATTATAAATGTTAGAAAAATGTAAACAGATGTTATATGAATCAAGAGTGGCGCTCTCCATAATTAAATAAGTTTCTGGATTGCTAATTAAACACATTTAACGATGTGTCTTTTGAGTGGGTCTTCTCTGACACTATGCTAGTGAGCATTGTGGAATTTTAGTTGACCATGAAAACTTTTTCGGTATGCAGTGCATCATGGATTTTTAAAAATACTCTTCCCGGGCTTCCCTGGTGGAGCAGTGGTTGAGAGTCCGCCTGCCGATGCAGGGGATACGGGTTCGTGCCCCGGTCCGGGAAGATCCCACGTGCCGCGGAGCGGCTGGGCCCGTGAGCCACGGCCACTGAGCCTGCGCGTCCGGAGCCTGTGCTCCGCAACGGGAGAGGCCACAGCAGTGAGAGGCCCGCGTACTGCAAAAGAAGAAGGAAAAAAAAAAAATGCTCTTCCCACTCAAGCAGCTATACTGTAAAATTTAATCAGAGGTTTTGATAGCGCTTAGAAAAGTCAATTGTGATCACCAAAGTTCAATATGAAGAACGAATTATGTCGAATTATCTCCGTATGTGCTGTTCATGGGGGTTTTATCAGAATGCCATTCTATTGGAAGGCCATGACAATGGTATTCCTTCACAACAGCGAGGTTTTGAGCAGGCTTTATGGTGATTTCCCTTTTCTGAGAAGTTGAGTGCTTTGTCAGGATCTTGTGATCAGTCTGTCACTTAAGAATTTAAGTCAAGCTCTCAGGCTGTGTTGAGAGCTATGCCCTTGGGGAAAATCACCTATACAGTGAGCTGTTTGCTGTCATCAGTGTCACAGTGAATTTAAAGTGGTTACCAATGATCAAGGGTGGCAATTCCAGGACTGGGTGGTAACAGAGCCTATAGAAATAGCCCTGAACACTAACCCAGGAGAGCAAGGTAAAGAAAAAGAGGTGTGGGATGGGCCTGGACCCAGGAGGTTTCCCTAATGTAAGTTCACAGCCACCTGTATGTCATTAGTGGACAAGAACAGACATATTCGTAAGGACAAGGCACAGAGGGTGACCAGAGAACGGCAAGTCGAGGAAGCATTCAGTAATAGCTCTCCCATAATGTAACAGGGCAGGCAAAACAGTGAGTGACCTTGGTGCTTACATTAGCACATTTTCAGGAGAGGAGGTCAGGAACCAGATGGATCCTGTGAACCATGGTTGCGGTTGTCTAAGTCTGGCCCTGGACCAGCAACATTGATATCACTGGGAGTTTGTAAGAAATGTGAATTCTAGGGGCCTGGCGATCTGTGCTCCACCAAGCCCCGGGTGCCTGCTCAGATTTGAGGACCACTAGTCAAAGCAACAGAAATAAGCTTTAGCAACAGAGTAACTTTAACCATGTCCCATTCAAGGAGCTTCTTAAGTATCTTCCCTGCTGGTGTGGGAACCAAGCCCTGAATGTGATCTCTCTCTGCTGATTAAAAAATAAATAAATAAACATAAATAAAAAGTAAGAGTAATACTGCTGCAGTTTTATGTATTAAGTATTCAGTATGTACTAAGCAGCACGCTAGGGACGTGGTTAGCAGATTTGATCCTCTTAACAGCTCTGTGAGGTCGAAACGGTTGCAACCCCCCTTGTGGATGAGGAAACTGAGATACAGGCCTGTGAGGCAAGAGCAAAGAGCTAGTAAGTGGCAGGCCCAGGATTTGCATTAGGCAGTTTGGCTGGAGAACACTGGTCTGGAATACCTGATTATTGAAAGGTCCAAGGGAGATGGTGGGTGGGTGGACGGATGGATGGATGGATAGATATAAGGAAGAAAGGAAGGAAAGGAGGGAGGGAGGAAGGGAAGAAAGAAGGAGGAAAAGAGGGAAGAAAGAGGGGGAAAGGGTAGCTGCAGGTTTGGGAAGTAAAGATTGAGTACGCCTTCTTTTAAGGGTGGGCTATTTCCATGTACTGTGACAGTCTTGCCGTCTTGCTATTAAGTCAACTAGCCCACGTGCATCAGTCACTTTCAGCCTGGGCTTATCCCGCACTGCTTCCTTCTAAGAATTTGTTTCCATGGGTAGTGTGTGATGTATTTTTCCCTGTTTGTTTTTTCTCCTTGTCTCCCGCTGCTCACATAGTCTGTGACTTAGGCATGCACTCGTCCCAGTTGCTGAGGGATCCATGACTGGCTTCATCATTAACTGGAGAATATTCTGGGAAGAACATGTCACTCTTTGGGGACCATGTGCTCAGGGGCTGCTGTGAAGCTCCTCTCTGCTTTATTCACCTTGGAACGCCTTGTTCCCTGCCTCTGCCTTAATAGCATATCATTTTCCCCTCCTCACGCAGCAAAGCCACGGGGACACTTATCTCACATTCTCCCGAGGCCCTTTGGAGGCTTGGAGACTTGCAGCCTGATCACTGTAATCAAGAAGGGGTGGGTGTGATCGGAGACTAGGTTTGATTCTTTGTCTGCCTGTCCACATTTAGGCTTTTCCTTTTCACATTCCTCCCCCTGGTTTGTGAACATAGCTCAAGGGCAGGAGTGAGGTTTAACTTGGGCTGAGGTACAATAGAGGCTCCTTGGAAATAAAACTTTTAAATGGCAGTTTCGCCTTGAAGGGTATTGAATTAGATATGCTGTGTGCCTTGACTCATGATCTCTGCATAATAGCATTGCTATGTATATTACCTGGGCACTTTAGAAGACTAGAGAAACGGACTGTTTAAAAGATTAACTTCACAGAATCGGCGTTATGTGCTGACAAAGAATGTGGCGGTAAGAGCCAGATGGGCTGGCTTCCTGTGCTGACTCTACCACTTCCTCTGGGGCTTTGACCTCTCTGAGCATAGATTTCCTCATCTGTAAAATGGAGATCATAGTAGAACTTGCCTCAGGGGATTATTCAGACCATTAAACGAGCTAAAAGCTTTCTTATCATAGTAACTCAACACTTAATAAGTGAGAACTATCGATGTTACTATTATATGATTATTATTTGAAGCCCCTGTTCTGTAACTTGCTCCATACTCCTTTCTACTTTCGCTCCTCTGCTTCTTTACTTATGCCTTTCCCTGTTAGCCAATCCTTCTTTCTTGTCAGTTTCAGAGTTCCTATGGTAACCTTTTAAGACATGCTGTCATTTCAAAGCACTGGCTAAATACAACCAAGATTGACAACTATGGGTAATTCCACAGAGCCCCTAAAACACTGGCACTCACACTCTCATATATGCCACCACACTGTCCTCTCTTGTTTTTTTTTTTCTTTTTGGTGCGCGGGCCTCTCACTGTTGGGGCCTCTCCCGCTGCGGAGCACAGGCCCCGGACGCGCAGGCTCAGCGGCCCTGGCTCACGGGCCCAGCCGCTCCACGGTACGTGGGATCTTCCCGGACCGGGGCATGAACCCGAGTCCCATGCATCGGCAGGCGGACCCCCAACCACTGTGCCACCAGGGAAGCCCCCTCTCTTGTTTTGAGCCTCTATTCTCTGCAGATTTCAGATATAGTTACTGAAGGTGACCATCATCTTCCTCTGAAAAATAATCCAGCAGGAGCCAATATGGAGTAACTGGACTTCATGGAAGCGTCATTATCAAGTCTAGAAATATATGGGGAGATAATCCCATTTTATTCTTTCTTCCTTGTACTTTTTCAGCATGTTCACATCCACGTTCTCCCAAGGAAGGCTGGAGACTTTCGCAGGAATGACAGCATCTACGATGAGGTAGGTCTGCTCTCTCTGATCTTATTGTTTGATTATCGGGGCTGGAAGTGTGAGGAAATCAACCTAATGAACCAGGAACCCTGCGTATATGGTCTTAAATGGGATTCTACCCAATAAGACTTGGGAAGTGGCAGTAGAGGCCAAGGAGCCAAGAATGGCCATTGCAGAAACTGAAGACAAATGAATTATAATGATTTTCTTTTTCAAATGTAATGTGGCAGAAACCAAGTGTCTTTGTGATTTCCGTCCTGTCATTTACCAAGGCACTAAACATTTTCATGGAGACACAGCCCAGAGGTTCTGTAGGAGATAATCTAGAGTGCCACCAGTGGAAATCAAGCAGATTGGTATATGTTTTTTTCTTTTTTTAGTTGAATACTACATTTAATTTTAAAACCACTTTGGAACTCGGCTTGCCTCTCCTAACAGCATTTATTCAGAGTGGAACTTTGAGTTATGGTCAGCAGAAACTAGGTTGGTTTGAAGGATGAGTGTAACCCCTGTGTCATAAGCATTTAGCAGTTAACTTATTACTTCCATTCAAAGATATAAGTGTGAAACCACTATAAAGATGAGCAGCAAGAAGCAGGTGATCTGCTGCTAGGACCTTCAGATGTCTGCATGAAAACCTTCAGATGTCTGTCTATGCTGTGTGGAGCATAGACCCTTTCATGGATATGCTGGTGTAACATATCAGAAGAAAATTTTAGTTTAAATATTTATTTCAGCAAGGAGAGGGCACCTGTGTTCCCCATGTGTAAGAGCTGATCTGATAGCAGTGGGGCTCTGGAGTGCTTGGTTGGAGAGGTGAAAACACTGTTTTCTTAGGCTGAACTGTCCCCTTGAAATCTTGTTTATATTCCAAATGTGCTTGTGACAGAAGCTGCAGGGCTACATTTCAGCCCAGTTTGAGACATGATGTCCAAGGCTGAGGTTGGTGTGTGGCCTTTCTCTCCTCCACACTCTTTTGCTCTCTCGTGTGCATTCTCCCAGTGTCTCCAGCCTCGCAGGTGAAGCAACACATGTCCCTGTCTCCTACCCATTAGGAGAAGCTTCTCAGGAGAAGTAATTGCTAAAAGAGTTTTCTTTTTCCCCATTAATTGCTGAGTCGTAAGTCCCCACTAAGGGAGATTGTGGTACGAGACTTGAAGACGTTGAACTTCAGAGACAGGCAGAATTAGGTTCAAATCCCAGTGCCGCCTACTGGGATTGTGTGATGTTGGAAAAGTCATGTAAACCCTGTGTTTTAATCCCCTTTTCTTTAAAATGTAGATAATATATAATACATACACTTCAAAAGGTGGTTGCATGTAATGTGTGACATACTGGACATGAAACGCTTATCACAGGGATGGGTACATACTTTATTTATTAAAGTATGTACCAGTGTGGTACGTGCTGGTAAAGTATGTACCAGCATTTATTAATAATTAACTGTTTCTGTTCTTATTACCGTTACTAGTTTTGTTTTTAAGAAACCAGCAACGGTGAGTAAATGGAAAACCTGGATTTGAAGCCAGGTCGTTGGATGCCCCCATCCAGCGCTCTTTTCAAGGGTCAGATTTCCAATTTTCCCTCTGTCTTCAACTGCTCACTCTGAGATTCATCTTACTCTTTGTGCAAAAATACGTCTCCAGTTTGAACGCATAATAAGATAACGCCTAGGAAGCAGCACGAGAAACATGAGGCATTGCACAGGCGTTATTGGTACAAGATGTAATGGACATTAGACTGAGTGACCTTAACCAGAAATGATGGAGTAATGAGGGGCAGCATTCTTTATACTGATGGGAGTACTCACCCCCGATTATGCATCTCTCCATGAAATACAACAAACATACTGCCTGGGAGGGTGGGCAGTGGGAGCAGGGACAGCAGGAGACTGAACTCCGTAGAATGGAATTGTATTCCTACTGCTGCAGAAATAGAAAATGATGCCTGGAGAAGCTCTAGATGATAAATTGGCTAGGAATGCTGTATTCTCCCTGGGCACTGTTTTAAGAGGGATGGTGACAAATCGGAGAAGGTTCACAGAAAGGTGATTAGGATGACAGAGCCTGGAAGCTGTTACCTTGGGGAGTCGTTGAAGGTGAGGATGTGTTGTCGGAAGAAGGGAAGGCTTGTAGAGGGAAGGCTGTGACCGTGTCACTCTTTCTAAGTATCTGAAGGGCTGGCAGGTAGAAAAGGTATTAAAGCTGTTCTATGTGGCTCCAGAGAGCAGATCTGGAACCGTTAGGCATCAAGGAGTCAGGTATCAGTTCCACATAACAACAGGTCAAATTTATAGAAATTTCTGAATACTTAGAGTGCCTCGTGAGGGAGGGGGCTTCCCATCCCTGGACCTGTGCAAGCACAGAATGAATGACCATGATTCTTCAGGAGGACTTGTCCATCCAGTTCTTGGATGGGCCACATGGCTCTGTGATTCCTGTCTTTACATATCTGACCATTTGATGGTTACCTCCATTTTTAAGTTACAAAAGTTCTGTAACAAATAGTGTAGGGTTTTTGTTGTTGTTGTTAGTGTTACAGCATTCGGGTTACTGCCTAATAAAATATATCCTTTCCTGTTCAGTTCATGGAAATATAAGATATAACTCTTCCTTGACTTACATGAGCTCACTCTAATGAGTTTTCTCATTCCCAGCCTCTTTCCTGCTTTTCCCCCAGCTCGGCGTTGCCTATTGATGTTCCGTGGGCTTTGTTTGCCTCCTCATATGTGTTTTATTTTGCTTGTGAAGAATTTTTTAATGGCATGCTTTATTTTGCCTGCAACATATTTTTTTAATGAGTCTGGATGCTATTAGGCGTGTCACTCATTCTCGAGGTCACTACCACTCCCTGTCTCTTACCCGGCTTGCCTCACTTGTTTATGATACCAGCCTGGCCTTTGAAGGCGTTTCATGGGTTACTCCTCTTCTCTCTACCACTCAAATATTACTAGTCCCCAGTATCCTCCGTCCAGTCTGTATGCCACTCATCTGTAACATCCATTTCACCTCCTTACTTCCTCATTTACAATGCTGTGGTCCTGGGTGAGTTCTTTGACCGCAGTAGTGGGTCCGCCCACCTTCCCAGCTCCTCTCAGCCTCATTCCTTCTCACCACTTGCTTTTGTCAAATTCTCTTTCCCACCGCAGGGACTTTGCACATGTTGTTTTCTTTGACTGTACCTTCTTCCATCTTCTCTTCCCCTTCATATCTTCTTCCAAATCTCAGTCCAAATATTACCTCCTCAAAGAGTCCTTTTTACTGATCCTCCCCACCTCATCTAAGACAGCTAATCCCCTATCCCCCTCCAGGAGAAGGCTATCGTATTTCCATGTTTATTTCCTTCATAACATTTACCACACTTGAAATAACTTATTAGTGTATTATTCAGTGCCTGCATCCCCAACTACACTGTAAAGCCATGAGAACAGGGACCTAATCTGGTGTAGAACAGGTAAATAAATAGTTGTTCAGTGAATGGATACCTGAAAGAACAGGGTGTTGAAATAGAGGAACTTGAAATTCCCTACTAGTCCTTACATAATTTAAAAGGAGCGAATATCTTGCTTTTCAGAAGGTCAATTTATTAACTCATAGCTACACTGGATGAGATTCTGACATGGTGATATCAGCCATCTGAGGTTATTTTAATGGAGCATTGATGGAATGAAGTCTGTTGGTCAGAAATCAGTGTACAGATGGCTGCAAATTGTGGCACATCAGAAGGGCTTGGTGAAGTAATTATAAACATTGTCTGACTGCTAAGCAAGTCTGGTAGGCATATGTCAAAGCTGATAAGAAACTTGCCTCCCCTGAAACCCAAACTTGCGTGTCTGTAACAAATACAGATGTGGGATTTGCTGAAAACAGGCACAAGAGTTTCCCTTCCTTTCTTTCCAACTTTGATTATCACTTTTGAGTTCACCTTCATCTGCTCTTCCTCCAGCTCTCTGTCCTGAATGTGTCTTTATGCATTTTGTTGGATAATTTATCTTCCTCATTTCAGAGTATTAGTCTCTCTTCTCTCCCTCAAAACCAAGTTCAAACTCCATCCTTTCCAAGACAGAATCTCTTGTAAAGCCCTTTCTTTACGGTTCTCCATGCAGATCTCATTTATATGGTGCTCCTAAACCCTTTCTATATCTGTGTTATTTAAATTTCCATGAATTACATGAGGCCTTGTCTGAACTCAGTGGACCCTTCATTATCTTGACAAGTTGATGAAGATTATGATAATAACATAAGTGGGTCCTTAGATAAGAAGCATGTACAGCTAATGCGGGGGATGGAAACACCCCTTGCCTAATGTCGTGGTATATCATCTCATTAACACAGTAAGGCTTGCCCTAGCTGTGTCCCAAGTAAGCAACTCTCATAACTGTATTGGACAATTCATTGAATGTTTATGGGTGACATTGAATGGTTGTGACTGTGCACTGTATATAAAACCCATTACGGACGAAGAAAGTGACTATTATTCAGGCCAGTGGGACTAGCAATCAGCAATTGGAAAAACTCAACCATGAATTTCATAGACAGAGCAACTGTGGGTTCAAGCATATCATGGGAAACAATTGCTTGGCTAAATAGAATGCGTGGACAAAATCAGTTCTCTAAAATGCAGGTCATTTGGCCCTGAGGGCTGGAGAAAACGATTATATTGCTGATAATATTTATTGTTGAACTTGGATCTCTTTCACACACCATTTGACAATGGGCTCAAAGTCCATGGGTCCCCAGTTGACTCTCCAAAAGGGAAGGAATGTTTCACTGAGACAGTTAATTAGCTTTATTTCAATGATGCCCTCAGACTGAGGGATGCGTTTTACAGTGTTTGAGAATTTCGGATTGTAAACTTTGTTATCTCTTGTTAAGGATGCCTTTGGTTCTTCTTCAACTCGTGAGAACGTTTTTTTCTGTGTGTGGTACGTGGGCCTCTCACTGTTGTGGACTCTCCCGTTGCGGAGCACAGGCTCCGGACGCGTAGGCTCAGCAGCCATGGCCCACGGGCGCAGCCGCTCCACGGCATGTGGGATCTTCCCGGACCGGGGCACGAACCCGTGTCCCCTGCATCGGCAGGCGGACTCTCAACCACTGCGCCACCAGGGAAGCCCCGTGAGAACTTTTAACTCAAAGAAGCTGGATGTGATATAACCAGCAAATAAATATATAGTGTGATAATTTAATGATCTGTGACCTCAAATTCTCTCTGAGTGGATCTCCAGGTGCTCTTTTGGTACCTATTTTAATGATAAAAGAACTTGGTAGACATCTGATTTTCCCTTACTTATGTCAGATTATTACTCAGTTAAATCTCTATGTCCTTTGGAAAAGGGAAACAAAATTAGCAGAGTAGCCTTTATCTGGTTAAAAGTTATTCCCACCCATTTTTCCTAGTAGAGGTAAGAATTCAGGGAGGATGTAATTCAGATTAGTCATATTTGATGGCATCTACACATGTGGAATGTTGAGGAGCATGGAAAGCTATTATGGTGGTGATGGTGGGCTGGGGCCCTCCCGAGAATATCATGAAGTCAATGGACACTTAAGAGGAAATAAAGAATGAAAGAAGGCAGAAGAGTAGCTGCTGATGAGAGGACAGGTATCTACAGAATGGGCCTCAAGGCAAAGGATGCCACCTCTATGGTTTTTCCTGGAGTCAGCTTCCAGAGAACTGACACCCTGGGTGAAGTAATTATAAACATTGTCTGACTCCTGGGTGTTTTCTCACAGCTGCTCTTCTCTCTCATCTGAGTATGCTCAACTACATATTAGTGGGAAATAAGCAAGAAAAAATTAACTGCATATCAGTCTATCCATGGTACCAAGTAAAACCACTCCATCAAACTGTTCTGTGTGGTCCACCCTCATTATTTTCTAAATAAGGCATTGTTGTGTGCCTTCATCAGTGAATTGTCTCACCAAACAGACATATTCCAGCAGAAATCTATAAGATGCTTGCTAGTTAAGGTGGACAATACCTGCTCCAAGGAATCCTTGTTGCTGGGGTATCTTTCTGTCTTTCTGCCCGTTTCACACAATTCTGTTCTCAGACACTATTAATTGTGTCAAACCTCAGTTAATATCAAGACTTGAAGACTGTGCCATTTGTGTATTTTTTAAAGTCTTGGTTAGGTTTATAATCATGGTTCTTGGCATAGCTATCAATGAAGAGTTACTTAAGAAGAGTGTCCAGAATGTTTTGATAACTGTTTAGCCTATGACCCACTAAAGCAAACTATCAAGATTTTGTATAACAAATGTTTCCAGATCAATTTTACTTAGAGAATTGAGAGTGTGGGGAATAGGGATAGAAAAAAATTTACAGGAGGAATATGTTATGAGCAGAAATGGATAAATACAGCAAGAATAAAAAAGATATGGATGAAGCATTGACACATTTATATCAATAAATTTTAATAGCCTCAAAGAGAAAAGCCCCCAAACATTTGACTTGATCTCTCTCTTAAAGAAGAAAAGCTAAATAAGCAAGAATTAGGGGGGAAGTGAAGATAAAAATTAATACAATTTTAAAGCCCCAAAGCATTTGAAAATGCTTTTGCTTTTCAATTATCATCTGCCATTCATTAGACAAAGAAAGATAAACTCATTTCAAATAACCTTTATAAATATATCCTGTTACCCCTTAGCTTGGAGCAGGGCTCATTCTTTGAAACTATCATGTGTCGTATTCCAGCAGAGATGAACAATAGGCCTCTGAGTTGCCTGCTTCACAGAACGTACATAGAGCCCTGGAAACAGAGCCTGGCGCTTGGAGTCCCAGCTTGGGCGCCCACAATGTGGGTGTTCTTTTGTCACCGTCAGGTTACATCTATCTATGATCAACGTCCCCCGTCCGTACTTTGCACGTTGTGTTCTAAAGCAGCACTGCCCAATAGACGTAGAATGTGAGTTACATACATAATTAAAAATGTTTTAGTAGCCACATTAAAACGAGTGAAAAGAAATAGGTGAAATTAACTTTAATGATATAATTTTTAACTTAGTATAACCCAAATCTTATCATTTCAACATGTAACTAATATAAGCCATTATTAGTGAGATATTTATATCCTCTTTTTGTATAAGTTCTTGAAATCCCATGTGTATTTTACTTTTCCAGCAGATCTCAACTCAGACTAGCTACATGTGGTTAGTGTCTGCCAGATTGGGTGGTGCGGTTCTAGAATTTATTCAATCCAGTTAGCTTCATTAGTTTTCATAAAGTGTAATTTGATGTAAAACCTCTCAATTTTTTCACCCTGGCCCTCCAAATCCAAAGGACAATAATTTATTTTTCCAGGTCCTGAAAATCATAACATAGGAATTATGTCATTAAACAATTAGGTCAGGTTCCGTCATCCCTGGTCAAGACTTTGTTGAAGTCTTAAAGATGAAATGACCTCAAAGATGACCAGATAGATCCCTCTACACAGAGTTTACCTTTTTAAAAAAATCTTTTTGCTACTAATTTCACCAGGGATGCTCCTAAAATAATCCATGAATTTTGGAGGACAGATAAGCCACCATGTCAATCACTGTTTCTGAAGATTATAACTTTTCTATGGGTGGCCCAATCACGCATTACTCAGGTGGCTGAACTTTCTTGTTCCACTTTTGAAAAGAAACACATTAAATGTCCTTTTGACTCAGTATCGTCTAGGGGTTGAGTCTGGGGCTCTGACTCCAGACTTGGTGTTCGTTCTCAGCTCTGTGTTTTTGTACAAGTTGCCGAACTTTTTCTGTATCTCAGTTCCCTCATCTGTATGATGCGGACTGTGATGAGGCCGCTGTGATAATTAAGTGTTATTACTAAAACAATTCCAGGTGGACAGTTAATGCTCAGCAAATACTAGCTTTTATCATTTGTGTAATTATTAACGTTATCATCATCATCATCCTGAGGGTGTGTCAGAAGCGTTCTGAGGAGTTGGTGGGAGCGGGTGAGGAGTCTGACTGGCCAGAGACCACCTTCTCTGAAGACTCAGGAGATTTTCCAAATCCAAAGAACACATTAAGGGGAGATCATACGGGTTCAGTGTCATCGCTTGTGACTGTTATCATGCATGCCTGTGAGTGAGAAGCCTTCACAGACATAGCAGCTCAATAATTTGTGAGCACATTAAACTTCTGAGCTGCCCCAAGTATGCAACCCACACTATCCAGACATTCAAACACAATGAGGAAATCTCTTCCAGAAGAAGAAATTCTGACTTAGAATCTTATTCTAAGTCTTTGAAATTGCTTTAGCTTCATGGCAAGCAGTTCTTTTTAGAGATTTTTATGACCTCCTGATTTAGAGGAGCAAGTTGAGAGATGCCTGATTTTCTCTCTAATAAAAAAGAAATCTAGAAAAGGCTCCTATCCCTGTATAGCTCTAAATTCTATGCATTGGGTCAATACAGTCATTTATTACAAGTTCTTTCATGTTGAATTTGCTATTGAAATCTCAATGTCTTTCATGTTTTCCATATTTAAATGGGGAGAAAAAAATCTAATCGCATTAGGCTGACAGTAACAGACAACAGATTAACAACAATAAACAATTCTAGTTCTTAATCTTTGTTCCTAGGGAGAGGACTAATGAAAAATAGAATAAACTCATTACTGTTATTTAATGAGAGTCCACAATGGGCTGGACTCTATGCAGGGTGCTGTGCGTACATTACTTTATTCTTCATAAACCTTACTGGATAAGTATCATTAAGACCATTATCTTGAAGCTAAACCTCACAGAGGGTAAGTGTTTGCCTAACCTTTTAAGCAGCTTGTGGCAAAGCTTGTTTATACTAAAGTCTGTTTGACTACAAAGCCTTTGGTCTGAGGAAAATATTATCTTCCCTTTTATGGAAAACTCAAGGATAATGAGATAAGTGATTTTCTTAGAGACTCTGCCTTCCAGTGCTAAACTTTGAACAGTTTCCAGAGCTCTGTTCAACCTTAGAGACATTTACACACACACTACACACACACACACACACACACACACACTACACACACACACACACACACACACGCACACACACCCCCCCCTTACATCCTAGATTTCCACTAACCCTGGACACACGACTGCTAATCAAGTATGTAAGACTTAAAATGTAGGAAATTGGCATCTTCCAGAGTTAGATGTTTTCTCTGCTTTTAGGATCTAACCCCTCAGCCCCCAGCTGGGTACTTTATTATAACTCCTTTTTATAGTTTTGTGTGTGTGTATTTTTTTTTTTTTTTTTAATACAAGGAAGTCATCAACACACTCTAGCCAAGCTTCTACAACTCCCAAGGTCATCCTTTCTGAGCTGGTTTTGTGCACTGGAACCATTTAAATACTTTTGCATGTCTTGTAGTGTATTCATGTCATGATAGCACACTGAAATATTTAAAAGGAAATTGCTGTCTTTTTTTTTCTCCCCCCTCAAAAAGAAACAGTCCTTGCTTACAACTCTCAATGGACCATAAATATCTTCTAGGCCAGCTGCACCAGTACCTGTTGGAAATCCTTCTTACATTAGCAGTAACTAAGGAACTCATAGAATATACCCTTTGCACTGCAGTGAAGCCTTGTTCCAGCACATTCTTTTTCCTTTGAAAGAATTTTTGTTCTTAGAAAACTCTTCAGTTATTGAAGGGGAATTTGCACATTTGGGTCAAATCCATGTATGACCTTCCAGTTGGCTTCTCCAATAATCTTGGCCATGTCAGTTTGTTGCAGGAAGGGGGACCCCTTCTAGCGCCCGAGAGTGGGCTCTTCTCTAACATTCGGAAATGAATTGTCTGAGGAGATACATGTGCTGACAGAGCAAGGGACTTTATTGGTAAGGGGCTCTCGGATGGAGAGCAGCAGGGTAAGGGAACCCAGGAGAACTGTTCTGCTACATGGCTCACAGTCTCAGGTTTTATGGGAACGGGGTTAGTTTCCGGGTGTGTCTGGCCAATCATCTTGCTTGGACCATAGTCTGACTCAGGGTCCTTCCTGGTGGTGCACGCCTCTCTCAGCCAAGATGGATTCCAATGCGAAAGACTCTAGGAGATTGGTCATCTCCTAGATGACCTCTTTCGGCCTCCTCCCGCATTCTCCTTTTTGGAGGCAGCACCATGTTCCTTATCGGGACCTCCTGTTGTGAGACAACTCAGGCAAGCGGGCGTGGTCAAGGTGGGTGGTTTCGGTCCACAGTTCCCTAGCAAGTTGATGTGAAAACGAACGGAGGCTGAATATTTTTTAGCAACCTGAAATGACATGAAATAAGCAATCTGACTTGTCTTCTTAAACCATTTTCCATCCACATGGTGTGTCTGCCATTTACCTCCCTTCCTTGGGGCGCTAGAACAGTTTCTTCTTTCAGAACTCATCTCAAAATCAAGAGCATGGGGAGCTTGAAGGGGTTTCATCTATTGGTACTTTTTAAAAGAGGTTAGATGTCATCAGTTGGTTATACCATCCAGTGGAGTGGAAGAATGTGGTGTGATTATGACATTACATGCTGCTGAATTAATGCATCCAGTGAAATACAAGAGGGAGCAGGGAGTTATGTTTACCTCCAACAGATACTAAGCAAACTGAGGCGCGTGAAGACCTAGTAACTTTTCTGAGGTCACAGAAAGAGTAAGAAACAGACCTGGGATTCATATTCAGCTTTCTGTTTCCAGAGTCTGAGTTCTCTTTCACTCTGCTGCCTCTGTGAACTCCCAGAGGTGTCTACCTTTGTCCTTCCTACCTCCTCACACCCAATAAATCCCACTGTCTAATGGAGTAGGTTCTCAAGAGATATTCGTTCTGCTGAAGCCCCAGCGCTCTGAATTCAGAGCCCCGCTTTCCCATTCTTCAGCTCCATGGCTTTCCTTTATCAGTTGCACACCCCCTCCTTATTTTGGGTCCTGCCTTCCTTCCTGTCTAAACCTCCTCTCTACAATGATGTATGTCAATCATTGCTCACTAGAACTGAGGAAAAACAAAGCACAAGAAGAGCCTGTACCTTCATTCTAAGAACAGTAGTTCACATGGCTACATTTCCTGAGATGACAAAGTATTTTTCAAACTAGCAAAGCCTGATGGGAATAGAGTGGGATTTTAAAGCTGAAGTATCAGGCCTTAGTCTAGAGGTATAGTGAGACTTTGCTGGTAACTCTAGAGTCAAATCACAAAGGCTGGCTCTAGACCTTGTACCCATCTCTGGAGTCTACTTGAAATTAGTTTTCTAAATGGCCTGTGAGGGTCCCATCAGCTCTTTAAGATAGGCCAATCCAAGATGGAACAGTACACATGCACCTTCATATTTTGGAAATGTGTCAACACCCTACCAAGAGACTAATAGCTATTTCTATTTTCTCCCCTTCTGGGCTCAAAATGTTGTTGTCTGTATCATAGTCGTTGTCTGTATTATCTTAGAGCATGGGCCTATAAAACTTGAGTAACTTATCTATTTAATTAGAAAAGTCTTTACCTGGGAAATAATTTATATGACAAATAACAGAAGAGTATATTTTAATGGTATATATGCATATATATGAATGAGTGTTTTAAAATATTTTTAATGACATAAAAGATTGGAATATAATATTGAGGAAAAGAGTGGCATATAAACCAAGAACAGGACGGAAGCATGTGTACCTAGTAATTAAAAGGGATTGTGGCTGGATAATGGAATCATAGATCACTCATGTTTCTGTCTTCATACTCTTTGGCATTTCCCAAACTTTATATAATGAATGGACAATAATTCTGTAATGTAAAGAAAACATGGAGTCATTTTTTTAAAAGCAGATGTTTTATGTTCCTTTTTACTCACTGGCAGAGACCAGTGGTGAACAGAAAGACATTGACTTTAGTTTTGGAAAGGACCTTGTGGGAGATAGTCACGTTTGACCTACGAGTTAGTTTGAAATACCCAGAGAAATGGCCTTTTTGGGGCTTCCACTCTCTGACTTCTTAGGAAAAAATATTCTTCAGGATAACATTTTCCCTGACTTCCTGCTCTGCGAGGCAGGGGAAAGGATACCTTAAAAATAGGCCCTCATCAGCTGACTTGAAGATAGGAAGATCTTCCCAGATTATCCAGTGGGCCTAGTATAATCACAGGGTGCTTATATGTGGAAGACGGAAGGAAAAAAGTTGGTATCAAGAGTGATACAGCATTAGAAAGAATCTACTGGTTATTGTTGGCCTTGAAGATAGAAGTGGGCCATGAACCAAGGAATGCGGGCAGCCTCTAGAAGCTGAAAAAGGCAAGAAAACAGATTTTCCGCTGGAGTCTCCAGAAAGGAACACAGACCTGCTGACACCTGAATTTTAGCTGGTTGAGACTCGTTTCAGACTTCTGGCCTCCAGAACTATTAGATAATAAATTTGTGTTGTTTTAAGCCACCAAGTTTGTGGAAATGTGTTACAGCAGCAAATATAAAACTAACGTATCAGCAAACCTCAGGATTCAGCCTGGGCTTTGGGGGGAGAAAAGGGGCTGGATTGCATTGCCCTAGTGTGCTCGCTCTCTGTCTTTCTGGCTTTCTCTCTCTTAACTCTGTTCCTTCTCCCGTCTGAAACTCTTTTTTTTCAAGTCTGGGGACGGGCAGGTAGAGCTATTCTGCCTCCTTATTCCTGCCTGAATTATTTCTCTCTCACACTGGGGCAGTGCCCTCAGCACTTAGAAGACAAGTTGGTGAGGGCAGGAGACTCCTGCTACCCAGTAGAGACACTTCCAGTCAGCCAGGAGAGGGTCAAGAGGGAAAAGACACATCAGTGATCACTTTGAAATATTAACTTGCCTCATATGGATGAGAAATGAACAACAGTAACTATGGAGAGAGTAGGAACCCCTAAGTACCCCGGGCAGTGTGCTGTGATAGAGAGCCAGCCAAGTTCAGGGAAGGAAATGACCACCTTCCTTCCTTCCTGTAGAGGCTCATGTCCTGGCTCCATGGCTCATGAGACCCTGGTCAGTTCCCTTTGTCTGGGGCTCAGTTTTCCTATCCTCAAACTGAGAGGCATTCATCTCATCTAGGTCACCGCTAAGCATAATTTCAGCTCTGATACTTTGTGATTCCATGACACTAACAAGTTCAACTGAGAAAGAACCACTTGCCCTGAGGACTCCTTCCCTTTGATTTCTGCCTGGAGGTCACATTAGCATAGCAGAAAGGATATTGATACTGCAGTTGACTTTTAAAGTTCACTGAGAAGGGGAGACAAAATGAAAACACACCAGATGGAATGTGAGCTCCCTACTATTTCAAAACTTAGACATTTCCACTAAATGTTGGCACAAACTTAAAATTGAATGTCATCTTGAATGCTATTTACAGTTTTCAAAGTGACAACAATAGTCTTTTTCGAAAGGAGAGACTAAGTCTGATTCTAAAACTCTTGGAATTTTATTTTATGGTTAGAAATAATAGAATAATTAGTTGGTTATGAGAATAATAGGGAGGGGAAACCATTCAGGCAATGGAGACATAGCTGTGACCCCACCACTGAGCGACTGGGACTTCCAGGAACCAATCCGAAAAAGCACTGGCTCTCTCTCCATCTAATGCAGATTCACTAAATACACTTTCAATGTCTTTAATTTTTAGGGGTCCCACATGCTGTGGTTCTTGATCCAGTTGGGTAAGAGACCCCTTTGAGAATGCTGCTGAAACCTGGGAGGTTCTCAGCTAAGAAAAAAATTTCAATATTTACATAAATACCTTAAAGATTTGCATTTAATATTGGGATTATTGAGATTTCTTTTTAAGTCCCAGGTTAATAATACCCAACTTGAGGTAGAGAGAAGAATCCAGGAAATTAGTTCTCAAAGTCTAGGAAATTAGTAAAACCAATTTTGTGCAAGTTGTGTACACACAGACACATATACACATGTGTTTATATACACACACACAGAGACACAGTCACGGGATTGTGTTCACATCCTTGAGGCTCACTGTGTCCACTCAAGACCCACTTCTCTCCATCTGAGAGCATTCGACTGTTTAGTTATTCTCTTAGAGCAAGTGTCAGAGACACAGTGTCTGCAAAGACACAGAATATGCAAAGAGAGAATGGGGTCTTTTGAAAAGGAAATATTCCCTACACTTGGGGCAGTGAGTTTCATTAGGGAGCCCATAGTTGAACCCATCTGATGGTTGAATCTCCCACCTTCCCTTTAATTAAAAGTTCAGTTCCAGAGTCACTCAGTAGCTTCCAGAAAACTGGTCATACACTTCCACAAAGCATTGGTATTTGCACTTTTAAGTTTAGCTGTGAATTGACTTGATTTCTGATGGCTGTGGATTCTATAATATCATCTAGATATAGAAAACAATTGTCTTGAAAGTTACCTATCATAAATCTTCTTGAAGAGTTAAATAGTCTTTAAATAAGTTGTAAGAATTGGATTTTTGCCCTTTCTATCGGTGAAGTTACACATTCAGTTTTTTTAATTCTCTGATATACTTGTCATGGTTATTTTTTAAGTGCAAGATGACTCAGACTGTGGCTCTACAATATGTAATTTTGAAATTTGAAAATTTTAAAGAGTTATGGAGCTGGTTGATTTCAGAGTGGTTGGGGGAAAAAAAGTGATTTAAAAAAAAATCTGAATTTACAGGTGTCATCAGTTTTTCATATTCAATTAACGTTTTACATACAGTCCCCTCACTGCTAAAAGGCTTACTACTTGGGAGGTTCTGGGTTAGTTTAATTCAGACATTTAAATTCAAGGGGTAAGTTGCTCAAACTTCAAACATCTGAAAATAGAATGCATCCCCTTTTTCCATTCAATGGCCCCTCTTCTGCCCATCCTTACTCTTGGCACCCCCGTTCTGAACAATCCAGGTCAGAAAACTTGATACGCCTCCAGCTCATTCTTGAATTTCATCCTTGAATCGATAGACCTTGTCCACCAAGTTCTATCAATCTTTCCTGCCAAGCACCTCTCATAGTGCTTCCTACTCTTGGCTGGGCAGAAGTCCTGGGATTCTACTCTCCAGGGTTTTTCTGGGGCTTTCCCAAGTCTCCCAAATCATGTTTTCAGGCTACTTCTCTCTTGATTTGGGGCGAAATTAGAGAGAAATCTCACCTTATAGTTTTCTTCCCTAATCTGTTTGTGAAGGTTGGGGTGGGACATGTTGCTGCAACTCCAAATCACACATTTTCAAGGTTCATATATCATGTAGCGCGAATCAGTACTTCATTTCTTTTTATTGTCAAGTAATATACCGTTGTATGACTGTACCACCTTTTGTTTATACATTCATCGGTTGGTGGCCACTTGTATTGTTTTTACTTCTTTATGAATAACATTGTTTGTAAATACTGCTTATGAATAATGCTGCTATAAATACTGCTATTCATATACAAGTGTTTGTGTGGACATATGTTTTAATTTCTCTTGGGTATACACCTAGGAGTGGAATTGCTGGGTCATATGCTAACTCTATGTTTTCAAAGTACTGTCAGACTATTTTCCAAAGCATCTATACCATTTTACGTTCCTACCAGTAGTGTATGAAGGTTCTAATTTCTCTGCATCCTCATCAGCACTTGTTATTTTCTAACTTTTTGATTATAGTCGTCCTAGTGGTGTGAAGCGGTATCTCATTGTGGTTTGACTGGATTAGCCATCCTGGATGGCTGATGATGTTGAGTATCTTTGCACACGCTTATTGGCCACTTGTATAACTTCTTTGGTGAAATGTCTATTCAGATCAAGTGCCCATTTTTAAAATCAGCTTATATGTCTTTTTATTATTGAGTTGTAAGAAGAATCTTCATACTTAACACTTGAAAAGTCTCTCTGGGATTGGCATACTTTATTTTGTAGGTAAAGCAACTGAAGATATTCACTCATTGGCCCAGGGTTCCATAGACTGCAAGAGCGGACTAGGTCTGAAGCTCTGGCTTTCCGATTCTGGGCCAAGGCCATTTCCTAACAGTGTACCCACTCTTGTATTCTTCACCATTTCCCTTGTAAAGTAAAACAATGAAGAATAAAAATGACAATAAAACATAAGTTAGTATAGTAAAGTACAAAAGATAGTGTAGAAATGAGCAGACCTAATACTATAAAGGAAAACAGTCAAATGAGAACAAAAGCATAAGAACAGTGAGGGATTAGGTTAGCAGACAAAACAGGAAGTAAATTTTTGCTTCTTTGAATAATGTTGGTCACATAGTGGGAAGAAAAACAACTGACCTCAAGATTATCATATGAAGGAAGGATTGCATGGGCTCCAAACAATCTGGCTTAAGGCAGAAGCCACCCCTCGTCTTTGTGTTTGCCTGGTACATAAAGAATGAGCAGTTCAAGCACAAGAGGGTGGCTTAGTGCGAGGGGGTGCCAGGGTGGCACCTGGAAGGAGTCAACTTCTTTGACTCAAGGAGAGGAAAGTCATTCAGTTTTGTCTAAGTGTATAAATCTAAGCGTCCTTGTGCGGCAACTTCCAGGGTACTACTCATATATCATGTGGTTGAAAGACATGTCACCTCACCTGTTCTGCTCTCCAGCCTGCATAGTTGCTGGGAGGAACCATTTACTGGGAGAAAGGCAGAGACTCACTGTCCTCAGCAATCTGGGGCTAGTCTGGGACTGGAGCCACGGAGGGCCTGTAGCTTAAGTCACTGTCACTGTCCAGCTGTCTACCTCAGTGGGTTGGGGCTACACAGGGAGATGAATCCAATAGGCACCATCTTGTATTGTCCCTGTTACGGTGCTTGATGATGGTGAAGAGCAGGTGCAACGTCTCTGTCTCTGACTGAGCCTCTGCTCTGCCTTCCTGTTGCCTAGCTCACGGGTTGGCAAACAATGGCAGGTGGGCGCTCGGCCTGGCTTTGCAAATAAAGTTTTATTGGAACACCACCATGCTCATTTGTTTACAGATGGCCTGCAAAGCCTAAGTTATTTACTTTCTGGATCTTTACAGAAAAAGCTTGCTGTTCCCTGGCCTGGCAGAGTGCTGGGCCCACAACAACTGATTCTTAAACCCTCCATTCATTTGCATCCTTTCAGTTAACTGGCTCAAAGCTACAAGCACCCTTTGGGGAGTCACATTTTCGTTAGTTCCACTGAGACATTCTCTCCCTAGTGAGGGTTCCTGTTGCTCAAGGCTGGGTGCCAGCAGAAGCCACAATGCCTTTGTTTTCCTTAAATGGTTAAAATCTCTCCTGCTTCCCTACTCCAGGGCTGTCAGCCTTCTGCCAGCCATTATCCACCTACTCAGATGAGATCATTTTCCATTTGCAAAAATGTCTGAGAAGTTTACCGTTTTACCTGCATCATATCATGTGCCCGCATGTGTCCCTGGAGGAAATGTCAGCTCTTATTTCTAAAGTTCATGGCTAGTGGAAGAGCAAAACCCAGAGGGTTATGTCACTTGCCCAGGCTCCCGCTTTGAATCCCGGCCGGGGTCTAAATCCAGGTCAGGACAAACGTGGATGGTTGCGGCTTTGTCGTGGAGAAATGGCAGCAAGGACTCTGGTGATCGTCAGACCTGGGGACGGAACTTTCTGCTGATTCCCAGTGTCACCCCTTGGAATCTTGGTCTCCTCATTCATAAAGTGAGGCTAAGACTATTTTCTAGGTCCTGGGTGGTTTGGAAGATTCCATCTGACAATGCTTATTCATTGCCAGGTAGAATACCCGGCTTGTGATGCTCACTAAATGTTAGCAACCATTATTGTTGTTGCTGTGTTGTTGCTGTGTTGCTTTTATTAGTAGTAGTATTTTATTTTTGTAACTGAGAGGTCAGGGTCTGAACTTGATCTCTGTGGCTCTTCATTCAGTGTCTGGAGTTAAAAAGTCAAATGCCCACAGAAGAAAGACAGAGACCATTAGTGATTAAAGTTGGCTAGGAGTAAGAAAACAGAATCTGTAGATTGTATTCATTATCCAAAAGATGCAGCTGCATGTTCCGTTCTGTTTCATTGTCCCCAAGCAGGAAAGTGGGACTAAAACTTCCAAATCTAATCATTGTTCCTGGAAATGCTGGAAATCTTAGTTTTTAACATTGAAAAACAGTTTCCATTAAAAAAAAATACACATGGCAAAATACTACCAAATCCGAAGGTCATATCTGGTTTGCAACTTCTTATATGAAGGCAGTAAAACCTTCCCTGGGAAGATCTTTCCTGGGAAGCTCTGCTTATATTTGTTCACATCTAAAGATGGTTTCACTATCTCACTTGAACATCCAGCAAATATTTGTCAAATAATTCTCATGTGCCAAGCACTCAACTAAGGATTTAGAGATGAGCCAGACAGATTCCCTGCCCTCGAGAGATTCTCATCTAGTGGGAGAATCAACATGTCATAAAATAATTGTAGTAGAGTGTGATACATGAATATTCTCAAAGTCTGTGCACCTGCCACAGGGGGAACAGGAAGGGCATTCTGGAGGAAGGGACATTTGAGTTGAGTCTTGAAGGATGAGTAGGAGTTTGCTGGACCAATAAGGGAGGGAGAAAAGGAAGCCATGCAGGCCTGTGTCGTGCAACACAGTAGCCCCTTGCCACATGTGGCTATTTAGATTTAAATTAAGTAAAATTAAACAAAATGAAACATTCAGTTGCTGTGTTGCATCAGCCACATATCCGGTGCTCAGTGGACACATGTGATTAGGGGCTACCACATAAGACAGTGCAGAAAATTCTATTTTACTGTACTGAATTGTGGTGTCAGTAAAGAGACAGTTACCCCAAGACACTAATAAGTTCAGAACACTGCAAGTTTTGGGGTGTAGCTGGAGTGAAAATAGCTAGAGCTGGAAAGGGGGGCAGGAGGCAGAGCGAGAGGATGTGTGTGTGTGGAAATTCAGCATTGTCCTTTTCAACCCTGACTCTGCTTGATTCAGTATGCCACCACCTACCCACCCTCCCAACCATTGCCAACATACTGGTGGCTTTTTTTCTTATAGCTGATACGCGTTCAAATATATCACATGGTCCTAGAAAAGCAACCTTACACTTGTATATACTCCAGGTTTCTGCAAGGGGTGACACACTCTCATTCTTACCCCAGATACTGCCTGTGAATATTAAATATGTTAACGATATTTTTCATAGTAACAAAAATTTTAAAAAGGAAAACAGACTTAAATTTTTTTCATTCTATGCTGGTGCTCACTGCTGAATCATATTTGGAAACTTATGAAGTCATCACTGTGGTTATATAGTGAGCATTATTAAAGTTATTTCACTGTACCTTCATTATTTCGTTGTCTCTTTGCTTGTAAGAGATTTAAAAATACAGGATGAACTTTAATTTAGTGCGCATGAAGAGACTGAGAGAGATATACACTAACAAATTGTTAATTTTATTTCTGAATTATATTTGGTGATTGATGAACCACTTTTCTTTATCATTTTGATGATCAGTCTTACGTTGGATTGCTCTCAGTTAAACAAAGGATGAGATTTGGGGTTTAGTTTGGAAATGCTAGGAAACTCTTTTGCAAGTGACGGTTCACACATATTTCCTTCCAGATGATGTCTTTTTTCTCTTAGCTTATGTATCCATTTACATAACCATTTACATATCCATCCATTCATTCTTCAGAAATCTATTCATTCAGCAAATAGCCTTACATTGTGCCAGGCACTGGGCTTGAGTTACAGCAGAAGGCAAGACAGTCAGATTTCCTGCTGACATTCTAGTGGGGGAGGCATGGCCACTACACAAGTATAACTGGACAAATATAAAGAATAAACTCGCAGCTTGTGCCTCATAATCTGAAGACAATAAAAGAAAGTGATCTGTCTGATAACGGCAGGGAGAAGGCAATTCTTGATTCTGTGTAGTCAGAAAGTTTCTCTGAGATGAGCCGACTTTAAACAGTGTCTTGAATGATGTGGGAGTGCCAGCCACAGAAGGATCTGGAGGCAGGGTCTCCAGGCCTTGGCAGAGGCTCTGAAGGGAGAAGGAACTGGGTGCATTGCTTAAGTAGGAAGATGACTACTTTGCTTAGAGTGTGAAGAGGCACCAGACCACAGAAGGCATTGTAAGCTCCGGGAAGGACTTAAGCAGGTCTTGAACACAGGAGTGGTGGGTCTGACTGGTGCCTTTAAATAGATGTTACTGTGTACAGAATGGAAGTTAGCGGTCAAGACCCAAAGCAGGGTGACCCGTTAGACATGTTGATGATGGTGGCTTCGACTTGCCTGGTAGCAGTAACAGTGGAGAGAAGTGAGTGGATCCTAGACCAATTTGACACAACTTAGTGATGGGTTCTGGATGTGGTACCAGTTACTGCTGTAGGGAAGATGGGCGTGCCAGAGAAAGGGACAGATTCATTAAAGGTGTCTAATGTGCTAGGTGCTCAAATAAGCAAAAGTGTGTTTGCCTGTATCTTCTCTTTGCTCCTGACTTTCTGTGACTCTGATATGGAAGAAGTACTTGTCTTGCTGTGGAGAAAAATGGTGACCTGCACCGTTTTCCACTGTTATCGTTCATTCACTCCACAAGAACTAATAGAGTCCCTAACAGGTATGAGGCCCTATGCCACGCGCTGAGGATACAGTAGTTCCTGCCCACGTGGGGCTTCCAGTCTAGCGAGGGACATAGTTAGCAAAGGAGTCCACACTGATCTGTGTTCCGTACCAGCGCTGGGTTTTACCTCCACACTATGTATTGACGTTTGGAACCAGATAATTCTTTTTTTTAAAGTCAATTGATTTTATTTTTTTTATTATTTATTATTGAAGTATAGATAATCTACAACAGTATATTAGTTTCAGGTGCACAACATAGTGATTCAGTATTTTTATAGATTATATTCTGTTCAAAGTTAATATAAAATAATGGCTATATTTCCCTGTACTGTATAATATATCCTTGTAGCTTATTTATTTTATACATAGTATTGATACTTTGTACCTCTTACTCCCCTATCCCTGTCTTGCCCCTCTCCCCATCTCTTTCCCCACTGGGAACCACTGGTTTGTTTTCTGTGAGTCTGTTTCTGTTTTGTTATATTCATCCATTTGTTTTATGTTTAGATTCCACATAAAAGTGATCGCATACAGTATTTGTCTTTCTCTGACTTATTTCACTAAGTATAATGCCCTCTGTGTACGTCCATGTTTTTGCAAATGGCAGAATTTCATTCTTTTTATGACTGAGTAATCTTACACACACACACACACACACACACACACACACACACACACACGTATACATTTACACATCTTTATCCATTCATATGTTGATGGACACTTAGGTTGATTCCATATCTTGGCTATAATAAATAGTTGTACTGTGAACATTGGGGTTCATGTATACTTCCTAATTCGTTTTCCTTTTCTTCAGATACATACCTGGGCGTGGAATTGCTGCATCATAGGGTGGGTCTGTTTTTAGTTTTTTGAGGAACCTCCATACTTTCTTCTACAGTGGCTGCACCAATTTACATCCCACCAACAGTGTAGGGTTCCCATTGCTGCACATCCTGGCCAGCATTTGTTATTTGTAGACTTTTTGATGGCAGCCATTCTGACAGGTGTGAGGTAATATCTCATTGTGATTTCGATTTGCATTTCTCTAATAATTAGTGATGTTGAGCGTCTTTTCCTGTGCCTTCTGGCCATCTGTCTATCTTCTTTGGAAAAATGTCTATTCATGTCTTCTGCCCATTTTTTAGGCAGGTGGTTGGTTTTTTTTTTTTTTGATATTGAGCTGTCTGAGCTGTTAATATATTTGAGATATTAACCCCTTATCAGTCATATCATTTGCAAATATTTCTTCTCATTCAGTATATTGTCTTTTTGTTCTATCAGTGGTTTCCTTTACTGTGCAAAAACTTTTAAGTTTAATTACATTCCATTTGTCTACTTTTGCTTTCATTTCCTTTGCCTTAGGAGACAGATCCAAAACAATTGCTACAATTTCTATCAAAGTGTTCTGCCTATGGTTTCTTCTAGGCTTCTGTGGTTTCAAATGTTACATTTAGGTGTCTAATTCATTTTGAGTTTATTTTTTATATGGTGTGAGAAAATGTTATAATTTCATTCTTTTACATGTAGCTGTCCAGATTTTCTAGCTCCAGTTATTGAAGACACTGTGTTTTCTCCATTGTATATTCTTGCGTCCTTTGTTATAGATTAATTGACCATAAGTGCATGGGTTTATTTCTGGGCTGAACCAAAAAATTCTTAGTTATAGAGGTGGGGCTGTGCATAGTAGGATGTTTAGAAGCATCCCTAGTTTCTACCCACTAGATGCCAGTAGCACCTCCTTCCCAGTTGTGCCAGCCAAAAATATCTTCAGACATTGTTAAATATTCCCAGTGTGGCAAAGTTGTCCCCAATTGAGAACTCATGCCTTAATTCCAACTCACGTTGCCTGATGGCAGAAACTAGCAGAAGACCTAATATAGTCAAGTTCAGAAGCTTATTCTCATCACCTGCCAGGTATGAGAGTGTTTCCTTGCCTATTAGTAGAAGCAAACTTTCAATATATGAAGGCAGCTTATAACACATGAAATGGAACCCATCTCCTTTCGATCCTTTATTCAGTTGGTTGAACATACGAGGTGTGGGATTGCATGTTATTAGTAACCTAGGAAGTCCGGAGAAGATCAAGTGATTATTTAAATCAAGATGCATCGATTTTGAGTGCTTTGCAGTGCCCTGAAAATATGAGTCATTGAAAGACATTTTGAACTTTCACAGTCTAAAGATGGTATAACACCACAGTTATAACGTGTTGCATTTTGGAGATTAGTTTTACCAAATTCATATATTCAGTCATACAAGGAACTATATAGATTTGATTTATTCCACTCCTCCACTGCCACCTTGACTTCAGAGGATGGTACTCACCATTTCTACTCTCGAGTTGAGGGGCAGATTCTAGAACAGAGTCAGTGCTTGGGGCAAAAGACAAGCCACCACTCTACTCTGAGATGTCAGTTACAACAGTGGTGACTAGTCCTGCTGGAGATGATACTAATGTTTATTAAATGACAATTGTGTGCTAGACACTGTAAACGTTGTTTAAAGTATAATATTTATTCAATGTTTGTAATAACTCTATAAGATCATTTTTGCTGTTTTTACCAGTTTGTACGTGGTAAATTGAGGTTAAATGTCTTGCCCTGCTGGTAAGTTTTAGGGCTGGGATTCAAACATCAATGTGTCCTCAGAATCCATGCTCTTAACTGCCTCTTGAAGCACTATTAATTGATCATGTTATTATTTTCCACTGAGTCCAGATATGGCCTTAGAATCATTTTCAACACAGGCTACTACCACTTGATCAGACCTGGTATTTGAGAGTAAACCTCCTTGCCCATCAGTACCTTAATTCTCTCCCCTCAGGTACTAGGCTGTGAATTCTTCTGAGACAGAATGTGGGGATGCTTATAGACACATATGAGTTAATGTCCAGTGAACTTTTAAGGAAGGGGAGAAATGGTTGAAATATATCTCAAAAGTAATATTTTAGGTTCCTCTGAACTTGAATCAGTAGAACTAGTATTTCTCTGCTCTCTCATTTTATTTCCCTTTTTCATTTTACGAAGGCACATAGAACACCCCTTCTACCAAGGTGGCGTTCAGCACCGCATTGATGGTCCCAGTCTTTGACCCTTGGAGATGCCCCCAAGTGTCCCCATTGTTGGGGGATACCTATGAGGATCAATTCCAGTGATGTCTGTTCTAGATTAGAGTATACAAAATCCAGTTTAGCTTCCTGCACTAATTTAGTTGATCTTATATTCTTCTTGGATTAGAAAGAGCTGTGTACAACAATCTAAATCCTGAAGGCTGTGGGGAGTTGGCTCTCCTTCCTCCTCTTGCCATTTTGCCCTTTTTTAGACCACTCCCTGGTAGAGTGAGACTGGGCTTTGTCATCAGTTGGCACTTTGAGCCTGAGATTGATTCTCTGTGCAACTAGTAAATTCACCAGTGGAAGAGTTAGTTCTCTTTCCCTGTGGATGACCCATGAATATCAAATAAAACAGATGGACCAACAGCAAGCACTGGTTAGGTAAACGTTAGATTAAAATGTAGTGGCATGCGGACTTCCCTGGTGGTATAGTGGTTAAGAATTCACCTGCCAGTGCACGGGACGTGGGTTCAAGCCCTGGTCCAGGAAGATCCCACATGCCGCAGAGCAGCTAAGCCCGTGCGCCACAACTACTGAGCCTGTGCTCTAGAGCCTGCGAGCCACAACTGCTGAAGCCCACGCGCCTAGAGTCCGTGCTCCACAACAAGAGAAGCCACTGCGATGAGAAGCCTGAGCACTGCAATGAAGAGTAGCCCTCACTCGGCGCAGCTAGAGGAAAGCCTGTGCATAGCAACGAAGACCCGATGCAGCCAAAAGTAAATTAATTAATTAATTAAAAAATAAAATTAAATGTGGTGGCATGAAGATAATAATGTCACTAACTGAACAACACAACTGACTATATAACTGTGAATTTTATAGCTACAGTTTTAAAATGTCGTGTGTCATAATGGCACGTCTATGAGTGATTCACCTTTTAAAATACAATCTGAGGACTAGTTTTTAAAGTTTCTATATCTATTTTTATGCGGAATACGAAAACACTTTTCAGGGATCAGTACTTTCAGGATGTCCAGACATGACAGAAGAACATGTTCTGTCTTTTTGATGTTAGGCAGTATTTTTATGATTCATGGATCAGTGGTTCATTTTTTTAAAAAAGTCTTGATTTTGGCTGGATGTGTGATCTTTAAGGATTTCTCACTCCCACCTAAGTTATATTGCTGTGGCATAGGGCATTGATTAAGATATTTTTCCCTTTACAAAAGTAATTGAACAAATTTCCTGGCATTAATAATGCCCTGTTTGCATACAGGCCCACAGTAGTCTCTGAGAAATAATACTTTGCAAGTCTCGGTTTTCACATGTGGCTTAACTTTCCAGCTCTTGTCTCTGCCTGAGTATAATCTGTTCCCTAATCTCTTTAACAGTAGGACTCAAAAGTGATGACTTCAAGTTCACAGTTGCTAAATAGATTGCTAATGACCAAAGAACCTATCAATCTTGCTGACCAGAATTATATGTAACAAAGAAGACGGCTAATTACTGGACGGTTTTATTGATGGTTATTTTAATTGCACTGACAGCCCTTCTTGGCATGGAGAGCCATTAGGCCGGAGAGGCAAGAGACAAGCCATCATGGCAAAGTGGTGCTGAGCTGGAAATGGGACTCCAGAGGGCAATTTGTCAGTTTGCTTAGGAGGGTCGAAACTTACTCTGTTGTGCTCAAACCCACTGCCTGTTTGGCTGTCTCCCTCCTGATGATGTAAAAATCGGTTAGTTCCACTCTCTCACTGTTCTTCAACTTGCAAATTATAGGGTCATTATTTAGAACTGCCTGCAGGTAATTCAAGAGTCCCAGAGATACAGACCTGGCTATAACTCAATTTAGGCCTGGGACTATGATTTCATATCAAATCATTGTCAAATGACACATTTAGCTTCTAAGTTTACTTTTATCTTTTTCTCTTTAGTTTGGAAACAGTGGAGTTTTCATATGTCTGCTTATCAGTGTTTCTCTAAATTCAGTAGTCCTCTAAAAGAAGTATGTTCTATTCAGGAAAATCATAGTGGATGTGATTCCTTGCTCCCCAGATAAT
Source organism: Delphinus delphis (assembly GCF_949987515.2). Taxonomy (NCBI): domain Eukaryota; kingdom Metazoa; phylum Chordata; class Mammalia; order Artiodactyla; family Delphinidae; genus Delphinus; species Delphinus delphis. Next base: position 74,533,327 of record NC_082692.2, on the reverse strand, counting down.
TCACTGCAAGAGGTCTTCTAATGGGTCATTCTTCATGGATGTGTAAAATGATTTTACTTATAAGACATCCATGAATATCCAATTTTTAAGGGCCCTTTTGTTTTATAAGGCAAGGGCACAAATGCCTATCCCTATGCTGGTGGCTATCAGAGAGGTGACTAGGATGGAAAGCTTGTTGCTGGGAGACACAGAGAGGCCTGGTTGATCAAGGTGAGGAAAACACAGAGGCTCACTCCATACCTGCTGTCTAGGAAGATGAAGAATGCGGGCACTGTGGTTCCCTGGTCTGAAGGAATTAGCTGACATTTGTTCACCCCATCATGGGATTCTTAAGCTCTAGATCCTGTAAGACCTTTTGGCTCCTGTGTGATGTCGGAGTGGCGGTGACCATCTTAGAAAGACCATCCACTTCACATCTGCCCCTTGAGTACTTCTCACCATGCTGCTTACTCATTTGTCCTCTTCTATCGGAAAAGTCCTTCTGTTGGAGTCTAGTTCACTAGACAGTCACTATCTTTAGCAACTTTCCTTTGCCCCTAATGCAGAATGTACCTCCTCTTCTTCTGTATCATACATCTATGGCTTATGGTGAGTTGTATGGGACTCTGTCATGGTGGACTTCCTGAGGGCGGAGGTCACGCCATATTGATATTCATCTCCCTGGTTCCTGACATTTTCACTACCACAGAGGTGGCCCTTGACCTCCACTGGACAGCTGGAAGGTTGGGTTAATAGTCTTTAGCTCATAGATGTTGAGGTTTCTAGAAAGTGTATAAGTCCTTGGAGGGGCTATAGGCACATGTCTCACCAATTTGAGAACTTACCCTTGAGGAATGCATTGCCTTTATTCTGACCTTATGTTGGAGAAATGCTGAGTGTGTGTTTGTGTAATTACATCAAAATTGATGGCAGCCACCTAATGCAGGGTGCAGGTGCGAGTTAACTTAGACCATCTCTTGCCAAAGCAATATTTTCTGCAATGAAACAGAGGGGGAAAAATGAAGAAAGTTCTATGGTAAATAACCTTGGAAAATGCTCAGCTAAATGAAATTAAATACGATTCTTAATTGAAGAAATTCTCAGACGTAACATTCTTCATGAAACTTCAAGAAGAGATAAAATAAGCAGCATTTCCCAAAGTACTTTGAACCATGATGTTTCTTTTACTTTTCTCTTTCTCTTTCTGTTCTTTTTTTTCCTTCCTCCCTCCCTCCCTTCCGTCCTTCACAGTTCTGTGGTCATAGTGTTTCAAAGATCATACTTGGGAAATGCTGGTTTAGACTGCTAGGATTCGTTAACTGGTTTGGCTGATTTCACACTAGTAAGGAGAATGATTGAATTGGTTCTCATTTTGTATATAAATTAAAGTAACCATTTTGCCTTGGGAAACTAACAAATGAACTTTGGAACAGGAAATGAAGTGAGGCAGCATAGTTGTTCAGGGACCCTCAGGCTAGCCTCCCCTTGAATCCCTCCGGTGAAGTAGGAAGCTCGTGGGCAGCACTTTCTAATCCAATGGTTGGCTTTCTCTACAATCTGAAAGAGTCCCAGGGTGATTCCCAGGACTCTACTTATGACATTCCTAGCATGAGGAATATGAAAAGCGGAGAACCAGCTATGGAAACCACTAAAAACTCAGGTATAATTCCCACTGTGGTCCCCACAAGGAAATCATCTGCTCAGACCAAATGAAGCCTCCAGAAGCTGTATAACCTTAACCGTCTCGAAGAAGTTAATTTTGTACTTGGAAACAGTGAAATTATTGATGAATCAGGGTGAGCTCTCTGGTATTTAATATCGTCTCCATCTCTGTGCCTTGTGACAGTGCTGTCGATTAGCTGTAATGTGGTATTTTGAGCACCATTTAGATATTAATTATTTTTTAATAACCTCTTCACTGAAAGCCTAAAACTTTGCCTAAGATTCTAATGAAAGTTTTCACATGAAAGAGGAGGATAATCTTAAACAGGCACTAATAAACCCTCTGAAGAAAATTCAGTACAATATCTCTGACAAAAGAAAGGAAGGCAAAAAAAGAACAACACACATTCCCAGCAAATGTGCATTCTCTCATTAGGATTTTACATTCATTACTGCACCGTTTTTGCAAATTATTCTCAGCTATATATGCACTTATGAACCCATGAAGAATTAGTGTCTTCTTAACGAGCACCAAAGAATATACACATTAAAAATCCTTTAACCCTTATGGAAAACCCTCAGAAACCATTGATGAGCAATTACATCTTGGGATTAGGAAGCATTTTTCTTTGGAAGCATTCAAAGCACATTTCAGTGTCTTCTCTTACCTGACCTTTTAGCATTGCTTTGAGGGAAAGCAGGGCCAACGCTGCAGTTTTTTATGTAGGAGAATGGATTTTTCTAGAGAATGTAAATGGCTTGGCCATGGTTGCCCAGTGTGTCAGGGACCGTGGTAAGGGCTTCACTCCCATGGTGTAATTTGAGGCTGTTGAGAGGCTTCCTTGAGTCAGAATAGTTCTCCTGTGGCACATGTACCAGAATTATCACCACTAGGCATTCATGAATTGTCTTTTTAGGCATCTAGTTAAGAAGGCAGATCCTTGGGAAGGGGCCCATATTATCATCAGAACCTTTGATACAGCTGGGGTTGGATGGACATATAGGGCATGTGCACTGGGAAGGCTGGACCGGCTGTGGCTTCCTGGCATCTGGTCCCATTCTGACTGGCCAGGGCTCATGCACTGTTGAACGTTTTTGAATACATCCCAAACAGTAGGGACAAATGAAGACAAGCGTATGCATGGGAGTAGGCTGAGAAACACAAACTCTGAGTCCTCTAAAGGCTCGTACTCAGCAGGCCAAATCACTGATCGTACAGACTATAGGACTCAGTTCCGTCCCAGTGATATTCACACAGATTTCTTGAGGAAAATAACCTGGACACTATTTTTTTTTCTAGTGTGGAGCTGATGTTTTTTTTAAAGAAAGAGTCTTGATCTTTTCCCCCAGATTTTTCACTGCACCGTGAGTGGAGTATATACCATTAAATAATATATATCCCTTATTATAATGTTGAAAGTGAAATGAATATGATAATGGTTACTGTATATAGTTCACTTGCCTCATTTCTTTGCCTTCAATTTGGCCCTTTTAACTGTTGTGTGATTCCTAGAGGGAATTTCTAAGCTTCAGTTTCACAGGCAGTATAGACATATTTTTCTCCCTAATAAAAAAAAATAACATTCTTTTTAGAAAGGTGGCTCTCCATATGTGCTGTGTATGGTCATTTGAAAATTATAAATTAATTGGTTAGCCTGGAACACACAGTCACTTGGCTAAGGTAGATACCTGAGTGTAGTGGATTTCCCAATCTGCGTTTCTGGGTCTGAATTTATTGAGAAGCAGCTTGTTAAAGAAAACAGACTCCTTTCTTTCTTCTTACTCATTGCCCTAATGGCAGCAGAATCCTTGAAATCCTTAGGGAACAAATTGGGGACAAAAGTTAGAAAGCATACCTGGCTTATTTTCTAAGCGTTGAGCAGACCCAAAGAAAGACTGAATTTAATAAAAAAAAAGATTTTATTGATGAAGGTATCTCTCCTTCAGGCTAAACTTTGGCCCCTGCCTGCTGATAAAACCATCTCATTTCTCAGAAGTAGCCTTCTGCATATAATCCGGGAGAGCCCATGGACAGGAATACATCCTGGGGAGAGGGACTCGAAGACAATCAATCAGAAGCTGGCAAGGTCCCGTGGCGTCCCTTGCTGAGCTAGGAGGCACCTGCCTCCGTCTGGGCTGGCTGCCTGTTAACTCTTGGGCAGTCACCTGACTGTGTGTGCATTTCGGGGAGCGTACTGCTGCTGTGGCTGGATCTGGCTGCCTTCTCTGCCTTGCGCTGGTTGAGCCCTCAGCGATGGCTCTCTGCTACTTGACTTCCATATTATCTGCACATGGGGCACTTTTAGTGCCCAGAGATGAACATGAGCAATCTGGAGCTTCAAGTTTCTATGAGCGCTAATTAGTACCCTGTTTGTGCCCTTTTAATCTGTTATTATAATAGGATGGCGTGACCTCCAGTCTTCTTTTTTGTGGCTTGCTGGCTGCTGCAGCCAGAGGGGGCTGTATTTTGTACTTTCTCATTGCACCTGTGTGCTCGAAGACTATTAATAAAGATGAGTTTAAAAGGGCAGGCTGTGTTCTGAAACTTTCTGGTCCTCGCCTTGACTCTGGAATTCAGCTCTTCTTCTCACAGCCGTGAGAGAAAGCCCTTGTCCCAAAGATGGTGCTCTGACTCCAGTGCATGTAGTCAGGCTGTGGAAAAGGTCCCGTGGCTACTGTTCTTTCTCTCATTCTTTGTGTTGCTTGGAGATCAGCAGGGAGGGGGGTCTCCAAGAACACGTGGAAAGTGAATAGGCTGGAATATAAAGTTGGGTATCTTCAGCTGCGTACCAGGGCGTTCTTGGACAGTTTCTCTTCTTTCCTTTGTTTTCTCTCTTTCTTTTCCGTTCCTGTGCTCTGTCCCACTCCTCCTTTTCCTGACTCAGTCTCCCTTAATCAGCCAGCCAGCCAGAAGTTTGTTAGTGACTGCTGAGGCATCTGCTTCTCTGTGCTCCCCCGAGATGTGAATTTTATAAGGTCAGGGGCCCCATCTTTCTCTTCTCTGGAAACCCCGCAGCAAGGTTTCTTGCAAGTATTGATAGTTGATGCTCCGGCAATGTATATTTACTTGGTGAACGAGCCTTACTTTCCTGATCTGTAAACCAGGGATCCAAATGCCACCTCTACAAAGCTGTGGGGAGAATTGATTAATGATATAATGTTTGCAAAGAGCCTGGTAAATAGTTGGTCCTTAATTCATGTGCGTGAGGTTCCTTCTTTCCTCTGAGCCCTGAGAGCTGAGATGTTCAGGTGAAAGTGGCTCTAGGCTTATGAGAATGGATGAGCAGAAGCTAAGGGGATGTGAGAATGGGGGGGGGGGTGTCTTTTTTTGTTTTTTTGCTAAATGACCACTTTGGGGAAGAGAGGGTTTCCATACTGTAATATTTAATGGGAGTGTGGAGTGCTTTGCTTCAGTTGCTGTCTTCCTGTAGTAGGAAATGTTACATGTAACCATAGAGCTATAGGATGTGGCCATTCAGAGGTAGAAAAAGCTGCCTTAGAACCTCCATATTAGAGTTTGCCCAGTAGAAAGTTCCCCCTCAAGTGTATCTTTTGCTTTCATCCCACAACCCTCCTGTCCTTGCCAGTAAGAATGCCTTGCACTGCCTTCTCTTAGGGTCCGATGTCCTCCTGGCTGAGACCTGCCTCTGCTGGTTTTACGCATCCTGAATGTGCATGAGTTCTTAAAAGCCACCACAGGGGACCTGGCACATGCTTGTAATTCCCAGTAGAAAGCTGGTTCCTTTTGCAAAATGAAAGCAGAGCTCAGGTCCTTCTTACATGCCTTAAGGCTTCCATGGAGGAAAGTCAAAGAAAAACTCACCTGTTGGTAACACAGGCATATGTTTTTATACTTCAGGGACTGGAAAAAAGCAGCATTCAAATAGCAAGGTTTTGCAAGGAAGATGCACTTAGGATGTGAAACTGGATCTTGGAAAGTGTAGAATCAGATGGAGCACTGTACTCCACTAAAGCAGATCCAATAGGCTGCAGCTGTTGGTGTTCTCCTTCTATTACAGATGCTGGAAAGAGCTTGGAGTGGAGCAGATAAAATCAGACAGGTCAATAGCTTAAAAGAAAAAAATACAGCATCTTGTTCCTTTCTAGAAGCACCTTGGGTCTCTGTTCCTGAGGGCGTTTTTCTTCATGACGTCGCCACATCCTTCAGCCCCTCTTGGGTAGAGGAGACATGCGGCAGGCTCCCTGTGCCAGTGCGCGCCTTCTGTTTCTTAGGCAATATTTATGTAGTTGAAGCTGAGCCTCAGCCATGATGAGCTCTGGCTTTCAGCAGCTGAGCCCAAAGCTCGTCCTGTTTCTTCTTCTCAACTTTGACAGTAAATGCACTTCTGGTCCTTCTAAATGACTCTAATTGGTATGTTTTCTTAGGGGAGATGAGGATGACAAGAGAAAGAAGGGTTTAAAAAAAATCTGTACTTGGAAACATTAAAAAAATTAGCAAGTCTATTTTAGCATCCCATTTTTGTTGCTTTATTTTTGTTTTTGGTGAATTTTTTTTTTTTTTTTTTTACTGTTTCCTGAATATAAAACCATAGGCATTAGGATTTCTCCTCTCCTTGAAATTAAACGAATTACAGTTCTAAACTATTTTGAATATAGTCAAACGCTGAACAGAATCTTTTAATAATATTTCAACACATACAAAGTACATATTGTCCCAAAGATTTCACATTCGTGGCCTTTCAGTTCAGTATTTCCCATCATGTCCAGTAGCTGCTTCTCCACAGTCTGCTGGAGCTGCAAGGTGTTGACCTCTCCCGTTCTTCCCTGTCCACTAATGGTGAATTTACCTACCATCCCCCAACCAGACCCCCCTGTGCACCCCCAAAATAAGAGAAAGAGATTTTAGGTCTGTCACCATCTGTTTGGGGAAGTAGCTGGTATAATTGATACTACGGCCATATTAGCATATTAGGTAACTTTAGAGATGTAAAAGGACTTCACTGAACTTTAATAATGACCCAATAAACCTGCTAGCCTGTAGTTTCTAACCTTCATAAAGTTGTCCCTAGGAAAGTTGAATGATCACCTTTTGCTAAGTATATTTATTTTATTTGTATCCAGTGGCATGCTGGTAAATGTTTAACAGCCATCTCTTCAGGGAAAGTAAATATGTATGTGAATGTCTATATCCCAAACTCCATCCGTACGTATAAGTTTATCACAGATTTTACTGACATAAAATATGTGCCGCACACAGTTTGATTCTCACAGGCTGCTTCCGTTGATGTTGGCTGAACTCTTGTATTTGTAGTCAACCTCTGGCTCTAATTCAGCTGTGATTTGAGACATTCAGATGAGGATTGATGCTGGGTTACTATCCAATTCAGCAAAGTTGCTAATGTCATTGACAAACAAGTGTGCTTTGGACATGAATGTTGGGTGATATTTAGTTTATATTAACACCTAAGACAGAAGTCGAACAATGAAGATAGGTGCTGCAACCTTACTCATACATTAATAACAGGAGTGACTTTTTGTTGAATGAGATAGATTTAGGATACTGGAAGAATATTTTCTCAGTTTGTGCTATTCACAATGTAACAGCCAGAGACACAACATGCTTTTAGTTTAATCTGCACTATTAACATTTTATCTATCACTTCCTCAAGGCTAGATGGCCAACAGAGCAATAAATCAATAAGTTTTGCTACTTCTACCCAATCACCATGGCTGATTTCAAACTACAAATTTGACATTACTGCACAAAGTTGAAAAGAGTTATGGAGTAGCACACCATCTTATAGTATTTCCATGTACAGATACAATAGACATAAATAACCTAAGAGCATAGATTAATGGTAAAATGTAGTGAAATAATTAAGAAGTGAGAAATTCCAATTATTATCTTTGTTTTATTATTTATTTAGTTGTAAGTTATAAAATTTGATTTTTTAAACAACCAGCTTGCCAAATTTCTGAAAATTCTACAAACATCTCTTATAAGTCGGTACAAACCGTCTCCAGCACATCACTGTATCCTACTTAGGTGAATCATGAAATAAGCAAGAGACTCAGAAAGTTTGGGAAGAATGGAGGTTTGCTGACCTAGTAAAAATGCTCCCAAGAAAATAATTTCCACTGAAAACTTTATCATCATCCTCTTCTTAGAAGTACATTCGTGGCCAAAGTCAGTTTAGTTTTGCCTTTCATGATCTTGGGAAACTTTAGATCAGCTTTAGACTTGCGTTTTCAACGTTGAGGACGATGCCTGTTTCTTTAGTGACGTCGCACAACCAGGACTAATATAGGAAAGGAGGACCAAAGAGCCAAGGTGTCAGGCATTTCTATGAAGCCACTGTTTGTGACAGCATCTGCCTCCCTCTTCGCCGTGCGTTTCAGTTTTCTAGACATTCTTCCCCATAATCTGAAGTTGTTTGAAGCTCCTGACCTCTCTGCACTTCCACCCTCTCTCCTTCACAGTGTTCTGCAGAAACAGTTTGCTTTGTGGGAAGGTGAAAATTATCTCTCTCCTTGATTGACATAACATCACCAAGGGGAGACTAGACCCCATTGCCAAGTCTGGAGTTCCCCACTAGGTACCAGCTGAGAAATTTCTAAAAGCTCAGTTACTGGCTGCTCTGCTTGTTAGTAAAAATTATGTGCTGTAATAATCCCTCCTCCTAATAAGTTGCTTTCTTCCCTCGAATAGTAATACTTCTTTTTCTTTATCTACCCAACTGAAGATATGAGTGAAGACTTTTCAACAGATGATTCCCCCAAAATACTTCATGAAGTATGTTAACTGTATAATTCCAAGCACATTAAAGTTTACGTGTTGTAAATGTTTTGCCTTCCATACCTCAATGTTCTCTATTGAATGCAGGCGTTTTAAAGGACTCCTACTTTGATCAAGTCTGTACTTGAAAGTGTTCAATGTTCAATTTGAACACTAGGCAGGATAAATACCTCACATTTGAGACTGGTTGAAAATTTAAATATATATATATTATTTTAGTTAAAAATGAAAGTAGGAAATAAAAGTTCTTAATGCCAATAATTTCAAAGCACCTAATGTTAAATTCTTTCCTGTATCCCATATCGCTGTAGTTTAGTAACTGAAAGTTTGCTTCATCTAATTTATTGGGGGAAAAAATGGATACGTTGTTATCGATATAGAAATTATACAGCAACAGGTTTGTCTTATTTCAATTTGCATTTAATTAATAAAAATTGCATTATTATATTTTAAAGCAAATATCCTTAGCTTTAGAATGTAACCAAGCAAATGTCTTTTAAACTCTAACACACTGTCCTTACGTTTTAGCTGAATTTTTTTAAACTTAATTACTTGTTTTTATTTGAAGAAGAAATGGCTACCTGGAAAGGAAGAGAGGGTGATATGCAATATTTAAAGAACTGGATTTTCACCCTGGAGTGAGTGGTTCATAGTTTGACTTTGGGAGGTTCGTCAACCTCTGGAAGTTACACATGAACATGTATATGTAGGTGCATTTACCTCAGGGGTCCGTCGTTTTAATCAGAATCTTGGCAGCAGGCTTAGATGATTGAAAGCTTGAGAACTACTGCCATATAGGGATAGTGGGACCCACATTCTTCCCATGCCCCCCACCTCTCTGAAATGATTTTTATTAATGAGCTGTTATCTACATCTCATTCATTTATGTCTCTTAAAAAAATTTTTTTGGCCCCAAGTTCAAATCAGTGAAAGGATAAATAACCAGATATGTGAAAAAAAAATTCCCCAAATTGGGCCAATGTAGCAGAAATAGTAGGTATGGTCAACAGCTTGCAGTGGGTCAGAACCTGGTTTCTTTAGAAGCAGGTATCTCTGTAGCCAGGTGTCTTACTATCATTTTATCCCTGCTACTTGGCCCATCAGAAGCATCCAGTTGCACGATTATGGAGTGGATGGAGAGAGAAACCGTTGAGTAGTGGGAGCCAAAGGTAGAGTGTCACCGCCTGTGACAAACGTCTGTGCGTCAAACGTGTGTTGCTTTTAGAGAGCAGACTCATGAATCCATTTTTTTTTTCTTTCACCTTTAAGTGCTGTGGAGATGTCCATGTGAACAATGGCATTGCTATTCCAGGTGCTCTCAAATTGGAAGTGATTGTTTGCATTTATTGGCACTCCTTAAAGGGATTTAAAAACCGGTAACCTGGGCTTCGCTGGTGGCGCAGTGGTTGAGAGTCCGCCTGCCGATGCAGGGGACACGGGTTCGTGCCCCGGTCCGGGAAGATCCCACATGCCGTGGAGCGGCTGGGCCCGTGAGCCATGGCCGCTGAGCCTGCGCGTCCGGAGCCTGTGCTCTGCAACAGGAGAGGCCAAAACAGTGAGAGGCCCGCGTACCAAAAAAAAAAAAAAACAAAAACCGGTACCCATTTTCTCCATTTGGTCTCAGAATACAGAAATAGAAAGAACAGAGCATTGTATTGGCTAGTGGTAAAAATAAAGACCAATAATGAAGAAGACGGCTCATTGATCTAATCATGAATTAATGCACTTAAATATGTCAGAATTACCTCTGTTCTTGCAGTTATAAGAACAACAGCTAATGATCTCTGCTATCTTCCTATGTGCCTGTTACGATCTGAAGATCTTTACATGGGTGATGTCAGTTAGGCTTTACAGCACTATCATTAGTAGGCATCACTCTTCTCCCCATTTTACAAGGAACCTGAGTCAAGCAGAAATTGAGGACTTGCACAGGGTTACACGTCTGGCACCAAGATTCAGAAGCAGGCAGTCTCATCTCCCAGAGCTCGAGATATGGTCTGTGCCTAATCCCTCTGTATGGCAGCCAATGTGCTAGAAGCTTAGAAATGTCAGTAGTCCAGACAGACATGGTTCCTGCTGCCATGGAAGGAGGGGCTGTGAGAGAAACCACAGGGGCTGGGAGTCGAGATTGCTTTGAAACAAATGGACGCGGAAGAACCGTCGGAGGGGATTTAAACTGAAGGAATGGGAGGAGCCAGGGAAGAGACACATCCCTACAGAGAGAAGAGCAAACGCAAAGGCCCTGGGAGGGAAGGAACTTGGAGTATTTCTAGAAACAACAGAAGCCAGAGTGGCCAAAGTGTAATGAACAAAGGGGAAAGAGTTAGACTAACTGTGTCCATGTGAGAGTGTCTCACTCTTAAAACCTAAAAGGATGTAGCTGTGAGGCAGCTCTTTGGCAGTTTGAAGCTATATTTCTTTGTCTATGTGACCTGGTGTCATGATCTTCTTGGAGAACTTTCCTTTCTTGTGGTTAATTCCCCACTTCCTCTTGTTTCCACGTGGACGTCTCCTTCTCTTCTCTGTTGAGGTCTTTGGGCCCAAAGAGTCTTAAAGAACGTGAAAGTACTGGAGGAAGTTCCATTAAACCAAGAACTGAGCCAGAGTCATTATTAGTGTCATACGAGGAACCTTCCACTAGTTGGGTATTTATGAACCTAGCAATTGCTATGATTATCCCATCCCTTCCAGTGTCTAATATAATGATTGTATCTGGTCTTTGTCATTAACTTTAGTTTCCATTTATTTCACCCTACAGAATATTAACTCATTTGTGTTTTGTTTGTTGTCGTGTGTTTTTTTCCAGGCAGTTCGCTTTTGTCCTAGCATGCATCACACAGTTAAGATTTCATATCTTTGCTTCATTTACCCCATTATGGCAACAGCAGCTGGTTACGGCTTTCTTTAGACCATTATCAGTTGTTTTCTACCTTGCAGATAGTGCTGTTAGGATGAATCTATCATATCGCAGAGATCTTATATAGCTTGTTATTTCCAGGTGATGTATTACTCTCACGGTGGAAATGTTGTTAGTGAACAGTAGGGAAGCAGTGGCTGTATTGAGGAATATCAATGTATCCTTATGTCCTGGTTTGCAGTGACAGTCAGAGATCCATCTCACTGACAGTTACCTTGTTAACATTTTGATCAGATGGCAAATTTGTCATTTTTCATGGTAACAAGTATAAGTTTGCACAAGAACCATAGATAGATGGGCAAGATAGTTTTCCTGTGTGATGTAATCAGTAATCTTTGGAAGGAGTGAAATAATTACTCTGTGAAAAGCTCGTCCACTGGAAAATGTGTTTGTTGTAGAAAGCTCGAATTTTTCTTCATTCGAAGCAAACGTGCTCTCTCTCTCTCTCTTTTTCCCCTTTGCTGACAGTTTGATTAACACACCAAGCCTCTGTGAAATATTGAGACAGAACAAAAGGGTTTACAGTCAGAATGGTTTGGTTTAATCACAGCGTAAGATGTGAACAAGGTGGGTAAAAATAACTGCATGCAGGGTTCTCAGATATAGAGCATTGGCAGCCATGGGCATGGGGTTTGAGTTTGCCCTCCTTCTGCACTTGAAGCTTGCTCCAAAACCCTCTCTCATTACCATCGATATCACATCATGTATGTTCCTCTCTGAACTCCTGTCAGAAACCATGCGGTCAGCCATCCTGATGCCTCACTCGCGTGTGATCACACAGTTGATGTTGTTTTGTATTGTTTTTCTCCTACGTTCTCCCAGGCTGTGCTCCTGAAGCTGTGAAATCTTTAAATTCGTAGCACTTTTGAAAGCTCTGCAGTCTGTCTGCTGCTTAGAGGGTGAACATGTTTGAGAAAGAATTTCACTTTTGGAGGCAGCATATTTTACACTGCTTGAGAGTCAGAAACGGGCTTCTGACCTTCCTATGAAGATGGCAGTTCTGGGTACAATGGACAGCTGTCAGAGCTAGTAAGAATCTCTGACAAACAGGTTTTATTGAAACTCAGGTAAGAATAGCGTAAGTAGGCCTGGGAAGTCCCTTGAAGCAGGAAGATGGGGCTCTGGTTGTCAAATGAGTTTCTCCTCTGAACTGTCAAAACACACACAGACACACAGACACACACACACAGACACGTGCCTGGAAGTCTAAAGGAGAGTTGGTTTACAAATGTTTCTGTCAGGTAGCCATGGCCTATGGAAAAATTATATTATGTTTTTATAATTGCAGTGAAATGCAGCCTCAGAGAGAAAAATATGCCAAGTGCAATCCATCATTATTTTCATTATAATATTTTTTAAAAGGTAGAAAATGCTCATAGCTGCATTTACATAACATATGATCCAGGCGTTGCAATCATGGTACAACCATTAACCTAAAATATAGCTTCTTATTCCTTAATAGTTTTGCCTGTATGCACACGTTCCAGTGAAGAGTTGAAAGTAAGCCATTAAGGTGAAAACCATGTTTTTGACCATCCAGCTTTATCTTTTCACACTTTGGCCAGGTCTGCCTGAGGGTGTTTACATTTGGGGCTCATCTGCATGGTTACCAAACTCACTGGGGGAGGGGGACTTGCATTCCACTTGCCTGAATGTACCAATTTGAATTTGTCATTCTGATGACTAGTATTCTTATCGAAAATATACAGAGACACGTAGGAAATCAGATAGGAATCTCTCATTTTCTTGAAAGGAGATCCTGTGAGATTCCTTATAGCCAGTATTATCTGGATTCCTCTAAATTTTCTGTCTTTCAGCTTTACGTTTCTCTTTACTGTCTTATGATTGTAACCCAAGCCCCTATTCTGCATGTCTAAATGAGGTCAACATCTTAGGTGAATTCCTCTCCTGTTTTATTTCTGAAATTCCCCAGGGCTTGTTTACATGTCATACAAGTCTCTCTCTGAGGCCACTTGTCACTTCAGGCTATGGGGCACTGCTCTGGGCCTCCCTTATCATCACCTCTTGCTGTTTATAAGCTTGTCTTCATGTTCTTGAGGCTCTTCCCAAGGCCACTTCATCCCCTCTGTACTCATCAGCCTCCTCTTAATTCTTCAAAGGCACAGAAAACATTAGACTGTCACTTCCAACAAAACTTCGTTTTGATGACTCAAGGAATACGTGAAGGAATTACAATTCTGAATCAATTAGGCAAAATGTTTTTGGCTGCACGTTATAGAATTCCTCATTCAAAAAATTCAACCAGTAAGTTCAAAGGTAGGATATTCCGTGGCTTTATCTCATTGGCACAAGCATCATCATCAGGAATATAATTTCTTCCCTTCTTTCTACTCTGCATTCTCTCAGTGCTGGCTTCTTTCTCAAGGCTGCGACCTTCATGGTCACAGGACACCTGCAGTGGTGTAGCCGTCCCATCCAGACCCGGTAACGGCTGGAGAAGAGTGGTACCCATCTCTTCCTATGTGTCTCTTTCGATAGACGAGGAGCTCTTTCACAGGTGTCTCTTGCTGGCTGAGTATGTCACTAGGCAGAATCATATCATCTGCCATTTTCCACGAATGGTTTAGACCAATTCAGCTGAGGGTGGGCTTAGCTTCCCAAGAAGAAGGTGGACAGGTGGAAAAGGGTAGATTCTCTTAGCAAGGTAAATAGGGGGAACGGAGAGTGGGAAGACAGCCAGTAGTGTCTGCTGCTAATGCAGGAAGGTAAACCTTAAAGCTGCATTTCAGATATTGCTGCTCTTAACCTTGATGGGATGGGGACTCCCTACTGGTCATCTCCTCCTTCACCTCCAGCTTGTTACCATGATTCAGGGCCCATTACCCCCAAAGATAGGAATGCACTCCGCCTCTCTTCACTCTTGAAGTCTGTTTTTATGCTCCAGGGTGACTGACAGTAGAACATTTGTTTCCTTTGAGGGAAGCACCATCCCAATGGCCATAGTAGGGCAGGGGCTGCTGCTTCCCCACTCCCACTCTGTCCTGGTGGTGAAAGCAGGCAATCAACTACTTATCCCAAATTCTTAGTTATTCAGTTTTAAATAACATCTCTTATTAGGCATCAAAAAAATCCATGCTAGATGATTTCAAGCCTGTACAATGCACATTACCATTGAGGAAAAAATATAATCTCTTCCAGATCACAGTTCTTTGTTTAGATATCCAGTGCACCTATTTTGGTTTCTTTTTATTACTTTTAGAGTTGCGGTAAAATACACCTACCATAAAGTGTATCATCTTAACTATTTTAAGTGTACGGTACGGTGGCATTAATACATTCACATTGTCATGCAACCATCACCACCATCTGTCCACAGAACTCTTTTCATCTTCCCAAACTGAAAGTCTTTACCCATGAAACTCTCATATCACCTCCTCCAGCCCCCTGGCGACTCTTTGTCTCTTGAGTTTCACTACTCTTGATACCTCATGTGAGTGGAATCATACAGCATACGTGTTTTTGAGACATTTTATTTAGCATAATATTCTCAGGTTTATCCATGTTGTATCATGTGTCAGAATTTGCTACCTCTTGTGGCTGAATAATATTCCATTGCATGTATAGAATCTATTTTGTTTATCCAGTCATCTATTGATGGACACTGGGTTACTTCTACCCCTTGGCTTTTACAAATACTACTGCTATGCTCATGGGTGTACACATTATTTTGTGTTGTTTGGATAATAGTGATCCTAACTGGGTGTAAGGTGATAGCTCATCATGGGTGTTTTTTGGTTTTCTTCTCATCATGGTTTTGATTTGCAGTTCTCTTACGATTAGTGATGTTGAGCATCTTTTCATGTACAATTTATATTTTTAAATAAGGTTCTTAACGTCAGAGTCTGAAGCATCTGTGTTCAGAATACTTGGCTGACTGAGGAATTCCCCAATTTTTCTCTCAAAGGGAGACGTATGCCTTCTATTTACAGGACCAGAAGTGGTTTTCTAAAAGGATCCCTTCCAGAGAAAGGATACATCTGCCCCAGTGTCAAATCCAGATACCTTTCTAGAACAAAGACATTGTGTAAGACCCTCCTGCCTTCAAAACAATTTTTTTTTCTAGCCACACAAATTTTACAATCCAGACTTCACCTCCAGGAAGCAATTTCTAGAATGGTTAAAATAACAACTTGTCCTCATACCACCAAAACCACAATTCACCTAGCTCACACCCCACACAGATTAAAGAAATAGCTACAAAGAACAGTAAATACTGTGGAGGAGATCCCAGGCCTCATGCATGTAAATGTCAGTGAAGTGATTCCTCAAAATGATCCCAGAGTATCTGCATCTTTCTTCTTGTCCTAGTTCGGTAGCTTCTCCTTCCCCACATGGCATACCGTATCAGTACTCACATTCCATGCTTGCAATGTGGGTCTTTCTGAATGAGGGAGCCTGTTAGAATAGTGCTTGTTCTTAATGTTTCATGGAGAGCCAAAGACACATCACTCAGTGGTTCCTTTATAACCTGAGACAAGATTAAGCATATGAGGTAACTCTAATTTTATCTACCAGGGAATCCTCATTGGGTAGACCTACGTGTGTTTGAATGACCGCCGTCTTGTTTCTGTTTCTCTACGCTGGAATAGAGAACTACAATTTGAATTCTTGAACTAAAGCATTTTTCACAAAGCAGAGGAGTTGTTTCTGATGGAAAGGGCCTATGTGCTTGGGAAAAACTCTGATATCTTACGAAACGATATGACCCCTGGCTGACATCTGGATGCCACTCAAATCTATATGACTGTGACCCATGGATGCCTTATGATCCACATCATGGGTCATCTTTCCATAATAGAGCACTTCCAGAACTAGTCCCCTTTGTCTTGTCAAAGCATAGTTAAGTCTCTGGTAATTCAAGGTTAACCCAAAATAACTGTCTCTAAAACACATTTTTAGTTGTACGGAAAGGCACATTTTCCTTCCCTAAAAACTGAGAGTGAGCAAAACCATCTGGATGTTCCTAATATTGCAAAAATATAAATAGTTATTTTAAAGGCTTCTCCTTCACTGCCCTGGAGGGATTACAAATTGTGGGACATTTTCACTATTCCCTGAACAAAGATAACACATCCAGAAAGAGCCCAGCATGAGACAAGTGTCTTGATGACTCCAGTGAGAGTGCCTTCCCCTTGCCTACCCAAACGATGATGAAAAGGTAAGCCAAAGCAATGTCCTCTCTGGGAGATGGAAACTCTTAAAAAGTAAACAGTGAGGAGCAGTTAAGGAGAAACAGTTGACGCCTCTGGCAGTCACCTCAGAGGTCAAGGAGAATGTAGATTGCTTTCCCAGAGGCCTTGGTGACAGTGACAGAGGACAGGAAATGTCCTAAATCATAGTCTGAATTATTGTTCCCTGGCAACAAGTCTGAGGCGCTTCAGACTCGGCTGTCAGCATGGGAACAAAGCACTGCTCTCCTCAGGACCTGAGACAAATAAGAAGGGGTAGACTAATGCCCCTCCTGTATCCAGAGGATGTGACTGGGATGGGCCATGCTACTAAGGGTTTTCCGTGAAATGATCAGAGTCACAGAAAGAGAGAAGCGCTTGCTAACATAGGAGATGCTTCTAGAAACTCTTGGTTCTCTTTTCCATTTTGTTATCCTGGCTTGTTTGGTTTTGATTTTGAAAAATGGGACCTGTCTTATGGGGATTTAGGGAATGATTGAAGGTGCCGATTAGCAGCTGATAAACAGAGCAGAGTGCTAGAAAGAATGGAATAGGAGCCCATAGAAGGGCTTCCATCTCTAAACAGGGGAACCAGCAGGGGTGGAGTAAGTGCAGGGAGAAGGGGCCCCATCTGACCTGTTCTCCCTGCATCCCCAGGGCCTCGAAGGGTGCCCGGCACACGCGTGGATGTAATAACTTTCTCCTGATTAACTGAAAAGCAAACACCTGAGCAAGCAAGCTGATGCAAACTCCTGGCCTCCCTCCTCTCTTCCCCGAACGCACCCCACCCAGACCCCTTCAATATGTGGGGAAATAACTTTTTGAGGCATTTCTATGGGATATGCAACTTTTTGAGAAAAGCTGTAAACACTTATGTGACTCTGCGGTGAAAGGCGGGGATGGTTTACAATCTTCCCATTTTCCTGCAGAAAGGTTGTGGCACTTTCACCTCCCAGACCCGCATATACGAAGGATGAAGAAAGCTTCAGGAGACGGAAGTAGGGAGATAATATAATGTCTTCAAAGCTGGGACAGTTTTCAAAGTGAAGGAGGGGGCTAGGAATAATTTCCCTGGGACAATAGGTGTAAACTGGGCCTCACCCTAGACCAGTGGCTCTCAACTGGGTGATTTTGTGTCTCCACCCTCCCACCCCCTACACCCCTATTTGCCACTCCCAGCTCCCCAGGGACTTTGGACATTGTCTGAAGGCATCTGTGGTTGCCACAGCTGGGCTGGGGAGGTATGCCGCTAGCCTCAGTGGGTGGAGGCTAGGGGTGCCGCTCAACGTTTTACTATGAAGAGGACCTCTCCCCGCAAAAAAGCATCGTTACCCGGAGCCCTGCCTAGGGTTGAGTCAGCCTTGTAACTGTGTTATCCATGACGATGCAATTCTTTAACACCAAGGCATTCTTAGGTAGTTTAAATTGACTGGTCTTGCTGTGTTTTAATCTGTATTCCATCTCTCTCAAAGACTCGTCTTATCATCATCAATTCACCACCTTCCCACTCTGCCCCACCCCCACCCCCAGAGGGCATAAATTCATACCTCATGCTAATTTCTGCAGAAGCAACTTTTCTTCATTTTGTTCTTTTTGTCCCCTGAAAATGATTCTACTTTGTTCTGTTTAACTCCCTCCTGTCCTAGGATTGTAGGGGATAACAATGGCTTTTCAAAACAAGTGTTTTGCTTACAGTCCTGATTCACGATGAGCATTTTGCTTGATGATGTCTACAGAACGGGAGTAGGCTTCCTTCCGTGTAAATTCAATAGGATCATCTAATATGGACAGAGGTGGAAGTGATGGAATAAACCTGTTTCATCGGGAAGTATGTCTTTTTGTTTGCTAGGACCCTCACATTATAGTTTCAGTTTTCCTGAAGAAACAACTATACAGTTAAAAATAATGCTTACTTAGTTTAAAAAACATTCTGTAGTTTTAAACAATGTTTTATAACTATGTGAAGGATGATTCCAATACCCATGGATTTGAAACATTCTTTCATCGTCTTGTATTTTACTTTTATTATATGTTAATGCTAAGATGAAAATGAGCTGAAATTTATTAATGTTTATTGAGTTGAAGATAAGTTGAAAGCAAAAGTTGCAAGCCAGCTCTGGGTTATCACCAGGGGCTTGATCCTCGCAGGGCAGGAGAACCTGGGCTCTCTAGTAGATCTTTCTCCCCTACTCCCAGCCTTAACCCAAGTCTGATGTGGTTTGAGGCTGGCAGAGAGAAGTGCTCTCAGTGTAAACTAGTCCCTGCCTCTAGAGCCATGGCTCCTGGTATGAAGCAGAGGCTGAAGGAGAATGTTCTGAAGTTTTGTGGGAGCTTGAATCATATTTTATAAACACAGAGAAGAAGCACTCTTTCTCCTTCCCCTAAATGGGAAGACTTGCCAGCACTACTGCAGACAGGCCTGGCTACTGAAAGCTAGTGAAAGTTCTGTTAACTGGAGTCCGGAAACCCACAGAATGTCCTAAATGCAAAAAAAAGAAAATCTCTTTCCACTTCATTCTAATAAATTCTTTTTTTGTAACATCTTTATTGGAGTATAATTGCTTTACAGTGGTGCGTTAGATTCACTTTGTTATAAAGCATTCCAGTAAATTCTTATTTCCCGTTTAACAGGAGAGACATTGTACTGAATATCACTGAGTCACAGGGAGAATTATGCTTCCTGGCAAAGCCTACAGTCAGCTTGGGAAAAAGTTAGTCCAGGGCCCCAATGGTAAAATAAGGTTCAGTTAGATGAGTTGACAGATTCAAATCAGGTGCAAAGTGAGGTGAAAACCGTAAGGAATGACTTGGCCTTTGTGGCTCAGAAAAGGCTTTTCATTGCTATGTTGCCCATCAGGAGTGGATTTTTAGATTACCTTGAAGGACAGAAAGAATTTTGGTGAGGTAAGGAAGCTGGCAGGGCTGGGGAGCAGGAAGCTGGGAAATTCCCAAAAAAAGGTAGCAATGTAAAATAAAATATAATTAAAGGTACAGAAACAGTTATTTTGATGGTATGTCCAGAATGAGAAGGAACTCAATTTGCACTAGAGCAATGGTTCCCAGTGGGATGACTTTGCCCCCAAGGGACATTTGCAATGTCCGGAAATATTCTGATTGTCACTTCTGGGAGAGAGTGCTACTGGCATCTCATCTCGTAGGTAGAGCCTAGAGATGCCGCTAGATATCCTGCAATGCGCAAGGCAGCCGCCCACAGTTATCTGGCCCAAAATGTCAATAGTGCCAAGGTTGGAAACCTTTGGGCCCAGGCTGGATAGGAGAGTTAGGTGACCAGCGTGAAGCAGTTAGACTGGGGCTATGCGGTTGAGTGCTAGGATGAGCTGTTGGTAGTAATTGGCCACTGAAGACTAGCGAGCAGGGAGGTGTTTTGTTAGAAGATGCTTTTTTCCCTGCTTCATCTCCACTACCCAGCCTGACGTCAGGCCTATAGTAAAGGATCAGTGAATATGCTATCTATTTGTCTATCCATCAGTCCAACAAATGTTAGCTGAGTGCCCACCATGTGCCAGGCGACGTGCTGACTGTTGAATGGGAGGGTGGGCTTTACAGAAGTGAATTGGGTACCGGTTTAAAGGATGGATCGGAATGGGTAGTTAATGGAGTTGAGGAAACAAGTGAGGGGTCTGAGAGAGGCAATGAGTGCTTAAACAAGGACATGTTCAGAGGATGGAAAGGAGAGAGGAGAGATTTTATCAAAAATGCATGTCTAAACCAGCTGTAGGATTCAACACTTGACTCATATCAGGGCATGAAAGTGTTCAGGACAACTTCTAGATTTTGAGTCTAAGAAAGAGGCTGGTAATATGAAAATAAGGTCTCCTTTGGTGGGAAAACTGACATGTTTAACTGTACCTGCTGAGTTCAATGTGCCTGCTGGGTAAGGTGGAGTCACCCAACAGGCAGCTGGGAATGTGGATCTGAAGCCTAGGAACCACAGGCCAGTGGAAGCCTCCTGCAGAATTCACTTCTACCTCTGAGCTAAGGCTCTGAAGGTTATCATATCGTCCTCACAACAGCTAGAGGATATGGGATGATCTGCCGAGCCCAGAATTTGTTGTCTTCTTGAAAACATCTGGAATTCTGCAGGGTTTTTGTGGGGGTTTATTTATTTATTTTTGCTATTTATCTATTCTAGATATGACTCTTGCTGTGTGACCTAGTGGAAAACTTTGCTTTCAGCCCTCAAATTCTTCTGTTAATAAAAGACATTCTTCTTTCCCCAAAGGGACTATTCCTCTGGAATGTCAAAGTTACATTTAGGCAGTGAATTTTCACCTTCACTTTTTCTCATTCTCACGTAAACATGGGTACCTGGCATTTTTTAAAGTGATACTGGCTTTGACATTGAGTCACCAGGAGTAAAAGCCCATCCTCTCATCTGTTTCCCTGCTCTCCTCATAAGCCTCCAGGTTTCTTCTTTAAGGTAATTTGTTTCCTCCTCTAACTGTCTGAGCCCAGGTTACATTTTACCTGCTAATTATGAGGTTGCGTTTGAGTGTTATGGATCCCAAAATGAAGCCAAGGTTCCTAACCTTCTTCTTCATGGCCATTTTTTCCTCTCCTCTGCTGAGCCCTTGGGAGACCGCCGTGGGGAAAGTATGTAAACGATGGCTTAAATGGCTCCTTTCTGCTAAGCACCATTTTTGTAATTGACTAATATAACAGGAGGGCTTCATCTGAGATAACTCTAAACTTTGAGAAACTATGTACCACCTTTTCTTTCATCTAGTAACTTTAGATGAAAGGGTAAAAAGAAGAATGCACTTTAAGGAGGGGTGAGACAATGACTAGTACATGAAAATGCAGACATTCAGCATCGAACTTACCTTGATGAGGGGTATTGTTTTTTCTGTAATGTGGTATGTAAGTTAGGAAATTTATCACCTACTGAATACATTGTGATTATAGTTATAGAATTTGGGCAAAACTAACCTGAGAGACTCTTATACATTGCTTATTCTTCTTGACTCATCTACTAGAAGGAATTGAACTACTTGAGCTTGTTAGTTTATGAACAGACTTTTACTACTAATTTTGGAATTGAAGTCCACTACAGAAGAGGACCCAGATTTTCCCTTTCATAATAAACTTATTGGAAATGACAGTGGACACCTGTTATTTCTGTGTGACAGGCATAACTTTCAACCCTTTCTGGTAATACTACCGCATTTTACTGGATAACCATTTTCCCCACATTTCGTATGGTTCTGGATGGTCTAGTAGTCATAGTATCCCTCTTCCCAAGCCATAGGATGAGCATGTGACCAGACTTACATATTCCATCTCTTGGCCGCAATGATTTGTCTAAGGAATGAGCATATGATTCAAACACAACCAATCAGATTCTTTTCCTGGAATTTTATATATGAACAGTAAGAAAGAGAATTTTTCTTCTCTTTCTCCTTCAATCTGGACTCACCGTGCTGGTATAATTTCAACCTAGAAGTGGCTAAAACCATCCACTTCCTCCTCCAGGCTCCCTCACCCCAAGAGGAGCAAGAAGTTAGCCCAAGCACCCGTAGGACATCAGACAGAAGAGATAGAGAGTCTGAGGGGCATTATTTTGATTTGCCAAACGCCATGGAGTTCAGGACTTGAGCTTGTACCTAATGTTGATTGGTTTGGAGGCAAGTGTGACATACGTTTGGGGTTCTGAGTTGCTGTCGGAGAAATGGATGGCGAACCATGTGGTATTGGGGGGAATAAGCTAACTTGTAGTAAAACAGTATTGATAGCAGTGTGGCAGAATTCAGGTCTTCATATGTGCTTTCTCTGTCAAGGGATACGTGAGCCAATTTTCTTTTCACAATCCATCGACAAGGAGCAATTCCTTGTATTAAACATTCTCCATTATCATTTTGAAACACATACACTGACAGTCACATGAAGAAAATAATTTTTTTGTGCGGAAGTGGCACAACACTAATCTTATTCCTTCGTGCTATACTGTGACTAGGAAATGGAAGAACATTAGTCTCCCTGCTTTCGAACCCAGAAAGCATGTGTGTAGAGAACAGTGTTTTGGTATACAGCAGTGTAGAGAGAAAAGGGGTCGCCTTTTGGATGTAATGATTCTTTGAGAAGATTATTTTTTTTAATATTGAAATTCGCTTTTCTGGTAGGGCCATGTTCTTTACGGTGGTAAAACACAATGAAAAGAGACAAAAGTTATTTTCAAAATATTTCCATAGCTGTTCATTCACTGACACTAAAATAGCATTAACTAAGAGTAAAAAATGTTGGGTTTTAGTCTCAAGACTATTACCAGCCTTTTGTAGGACCTTGGTCCTTACTTCTTCCTTGGACTCAGTTTTGTCACTGTAACAGATTACTGAAGTAGACACACTTTGCATTTTGACCACAAATAGATTTATCTTATCACTTGGGATGATGTGGACACACCCTAGGGTGGAGGTCTGAGAAGAATTTTGTTCATGGATTTAGAGTGAAACTCTCAAAGGTTTAGGAAGTGTGTCATGCATGATATTTGGTCCTGAATTTTGGACAAATTTTGAATTACACAGTAGTTTTTTCTTTAGCTGAAGCACACAAAAAAAGGTAAGTTTAATAGATTTTCCTCTGGTTCTAGATAAAAGGATTAAAGCAATCACAAAGAAGAAACTGGAGGGGTGTAAGATAAGGTAATCAACAAACAAACAAACAAAAAACAACTGGCAGGAAAGCAAGTGCAGTCACCATTTCAGTGGTAGATAGAGGATAAGAATGAGAATATCCTTCTTCCTGTTTCTCAGCGTATGGACAATGAGAAATCTTAAAAGGGGAGGCAGTTTCTGTCTTGAGATTTCATTTATAACTTAATTATGTGTTCTACAATAAATTCCTTCTGCGGTAATGTTAATTGAGAATGAATGTGGTTATTACTTAGGTTTTGATCTTGTACTACTTCAGTAACTTCTTATAAATCACTTTTAGATGCATATAGTGCATCCAAATTTTAACACGGGAAGGGCAAACTCCACAGCAAACAGAGAAGGTGGGTAATCTTCATACACTGCCATTTATGACCCATTCTCTTATTCGGTTGAGAATGGTTCTGGTGATGACTAAGATAATTAGAGCCATCAGATTTTGCCATACATGGCTCTGACGGTATAATTTGTAGAGTCTTTTAACTAATTAGATGCTATTTATATGGGGTGGCTGTAAACGGGGGAAAAAAATGGAGTCCCCACATAAACGGAGTTCACAAACCCCTCATTTGTCATAGGAAGCAAAAAATAGAGTATTTTGTTTGTGGCCACGTTCAAGTGAAGGAAGAAAAGAGGTAATCTAAACACAAAAAGAGTTCAAGCCGTGGTGCTCTGAAACCTTCTAAAGTTCTTGGCCAGATTGGGAAGCAAGAGTGAAATAGGTGAAAAGAGACAAAGGCAAAACATTCTGGTCTCAGCTCAGAGACACTGTGTTGATTCTTGGCAAATCGTTGACCAAGGAGTTATCTGTAGAAATGGCGATTTTTCTATTCTTTCCGCCACCTCTTCCGTTCCCACACACAACCTATACCCTCTCCTTCTGAAATTGTGGTCAGTAGTTTCAAATGGTCATCACGTCCTCTCAGATTTACTTTTAAACAAGGAATGTTTACCGTCTTCCTCTGGCAACCAAGTCTCCCTGCTTCCAAGAGTCTATTCCGCATGTGGTAGAAGTCTTAAAAACTTAGATGTTGCCATGCCCGTTTCTTTCAACCTTCCATTGCTTTCTGTTCATCTTGCAGTGACACCTGAAGTCCTTGTTTGAGTCTGCAGGGCCCTGCGTGATCTGTCCTCCTCACCTTTTCACACCTCCCTTTATTCTCTGAACTACCGTCACATGACCCTCTTCCTGTTCCCGGAGACATGGAGCCTTTTCCTCCCTGGGGGTCTTTGTACTGGCTGCTTCCTCTGCCTGGAGTGTTTCTCTCCTGGATCTCACGTGGCAGATGATTTCTACTTATTCATGTGTCCACTCAAGTTCTACCCCTTCAGCCAGTCTTTCTCTGCCACCATATATGAAAGTGGCCCTTATCCCTGGTTCTCCCTGTCCCATGATCACGCTTTCTTGTCACTGTACCATCTGTCACTATCTGAAATTTTCTCATTTATTTAGGGGTTTGCTGTCTGTGCCTAGGAGATATTTATTGAACTAATGAATTACCTTAAGAGTAGAAGCAAATCGTGTATGCCATCATTCACAGAACACTGGTGTCTAAAACGGATGTAAGAGGAACCACTGTGGATGCAGTAAGTGGAAGAGAAGGCACTGAACCCACGTGGCCTCTCCCACCCGAACACCGCTTTGGACTCATGAACAGAATTTGAACACCATAGCACTAGACTACTGGTCATGGCGGGGAAGGGGTGGCTTAATACGCTTGCATTATTGTCCACCCAGGTCCAAAGCTTAGCTGGCCATTCCCACCATGAATCAGGTCTGTCTCACTTGCTTGTTCTTTGTAGATGAGCTGTAAGTAGGTGACATGGGGTAAAAGCATTCTGTTAGTGAGTGAATGTGTCTTAACAAGAGACCTGGCTTCTTTCAAGTCCTGCAGAGGCTCTGACCTAGAATCCCATTTGGCACCTCATTATGTCCCAGGCCCCACTTGCAAGAGGAGGTCATTATTTCAGCCTGTAATCCAACATAAAGGCTCCCCATTTTTCAGTTACATAAAGTAATATAACACACATCTCAGCATCAGGATTCACACTGACAAGGCTTACGCTAAAATGTTCTACCAGACAGCATCTGTAAAGTGAATAGAATAGCTAACGTGCCTGCACAATGATTCTTGCTTCACGGGGAGAAGGATTTATGTTTAAATACTATTAGCATTTTAACTGTGACAGCCGTGGTTTAGAAGAATTGGATTTTAATACAAGATTGAATGCATTTCTGTAACAGTGCTAATCCCTTATTATTAATTTTTTTAATGCTTTTAATTTTGATAACCCAACTAACTAGTTTGGAGAATGTCATTTCTTCCTTGACTTACTTTTTAAATTTTTTTTTTAAAGGAAATTACACTATTAAGATAAAGTGCACAGTTTGGAAATGGGGAACTGTCTATCTGACTTAGAATGTAGGAGTCAGAAATGGGCAGTTTTCAACTGAAGCTGAACGTCAACCATTAATTAGCAGTGATAGTCGTACTAGTACAACTAATTATGAGCTTGAAGCCCTGACCCCTTGGGGAGTGGCAGCCTTGATGGTGCAGGAATTGCTCTGGACATTATGTGAGGATGGAACAATTAGGACTCCCTTCCAAATGAACAGCATGTAGAATTTTTTTCTCGGTCACATGATTTTAGAAGTGCCTCTTTGAGTGGACGTGGTTAAGCCCATGTACCCAGTCTGTCTTCTTCCCCACCTGGAAAAGCAATGCCTGTTGAAGGTTTTGTTGTTTGCAAGGAAAAGATTAATGAATGCTGGAGGGTAGAGTGTCCATGGCAGTTCATGAGAGCAGAGAATGTACAAGTCATATCAATCTACCCAGCGCCACTGAGTGTAGGGCTGTAGGTTGTCCACTGTACCAGTCAGAACGGGCTAGGGATGCCATAGAAGCAAACAGCCTCAATATCTAAAGAATAAAAGGATATTTCTACTGTATGCCACAGATCCTTTGTGGATTAGCTGGGCATTCTGTAATATGTCTCTTTCACTTTAGGAGTGTAGGCTGATCAAGGCTCTCCTATCTGGGAAATTGCTGGTTACTGTGGCAAAGGGAAAGGACTATGATAATTCTCAAAGGCCTCTGCCTATAAGTGGCTCACTTCTGCTTTCATTCATTGGCCACAGCAAGCCACGTGGCCATACCTAATTTCACAGGAACAGGGAGGGGCGATCCTTTCATTCATAAAAAGGAGGAAGACCAGAAATATCAGTGTACAGCTTTTATGACTACCACAGGCACCTTGCTGATGGGTGCACAGGGGCTGAATTCTAGTCTGCATTCCTTTTGATAAGCAGTGAGCCCTGGCTTAGGGCTTTATCTGCTTTGAGTAAGGAACACCTTTGTCTAATTTATAGGAAGTTGCCTCATGGGTAACAGCAGTCCATCAACTCAGGTAGATAATCCATTTTGCCTGATGGAGGATGGTAGTAATCTTCAGTCATTTGTTTATTCTTACATTCAGAAGGGATGATGGAGTCCTTACTATGTGTTAGACACAGGGAATAGAGCTGTGGATAATCAGACATGGTCTCTGGCCCCACTGAGTTTATGGCTTCTCAGATAAGACAGATAATGAGAAAGAAATAATTACAACTGTGATGGAGGCTAAAGGCAGGAGATGGGTAGGGTGCTGTGGGGTCATACGGCAGTAAATAAGTTATATGTGCAAGCATTCTTCCTTCTTAAGCAGCATCTTGACTTTCCCTTTCAAGGTTAACAGTTTTGCCTTTAAGCAGATAATTAGACAGAGGCACAGACAGTTGAGATTACTTGGTCTTTGACACATTGATGAGCACCAGAACAGTCTAAGCAGCAACGTGCATCTCGAAGCAGGTCTTGAAATGGCCATCTGATGGTCTGTTTGATGCTCATTAAGACTTTATCCTGGAGAGAAAAAGAAGGAGGGGCGGGGAAGGGGGGAGACATGCAGATACTGCATGGGCTTAGAATCAAGCGTTGACTCAGGCGTCTTGGCATTTCCCCTTAAAAGGACCCTGTAGCAGATGCTGTCCTTGTATTGCCCACAGCCCTTGGACATTGACATTCCACTACACATTGACACTGGCTTCCATCTCTAACCATGACACTCTGGTTGAAGGCTTTCTGTAGCCACTGGTGTCTACTTTGCCTGTGTGCAGTACAAAATGGACTGAAAGTGCTGGAAATTTAATTCCCCACCACCCCACCTCCCCTTGGTAGCAGCCATCACCAATGACTAGTGGCAATTGGTGAATAAACACTTGGGTTCCCTCGCTTTCTTGGTGGAATAACTGAAACACGTCTACACTGCCTCCCAAGGGAATTGAGTCCCTCTTGGCCAAAGCAGTAACCTACTGGATAACACACACTTGGAGGATGTATTCCCTCCAGTCTCACTTTCCCTCTCCCCTACTGGTGTTTTCTGGAATCACCTTCTAACTCAACTTCTGGCCCTCAGTCTTGCCTCAGGATTTGCTTTAGAGGAACTCAGCCTAGACAAGCATATGTAAACATGTAATCAGTAATCCCCAGAGTCAAGGCCTTTGAACTTTTCTCTGTCTGCTCCTCTACAAATGGGATGCTAAGGGGAAAAAAGAAAAGAAAAAAAAAGTGACATTTGACAGAGAAATAGAAGTGAGTCCTGCTAGGTGACCACTGATCCTCAGATGCTGGTCACTATTGTGCTGGCTCTTTTAAAAGTACAGCTCTGTTCATGTAGTCACTGTATCTGCAGCTGGCAGAGTACATGGTAGCACCAATTGCAGTTTGGTTTTTTTTCCCCAAATGCATCTGGGTAATTTGGTATTTTTGTGTTCATATTCAGCACACCTGGGGCCAATTACATCACAAAGTCCTTTGGAGAAAAGCATTTTAAAGTAGAACTAAGGCCATAGAAAATGTATTTAACTGTTCCATTTTTTTCCTTCTGAGTATCATGTTTCATGTCCTTCCAGTTCATAATTCCTTCCCTAACTACACTGTTTGCTGTTTGACTTTGGGGTATAAAAATACATTGATTAGAGAAATAAATTAGGGTCCAATTTATGAAAATAGACTTCTTGTACTTAAAGGAAATTCAGGTAGTGCTGTTTGGAAAAGATGATGAATGTGATTTTCACTAGAATATCTGCGTAAATTATGATCGATTTGCAATTCATCACCTTCCTCTCCTTGCTCCCCCTCAGCGAAGAGCCCTCATTCGTGCATTATCAAGGAGGGAATATTTTTAGGGATGTGATTATTCCACAGAAGTGCTAATAATGATGGGGGAAATTTTCAGAAAATATATCCAAACTGGAAGTTTCTGCAGTTTCAAAAATAACACCTTGAAAATTTGCACTTTCAGTCTTTCAGGCATTGCTTCCCTTAAATGATGTCTGAAAATTACTGTTTCCCTGTGAGTTAGTGCACACGTGGCTTTGACCTGAGCCTTCAGGGTGTGGCAGGGGAGCGCACGGAAGTGTTGCCGGCGCCGTCTGTTCTACGGCACCCCCAGTCGGCATCTCTGGTGGCTCAGTATGCTTCACCTCCATCATCTTTGTGTTTGTTCTTGGCATCTGTGTCTGGATGGATCATCTTGTATTCTTGCCATCTGTGAAATAGATTTCACCACCCCCATGCCCCCACCCAGGCCTCCTTATCTCCATGTGCTTGTGCTTACTTCATCTTCTGCCAGGAGTCCATTCTCTTCATCCTGCCAGCCAAAGCCTTCTTCGCGTTTCTGTTCAGTGCCTCTTCCTCCACGAAGCCTTCCCTCCCTGTACCCCTCCTCTCCAAGCCCAGGCAGAAGGCAGCCTACTAGGATGGAATAAATAAAAAATGATCTTTGTGGTCCCATGGACTCGGGGTCATATCTTGACTCTGCCATTTACTAGCTGGGGGAACTTGGTCTTTTATTGAAACTCCATGTCTTTCAGTTTCTGTGTCTAATTCCCACCCCCTGAGAACATTGTGAGGAATAAATGTGACAGCAGATATAAAAGGCCTGGTTCAGAGAGGGATCTCAAGAAATTGGAATGTTCCCTTTTATTCCATCCTCTGAAGTCCTCTTGCACTGTCTCTGACACTGGCAGCTTGGTCTTATTCTTTTCTACCTTGTACTAGGGCATTTATGTCTATGTTTTATCTCCCTCTTCACATGAAACCCAAGTGTATCTGTACACTCTGGGCTGCCCTGTGCGCCCTCAACACCTGCTCTCCAATCAGCCTCTTACTAGTCGTCAAACCAAACTAACAAACAAGGTCACAAATATAGGTCAGTCCAAATGGTATTGATGAATCACGTGGTTGTTATTGGTGGTTTCTTGGAATAATGGAAGGATTATATTACACACCCCAATTCATTCAACTTTTCTGCAACAGTCTTCTTTTCCTAGAAGTTCCATTCCCCATGGCAATGTTTTGCCTGTCTCTTTCTGTCAATATGTAACTGTCAATTTTTTTCTTACACACACAGCCTACCACTCTCCTCTCCCTTCCTTATACTGAATCTTCCTTTCCTTTTCTTAAGTCATCTGGCTCACCTTTGCAGGTTCTCATTAGCATCCTGCTTATCAGTTATTCCTAACAAAGGGTCTTCTTTAGGACCTGTACTTCTTAGAAAGCACAGAAGGGATTCTAACCATGTATAATTCCTCCCTGAAACATATGCTGTCTTCTTCTTTTCAGAACTCAACACTTTTACTAGTTCTTTTTATTTTGAAACTGTTTCAAACCTGTAGAAGAATTGCAAGAACTATCACATCCCTTTCACCCACATGATTCAACTTTTGACATGTTAATTCATTTATTTTCTTTCTCTTTTTCACATAGATAATAGATTTTTTTCCTGACATTATGCACCATTACCCCTAATTATCAATTTTTACCTTCCCCAAACAAGGACTGTCTTCTTATTTCTACTATAAAAACCCTCCTGTTTGGGAAATCAATGCTGATACAGCCCTACAGTCCAATCCACAGACCCCATTCAGTTTTTGCCAACTGTCTCAACAATGACTCCTTTTCTTTGCTGGTCCAGGATCTTATCCAAGAACATGTGTTGCATTGAGTTATTGTTGTTCATCAGGTTCCTTCGATCTGGAACCATTTCTGAGTCTTTCACTGTCTCACATTTCCCTGTAGGATGACCCTGGATCTGGATCTTTCAAAATTTCTTCGTGATCAGACTCAAGTCATGTATTCTTACATGCATTCCTGGCAGGAATTCTGCAGAAATGCTGCTGAGTTTTTCTCACTGTATGGCATCGGAAGACACGCTACACTGACCCATCCTCTCACTTGATCACCTAGTTTAGTTGGTGTCTACCAGGTTTCCTCATTATTCTTTGAGCATTTCTCTACTTTCTGGTACAAAATGAGAAGTTCCTGGATCATCTTATACTCTCCCTGTCCAGCCTTGGCATCAGTCATTTCTCCAAAAAGCCCTGGTTCCTTTTATTGGAAGATGGTTTTAGAGACTAAGATCTGGGCGCTTAGTGTGCTCATTGCTCCTGGGATGTCATTACTCTCAACACACAAAGCTAGAAGATATATGCATGTATTTCTACCCATTCATTTATTATTATTTATCTATGTGAATGAATAAGCATGTGTACATGTACTTCCTGTCATGAGTTCATATCAAATCAAATCTCCTTTCCCCTTTCCTTGTTTACAAATACCTTCTCACAAGTGAGAAACCTGGCTCTCATTTTCCTTAACATATGTACTCATTTGTTCAGTATAAGGACTCTCCTAAATGCTCTGTCATCCTTCCCCCCACTCTCATCCTCTCTATACTACTTCCTCAGACACTGCACACACCACTGCCCTACCTCTTCAGCTACAGCACATGCTGCCACTACCACTCACCTCCACGAGACGCTCCTCCCTCTTCCCACCCACCTCCTAAGATGCTATCATCTCTCTCCAGGAGAGCAAGGCAAGGCATGGTGGGAAATAAAGGGAAGGGAAGATCACCATTTATGCCTTTTCACTGATGGATGGATTTGGGGAACTCCCAAATGCTTTTCACAACACATATGCATCTGTGTTGAATGAACAAATCTTTCTTCTCCATGCACTTCCTTCCCTTTACTCTCTCAGCATTACCTGCCTCTCTCCAAGGCTGTCTCTCACCATAGTTGAAGACAGAAGTCATTTGATAATATTCACTGAGCCAACTAAGCATAAAGCTCTTCGCCTAGAGAAAACTAGGAGAGCTGGATGGTATGGGTGGTTGTGTCAGGGGACCAGCAGGTGGTACCCAGAGGTTCAGCTCAAGATCTTTCTGTCTCCAGGCTTGTTCAATATCCTCTTTCACTGTCTTGTTTCCTCTATCAAAGCTCTCTGAAAATATGTTAACATTCAGAGTTTCCAGTATCACTTTGGACATTAAATGGTGAGAAACACATTCGTGTTGTTTTCCTTTCCAAGGTACCAGTACTACAAAGGCAAGCATAGAGCCTCTAAGATCCAAAAAAAAAGCATCTTGCACAGCATAGTAATAAATGGTGTCACTGTGTAATCTTTAACAGGGGTGGTGTTTTCCACACTCACAGAGCAAATTGATTCTTGAATCGTTGTTAGTTCTCTGTGTCTAATCAATAGGCAAGCTTCTCTGGGGGGAAGAATAGAGTAGAACACTGTATCTCCTCTACTAATTTGTCAAGCCAGCTGAGTCCCCCGGCCTCGTAAGTTTCCTGCTACTCATCTTTTCCTTCAACTGAGAACTCTCATTCATTTTCCTAGCTTGCTTGTTTGTGTAAATAACCTTTTCCCATGAAAATATGAAATGGATTATTGGCAACATTCTTGGTAACCTTAATGGAATAAAGCCATACGCCATACCTAAGGGAAATTATCATAAATCTTATATCTCAGGAACCTGGCAAAGAGTTCCAGGTGGATGGGGAAGTGACCAGAATGTTGGGGGAAAAAAAAAAGTCTTCTGACCTAGAATTTGTGGCGGAAGCAGAGGGAGCTACCATGACATGTCTGATCTCATTAATGTTCAAGGTTCCCCATGCAGGGATGGATAGATGACAGTGCATCACTAACTCCTGCCCTCTGAAGCCTTTCCATTAGAAATGCTGCAATTTAATCTCACATGTCACAAATCAAGCCCCAACTTGAAAACTACCTTTCCCAAAAAGGTGAATACATTCCATGCTCGTGGAAGGAACTACAGTGCCTCTCAGAGGAAGTGCTGGGTCCTCAGTAGCAGCTATTGCCTCCAATTGGAAGTGTCCCCTGTGCACCAGTGTTCTCAACGCACATGGTTGTTAAATTAGCCTGGCTTTTTGCAGTTTGTGTGACTCTGGGAAAGTTGTTGAAATTCTTCTTGACTCTGTTACTTCACTCCATAACTGGGGATAATACTCTCTATCTCTCTGGGAGATAGAGCATTAAAGATTTTTTTAAAAAAATGCTCAGCTAAGTAACTAAGCATTTGATAAATAGTAGCTATGACTCATCATTATTGTTTATTGTTACTTCTGGACACTGAGCTAAAGGCTTTGTATGATTTACTGCATTAATCCTCAAAGAATTAGACAGATATTATGAAAACACCATTTTTCAGAGAAGGAGACTAAGTATTGGAGAGCTTAGATGACATACCTACATCATAGAGCTAGGAAAATGGTACATTCCAAAGTTAACGTGATCTTTCTATAGTGCTAAGCTGCTACTTGTGCATTGGAAATAAAGTTTCTTATGGATTACAATTGAGTACCCTACTAAGAAGAATGATATGCTTCTGTGTTTGTGAGTGAAATGAGAATGGAATTTTCTTCTCTTGTAATGTTTTTGTCTGGTCTTGGTTACAGGGTTATACTGACCTTATAGAATCAGTGGGGAATAAGTTCTTTGTTTCGATTGTCTGGAAAAGTTTGCGTTAAATTGGAATGATCTCTTCCCTGAAAGTTTGGAAAAACTTGCCTTTGCAACTATCTGGCAGGGTGTTTTCTTTGTCAAAATGTTTTTAATCACTACTTCCATTTCTTTGATAGTTAGAAGAGAGCATAAGCTTTTGGCTATTTTTTGTGCCCATTCTAGAAAGTTATATACTAGGCATTTGTCCATTTCATCCATTTTTTTAAATTGTGACTTATCGTTGTTGATATTAATTCTTTTTTAAAAATAAATTTATTTATTTTTGGCTGCATTGGGTCTTCGTTGCTGCACACAGGGTTTTCTGTAGCTGCGGCAAGCGAGGGCTTCTCTTCTTGCAAAGCATGGGCTCTAAGCGTGCAGGCTTCAGTAGTTGTGAATCTTCCCGGACCAGGGCTCAAACCTGTGTCACCTGTGTTGCCAGGCAGATTCTTAACCACTGCACCACCAGGGAAGTCCTGATATTAGTTCTTCGTTATCTTATCTTAGCTGTGTTTGAGTCCACCTTTTCATTCAAAACGCTGTTTTTTTTTCTTTACCTTCTTTTTATCAGTCTTGCCAAAGTTTTAAATTTTATCAAAGAACCAACTTTGGACTTTTGGGATCTCCTCTATCAATTTATTTGTTTTCTATTTCATTAATTCTGCTCTATTGTATTTGTTATGTTTTTTCTTTTGTTATATATGGATTTATTTTGTTCATTTATGTATTTAAGATTGACATTGAGCTTGTTAACTTTGAGGCTATTTTCTAATATAAGTTCAGATTTTGATATGCAGTGTTTCATTTTTCAGTTGTAGGTATCATTTATTTATTTATTTTTAACGTATTTTATTTATTTATTTTTATTTTTGTCTGTGGTGGGTCTTAGTTGCTGCGCATGGGCTTTCTCTATTTGCGGCGAGCGGGGGCTATGGTTGTGGTGTGTGGGCTTCCCATTGCGTTGGCTTTTCTTGTCGTGGAGCACGGGCTCTAGGCAGGTGGGCTCAGTAGTTGTGGCTCACGGGCTCTAGAGCGCAGGCTCAGTAGTTGTGGTGCATGGGCTTAGTTTGTCCATGGCATGTGGGATCTTCGCAGACCAGGGCTTGAACCCGTGTGGCCTGCACTGGCAGGCGGATTCTTAGCCACTGTGCCACCAGAGAAGCCCTGCAGGTGTCTTTTAATTTCTTACTAATTAAATATTAAGTGGGGGGGAAAATAAGCCCACAAAGAAGACATAAAATTGTGTAAGGATATTATCCTTTTTTATAAAAGTTAAAAGCAGCTTTTATTATAAAGCATTTTAGGAACAATTATAGATATGTGTTCTGGAATAAATGTTTGTATCACCCTAAATTCATATGTTGAAGCCCTAATCCCCAATGTGATGGTATTTGGAGGTGAGGCCTTTGGGGGCAATTAAGTTTAGATGAGGTCATGAGGGTGGTGCCCTCATGATGGGATTAGTGCCCTTATAAGAAGAGGAAGAGAGAGAGAGAGAGAGATCTTTCTTTCTCCACAGATACGAACTGAGGAAAGGCCATGTGAACATAAAACAAGAAGGCAGCAGTCTGAAAGCCAGGAAGAGGGTTCTCATCAGAACTCAACTGTACTGGAACCCTGATCTTGGACTTCCAGCCTCCAGAACTGTGAGAAAATAAGTGTCCGTTGTTTAAGCCACCCAGTGTATGGTATTTTTTATAACAGCCTGAGCAAACTAAGACAGTGCAGCAAAACCATATAAAAATAAGACACAGGAAGTATGAACCTGGGACTAGATGATTACTTTAAGTGGGGGTCGCAGGAGAGGAAATGAGAGAGGTCTGGATGCATAGAAAGAGGTTGTCGTCAGGGGCATAGTGTTTTTGTTTTGTTTTGTTTGTTTCTTTAATATGTGACATTCATGAGTGCTTACTGCATTCTTTGAAGTAACTTACTAAATAAAATCAGGAGAATTTTCAGAACTAACATTGGACAGATGCTTCCTATGTGCCAGGCCCTATTTTAGCACTCACTGGGTCCTCACAAGGGCTCTAGCAGGTGAAGATATTCTCTACCCTTGCAGTCGTTGTCATGGATCCAAGTACTGAGCTCAGTCAGTACTGGATCCAGTGGCTTGAGAGGCCACGACTGAGATCACTGGATATAGGTTATGGACGAGCAAATTTAAGTCTTTTGAGTAACCAAGCTGTATGGGGTACAGAGCTCCCTGTCAGGAAGGATTCCAGCAGAGACCATTTGCCCCTTCCAGGAAAGTGCCATTGCTTAAGAGACCTAGTCACGTGAGCTTCTTAGTTTTCTTTGTATTAATACCAAAGGCTTCTGAGCAGTCTGGCTGCTCCCTTGATCACTTGATATAAATATTATTTAGAGAGGGGCCTGGTGTGGCAATAATACAGGCTCTAGAGTTTCCTGGACCTGGGTTCACATCCTCACCCTACAACTTACTAGCTTTGTGCCCTGTGATACACAATCCTCTGTCCCCAGGCGTTAGTTTCTTTATCTGTGAAAATCACAAGATTGTTGCGAGGATTGTGGATTATGCCGTGCACTGTGCTTAGACCCACTGAAAGGGCACTGTGGCATGGAAGAGAAGGAAACTAGATTGGCTAAATTTATGATGCCAGAGCCTGGATTCCCTAAGACAATGAGCTGATACTTCCATGAGGCAGAGTAATGATCTAATTGAGAAGTGGGATGACAAGTGGAAATTCACATGGGAAACTTGACCGCTTTGCCTTCCCCTCCCTGTTTTTTAGCTCATGAGATGTGAGCACAGTGGAGGAGTTTTCTCTACCGAGCTTGAGCTTCAATTATTTATCAGACGTATTTGTGTTCAGTGACACATGTAGCAGATATAAATCCATGGGCTCTTCCCCCTGGAATGCTTCTGGGCAAGTTATACAGCAGGGACCCCTTAAAACATCAACGTTGAAGAGCAGAGATTGATTTCCTTCTCAGACTATTCTTTCACACAGCTAGGCTTCTCAGGATTTCCTTGCAGTGCAGGGAAAATGACTTTTGATACCAGTCTGTGCAAAGCTAATTAATTTACTTAAGAATTTTCATTTACTCAAACTACTCAATGATTTGTTGTTGTTGGTTTGGGGGGAAGTTTTTAGGAGTCTGTTCTTTGTCTTTCCTTTATACAGGGACCAATTAGCTCCTGATGACTTTATCTGTTGATGAGATTTGAATTGCAGCAGGACTGTGGAAATGCAGGGAAGAAACACTGGCATTCCCTGCCTCCCGTGCTTTTCTACTCCTGAATCTTCATGATGGTTAGGAACTCTGTAGTCTAAATAAGTATAATTTTATTTTGATACTTATGGAAATTAAGAAGCTGATTTTAACTGTCTCTGGAAAGTTCCAACATAGCATAAGAGGAAAAGGGTCTCTTTGTCTCTCTATCTCTCTTTAACACACACATAACAGAACATGATGAAAATAAAAATATGTACATGGAAATTATTCTCAATCTGGAAACTATAAATCCCTTGGTCCCCAATTTAAAACATTGTCCCTTCATGATGATAGTGAAGGTTTTGTCAATTTAGTTTAATCTTTTTTATTTATTTATTTTTGGCTGTGTTGGATCTTCGTTGCTGCACGCAGGCTTCCTCTAGTTGCGGCAAGCGGTGGCTACTCTTCGTTGCGGTGCGTGGGCTTCTCATTGTGGTGGCTTCTCTTGTTGCGGAGCACGGGCTCTAGGCACGCGGGCTTCAGTAGCTGTGGCTCACGGGCTTCAGTAGTGTGGCTCGCAGGCTATAGAGCGCAGGCTCAGTAGTTGTGGCACATGGGCTTAGTTGCTCCACGGCATGTGGGATCCTCCCGAACCCGGGCTCGAACCCGTGTCCCCTGCGTTGGCAGGCGGATTCCCAACCACTGCGCCACCAGGGAAGTCCGTCAATTTAGATTAATCTTTGAGTTTGCTATTTTTTAAGTATTTAGAGGATATTTGACACACCAAAGATCACACTTTGTTATATGATGGTGTATTTTAAGTGTATCCTACTGCAGTGATAAAACTGACAGGCTATGAAATTCACTAAACTTGGATTCGAGTCTTTCCTCTGAATCATATAGTGACTAATTTGAGATATGCACATTCTTTGAGTGTCAAATTCCTCAGCTGTAGGATAAGGATCTTAATATCCTGTGGAAGTACTTCAAAAATGAGTATTCATGGGAAGGGTATAGCCTATTTCTTGGTACTAAAAGGTGTGCTATGAACGCTAGCCACTGTGTGGGTGGTGTTACTAGTTGGTAGTTCATTCCCTTTCTCTACTCTCTACTCCGGGAAAAAAAGTATCATTCAAGAGTTTAAAAAAAGAAAAAGCTAACATAGAAGGCCTCCTCCTAGCTTACTTAAGGAGATGGAAGGTGGCTGGTTGGAGGGCTATATGCTAGAGACCAGGACTCCACAGCACAGTAAGTCATTCATATGGGATTTGCAGAAGCTACTCAGTATACTAGTTTTCTTTTTTTTTAATTAAAATATTTAGAAAGAACTAATATGCTCCTACTGGGTGACTCTTATCTCTGTCTAAGCTAAGACTCATGCAGTGTGTATTGAAACAAGATTAAGGTGTAAATTAGAATCAGTTCTACAGGTATGTGTGACTACTCTTTGTCTCTTAATTGGAAAATTCCTACTAATTTGTTTAAAAAAGAACTCCACAGTAATGTCTGATCTTCATGTTGTCAGAAGCTTATAGGAGCAGTTTAAAACTTGCAGTTTAAAAATACTACTTCCATGAAGAAACTAGCATGACAAGCAATGTAGAATCATTAGAGGTCAAGGTGAATTCTGGTGAGAATGACTTTTGATGGTGACACTTTGTACTGTTTTGGGCAAGACACTGTTATCTTTCGAGAACACAGATGCATTTAATATGCTTGATTTTGGGGTGAAAGGAACTTCTCTACAGTGTAGAGGTGACTGAGAATAATGCTAAATATTGCAGAGGTTGGATAGTTATCAGGTGATATCGAATGGCCTTGGAGTTAGCCAGACCTGGGTGTGAACCTCAGGTCTGCCACTCATTAGGTGTTTAACTTCAGTCAAGGTACTTAGCCTCTCACACTTAGCTTTCTTATCTGTAAAATGAGGTTAAAAACGGGCCCCTTGCATGGAGTTTGTAAGGATTAAGTACAATAACCTATGTAAAATGCTTAGTATAGGGACTGACCTAAGAAATGCTCTGTAAATTGTTATCTTCATGATTCATATTAAATCCTACATTGTAACTGACATTTAACTAATAGCTAATGAGCTGTGATAGTTTTAGTTTAATAATTGGTAAGCTATGCTAGTTTTTGAGCTATGAGGTTACCACTACTTCCACCACCCCCAGCAACTGTAGATTTCCCATGTGGGAAGACACATCAGCTGATGGACTCAGCCAGGCTGACTTTGTCCCAGGACCCGAGAAGAGCCATGTGGTCCTGGATCAGAGCATCATAACTTCATCTTCATCCAGGATGGAGAAGACCCTGCACCCTTCGCTGGTCTTTGGTGGACGGAATGAGACCAGAAGACTATTAGAAGTAGAGAACACCTTCAGCAGTAATCTAGTCATTCTCAAGAAGAAGAGATTTGGTTGGGTCAGAATGGATTAGAACATAAAATCGGGCCCTCGGGATGCCATGAAGGCCACCTCCAGCTCCTCTTGCACCGGCGTCCTTTCCGTTGTCTCACCACCACACATACGAATGCAGAAAGGCTCTTGCCTGTGGCAGATCGCACCTCCAAGGGGCCTTTTCTCAGACTTGTGTGACTCCTCAGCCAGCGCCCCACGTGTGTGGGTGTCAAGTGATGAGTGTGGGAGCTGAGCAGAGAGACGTGGTTTTAATTGATATTTTAAAGAAAGTTCCTTGGTGGTGGCCATCTTTTCTGTTCCTCACCTCTTTGGTTAGAGAGCCTGAGATTGCATCAGCTCATTAAGTTTCATAGTTTGGCCTTTAGCTCCTCCGCCGTGTGTGATATACCAGGCTTCACTTCTGCTGTGTAATATAAGAGGAGAAACATACCACTATTTTTTATCGGAGGGCTTAGGTCTTTCAGGGTTACTCTGAGTCTGAGTTTCATTTTAATGAGATGGTGCCAGAAAAAGAACATAGGGTGCTCTTCCTTCAAAGAGAGGTACCCAAAGCCATTGGCCCAACATAGTACTTGTGAAGCTGCAAATTAATGGATTACGGTAGACGTTGATGAAGAGGTAGAGTTGCCGGATCAAAATTTGCTAGGGAATATTGCAAATTAAAACATTTTTCTACTGATAATGAAAAGTGACAATTTCCTCCTGCTTCAATGCTGGGTCCAGCATCTTTACTCTTGCAATTTACATGGAAATAATGAATGTTTTGTGTTAAGACCTTCCCCATCCGGGGAACAGAGCTTCACCTCTCTAATTTTTATTGAATTAGCTGCCAGCATGCAGGAAATTTCACGTTAGCCTTTGGTCCTAGCAGATCATTTCAGAAGGCATTGAAAAACATATACCTAATTAAAATTGTATGAAACAAAACCCAGCATGACTTATCTTTAAGGTTGTGCGTATATACAGTTGTGTATGTATATTTATTTTAAGGAACTAAAATCAAAGGTAGCTTCTGCGTACTTAGTATATATTCTTTTTTTTTTGCGGTACGCGGGCCTCTCACTGTTGTGGCCTCTCCCGTTGTGGAGCACAGGCTCCAGACGCGCAGGCTCAGCGGCCATGGCTCACGGGCCCAGCCGCTCCGCGGCATGTGGGATCTTCCCGGACCGCGGCACGAACCCGTGTCCCCTGCATCGGCAGGCGGACTCTCAACCACTGCGCCACCGGGGAAGCCCAGTATATATTCTTTTAATATTGTTGAACTCCATCCAAAATTGAATGAGGCTTTTCCTTCACTGCAGAATTAATACATATCTCAATCTTCGAGCTACTCATTTAGATATATACGAGCAATTCAGAATAATTCATTTTTATTTCTGATGACAATGCTAACCTTTCTTTTAGAGAACCAAACAGTTTTAGTTATTTTGTTCTTATTAGAAAACAACTAGCTCCTTCCTAGTAAACAAGCACCTCTTGTTCATCCCTTTCCCACAGTCCCTTGGGTATATCTGTTGGAAAGCTTGAGGAACGAATTCCCAGCAGCTGGCTGTATTCCATGTCTGCATATATTTGTTAGTCGGAGGCCTAGGGTAGTTTGCAGGTACCATTCACATTCACCTTGATATTTTTGTTTCAATTCGATTGTAGCTTAGACACAGCCCATCTGGCATATACCATCGTTTCATCTTTTTTACATGCATTTTACAATGGGAGAATCTTATTTTTTAACAAACAACTATACATGTTAGCTTAAATGGCCTCCAAAGGGATGTGAACCTGGCCTTCATACATGAGATCACTGTCATACATAGAATTTGTGTGATAACAGAATTTATTCCATTGAAGGTCAGGTGATATTTGAGCAAAAAAGGAATATAATGGCAGCGAAGCCTGACAGATGCAGCTATATGCTCAGGGTGAAGGATGGAGACACATGAAGGACTGTGATATGGTATCTTTGTCCTTCAGTATTTTATTGTTCCTGGGAAAGTAAGGAATTATCTTTGAAATACTACTTTTCTGGTAGAGCTTTTCAACAGTATTTATTGTTGAAAAACCACATTCGCAGAGGCCTCTTAGCCAATCTGAATGGCAGCAGCTTGTATGGCATCTTTATTGCAAAACTGGGCTCTTTAGCATAGACTGATCTTTCCATTGCATTACCTGCTTCCCCTAATATACCTTTAACCATGAATATTTTGGGGACTTCAGAGAGAAAATTATTGAGTGTTAACACCAATGAGCCATTTATTATTTTTCCATTTTAAGAAATAATTTCCCCAAGTCCCAACATTATTTTAGAAGACACAAATATTACTGAAAGTACTCAAAGATCCAGAAATCTGTTGAAGGGCTGTGTTCTTTCTACCTTCTTGGTATTTCCTCTCTGTAAAAACAGAAATATTAAAACAGAATTGATAATCCTTCCCAACTCTGTAGATCCATCTGACTCTATAAAACCTGTGGATTTCCATGCAAACCTGGTCTTCCTCATGACCAACGCCGACTGCTTCATATTTATTAAAAAGATACAGTTTTAAAGGCTTCCTGGGGCCTTAGGAGTGGGTGTGCACGTGTGCGTGGTAGGTTGGGTTCTGGGGAAGCAGCGCTGAGATGGAGTCTGGGATGTAAGATGTTTATTAGGCATCAATGTCTGTGAAAGAAGGGGCAGAAGGAGAACCAGGCAGAGCAGTTAGACTGTAAGACAGGCTTGTAAGGCATCACCCAGTCCAGCTGGGAGCTCTGGAGTATTTTGTCCATCAGGGTTGCCCTGTGACAAGCTGAAATGGCAGTGCCTTTCCAGGCTTGCCTTGCTTAGTTAGGAATTGCTGTCTGCCCAGGAAAGGGGTGCCCTCCAGGGAAGCAGCTGTGTGTTGCTGAGGCCCATTTGAAGGAGCCAATGGCTGGACACTGTTTGCTGACCACCTGCCTCCCAGTTGGGCAGGAGGTCCTTCCTTGAGGGGAATTGGGGTGGTGCATACTGTTTCTGCCTTATTCTGTGTGTGTCCTCTTGTCCTCACCTACACCCCACACAGACCTAGTTTAGCATAGAACTGTTGTCTTCCTGAATGACAGTTAACCTGGACAGGATCATCTGACTTTCTTTTTATTTACACCATATTCAGAAACCAAGAGGGCTACGAATTCTGCCAAGAACTTAACAAGCCAATCTGATCTTCAGAGGAAAAACTAAAATCCAGCGGTGAATAAAATGAGACCAATGAGACTCTTTGAAACAAGAAGATGTGAAATGAGGGCACCATTGGTTCCTGGTTATTTTGGTAGCATCAGAATGTGAAGCAGCTTCCCAGTGACACTGACTGAGCCG
The DNA here is from genome assembly GCF_949987515.2 of Delphinus delphis. Taxonomy (NCBI): domain Eukaryota; kingdom Metazoa; phylum Chordata; class Mammalia; order Artiodactyla; family Delphinidae; genus Delphinus; species Delphinus delphis. Next base: position 74,491,373 of record NC_082692.2, on the reverse strand, counting down.
TTATTCTGTGAGCTAAATGATTTGTGCCCTACTATCTCATTTAAACCTCCTAACAACCCTAGGAGGTCAGGGCTATTTTTAGCATCCCCAGTTTACAGATGAGAAAACTGAGGTGGTATGAAATTCCTCAAGGTCTCAGAGCTACCAAGTAATAGAGGGGTATAAACCCAAGTAGGCCAGACCCACAGCAGTTTTAACCATTCCCTGAGAGCTTGGCTGTTTTTATGCACAGGTGCACTGAGGACGGTCCATTTGACTGGTGTAACTATGCAAAAGGTAGCAGAATAAACATCTGTAGCAGAATAAACATCTGTGCATCTTCGGGCTTTAGGGTCAAGCAGTATCAGATGTGACCCCTGTCCTTTGGGAACCCATGAGGCAAGACTTCTACACCCCAAATTATAAATGTACAGTCGTGTCGTTTCTACCTTCATGCTTAAGGAATAGTGATAGATTTCACAAGTGGGAGAAATCTCACGCCCCTGAGAGGATTGGTGTCTACCAGCCCTTTGCAGTCAGTCAAAAATAACTTTTTAACTCACTCAGGAGTTTCAGGCTACCCAGGAAAGGTGTGACCTCTTACAGCAGTTAGTTACCAACGTTTAAAAATTAGAACAGTTAGCACTGAAATCTTGATTTCTGGCAACACAGGGTACACATTCCTGGGAGATGGCAGTCTGTTGGAGGTGGGGCATTTGCCAGTCTTGAAGGGCTCCTTTAGGCATCTAAGTTGGTAACCTCAGCAGGGACACAAGTGTAAGACTTTATCATTATCTTATACAGGCATATCTCATTTTACTGCACTTCACAGATATTGCACTCGTACACATTGAAGGTTTGTGGCAACCTTGCATCGGGCAAGTCTGTCAGTGCTATTTTTTCAAGAGCATTTGCTCACTCAGTACTTCTGTGTCACATTTTGGTAATTCTCATAACACTTCAAATTTTTTCATTATTATTATATTTGTTATGGTGATCTGTGATCAGTGATCCTTGATGTTACAATTGTAATTGTTTTGGGGTGCCATGAACGGTGCCCATATAACAAAGAGAACTTAATCCATAAATGTTGTGTGTGTTCCGACTGCTCCACTGACCAGCCGTTCCCCCATCTCTCTCCCTCTCCTCGGGCCTCCCTATTCCCTGAGACACAACGATGTTGAAATTAGGCCAACTAATAACCCTACAGTGACCTCCAAGTGTTGAAGTGAACAGAAGAGTCATACATCTCTCACTCTAAAGCAAAAGCCAGAAATGATTAAGCTTAGTGAGGAAGGCGTGTCGAAAGCTGAGAGAGGCCAAAAGCTAGGCCTCTGGTGCCAAACAGTTAGCCAAGTTGTGAACTTAAAGGACAAGTTCTTGAGAAAATTTAAAACGCTACTCCAGTGAACACATGAATGATAAGAAAGTGAAACAGCCTTACTGCTGATGTGGAGAAAGTGTTAGTGGTGCGGAGAGAAGATCAAACCAGCCACAACATTCCCTCAAGCCAAAGCCTAATCCAGAGCCAGGCCGTAACTCTCTTCTATTCTATGAAGGCTGAGAGAGGCGAGGAAGCTACAGAAGAAAAGTTTGAAGCTAGCAGAGGTTGATTCATGAGGTTTAAGGAAAGAAGCCTTCTCCATAACATAAAAGTGCAAGGAGAAGCAACAAGAGGTGATGTAGAAACTGCAGCAAGTTATCCAGAAGATCTAGCTAAGATAATTCGTGAAGGTGGCTACGCTAAACAACAGTTTTTCAATGTAGATGAAACAGCCTAATACTGGAAGAAGATGCCGCCTAGGACCTTCATGGCTAGAGAGGCAAAGTCAGTGCCTGGCTTCAAAGATTCAAAGGACAGGCTGACTCTCTTGTTACGGGCTGATGCCACTGGTGACCTTAAGTTGAAGCCAGTGCTCATTGACCATTCTGAAAATCCTAGGGCCCTTAAGAATCATGCTAAAGCTACTCTGCCCGTGCTCTATAGATGGAATAACAAATCCTGGATGACAGCACACCTGTTTACAATGTTTACAACATGGTTTGCTGAATATTTTAAGCGCGCTCTCAGACCTACTACTCAGAAAAAAAGATTCCTTTCTAAATATTACCGCTCATTGACAAAGCACCTGGTCACTCCACAGCTCTGGTGGAGACGTACAATGAGATCCATGTTGCCTTCATGCCTGCTAACACAGCAGCCATTCTGTAGCCCATGGATCAAGGAGTCATTTCAACTTCACTTATTATTAAGTAAGTCTTATTATTTAAGAAATACATTTTATAAGGCTATAGCTGCCATACCTAGTGATTCCTCTGATGGATCTGGGCAGTCAGTTAAAAACCTTCTGGAAAGGATTCGCCATTCTAGATGCCATTAAGAACATTCATGATTCATGGGAAGAGATCAAAATGTCAATGTTAACAGGAATTTGGCAGAAGTCGATCCCAGCCTTCACAGTTGACTTTAAGGGGTTCGGAACTTCAGCAGACGAAGTGACTACAGATGTGGTAGAAATAGCAAGAGAACTAGAATTAGAAGTAGAGTATAAAGATGTGACTGAATTGCTGCAATCTCATGATAAAACTGTAACACTTGAGGAGTTGTTTCTTATGGATGAGCAAAGAAAGTAATTTCTTGAGATGGAATCTACTCCTGGTGAAGATGCTGTGACGATTGTGGAAATGACAACAAAGGATTTAGAATATTACATCGACTTAGCTGATAAAGCAGAGGCAGGTTTGAGAGGGTTGCCTCCAAATTCTGAAAGAAGTTCTAAGGCGGGTACAGTGCTTTCACACAGCATTGCCTGCTGCGGAGGAGAAGTCAATCAATGTGGCAGATTTCATCGTCTTGTTTTAAGAAACTGCCACGGCCACCCCAGGCTTCAGCAACCATCACCCTGATGGGTCAGCAGCCGTCGACATCGAAGCACGACCCTCCACCAGCAAAAAGATTATGACTCGCTGAAGGCTTATAGGATGATGAGCTTTTCTTTTTTTTTTTTAGCAATAAAGCATTTTTTAAATTTAGGTATATACATTGCTTCTTTAGACATAATGCTATTGCACGCTTAGTAGACTTCAGTACAGTGTTAACGCAACTTTTACATGCACTGGGAAACCGAGAAATTTGTGTGACTCGCTTTATTGCAATATTTACTTTATTGAGCTGGTCTGGAACTGAACCCACTCTATCTCTGAGGTATGCCTGTAATGACAAGGTTGCATTTTGACTCTCTGAATGGAAAGGAGCAGATCTGTAAGACTGAAGGTGTGCCTTTTCTTTAGGATAGAAGTTGAAGTAGGAGGTCAGGATTTCACCTTGCCCGTCCTTTTAATTACCTGGAGCCAAAAGGGCACATAGTCCATAGAGTGGCAGCTCTGTCGTCTTCTGACCCTTCCTGTGGCCTTTCTTTAGTCCCCACTCATCATAGCTTGGCTACTGAGAAGGGCTTTAACTAAAAGTGAGAGGTGAGATTCAAAAGGGCTTTAACTAAAAGTGAGAGGTGAGATTCAGTGGTGAAACAGGAGGCTGAAAAGTCAGAGAAATCGTCTTTGAGACTGAGGTATAATGCTGACTTCTCCCCTGAGGGGCCCTGTCGCTTCAAGCCTTTAATACCAGGCCTGACAAATATTCAGAAAATGTTCAGGCTGGAACCATTTTGCACAAGGAGTGGACAAGGTGTCCTGAGACATTTTTTTTTCTTCTTCATCTCTAATATCTGTGATCCTCCAAAATCCTGCTCAGGAAACACCGATCTCAGTGGCTGTTCTCTAGCTGGTGTTTGGTGCCAGGAGAGAGAGATGGTGGAGCAAAGGCTGAAGTAGATCTTGCCAGAAGGTGGGGAAGGGCAGATAAGGAAGCCTGGAGCTCCTGCTTAGGGAAATAGAAAGGGAGCCACTTGGTGGGCTTAAACTTATAAAAGGGGGATTTCTGGAGGAACAGGCAGGGAGCAAGGCACTGAGAGTATTTAAGTACTTACTGAGGTAACTAAATGTTTAGTGATGACTCAGGCCGTGCTCCTAAGGCACGTGGAAAATATCCGGGGAGACTGGCCGTGCAGTGGTGGATCAGAGCAATCTCTGCGGAAGGCAGTGAGTGGGCAGGGGGTGTGTGTGCTTCTGATGGTCCCTCACTATGTAGGATCGTGGTTTTCTTCTTTCTTTTTTTGGAATTGCGTACTTTCTTTTTTTTCTTTCTTCCTACTTAAAGGTTACCCTGACCCTAAATGCGTCAGGAAATTGATCAGGGGTGCGCAGCTCCGGCTGAAGCGTGGAGGCTGGGCCTGGAGGTCTGGCAACCTGGCCTCTCTTCTGTTCCTTGCACCATCGCCAGACCGAGGGCTCTTCGAAAAGCAGACAGGAAGCCTCTGGGAAAGAATTGGGGTGTGTGCAGAGTGTTTTTATTCAAACCTCATGATAACCCTGTGCAGAGAACAGAATCCATCTCTATTTTACAAATCAGGAAACTGAGCTGCGGAAAGGTTACACAGCTCAACCAAACACGTCCTCAAGGCACAGATTGAAGCTGGGAGGTGAACCTGGGTCTCTAAGCCTAAACCCCTGCTTTCCCTGCCCTGCAGCACACACTAGGGTTCCACGCCAGACGAGGGCAGCTTGACTGGGGAAGGCCTCCAAGAGAACATGGGAACTGAGCCGTGTCTTGGGATTTACTTGGGAATTTGAGTCTGAGTAGAACTAGTAAGGATCTTCCAAGTGGGAAGGGCCGCAGGAGCAAAGGCGGAGGTAAGGGGATGCGCGAGGTTTGAAAAGCACGTTTGGGCTGCTTTGTGAGGGGTTTGCAATCCGTGGTAAACTTGAGTTCTGCCAGCTAAGCAGTGGGGATGGAACCACTGTAGAGTCTCGAGCAGGCTGGGGCCAAGAGGACAGCGGAGTTTGAGGCAGGTCTGTGTGGCCTTGGAGAGCAGGAGCTGTGGGTGGAGGGTGAGACGGCTCAAGGAGCCAGCTCTGGGGAAGGCTTTAAATGCCCAGCACGGAAGCAGGAGGATGGGTGCTGGTTAGGAAGATGGGAGATGCCGAGTGTGAGTGATAACTGAAGCGGGTCCTGCAAAGGTGGGACTGGCCCCGGCTCCTAATTAGGACACTCTTTTACCTTCAGATGGTCGGTTTTTACTCGTTGTAGTGCTATTTCTGGTTCCAAACTCACAAAATGTGTATGACACAGTTTCCCAAATTATACCCCACGCAACACTCACGTCTGGAGAAGCACAGGCGAATGTGCTGAGAGAAAAGAGTTCCGTTTTTCAGATTTTCTTGGGAAACACTGCATTGTGCAGGCTCCTTCTGGCAATTCTCAGGGTTCATTATCGCGTTAAAAAGGGTCTGAGAGGTCTTGGAATGTAGGAGCATGATTTAGTCACCCTTTCTCACTCCAATGTCTATTTTCATGATATCTTTGGTAAATGTCCCATGGAATACTACTTGGGAAATTCCGGTTTGCATAAGGAAACACACGTAAGTTAAGACAAGTGGATTTCCATAGCAAAACTTGGCAGAGGTCTCTGCTCCTGTCATGGCATTGGTTCACTTTCTGTGAGATGTGGTATATGCTGTACAGGGGTCCAGGGAACAGATTTGGGGCCAGACTACCTGGGTTCGAATACTACCCCCATTAGCTACTCAGACTCGGCATTGCGCTCAGCCCCTCCGCCCCCGCTCTGCATTTCTCTTGATAGGCGGCTTCCTGCTGAGTCCGTGTGTAACACCCATGGCGGGTATTCCTTCTCGCTGGTAGGAAGTGGCTGCACCTGTTAACAGCCTGGGCCCAATTATTCTCAAAAATTTGGACTTCCGTTGCCACAGTGAAGCAGCAGTCCTCCGGCCTGTTCAGCCCTTCATAATTTGATTTCTAATGACACTCCTAAAGAGGGCACACTCCACATTCTCAGGCAGAGGGTCAACCTTAGGGCCAGGTTCATCTGGTATGTGCAGAGGTCAGCCACCCTGTAGCAAGAGGGGGCGAGGGAAGGAGGAGAGAACCTTGAGTGGGTTTGCTGGGTTCTACTGCCTCTGACATCCTTGCCAGTAGCTCCCCACCTACCAGGTCTCCTACTGCGCTAGCCTGAGCTTGTTAACAAATGCATCAAAGCAGCACTAAGTGTCTTTGAAGGGACATAGTATGGCTCGCTTTCTTCCCTGTGCAGCCATCGCAAAGGATAAGAAGGCCCAGCCTAACAGTGTGGGGCGGTGCAGAGGAGCCCAACCTGTGAAATGTGGAGAGAATCACAAACTATATGTTCATCTTCTAGTGTCTTGCAGCATCTAGCGAGAAACTTTCTTGTCTCCACTCAAGGCTGAGTCTCCTTGACCTGTGGGTCTTATCCATTTTATAAACTCAGGGGAGGACTCTACTGTCTGCTGTCTTCATTGACATTTATGGATATTTTTTTTAAATAAATTTATTTATTTTTGGCTGCTTGGGTCTTAGTTGCTGCACGCGGGCTTCCTCTAGTTGCGGCGAGCGGGGGCTACTCTTCGTTGTGGTGCGCGGGCTTCTCAGTGCGGTGGCTTCTCTCGTTGCAGAGCATGGGCTCTAGGCACACGGGCTTCAGTAGTTGTGGCACGTGGGCTCAGTAGTTGTGGCTCACGGGCTCTAGAGCGCAAGCTCAGTAGTGGTGGTCCATGGGCTTAGTTGCTCCACGGCATGTGGGATCTTCCCGGACCAGGGCTCGAACCCGTGTCCCCTGCATTAGCCACTGTGCCATCAGGGAAGCCCCAAAGTCCATGGATATTCTTGATTTAAGACATTATAGGGAGTGAGGGAGAGTGGTAGTAATCTGGGTGCCCGTCCAGATAGGATGTCCTGGGCCCCTTTGGGAACCATCTTCTCTTTGATGATTTGTGCCCCCTTGACTTGCTCATTCTCAAGCTATCAGGGCCACCTCTTTCCTCTTACCTGTTCCTTTAGTAATACATCACTTGGCCAAAATTGTAATCATCCAATCTCTCATTCCCTCAAGATGGAACTAATCCAGTTATTGAGCTAATGGTCTTCAAGTACGTGGGTATTTCTTTCTAATGCATCTCAGATGGCTGCTTCTCAGTAGAGTATTATGCTAGAGAGGATAATTCTCATGATTTGCAGTCCCAGACTAGGTTACTGAGGAAGACATATTAAGAGTAGTGGCTTTAGTCCTCAGACTACTCCAGATGTTGCCTCTTGGTAGGTCTTTTATGTGTGAAACTTGGTCAGACTTACCTATGGAACTAGGTTTGCTCTTGACAGTCATGAGTGAGTTATGAGTTATTGTTGACATCCATAAAAATGTCAACAATTCTAGCTTCAGCATAAACACCTAGGTCTCCTATCTTCGTAAGTATATAAGAAATGATCCACACGAGGACTCTCCTTACTATGAAGGTGAGTGAAGATTAGGAGAGATTCATATTGAGTGCAGAATTTCATTGGCTAGAATAGATAGGATGAGAGAGAGAACTCCAATGATGAAAAACAGGAATATCATCATTCTCACTTTCTTCTGCACCTAAACAAATTTTCAGATCTTGTTTTGACTTCCAAACCATTATCCATATCCTAAAAGCTGAGTGCATTAAAAAGGGAAGTGCAAAATCTATCAAAAAGACTATTTTGGCCCAGGCTGATGTAACTACAAGGGCCTCTGATCCACACAATCAGTGTGGCAAGAGCAGATTGTAACTCTTAGGGAAAGATTGTCTCTGTGAAAACAGTAGACTGGGGTGTTTACAGAACAAGGTTTACATACCTTTATAAAATTAGGTTGATCAAATTCAGTCTAGCAAAACAACAACAGGAAAACCACCAACACTACAACGTATTGATTAATTTAAAACTATTTGGTAATTTGTGGAGGAGCTTGGCTGCTTACTTGATTTTCAATCATTTATTTAATTAAATTTTAATTTTATATAAATACATAGAGATATAGATCTTTATATCTATAGATTTATGCATTGGTAAGTCTTTCTAGGTGTGCATATCTCTATCAATCAATTGTTTAACACATATTCTCTGCCAGGCACAGTGAAAAGCACCTCTAGTGCATTGTCTCATTTCATCTTTATAAAACATCATGAGTGGAACGAGGATATTGCAGTCAGAAATCGTCTAATGTAAATGGATTAATTAGGACTTGAACTTGGGTCGTCTCTCAGCCGGTATGTGTGACCCACTCTGCCGTGCTGCCTCCTTTTCCCTTCTGTCTGTTGGTGTGTTGCGTGGGCACCAAGCTCTTGCTGTTGAATATCTCGTGTGTTAGCCTTGGCTACAGTAACAAACAACCTCCAAATAAATAGTATTTATTTCTCGCTCGCAAGTCTGTGGTTGGCAGTGGCTCTGCCTGCCTCTGCTCTTGTGTATGTCTCTTACTCCAAGACCCAGACTGGAGAAGCCCCGATCTGGGCCCTGCTGTTTTCACTGCAGAGGACAGAAGGGCAAAAGGATGAGTTAAGCCTTGGAATTGCTTTTATAGCTTCTGCTTGGACATGGGTATTTCACATCTGCTTACATCACATTGGCCAAAGACAGTCACATGACCAAGCCTGACAATGCGGTGGAAAGCCACAGATAAAGTAGGGATGTATAATTCTCCTAGAGCGAGAACAGATAGTTGGGGAAAAAAAAATACCACCTACCACAGTGAGGTGGGGATTAAGTTATGGAAGATAAACCTCTCTCTGACTCAGTGGTTGAGAAATGGCTGGGAAGATCGAAAAGTAACTTTTGCCCCTTGTCTTACCCCCATGGCTCCTGAAATTGAGGAGAAACTGCTCAATATTCTAATGCTAATATTGGCATGAAGTGGTTCCCACAAATCAGCCATGTCTTCTAAAAGACTAGAATGAAATGAAGTATTCAGTGTGGTGAAGGACAGGCCTGGCCAACTAGACTTGGACATAGGAGTGGCCAAGGCCTTTCCCCAACAGGGCAGAGGACATCTGGGCTCTCTCTGTGAGCTTAGAATTTCTCAACTGAACAGGGGAGCAAGCTGATCACTGGGTGAGTACTGGGTAAGGGGATAACTGGTTAAAATACCAGGGCGGAGGGAAGAAGAGATGAAGACAGCTACTAAGAGGCGGTAGGAGCAGGGGAGGAAAGGCACCGTTTGCTCCACTCTCCATGGCTACAGGATAAACCCCATCAGCTTTTGGCCACAAACTGAATCCCAGGCTAGGACTGAAAGAAGAGCAATACCCTTTAAGCCCTCCCTGTACCTCTGGCAGTTGTGTTTTGCACAGCCTCACCCCTTCCCACCATAAATGGTCTACTTCCAGGCAGAATTCCCATCTCCTATTACCCCGATTTCGAATAAGGAGGCAGGACACTCAGACACTGAAGCTCTCTAGCAGGTTCTTGCTGCTGGCAACTGGGGTATTTTAAGTAAGTTTTGGCTTACTGCTGTGTAATCAGTTCCCTGGCGCTGAGTCAGTGTCAGGACGGCTAACGGCTATGGCTGTGTTCGGTACATACAGGAGTGTGGGTAGTGACAAAGGGCAAGGGCTCCGGAGTCAGACTGCCTGGCTTCTCTTCTGGCTTCATTACCTCTTGGATTTGAGCAAGCTTCGTAACCGTTCTGAGTCTCAATGTCTTCATCTGTCAAAAGGAGATAATAATAGTCTAAATGGCTGCCCTGAGGATTCAATGAGACAATCCACATAAGGCACTTAATAGAGTGCCGAGCACATGGCAAGCACTTAGGAAGTGATTATTATTACTATCATCATCATCATCATCATCATCACCACCATCACCATAGTTAATGAGGAGGAAAATAATTCTATCGATAATGTATCACTGACGTTTTCTTATCAGTAATACTCAACAACATGAATGGTTAACAGTTATTGAATGCCTTCTCTGTGCCAGGCTTCTGAGCTCTTCTCAAGCACATCTTTACAAGAACCACTAACAGGTGGGTAGGATTATAACCCCCACCCCCCGCCCTCCCATTTTACAGATGAAGTAACTAAGGTTCACAGGTCGTTAGTAGCTTGCCGGGATGATATAATTAGGAAGAAGTAAAGTAGGTCTTTCAGCCCAGGTAGGCTGGTTCCAGAGCCCAGGCTCTTAACATTACAGAGGATGCTTCTTGCAATAACACAGAGCTACAGCTCACATTAGTGTTTCTTTGGGACCAGAGTGACTGGACTGGTTGTAAATGCAGGCGCCCCCGTCCTGCTTCATCCTGTGCAGCTGGGGGGAAAGCAGGCACGCTATTCTGAGAACACCAGCCTTGAGTGCACATTGTGTATAAATCACCCAGTGAACAAATGGCCCAATTATAAAGGTTGGCTGCTTGCAGGATTGGAACCACTAGAGAGCTTGACTGGAAGGCTCTTTGAGGGCCCGTGCTCTTCCTTTACCGAAGGCCCTGCTCAGAGGTCAGCTGGGGTTAGCTGTCTGTGCTGTGGTTGACCTGGTCCACAGATAATGAGCGAACTTATATCTGCAGAATTATGATGTTGTTTTTAGGATTTAGACTATGGAAGAATGGGAGAGTTGGAAGGTTTTTCTAATGATTAATTTTAGGCCTGTTGAAGAAAACGGCATGCTGTAAAATCCCAGAGATTTTTCAATGAACTTTGCTTTTCTAATTGCAGTGTAACATTTTCAGGAAACAGTTTTGACATGGCACATTTCAGAGTCCTTAAACAGGGGACCAGTTATGCATCTACTTAGCATTAAGGATATCTCTGAGTATCTGAAGGTGTCTTGGTCAAAATCATATATAATACTCATTCCCAGGTTTTACCCCCATGAAAATGAAAAATTCCCTAGAATTTCCTTCTTTTCACCTTGGAACGTTGATCATCTCATTTTTCAAAAAAATTTATTCACTTATTTAATTTTGGCTGTGTTGGGCCTTCATTGCTGCATGCAGGCTTTCTCTAGTTGCGGAGAGGGGGGCTACTCTTCGTTGCGGTGTGCGGGCTTCTCATTGTGCTGGCTTCTCTTGCTGTGGAGCACGGTCTCTAGGCGTGAGGACTTCAGTAGTTGTGGCACATGGGCTAAGTAGTTGTGGCTCACAGGCTCTAGAGAGCAGGCTCAGTAGTTGTGGCACGCGGGCCTAATTGCTCTGCGGCATGTGGGATCTTCTCGGACCAGGGCTCAAACCTGTGTCCCCTGCATTGGCAGGCGGATTTTTAACCACTGCACCACTAGGGAAGTCCCTTCTTCTTCTTTTTTTTTTTTTTTAATTTATTTATTTATTTCTTGGCTGCTTTGGGTCTTCATTGCTGCGCGCAGGCTTTCGCTAATTGCGGTGAGCAGAGGCTACTCTTCGTTGCAGCGCATGGACTTCTCATTGCGGTGGCTTCTCTTGTTGGGGAGCACGGGCTCTAGGCGCCCAGGCTTCAGTAGTTGTGGCACGTGGGTCTGGAGTTCTTCCATTGGAAAAGGTATGAAAATAAATGTTTCGTGTTTAGCATGTGTGTCCTACTGTAGTACTTCTGATTACTTTGATTATCTTAATAGGTGCTATAGATGATTAGGGTAAACTACACTATTCTAGAAATACCTTCCCTCAATTTTAGTAGCATAACACATACAGCTCATTTCCCAAACTATGCGGAGGGACCGGTGGCTCTCCAGGGCCAGCTCCTTTACAAGGGATCCAGTCTTCTGCATCTTACAATTCTGACATCTGCTCATGCATCCTCCATGTCACTGAGGCAGAGAAAGAAAGACCTAGCAGGTCGTGTGCTGGCTCTTAAATTCTCTAGTCCTTACTGTAGTATTTCTACTCAGAACCCATTGGCCAGAACAGGGCAGAGTGGGCCCCTTTTCTGCAAGGGATTTGGAAATGCAGCCGAGCACGTGTATATTCATGGAGCAGTCAGTGCCGCTTCCACAATACCTAATCAGTTCTACTTTCCAAGGGTGGCGAAGGCTATCGGATCGTGCATGCTCTAAATGCTGTAACTAAGATAGCGTGAGAGAACGAGGGGGTGTAGACCTTCCTGGCTGAGTCTTGCGTGTTTTCTCCTACAGGCCTGATTTTGAATTTGAGGGCCCCTTGGTCTCGCACATCCGCCTGCTCCTGGTACAGAGGTGTGGGAGCGTAGATGCCCATGAACATAGGGGAACCCTAGGGAAATCACGTGTTTAACTTCCCTGGCCTGAGATCTCGACTTGTGCATATGAATCCTTTAGTTAGACCCATATACATCCACACAGAACAAAGGTAAATTTCAGAGGCCAAGGCGCTAGAATTATATATCTTTAAGTATGCAAAGGTTACCTACCCACTCAGTATCCGTGTCCACAGAAATTCGTGTTGTTAGTTCCCTGTTAGTGAACTGACCTGGAGTGATTATTGTAATTAACCATCACCTACTTCTTGGTATCCAGTGGGTGTCATATACATGTAAAATAAACCTAATTCTGCATCCGCCTTTCATCTTTTATTTATTTTATGGTTGTTTCTTCATAGGCATAGTGATTAAACTAGAGAGGCTTGAAAGACTTAAGATTTTCTTTCTTGGAAAGTTTATATAATATCAAATGAATTGAGTAAATTGTCTTATTAACTAGGTGACTTGGTGTTTTGTGTGTGTGTCTGTGTGTGTGTGTATAGCTGTCGGTTTAAAAAAAAAACAAACCCTCTCTCCCTTACAAGTGCAAAAACTCAACAAATTGCTTGCTTTTAAAACATCGCATAGTATTAGAAAGAGATTTTCCCATTAATCTACCTTAACCAAGGGTATGACATCATTGAAATATTGGTTTTCAATGAGTGGTGAGCTAATTTTCTTCACCCAAAGCCTTAATGGAATTTGGCCCAAGAAGTCAGGCAAGTGCTTGGTAAAGTCTATGGAACATGTCACATCTAGTTACTTGTCTGGGCACTTTGCATCTCTCTTTAAAAAAATGCAAACTTCAAACAACTGCCCTTTATCACCTGTAGGCACATAACCTCGGCCAGGATAGCTCTGCTTCAGAGTGCGAAGAGAGCTGTCAGTGACTAAGAGATCCTCTCATGTTCCTTGAGAGCTGCAGCAGAAAACCGCAATTATATTGATTTCTTAGAAGTTACTGAAGCAACACTTGTAACTTTCATTCTAGATTTCCCTACTTATGAGGGTTGTATGCCAAGTGGAAAATGTCTTCAACCCTGGAGGCCAAGCAAATGTAGTTTATTTCTGTTTCTTTGTTTCATGTTTTTGATGATCATTTTCAAAAAGCTATATGAAGATAGAAAAAAGGATCACAATCTGACAGTAGAGTTCAAAAATGAAAAAGTAAATGAAACAACTGTTTCTTTGCCTGAAACACCAAATAATTGCTTATGATTCTACCTTGTTCACAGAATTACACACTTGTGTTATTCGATGGTGTTGCCAGTTTGACTTTTCATTTTCATTTTTGGAAAGATCAGAAAGGTTTCCTATATAAGTCTCTGCAAATGGAATAGAGATGATCTCTCAGTGCTTCTTTAATATGGTGAGTTGTAATTAATTTCAAGGTGGGCAGTTTATGATCAAATGTCAGTTTTGCGGAGCCCAACCTATTAGAGCTGTAGAGATTTACATGGAGTGTAAGGTAGAGAGTACTTCAACACACATTACTTTTTAAAAAAAAAAGAGTTAAAAAAATATATGTATTATCTATCTCCTTGTGTTTGTTCCAATACAACCAAAGTAAACAAAAACTGAACATTTCAGGCCATAAAAAAAGTTACTTTGTCACATCATGGTTAACTCTTGGGCATCAGACAAACTTGAACTTAAGTAGTGGCCCTACCAGTTCCCAGCTGAGTGAGACCTTGTTCTTTTATTTCTCTGAGTTCTCATTTTCTCATCTATAAAATAGGAACCTATAGCATCCGTGTCGGCTATTAACTGAGATACAGCACGGCAAGCATTTCTATAGCTACTCTCAGTATCGGCAGTTATGGGAGTATGTGTATTCGTGCACATATTTCATTGTCACCCGGCAGACTGACATTTGATGCCACGTTCACCACACCTTTTGGTGTCCTGTAGCACAGTACTTTGTATCCAGCAGACAATCCGTAATTATTTGGTGACCTTCTATCATAGAAATGTCCGTTCTTTCTGCCACCACTGACTTTAGATGTCATTCTCTTGGACTGTGTTATTCCAGTTTTACTCATCAGTTTGTCCATCCCAGGTGAATAACTGACCAGCACAGTGAAAAGAAATCAGTCAGACTTGTTCTCTGACTGCAGTGCCTAGCTTTTGCCTAAAATGTGGGAAAGGATTAGATCAGATGCTGACTTCCAGTAGTCCTGCACATGCACAGCCTTGGTGGACAGGGTGTCATTTGTGCTTGAAAATGTTCACCGCACAGCATGCAGTCAGACCCCAAAGCACTTAGTCAGTATTGGTTTACTGGCTTGTTAATGGCTGACGTAGAAAGCATGTATGAAAGCTGAGTTTTACTGTAAAATATCGCTGTCTTTAATTGTGTGAAAGGATTTTGAAGTCTGTTGAATGAGGTAGGAAAGTGTATCATCTCTTGAGAGGGCCCCTAAGAGGACATAAAGTGGACAAATTATTCGCTAAATAGAACTCCAGTGTGAGAAAATAGTTTTGTTCCAAGACTTGCAGTAGTTATCAAGCAAAGCCTTACCAGAGCCATGAGGGGAATTTGGAAAGGTACAGGGATGTTTTTAATTGTTGCATTGATCATGGGGGTGGTGGGGGGTCTGCTGGCAGCTGGGGAGCAGGGGTCAGGCATGCCAGATGTCCTGCAGCATGCCTGAGACTCGCACACTGAGGATTTGTCTCACCAGTGATGCCAACAGAGGAGTTGGGAAACCTTCTGAGTGTTGGGTAGAGGGCTGGAGGGTCGTATCCTCTTAGAGCCTGAGACTTAGTCAAACGTATTGATCAAACACATACCCTGTGTCACACTTAGAATATATCAGTGAGCAGTCAGAGATCCCTAACCTCATGGTGGTGACATGCTAGAAATAGGCAGTAAGCCATAAATATATTAAAGGAATACAGTACATATTAGGCTGGGAGGTGGTAAGTATAATAGAATAGCAAACAGGTTAAGGTCAATGGGATTGCTGAGGAACAGAGGCATATTACAGTTTTAAAATAGGGGGTTCAGAGTAGTCAAGAAAAATGGAGTGAGATGTGGATACACCCTCCTTCTTTCTGGATATGGAAACATATTGTGGAATTAAATTGGAAATAGCTGAAGGATTCACGTTTGGGAAGATGCTCAAGACTGTGACGGGATAGTGGAAGGAGTTCCACTAGGTTAGCTGTTAAGATTCCTTATTTTAAGGAAGAAAGCAGCCCTAGGGCATTACCACTCATGATAGATGGGTGAGTGGATGGCAGGATAGTTGGATATAAAATAGCCATGTAAAATGGTCATTAAAATAAGTAAAGAATATTAAAAGTTTCTTGTGTTGGGATGCAGTCGCCCCATCAGTTCAGACTGCTCACTCTGGTTGGGGGCTTTCTCAAAGCCTGCCCAGGGCAGATTGGGCAAATGGTTCTCTGGGACCAACAGAGCCTCAGTCCATTGACTTGTGGTCCTTCCCCACCAAAGGCCCCCATGGGAGCCATTCGTCCTCTCCAGAATGAGACTCACTGATGTAAGTTAAGCTGAGGCCTTCTTTCAAAGCCTGTTCCTTAAACTGTGTGTGTTCCTTAGACATAGTTTCATTCTTCTACAGACCCAATGAATTAGATGAGTGAGCCTGAGCACTTTTCTGAGTGTTCAATACTCCAGGCTGGGGAAATTTCAATACTCCAGGGCTGCAAATTAATAATGGAGACATCTTCGTGGACAGATGTGGCCAATGCTCTCAGGTTCTCTCCCTCTCTGAGGCCACAGAAGTGAAATAAAATGGCCAGAGTTGCAAGAGGATGAATTTCTCCTCTGAACCACATCAGAACTTGACTGTCCCCCTAGAAATTGAAGTTGTCTATGACAGTGAATGAAAGTGCTATTAACACCCGCTGAGGCCCATAGGAAGCTGTTCTGCCAAAAGAAACATCCATTAAAAAAAGCACATTCGAAAAGAAAATGACAAGATCTGAAAGTAAAGATCAAACAAGTAGGGATGATCTTCATAGAAAATCCATCCAGAGAAGAAATACGAACTAAAGCAAACAGGCAACAATACAGCAGCATATGCACTATTGAAAAAGAATCAAACTCTGCAAGTCAGCAGGAAGGGATGCTCTTGACAGGCCAGTCAGAAGATGGTAGGAGGCCACAGAGGGAGACGGCAACACTTCAAACAGCAACCCCAACCAAACAAACAAAACCTTTGCGTACTTTTACCAAAACATACACAGAGCTGCAGATTTCAAAAGTTCTTTGAAAGCACCTTTGCAGAACTAGCTGGAAAATCCTAACAGCGGAGCTTCCTAAGAGAAATTTTCAAAGGCTTAGGAAGACGACCCCCACCAGCCTCAACAAAGAAATTCGCCCACCACAGTTGGGATGGGGAGAGGAGTGGACGGAAGGAGTAAGGAAAGAGCAGTGGGAAAAA
Organism: Delphinus delphis; assembly: GCF_949987515.2. Classification (NCBI taxonomy): domain Eukaryota; kingdom Metazoa; phylum Chordata; class Mammalia; order Artiodactyla; family Delphinidae; genus Delphinus; species Delphinus delphis. Next base: position 74,474,907 of record NC_082692.2, on the reverse strand, counting down.
AAGGGCTGGGGGGGGAGGTCAGAGAAAAGTTAGAAGCTGGAAACTAGCCTTGGACATTTAAACTAATCTCAACATATTGATAAAACACAGTGGAGCTTCAGTCTTGATACACTCACCATATCTCCCCAAAAGAAGGTAGGTTCACATCTCCCTTTAGCGAGTTACTACTTTTGAAGTACCAGCTTTTATCCAAGCCAAATACTCTTGCCACTGAGAGTGCAAAAAGAATGCACTATTACATGGAATTCCCCTAACTTGTTTCACATGAATTTTGCTGCCTGGCTGTGTGAAAATTACCAAAGGGTCTATCATTTCAGAGGCTGACCTGCTTTCCCTGGATATTCAAAAATATAGTTATAGCAGGCATGTATTGAGCGCTCAGAAGGTGTCAGGTATTGTGATAGAGGCCTAGCATATGCTGGTGCCTGCAGTATACGTAAAAGACCTCAAGGCTACACCGCCCATGCAGGTCAATCCCCAGGGCCACCCTCCAAATATATGAAGCAGGTGACTGTCTAAGAATTGGGAGCAAAAGGAAACAGTTCCAATCTTGGCACCAAATGCTTTGTCGGTTGGTACCAGGTGGGCACCGGCAGGGCTGGCTCAGTGGCTACTGGGCGCCGGGCATCAGTGTGCCAGCCGTGTTTGTTCTACCAGGCACTGTCAGACCTGAACTGAGGGAGAACTCTGCAAGGCAGGGGCAACTCCAGCTAGCATCCCATCTGCTCTGTGGGAAAATCATATTGTACTTCCCAGGGGGTAGGTGTGAGGAGACCACATGAAAAGGCAAAACTGCAGCTGTCTCCTTGCGGATGATGGGTGGTGGAGGCTCTCCACGGATGTCTCCACGGGAAGCTGGCAGGAGGCACCCGGTCTCCAGAGCATTCTCCGTGGTAAGCGCAGCAAAGACCACCTGCCGAAGCCAACGTCAGCGGCTCTGCTTCCACAAATATCATCCCTGTTTATTTTTTTCCCACCCATCTCACTACTCCTTCTTCGGTTTTTCCTTTGCCAGCCCCGTAACCAATGGGGTTTCTCAGAATTTCTTCCTCAACCCACTTGCCTCCACGTGTGCTCTGATCTGGTCTGGTCCATGAATTCTCCTCCCATTCCCAGACGGTGGCCCCTTAGTCTTTATCTTCAGCCCCTACCTCTTTCCTGAAGATTGGTTCATATTCTCATTGTTTCCTAGGCATCTTTATCTGTGCCTTGAATTCAGAAATTCCCTAACTTGGATTCTATTCACCTTGTCATAAACACCTTTCCTTTCACGATCCTCATCTTGGTTGATGGCATTCCCCTAAGCCCCAAGTTGGAAATAAACTGTTGAATCCTCTCTAACCCTTACTCCATACATCAGTTAGCCAGAAAGGGCTGTGGATCCCATTTCGGTGTGCCACTCACCTTCCTCTTTTCCCTTGCCCTGATGGATACTCCCCTCATCATTCTAAATTGTCCCCTTTGCCCCATTCTCTGTATCGCCACCAGGATCTTGCTAAAGCAGAGATCCACAGATGTTTGTGAAGAGCCAGTGGGAAGTATTTCAGGCTCTGTGGGCTGTGGCTCAGAGTCAGCAGCAGTGGACTAAACCCGGGGTACGCGCATATTGTCAGAGCCCCTGGGGTGATTCAAAGGAACAGACATGTTGGAGAACAGAGAGCCTTTCAACCGGTGCTTCTCAGACATTAGCAGAAGAAAGAACCACCTGGAGAACTCTTCTAAAAAAGCAAATTCCTGAGCTGCAGTCCTAGAGCTCCATTAGGTTCTGCCTAATGGCATCCTAGGAATCAAGTGTTGAAGAACCATGCGGGATGATTCAGAGAAGCTTGTCCAAAGATCATACCCTGAGAAACACTGAGGGTATAAAATGAAAACACGTTAGCCTGGCAAATACCTTGTTCTTCGGCACCTTGTCCTAACCCACTTGCCCAGCCTCTCCTCCAGCCGGTCGGCTCGTACACGCCACACCCAGGTTGTGGGCGCTGTTCTCGGGCCTCCATGCACATTCCTGCATCCTTGCCTTTGCACATAGAGCTTCACGTGCGTGGAATGTCCCTCCTAACCCTTCTCTATTTTATTTATTTTATCGGCTATGTCGGGTCTGAGTTGTGGCACGCGGGATCTTCGCTGAGGTGTGCGGGCTTCTCTCTAGTTGCGGCGCACGGGTTTTCTCTTCTCTAGTTGCAGTGCGCGGGTTTTCTCTTCTCTAGTTGCAGTGCGCGGGTTTTCTCTTCTCTAGCTGCCGCGCGCGGGCTCCAGAGCGTGGGCTCTGTAGTTTGCGGCACGCGGGCTCTCTCGTTGAGGCGTGGGCTCAGTTGCCCCGCGGCATGTGGGATCTCAGTTCCCGGACCAGGGATCGGACCCGCGTCCCCTGCATTCTAAGGCGAATTCTTTGCCACTGGACCGCCAGGGGCGTCCCCTAACTCTTCTCTAGCTGGAGAAATGCTGCTCATTTTTCTCTGGCTCTATTCTAATCTTGTTTCTTCTAAGACTCTCATCTATTCTGGCTAAATTTCTTTCTTTCTCCTCTATTCTGCTTTAATGATTTGTTCATAATGCTCATGCTTGTTACCTTCTTTTTCTCATTAAGCGTATGCACAGGTGCCTCCCACACTAGACAGACTGGGATTCTCTTCAAGGACAGAAACGTCTCCGTGTTACTGTGCCCGTCGGGCCCCCTGCACCGAGCAGGGATGGACCAGCGTTCACGCTGTGGCTGTCTTTGTGCGGGGTCTGCTAGTCGGGTTGGGTCTGGGGTGAAGGCAGGTGAGGTTCCCGGGAAATAAACTTTAAAGAAGCACTTTCTCTCAGGGTTGTGCAGATGTCAGCCCTGCATCCGCGTGCCCCTGAGTGTGAGTGCCTCCCTAAGAATGAGGCACCTGCAGCCTTAAATATTGTGCCTTGGGTACTTCACTCACCTCACTCCGGTCGCCACCTGCTGCTAAGGTTCCCCCTCTGGGGGCTGATTCCTGGTCAGCTAGCTCAGTATATTTCAATAAAGGGATCCTAGAGCTGGCATCTCAAGCTCAGATGCCTCAAGGGCCAGCCAGGAAGGAAACTTAAAGGAGGAGCATGGGCTGCAAAACGAGTAGCTCTCTGAAGGACAAATGCCCCACCTAAAGACGGCAGCCAGTACTGAGCACCAGCTAACTGTGTTCCCCTTCCTTACTTCCATCCATCCTTCCCTTTATCTTCTGTCAGTTCAGTAACTTTTTTTTTGAGTGACTACTGTGTACCAGGCATTCTTAATGTTGGGATTGGAAAATAAATAAGAGGAATAAAAATGTTCGCTCTCATGGACCTAATACTGGCTTAGGGGAGACAGACACTAAATGGAATATGTAAGTAAAAGATAAGGCATATCAGCTGGCCTGTGGCAATGACGGGAGAAAAGTAAAGTAGGAAAGGAGCATTAGGAGTGCTGGGGAAGGGTTAGGGGGGAACTGCTCTGATCCATGCTTGCCTTAATCACGCGAAATCGTTCCTTTTTCTCTCCTTTTTCTGCTTTCTGTATTGTCTGAGTCACCACCAACATCTTTCTAAAGCATGGAAGATCCATCTTCCTACACAACCAGTAACTTTTCTTGGCCCAGATGCACAGGCCTAGTTTGGTCAAATAGGATTTTCTTCCAAGTAATAAGACAGCATTTTTTCCGGGAAATCTCCTGATTTTAAAATATGGATGACTAATTCAGTTAAAACAAAACCTCTGCGTGACTAAGAGAAAATTCATCTGTACCCTCCACAGTCCATCGAGTCATTCGCCTTTGAGTTAGAATGTAGGGCCACCGGTGACCCCTGTGAAACCTGCATGATTCTAAGTGCAGAAGCCTGTGCATCACAGAGACTGTGGCACATTTTTCACAATACATATGTTTCCATTGGATTAAGTCACTCAGATCGCAGTGTGAAGAGCCTGGCCTTAGTACTGGGGGCTGTGGCCAGACAGGCTGAGCACCGCACTCACCCCCAACGCCCAGCAGAGGAGGAGGTGTCGATCCAAGGAGGACAGTGGCTCCCCAAGGCCACCTGGACACTAGTGACAGAGCTGGACTAAAATCTGGTCCAGTTTCTTATTCTTTTTACAACTCCAGCCTGGCTCAAAATGGAACCTAAAGTTTTAGCAAATTAACAGGCAAAATATATAATCCCTCAATAAAGGAATGGGCAAATACATCATGAAGCTCCATTCTATGGTATGATTCTATTTATGTATCAACAGTAGCAATAAAAACAAGACATATGACTGCATACATAGATCTGCGCAAATATACAGAAAAATGTCCAAAAGAACTTGAGCCACTCTGGTGACATTGTTATCTCCAGGGAGGGGACGAGAGGACTGGGGCAGGGTGGTGAAAGGGGATTATAATCTTGCGTCTATTTGAAAGTTTTACTATACAAATATATGAATCAGTTGTTTGCATCAGTGAAAATACTTTCTAAGAAAAATAAAATGGTAAAGAGGCACTGGTTATAATCTCCAGAAAGCAATATGAAACACAGACAAACATATTGTCTCATATACGATAACAGAGACACAGTTGCTAAGATGAGGGATTTCTGGGACTTAAATGGTTCCAAGCAGGCAAGAACCTAGAGAAATGAGCATGTCGTTTCAGTTTGTGTTACAGGAAAGGATTGGCAAAGAACTTGAGAGTATAATGCTTTCCACAATGAACTGTGAACAGGGGACTCAAGACAGCTAGCAGCCCTCCCAAATCCAGAGCCTGTAAGGGAAGGACAGTTCTTTTGCTAACCTTGCTAACCCAGTAGGCCATATTGTTAACAGAAGTTGTATCCGATAGAAGATCTATGTTTAAACTCTAAGAAGCAATGGGAAAAAAAAATCACAAAAAAACACAGCATATGGAAGTGTTTCTATACCACTTCAAGTCAACAGAGACAATATTTTAAAAATAACCAGGAGAATTCTCCAGGATGTTTCTTTTTAGCTCTGTCTCCTCTGCATTGCCATTTTTACTGATTCTGACACAAACGAATCATTGCAAAAAAATAAGAAGTTGAGGGCTGATCTCAGAGACGTGCTGATGAGGCGTCTAGTTTCTTTCATGGGGGGCTTGCTGCGGAGGAAAGCATTCCTGTGCATCTCCCCCAACTCCATCCAGGGGACCAGCTCTGTTTCAGGAGGAGGTGGCCGATCTCGCCACATAACTCCCTATGTCCGCAGGAGCCAGAAGTCTACCCAGTTATGTCTGTGGTGCTCACGTAAGCAGATCTGTTTGCTTTAATAAAAGCAAATTTTACTTTTTATACAGGGCTCCCAGGCTGGGCTGGAGAATGTTTGAATGGGAAGCACATTCCCATCCCACTCTCCACCCAACTCCAAAGAAAGGAAAACTCTTATTTTTGAGATTCAAAAGAAGACTTCGAGGAGATCAGATTTCTTCCCCTTAGGCTATTATTTAGCGTGTGTTACTGTGAATGAGACTAATGGTGTCAAGGAGACAAAATGCCACCCTCTCCTTTGGAATCTTGTAAGGGAACCTGGTATTTAGCAGCAGCTGTCCTAGACAGAGATTCCTTCCGCATCAGAAGGGGCGGGTGAAGTAACCGCACTTAGAAGCGGGCAGCCTCGTGTATTTATGCACTCAAACCTTGCATGTGCTGTGTTCGTGGGGCAGCTGAACAAGTTGAATTGCGTGTCTGCAGCAGTCACACGTGTGTGTGCTAGGGCGGGAGGTAAGCTAGTTCAAGGCGAATACTTGTGCTTAAAGCAGGGCAAAGTGCTGGAGGTTGTTTCCCTGCTTTGAAGTCTTCTATCTCCCTCTTTGGAGTGGATCAAAGGGCTTTTTTTATCTTTCTAGAATTCATACAAGCTCTTAACACAGTGCCCTCCTCGTGGTATGTCTCCCCTGCTATCACAATTCCCCTCTCCGCCAGCTCAGGATCCTAAAGGGGGGTGTCCACACTCTCATCTGTATGGTTCCTCCCCCACTCCCTTCTGCCTTTGCTCCTTCCCCCTCCTTTCCTTGCCTTTTTTGGAATCCCCTGGAAGCTCTCCGCCTCAGCTTCTGCTGGTACTGGCTCTCTGAAGCACTCTGCAGCCTCATTTCTTGCTAGTAAAACAAGGACTATTAGATTTCTTTTTCTTTTCTTTTTTTAAAGAAAGAGGAGTTTGGATTGGAGAGAAAAACTGCTGTGAATAAAACCAATGAAAGTGGCATCACAAGTTGCTTTGGAAGCTGACGTGAATGTGAAACAAAGCTTTTTAGTGCCTTTCAAAAGCTGGAGGACGATTTCTGGTACCACTCCTGTGGTAGCTCCGGAACTTGTCTGTCTTTGACACCTAATGCTGTAGTCGCCACGGTGCAGGAAACCATACCAAAGCTGCTCTTCTTGGGCAGTGCTCAGAGACCCGTCCCCCACCTGTTTGGCAGGCAGTGCAGAGAGACCGGAAACCACAGTCTTACAGGCCAGGTTCTGTTGCCAGCTGACTTTCCTCGTAGCCCCTGCACGATCCCTCTGGGACAGAGAACCTGCAGAACAGGTGCACTACCAGCCCACACAAACATTTCTGTTAAGTTCAAATCTTAAAGGCTTAAGGCAACAAGTTTTTAGAAAACAGAGGATCTTATAGATGGTAATTTAGACGATTAATGCAAAAACACCATCTGCTAAATCTCTGATCTGTGAAGACTCTGGGGTCTGCAGAGAACGCAGGCTGTGTGTACGTGGAGTCGTCTGCACCTTTCAGCCGGATGCCCGGGAATCTTTCTCACTGAAAGATCAGTGATCAGGGTCACGTCGGTCCAGTTCCTGTGAGTCCATCCCCAGCCTTGCACAAGTGCTTTGCAAGAGACCCTCTGTCCCACCCTGGTTTTCTCACTAGAATCCCTGTCATCCCACCGGGGGGTGGGGGGTGCTGATTTTCTAAAGATCCCCAGAGCGTTCATTCAGCAAACATTTCCTGAGTGTAAACCAACTGCCAATCCTCGAGGGGGGTATAAATGTGAACACAGGGCAACCTGCTCTTGAGACAGGGAATACGGTTCAGGAGAGGGTTAAGATTGGTATATTAGGAAGGGCATGACGGCTGTGGAACTTGGAAGAAGACCATGTTCTTACCCTATGTGTTTGTCTAGCACTTTATTATCTCTGCCCCAGCCTTCTAGCGTGAGTCAGTGTTCTACTCTCCACCTCTTATCAGTGCCTGAAAAAAATGCACATTTAGATCACTGCAATGGCTGTTACTGTTTCCACGGGTAATAATAGGTGAGCACGATCCCAGGATTTTTCCCCAGGACTTGAGAACGTCATGGGGCGTGTCCCTTCCTCCTTTTCAAATCACACCGAGGTAGGAACCCACAGACTTATAAACCTAAGTCCACTGTGACTGCTGTTCTTGTTGCTGTTTAAATTTTTAATGAAAGCAAAAGGACTGCATCAGATAAGCAGCAGTCATATTGAGGATGACAATATGCCAACCATTGAGTGCTCACCACGTGCCAGGTGTGGCATTCATGTCATCGTCCCGGCAAGCCTGGGACCTAGGCCTCGCTGTGTCCCCATTTCACACATGAGGAAACTGAGGCACAGGGGGATTCGCTGACTTGCCCGCTGTCTCACAGGTGTTCAGTTTGCAGCCAAGCCTGTGCTGTCAGTTCCCATGAAATACGGCCTCCCAGGTACAGGGCCGACACACAGACAGGGCAGGCCTCTGCTCTTGTTTGTTCAGCAAGACATGCTCAACAGGCAAGTGGGTCTGCCTCCATGAGAACAGTTAGAAATGGCAAAATGGGACCTCCCTGGCGGTCCAGTGGTTAAGGCCACCTGCTTCCAATGCAGGGAGCACAGGTTCGATCCCTGGTCAGGGAATTAAGATCCCACATGCCACGCAGCCAAAAACTAAAAAAAAAAGAAAAAAAACAAGGGGAAAAAAAAAAGGAAATGGCAAAATGTTTTCCGGTATGCTCTGAGAGGCTGGCATACCTTTTCATGGAGTCGACTTGTCTCAGTCTTTCTGCTGGACTTGGGCTGAGGCTTCTGTGAGGACGTATTCCTTTTCCTCCCACGATGGTCTGGACTCCAGCTCCGGGCGGAATTTAACAGACGGATGAGAGCTCATCCCCAGGCAGTCAGCAAAGCATGTAATAGACCTGGACATACTAGGAATGGCCCCGCTCCCGGTTTTCACTGTGCCCAGTCCAGTTTCTCCGAAGCGGACTAAGCACAGCGGTCCGTGTGGAATACTCAGTACCCACCTCTGGGGAGTGTGCAGCAAACAGCATCTGTTTGTATTAATCGTCCTCCTCTCACCTCATGGGCAGGAGCTCGTGTCATTCTGGGGCCTAATGACCTTAAACGCTTTTTCACATTTATTCCCTCACAACCACAGTAGGCTTTGTGAGACCGGATAATAAGTGGAGAGTCGGCAAAGGGAGCTAGAAAAGAAAAGGTGATTTCCAGTGGCAGGAAACCCAGAGGGGAATGGGCTCTGGATTGGGAGCGCCGTAAGGGAGGGACTCCATTCCCAAGCTCCCGGCACAAGTCGGGTGCTCTCTACAAATTGAATGGATGGATAGGGGAAGAATATTATTTTTAGAGGCAACATGGCCTGGGAAAGAAATAGAACGTGCATGGAGACAGGGGTGGAAGTCTAGTCGGGCCCCCACTCCCGGTCACAAAGGGTCTCACATTTTGACTTTTGCTGATACTTCCGTGTGAGTTGTTATATGGTATATGTGTGCTAAAGCGTTAACTTAAATACAGATATTCAGAAAATAGGACAAAAATGTAAGCTTCGTCCTGACATGTCTTCATTTTGTAAAATACCAGCAGCGTCAAGGATTGCCAGTGAGAAGGTCCTCTCTGGACCTCAGAGCCTGTCTTCCTGTCACCTCAGACCATCACTGGATGTAACTCTGACATTTGGGCCAACGCCAAGCTGCTGGCCATCATTTATTTCTTCCAGATGTTTGGAAGATTCTGACTGGCTTGTCAGAAATACATAACAGACACAGAGCGTTCTCCAACCAGCCTGACGTTCTACCTCAGCTTCGCTCGGAAGCTGTGAATCCTTCCTTGCAATAGCAGCATCTCATCTTTCCTTTGTTCAAACCCTCCTTGTGTAGTTTGCTAAGGATAGCAGATTTCCCTTCCTGGAATAGTTCTCTGTGCTCAGTGTGGTGTGGGTAAGTGTGTGTGTGTATGTGTGTGTGTGTGTGTCCGTGCGTGCGTTCGCGCGCGTGTGCACATACAGGCAGGTGTATATGCATTTTAAAATCTATTTTGCATGGAGGCCATTAAGATGAATCTGTCTTCCTTTAGGATTCCCAGAGACAGCTCGGACCTCAGGTCACTCACAAACACGCGAGTCCACCAATTAGCTACCCCCTTAGCGCCCAACAACTTACATCACAAAACCACAACTGAATTTGTGAACTCTGGTACCTCAGTTACGCTCTCCATGGCCTAACCACATGCAGTCCTGCAACAGTTGCTTCCACATCTCGTTGTTGAGTAGCGTGTATCCCGAGTACTGCACCAGGAGGTAGGAATACAATGGGGTACAAGGCCTATATGGGTCCCTGCCCTTCGGTGTTTACATTTTCATGGGGAGGACAGGCTTTCCCCCCGTCCTCAAAAAAAGCATCCAAGGGCTTCCCTGGTGGCGCAGTGGTTGAGAGTCCGCCTGCCGATGCAGGGGACACGGGTTCGTGCCCCGGTCCAGGAGGATCCCACATGCCGTGGAGCGGCTGGGCCCATGAGCCATGGCCACTGGGCCTGCGTGTCCGGAGCCTGTGCTCCACAACGGAAGAGGCCACAACAGTGAGAGGCCCACGTATCGCAAAAAAAAAAAAAAAAAAAAAAAGCATCCAAGTAAATAAGAATATCTGTGGTATTGCAAAAGGATCAACGAAAATCCTGCCTCATATGAAATTCTTCACCTCCCTCCCAGTTTATTCTTAATTCCTTAAGCTCTAAAATCAACCTTCATGCTCTAAAGAGTACCTCCAAATCCTTGCTCTATCCTCTCTCAAAAATCCATGAATTTGGATCCCACATTTGTAATTAACTAAGGGTTCCAAGAATTACTTTTCTCTTCCCACGTTGTGCTCTCTGGAAGCAGGCTGACCCGCCTCCGTAAGCTGGAAGAGAAGCATGGGAGGGCTAAGCTTCCGTGCAGACCTCATGAGAGCCAAAAGCCACACATTTCCTAAGTGTAAATATGCAGGCGATGTCGCAGGCCTGAGGTGCAGAGCCACGTGAGAGTGTTAAAATAAAATGAGGTTGACAGTGCCACTTCATCAGAAAGAGGAAGTGAATTTGATGTTACGAAACGCTTATAAGCCTAGGGAGTAAGGTGCTCAAAGACAATTACCAACTAAACATTTCATTAATGAAATAATGATTAATTATAATCACTAATTAAAATGCAGGATTATGCTGTTGGTTTTGAGCATTAACAGGAGTAATGACATTACCATTTTTAATGGAATTCCAGGAACAAAAATTATAAGAAGTCACAGAAAAGATATGGCTTGCAAGTGTGATTAGGAGTTATTGTGAAACCCAGGGGCATGGAATTTTCCCTGCTGGTGAACTTAAGTAAGTTTAATGCGGTATAATTTAATTACTAAGCATAGTTTTCTCCTCAGTGGGAAGAGATACCAGGTTTATGCTTTAAAGAACAAAAGGAAGAATGTAAATAGCTATGGGTAATGATTGGCTACTAGCAGGAAAAATCAAAGAGTACTTAGCTGTCTTTTGCATAATATTTGAGGGGAGATGCATCCTGGCTCGGTTGTAAATTTTATTTAATTAACGCTTGGAGGATTAACAACAGAGTAGCTGGTGCAGACAGGGAATGGTAGTGCTGTCAAGTGTATCAGGAAAGTGCATTTCCATAGGAAGGACATCTCCGCTGAATAATTAATGCTTGGGACTTTTCATAAATGTCAAATTCCCACAGGAAGCAGGAACTTGACCCTCAGTAATAAACCACTTAGGATTCATTAAACATAAGCATCGTTCCTAAACTGTTTGCCATGGCGTGTGAGCTCATCCATAATGCAATATGTCCGCCTGAGCTGCAGGGTGAAAACGCCCAGCACTGGCTTTTGGGTGCCTGGAATACCCCGGTGTGTCTGTTTCTTTCTGCCTGGCTCAGCTCTAGCCCTTCCAGGGGAGCTCTCACTTCCCTTTCATTGTTAGAAGGCCGAGATGAGTCCACCATCAAGCAAGAAAGGTCTTGTTTGGCTCTTCCGTAGTAAATGTTGGGAGGGGCTCAGACCCTCCTTAGACCCTCTATATCACTGTTCCTCAATTTCAGCACTATCAACCCTCAAGGCCAGACCATTCTTTGTTGTTGGGGGTTGTCCTGTGTGCATTGTTGGATGTTTAGCGACATCCCTGACCGCCACCCGCTAGATGCCAATAGGAACTCTCACCAACCCCCGCCCCCCCCCAGAACTGTGACAATCACAGATCTCTCCAGATATTGCCAGATGTCCCCTGGGGGGCAGGATCACCCCTGGTTGAGGACCAGTGTTTATGGAACTTAAGTGCGTCCTGTAACGGGGATCAGTCAGTGGGAGACAAGGCCTGCCCTTGAACTGGGCCCGAAAGGCTATGGAAACCCAGAGCCCTGGTCATCTTCACAGCATAGCCATCCGCAGGACCAAATGCGTCTTTGCTCTTAAATAACATCGACTGCCCCTGATGGATCATGGCCGCAGTCATTGTGCCATTAAAATCAGAGCTACTCACTCCGGTGACCCCGAGGTGCCTTGTAATCCCCTTCATGCAGAAATGACTGCTTCCTTTCCCTTACGCATCAGAATGACTGGTGCTCTGAGCAACCGCCACTCTTTCTTTTCCCCCTCCTGAGATTAGGGTGGAGGGAGGGCACAAATGAGCTCGCCCATGGAGGATTTTTCTCAAACTGTTTCTGAAGTCTGAAAACAAATCAGAGGCTTGTTTCTTTTAATAGAATATAGATTTGATTTCTTGACTTAACAAAAAAACATACTTTTAATCCTGTCTGGGCACGCAGAATGCCCACACACTGACCAAAAGAGGACACGTGAAGCTATTCGGAGAATAGCTTGAGGGAGGTGCGTTGAGGGCAAGTGCCCTAGTAATTGGGCACAACCATTTCACATCGAGAGCCTGAGATTGGACAGTTACTGGAGACCCTAAGGGGTTCTGATTTTACCCAGTGACGATAATTCCGCTTTTGCTTGTCGCTAACTCACACTCTGGCTTGAGGGTGGGCCATGGTAAGAAATGGTTTTTCCCGTATTCCACTTTCAGAAGACATGCTTTAAATTAACCGACCACAGGCAGCTCAGGACTCAGAACCAGGGAGTGAAAAAGTCTACTTGGCTCAAAACCTCAGTAAGTCTTATTAATTCAGAGAGTAGAAAGCTTACATGTGCTAATTACCAAAACTACTAATTAGCTTTAATTATAAGCTTGGAAGGAAGTTGAAGTGTGTTGCATTTGATAGTGTTGTTGACCTTTTCAGTGTACTTTGGCGGGGAGGGTGGAGAAGCGGAAAGGAGGTGTTTTACACAATTCATCAGAGAGCAATTAATTTAGGTCTTCTGATGAATATGCTAGAAATTCACACATCTATGCATCTCAGAACATAAAGGCATTTTAATAAAGCCTTACCAGTGTCAACTCAGACTGCCCAGCCCGTCAAGAAAATGTGCTCATTTTGTAAGTGATTTCTTACTCTGTCACTGTTACAAACCAAGGGGTAAGTAGGTTGGGTGCAGCCAGATGGATGCTTTTCTACTGCAGTCGTAAATAAGAAAGGGGGCTGGCTTTGACTGACTTCGGAGGGTCGCTGACAGGAGTTGTTCTTGGAGACATTTGATGAGATTCTCAGAAACGTGCCCCATGCCAAGGTCTGGTAATCCTGTCCCCGTGGACCTCTCACCTCAATCTTTTTAGTCACTCTCTCTGAGCCCCTGCAGCCAGAAACCACTCGGATGTGGCTGGGATCCTCTGTGCTGTTTTATTTACGGCCAGACAGCTCCGCATCCACTATTCCCATAAACACAAATGATGCTTTCAAGGATCACCAATGCAGCCTTTCACACCCTAGATAAATGGAACCCTCCTCGGGCCCCAGGAGCTGTCTCACAAACCTGGGGAGGCGCCCAGAGCAGTCTAGCATCTGTTTGCCTTGCAGTAACGTGTAAGCCCTGAGTCCCTTATCCTCTGGATTTGAAGATTCTTTTGTTTGCCTCTAATCTCTCAAAACTGACGTGTCTCTTAGTAACCACCAGAGGGATCCCATATGATGTGAGAAAAGTTAAAATCAACATGGAGGAATCACAGCTCAGCCAGCGCAGTGCACACTTGCATCTGAGGTCCCGGTCTCTCTCTGGGAAATGAGAAGGGGGCACAGAGGATGAGCAGTGAGGGACGACACTCTGCTTGACAGCCTAAAGGAAGGGATCCTGAAGAGGGAGGAGCAGATGTGAAGACAAAGGGATCCGAGGGCCAATCCTTCTCTTCACCAGGAAACAAACAGAACGAGCAGACAAATAAAATGGGTCCCGGTCCGTAGAAAGAAAGCACTTTTTAAGTCAGTGCAACTGCACACTATACTCGTTTCTGAAGCTCTGTTCAGAGGTTGAACTCCAAATATAATGAGATTGCATTTTAAGGGCTGACGTCTTTTCCATTTTTAAAATAGGTTTGAGCAATTGTATAAAAGAGGGAATCGGGAGTGTTCTACCTAGTTTGCTAGGGCTACTGGGACAAATTACGACACACTGAGTGGTTTAAAACAGCAGAAATGTATACTCTCTGAATGTTGGAGGCTAGAGCCCAAAATCAGGGCATCAGCAGGGCCGTGCTCCCTCTGAAGGTGCCAGGGAAGAATTCCTCCTTGTCTCTTCCTAGCCTTTGGGGGTGGCTGGCAGTCCTTGGCCTTCTTGGCTTATAGCTTAACCACTCCAGTTTCTGCCTCCGTCTTCATACGGCCTCCTTCCCTCTGTGGGTTTCTGTGGGGCTCCAAGTCATCCTCTCTTTATAAGGACACCAGTCATTGGATTTAGGGCCCAGCCTAACCCAGTGTGACCGCATCTTAACTAATTACATCTCTAAAGACCCTATTTCCATACAAAGTCACATTCTGATGTTTCAAGGAGACACACATTTTCGGAGGACTCTATTCAGCCCAGTACACATTCCTTAACTAATTTTTTAAAAGGAACTTTTCAACCTGTGGTCCTAGTTGAAAGCAGGACTTTCAAAGCAGGGGTGATACTCTTGTTCTAAAGTGATTTCCAGGTCATGGAGGAAATCTATTATCACCACCTGGAAAGTGATACTTCTGTGATCCCCTTAGATTCCCCTCTCTGATTTTTTCCTCCAGCTTCTCAAACATATCGCCTGTCCTCTAAGCTGTTGGAAGGCTTGCGTCAGAATGTTTATAGTGGCTTTTGTGTGTGATTGTGTGTGATGGGGTGTTGCCTGCCCCCTGAGCAGCTGAAGACAATGCTGCTACCCTACAGTCCCTGTGTAGCTAATTTTATTGCCCTTGCTGTCAGGTTTTATAGATGATCCCTGAGCTTATTGGGCCAAATCAGGGCACTTAAAACTCAGACGATCCTGGTTTCTTCCTGCTCTTAGTACATACCTGGCTGCACTCACGGCCAACTGAAGCTCCAGACGAGCTCAGCAGAGAGCTAGCTGTACATTCAGGTCATACATGCTCGAGTGAGAAGATTGTCCACAGTGTGCCAGGCAAATAGGCAAACAAGTGTCAACAGAACAGGAGGTGGGAGGAGAGCATCAGGAGAGGAGGTCAGTTCGAGCAGCAGGGTTTTCTAGGTCTGTGGTTCACTATACAGCAGAGGACAGAGTCGGGGTGGTGATGAGGGAGGTCATCCCCGGGGGGCTTGTCACAGAAGCCCTGACATCCTTTCTCACCTACTTCTTGGGCCTGAGTCCCCACCACGTAGGTTTCTAACCTCGGCCTGAACTCAAGGATCATGGAACTCAAACTCACTACCCAGCCCCCTTTCAAAGCACACAGCTCTGCAATTCTAGATATAAGAATATCGGCTTCCCCAGACACTAAAGGCCACTTACTATATGATTCTGTCTGTATGAAATTTCCCTAACAGGCAAATTGACAGAGATAGAAAGCAGAGTAGTGGTTTGCAGGGTCTGGAGGGAAGGGGCAATGGGGGATTACTACTTAATGGCTCCAGCATTTCCCTTTGGGTCATGAAAACCTTCTGGAACTAGATAGTGGTGGTAGTTGCACAATACTGTGAACGTACTAAATGCCACCGAGTTATACACTTTAAAATGGTAAAAATGGCGAATTTTAAGATACGTGTATTTCCCCACAATTTAAAAACAAACAAAACAAACCTTCCTTGCGATCCACCCACTGGTTCTCTATTTGCCCCATGAAACCAAACTAAAGTCTAATTCCTTGTCCGTGGGGCCGCCTTTCAAATGTCTTTTTCTCCTGCATCTGTAGGCACCATTATGCCCCTGTATCTCTGCTTTTCTAGACTAATCAGGCTGTGCCCTTCACTTGTTCATCTTTGAAGTCCCTTGTCCAAGGTGGGTAACTTCCACTAGATGTACCCCCTTTTGCCATTGCTTTTCTGAAATGATGGTGCCACTGGGGTTTACTACTGCTGCTGTGAAACGTGGCCAGCATATGTTATGGTGGGATAATCGCCTGCTTTGGCTGGGACTTAGGACGTCTGGGTCTCAGCCTGAGCCCTGACTCTAGCTCACTGTGCATCCTTAAAAAGTCAGCCAGCCTCTCTGGGCCGCAGTTTCTTCACTTGTAAACTGAAAGGACCTCCAAAGTCCGTTCTGCCCCTCAACCGTTATATCCTGCTATCTCGCTCTGGGCCTTATTCCAGCTGATGGCAAAGTCCTGTTTGGCGTCGATGCTGCATCCCTCGTCCTTCCTGAGCTGAAAGTTAACTAAAGTGCTGCATCTTTCTCGCCAGCCTTAAGCTAGATCTTCCCCCTTGCCCACCCCAAATGTAGGATGTCTGATTTGGGAGGACAGATGAAAGATTCACTGGGATTTCGATTAAATCCCATACAATTAGATATAGCACAACATTCCAAAACATTAATTTTACATGTTCATTGCAACATCTAACCTATTTACATTCCTCTTATTTTGCTGAGGCCCAAACATCTCTGGATGTCCTCAAGCAGGTCCCTGTAGAGTTTTGGATAGGCGGGGGTCAAAGCCAGAGCGCAGGATGGCCCAGTGGAGACCTTCTTCCTGGTGTTCTCCCCATCCGCCCGCCAGCCCTGTTTATGACGGTGCCGTAGGGCTTTTTTTTTTTTTTTTTTGGCCGTACGCGGGCCTCTCACTGTTGTGGCCTCTCCCGTTGCGGAGCACAGGCTCCGGACGCACAGGCTCAGCGGCCATGGCTCACGGGCCCAGCCGCTCCGCAGCATGTGGGATCTTCCCGGACCGGGGCACGAACCTGTGTCCCCTGTATCGGCAGGCGGACTCTCAACCACTGCGCCACCAGGGAAGCCCCATAGGGCTTTTTGAAGGTCTTTCCTTTGTCTCTATCTTGAGATGGGCGTGCACTTGTGATCTGGTGGTCTGTGTTTGATTTTGTTGTTGTTTCTCCAGTGGTGAGTTGGGTCAAGTCACCAGGAGAACATCCTCATGTTCCGTAGCTACATCTGGGCCTGCCTGCCGGGGATGTATATCGTTTCCAGTCTGCAGTAACTCATTTGAGGCAACAGTGACTGTGTATGATGGGACAGAGGCAAGTGGACAAAATGTCACGTTGGTAGGAAATGCCACTGGGGATCTAGAAGCTCCACATTAAAAGTTCTGATGTAGGGCTTCCCTGGTGGCGCAGTGGTTGAGAGTCCGCCTGCCGATGCAGGGGACGCGGGTTCGTGCCCCGGTCCGGGAAGATCCCACATGCCGCGGAGCGGCTGGGCCCGTGAGCCATGGCCGCTGAGCCTGCGCGTCTGGAGCCTGTGCTCCGCAACGGGAGAGGCCACACGACAGTGAGAGGCCCGCGTACCGCAAAAAAAAAAAAAAAAAAAAAAAGTTCTGATGTAACTGTGACCAGTCTAAATACAGAAAGAACATACAGCTTGGGGGTCTCAGAGCTGAGTTTGGTTCCGTCAGTTTACAAGCACTATTGCCCTAGCCATGCTTTTGGCCTCTCTATGCCTCAGCTGCCTTATCTGTAAAGTCAGGGCTGTCTTGCGGCTTCACTGAGATCTAACTCTGTACTGAGTATGGTACTCCGTAGGGTACTCTTCAGATATTGCTCCCATTTCCGCTCCTCTTTGATAGATGTTAAGGATCATGTGAGATAATCTACATGAAAATGAATGTTATAGAACCCAGGACTCATGTTGTTATCTGGCACCAGGGGTAGAGGGTTGAGTCAACATATAGGCCTCTCTCTAAGCTCTGATCCTTCTCTGATCCCCTTGGAAAGCAAGAAGCACTTTTTTTCCATTGGCAGCAACCCTAGAGGATTTATATATTGTATCACGGAGAAAAGGAGCAAACGGAAGGGTGGAGTCCATGCCTGGAGGGCTGGGGTGGTAGCAGGGGCGGGCATGTGTGGTGTTAAGCGCGGAACACTGCAAGCAAAGTTCAAATGGTGTGACCTCGGACAGGTCTTCTCCCTCACTTTGCATCTCCACGTTTCATCTGCACAGTGAATTGCATTAAATCACCTTTAATAGTCCTGTTGGAAATAGCAAAGTTGGGGGCAAGAATCACCCAAACGCCTGGTCCAGTGTTTGTCTAGCCTTCGTCTCCTTTTTCACAAGTTCTGGGAGGGTAAGTGCTCACAGGGCGTGAAATCATACAAAGGGATGCTCTGAGTCTTCGATTCCATGCCCTGTGCACACTCCCCCTGCTCCCAGCTAGACAAAGGAGTGCTCTTTCTTCTACTAGAGATGGTTCCAAATACTGTATGAACAAAGCACATAGAATGGTCTCCTTAGCTCAGTCCCTCCATAAGCCTACACCAGAGTCTAACATTACATCACTCCAACAGCAAGGGAATACCACTCCTGACAGAGCCCCCAACCTGGGAGAGAGAAAGAGTCATTTTCCCAAATGCCTAGAATACAGCTGACCTTGGCAGTTCACTCCAGCCTTTCTAGGATGGGGCAGCCCTGCAGATCACCTGCCTTAACCTGTTCCTGGGAGACAGAGTCAGCAGAGAGGAGCTCAGTGACACCAAGATAGCAGTGCCTCTTCCTCAAGGGAAAATCCAGCCATGTGGGATGAGAAGACAGATACTGACCCTACAGGGCTGTGGTGTAGGAAACGTATGGCCCATGACATTTCTTCAAACTTGACCAACCCACAGCATCCCTGCCTGGATTCGAGTGTGGGAGTGTGAGAAGTTGTGAGCCCCTCTTGTGGTTTCTATGATTTCCTCCTTTCCCCGAAAGAATCAGAGACAAGGGTATAACCTGATGTGATGGTCACTGTGCAAGATGTCTTTGAGGCCCTTCCCTGCTCAAGGACACAGAATCTTTCATGAATAAAGCCACACCAATGAAGAATGTGCACATCTCGCCCGATGCCAGGCTGCTACTTAGAAATGCTTGAAGACCTCGCCCTGACAATCAGTCCCCCGTGTACATTCATCACTACTCAGAATCTGTGTGTCCTGGGTTGTCAGGTTTCTTTTTCCTCCTTTCATTCTGATATTCTTTTTCTTCTTCCTAAAAAAAAAAAAAAAAAAAAAATCCTTTCTTTGAGCTGTCCCTTGCGGAAGCAAACAGGGAGTTACTACGTGGCAGTCTCCTGGAGGCTGTTTTGTTCAAGCTTGGTTGTCCAAGGCAACCGATAAAAAGAAACTTGGGGAACAAGGCCCCATTTGCTTTATTGGGTCACCTTTGATAGCTTGGAAAGTCAAGAACTTCTTACTTAACGGGGTCTCCAGCTGACTTTGCTAAGTGATGAGCGAGATATTCTCTTTAGAAGCCTAACATCCTTCCACCTTTGTTCGTATGCAAAGTGTTTTCTTAAAGCGAGGCCCTCTGCCTTCGCACATCCTTCCACTCTAATGAGACCTGTGCCGCTGCCCAGTCACATGCAGGGACTGTTAATGCAGCAGGAGGCAGTGCACACAGCTCCATCGGTGAAGGCGCTGCCTCTCGCCTGGAGGAGAGTGTCGCTAACGCGCGCCAGGAGATGGCTGGGAAACCCACACCTTGACTGTCCGGTGCACGCCTTTAAGGCCATCATTCTGTCGTCTTCTTTCTGTCCCTACAACTTGGGAAGAATTGATCCAGTTCCCTGTCTATACATTGGAAGGAAAAGCCTAGACTCTTGACTCTAATTCAGATAATTAATATGTTGAGCTGTCAGTTGGATGAGTGGGAGGGAAGGTTATGTGTTTTGTTGGTTTTTAAATGTAATGGAAATGTAAGTGCTGGGTTTCAGGATGAAAGTTTATGATCCTTCAACTAATATTCATCCAGTGCCTAGTACACGTGAGCCATGCTGCTAGGCTGGGCTAGGGATGTCACGGGGCAAGAATTGCACCCAAGATGTGCTTTAAGGAGGGTACAATCTAATAGGATACGTGAGACTTGTATCCATATTATTACAGCCCAAGATAGAAAGTGTTAAAAGAAACAGATAAAGGCTGTCATTTCCGAGGAGTAATTTTCTTTTTTTCTCTCTTCTTACTGCTTTCTAATTCAGGCCACCGTTCTCTGTCCCTGGGATTATAGCAATAGTGACTTAACTGTTTTCTGGTCCTCACTGAGGAGCACCAGCTTTTTCCTGGGCAGTGGGAGGGCGGGAACACCAGATATATAACAGGTTCCTATCTGGGTAGAGAGGCAGAGGTAAAGTACCTCCAAAATAATAATCCACGGCAAACTGTGTTCCAAGGCCTCAAACATACCTGTCCAGAGGGGCCAGCCAGTAGCAGTGAGTGAAGAGAAATGGGCCAAGGATAAGTAGAGTTGAAAGCAGATTCTTAGAACTAGAACCAACACTTTCCGTCTAAACAGGGCACTGGCTACTTAGCTACAACTCATTATTGCCAAGCAGAAAAGGGGAGCTAGGGCCACTAGACGCATAGATATTTTGTGTAAAATCTCTCAGTCTGTGAGTACTGACAGTTATTATTTTTAAGTCTCTCAAACCGGGATAAGCCAGCAAAGCATTCAGAGGCCCTGGGCTGGCATGGAGCCTGCCACGTGGCAAACGCTGGTGTACACTGTGGGGAATGTGGAAGAGACATTCGGGACAGCCAGGAGTCTCTGGGGAGACTTTGTGGAAGGAGGGGCATTTGTTATGGGTCTGGAAGAACGGACAGAGGCAGGACAAGGGTTTTCCAGGTAGAGGGAAGTGTGAGCAAAGGTATGGACCTGGGAACCTTGGAGGTTGTGGTCAGAAAAGGCCAAGGACTCTGGTCACTGGAGTCCAGGGTATGAGCAAGGGTCGGGGGACCAGCCATGGAACCTCTACGATCATGCGTGGAAGATGCCTGGTGCTGTATCTGGCATTGATACAGAATAGTTAATAAATGTTTGTTCTTCCTTCTCTTTAAGAAGTTTGGACTTCACTCGGCTCACTGTTATTGGGATACCTTGCCAGTGCACTAAACTCTTTGGAGATAAAAACATTAGCACGTTACTAAATGTGAATTTTCTTTTGCGGAAAATACAGTACCACATCTGAATTAATTATTACTATTTAAAATCGTTCATTCCTTAACTCCCTCATTTGCTTTGGCCACAGCCTATTCCGTTCCTTTGTTTGGCAGAATTCTGCAAAACGTGTGTCACCCACTCCTGAGATTGTTCAGCCCCTGATGTATTTGTGTTGATTTGCTTCTGGTGATAGCTTGTCCTAAAATGTGTGTCGCAAGCAGGTATTGTATGATAAAATTGTTGTGCTGTGAATGCTCTGTGTGGAATTCAGAGGAAAACCCAGATGCAGTGATTAACAATGCCGAAAAATTCAAGTAACTAGTCATTGTTCAAATAACAGTGCTATTTCTGTTTTGTGGCCTTTTAGATTTTTGTTGCCCTAAAATTCCATTTTATTTGGAACCCATTTTTCCACCTGGTCTTTCTTGACAGGGATTTTTCCTGCTTTAAACAGTTTCTAATTAAAATTCTGTATTTCCAGAGTCAAAAAACATCTTTCTTAAAGATTGTTTTCACTTATTTATTAAGACTGCATATTCTGAAATGTACAAAGAAGAAAATAATCATCTATGTTCTTTGTCACCACCCAGAATTAACCACAGTTAAGCTTGTGGCCGATTTGCATTTGTATCCAGTCTTTTGCCAAAAAAAAAAAAAAAAAAAAGTCATTCTTGATTTTGTGAAAAATAACAAATCTATCATAAAAACTTGTTGAAAAACAATAAGGTACAAAAAAATTAAAGACAAACATTTATGTCCTAACATAATTATATAGGGTGTGAATCACTTCAGACGGCCTTGTATGCGTTACAGGTAAAAGGATGGACGCTTCCTGTAAGTTTACGGGGTTGATGTGAGGCTTCAATAAGCGTATAAGTAGCACAGGGCCCGGCACAGGGCGCTCAGTCGGCATTAGATCACGGTAGTTTGTAGTGAGCTGCAAATAAGCAGGTACAATTGTGTTATACTAGAGGGTAACTTCTGTATGGCATTTAGTGGAAGTCTAGTATTCAAGTTGGACCCCAGACTTCAGGGTCTCCTCTTCATCCCCAGTTGCAAAGAAATATTCACCACCTCTTTGTGGTAAACTGGGAAGGGGGAGAGGACCTTGAGTCACGATGTAGCTCTGCCATTTCTGAACTGTGTGATATTAGATGAGTCACTCTGAGCCCCTCTTTTCCCATTGGCAAGATGTGAAGAGTTCTGCCAGCCTCCCAGGATCCTTGGGAATTTCATGAGCGGATGCAAGGAGAGTTCCCGGGATGGAGGAGGTCAACAAACGTTAGTCCCTCTTCTCCCCCACCCCTCCCTCTCTCTCCTCCCCTTTCTCTCCGCACTACCTCTCCACCCCTTTGCCCAGCAACTGGAATTTCATGCTCAGCAACTGGAATATTCAGGAAATGCTTACCAAGTCCTCTCAGTTACATTTCAGACCCCTCCTCTTTTCCTGAGGACCCCTCCGATTCTGATCCTGGAGTTAATGAGTATTGATTGTGACATTTGTGTTCGTCTGTGGCCCAAGAAAGGGTGCACGAGCTGGCTGTCTCTGATTAACAGCTCAGCTGAAGACAGGAAGCAAATTAGCTTTTAGAAGGTGGTCCTTTGCACCTGAAATTCCTTATAGATTTAAACCCATTTGGAAAATGCATCTGTAACTCTATGAGCCAGACTAAAAGCCTGAGCCACTTGGTGAGAAATCCATTTTGCTTAGTGATTAAAAAGTCTGCCACTGCCTAGTTCTTTGAGCTTTGCTAAAATTTGCTATAGCTTCTTTTCGCCGTAAAGCAGGTGTCAAGTGAAGACTTTGTGTGGGCTTCTGTGATCATTATATTGTATTAAACAGTCTCACTGAGTTCCAGAATGAGAACAAGAATGCGCATATTCCTCTACCTGCAAAGCAATTAAATTATTGTCTGACATGTTTATAGCTCACAACCAGTAATCAGCTTTTAGTCTGAATAGGGGACGTGGTGTTATAATCCTGTGCTTTGCTGAGAGGTTCATATTTCGCATTTGCATTTGATAATTTAATTTAAATAATACTGAGCGAGCACCGTCACATTTCTTGGCAACTGGCAGAGTGATAGGAAAGTATGCAATGCACAAACTGTTTTTTGGTAAATAATTTTGTATTCCTGAATGTTTTTTACTTCCTTGTTATTAACCTCTGCTGCCCTCGCTGAATAAACTAGAAAATGGTAGTAGCCTTTAAAGTCTCAAGTATTATATCTCCCTTTGTTCCTTTTTTCCTCCTTCCATGGAAACAATATCTGAGCAATCTCCAAATTTCCATGAGATTGTGAAAGGCCTGCAGTGAACCATTAAAAAAAAAAAATACCCCCAAAGGACGTTTTTCTTGCAAGATGCCTTTATGTATTAGAGATCAATTTTCTGATAAGATTCTCTGCTCCAGAGAATATTTGGTAATTTTACAAAAGTAAGTACTTGCCATGGGAACAGTGAATCCCAAGTTAATGCCCAGTAATATCACAAACGAAAGGGAATAAATCGTAGAAATGATCTCTTCTCTCCAACATCCCCCTTCAAAATAAAGTTTATTGGATGATTCTAGAATTTTCTTTTACAGGACTTTCGAGCTATCCAATTTCTTTGCAGGAATTGTTTGCTTCAGGGCAACATGTCCCAATTGGTTTCCAAATATGAATCCTTAGTACCGACTTCACATTGTTGATATTTCGACCTTTTCTCTTCTACTTCCCCTGTACAAAAAACCCACACAGATTATTCCCATCTCTTAGTGCACTGAAGATTATAGGCCTTGAGAAAGGAAGTGCATGAGTTCTACCATTAGTTGTTGTTGTTGTTGTTTCTTCTTAAGATATTTGCCCTCCATTTTGCGTGGTTTCATAACCTGACCCAAAATGATCGGCCTAAGCCTTCTCGGGCACCAACTCTTGATCAGAAGTCAGTAAAGTCAAATGAAGCTGTTCATTTTGACTGGGCCTCCCTGTTTCCAAGACCTGCCTCGTCACCAGAAATGCTTACTGCTTGCAAATGTTGCAAATATATCAGCCTGTATGCACCTTCAAAGGAAGGCCCTTTTACTATAGGATGGAATTTTCTGGCAGATGTTGTTTAAAACTGAGTAAAAATAAAAATAAATAAAAATATTTTAGTAGGTTTCCTAGTGTTTCTAGTTTCACTAGGAATCTTTCCAGCGAAGGAAATGGAGTGATGGTAGAGATGTGTGTCTTCGCTCTGGTTGATTTAGATTCAGCATGACTGGCCATGCATACGTTTTCTGAGTGCACACCAGTGTAGCTGGGGACTAGCTACAGAAGCCTCCATCCCATTCATATTTGAAATGTGTCCTGAGAAATATGGCCTTGAATCTGTGCAAGTGCCCTTTGAGAGGGCTCCCTTTCCACAAAAGAACAGGCCTTCCTCTCTGCCAGCCACAGTACTATTTTTCATCTGTAGTCTCTTAGGAATCTCCCAACAACCACAGACTCCATCGATCCCCATTTTCCAGATGCTCAAACTGAAGAGTAGAGAGGTGAGACAACTTGCCATGGTCACACTTTGGGGAGCAGAGGAACCAAGATTAAATGCAGGTTTTTCTATTCCAAAATCCCATGCTTATTGCATGCCCTCCCATGCTCCAGCCACTACCTCTTTGTGTGTATCAGCAGATGTCCTGTTAGTGTATAAAGTTGTTAGGTGTATCTGTGACCTTGGCCTTTGATCAGTTTCGATCACCCCTCAATCCTTGTCAACGCTGGCACATATGACTATGAAAGCAGTTGCTAATACCCAAGTACACTGATGCCGCCATACACAGGGACTTGTGTGTTTCAGTAACTCACAGAATCAAAGGATTCCTGTGGTGAGAGAGTGAGCTGTTGCTTTAATTTTTTTTCCCTCCCAGGATCTAGCTCAGAATTGACCCAAATCACATAATACTATACTGGAGTCTGCTTTACTTCATCTTGATCTCTTCCGTTAGTGACTAAGTTAATGAAATAGAGGTGATAAAGTATCTCTGGGCAGTGTAGACACCCTTCTGTGTCTTGGCTCTTTCGGAGCTGTTTCAGATGTCCTAGCTGTTGTATGGGGGGTTCGATATTATCAAGCAAAGAGAGGACTTGAGAGAGGGATTTTGATTTGGTTGGTCATGAGTCTGGCATGTTTCCCAGCAGAGAGGCGCTGAGAAATGGAGCCATAGCGTTCAAGAGGCAATCACCAAAACACAGCCTGTGGGGGGCTGCGAGCAGTGGTCCAGGCAAGTTTAATACACTGCTCTTGTGGTAGTAAACGTGCAGGGTTTCCACAGGAATGGGACTGATAAAATCCTGAGAACGTGGAAACTTTATCATAGCAAATGTAACGATTTTCATTTGTTTTAAACCCATGATTGGTTCTGTTAGGAAAAATGTCTACTTAAGCTGTTTAAGACACACACTAAAATTCTCTAATATTAATTTCACGGAAAAATTCCAACAGCACTATATTAGTTTTTCCCCCATTAAGGTAACATTATGGACTTTTAATGGAGCTCTCAGCTATAATAGTTTTTATTGACCTAATTATTAAATGAATTAAAATCTGTCTCAGTGTCTTCACAATTAGGTAATAGTGGGTATCAGAGGGAGTGCTGTGGTTGGTTACTGGAAAAAGGAGAAACCCTGAAAAACATCTCCCTTATATATTTGTGCTTCATTTGAAAGGAAAGATAAATAATATTTTAGTTTCATCGAATGTAACTGCCTTTAACTGTTTAGGAAATTTATAATATCAAAATGATACTTTGTGGTGAGTCATTCTATGATATATGGGAAACTTCTGCTTTCTCCTCCTTGCCTGTCTCCTATGCATCTTCTCTTTTGATGACTTGAAAAACTAATGCTAGAATTTTAGCAAAGATATTAAATATAGCATGGGATCATTGAAGAGCTTTTTTATTTATTCTTTATTTTTTAAAGGATTTTCCCAAATCATTTCATTTTTAAAAATTTTTTATTTATTTATTTGGTTGCACTGGGTCTTAGCTGCAGCCCGCAGGCTCCTTAGTTGCACTTCTCAGGCTCCTTAGTTGCAGCTTGCTGGCTCCTTAGTTGTGGCTCGCCAGCTCCTTAGTCGCGGCAAGTGGACTCTTAGTTGCGGCATTCATGTGGGATCTAGTTCCCTGAGCAGGGATTGAACCCGGGCCCCCTGCATTGGGAGCACAGAATCTTAACCCCTGCGCCACCAGGGAAGTCCCTGAAGAGCTTTTTCATAATTAGGTTTTAGTACAAAAGTAATGTGGTCAGTGGAGTAAACTGCAACCGTGCAGAGGGAGGAGAGTAAAATATCAAAGCCTACTTTCCAGAATGATCATTGCTAAAAGCTTGAGGAAGCTGTTTGTAATGATCAATTTTAGCACTTTAATATTTGACATTTTTTTGGTACAGATAACACATGTGTTACACACACACCTCTAATCCCCTCTCCCTGTCCCAAAGCAGACATTACTAAGGGATTGCCACACCCTTTTTCACTGAGAACAGTGCAGCTTGGGATCTCTCTCAGCCTGTGCTTCAGGAAAACCTGTCTAATAGTATTCGATGTGGGAATTGTAACCTACTCTGCATCCCTGATAATCACTCACAGTTTATAAAATATTTTCATAGACATATACATGTGAATTTCATTTGTTAATCAAAGAAATTCTGTGAGAAAGGATAAGGATCACCAGTCCTATCCAGCAGGCACAAACCCAAGACTCAGTAAGGAAGGGACTAAATCAGGGCACAGAGATGGTAAGAAGTAAATCAGAATGAAAAGACACAGCTCCTGACTCCTGGTCTATTCATCATTCTGTCAGTTTTTCATTCATTTTTTTCTCCAGAAGTACTCATTGAACTCTTTCTGTGTGTCAGGCACAGGATATTCAGCAATCAACCAGACAGCCATGCACGGTCTCTTCCCTCAAGGGATCTCCATTCCGGAGGAGGAGACAGATAATAAGTTCACAGATAAATAAGATGATTTCATGTAGCAATGGATCCCATGAAGAAAAGAATAGAACTGTGGTGGTTTAGGGGTTTGCAAGGAAGGTCTCTTTGAAGATGGATATTTGAGCCAAGACTCAGAGGAAGGCACCACAATTTAAAATCTTGGGACAGAGTGTCCAAGACAGAGGAAGAGGAGCTGGTATAAAGGGTTTAGGATGGAAGGAGCCCCGTGTGTTCAAGGGCAACCCACGAATGGGTCTGGGAGGAAGGAGAGAGGTAGGCTGGGGCCAGATTATGCGGGACCGTGGGAAGGGGTTTGGATTTTCTTCTCTCTTTATTGAACACCCATCAGAGAGCATTAAGCAAGGAGTGACCTCACCCAACACATGTTGGGCGCAGAGTGGAAACACCACATCCTGCCTCCACAGCAATGTGCACCCAGTCAGTAGACGTAGTTTTGTCTTGAATGCAAACTGGAGTGAACCATGTCTCGCTGCAGGGGCACACTTCCACCCTACTGAACTCAGAGATGGTGTTTCCTGTCTCCATCTCTTCCCTGGAGCCATGGGCTGGAACATATCCAAGTACCAGGGTTAGGACCACGGGGCAGGACGCTCAGTAGAGATGCTGATAGAGACAAAAATGCAGAGAAGCTCTCCGTGTGTTACACCAACACTTGAGCAACGCATGACTTCCTCAGAGGAGGTAGATAAAGAAGCCTGTTGGAACTAGTGAGAGAAGGCACGCCTTTGCAGCCATCCTTTCCGACTGAACGTAGTGTTGTTCTGCTCAGTGGGCCGTCTCTTTACCCTTAGTCCTTAACACACAAACCCCCCCTCACTGTACTGTTTTGGTTTATCTTCATCCCCATATCCTTTAGGAGGCAGCCTCATTTTAAATGAAAATAAGGAGAGCTATTATTGTCATTATTATTATCATCACCATATTATTTTTTACAATACTAGCAATTCGCTGAGTAATTACTGTGTGCTAGGCACTTGCATTTGCGCTGCGTCCTCACAACCCTGTGAGGTAGGTACTATTGTTATGTTGTTTTGCCGATGAGGAAACTTAGCCACAGAAAGGTAAACTAGTGCTTAGCCACAGTCATGCAGCTAGCAAGGGTGGAGTCCAGGAGGTTGTACAGAGTCTTTACTCTTAACCAACAAGTGACCCTCCCACTTAGTGTCAAAGGGAACAGTGGGCCTGAACTTCGGAGTAGATTGGGACTGGGTTTGAGACCTATCTCGGTTTCTTCAACTGTGAATTTATGATGGCACTGAACTCAAAGGGTTTTGGTGAGATTAGGTGAGATATAAATAAAGCATATGGCAGAGAGCCTAGACCACAGCTAGTGCTCTACAAACCATGTCCCTCGGGCACTGATCCTCGGGGCCCTGAGAGGGAAGCTAATAGCCGTGCTGTCATCGTATGGGACCGTTGAGGGGATTAAGGAGGCCATGTGTATAAAGCACTTAGCACACAGCCTGGGATTTTCCTAGGCTCTCTGTAACAAGTAACGGCTACTCTTGTTTACCTAAGACCAGATGGTGGCTTGAATGTATAACACCCTTTGCAAATCAGAGTAACAGTTGGGGAAAACATATTCATCTCTCTTCTATATTTTCATTTCTGAAATAATAGGAATGGGCACCATTATCGACAACGTGAGTTTGTCTGAGATCAGTTGCGGTAATGCTCATGGGCTGGCACATTTCTAATGCTGTCTGATACTGTTTCAAGGAAGCCATTTGTGCTGTAATGGGAAAATTTAGTGCGAGACCTTCGAAGGAAAGTCTAAAGTGTAATACTTAAAGTCAACTTCTGACAAGAATATAGTCTAGAGAATTGCAGATGTTCTCAAAGCACGTAATATTTCTCTAAAAAAAACTGTGATATTTATCTGGTAGAGCATCTGGTATGATGACGGGTGCAAGGTTTCTTTTTCTCATTGTTAAAAAAAAAAAAAAGTGTCTGCCTAAGTTCGTGCAAAACATCCAGCATATGGGGCAGGGAGATTCATGGATCCCGAAAGTGTGGACCATGTTAAAAGGCTCCCCAAGGGCTCCCATGAATGTGGAACCCAGTTGAGAAGTACTGTGGGCTGTACCTGTCCCACTCTCGGGGATGCTTTGTTGTAGCGCAGGCTAACAAGCGCTGCTAGACCCAGAGGAGGAACCAAAGACAATCATGGACACCACTGGGCTTTTGCTCTCAGGTGCCTCACCTTTTGCCCTCTGAAGTCACGTTCCCATCAGTGAAAAATAGAGAACGGTGTCATCTTTCAAATGAGGCAGTAATGCAAGCCCTTCACTCCACAGATTTTCATAAATTTGAATCAACTGTTTCTTGTAAAGGCCTGTCCTCTCATGAGACCAAGGTCATGCACATCCTGCATTTCCTCAAATTATCCTCTGGCAATCGTTCTGAAGGAAATGTTTATTGAATTCTTGCAACAACTGTGCTTTTGGGAAGGTGGCATGGGACTGGGAGGTGAGGGTTTGATGAGACTGGTCTGGAAGCCAGGAGGCTTGGGTTCTTACTGCCGCTAGTCACGTGACCTTGGGCAAGGTTTGGCTCTCACCGTCACCTAGGGTAGAATGAGGGACTTGGACAAAGTTCCCTTCAGCTATGACACTGTGTCAGTGCCACCTCTGCCCTTCCTCTCTTGAGATTAATGCTTGATTTGCACATTTCTTTTCTGGCTTATAATAAAGACAAGGTGTTTCTTTATTTGGCCTGCAAATTTTCCCTACATCATTTTTTTAAATTCTTTTTCTTTTGAATTTTATTTTATTTATTTTTTATACAGCAGGTTCTTACTAGTTATCTATCTTATACATATTAATGTATATATGTCAATCCCAATCTCCCAATTCCTCACACCGCCACCATCTCCCTACATCATTTTTAATGATCACCCAAAATAGAGGTCCTTACCCTGGAGTCCCCAGACAGACCCTGAAATTAGATGCAAAAGCTTGAGTATAGGTGAATATTTAAGGGGCAAGGGAAACCTTTATGATTTTCATTTATTTTCTCTGCCAGGCACTGAGCTCAGTAAAGGAAACAAAATGGGGATCTGAGTAGATACAGTGCCTGACCTCCCAGAGCCTTCACTGTAATCAGGAAGATTCTAAAAGCAAGTAAATGGGCAATGACAGGGCAGTAGTTTAGAGGTGTGGTGGGGTCAGGTGAAAGAGGCAAGGCACTACAGGAGGCGTTTGAGAGAGGGGGCTCCTCACTCAGACTCCTTCAGAAGCTCAAGGGAGTCCATGACCTTAAAAAGGACAAGAACCTCTGAACTGAAGGAAAGGGAATTTGACATGCGTGGTGCTGGTGTGAGCAAAAGCTGGAGAAATGATCACAGGTGGACAAATACACCTGAGATGTTCAGTCATCACTAATGCATTCAGCGTGGCAAAGTTGGGTTTAAAGTCTTGAAACAATGGTGATCACTGTCAGCACAATCATGGCTAATGTACATTGAGCTCTTACTATGGACCAGGGTCTTGCTAGGCATTTAACATCAGCAGTCTCATGTTGTCTTCATAAAATGTCTTCAAGGAGGTGGTACAGTCCTGTTTTATACGTGAGAACACCGGGGCTCATGGACATTAAGTTATCTGTTCAGGGTCTTCCAGCCAAACAATCTGCAGTTTAAACCCAGATCCAGGTGATTCTTAAGCTTAGCGTTAGTGTAGATTTTTGGATCACAGTGAGGGGATACCTAGAACTCTCACCTTCCAAACAGGTTGGAAAGTCATGTTTTATTGAATCGTTTTGCCAGATATGGCCAGGCTTTAGATTTAAAAACAAAAATCAAGTGCTGGTACCATCTGTTCCTCCCCACAGTGGAAGGTGCTGTCTCCTAGGCAGGCATTGAGAGGCCCTCAATTACCAGCTCAAGGTGAGATGGTTTACTACACCTGTGTTTGGCCCCAACCAGTCTTGGAGTTCAAAAAAGCTCTAAGGGACTTATTAACAATTTAACATTTCCAAAGCATGTGGGATTGTTAATTCCATTTGCCGCAGAAATACTGTCATAATGATTGACTCAGTCCCTGTAGGAAAGCAGAAATGCGAAATCCATTTTTGTGGCTGCCCAGCTCCTATTGCCTTATCCTAAGCTCCTGTAAGATCCTCCTTGTCTGGCTGAGTGCCCTTCTCTTTCTCTTCCACTTGACCTTGACACTTGCATTCCCGAGTGTCCGTATGATCTCTTCCTTATTTTATGGGAGTCTGATCCAAAATATACAAAGCCTCCCTCCCAAGTAGCTCCTGTTGATAATCTTACCCCCCAAACACCTGACCCCGGGGAAGTGTCCTTGCCCCAGAAGTGTGTCGGTCTGTTCATTCAGCAGGCGTTCACCAGGGCAGGGCGTGCACTAGGCGCTGTTGATACAGGAATGAGCCAACCCATGCTCTCAAGAAGCCATGGTCAGTAGACTACAGCCCAAGGAAATGAAGAGCTCCTTTGACTACAAGTGACCGAGACCCAACTCAAGCTGCTTAAAGGGAAGGAGAAAGAAGTGATCAGCTCATGTAACTGAAAAGTCTGATGGTAGAGTTGATACAGACATGGCTGGATCTAGGGACACAAAATGTCTCCTGGGCTTTGTGTCTCTCTATGTCTTTTAGGAGGCCCCTCCCCAAGGAAGGTGATAGGAACGCCAGCAGTTTAAGGCTCACATCCTACTAACTTACAGTGGAAAGACTGTTTTTCCCAGCAGTGCTTATAAAAGACGTGCACAGAAAACTCTGGCCCAACTTGAGTCACATGCCCATTGCTGAACCAAGAACCATGGCCACAGGGACGGGGTGCCCTGTGAGACCAGATCTGGATCCTGAGCCCACCCTGAGGCCAGGCAGAAATGGAATCAACCCCATCTAAAGCACGAGGAACAGAATAGTTCCCTAAAAAAAAAAAAGAGAGGTTCCTTAAACAGAAGATAGCAGAGGGAACTCTGGGTGCACAAAACACAGAGGGATGGGTAGAAAGCATTAAAGGAGCCCAGGAGAAGTAGCAGGAAAGCAAGCTCAGAAATGCTTCACAGAGGGGGTGGCATTTGAACAGAATCCTGAAGGGTGAATAAAAAGTCAGCAACAGTACAGGAAGGTTACCTGGGGTTTGGTCCTGCTTTGCTAATGCGCCAATAGGAGTGACCTGGGAAAATAGTATTCAGTTATTCAAAAAATTTTACTTAGCATCTACCAGCCGTAGACCAGGGACCGTGTTAGTGCTGGGACAGTCATGACAGATAAGACAGGCACTGTTCTGTCTCTTGTGGATCTTAAAATCTACAGGGGAGACAAACATTAAACAAATAATTGCACAAATGATAAATTAATTATCCTTTTAGAAGTGAAAATCACTATGCCAGGTTTAAGGCACACTGATGCCTTGTGTTACAGTTTTCCCAGCCATAAAATGGAAGAAAGTGCTGTGAACCTCTCCCACAACCAGCCAATAATACAATAACACGCTGAGGAACACGGATTAATTCATTTACACACACAAGGGCATGCACTCACCCGAGAAAAGCAGACAACACCTTGAAATAGAGAGTAAAAAATAGGGAAACTTCTGTTCCTCTGCTTAGATGGTTGGCTCATTGAGTGCTACATGAAAATGCATCATTTTTATACTGTCCAAATGGTTAATTTGTCCTCACCCTCTCAGAGTTCCAGATTCAGTGCTTTCTTTTGTTACTCCACCCCGCATCCTTAAACCACTGTATGTACGTTCAGTACAAAACCCTATCATCTGCCTTTTATCATTTCCTCCTATCAAGCATTTTGGGTTTAAAAAAACATCTTTTGATATGGAGGCAATGAAAATCTGGAGATGCTAAACCCTGACTCAGTTGTTAAGTAATTTCAATTGATTATACTCTTTTGGAACCAATCTGGTTATGAAAAGGTTCTATTGTAGAATCTGCCCTCGTACGTATTTCAAGGGGAGAGGAATTTACCTGTCCAGTTATACAGTCCTGCGAATAGTAATGGAGAGCACGGATGAGACCACGACTGTAAACGACACCACTGTGATAAAGCGGCATTTATGATGGAAACCTTAGTGAGTGATGGGAGAGGTGTGCCGTGTGTGCGAGGATTCACTTCTACACTGTGGCTGCGATTCTTTATTACATGAAAGCCAGATGCTTATAGTTAACATTTTTAATGGGTTCTTTCTCCCAGGTAGCTCATAAAGTCCCACTAATAAATCAGAGAGCCCTTCTTAACCGCATTTCAGGGGATGCCATGATGTTGCTGATGTATTCATGAATTAGGGGCACTGGAAGCTAGATACATAATATTTTCCGAAGTCTCCCCCCTCTCTCCTCCATATACATGATCCCCCCACCGAAAAAAGAAACATTGGGAAAGGAGGTTGGGGATAAATGTCTCAGTGTCACAGCTAGCAGTGTGTCTTCCACAAGACAAAGTGAGTTACTAAGAGAAAGATTTCCACATGATTTAAAAGATACCATTTAAATTCTATTAGGATTTTTTTTGGGAAATAAAAGGCAGTGAGTCAAGTGAGAATAAGATGTAAACCTGCCTGCAATATTTGATTGCTAATGAACAGAAAGTATTAATCTTAGCAACCAGGAAGAGAACAATGCATAGTGTTTTTCATTAAATCAACTAAATGATTAAATGAGCTAGTCAGTAGAAACGATTTTAATTTTCTGAACGTGAAATGTGCAGTTTATAACAAATAAATTCAAAGCACCCTTCTAAGCAAGTTTTGACCATAAAGAATGGGGGTTATAAAGATGTTCGGTATTTTCTTCTTTATGGATGGTCAATATTTTAACGCAGTGACATTAATTGTGCAGAAGGAAATGCCCCTACTATCTGGGCTCAAAACTATTTGGCACCTACTGTGACGTCCCTAATGGATCTCCAACACTATTACTAAATGATCAATTGTTGTCATAGTCATTTTAGCAGCTTTCAGGGCTAATTAAATTGGCTGTGAATTTTGTAAGTGGCAAAGGTTGATAAACTAGCGCTCGGCACAATATGACTAATCTTAGCGTGGCCAGCATAGCTGGTACCTTTATGTGCATAATCTTCTCAACATTCCACAAGTCTCTTTGGTCTCAGGCATTGATCGGCAAGATTACTTGCTGTTTGGAGATGGGGAAAAAAACATAAAAATTAACTCAGCAGAAAACATGGTTCTGGGACATCGCTTGGTGGATGGAGAGGAGACCTGGCCTTGTAACTCCACTGGAAATTGGCTTGCCATCCTTGTACCAGTATATTCCCTTATATCAATAAGGGAAAAGAGGTATGGCTAGTAGGTCAGTGTGCCAATTCTTCCACCAGCAGGTTTTGAGAGGCTCCTTTGAGTGAGGCTCCCGGCTGGTGCTAGGGACAAAAAAGTGAGTCTAGGGGAGACCCAAGCACTGATCCATCTGAAGCAGTAGGAACCAGTTCAGAGAACTGTTCTCAAGGAAAGGGCCAATCCGTAATGAAGGAGACCCATTAGTCAAGGGGTCAGGCAAGGCATCCTTGAACAGGTAGCCCTGGAGCTGAGATCCGAAGGTGGCATGGCAGCCAGCCTCAGGACGAGGGGAAGGAAGAGTGTTCCCAGCAGGGGAGCAGCATGTGCGTGGGCTCGGGGGTAGCGGGAAGCCATTTGAAGACATGAAGGTAGGCCAAGGGCCTGGAGCCCAGAGCAGGGGTGAGGTGAGAAGGGAAGCACTTTCAGCCCTGGATACACTGTCTGTGTGTCCAGCAAGCCCTTCGGGATTGACTGACACCATAGGGATAGCTGATGGCTCCAATCAAGGCAAGGTGTTCAGATGATCATGAACTAGACAGCAACCATGTCTTTGATGTATCTGACTTCTATTGCCATAAGAGAGCACAAATCAAAACTTAGGAGAAGTGGTGTGAGAGGGGAAACTGAGAGAACGGCAGAATGTTAGGGCAAGAAGGGACCTTTCAAACTCTGTCCTTCACCACCAGCAATTTGCAGGCTAGGAAGGTGAGCCCCAGAGGGGTTGATGTCACACCTCAATTAGCAGTGACTAACCAGCCTACCTCATTCTTAAAATGAAGGTTCTTCCTAAAACAGTAAGTCACTTCCCCAGAATTTCTAATTTTCACTGCTGGTTAAAGTGTTCCCCTTATTTAACCAACACAAAGATGCCAGCTAGGAACGGTTTGTAGGAGACAAGATGACATAGCAGATAAGAACATGGCTTCAGAGCCAGAGAAGCCTGGGTTGGAATCCCGACCTCTCTGACTAACCTTGCCAAGACACATAAGCTCTGAGCCTCGGTTTCCACATTTGTCCAATGGGGCTGATAGCAGCGCCCCCATCGTTGGGTGATAAGGATTATGTTATCCTTCATGCAAAGTGCTTTGTGTGATTCCCAGCATACAGGAAGTACGTAATCCATCGTAACTATTATTACCTTGGCAAAATTGAACGACTCAATCTATCAGTGAGTTCCTTTTCTACATTTTCTAATTTCCCTTTGTAGAAAAAGAAAAGGGGGGGTTCCCTTTTCATAAAGAGTCAGATAGATGCCTTTGAAATGTGTTGAAAGGTTTTTCTTCTGCTTGTTCATATTTTGTGCATGAGAAATTACTTACTTAGGCTACTGGCTCTTCATGAACCAGTAACAGAATTCTCACTGGTTCATGTATACTGCTAGTTATAGGTACATGACAACCAGCAAATAATGCTTAAGGACCAAAGATAATGAAGGTTTAACCACAACTCCAGGAAGGAAAGGCGGTTGGCTTTAGTTGAACAGCGCTCGTTATGGAAAGAATCCAAGCTTTGGAGCCACACAGACCTGGAGTAAATCCTGGCTAGGACACAAGTCATCACGTGAAAATTGAGCAGATCAGTTATCCCTTCCGAGCCTCCGTTCGCTCAACAGTAACATGAAGATATTTCTATTTATTAGGTAGTATGTTACGAGATTCACCTAAAACAGGGCAAAATGCCTGACTCATAATAGTAACTACCTCGCGATGTTGGCTCTTCTAATCATGCAGCTCATTGCTGATAATTCCCATTGAATTCAGCATCATGTGTGTGAGGGGAGGGGAAGGGGGAACCGAATCCCATTCAGTTAACGCAGCCTCTAAGATGGACAGAGTGGATGTCGTTTTCAGCACTGCAAAAATGACCTCCACCCCCTCCCACACAGCTTGCGCGTTCAGCACTGTGATTATTTCAATGAGGCATTCACGGGGGCGCCTGTGGGAACAGCTCAGCGTATCGAGGGATGCTCACACGGCCGATGCCTGGACAGGGAGACTGTATTAGTTACGAAAAATTGCATGTGGAGTAAACACGGCACTTACTTTCAGTGGCATAATCTCCACGATGCAATCGCAAAGGAGGCTGTGCAAATTGTAAAGGAGGGAAAAGAATGCCTCAGTTTTCCTCCATCGAGGTTCCAGATGAGCCACAGAGCAGGTGATTTCAATCATTCTGCACGCATGCTCACCCTGGCAGCGTTTCAAAGCATTATTCCACGTTACCGTAGTATTTTATTACACATCACAAGTCTGACACGGTTCTCTCCTTGGCAAAAAAGTGCTCCAGGCTAAGTTTCAGATTTTGTCAGTAGCAAAAAAAAAGGAATTGTTAGTTACAATCCAGAAATGGCTGGGGAAACATACCTTCAAGTGCTACAAATTTGGAAAGGTAGAACTCCAGGTAGAAAGACAGAGTAGAAACAAGTAAGCTTATGTCTTGCTGGTTTCTGTGTGTTCTTTGCCCTGTTCCCTGTTTGGGCACAAGAGGCAGACAGGCCAAGACTCAAGAGTGTTTCAGTGGCCCAGAGAGGTCGAGTTCTGATGTTCCAGGTGGAGACAGAAATGGAAACAGCACCCCGAGTAATTCCCTTCAACTCTTCTGTCTCTGTTATCCAAGGAAGTGGGTTCACATCTTCATGGATTCTCTGCTCACCTCATTTTGCCTTTCTCTTGGTGTGGCCCAGACCTGGCTAAAAGAGACTATGTGTTTCTCTCCATTTCATCCATCCAACCAAGGTATATTTTTCTGACATCTTGTCGCTGCCAAGCTTCATACCAGACACTGTGGAAACCACAGTAAACTGGACAGACATGCAACCAGAACTCACAGGTGCCATGAGGGGGATCCAGGGCGCTCAGCTTTCGGTGGGGTGACGTCTGCATCAAACACCTAAGAATATATGAGAGATTATGAGGAACATTCCGGCTCCTCTACTGCTGCCCGCTCCACCTTCTTAGACTGTCAAAGGGACAGGGAAGACTGAGATGTGGAAGGGGCTGGTGCAAATTCAAGTAATTCATTTCCCAAATATCAAGCATTCAGCACAGTTTCTGCTACAGTTAGGAACCGCTTCTACCACTATTTATGTTCTTTCAAATCAACTTCCTTTTCCTCCCTAAATACGTTCATTGAAAAAGGAAAGATTATGTCATTCTTGGAACAGAAAAGCAGCATAACATGCCATAAGTAGAAGGCAGCTACCAAGGGAAATACAATGAAAAATAAAATAGTGTTATTCAATTTCATCTGGAGTCTGTGCTTCGAGCCTGAGGACCGTGCTTTTCTGGTACAAAATGGGAGATCATCAAGCATTAGAGCCGCGTGAAGGACAAAGAAGCACCAGACTAAACATGCTTCTGGAGACAGTGCAAGGAAGGAGAAGGATGTTGACACTAAATCACGCCTGGGAGATTCCACGTTCTATAAGGCCATGACTCTGTACCACCTAAAACCACCTTGGGTACCCACAGAGGAATGTGTCCCGTACACGGGGAGTAACCAGGAGGGCCCAGGGGAGTGGCAACCTAAAGTTGGAAGTAAGGGACTGAGAATGGTAATGCATGGTTTTGCAGGCCTTGTTAAGGAGTCTGGATTTTCTCCTGAAAGAATGGAAAGCCAGGGGGGCAAGCAGATGGCCGGCTGGGGTGACCTGTCGTGGTGGAGAGACGGATGGTGAGAAGCAAGACTGGGAGAGAGGAAGTGCAAGGATGCTTTAGAGGAGCCCAGGGGAAAGAAGACGGGACAAAAACTAGGAGAGTGGAGAGTGGAGAGGGAGAGGAGAAAGAAATGTGTCGGCTGTCTTGACTGATGGATGGGGGATACAGCGGGTGCTGCAAAATATTTTCTCCGTCATGTGAGTCATAGACCTTCACTCTAGAGAAAGAGTGCAATCCAGTCACTCTTCTGCCATTTTTTGGCCAAGAATCCATAGTCCTCAACTCAGCCCTGAACGCCCTCCCCAGGCCCCCTTCCCACTTCCCGATGGAGGTCTCTGGCTCGTTGAGATTCCTCAGAGATGGAATCTGCAAGCCAGACTGGAGAGTTGGTAACGACATGGCCTCTTTGGTTCCTTACAGGGTTGGGGGAATTCTCAGCTTCCCCCATCATTTCCCACTTGTCTTAAGACATTGGTTTTAACTGGGGGTAATTTTACCCCCAGGGGGCGTTCAGCAACGTCTGGGGACATCTGTGGATGTCACAGGTGGGAGGGAGAGGTGTGCTGGTCACATCGAGCAGGTAGAGACCAAGGGTGCTGCTAAACATCCTAAAACACACAAGACCGCCCCCCACGACCTAGAACTACCTGACCCAAAATGTCAGTAGTGCCTGAGGCTGAGACAAAGTGGATGGCAGAGAGTGTCAGGTTGAGGGCAGAGTGAAAGCCATGGTGGGGCAGGCCCTTCTATCGGGAAATTATTATTTGCACTTAATAACCCGTGTGTTATTACAGGTGTGTGTGTTGGAGGGGCTTGGAGGTTGCGGGGGGCGGGGGGGAAGCATGGCTTCCTCTGCGTATTCCAGGGGCGGAATCACACCTGGGCCAGGCGGCCCATCGAAAGAGGCAGCAGCTCACAATAAGCCTCCACGCTCGCAGACACCTAGGGCTCTGCTGCAGTGGCTCTGGTAAGGACGGAAGGGGCCTTGGGGTGACCCTTTATGGGCAGCTCACTCGGTCCAGTACTCCAGCAGGTGTGTTGGAATTTCAGGAATCTTCACACTGTCTTGGCTAGCCTCCAAGCCCTCCCAGAAAACAAGCATCTCTGTTTTCAGAGGATGGTAGCAATGATTACTTTTTCCTGGGGGAAGAAAATGCCAGCTAGATAAACGCTTTGTGAATCACTACACGTCTCCTGCCTGCAAGCTTTGAGTCTATTTGTAAGACATTTATCTCCTTGTGTACTCACCCCCCCAAAAAATTATCATTTAATTATCATTTAAACCTAATAGCCTGAGGTACACCAATCAATAAGAGAAAGAATGCAGGAAGCTGAATCTGAGGCATCATGGTATTGAACTCTGCAGAAAGCTAGGAGCACTTCCTCGAAAATGAGCATCTTCCAGTCCACGGAGATGCTGAGAGAGGGGCCGCTGTTCTCCCACAGGACTGGGAAGTCAGAGAAGTGGCAGATGCAGACATCCTGTTCTTTTTAAGAATTTGTTATTGAAGTATAGTTGATTTACAACGTTGCATTAGTTTCTGGTGTACAGCAAAATGACTCATATATATATATATATATTCTTTTTCATGTTCTTTTCCTTTATGGTTTATTTCAGGATATTGAACATAGTTCCCTGTGCTCTACAGTAGCACCTTGTTATATAAACTGTTTCTTATATAGTAGTATGCAGTTTGTATCTGCTAAGCCCAAACTCATAATTTATCCTTCCCCAGCTCTCTTTCCCCTTGGGTAACCATATATTGATGTCTGTGAGGCAGACATCCTGTTCTGACTTGTGAGTGAGATGGACATTGGATTTCCCTTTATTTAATGGATGTAATCTCTGGATAGGGATGAACTGCCCTGCATGCAAACTGGGAGCTGTTTTCACTTCTGTAACCAGAAGCGACCCTGTCTCTATGGTGTGCGCACAGCACCTCCTAGCTAACTACGTAATCACAAACGGGGCGGGGGGAACCCTCTGATTAAACATAAACACATATTGAGAGACTTTTACAATACTTCCTGAAGAATCAGGCGGACCTTCAGTAGACAAAGTAAGTCAGGATAGGTAAGAAAGAAACACCTCCAGACCTCCATTCTCCGCTGTAACTCGGAAGAGCTGGCTTCTCCGTCCACCGCTCCCCTCCACATGTCCTGAGTGTGGCTGAGAGGTGTTGAAAAGTAAGTGTTAGAGAAATGCAGATCTAGAGCATATGTGCTTATAGCAAAGACACCCTACTTGGTGTGGGCACCAAAGTCCAAGTCCAGTGGTGGGTAACTTTGGAAGTAAATGACACCTTGCAAAGGCACTGCCTCAGTGGGCTGACTCTTTTTTTCTAGGGCCTAGAGTACAAGGGGCACTGAGAGAACCCTCATCTGGGTCCAGGTGGAGGTAAAGGAATGCCCTGGGTTCAGTATCCAGCAAATGCATCCAGGCTGACGTCAGTGAGCAATGTTACACAATGAAAATATCACTAACATTCATTAGTAGGACTAAACCCATAACTTTTACCATCCCTGAGCCCACCGGGAGTCCTTCCTTTGTGAACTCTTTAGGCCAGGGATTATCTTTTCATTGAATTGTAGTGAAATCTGTCTTAAGTGATCACCCAGGGACCATCCAAAATCGGTAACTTGGTAGAGGTTGAACTTTAGCTAAAGGTCAAACAGAATTCTTCTGGAAACCTTAGGGGTTGCCTAAAGGTGAAATAAAAAGCCGAAATGAAAATTGACTTAATCCCTGGTTTATGAACCAAGTAGCACAGCTAAGCAGGCCGAGGGATGCGTTCAGCTCACAAATACATCTTGACTTCTCTTTCTGAAATGCCTCATCCCTTCTGGCAAGTGCTATGGCCTTTCTGGCTTGTTAGTCAGATGCCTAGCAACGCTTTCAATTTTCCATGGATGCCTGTACATTTTGAAAACCTTTGGCTGCGTGTTTGGGACCATGGCATTGGTGATGTTACATAACATTCCAGGTCAGGCCCTATTCATCGAATGCAGCCCACCAGTGCCTTTACGATTCTAAGTGTCTTTACCTGGGAAGAGGGAAATGGGCTGCATAACACTAGAACATGTATTCATTGTAGGAAGGACTTATTTTTAAGGGCGGGATCAGTATTCTAGTCTGTTATGCAAAGAATGAACTTTGAATTCTATTTATATATACTTATATAATATATATATATTCTATTTATGTTATATTTATATATATAGAAGTCTAGCATGTCAAATATAATAGATGCATAACCTATTTTCTAATCTTCTATGTAGCACTTAGAGGAGAATTTAGAGCCATCTTGAGGTAGCTCTGGAGTTCCCAGGGCTAAAGCTAAGAAGGCAAAGAGCAGAGGAAGATGCAACCAGTACACTTTCCTTATTCCTTCCTGTAACTACAGAAGGAATAAGACACATTGGGTCCAATCCCAATTGTGCCACATTTTGTAGCTTGGAGTGGTCACTGTAAACCACTGAGCCTCTATTTCTTCATCTGTAACAAGGACAAAGCAATAAGAACACCAACAGCTGTCATTTATCGAACCCTTATGTCTCAAACCCTAGGCTGAGTGAAGACTTAACGTACGGTGTATCTTGTTGAATTCCCATCGCAGCAGTTCAGTGTGGGTGGTGGTGTCTTCGTTTGAGGAGATAAGAGTGTCAATGAAATATTGATTAGAAATACCAACTTTGCAGGGACGCTGAGAACATTCAGTAACGTGGCAGGTGAAAGCCATGAGCACAGCCTGTCTCCTGCCTGGGAGTAGTTCTGCAAAGTCAGTTTTATTCCTCTTCCCATAGAGATGGGCACTAACTATGTGTTCCTGTGCATTTCATGACCATGCATTTCAGAATCCTGGCACTCTGATGGGTTGGAAGTTTCCGTACCATTTGTTCATTTCTCACATATTTCTTTGAACACTGCTAAGTGCTGGGAGCACAGTAAGGCTCTGAACACATCTGTTCTCTGCTGCCTGAGCGGAGGTGCCCAGGCTCTGTTGCCCACTTCAGGTCCGGCTGAAATGGAGGTGGAAGGAAAGGCATTAGGGAGGTGGCCCTGTGGGGAGAGGCACTGGCTTGAGGATTTCTTGGTACGGAAGCAAGGCTAACTC
Organism: Delphinus delphis; assembly: GCF_949987515.2. Taxonomy (NCBI): domain Eukaryota; kingdom Metazoa; phylum Chordata; class Mammalia; order Artiodactyla; family Delphinidae; genus Delphinus; species Delphinus delphis. The sequence continues at coordinate 74,433,236 of NC_082692.2, read as the reverse complement.
ATTATGCCCAGAGCAGTATATCTAGGTCTCTTATTGTCGTGTATTAATGTGAACACACATTTGGGCAATCTATACACAAGAAACTGGTGTTTTGAAAAAATGATGTTTTTATGAGGTGAAGCCATACACACTCTCTATACCTTCCTCATGTAACTAAAGACTTATTTGTGTTAATGGTAATGGAGCTCATGTGACACACAGGGCTAAATCAGCTCAGCTCAATATTCCAACTGAAGGCTCCCTGGAAACCAGGCAGACCGCAACCACAAAGGCAACCTGTGGAGAAAGCCCAGCAGTGTCTTATGCGTGTGAAGCTTTGATTCTGCTGGCTCCAGCTTCCTGGAGCCTGGCTCCTGGTGTGTGTCCAGAACAGCTATCCCACTTCCCTTAACAATATTTATTTTTCTGATCACAGTTGTTGCTTCTGAAAGTGCTCCAGAGCAAGAAGGGCACACAACGATGCCATCTTCTTTCCTTTCTCACTCCCAAGCTCATGAGCCAGCAGCTGAATGGCACATGTCTCATGACGAAGGCCTGTAGACTCGGACGCAGCTTTTCTCCCTGGCTGAGGTCATGGTTGACACCAAGCCATTAGCTTCACTTGAGATCAGTATAACCACTAGTCCCCGTCCTCTCTCTCCCTTTCCAGCAGTGGTATAAGGGCAGGTCCACCAGCTAGTATATGCATTAGCCATGATCAATTACTCTTCATCACGTGATGTACATTCAACTCTATACAACAGTGAGACTTCTTACAAAAGCTGGTTGATTGGGGGGAGGAATAAAACAGAAGACTGACAGGAACCTTAGATAGACAGCTCACTTCTACTCATTGCCTCCTAAGAGCTTCAGAGAGGATTTAATGGAAATAGTAATTCTACGTTTTTCTACACAAGACCCTTAGGATTCAACCAAAGCCTGCTCTTCTGTGTAACAGGCCTAAAGAAGGGCCTACAAAAGAAGACCCTATCCCAGCGTTGTCAAGTTATGGCGCACGTGCCAAATCAGACCTGATGCTTGGTTTTTGTTTGTTTGTTTGTTTTGCGGTACGCGGGCCTCTCACTGTCGTGGCCTCTCCCGTTGCAGAGCACAGGCTCCGGACGCGCAGGCTCAGCGGCCATGGCTCACGGGCCCAGCCGCTCCGCGGCATGTGGGATCTTCCCGGACCGGGGCACGAACCCGTGTCCCCTGAATCGGCAGGCAGACTCTCTACCACTGCGCCACCAGGGAAGCCCTGATGCTTGTTTTTATTAGCAAGGTTTTATTGGAACACAGCCATGTGTGTGCACTGTCTATGGTTGCTTTCTCACTACAGCGGCAGAGTTAAGTATTTGCGTCACATACTGTACGGCCTACAGATCTTAGAATATTTACTGTTTGGCCCTTTACAGGAAAAAAAAATGTGCTTTCCTCTGTCCTGTCCTAAAATAGGGATGAAAAGTTTAAAAAACATTCTAAACGCAAGCTCCGTGAGGGCAGGGGCTGTGACTCCTTGGCTCACCTGAGTATCCCCAGGCACTTAATGCAATATATTAGCCTTCCCTCACTCTCTAGAAGTCCCCCTCACTTCTGTTCTTTATCCCATCCCCTCCCACTGACTGTAGGATTGGCATCCCGGCATTATCATCTGTCTTCAATCTCACCTCCTCCATTTGCTTTTCGTTATCAACAAAGCTTAGAAATAAATGCTGTTCATCATTAAACAGTTGCTGCTGACCCCCTTACAGGTGCAGGCTCTGGGGGATGGGATCAGGCCCCAGACCTTTTAAGAGATGACTCTAGTAGGAGAGAAAAACAAGGCAACACACAAACGTCCATCTTCTCAGATAGTGAGAGGAAACAGCGTAATATAGAAGTATTTGTGCCGGAGCAGATGCATTCAGATGGAGATGTCAGAAAAGGCTTCACCCAGGAGGTAACACTGTAACTGAGAAGTCAAGGACAAGAGGCAAGTCTGGAGAACCCGGGGGGCAGAGAGTTTTCCAATTAGAGTGAATAGCGATCGCAAAAGCCACAGGTCCGGGGTGAGCCTGGCGTGTTCAGGAAACAGCAGGAGGTCCAGTGGGCCTGGAACGCTGGTGAGCAGGCAAAAGGAGATGTGGTTACAGAGGCAGGCAGTGGCCTAGAGTCTTGCGGGCCCAGAATGAGACTGGATTTGGGGGATGTCAGACAAGGAAACAATGGGACTTGAGTCTTACAAGGATCACTCTGGCTGGGTTGAAAGCAGATGAAAGCTCAAGCAAGGGGGCCAATTAGGAGGTTATCACAGTGGTTTATGGTAGAGATAATGGTGCGGTAGAGGTGGAGAGAAGTAGGCTATTTGGCAATGTGTTTTGGAAACACAGCAGGTAGATTTTGTTGATGGAGTTGAATATGAGCCCTCAGAGGCTAAGAACTTCTAGTATTTGGCTTGAGTAACCAGCTGAATGGTTAGTGATATTTACTGGAAAGACTGAACTAGGATGGTGGCTATAAGTAAGGTGTTCTCTCTTGGTTATAAGAAATATGAGGTGCCCGCTACCCATGCAAGAGGAATCATCAGGTAAACTGTGGAACACACATGGCTGGAACTCATTAGAGAGCCCAGACTAGAAACACATGTGGCAGTCAGAGAGAGGGCACGTAAAGCCATGGCCTCGAGTGAGATGACCTGGGTGGGAAGGAGAGCAGAGAAAAGTAAAGAGCTGAGACTCAAGGTCACTCTGATGTCTCCAGGTTGAGTATGGGAGAGTGGGAAGACTTTCTAGGCAGACAGAGGGTCCTACAGGTGTAAAGGGCCTCAAGTGGACCAAACTTGGAGACTGTGGCTAGCACACACTGAGCATGGGAGAGAATGAAGCAAGATGAGGTCAGAGAGTTTAGATTTTATTCCATGTGTGATGGGAGGGCAGGGACCAAAGAATAGGAGTTACAGGGTTTGAGAATCTGAGTTCTGGAGTCAGAAAGCCTGAATTTGTCTATAAATTCTGCTAACTTACTGGGCCAGGTAACCTCTTTGTACCTCCCTTTCCTCATCCGTAATAGAGAGATGATACTAGTACCTACCACACATATGTGGCTGTCGTGAAGATGAATTGAAACGATGTGTGAAGTGCGTTGAGATCAGTGCTGAGTGAACAGTAAGTGTTCATTAAATGTCAACTCTGATTCTTGGAGAGAGTCACGTGATCTGATTTACACTTTTAAGTGATGCCGAACACTAGTGGCTCAAAAGTAGAGGAAAGGAGATATTTAGGAGGTCATTGTGGTCATCTAGGGAAGAAATGGGAGTCCCACCTCTTTCCGTGATTTCACGTCCATGGACCACCACTGTCTCCACTCTGTTCTCTGAGCTGTTGGAGCAAATCAGGCTCTCATCTCGCACTTAGCTGTGAAATGTCCTATATTGTTGTTTATCTCACATCTCTGTCCCATGAGCTCCTCAAGAAAAGGGCCCTATCTTGCACTCTTCTTCCTTAGAGCCTGCCCTCAGGTCCCTAATCAGCGTGTGATGATGATGATGTGTAGCCATCACCCGCTGAACGAACGAACACCTCGCGTGCGCCCGAATGAACACAAAGCGCGGCATATTTCCTAGGAAATTCACGTTGTAGAGCGGTGGGAACAGAAGAGCTGTGAGCCTCAGCCTGGGTGCCTTCAGAAACCAGCCAGGAGGAAGGTCGTTCCCTAAGGGGGCTTCCAGCCCGTGCTCTAGGGAGAGAGCTCCACGGCAGGCACACAGACCTTTCAGGCTCATTTAAATCCCGCGGACAGGTGTAAAGAGCCGGGCAGGCAATTCAAATTCATTTCGGAGGTCACGGAAGCCAAACTTCGACTGTGTTAGCTCACAGGACCATTAATGGGGTAATGTGCTCCATCACCGTGAGAGGGAATCAAAAGGACTCTAATGGGGCTTCATTATATCCATCTGTCCATCCTTCACTTCTTTTCCATCGCTCACCACTTGACTCCGGAAATGGGAACACCCCTAAATAATTAGATTTATCCTAATCTCCTTTATGCGCCATCAGTCCTCTCAGAGGCCATCTGTGAGTTTAGTGTTCAGACCTTTAAGAATCATGCTAATCAGTCTTTTTCTAATTTAAAGTTTTCAACTGATGACCACAGTTGGAAACTTCTTGCTGTGACAAATGGGAATCCATTGTAAGATTCTGTGCTAATGTGTCCTCGGAAGGGCCACACAATGGGCCATTTCTAAGAAAATAGTGAGGCAAAGAGCGTAGGACCTTGGAGGCAGGCAACAAGTAAGACAAAACAGAGTCAGCGAGGGGAGAATTTTAACTGGTTTGTAGTATGAGTGGGAGATGATTTGCTTTAATTCGTAGAATCAAAAAGGAAGGAGCCTGAGGTATGACATGTAGGAATGGATGTGTATTTTGGCAGTGCAGCCACTAGCTTGTGGCTACCCCATTCGCTGAGGTTGCTGCCCAGAGGGAAATGATTTAGGAGTGGATTTTCCACCCCCTGCATCCTCTGGGCCTGTGGCTTTGTCAGTTGAGGCTGGCATGGAATGTTACGCAGATTTCTGTGCAGAGAGGTCATTCCTGCATTTCAGTGGTTTGAATCTGGTAGGAGAAAGGACACTTTCTGACACAGTATAGTGACGTTTACTGCAGAACCTAAACACCCCCAGGCCCTTAGTGGGGTGAATAGAAATAATCAGCTCTGGTGTTAGGGGGTTGAGTGCTCAGGGGAAAGACAGATGCTCCATTAATTACTTGTTGAGTGAATAATCAGAGTCTCAACTGGGAATTAGCGCCTAGAGCAGTACTCCCCAAACTTCAACATGCCCATGAATCTCTTGGAGATCTTATTAGAGGTTTTGATTCAGTAGGTCTGGGGTGGCGCCTAAGATTCTGCATTTTTAACAAGCCCCCCCAGGTGAGGTTGCTGGTCCAGAGACCGCACTGGGTGTAGCAGGGGAGGTTAAGAATTTGGGGAACAGAAAGAACCAGGTTTAAGTCCTGGCCGCTTACAGGCTGTGTAGCCTCAGGCAGATTACTTTTCTCTGCGCCTCATTCCTTCAACAAGTAGTTACTGAATTTCTATCATGCTGCAGAAACTTGCTCAGGTGAATAGCTGGAACAAGATAGAAAATGTCCCTGCTCTCCTGGGGTTTTTAGTCTGGTGGGGCAACACATAAGACAAAAGGTAACAAAGCAAAAATGTCTAATTATAACTTGTGATGATTGCTACTGATAGTAACAGTGGGGGAAACGTTTATCGAGCACCTACTAAGCGCAAGGCACAATCGAAAGAATTTCACATTATCAACTGATTTAATCTTTATAACACCTTGATCACATAGGTACTCTTATGCCTGTTCTCAGATACAGAAGTTGAGAAACAGACATGAAGTCTCTTGCCCACGTTCACGTACTAAAAGGTGGTAGAGACAGGATTGGGAGCCGGGCGTCCACCTCTGGAACCCGTGCTGCTGACTAGGGGTCAGCAAACTCTTCCTGTGAAGGGCCAGCTGGTCAATATTTTAGGCTCTGCAGGCCATTCAGTTTCTATTGCACCTACTTAATCCCGCTCTTGTAGCACGAAGGTAGCCACAGACAATATGTAGCGAGGGAGCGTGACCGTGTTCCAGTGAAAGTTTAGTTACCAGAACTGGTACTGGGCCAGACTGGACCCACAGTCTGTACTTTGCCAACACTGGTTTCTGATCATTATCCTAAACGAGCGCTTCTCACATTTGAAAGCAGCCCTGCCCGATGTAGATACAATGTGAGTTTTAATAATATTTTTATTTAACACAAAATACCAAAAATATTATCATTTCAATAGATAATCATTATAAAAATGATTACTGGGATATTTCACATTCTTTTTTGCCCTGTCTTCTAAATCTGGTGTGCATTTTATACTTACAGTGCATCTTAGCTCAGACTAGCCCTGCTTCGAATGCTCAATAGCCATCTGGGGCTAGTGGCTCCTGGAGCTGGACGAGGCAGTTTTATATTACTTAACACTCACCCGGGCTGGAGTCAAAGGTTCTGCATTTCTAACAAGCCCCCAGACTGTGCTGGTCTGTGGTTCACACTTGGAGTCCAAGGCTGCCGACGGCCAACCTCTGCATGCAACATAGGGTGTGCCAGGAAGGCTCTTTAAAGGGGTTAGATTCAAAAGGAAACCCAAAGGAAGAGGAGGAACTAGCTAGGAGAAGAACAGTGGGAAAAGGTGCTCGAAGCGGAATTCGAAATGTTGTACATTAAGTGAGGTGAAGCTGCAGACACTTAGCATTGAGCTCAGTCTGGTATCTTGGGGTTTTGTTATAATGTAAAGGCTGGGAAGATGTATAGCTTTTTGACCCCTCACAAACAGACTAGATTACTCACCCCTGTCCTGTGCTCTCACAGTTGCCCAGATTTTCCTCATCACGCACTTTCCACACTTTCTGGGGGTGCTGAATTATTTTCTGGGTGGCCCCCCAGGGCTACATCAAAGGCCAGACTGGCTCTACCAAGGAGCTCAGGGCGGTTAACGGTGGTTTGAGGCATAAGCAGGTTGCTGTTATAACACTGAGGTTTTCTGGCGGTCTGACTATAGAGCCCTTTCCCTCCCCAACTCCCCCTGCCCAAGCTCCACTATGTGAATAAAGGGCCTGCGGGGTCCTTTTCCCTTCTTATTCTAACAGTTTCAGGCATCTGCATGGCATTGCCTGGTCTAGAGAGAGACAGCGGGCAAGAAGGCTGGTGCTGGCATTGCTGCCTCCGTTTGCGTCCCAGCCCTGTGCCTGCTTGCACCAGTTCCCAGGCCCCTCTGGGCCCAGCTTCCTGGTACAAGAAGTACCACCCTTGGAGGGTAGCTTTGAAGACTGATAAACTAACACATGTAAAGTGTGTGAAACAGTGCCTGCATACAGTAGGTGCTCACTGCTCTCTTAGAAATTGCTTTCACTTGTACTGTTGCACATGTTTCTTCCGGAAGCCTTGGGAAAAAGCAGGGCCAGCCATGGTCTGATCTCCATTTAATAGTGTAGGTGAGGAAACAGATTCAGGGAGTGGCAGCAGCATGGCCAGAGGGGGCTAGGTCCCAAGTCCAGGTCTTCTGACTGCAGATTCAGTGCTGAGTGCGAGGGGATTAGAGGGCTCCCCAACAGTGGGAGAGACAGCTGTGGTAACCCAGAAACACAAGGCCGTGACTGAGGAGAGGAACTTCCCCGATCAAGGTGTCCAATGGCACAGAATGTGTCTTAGTGGTGCCGCGACATCGCTGGGCTACCTGGGGACATAGGTATCCTCTGTGGGTCTAAAAGCTGTGAGCCATGGATCCCCCAGGGAAGTTTCATGTAAAGGGAGTGTGTTTGTGTGTACACATTTCTCTAGGGAAAGGAATCCTAGCTTTGATCAGATTCTCAAAGGTGCTGACATGCCTAAAAATAAGAACTCCTATTCTAGAGGAACTTAGATGTAATTTGTAATTTGTGAACAGTCTCCATAACGAATAGCCCGTAGTTTTACACGTGAGCTTGTACACATACTAAGAAATCAACAGGACTGGTCTAGAAGGAGCAAAAGGCAATTCTTCTGAAGACTCTTCCAGAGTGTCCCTCGGATGACCCCTTGGCATTGTTCTCCTGCGTAGGCATTGCCAGTGATTTGCTGGGCCAGGGAGACATCCGGCCTCGAGCTAATTGTTTCACTGCCCAGAGCCCCTATTTCCTGTCAAGTGGGATGTGGCGGGGAGGTGACAGCTTCTACTTCACAAGATTCTCGGGGAGCGGGGGGATTGAATGCTTTCACTGTCACACGCACACCAGCTGTAATAGGCCCTCAGTGGATGTGAGCTTCCTTCCTCTGTCTGGCGTCAAGCTTTCCATCAGATTCATTCCAATAGACATTCTTGGGGAATTGTCTTTTTTTTCTTCTTCTTCTTGTTCCTATGCTTTCCTTCCCGAACCAAGGTTGCATCTCTTCCCGAGAATTACTCCATGTCTGTGGCCTCTAGGAAGCCGACTTGTTCTCTCTCTTGCTCTTTCCGTCTGTTATTACATCTTGGGAAAAACGATCTGTCCTTCCCTCTCAGATGCTGTTCACTGGGTTGAGCTATTTTATTTGTTGTTTTCCCCTTATGCCTTTCCTAGTTGGCAGGTGATACTTTGGCCCATTATCTCCTCATGTTAGAGGTGGGAAGAGAACAAAATATCACCGCTGCTCTCACTCTAAGAAAAGGTATATTCTGTTTTGCTGCCCACGGGAAACAAGGAAGCAGGTATTTCCAGCAGTCAATTTCTGTTTTAAATAAAAGAAGCTGCATATAAACTTGGAAACGGCCACTACCTCAGTCTTTTTTTTTTTTTACAACATCTTTATTGGAGTATAATTGCTTCACAATGGTGTGTTAGTTTCTGATTTATAACAAAGTGAATCAGTTATACATATACACATGTTCCCAGTTCTCTTCCCTCCTGCGTCTCCCTCCCTCTCACCTTCCCTATCCCACCCATCCAGGTGGTCACAAAGCACCGAGCTGATCTCTCTGTGCCATGTGGCTGCTTCCCACTAGCTATCTACCTTACGTTTGGTAGTGTATATATGTCCATGCCACTCTCTCGCTTTGTCACAGCTTACCCTTCCCCCTCCCCGTGTCCTCAAGTCCATGCTCTAGTAGGTCTGTGTCTTTATTCCCATCTTACCCCTAGGTTCTTCATGACTTTTTTTTTCTTAGATTCCATATATATGTGTTAGCATACGGTATTTGTCTTTCTCTTTCTGACTTACTTCACTCTGTATGACAGACTCTAGGTCCATCCACCTCACTACAAATAACTCAATTTCGTTTCTTTTTATGGCTGAGTAATATTCCATTGTATATATGTGCCACATCTTCTTTATCCATTCATCTGTTGATGGACACTGAGGTTGCTTCCATGTCCCGGCTATTGTAAATAGAGCTGCAATGAACACTGTGGTACATGACTCTTTTTGAATTCTGGTTTTCTCAGGGTATATGCCCAGTAGTGGGATTGCTGGGTCATATGGTAGTTCTATTTGTAGTTTTTTAAGGAACCTCCATGCTGTTCTCCATAGGGGCTGTATCAATTTACATTCCCACCAACAGTGCAAGAGGGTTCCCTTTTCTCCACACCCTCTCCAGCATTTACTGTTTCTAGATGTTTTGGTGATGGCCATTCTGACCAGTGTGAGATGGTATCTCATTCACTACCCCAGTCTTACTCTTAATTTAGAAGCACCGAAACGATCACAGCATGCCAGCCATTTCTGGGATTTGTTGCATGGATTCTTTCCACCCTCCTAGGTCGAGGCAGTGTGGCAGAGCAGTGGGTGAGGCCAAGGGCATGAGCTTGGGAGTCGGAGAAGCTTGGTTGTGGACTCCATCCTTACCTGTGACAGCTGTGTGGCCTTGGACACATCACACAGCTCTTCTGAGCCTCGGCCCCTGCACAATGAGTAGTATGGGTATGCGTACTGTATTCACGTGCTAGGGCTTCTGTAACAAAGTACCACACACTCTGTGGCTCAAACAACAGAATTTTGTTGTCTTACAGTTCCGGAGGCTAGAAGTCTGAGATCACAATGTCAGCAGGTTTGGTTCCTTCTGAGGCCTCTCTGCCAGGCCTGGTCTCTGGCATTCCTTAGCCTGTCGATCCATCAACCTGATCTCTACCTTCATCTTCACGTGGCATCCTCCCTGTGTACATGGCTTCTCTGTGTCCACATTTCCCCTTTGTAAAAGGATATCAGTCTTATTGGATCAGGGCCCACTGTAATGACCTTCTTTGGAACTGATTACCTCTGTAAAGACCCTATTTCCAAACAAGCTTGCATTCTGAGGTCCTGGGGGTTTGGGATTCAACATATCTTTTGGAGGGATGCAATGCAACCCGTAACATATACCTGCTACACAGGGCTGTTAGGATGATTAGATGAGACGATCCACAAAATGGGCTTAACACAGTGCCTGGCACATAGCAAACCCTCTGTAAGTTGGTTACTATCCTTATGTGAGTTTATCATGCCCTAATTCAACCAGAAGCTGACCTTTCTTGCCTATAAGTCTTGGGGTTTTTCTGTTTCTTTTGCTTTTTTTTTCCCCCTTATGTTTCATCAAGACAAGTGTAAATGGAAAAGGCAAAGCATAGACCAGTCGAAACATGGAAAGTTCTGTTATTCGACCATCAGAATTCTTTATATTTTAATATTTCCTCAGCTTGAGCTTATATTAGTAAAAAAAAAAAAGATTTTTGTGTGTACAAATACACAGAAATCTATTATTTCAGTCCAGTCTGTGTTAATGATTTGAGAAGCTGTCTTAAATAGCAGACTGCTTTTATTTTTAAGGGAAAACTTTGAAACCTAAGTAATTATCAGATGGCCATTTAAAAAAAAAAACAAAACTAACCCACCTTCTGAGAAGACATGTTATTGGAATCACATAAGCTGGCGGCATAATCTGCAAATTCTGTGTGTACTGCTGTGGTATCTGAAACATAATTATCAAGCTTAAGTTAATTAGACTAATGCTCAGAAAATCTGGCCTGGCAGCTTGTGGTAAGTAATTATATATACTGATTAAAAATGTAATACGCTGTGAGCAGAGGCAAAGGAGACTGCATTTGACACAGCGTGTGCACATATACAATGAGGAATCCTCGTAGAAGAGTGCCCACAATGAGAAGGAACTTCATAGAGATGGGTGGGCATCATGCCAAGTCTTTTGCAAGGTGCCCTGCTGATGCCCACCTCACCCAATACAAGATGGGAGAGTGGCAGAACCAGGCCAGCTCAGGAGGAGAATTTGGCCATCGGTGCTCATGGACCACCCGAAGCATACTCCGCACCACAGCCTGGGCACCACCCTGCCCTTTCCATTTTCTCTCAAGCGTCTCCTTCAAAGGGTGACTAGCTGTGGGACAACTGAGGTCAGCTGCCTTGTTTTTTTTTTTCCAGACTCTGAAAAAATGCAATTGTCACTAATTATGGATCACAAATAAGGGTGGAATGCTGACCTCTAAGTGGGCACAAAGGTATCTTTCATTTGTCCTTCTGCTTCCTGTGCAGTTTTCTCTCCACTTGTCCTTGGAAGAGGGGAGATGCCCTTGGGGATCCACGGGCAAAGACTAGGGACACCCAAGGTTTGGCTTTCTACTCAGATTCTTTGTAAGTTTATATATCATAGAAATGTGATTAAGTAAAAACATAAATTTCAGATCGATGAGGGCTACAAAGAAATCTAATGTTGTTCTGTATCCTCTTCTACAGTGTACATCTCCGTCCCTGCATTAGTATTATAATGTTTGGTTTAGAGAACATCATCAAACCTTTCTTTGAGGACTGGGGATGGTTAGAACTGTGTCACCCTTCTAAATATCGGTTGTAGTTGGCTTATTTGGGCCAGAGGTATTTAGTGAACTACTATGTTCTTAGCTCTGGTTTGGTCAGGTCATTGCTAAGGTATTAGATTGAACCATGTGGCGTTAGTGTTTTGAAGGTTAAGGAAAGACTGAATATTGCTCATAGAAGTGGCTTTGCCTATAATTTAGTGGGGAAGATACTTACAACACAATAAATGTCCTGAAATAGAACCTTATTGAAGGACCACCTAGTCTAGCCTTGGTGGAACAGGAGAAGAAATGTGTTCCATGCAGAGAGACTAGTCTGTGCAAAGGGCTGGTGGTGAAAGAGGCGGCTGGTTGTTTAAAGAACCACTCCTACTCAAATAGGATGGAAACAGTGTGCAGGGTTGAGAGATGAGGGTGAAATGGTAAATGAGGGCCTATCATTCCAAGAAAGCCGGGTCAAGGACCAGTAACTCAGGACCGAGCACACATGGCAAGGGTTAAAAGACTGAGCTGAAAGTGCCCTGACCCATCGCCTATAATTTAATTTCTGTTTTTTACTAAGAGATACCCCAATACATGCTTCTTCAGTTGTGATATTCCAATTCAGAAACTAGAGGCAGGCCACCCTGTTATTTATCAATCGAAGGTCGTTTTTAGTAGAGAAACATGTTGAGGCTTTCAGTCCAAGACTGAAGACTCAGCAATTCACTTAATCTCTCTCGACCTTTGTTTCCGTCTCTGTAAAATGGGGACGATGACACTGTGCCTCTAGCTACCCCAAGGTTGATCCGAGGAGATTCCATTCACAAAAGTGCTTTGATGGAGACACTTCAACCTAATCCCTATTGCTTAGCAAATGTTCAGCACTGCTTTATGAGAGAGGGAATGCAGGTTGAGGGAGCGGGCCCTGATGTCCCACAACCCATGAGCTGTAAGAGCTCAGCTCTGAGCCTTCATTTCCTCGTCTGAAAATGGACATGGCAGCACCATGAGGTAGGTGCTGTTAAAAGGATTAAATGAGATCATCTCTGTACCTGGCGCTTAGCAAGCACTCACTAGAGTTCCATCAATTAAAAAAAAAAAAAGTAGTAGAACAGCAACAAAATTATGCCGTCTTGATTCTTGGGCTCCCATCCTTTGATGTTTTCCACTTCCCTGGAGCAGCGGGGTCCCTAGTATTGGACCAAGAGCATCTCTCCTTCGGACATGGACAGGGCTACCTTTTCCATAGAGCCGTGTTTATTCCTCCTGATTCAGCTGCCTTTTGGCTGAAGAATTAGGTCCCAAATCTGACTCCTTTTATAAGTAGATTGAGTTGCCTCTCCACCCGAGGCTCGAGTAACCACGTGCGAAGTGAAAGAACTAGTCCCTCAGCAGGTTGTTTTGCCTCTTGGGTGCCAAAACATTAGTTTGCTTGATTTTTTAAATTTTTAATTTTGGCATCTGGTAGACACCATCCGAGTAACCCATTAGGAACACTCGCAGATCTTGGACTGATAACTTGGCTACCGTGCTTCAGTCTAAGGTCAGTGAGCTGGAGTCAAAGTCAAACATTAAAGAGGGAGAGGAATAAAGTAGCTTGGATAGTAAACGGCTTTTGCAACAGCGTGTCTGTGCTTGCTACCTAAACAGCGATCAGCATACTGTTTGCTGCCCCCTAAGGTGGGCACCAGAAATGGAGACAGAGCTGCTACAAAGCCCTTAAAATACAGTCTTGGCGTGGCAGTCAGCATAAAGAAAAGCGCTAAGAGAGATTATGAAATGCAGAAAGCATGTGAAATTTATATTACTGCTGCAGACGTGTTTATTAAAATCCAGGCAAGTATTACTTTTGCTTCAGAGATAGGACATAAGAGCAAATCTATGGAGGGGAGAGTGTTTGGATGACTGTCCCGCAGACAGAAAGCTCTTAAGGCAGAGCAGCTTTCATTAAGAACAGCATCCTGTGTGGAGTGTTATTTCCAAAACAGATCCTGGGGTGGGGGGGATTCAGTGAAGGGATACATCAATCTTAGTCATCTGGAATCCAATTAATAACTTCGGTGCTTTTACATGGCAAGTGCTACCATGTTGTAATTCTTATGGAGGGTCTCAGAATGGAAGCTGCATTTCCATAGGGAGGGAAATTACAGTCATCCTGTGGTGTAACTCTAAGTGTTGCCTGAGGATGGCCATCTTTGCTTTCACTCACGGCCTGCTTTCATATAGTTCTTTAAGTAGTTATGTTTTAATGGCTAATGCGTATCTTCACATGCATCACTGAAAACAAAAGCTACGATTATTTTTCCTTTTTTAAAAAACTTTATTGGAGTATAGTTGATTTACCATGTTGTGTTAGTTTCTGCTGTACAGCAAAGTGAATCAGTTATATACATGTATCCACTCTTTTTTAGATTCTTTTCCCATATAGGCCATTACGGAGTATCGAGTAGAGTTCCCTGTGCTATACAGTAGGTCCTTATTGGTTATCTTTTTTATATATAGTAGTGTGTATCTGTCAATCCCAATCTCCCAATTTACCCCTCTCACCCCCCTTACCCTCTGGTAACCGTAAGTTTGTTTTCTACATCTGTGACTCTATTTCTGTTTTGTAGATAAGTTCATTTGTACCCTTTCTTTAGATTTCACATTTAAGCGGTATCATATGATATTTGTCTTTCTCTGACTTACTTCACTCAGTATGACAATCTCTAGGTCCACCCGTGTTGCTGCACATGGCGTTATTCTGTTCTTTTCTATGGCTGACATTCCATTGTATGCATGTACCACATCCTATATCTAACCATGTGATAAGACTACACCCCATCTTTTCCCCACCCTCCCCCATAGTGAGTTGTCCATCACCCTGAATCCCATAGTCCCCATTCCTTTACTCCTTTTTACTTAGTTTTAGGCATCTCTATGCATTCCTAAAAAACAACTCAAAAATATATACTTTTCAACTTTATACAAAAGTATCGTGCTGCATGATATCTTTTGGGAATTTTTCTTTTCCTTAGTAGTATGTTATTGAGATTAGTCCATATGGGCTAATTGTCTCTATCCAACAATTATTTCGACCACTGTGTAATATTCCATCATATGAATATGTCACATTGTATTCATCTACTTTCTGAATAAGTGGCCACGTCCAGGCTTTTGCTGTTTTAATCAGAGCTCCTTTGAAGATTCTCATGTATGTGGGCAAGAACTTCTCTCGGGTACATACCTGGGTGTGGTATTGCTGGGTTTTAGGGTACTGTGAATGTCAGCTTTAGGAGATAATGCCAAACTGTTTCCCAAAGAGGTTGTTTCGATATATTCTCTCACAGGCAGTGCCAGAGCACTCCTGAGGGTCTGTGTCCTCTCTAGCCCGCGGTATTGCCAGATTTAGGTGTAGCTCAAATTCATCAGTACTCAGAAGTAATACCTTTACATTAACTTGGTCTTGTGCGGTGTGACTCTAAGAGCTGTAGAAGTTGGGGGAAGGGAGGTTTAGACCCAGGGTGAGGAAGGATGGTCTCCTACACAGCTTGTCAACTAGGGTCAGACTGTCTGAGAAGCAGTAGGATAGTCCTCCCTGGAACGTTCAAGGCAGGGCATGAGTGCGCCCCTGGGCAGCAATATGGCAGAAGGGATACGGATGTCACATGCTGTTTGGACCAGGGAACTTTAAATATGTGTTTTAAATCCTGACTCTAGACCCAAGCTGTTTTCGAATATTCATTTCTGGACCTTTAAATAGGTACGTGAAATTACAAAAAGCTCTTTTAAAGCATTCTGATCTTTTATCTTTTAAAACCAACCAAACAAATTCCTTTAAACCCTTGAGCTGCACTGAGGTGAGATTAATTAAAAGATTAGGACTCTCAAAAGATTTTTATGGGTTTTTCACACCTGAAGTTGTAACTCCCAATAATAATACTTTCAGCTTTAATGGGAATATCAAAGATACTAATATTTTAAAATCAAGCCATATATATATGTGAGCCAACCCTGGGATTTTTGTATTTGTGTGTGTGTGTGTGTGTGTGTGTGTGTATAGTGCCTTTTGATCATCTTAGTAATAAATAATTGAGAGATGCACAGTAGGAAGCTGAAAAAGGTGAGGGTATGTTTCTTCTAGCCTGATGCTTCAAAAAAGTCATGAGTCGGTTTGCATTTTAAGTTTTCACTCAGGCGAAGCTGTGTGTGTGTGTGTGTGTGTGTGTGTGTGTGTGTTTGCAGTTGCCTTATATCTCCTTGTCTGTGCCGATTTCTGAGTTATGGTCACTTATAGGGTATAGAAAATGAACAACTGAGCCGATTAACAAGGAAGTCTCAGTTTCTTTTGAGTATTCTGGGGGTTTTTTGTTCTTTTGTTTTTAAAGGCATTTGAAATCCTCTGTGACAAACATCTGTTGTCATGCCTGGTAAGCTTAGCGTTCCAGCCACAACCAAGGCTTTATGTCTTCATTAAAGAAGTTTTTTTTTTTTTTTTTTAAAGAAACTGCTTTTTAAAACTTTATTTATTTATTTACTTTTGGCTGTGTTGGGTCTTCGTTTCTGTGCGAGGGCTTTCTCTAGCTGCGGCGAGCGGGGGCCACTCTTCATCGCGATGCGCGGGCCTTTCTCTGTTGCGGCCTCTCGTTGCGGGGCACAGGCTCCAGATGTGCAGGCTCAGTAGTTGTGGCTCACGGGCCTAGCTGCTCCGCGGCACGTGGGATCTTCCCAGACCAGGGCTCGAACCTGTGTCCCCTGCATTGGCAGGCAGATTCTCAACCACCGTGCCACCAGGGAAGCCCAAAGAAGGTTTTTAAATGAAATAGAGAGAGGCGTTTGGGAAAGGCTGGCTCCTAATTTGTTTGTGCAGTGTACACCGGCCAGGTTCTTTGAAGGGCATTGGAACAGCTCCATCAGAAATGAATGGGTTTGTAAGTCACGGAGGGTAGGTTACTTCCGAGGGGTGCACAGCAGCTTCAGAGGGTGCAGTTTTGTAACCAGAGGCAGAACGAATCGTCTTGTTTACAGAAGGAAGCATGACCAATCCAGCGGAGTGGTGAGCACCCCTGGAATACAGGTTTTCTGTTTGTTAGTCATTTCTCATCTGCCCGCACGTGGTCCCGGTGCCAGGCACCTGGCTGGCTGGCGCTAGGGGAGCTCTCTCAGCTCTGCCAAACATAGGCTGGACATTCGGAGAGAAGTTTCCGAGGTCAGCCAGCATCCTCGCTGCTCCACGGTGGTCACCACTTGTGCAGATAACTTGCTGCTCATCCGCTTTCCTGTGGAAAGCTTCCCGTTAGCAAGACCTGATGTTAAGGTGAGGGAGAGACCCAGCAAGCAAAACTCAAGCCAGGGAGCGGCACTGCCCATGCTCAAAGGCTAGACTGGCCTCCCCTCCTTCACCTCGCCAAGTCTGGACTCCCTGTGTCTTCACCCAATTGCTATTCTTCTGAGCCTAGAAAAAATGGGTGCTGAACAAAGGTGATGCGACCAGTGACTCATCCAAGCCCTCTTCTGTTCCAGCACTTGCGCCGCTGGTCCTACAGGGAGGGAGAAGCACCTGCTTCTTGCGCCCTTTCTTTGGGTGCTTCCTCACTCGGCTTCAGTCCTTGGCCTTCAGCCAGTTCAGAGAGCGTTCAGATGCCTCCGTGTTTCTCTGGGTGTCTGCACTTGCTGATCACTCTCAGCTTTAACTGTCACCTCCTCGGAGCAGTCTTTCCTGATCATACCATCTAATGTACTGATAGTTATCTCTACTCTTCTCTCTCACGGCTGTAATAGGTTTGATTCCTTGCTAATTGCCTGCCTGCCTTCTCTCCTCGAGTGTAAGCCTCCTGTACACACTCAGCCTTGCCCAGCCTGCACGGTGCCATGCACTGTGCCAGCACGTGGAAGACATCTTACTATTTGTTGATTAATTGAATGAGTTCTGCAGACAAACGAGTTTCCAGTGTTTGGGGGACCCATATTTGCAACCCCCTAACCTAGTTCAGCTTCTCCAAATGGGTTTTATTTTGAGGCCCAGTTGTAGCTGCCTGGAGCATTGTGTTAAGCAGGATTCTGAGGCCATGTCTATGGCGGTGAATTTTTGGTGGTGTACTGTCTTAGCACCCTCTTCGGGGATAAGCTGTCTCGCCTGGACCATGCTTCTAAAGTTTCTGTAAGGCGCCTTTGATAAAAAAAGAAGCCATACTGTAGCAGGAGCAAATAGAAAATAAAAAGTTCAGGAGATTCAAACGAAACCTGAAATTGGCCCTTTGCCTTTTCCCTTTCCTCATTCTGAGTACCACAGGTTGACATCACTCTAGGGAGAAAGGAGGAGAACACTCTTGTTCAAACACCAGTGTCCTAAACATGGAGGGAAGAAAGGCTTACAGAGCATGACTGGCTGAGGAAATTGCTTTTTGAATAAATGCTTCCTTCTCTGAAGTTTGCTTCATCACAAACCTCCCTTTCCAAGGGCGCTTCATTTCATTTCTCAGGAGGCCGGAGGGAATCAAACTGGTAGAAATCTCTAGCCCCTGTGACTTCACTAATTTCCTACCCACGGAAAAACCAGGAAAACTCAGATAGGGTGGAGCCTGGGGCGAGGCATCAGTGACCAGCAATTACTAACTGAAAACTGCCCCGGGAGACAACTGGCCCCCTCCCCCGCCCCCCACCCACAGAGGAGGCACCCCAGCTCAGAGGCTGATCTCTATTTGCAACTTTGGTTTTCTTTTCTGGACTGCTTTAGTACCCATGTTTTCAAAAATGTTAACCAAAGGAAAATTTACAGAGTGGATCCCTGAGTGAACTAGAAGCCAGTAAACTGTATTTCTGATCCGAACCGATGATTGTTCCTAATTAGCCATGCGATGTTTTCCTGACTTACATTCCTAAGAGACTTGGATGATTGATTCCTCTGGAAAATGGGGATGATGAACTTACACAGCCAGTAGGTTGGGAGGGAAGCTGTAACTTAGAGACCTATTCTGACAAATGTTTCTTGAAAACCTACTCCTGGGTGTCAGACACAGCAAGCAGTGAGGATACAAAGATGGATGTTACTGTGATTTGGTGATTTCTACCATAAACATGGGAACTAGACAGGAGGCTTGTTACCAAATCAGCTGTTGTTGAGTGCTTTTATTTTCTTCTTTTTTCTTATTTATTTTTGGCTGTGTTGGGTCTTCGTTTCTGTGCGAAGGCTTTCTCTAGTTGTGGCAAGCAGGGGCCACTCTTCATCACGGTGCGCAGGCCTCACTGTCGCGGCCTCTCTTGTTGCGGAGCACAGGCTCCAGACGCGCAGGCTCAGTAGTTGTGGCTCACGGGCCCAGTTGCTCCGCGGCATGTGGGATCTTCCCAGACCAGGGCTCGAACCCATATCCCCTTCATTGGCAGGCAGATTCTCAACCACTGCGCCACCAGGGAAGCCCTTGAGTGCTTTTTTTTTTTGGATTTTTTTTTTTTTTAGTAATTGGAAGAGCAAAGAACTCCTGGGTGAGCGCGATTGATTTCTCTACCGAACCGTCGCAGCCAGGTTACCACTGTACATGGGACCGTCAGCTGAAATGCTAAGCCCCACTATTAGGCAGGATTAAACATGAAGCTCACTGTGGTAAGCTATGAGGAAAATTTTAGCAGTGGGGTGTCCTAAGAATAAGCCGACTTTGCCCTTCACTCTGTCTGTGCCGATGATTCTCAAATGCGGCGACTCCTGTATCAACCCTCACTGCTCCCTCACAGCCCCGTTGCTGAGTCCTGTTCCTCAGCTGCCCGATGTCACGTTGTCAGGAAGTTCTAGACTGTGGCCTGCAGCACGGCAGATCCAGGTGGGCCTCCCTTCATCAGGTGCACATTTCAGGTTAGCTTCATGGCTCGCTCCCCTGACCGGAAGTGACCCCTTTGATGTTTTAATTAAAATCAACTCTGCATAGGGCCAGAAGCCACAGTAGCTTTTTGCTGAACTGCTCCTAACAAGCTTCTGATGGAAAACTGCAAACTTTAATGTCCCACCGATTAAAGCGATTTTCTGATGGCAGGTGTGCACCCCAGCAGACCAGAATTGTTCACCTGCGTTTGTACAGGTTATCAGGGTGTATGGGATGCTCTGAAGACCATTCACAGTCTAGTCAGTTGAGTAGCATCTCATCCAAATTGTGATGCTGGCAGTTTCATTTGCTGCTTTGGCAATCGGCTTGACAATGTGACACTTTAATGGATAATTGGATCAGCAGTTGGGTTCTGTTATAGTACAGTCGTTTGGCAAATACTTTGGGGGGTTACAAATTCTTAAACATCAACACTCTATACTCCTTGAAAGTAGGACGTCATTAATTAATAGTTTATTTCAGCATTTTGGCCCCATTGGCAGCACTAAAAAACTTTTGCTTCTACTCAAGCAGGTTAGGCTCGAGTCAAAGCTCTGGCAGCTCATCAAATCATGAATGCTCCATCAGTTACCAGAATTTCTCTCCATAAAGGGCAAAGAACTGGACTGTGGAAACTCAACAGTGAACAGAGGGAACTGCGGGGAATTTGGTTGCAGTAATCTAGTGGTTAGTCCAGAGTTTCAGCTCACAGGATCCCTCCCATGGAGAGAAAGAACGGAGGAAATGAACATATTTTTGCCCAAAGAAATATTTGAAGAATCTCAGGGTTCTAAAGAAGCAGAAGTGGTAGCAAGAGGTTGATGACACAAGTCGTGTTTTTTGGGTTTTTTTTGCCTCAAGTGAAAGCAAGAGGTGATTCATTAGGACACCAAGAAAGCCCAAAGTGGTGATAATCTGCTCAATAACCAGTACTTAGAGAAGGGACATTCGGTGTTTGGGGACAAAATATGTGCTCAAAGGATGCTGGCTGTATGTGTATGAGAGAGACAGAGAGAGTGAGACAGCATCAAGATCATGAAATATAACTCAGTGCCAATCTAAATGGTCCAGAAAGGGTTCTTAGGGACTTCGGGAAGTGTTCTGCACGTATTGAGCAGAAACGCAGTGATTTTTCACACTGGTTCAGAGCAGCCTTGAGCAGGGGACCAGGATCAATGTGTGCTTTACAGAGTGCCTGGAAGGAAGCATCAGAGGCAGAGGTCCATGTACAGGGAGGGGCTGAGCCTTCTCACTAACTGCACACACTGCACTGACCCACCACCACCCTGACTGTGGGCACCTGAGCCCCGCTCCACCCCATCCTCGTGAGCCTCCCAGCTCCCACCACTTCTTCTCTGGCTGCTGCACTAGCTTGTCTCCCTCTAATTCCCCAGCCAGGCTATTCTTTTTTTTACGTCTTTATTGGAGTATAATTGCTTTACTCCAATGGCATGTTAGTTTCTGCTTTATAACAAAGTGAATCAGTTATACATATACATATGTTCCCATATCTCCTCCCTCTTGCATCTCCCTCCCTCCCACCCTCCCTATCCCACCCCTCTAGGTGGTCACAAAGCACCGAGCTGATCTCCCTGTGCTATGAGGCTGCTTCCCACTAGCTATCTATTTTACGTTTGATAGTGTATATATGTCCGTGCCACTCTCTTGCTTTGTCACAGCTCACCCTTCCCCCTCCCCATATCCTCAAGTCCATTCTCTAGTAGGTCTGTGTCTTTATTCCCGTCTTACCCCTAGGTTCTTCATGACCTTTTTTTTTTTTCTTAGGTTCCATATATATGTGTTAGCATACGGTATTTGTCTTCCTCTTTCTGACTTACTTTGTATGAATGACAGACTCTAGGTCCATCCACCTCACTACAAATAACTCAATTTCGTTTCTTTTTATGGCTGAGTAATATTCCATTGTATATATGTGCCACATCTTCTTTATCCATTCATCCGATGATGGACACTTAGGTTGTTTCCATCTCCTCCAGCCGGGCTATTCTTTATGAAAAGTTATTCAGTCCTTTTACTTCCTTGCTTCTAACCCTTTAATATCTTCCCACTGCACCACAGATAAAATCCAAACCTCCTAGCCATCCCCACCAGCTGTAAGGGACCCGCTATCTCCCGCACTTACTCTTGCAGCCAGTTACTCAAATGCCAAGCTTCCTTTTCCCTCCAGGTTGCTGTCCGCTTGCTGTCCTCCTAGCCCTTTGCTCCGTGGGCCTCTAATCATTGCTCATGTCGCAGCTGAAAGGGCACCTCTTCATGAGGCCTTGCTCCAGGCACCCCTCCCCCAAAGTTCCACCATCCCTGCACATCACTCTGCTCTGATTCTCTTCAGAGCTCTTATCATATGAAATTATTTTGACTTCTAAGCATCTGTCATAAAAAAAAAAAAAAATCCTGGAGCCTTCTACTGTTCAACTCAATGAAAAAAACCATGCCCACATGGCTGTCGCATGTTCTGAAAGGCCCAAGCTTCACGTTTGCAGTCACTTGCCCCATCTCCGCTCCAATTCCCACCTCTGGACCATCTCCCGAGGTGAATGCCATGTTTCCCAAATTTTTACTTAACATATTTTCTAAATTGACTCTTATTTTTAACTTAGATTTACTTTAAAAGGAAACTTGAGATGGCATCATAAATGGGAGATAAGCCTCAAATAAATAAGATCTAAATAAAATAGTCTTATATTCTAGCTACAGTCTGCATGGTACCTCTCATTCTGTTAGAGGTCACACTGGTACCATGTTCAGGACAAGCTCCTACCGACGGAGACTTTCTTTTTGATTACTCAGACGACTGAAAGGTGATTTGGGAGGGGAATATCTTTCTCAATAGGGTTCAAAACTTTCTGCAGTTTTGAACTGTAGAACTGGAGGCCATCTTTTGGGCCACTGGGGTATGGGTCCCTTCTTTAAGCAATGGAATGTTAAAGCTTCTCAAAATGGCAACTGAGTTTCAGCTCTCTCAACAACTCTGATAGGTGGGCAGGCATGGCTAGGATGCCAGGGCAGCATTCATCATGAAAGAAAGAGTAGTGCCAGAGGAGGGTGAAGCTGATGATGGGCACAGGTTACAGGAGAGCTGGCAGATAGATACCTCATGTGTTTGCTGAAGCTGTTCCCATTGCCGAGAACAACGCTGTCCTTAAAATCCCATCACCATCTTTGAAGCCAGTGCAAATCCTGATTTTTTAAAGTCAACCGCAGACCCTACGCCAGTAAGAATTATTGTCTCCCCCAGATATCCTGAGAGCACTATGATAGAACTTCTAGTCCAGTATTTATATCATACTGACTTGGACTAAATGATGTGTGTATGAATCTGTCTGCCCTGTTGGGTGGTGAGACCCCAGAAGGCAAAGGTTTTTGTCTTATTCATCTTTATAGCTTTCATAAGAGCTAGAACGGTGCCTGGAGTATATCATGTGCTCAACAAAGGCTTGTTGGCTAAATTCAAAGCAGTAACAGAGGGTCAGATCTAAAAAAATTAAGGATATACTTCCCATTGAAATTATTTTCCTTGTAATACTTTATATAAACACCTGTCTGAGCAGAACCATCAACCTTTAAGAAATGGTTTAAACTCTCCGTTCTTCATATTGTTTTACAAAACTAAACAATGAAAGATATTGATGGATTTTAGACCGCCACCCAAGTTTATATTCAGCCATGTCTTCTTTGAGAAGTGGCTTTAAATTGTTTTTCTGCTCTTGGAAGATAATTTGGCATTTTACTACAGGTTAATTCTAAATTCTGAAAAAAACGTTCAAATTATTGTGAATCATTCCTCCTACTGTATTCCATTACAGAGCTATAAAAATGTCAATAGTCAAGGCAGTTTGAGCATTACATCAGGGAATTAATCATTGCCCCACATGCCTCGTGAGAACACACTCAATGCACAGGAAGTAGCACAGTGTCAAAATCGACACGTATCAGTACTTCAATCAGCAATCCTGTTAACACTACCTTCCCCCAAAATCATTTCAGGCAGATAAAGCAGGAAGACTGCAGATACAGGTTTTTTTTAAAATCTCTTTTCAAAGCTGTATAGAAATAGAATTCACTTCGAGGAGCCATCACAGACTTCCCTCTGTGGAATGTGAATAAAGACTTTGGTTCGACTTTCTGCAAACTTTGTAACTTTGGCATGAGCCTTCCTCAAAGAACCATGCCTCTGAAAAGAGTTTCAACTCTTGCTGTTGCATAAGGAGAAGGGAAGGAATAGACGTTACATCGGCCTTGGTGCTGAGCATATTCATGATTTAACTTCTGTGGCCTCACAGCAGGGAGGAAAGAGATGGAGAACTATACAGCAGTGAATCCCAGACACCCTAGTGGAAAGAACTACTGTTACTTTATGTACTACTAAGAAAGAAAAACACTGCCAATTAAATTATGACACACCGTTGGTTGTAGGACATGCTTTGATTTCAGAGATGTTACAATGGGAAAACCTGTGCATCTCAGAACAGACGAGCTGTGGATTTTAAACAGTGCTAATGAGTTCCTCTGCATTTCATGCAAAAATAATAATAAGCCCCAGAATGCATAAAATGCTAGCCTTGAATCTGACCTTCCTTCGGACAGTCTCCTCCATCTTCTCCAGGATTCACAGCTAAGTGGTTTTGGAAACAACCGAAATAAAACCAGGCACTTCCTATGGTCCCTTCCTGAGGGGTCTCCGAGACTGAGTTGCCAGATAAGATACAGGATGTCCAGTTACATTTGAATTTCAGATAAACGACGAATATTTTTTAGTATACGTATGTCCCCGATACTGCATGAGATATAGTAAAACAAATTAACTGAGTGCCCTGTATTTTTATTTGCTAAATCTGGCAGCTGTGCTCCCAGGGTAATTCTGACTGCATTTGACCTTCACCACATGCTTTTTACTTTAAGGACCTTAACCTTTACCTGTCAGGAGCCTCCAGTAACACTTCAGTCACTTCTTACAACAACTCTGAGAGGTAGGAATTATTGCTGGTATCTTAGGGCTGAAGGAGCTAAATTTCCTCCTCAGACTTGCATGTCTCGTTAGATTAGTTTGGTTTGGTTTGAATCCTGATCACGGCTGTTAATCCTTTCACACAGTAGCTAAGGTCCAAAAGCTAAAGGTCACTGGGAAACCATGAAGATGGTAAAGGTACTTTTACCCCTGGAAACAACCTCTGTGGGTTGGTCATTGGTCACTGTCAGGGGACAGGATATCCAGCATATAATAATAATAACAATAGTCATGATAATAATAGTCATGGTAGCAGCAGCAGCAAACCCTCAGCTCCTCTTACTACGTGTCACGCACATCACTAATCACACCTCTTACTACTCCCTTTTTACAGTTCCAGAGCAGGGTTTGCAAAGGAAAGCCTCCATACTGGCGACTGAGTCGTAGGCAACGGGTTTAAAGGCAAAGGTATTATTTCTGTTACGTGTATGGCCTCTGTCTGTACACACAATCTTCTCTCAAATGCACTGCTTCTCAAGTGCCTCAGAAGTTTGAAAAGAATCCCCACACCCAGGCTGCCCCCCAGACCAATTAAATCAGAATCCCTGGGGCGGAGCCAGGCATCTGTAGTTTTTAAAGTTCTCTGTGTGATTGCAGTGGGCAGCCGCGGTTGAGCACCGCCGTTCTAAGGAAAGCTACACGCTTCCATCTGCGGCTTTTAGGAGGGAAACCCCTAAGTTTTAAAAACCATATACAACAGAGCTTTGCAAATACAATTAGTTTTTGTTTTACTTATTTCCTGTTTTCCATAGACAACTTATAAGCATTGGCACAACGTTGCCATCTGTAAGGCATATGACAATAGCAGACGGGAGCTTAATAACCGAAGAGGCATTAACGTTTGCAGGCCCTAAATTATTTGCGTTCATCTGGTACGATCTGTGTGATGAGACCACTTAATGCTGGATTTCAACACCAGAAGTGGGAAGGCCATATTGCCTGGGCTTTGCATCGTTCCTTGTCATCCTATTGAATTGTTACAAGATGGATTTATAACAGACCTAAAGCTAGTATCAAAATGAAAATCAGTTCCTGAGTAGAAAAATCACAATCCCGTTTGCCTCGCCTGTAGCCATTGCGTCATATCTGCTTCTGCAAGGAGGGAAATGACTTTTTAATGTGGTTTTCTTCCACTAAGGAGAATTAAATCTATGTGGCAAAACGTAAAACCAGCGTGCTGGCAGCCAGATTCTGAGCGGAAGATCCATGACATGTTTGTGTCCTGGTTATATGCTAATGAAACTCATTTAGGCTCAGACTTACGCCGAGTAGAAATAGCGCTCAGCTGGAGGGCCAGGCTATCTTTGTTCCCTCACTGTTTTGCCTTCTGTATCAAAGTTTGCTCTGAAATAATGGGGACATTTCTCCATCGGCTGCAAGCTGCCAGGGTGGGGGGCGGGGGGTGTCTCTGGGTTAGAGTGAGAATGAGTTGGGCCTGAAATAGCAAACTCCACTATTTTAGTCGTGAGGCTTTTCTTCCTGAGTCAGCAGGCTCCTTTGTCAAAGGATCTGGCTTTTGGGTGACGGTACCCGGTGAGCTGCAGCAGGATCTGCGGAGCTGTTCACTCTTTGGTGGCACTGCACTTCCTCCAGGATAGACTAAAAGGCAAAATTTGCCGGGGACACCCCTGGCACTACTGCTCCTTGCTGGGTGATCTCCAATAGGTGAATGAACTTCCTCGGAACTCAATTTCTTCCTTGGTGAGGAGTGAAGCAGTGCCTGCCTTGTGTGTGGACTATAGTAAGGATTAAACGAAATGATGCACAAGGAAATAATACGTGAAGAAGAAACCTCCCTTTACATCATGAATACTAGTTATCATTGGTGCTATTAGTTTGCCTCAATCTCCCTAAATGACTTAACACGAAATAGTACATTGTGCCTCCTGTAAGAATTTATACCCTCAGCATTTTACAGTGTGCAGAGCCACGCACAGGAATAACAAATTCAGTTACTAAAACTAAATTGCAATAGGACTAAGGTGAAAAACTGACCTCTTCTAAAGAAGAGAGTTCTGACAACACCCTCTCTCTCTCTGATAGAATTGAAATTTGATTCACTCTATGTAAATCGGAGACATATACAAATGTTTTTTAAATAAATATGGGTGTCTGAAGAGGATTTTAAAAGGGCTCCTTTGTCTAAGACCAACTGTTATTTTTTGATGCTTCCTCGTTTAATTTTTTATTTAGTTTTTCTTTGTTTTTTACCATTTGCCTGCTTGAAGCCTCTTTTAATGCATGTACTCTTTTATTTCTTACTCAGTACTCGTGGCCCTTCTATTCATTATTCTCATAAATTAGCCCGGGCTGTTTTGGCTCGCTGAGCGAAACTGCTCAGAGCTCATATAACAGAGGCTAGGCCCAAGAGAAGAGGACGTAAACCCCAGGCCAGCTTGGGGAACGACTGTGGGTAGGTGGCAAACGTAATGCCTTCAGCGTCTGGGGAGTAAAACGGATGGATGATGCTGGGCAAGCGCGATGTTTGAGAGTGGTGAGGGTTTTGGTAAATGCAGAGTGTCCCCCGTCTGTGACGCCCACTCCCGACCTCAGCAGATAATTACAAGGCGGTGAAGGGACCACATGTAGCAGCCTAATCTAGTTATTGTATTACAGAAGCTGGAGATGTGGATTTGTACACAAAACCTCCCCATTTTCAAATTCTGGCAACTAATACAATGAAAGGAAAGACACGCGCGCCCCCGGCCTCTGATTTGCGAATGCTGTTCGGCCGCTCCCCCAAGACTTGTTCGTGGAGATCCCAAGGGCCTATTAATGAGCCTAGTTTTCTTCTCCGAAGCTCCAGAAACATGACAAAGAGAAGGAGGACTCCCCAGCCTTGTGGAGATCGGAGGAGGAGATGGCAGCCGAAGCCGCGGCGCTGCGGGGCTACTTTCAGTGACGCAGGTAAAGACTGTACGTTTACTTTATCATCGCTCAGAACCCCACCCCCCGCAAGAGCCTCACTCAAGAAATAATGAGGATTGGGCTTCCCTGGTGGCGCAGTGGTTGAGAGTCCGCCTGCCGATGCATGGGATGCGGGTTCGTGCCCCGGTCCGGGAGGATCCCACATGCCGCGGAGCAGCTGGGCCCGTGGGCCATGGCCACTGAGCTTGCGCGTCCGGAGCCTGTGCTCCCCAACGGGAGAGGCCACAACAGTGAGAGGCCCGCATACCGAAAAGAAATAATGAGGATGCAGAAAAGCAGCCGCACCCACTTTCTACAGTGGTGGTTGCACAAACATTAAAGCCCGAGTGGAGAGGACCCTGACCCTTGAGGCACTTGGTCCAGCCTCTGGGTCTCTCTTCCCGACTCCCCATCACCTTCTACATACCGCTCCGGTCTGTTCCCTTCCTTCCAGCCCACCCCAGGCCCTTGTCCCCTCTGTCCTCTCCATTCCTGCCCCTCTGCAAGCCAATCTCCACAGAGCAGCTGAAGGTAGTTTGTAAGGAAGGCAAACCCGATCCTTTAAAGCATCAAAACCCTTCCAGGGAGTCCCACTGCCCTCAGGCTCAACTCTCAGACTCCCGTCAGGCTGTGGGGAGCCCTGAAACAGCTCCGCCACAGCCAGGCAGGCTCTCCTTGCGCTTGGGCCTCCTCTCCTGCTGCTGTTCGGTAAACTGGCCCCTTGGCTTTGGCTGCCGGGAAGCTCAGGCCAGGCAAAGAGAATTCTCTCTTTCCGTTAATGATGTTTTACTATCGGGAGATCACAGATTTAAGACTCTGATAGAAAGCTATAGCCAACCTCCTTTCCATATTTTTACACAATGTCAAGGGACTCGTGCATCGTCTGAAATGCCTTAATAAACAGTGTGCCCGTGAAATCTTGGGGCCTACCTTGAGTAAAAAAAAGTATTCGTTTTCTGAAATTCAAATGTATCTGGGTCCTGTATTTTATCTGGCACCCCTGTTAATAAACCTCCTTAGGAATTATGGACCCCAGATAAAGAGCCTCCTCTCTAAATTGCTTTTCTTTTCTAAAATCGTCTGCTTCATCTGGTCTTGTGTGAATGTGTTTATGTTATAAGCAGCTGAAGTAGATCAGATACAAATGAAAAATGCAATTAGTGAACAAATACTGGTAGCAGTTGAATTATGTCAAATTGTATCAACCACTTGGTAGTTATGACTTTTAGCTAGAAAACACATTGGTTGTAGTATTATGTTTTCATTTGGAAATGTAAGTCTATTTTGGTGAGTTTAAAATACATGTGCATTTCTTGGTCTTTCTCTCCCCACCTCTTTAAAGACCCCGTGTCAACTACCTCCCCCTCCATTACTGTTCACATATGCTGTGTGCTCAGGCCCTTGCATCTAGAAAGCTTATTTTATTCTCCCATGTCACTGGCTTGTCAGCTCTGCACCCAGTTGCCTGAAGGGATATAGCGTGGTGGTAGCAGAAGCTGTCTTTGATATTTTATTTTTAACCTTTTCCACCGCTGTTCACCTTCTCATCTCTCCCCTTCTCTCCTCCACCTCCCCTTAGGATCTAGCTAGTTTACCTAAGAACATAGGCCTATGGGCATGAATGCAAACCCTGTTCTATTCCTCTTCTGAAAGCCGGTGTGTCATTTTGGGATATCCTGTTCAAATGCGGTCACCATTCTTCAGACTCAACTTTCTAGGCTGAATTTTTTTCTTTTTGGGTTTCTTGGAGAGGCAGGAGAGGCAGGAAAGCTCCAGGCTGTTCCTGAGGCCTGCTGAATTGTAGGGTTCTATCTTACAAGTGTTTTCTAGACTGTTTAGAGAATGTAAACTTCTTACCCAAGTTTCCTGTACGCTCTGCTTTGTCAGTTTTTGCTTCTATCTTGCCTTGAGGCCTAACTCCCCTGTCTGCCAGGTGAATCCACTTGCCTCATAAGTCTTGCCAGAAAGATATCCACCTTAACTTGTCACACAGACTGTTGCCAGAGAGCCTGTGCATTTCTCAATGAACTAACATTAACCTCTCTCTTCAAGGGTCTTTTGCTACAGACGAAACAAATCACCTTCAGTTCTCCCAGAAGTCAGACGTGGCGAATGAGAACAGGAGGGCTAAGGCGGCCAGTGAGCACACAGCTAGTAACGTGGCGGTGAGGGACTTAGACATGGGCCCTAAGATTTCACCAAGAGCATCCTCACCACCTGTAGTGTGAGACAGGGACTGTATATAGTTCTCTTTAGAGACAAAGGGGAAAGGAAACATTCATCTAGGAAACCTGATCATGGAGTTGGTCCACCTGGATCTTTGATACCCACTCTCCTCCCTTTTCAAAGTGCACCTATCCACCGAATGTTTACACAATGTTAAGGGGTTCGTGGAACTTTCTGAAGTTGGTTAACAAATAGGGCTGTCATGCAAGATATGGACGTACCTAGACTTAGGTACTTAGGTACTGAATAAAACGGTATTCAGTATTTATCTGAAATTCAGATAAACTTGGCCTCTCCAAGCTCTCCTGAGTATACCCTCAGCAGCAAGTCCAGTCAGTGTCGGGCAGAGCCACTTCAAAGGCTCTGATGTCGTTCACTGTGCACAGCTGCATGCTTCACAGCACACACACAGGCAGATACAACGGGGCTCAGCCCCGGGGTCGATGACTATCGCCCACGTTACCGAGAATTTACAAGACCTGGGTTCTGTTATTTTCCCATCTTGCAGGTGATGACAAAACTGAGACTCACTCAGTGATTTAAGTGTTACTCTAAGGCAAACGGCGAGTAAGGGGTAGAGCTCAGACCTGAACCTAGTTCCACCCCGAAAGCCCTTGCCTTCGTCGCTCACCACCCACCTTTTGCTTGGAAGAGCCCGTGTGTCCAGCCAGCACCGCCACCCTATCCCAGCCCCTCTGTACCTTCCAAATCGTCTCTTCAGCCTCTTCACCCGCTCTACTGGCCTCGCCGGCCCTTCGGCGAGGACGTGCCTCCCCTGCTGGGCTTCCTCGCCGTCATCCTGTTCATCACCCTCCAGCACCTGCCTCCCCAGCAGCAGCCAGCCAGGCTGCAGGGGGCTGAGCTCGCACCCGCTGACTACCAGACCTGCCGACTCCTGCCCTCTTTTCTCCACCCGTCGACCGCGTGCCTACGTCACATGGCCTTGAGCGTGGGCAGTGTGTTGCACGAATTTCAGTTATTCCCATTTTGTCATGATTTTTCTCATCTTTGTGAGATCCACCTTTAAAATTTCAGGTTATCTTAAACTTTAGATCTTAGCCTCAATGAGAAACAAGTATTACTTATTATTAGAAGTTAAGCATAAAAAAAAAAAAATGAAAGAAAAACAGTGCGGATGAATTCCAGCTCTGCATAGTTGCTTGCCTTGTTGCTATCAGCCCTGAGGTTGCCGGTCATCCTTAGAGAGGTTGGCACCAAACCAAGGCTCTCCATTTGCCCTATTCAAAAGGATTAAAAGAGAATTACCTACAGAGGGATTCAGTGTAGATCAGCTAAAATGATCTTAAACAGGCCAACGATACCCATCTTTGGAAAACAGCAGTAGAGGTCAGAATCCAAAACCTGACCAAGCTGACTCCAGACCTGCTCCAGCCCCTAAGCTAGTTCTCCCCGTGTCTCTCCCCCAGCACAGGGAAAAGCACGCGGGAGGCCAGAGCGAGCTTCCCTGGGGATGCGAGGCCGCTGTCTGGTACCTAGATGAAGGACTCCAGGCAGGAAGTCCTGCACCACACCCCACAGGCACGCTCAGGCTCTGGGCCGATTGGATCTGTTTGCCATTCGTCTACCTTAACAACCAGCGTAGTGCCGAGAAGAATGTACAGCCTCATGCCCAGAGATGCCCTATCTAGGAAACGGGACTGTAATAGGCAAAGAGCTGCTCTCTGCTGAATGCTTGGTAGGGGAGTACCTAGCAACCCCTCAGTAAGTAATCGACCTTGTTCTGTAGCTTCTTTATGCATAAACCCAGATTAATCCTCAGCATGGACAAGACTGCCAGAGGACCACAGAGATAAACATTCCCAAACTAGAAACCGTTTCCTCTGCCTCTTGAAGCCATCCTTTGTTTGGTTCCAGGAATTCAGCATTTGCCTTCTGCTTAGGTGAATTTATGCATTGCCTCCCCGTGTTGGGCTGAGCTCCTGGGTAGGGGTATTGCCTCCCCCTACTGGGCTGAGTTCCTGGGTAGGGGTTTTGTGATGGCTCTTTTAGTGTATGTTATAAATCATATTAGATGACGGTGGATCTGCGTTTCTTATCTAACCTTGCATCCTTCCTGGAACATAGTATTTTTCTCTAGGTACTCAGTACTTGGGTTTGCTGCCGCTGCACACCCTTGTTTCTTATCACCTCCTGTCCCCACTCCCACCCCATGTTGTAATTGGGTGGGGTGTGTTGTTTGTAAAATATGCAAGCATCACCCCTAACTCTGATAGAAAGTCAGAGCAGAGCAGGTCTCCACACCCTGCTGTGTCAGCAGAGTTCGTTTGTAATTCATCAAACTCTCCTCTGTGCTTGCCATTACTTTATAGATAATTGGTTGCCTCTCATTTACTTATAACACAGCCGTGCACTTTCAAAGCAACTGAGTCAGCCCAAAACAGCATTATTAGTAGCTACAGATGTACTGTCAAGGCAAAATTTTGACACTAGAATTTTTGAAAAAAATCACCATAATTTCAGCCACAGGACCACACATATCATAATCATGGATAGTCAAAGTGGACGAGAAAGGACAGGTCTACTTATTTAGCACACGTTCTGGTCACTGAATTGTACCTTTTGAAATCTACCCCAACAGCTTAGAAAAAAATCTCAGCCTTCTCCAAGAGGGTCTCCTCTCAGCTTAGCAGCCTCCAATGAGAAAGACCCAAGGAGCAGATCACAGTATTCATGTTTCCTCAGGGAAGAGGAAGAGTTAACTTCAGCTCCTTGGCCAATTCAGTCCTAAACCCACTAGGTAATCCCCATGGTGGGGTGTCTTCAATACCAAGGAAAGTGTTGGCCAGCACTCCTTCAGCCCGTCCCCAGATGGATACAAGAAAAGATTTTCTTTAGCACGGAAGTGTAAGAGACGATCCCTTGCCCTTGTTTAAGGATACTGATACTTTAGTATGTTCTTAAGCTCTTTAGATAAAGATACTAAGTATGTTTAGTATGTTCTTAAGTACTTTAGTATGTTCTTAAGCTCTTTAGATAAAGGATGCATCATCTTAAACAAAGATATTTTCGTTTGCTTTTTCTTCCACTCCTGCCCATGTTTCTACTGGATTATGCTGCCTCTTCCCTCCTGTGTAGACTACGTTTACAGAACCAAATGTCAGTAGCAAGGAATTAAAAACTCAGTTATTTGGATTAGCTAAATATAAATCAAGCCCCTATGGCCTAAATTGGGAATGATAAACCATAGAATCATAGAGACTTGAGAAATAATCAAATCTAATGTCCCATTAAATGAGTTATTTTATCATAGCCCAAAAGAAGAACCATTTAGTTATACTTTAAAAACCTCCCTTTATAAACATTCTTTTAGATAAGTCCACCCCATGGCTCCAAAATGGGTTTTTAGTTCTGTTTCATTATTTTTAAAATGCTTTACCAAGATCCAGCTTTCTCTAAAATGTCCCTAATAGTTCAGGCAAAAGATTTCCCAGGCCAGTAATGGTTAAAAGAAATCTACAGAACTGTTCTGTTGAGATTTCATTCGACTGGTGGGAGAAATGACTAGTGTCCTGTAGGCAATTTTAACTCTTCTGAACCTTGGAAATACATGATCCATCAGCACGGAGTCTCCTTTTCGGAAAAGTGTAGTCCAAATCCCAAAAGTAAATTTTAAAAGTTTCAAGCTTGGGACTTCCCTGGTGGTCCAGTGGTTAAGAATCCGTCTTGCAATGCAGGGGACACTGGTTCGATCCCTGGTCAGGGAGCTAAGATCCCACATGCCTCAGGGCAACTAAGCCCGCGAGCCGCAGCTACAGAGCCCACACACTCTGGAGCCCGTGCGCCACAACTAGAGAGAAGCCCGTGCACTGCAATGAAAGATCCCGCATGCCGCAACTAAGACCCGACGCAGCCAAAAAATATTAATTAATTTTTTAAAAAGTTTCAAGCTTTCCTTGCATCTTGCAAAATGATGATAAAGCCTATCATCACCATCATCTTCATCCTCATCTCGTCTCCAGAAATGGATAATTTATCACATATCAACCCGCATACTCTCATATGGCAAAAACCTTCTAGAAATGTCTACCCACTGCCAAGACTCTTCTTTTTCTACTTGCTTCTCTCCACTCTTCCACTCTTCTCATTTTGTCTTTGTCTCTGCCAGAAAGGAAGGTGGGGGGAAAAGACCCTCCTAGAGGTCGTGGGCAGTTAATATGAAGAAAGGCTATGAAAATTCACCTGAATAATCTTTGACTCATCATTTACTACTAGCTATGCAGTAGCTATGCAGTTCACTCCAGCCTATGCCTAACCTGTCCCTCAGCCACCTCTTATATAGTAAGTGCTCCATTATTCTGACACTCCAGGGGCGTCAATCAGGTTATCATGTGGGCATGCAACCAGTCAGTTCAGGATACACTATCAAAAGCAGCTCTAAGTTGTGCTCCTTCTGGATTTAATACTTCTCTGAGGATCCAGAGGACACTTTAGTATCTTCTACTACCTCCAATTTATAACGAATGGTGGGCCATGGAGACTGCGAGGGCCCATCAGCTATGCCAACGTGGAGATGCATTATGTTCCCTCTGATTTCTATTTTAAAGATAATAAACGATGGAGATGTTTGAGTTATGAGAAATTAGTTCAAACAGTAATTAAAGAACAAAACCTGTAGGGCAGGCTGTTTTGAGACCACCAGAAAAGAAGTGTGGCTTCTGCTTCTAACAGACCAAATAATTTGAATCAACCTGCCCACTGTGTTCAACTAGAAAAATTACACAAGAGTATAAGAAAACATCTGTTAAAGGTAAAAAGGTATCACAAGAGTACAGGGTCAAGATCCAAGAAAGGACAGAAATGCAGAGAGGGGAGCCCAGGATGAAGGGTTGCCTGTCCCCTGAAGGCATCGATGAGTCTTAGAGAGGCAGATGGAGCTAAAGCAATAAAAGCTGGGGTGCCAATGGCAGGGCCCTCTCTAAATCTCCCATACCTGGATGGGAATGTGAAGATCTGGGAAAGTGATGCCCTTGGAAAAAGAGTGAGCCAGATGTAAATCAGCCCTGGTATCAACTGCAGCCCAATTTCAAAACGTCTGGGCAGTTGAGAAAGTCTCAGTCCCAGAAATTGAAGTAAGGTGATTCTAAATTGCTAGTCCCATGGGGTTCCTGGAAGAAGCAAAGAAACAAATAACCTCTGGAAGAAAATTAATCCATTCAAGATCTTAAATTATTTCTGTAAATATTTTTTTTTCAAATAGAATGCCCAATACGAGTGTGTATACATACACACGCAGACACACACTCTGCACAGTAATATGAGGAGACAAGTCAATATAAACAAGGTTAGAATCCCCAGACACAGCCATTAAAATAACTGTGTTTACTTTCTTTTGGGATGGAAAGGACCAGGTTGAAAAAAAAATTCAGCAGAAAGCCGGAATCTATTACAAGTACAGAGATGATGTGAAAAAGAACCAAACAGAAATTCTATAACTGAAAAATACAGTAGCCCAATGAATGAAGTTAGCAGCAGATTTTTTACAGGCAGAAAAAGCATTAGTGAACTTAAAGATGAGCCATATGAAAATATTCAGAATGAACCATGAAGAGATGAAAGGAGAGTGGGAAAAAGTATGAGAGGTCAGAAGATACAGAACATTCTGAGAAAGTCTAATAGATACTTATGTACAGTTCCAAAATAGGGTTCTAGTGGAAGACATACTTAAAGAGACAATGGCTGCGAATGTTTCAAAACTGGCAAAAGTCATCAATCCAACTATTCGAGACCACACCAAACCCAGAGTGGGGGGTATAGAATACGCACCTAGGCACATCATGTAAAACTGCAGAAAGTCAGATCCAAAGAGTAATTTGTTAGATTTAATAGTAAAAAGAAAAAAAAAACTTACTTTCAGTGGAGTAATACTTAGACCAGAGACAACAACAGAAAAATCAAAGGACCATGGAATGACATCTCTAAAGAGCTGAAAAAAACAGCTGCCAGCCTAGATTCCATACCCAGTTCATATATCCTTATAGAATGAAGATGAAACCAACATATTTCCTGACGGAAGCTGAGAGGATTCACCACCAGCAGACTCATACAAAAGGGATTCTAAAGAAGGAGAAATCAAGTAGAAATTGGAAACAATTTTGAACTGAATGAAGAAGGCTAAAACTTGTGGATGCAACTAAAGGTGTGTTCAGAGGGTGATTTACTTTTAATTATGACTCATATGCATTTATTAGAAAAAAATTAAAGCTAAAAGGTAATATGCTAAACATCTTTGTGGATATTGCAGTCATTAAAAAGGAGAAGAGCATATAATGAATAGTCTTAGACCAATAAGTTTGAAAATTGGGATTAAATTTATTTTTCTAGAAAAAAATGCAGTTTACCCAAACTGACACTAAGTGAAAAATATGAATAATTTGATAACTATTAAAGAACTCAAACCTGAATTAAAACCCTTCTCACAAAGAAAATGTGAGGCCCAGATAGCTTTACTGGTGAATTCTACCATACAATTAAGAAAGAAACAAGAATCTGAATAAGATTCTCAATAAGAATCTTATGACTGGTGGAACAAATTCTGCCAGAGAAAAGGAAAAAGAAAAACCTCTCCCACTTCTCAATTTGTTGTATGAGTTGCCTTACACATGCACCTGACAGGAACATAACAGAAAGGAAAAAGACAGACTAATTGCACATGGAAACACAGATGCCACCGTCTTAAAAGGATACCCTATAGGTAGACAGATTAATTGCAATGTGTGTGCACGATCTATGAAAAGAATAACACATTAGACTAATCTTATGCCTTTCACCAGACTAATAACGGATAAATGATAGGATCATCTCAGTAGATGCCGAAAAAAAGTTGATCAAATTCAACATCCAACTTCATAAACGTAAAAGTTCTAGAAAAACTAGAGCTAGGAAGGAATCTGTACTTAAGGATGAAATGTTGAACACTATTCATCTGAGACTGCTATGAGATAAGAATATGCACTATTAGCCCTGCTATTTCACAGTGTACCCAAGGTCCCAGGTAGTACAGTAAGGCAAGAACAATAAATAAAAGGATAGGAGGATTAGAAAGGAAGGAATAAAACTGTCATTATTGGTATACAATATGATGCATGCAGAAAACTCAAAAGAATCTACTGAGAGACAATTAAAATTAATCAGAAAGCTTAGCAAGGCCTCTGAATATAAGATCAACATATGCAAGTTTTGAATTTCTCGGCCATTGTCTTAGCTCAGGCTATCATAACAAAATACAATAGACTGGGTAGCTTAAATAACAGATAATTATTTCTTACATCTGGAGGCTAGAAGTCTAAGATAAGGGCGCCAACATGGTTGGGTTCTGGCGAGAGCCCTCTTCCTGGCCTGTAGCTGTCTACCTTCTCACTGTGTCCTCCTGTGGAGAAGAGAGAGTGAGCTTTAATCTCACTCTTCTTATAAGGACACTAGTCCCATTGTGGGGCCTCTACCCTCATGATCTCATCTAAACCTGTCTACCTCCTAAAGGCCATATCTCCAATTACTATCACATTGGGAGTTAGAGCTTCAATGTGTGAATTTGGGGGGCACACAAACCATCCATAAAACCACACAGGGTATGAAAAAATGTAAAGTTAGTTTCTATTAATATCAGAAATCAAATGCCTAGGAATAATTAAAGATATGCGAGCTTCTAGACAGAAAACTAAAATGTTATTAAGAGGCATTAAAGAAGAATTAAATAAATGGAGACATGAGTGACTCAGTTTTATAAAGACTCAAGTCTTCTCAGATTTACCTATAAATTTAATGCTACTCAGATTTACCTATAAATTTAGTGCTGTCTCACATTTACCTATAAATTTAATGCCGTAATTTTTGGTGGTGGTGGTGGGTTTTTTTTTTTGTAAAATTGGAAAAATTAGTTCTAAAACACTGATGGAAATATAGCCAGAGACGATTAAAAGAACAAGACAGAAGTATAGGAGGGCTTACTCTAAAGGATATTGACTTATTACAAGGCTACAAAAGTTAAGAGAGCATGGTGTTGGTACAAGGATAAATAGAGTGATGGAACAAACTAGAAAGCCCAGAAACAGATCCAGGCACATATGAACACTTGATATAAGATAAAAATGACATCACAGAACTATGGGGAAAGGAAAATCTTTTCAACGAATGGTTCTGGAAAAATTGGATATCCATGTAGAAAACTAATGAAACTATACCCTACCTCATACCATATGCAAAAGTCAGTTCCAGGTGGATTATAATTCAAAATCTGAAGTGTAAATTTAGAAGGGAATATAGGAGAATATTGTCATGGTCTTGCTATCGGGCAAGACTTTTTAAATAGGGCAGAAAGCATTATTATTAAAAAAGATTGATAAACTGGACTACATTCAAATTAGTTTTATCAAAGACACCATTAAGGGAGAGTAAGAGAGAAAAATGCAAGACACGGAGTGGGAGAAGCTATTTGCCACATATACAACCAATGAAGGGCCAGTATCCAGAAGATAATATTTTTAAAGAAAAAGAAAAAAATGTATAAGCCAATTAGAGAAAGTCAACAGCCTAGTAGAAAATACAAAAAAGGATTTGAACACACACTTCATAAAAAGTAGGTCTCAAAATGGCCAGTAATCCTTAGTCACCAGGGAAATGTATACGTTAAACACAATGAAATACCACTATAATACCCACCACAATAGTCAAAATTGTAAAAGACTGAAAATATCAAGTGTCTAAAGAATGCAGAACAACAGAAACACGAATACATACTGTGAGACTGCATTCGCATAAAGTTCAAAAACAGGCAAAACTAAATTATAGCGTTTAGAGATACATTCATTTGCAGGGTAAAACCATAAAGGAAAGCAAGGAAGCAATCATCATAGAATCAGCCCAGTGCTGACCTTTGTGGAGGAGGCAAGGAGGAGCTTTCGATTGGGGAGGGGAGTGTGGAGTGAGAGGGTGGAAGGGCTGGCAATGTTCTGTTCCTTGTCATGGGTTGGTGGCAAGACACATTGGCTTTTTTTTTTTTTTTTTTTTTTGCGGCACGCGGTCCTCTCACTGTTGTGGCCTCTTCCGTTGCGGAGTACAGGCTCCGGATGCGCAGGCTCAGCGGCCATGGCTCACGGGCCCAGCCGCCCCGCGGCATGTGGGATCTTCCCGGACCGGGGCACGAACCCGTGTCCCCTGCATCGGCAGGCGGACTCTCAACCACTGTGCCACCAGGGAAGCCCGACACGTTGGCTTTGTATTAATTCTGTGAGCTCTATACACGCACGCACACACGCACTTTTCTGTATATGTTATATTTCACCGTAACAAGGACTAAAAATAAATCAGATAAATGAAAAATTTTAAGTTAAGGACAAAAGAAAAGGAAGGAAGAGATTGACTTTAATGTATGGTTTAATTGCTGGCTGGATATTCAATTATTCCAGGATAAGTTTAAACAGAAAAGAATAATTGCCACATATATTCTTCACAGTCACTCCACTACTGAAACGGAGCAGGACCCTATGGTCCTTCCCCCATGTGTCCTCAGCCTGCCTTCTGTCTGTGAAAAAAACTTCAGCCGAAGAATAAGTTTAATCAGACAAGTGAGAAAATGCAGAAACAAAGGAAAACAGTCAAACAGGACAAAACAGTAATAGTTCAGTTAGTAAACAAAGCCAAGAACCTTTAGTTCCTCCTCAAGGGCTATAGATAATATTCACAGCCATGTCCTGTGAGCTGTCTTGTAGATACTGAAACCCCCAGGAGGTGGGAGAAGTCAACTACATGATGACTAGACTGTAGCCATGTTAGAAGCTGCCATAATTCCGAGAATTGGCCTCAAGGAAGTGGGAACAAACCGACGCTGGAACTGAAGATTAACTGTACCTAAAACAGTCAAGATGACACTGGTCAGACCACCCCGTGACCAGTTTCAAGATGACTGTCGGAGCTGACTGTGCTGTTTCTGCATGTAGCCCCTTCCCCCTCAGCCTGTAAAAGCTCTTGCCCACTGGTCATGGCGGGTGGGGCGGGGGGAGTTGGCCTTTGGACAGGAGTCCGCCTCCATCCCCCCCTCCCCCCCACTCCCATTCGCCGGCATCCAAATTAAAGCAAACTTTCCTTTCCACCAACCTTGCCTCTTTATTGGCTTTTGAGTGGCGCGCAGCCAGACCCCCACTGTCAGTTACACTGTTACATCAGAAAGTCGATTCTCCTCGTCTTGGCCATCCTCCCCGACTTTAAGGGACCACGCTGGCCTAGAAGATCATTATTTCAGGAACTGAGAAGGGGAAACCACCACAGAGGATGCTTCGTTATTAATGATTCTTAATGATACCACTTATGGAGATCTCATTATGGGCAAGTTATACCAGGCACTTCGCAGCCTTTATTTCAGTTAACCCCCACAACAACCCTCTAGTATTGTCCCAATGTTCACATGTGGAAACTAGGCCTAAGGTTGCTATAGGACTTTCCCAAGGACTCTCAGGTTATATGTGGAGAGTCTGGGCAACCCAGGCAGTCTGACTCTGCAGCCCACACTTAACTTTACACTAAAACTGGTGGGTCTCTGTATAGAAATGGCCTCCTCTGCTTAAATCCTAGCTAACTAAAGACAAGAGTTGTACAATGAAGCTGAGGTGCAAGATAGAGCTTACTCTTGCTTCTTCACTAACTTCAGGAAAAGTACCAGTATTTGGTGATTTCTGTGCTGGGGGCTTTGCACAGGTCACTTTATCCAATCATCACAACCACTCTGCCAAAGAGACAGTGCTGTCCTGTTTCCCTATGCAGCATCGGCTATGGGCTGAATATTTGCCTGAAAACTAAAACTGCATTTGATGAAGAGGAGTGAATCACAGCTAATCCGCCGTGGCATAAGGCATAAGATATTGCATTCCTGGAATCAGTGAGGACTCCCAAGGGCTCCATTCAAAACCTTTCAGTTAGGGTTTCCTTTAGAGATAGGGGGTTTTCACCAAAAGTCTGTAATTAGCCATTGGATTTCAAAACATTTAGAAAACAGTTGAGAGAGTCAAACAGAAAATAGGATGCGTGTAGCAGACATGGGACTTTGGAACTGCCAACCTCTTCCAAAACCACAGTTGTAAGCATGTGACTCCAGCTTGGCCAGTTAGAGAGCTTCTCTACCGTTTGGTGTATGGACATAGAGAGAGAAGTCCTAGAAGGGGTGATATAGACTAGACTTGAGGCTACTGGCATGCATCCTGCTTATATTTGGAGAAGTCTGATGCAGGACAATCCCCCAGAGGAAAGGGAGACAAAAGATAAAGGGAGGAGAAGAACTGTCTACAGCCACCCCATCCTTCATAGTTAAAAGGTCGAAAAGGCACTTTTCTCTGGAGGCTCATTGGAATGGGGTTTCCTTAGTTGGCAGCAAGAGTCGTGGCTACAACATGGACCCAGATTGCTTGCCTCCTAGAGGACCTCTTTAACCTTGAGGTTCTAGAGCTCAACCACCAACTCTTTGTTGAGGTCCCACTTGGAGCCCAACACTGTCTGAGGCACAGTAGGTGAAGCGCATCCCTGCCCCAGAGATGCTGAGGAATCTGAACAAGCAAGCGTGTGACAGCATTCTGCGCAAGTCGGCAGTACAGTGTCAATCCTACCTGTGGCCAAATCGATTTCTCTACCTTATCCCACCATGAAGTAGTTGACTTTGTGTCAGTTGTGTCTACCACCCCATGCCCACAGACAATTACATGCCCTCCAAGAGCCAGCCCCACGGTCTAGGGTTAGCCAATCAATTTTAATGCACATTTAAGAGATTTTTCGAAGTGTGCGAGTCCTCGCATAAGATGATAGATCACGTAACAATTAAAGCATTAGAAGAGCCCAACTGAGGATTCTCTTTCCACCAGCAGATATCTTTAGGTCAAGAAGGGCTATAAAAACCGGCACATCATTTTCATTCCTTTAAGACAGGCAAAAAATGGCCTTGAATGTAATTAGATGTTCTTAGCAATTTTCCTCTAAAGCTCCGTATCGTGTTCCAGTGAGGCTCCAAAAAAGGTAAGAACTGTGGGCATTCTGAGCTGCAAGCTGATGGGGTGGTATTGTTTTGAAGAAGTGAAAGCCCATGATATTGCATGAATCATTTTTTAATTAGAAATAAGCCAGAGCCATAGATAGCTATGGGAAAGGGAAGCTTTGTAACAGGGCTTCCCTTAGAACTCTGCCCCCTCTCTTATCTCTCGGGTGACTCCCGCAGATTCCAGAGTTATCCATTTGGAAAATGCTCAAGGCAGTGAATCAGCATTTATCTGTGACGCCCCTATCAAGGGTTTGCTTTATACTCTCCTTTCAATGATCTGTTGTCTATCTGAGCAGGGTTTTTTTTCTCTTTTTTTTTCTTTTTAAGTTTGACGATCTTGTTTGTGGTTAATTTTTATTTCTTTAATCCTTCAAAAGAATGACACTCAATGGAAATGAAAAGTAGTGCAAAAGTTTAAAAGAAAATTATTTCCAATAAAACCTAAGAACTCCCCTCATTCTGGGTAAGGTTTCATGATGCTGCAGTTAAAAATATAGCTTCTTTATATAGAATATCTTATGTCAACTGTTGACCTGACTCTTAAAATACCCATCTATACCCTCAAACTCATCCGAGATCATACAAAAGAATGAACATATTAAAATAGGAAATATGTTAAGTTTATGATCCTTTTAAATGGGACATCAGATCATGTCCCCCCCCCATACTTTGTAAAGCCAACCAGGACCTAATCACAGGAGGCCTTGTAGGCCACAGAGAAGGACTCCGGATAGGATCCAGTCTCATCTCCCCTGACTCTGCCCCACACTCTTGCCTCCAGCTTTCCTGCTCCCTGGCAGTTACTAGATTATATCAGACAAGCTCCCGCCTCTGGGCCCTGGCATTTTTTGTCCCTCCTGCCTGGAATTCTCTCCTTTCCTCCCTCCATTCTGTATTTGACTGAAATGTCATCTTCTCAGAAGGGCCTTCCCCAAGTTCCCAACCTAAAATAGAGCCCCGTTTCCTCCTATCCCTTAAACTTGCCTTACTTTACTGCATAGGGCTCACGATCACCTGTCATCATATTATAGACTTATTTGTTTGTCTGTACCTTCCACTAGCAAGTAAGTGTCCGAGGACAGGGCCATTGTCTTTGGAACTTAGAACAGTGCCTGGCATCTCAGGGGTGCTCAAAAACACCGAGTGAATGAATGAGTGACAATATTTCTTTAGAATCTAGACCTTTCTCTGGGCCAGGTACTATACTAAATGCTTCACTTGTGTCATCTTTAGGCCTCATGACAACTCTATGATGTAGATGCTGCTATTTTCCTGATATGTAGATGATGGAACTGAGGCACAGGTGGGCAAAGTAAATTGACCAAGGTTGCACAGCTAACAGGTCACATGCCTAACTTGAGCCCAGAGCCCATGCTCTTAAATATTAAGTCAACCCTTTAGATACGCCCAGGGGTCCCCCACCCCCAGAGCAGCTTCACTGTGTGCTCTCCCCAGAGCCTGCACCCCAGGATACTGTCTTAGAGCAGTGCCGTCCAATAGCAACAGAATGTGAGCTACACATGTCCTGTTACATTTTCCAGAAGCCACGTTAAGGACAGATTAAATTAATCTTAATAATATGTTATATTTACCCAATATATCCAAATGTAATCATATCTTTATAGTATGAAAAATTCCTCATATAAAAATTATACAAATATAAAAAAATAATGTGATATTTTAAATTCTTTGTTTAGAGTAAGTCTTTGAAGGCCGGTAGATATTTTATACTTTCCGCCCATCTCCATTCAGACTAGCCACGTTTTTCAGTGCTCATTCACCATGTGTGGGTGGTAGCTACTATGCTGGACATTGAACCTGTGAAAAGGGGTTGAGCTCTGGAGTTAAGGAGATCTGGTTCCAATCCTGCACTTACTGTGTGACTTTTTCCCAGCTGTTAAACTGGGGTTCTGGTATCTACGCCATGGGACTGAAGTGAAGATTAAATGAGTTTTCCATAAGTAAGGCTGCACACACCTAGCACAGGAGCTGGCCAGTCGATGCTCTGGACGGATGGCTTTCCCTCCCACCCAGAAAAGAGAAGCTTCTGAGCACAGCCTTCAGGGCCTCTCTCCTCACTCCAGTTGAGCCCTTTGAGCCAGTGCCTCTGCTTCCACTGTCTGCCAGGGGTGGGGAGGTCTCCAGTGGGAGGGACAG
The DNA here is from genome assembly GCF_949987515.2 of Delphinus delphis. Taxonomy (NCBI): domain Eukaryota; kingdom Metazoa; phylum Chordata; class Mammalia; order Artiodactyla; family Delphinidae; genus Delphinus; species Delphinus delphis. The sequence goes on along the minus strand of NC_082692.2, from coordinate 74,389,761 downwards.
AGTGGGGTGGGGGGGGCCCTGGCTTGAGGCCTTCTCCCCTGGACCATCCACCTGAGCTCTGGAGAATAGGTGAGCCTCCTAGCCCCCTTGCAGGGCACACTTACAGGGCTCTGCATTTCCCCAGGGGTCTCTTCCTGGACAAAATAACCCTTAAATCCCCAAGGTGAGCAATCAGCTATCTCTCCTATCAGCGGAAGAGAAAGTTTCCATCTCCCTATGGAGAAAAATCCGAGACTCTGAGCATCTTTGGGCTGGAAGGGAGTTTAAAGAGCCATTACTTCAACCTGTGGTTTTACAAAGGAAGAAACTGTGGTCTAGAGAGCAGATACGACTTGCTCAGGCACACACAGTGACGGTACAGGGTTAAAACTAGACCCTTTGCATTGACAGTCTATCTGGACACATGTAGAGCTGGAACCATAGAGATTTCCCTATATGGGCAGCTGACACCTCTCTACGGGATACGTTCATCTTTGTCTTTTCACAATCTGCACTTCATTCTCAGCACTAGAAACTCGGGAGAAGCAGGGTAGTGTGAAATAGGCACTATTCCCAGTAGCCTTCAACTGTGTTTTCCTGCCAGTTTTCTACCCTTGATCTTTTGGTGCCACATAGAACTTAAACGTAATTCGCGTTAGCCTATTTGTGAGTAACTGAAGTAAACCATAACTTATTTGACCATCAGTTTCATAGCATTAAAATACAACATTAAAGATGTCATCTCTGTTTTTGATGAGAGGCTCTGCTTCAGGTAACAGACTTTTATCCATTAGCCTAAGGATTTTTCTGGATTGTAATCTCAGCTTACATACAAGGCAAACGGAACACAGTTCTGTCAACTTCAGTGCCTTTTAAATGGTGGAAAGGAAAAGACATAATGACCCCATTAGGCTGTTAAACGTGCTGAACCCCGACAAATTCTCACCGTCACGATCCTTGAGGATTTGTCTATAATCTCTCAGCAAATATACCTTTTATTCAACTACAGAGTTGTAGATACTCCAGACACAAGTGCCATTAATTAAATAACACACTCAGCAAACTCTCAGAACCATTAATTATCAAAGGTAGCCTGTTCCACGCTTGGCTCGAAAATTCTATTATAACAGGAGAGCACAACTAGAGCGAAGGAATATGCTGGAGGAAGGTCACCCTCAAAAGCACGATAAGAAGAAGCTGCCAGACAAAGTAAATGACAAAGCACGCAGGCCTCTTAGCTCTTCCTTTGCCCCTTGGAGGATTTGAAGGAAGGGAAAGTGTTTCACATTGTAGGGACTTTCTTTCTCAAAATTAGTTTCGTTTGTGGAAGACGGAAGGAAATATGAAGTAATCCTTTTTCATTTCCACTGAGTCTTGGGGAAAAGTAATATCAGCTAAAGATTTAGAGACAAATAAAGGCTGTTCTTCATCAACTCCGTCAGAACGAGGAAGCCTTTTAGGGAGGGTCTTTGCGAGGCACAGATACAGGGACGTGAATATCCACGGGCCAAACAGGGAAGACAGAAGCCTTACTGCCTTCCAGCGGGACACGAGAACATGCCCACGAGCAGCACGAGCTGCCTAGGGGTGGGTTTGCTCTGCTTCGTCTCCCTCCCGACACCTAGCCTCAAAGCTCGTGTAGCTGCATTTCCCAGGACACGAGGGGATGCCGGGCTGCGTAAGTCACTCACAGCCACAAGCGCTGGCATCATGGGGTGTTGGTTTCTGCTGTATAATAAAGTGAATCAGCTATACATATACATATGTTCCCATATCTCTTCCCTCTTGCGTCTCCCTCCCTCCCACCCTCCCTATCCCACCCCTCCAGGCGGTCACAAAGCACTGAGCTGATCTCCCTGTACTATGTAACTGCTTCCCACTAGCTATCCACCTTACGTTTGGTAGTGTATATATGTCCATGCCTCTCTCCCGCTTTGTCACAGCTTACCCTTCCCCCTCCCCATATCCTCAAGTCCATTCTCTAGTAGGTCTGTGCCTTTATTCCTGTCTTACCCCTAGGTTCTTCATGACATTTTTTCCCCTTAGATTCCATATATATGTGTTAGCATACGGTATTTGTCTTTCTCTTTCTGACTTACTTCACTCTGTATGACAGACTCTAGGTCCATCCACCTCACTACAGATAACTCAGTTTCGTTTCTTTTTATGGCTGAGTAATATTCTTTGTGTTTGATTTATCCCTTCAAAGAGAAGAGTGACAATGCTGAGTCTGTGGCCACTCCATAAAGGACAGCCCCGGGGTGAGCCCCGACCCCACCTCAGGGCAGAGGTCTGCATCTCCCCTCCTGAGGGGGGCTGGCCACATGGTGCCCGGAACCCCGCTCAAGGTGACAAATGCGGAGGATTGGGAAACAGACCCTGTTTAAAGGGAAGTTAAGTAACACCCTCTCATAGTAGGAAGTTGTGTTATTGATCCGCAGGTGTAACCAGCCACAGAGGAACCGTTTTGAGTGAGAAAAAGTGCTGGGAAGTTGCCCTGCTCTCTTGAGTCCATCCTCACATCACTGGGTTTCTGGCCACTGCCCTTGGGGAAGGGTAACCCCTTCCTGGCTGTAAATGGATGGATAATTCCATCGCCTCGGTTCATAGTCAGAGTGGCTCTCTGATCCTTCCCATTTCTTCTCCCCCAGCTTCTTTTTTTACCCACGTACTGTAAGAGGTGGCCATCAGCAGCTTTTGTGGTCCAATTTCTGAGACCAGTTTATTAAGAAAAAAACTGAAAAGCAGGGGTCAGGGGTGCCTGCCCTTAGAAAATGGCTCACCTTGCTTTTGCTGTGAGCAAAATGACTTTCCACGGCTGTCTGCCTGTATCTGGAGCCTGCTACAAACGAAGAATTACTTTTTTTAAAAAAAAAAAGAGAGCTATTACAGAGGAATTTTATGTTAGGGTCTCACAGCTTTGTTTTGTGGGCGAGTGTAGTTACTCTGTTTTAAAACCATTTCTGTGTCAGCTTTGGGATGGAGGCAAAACAAGTTAATTTATTCATCCTTGCGGGCAAGAGGCACTACCTTTGATGGGCAATACTTGTCCCGTACGTGTGGCTCTGCTAAGAGGGCAGAGGACAGACAGCCTTAGTAGAAGTTGAATATTTGCCACTGAAGCCTCCTGAAACCTGTCTCCAGCAACTGAATTGCTTTGGGCCTTTGGAGCATTTTCCTGGGAGCACACTCTGGAATTGAATGAAGAGAGAGACAAGCTTGGAGGCTTCACCTTCACACTTAATAATTCCCTGCCAGCCCAGGCCACGCTCCAGATGGTTAGATCAGAATCTCTAGGGCTGGGGTGAAGGCTTGGTATTGCTTAGACCTCCCCAGGGGGTCTAAACCACAAAGTAGGTGAGAGACACTACTTTAAAGAAACAGGAAGGCAGATTGTGTTTTTATGGTCCCCAAAGTTCCTCTGACACTCTACCAAGGTAGATTACCTGGGGTCAGCTCCCACCCAGGTTCATCTTTACAAAGAGAGACAGTGATCTGTTTTCTTAGCTTCAAGACAGAAGGGTCCTCCTCCCCTGGGCCTCTAGGATGGAGGAGGGACAGGGTTAATAGGGAAGAGTCTCCTTCATTGACACAGTAAGAAGAGGTTCCCTTGAATATACGCAGAGGGTGGTTGGAACTGTTGGAAACAGAGGACTCTGCCTGATGGAAGCCTGATGATGCCCTCATGTTTAAGGAAACATTGGCGTGGTTCAGTTCAGACCCCGGCTGGGATCCCCTGGCCCCCTGCTTTTACCCTGTACTCACTCAGGCGGGACAACAAACTGCAAATCGATTCCAAAGACTTTCCTGAAGGTTTCAGGGAGAGATGGGCAAAAGGATTACAGCCCACACAGCAGATCTTACTCAAAACTTACTTACATATATATGCGTTAGCATACGGTATTTGTTTTTCTCTTTCTGACTTACTTCACTCTGTATGACAGACTCTAGGTCCATCCACCTCACTACAAATAACTCAATTTCGTTTCTTTTTATGGCTGAGTAATATTCCACTGTATATATGTGCCACATCTTCTTTATCCATTCATCCGCTGATGGACGCTTAGGTTGCTTCCATGTCCTGGCTATTGTAAATAGAGCTGCAATAACTAACACACCATTGTAAAGCAATTATACTCCAATGAAGATGTTAAAAAACAAAACAAAACTTACTTACATCTTCTCCATCGGACTGTTTTATTTTCCTTCCTAATTCAAAGCTCCCCTCTCCAAAAATCTCTTCTACCCTGCAGAGCGACGGGGCCTCCCTTCTGTCTCCATTTCCTGCTCTGTAAAGCCACCCCTGCTCTGAGCTTCGTGATGCCACCTGTTCCTCCTCCAGCGTGGCCTTGCAGGGGGAGGGGACAGTCCCAGCTCATCTTCACTGTGTTCCTCAGGAACACAGAAATACTTGAAAAGCACGTGTTCAGGGGGATCAGTCAAACCTCAGACATTCTGGGCTTCTGTTCTCAGAACCCCAAAAGCCCACATTTTCTGGACTGCTCACCTGGCACCCGATTATCTACTGCCTTGCCTCACCCTGTGTGATGGGTTTCCCCAGATGGGCTGGAAGCACCTCGAGGATCTCATTGTTCAACTCTTGGCACCCTCCTTAGAGCCTTATTCATGCTTCAGTAAAGACATTTGTTGATACGCCCACATGGCATTGAAAACACCACTGCCTAAAGGTGAGATCAAAGGGAAGTGGGGACATGAAGGGCACGTGGTACATGTAGTCCAACCAGAAGATGGCAAGGTGAGTCCGTTGCCCAGATGTGCCCTCTTGGATAATGAGGCCGAATCTCCGGCCTTGTAGCTGAGCCTGACTTTCACTTGCTTTGACGCTCGTGGGCCTCTGCTGCCTGGTGGCCTCTGCCTTGCTGTGCAACACAGAGAGTAAGCAGTGATGAGGACAGCAGCAGAGGCTCACACTGGTGGGTCCTTCTGATGCGGTAGGCACGGCTCTGAGCGCTTTACGTGTGTTCACCCACTCAGTCCTTCCCGCAGCCCCAACCTTGCACATCTTACATCACCCACACACACACACACACACACACGCAGCCAGTAAATGACAGGCTGGGCTTCCGCCCCAAGTCTCAAAGTCCAACATGTTCACTCGCTGTGCTCTGGCAATGAAAAGCTTCCAGGCTAGTTGGAGAGAAGGAACTGCTGAAGACAGAGCCTTAAGTAGCCAGGCGGACGGCTTGAATGCCAAGGCCGTGTGAGGCATGCTTTGCAGAAGCATCAGAAGCAGACTGACAGAAGGCCTGCTCAGGAATGGACGCACAGGCATCCAGGGAGATTCAGAAATGACAGGGCTGGTGTCGGGAAGGGAGGGTGAAGGAAATAACACAGGGCCGCGGTGTTTAAAAGACCAAAAATAAAACCGAGGGAAACTTCTCCTAGGACATAAATCTGCCCTCGACAGGTGAGGCGGAGGAAAACAAAGGGCACATCCATTTTCAGGCCTGCACAGGTGCCTCTGACTCAGAGGCAATAATCGTTCAAGGACACGGGCAATGATGAATGAGCGGGAGATGACGCACGTGTGCAAAGCAAGATGGGTGGTGCCGGGAACAGCAGGGAAAGATCCCAGCATCACACAGGAATGAGACAGGCCCCCTTCTGCAGGGGGTTGGGGGGGATGCAGATTGACTGGTACCCACCCCCTACTTTCCACGCCACACTTACAGACATCAGTGGACCTGGGGAGGCGGGGAGGCGGGGAGGGGATCCTGAACCGAAGTGTGAAGGCTGAAGCAGAAGTGAGTTGGTTTCTGTGTTCTGGATCCTGGAAGGGAGCAGATGTAATTCCAAAGGGATGCCCTGCCTGCCCTTTGCTCTCTGGCCTTCTTATGAACTTACAGAAAAAGTATAGCGCTGGACTCACTAAAAACTCACTGCATGAGCCAGAGGCTGAAGTGTGTGCCCGTGTGTCCTCACCCAGTGGGGTTGAATGGGCCCGTATTGAGGTATTGAGCATATCCTTGAACTACACACGGGAACGAGCAGGAAGCTGGGTCTTTGCACCTTGGCCTCCCAGGTCTGTGTCCACAGTGTTGCACTCAAAGCCATGAATAGCGAACAGTAAGTGAAAAGCCATGTAAATCTTCACTGAAGTCTCTGGAAAACCCTGAAGGAAAGTCCATTTGTGCTTCTCCACAGTGGTTCTCAAAATCTCTTCGTATATCACACCCATGGTAGCTGCCCCTAATATCTCCTAAGAGCCTTTTCTTTCAACCTCCCCCAAATTGTATGAAATCTAGCCTGTAAAATTCTGCTCTTTCGCCCCCTCCTATTTAATTTTCCCTTTCCTGGAATGGTCTGCCCTTGGAATGTCCCCCAAGCAAGTCAGCCCCGGCTAATCCAGCTCCTGACCACACCCACGTTACTAATCCCAGTGAGTAAGGCCCAGAAGCCATGTATCCGACAGCTTCTCCTTTGGGGTAAAGAGAGGGTATCAGAGCTATGAAATACATTTCTGTGAGCTAGGAATTATCTTTTTTTTTTTTTTTTCCGCAAATAAGATTAAAGGGCTTCCCCCACTTTCCTATTTTATAAGTAGAAATCCTTTGTTTTAGGCCTGGCCTAAATCCTTCAGGTAACTTGGCCTTGAAGCAAAGCTGATTCTGCTTGCTACATACTAGCTCAAGAATTCCCCCGATCCAGCGGCGGGTGCCTCAGACTATGATCGTAGGGACGCTTGTTAACAAGCACAGACTCTTGGCCTTCTCTCCACACCAGCTAATTCAGAACGTGGAGGACAGGCTGGAGAAATCTGTGTTTTTCTTACAAGCTTGCCAGGTACTTCTGATAATGTCTATATTTGAGAATCTATTCTTATCTAATTCAAGGTCTGAATTGGCTTCATTTTGTATATAAGACTTGCGTCCTTAAAGCAGATTAAGAGACCATGCGGTTGACCTCTGGGGCCTAGGCTGTGGGCAGAAGCCACAGAACAGGTGGAGATCCAGGGAGTACGGGCATCTGCAGGGCTGGAATCCACCTATGTCACGCCACCGGCCCACATCTATATGGCTTCGTGTAACGTGTTAATGGCAATCTAAGAGATCGGCAGTAAGCAGATTTACATTTTGTTTATTGCCATGGTTCAAAAAAAATGCTGTTTGTTCTAACTAAATGTCTGGTTTATGTTCTGTCATTTCCAGGCACCAAAGGAACTCAAACAAGTCCCAAGGCATAAGGAAATGGGGCTCGTGCTTTAGGACCCTGCGGCACTGAAACTAAAGCTAAGCAGACTTCATTACATCCTACAATTCGACAGCCTTTTGCAAAGCATCTTATTATGCTTGTGGAAGCAATTGGGGTTATGTTTCAATCACAATGACTGACAGGCTGCCTTCAAAACAACGGCACCCGTGGCCCTTCCACACTTCGTTGGCTATGTACTTAGAATAGAACCTTTTCTAAGTTGTCCCTTGGCCTGGATGGAAATAAAATGATAGTTAAAATATTTAGCTTGCATGTTGGCTAACTTAAGAATTGACATTTGGGGTCCTCTGAAAGGCACGACTGAGGATAGATCAAATCTCCTGTGCTTCCTGTAAACCAAAGGTTTGTTAAGGCTGAGAGAAGATTTACAGAGTTTCCTTCGTGGTAGGTAAGATAATAGAGTAAGAAATGTCCACCTTTTCCTCAGTTATATTCTCCTCCTGCCTTGGGTGCAGAGAGGCAGATCTGAAAGAGCTTAAGATGGCAAAATTAGCTTCAGGAAACTAATAAACATGTAATATGCTGGCTAGACACCGTTCTGGGCTGCTGGAGTGGTAGGAATGTAAGGAAAAGAATGGGGCAGCTCTCAAAATTGGTTGAGGAAACATGCCCCTTGCCCGTAACGGTCAATTTCTTTAAGGAAGGATGACAGAAGTAGGCTCTTTCTTTCCTCTAGTAGATTAATAAAACAGGGGATTCGAGTTTATAGAGGAAAAAGTAAAACACGCCAAGCGCACTGCTACAAAGAGCCCAGAGCAGGACTTCTCCTTTTCACAAAAAGCCTCCTTGAGAATCTCTGTTGGCTTACGGGCTACTCCCTGACCCCAGCACCATCTCCAGCATATGGTGTGTTAGTTTCCTGTGACTGCTGTAACAAGTCACCACAAACTAGGTGGCTTAAAACAACAGAAATGTGTCCTCTCCCGCTTCTGCAGGCCAGACGTCCACAATCCTGCCGGGCTGGGCCCCCTGCAGAGGCTCTCGGGGGATCTCTCCTCGCTGCTGGGGGCTACTGGCAGTCCTGGAGTTCTTTAGCCTCACCCTAATCTCGGCCTCTCTCTTCACACTCCTCCTTTTCTCTCTGTGTGTCTCTCCTCTGTGCATCTCTTACAAGGACACTTGTTATTGGATTTAGGGCCCAATCAGATAATCCACATCCAAGATACCACTTACAGATCTAGGGGTTTGACGTGGACATAGCTTTTACGGAGGGGCCACCATTCAACCCACTGCTTTGACTGTTTTTCTGATACGGGATATGCCAGCAGACTGAGCGTGACTGAACTGCATCTGGTTTCCAGTCTTCTTGTGTGTCCTTGCCAAAGCCTGAATTATTCATTGTTTGCAATGCCTTCTTGAGACCCTTCCGGTTCCCAAGGCTAGCTGAAAGTAAAAAGCACTGCAATCTGAACTGGATGTGTTCAGAAGATAAAATGCCAGTGAGGGAAGGTGGCAAATACTGGTAATTCCCCCCAGCTCAAGGGTTGCCGATTTATGGTCCAAAGAAGAGCCCTAAAAATACCAATTTCTTTTTATCCCCAGCAGGTCAAAGACTGATTCCAGCTCAGTTTCAATAGCAAATGTCACCAGAAGCCCTGGCCCCTGCCTTCAGGGCTAATTCCGCATTTCACTCATTGGCTTTTGGTCAAAGAAGTAAATAAACAGTCACTGATGAGACAGTTAGCTGAGTCCTACTGGAAGCCTACTTGCAGTTTTGTTTTCCGTTGTGCAGTTAAAACCCTACAGGAGCCTCATTTCTGCCTGTCCTCCCATGGATCTCCTCAGTTCAGTGTCCTCCTGTAACCCTGCCATGGTTGGGAGGCTGTGGAGGCCCCGGGTGAGAAGGGCAGCCCTCAAGCTTGACCTCCAAGCCAGCCCCAGGAGCCCAAGCTTAGCTGGAAGGCACAATAACCCAACAGGGACTGTTTACAGTGCCTTTTAAGAGGTGTTTCAAGAACTAACAAAGCCTACCGATACTAATAGGGAAAAACCGACTATGACTCTCCAAAAGGCGATGGAGAACAATGCTTAGGTCAGAACAGTGTCCCTGGCGGTAGCCTTCTTTTTCTCTCTGATTTCTTCTTGGGCACAAACACCCACTAGGCTGCTGCTGTTTTGCTCAAGAGCTAGAGAGCTGCTCATTTTACAGTAGACAGTGGATCACTGCGTGTGTGTATGGGGTCCGTTTCCAGTGCTGTGCTTGTCAGTGCGGCAGGCACTCTCTATGTTGACAGCATTCCAAAGGAAGGCATCTTCTGATGACCCCTGAGTACTCACTTTCCAAAGTCTAAGCCCATTCCTTATCTTTACTGTTCCACCTGCCATCAAAATCCAAAAGGTGGGGCTTCCCTGGTGGTGCAGTGGTTGAGAGTCCGCCTGCCGATGCAGGGGACACAGGTTCGTGTCCCGGTCCGGGAAGATCCCACATGCCGTGGAACGGCTGGGCCTGTGAGCCATGGCCGCTGAGCCTGCGTGTCCAGAGCCTGTGCTCTGCAACGGGAGAGGCCGCAACAGTGTGAGGCCTGCATACCACAAAAAAAGAAAAAAAAACATCCAAAAGGTGGAAGAGAATGATACTCTGTTTTTGGCAAGGAGCCTGAAAGGACCTTTCCCCATGATTGTCTTTACCACAGCTGACCCCAAACTATAGAAGAATACTTCTCGGACCCCATCAGTTCTTTCAGATGGTAAGAAGGAGCTGTGTGTCTCATTGAATGAACATAAACCTCTCCCGTCCATCCTTCTCTGTGTCCAAGCTTGCAACCAAGGTCTGGGCAAGAACTTACTTTTTACGATGGTCTGTATTTGTTGGGTATGCTTGCACGACTTACTGGTGAAAGAAGGAAACTAACTTTTGGTGTGTATTTATTGTAGATATACTTGCAGAGGCTATTTAATCCAAACAAGATCCCTATAGAATATAGATGCAAATTTAGGCTCAGAAAGGTTAGGTAACTTGCTCAGGGTCACGAAGTTGATAGTAGGTGGGTTTGGGATCAACTCAAGTCTGATTCCCAAAACCTATGCTCTTTGGAGAAGAATTGATAACCAAGGACTTTCAGCAAATGTAATAAATACCATTTCCAGTTTCTCTCCTTTCTTGAGTTGGCAGGTTGGTCCTTTGTACTGATGTTCAAAGGGGCAGGGGGAGGGGTATTTAAGGGAAGGCAGGGGATATCCAAACATTCTCAAGATGAGAGCATCCCTTTAATCATATAAATGAAGGCAGCTAATGGCATTTCTGTAACTTAACAACACGTGGGAAGGGTATTACTAAAAACGCTTACTATGACTATGCGGGACGTGTGTTAACCAAAAGGTCAATGATTACCTATCGTAGAAATAAAACAACCTAAAATAATTGACATGTAATTCCTTAGTTACAGGGATCGAAAATGTGTCAGTCCCACTTGGAACCACCCCCCCCCCCCAAGTCTGGCCACACACTTGCAGTTCATTTCAGTTCTAAGGTCATTTTGACCGCCTACTACGCATGGGACTTGAAGGCTATGGACTCAGCGCCCCAAGTGGGGTGGCCCCTTAGGTAAAGCTGGAAGGTGGAGCGAGTGTAGGTGCAGAGAGAAGAGTGGGAGGGGCAGGGCCAGATGCTCAGCAAGGACACAGGCCCAATTCGAGGCACCTAGAAGGCTTCTTTCTGAATCGATTTTTCTTTCTCTTCCTCCTCATTGTGATAGACGCCGCTTAACAGTACATCTTTGTACCAACAATGTTATGCTAGGCATTCTCAAAGCGTTATTTCATATAAGCCTCACAAAAATCAACCGATCTTCCTTCTTTCCTTCCTCCCTTCTTTTTTTTTTTTTGCGGTACGCGGGCCTCTCACTGCTGTGGCCTCTCCCATTGCGGAGCACAGGCTCCGGACGCGCAGGCTCAGCGGCCATGGCTCACGGACCCAGCTGCTCCGCGGCATGTGGGATCTTCCCAGACCGGGGCACGAACCCATGTCCCCTGCATCGGCAGGCGGACTCTCAACCACTGCGCCACCAGGGAAGCCCCCCCCTTCCTTTTTATTTTTACTTAAAAAATACTTATTTGACACCTATTGTGTGCCGAGTATTGTATGTATAGGTGCAGGTGCGACAATGCTGAGCAGAAACATCTGGAAGGAACTGTGATCCTCCTTCTACAGAGGAGGAGTGAGCCTGAAGGTTAGAGAGTTCGTGACTGGCTTAAGGCCACACACTAGTAAGAACGGGTGTCCCTGTACTGAAGCCTGGGGCTCCTTCCCCTGAGCCGAGCTGTCTCGCAGCAGTCAGGGGGAGGGGCCACAGCGGATGCCCTAAGACCATGTCCTGCTCTTCCCTGCAGACCAGGCCCAGTAAACCCACCTACTTTCTCCAGATCAGTATGAGCTGGGGACACTCAGTGTAGGCTACTAAGGTTCCATCTTTGTCAAGTCAAAGAGCATTTACTAAGTATCCTCTGTGTGTCCATCCTGGGGGACCCTGAGAGCAACTGGGGCTTTCCTGTACTCTTATTCCACCTGGAAACGCCCCACTGTCCTCTCACATGTTGGACAAGATAGCAGCAGTTTGGCCACTCTCTGTGTATTCTGCCCAGTCACCCTGGCCGGGGGTCAACATATCCCTCTGCCGCACTGTTCCTCAGGAAGGCTCTGGAATAATACTCCCAGATCCTAAATGAGCCCCATACTGCTGGTCATACTTTAGTAAACAGCCTTCCCATCCGGACTGCTCAGGTCTTATTTACCCATCTTTCTGATTTTCTCTCCTGCCCCTCCCCTCTTTTTCCCTTTTTCATCCTTTCCTTTTTTTCTTCTCTCTGCCAGAAAACAAAACAAGTTTATAATCTGAAGGCACAGTGTAAAGCACTGGTTTCAAGCTTTAACCTCCATCAGTGTCACCGAGAGGGCTTCTAGAACTGATTGCGAGGCTTTACCTGCAGAGTTTCTGATTCAGTGATTCAGCAGGTCTAGAGCGGGGCCTGACACATTCCCAGATAAAGCTGCTACTGGCGGGTCAGGGCCCACACTTTGAAAACCGCTGGCCTAAAGGGATGATTTTTTTTTTTTCCCCCTACAAATAAACAGAATTTGATCTCAGTGCAGAATTCAGCTTGTTTTCCAGGCCCTGCATTTAACATATCCTAGTCCAGAGGTAACGAACTTCAAGTTAAAGCCAATCAGGCTACTCAAAAGCATCTCCAGTAGGTTTTTAGAGTTATTTAACACCGCAGAAGACTTCTTGCCCGGGCTCATTACGTGATTAGTTTAGATGGATAGTAGATGAACAAAGCGAACGTGGGGCAGCTACAGCTCACTACCAACTTAATAAAATGGTGCTAACTTCAACCGAGAGGAGCAGCATGGGTTTAAAACTGGGCTTCGCTGCTGACATCAGTGTTGTCATTGTTTCTATCTTAAGGGAAAAGGAGCTCACTCCTGCTATAGCTGGAATGTGCTTATGCAAAAGGACTCTTACAAATGGGTGACCCTGCTTGGCTTGCTTGGTCAGAGAACTCCATCATAAGGCATGGGTACCATTTTAAATGAGTGACAGTCACATCTACCTCCCAGAACTGTGTATTTCCAGCAACCCAGTGGCTTGGTGTATGGGAAGCAGCTACCTCAAAAACCCCACTGTGGTCGTGTTACCGTTCAAAATCAAGTAAGGTGTAAAAGCCACATATATCTGTAGCTTTGGAAGTTTGTTATCAGCCTACCAGTCTCACGTTTTCAGGAGAAGGGATGGGGCAGGGATTCAGCATTCCCTGTGCATCAGCCATGGACCACTGACCTTTTGAGGCAGGCAATACTAGCCTGGTTTTACAAACAAGGAGAGATGATGATGATGATGATGATGGTGACGATGACGACGACAGTAGCAATCATAGCACTTAATATTTATTAAGCACTTACCATGAGATTATGTTCTGGGCATTTTTTTCTGGGTACTCTATATTTTTAACTCAGTCTTCACAACAACCCTATCAGTAAGTTCCATTATTATCCCATTTTACAGACAGGAAAACTGCAGCACAAGGATGTGCAACTTGCCTGTGGTTACCCGGTTAGTAAGTGCCAGATCTCGGATTTGCATTTGAACCCAGATGGTGTGAATCCAGAATCTATGATGACACATCCCTGCCTGAGAGGCAAACCCAAGGCAACCAAACTCTGAAGTCCCATCTCCCCACTGCCCTGACTCTTATCCCAGGGAAAGAGCCTGGTGGGACTATTTCATTCACAACTAAAGACCAACACAACAATATTCCGCAGCACCACCTCTTTCTCCCTCTGGAGAGCTGGGCTTTGTGTATTCCTAACGACTCTCACCAACTGATGCATGGGGCCAGCTGGCTTCAGGAGACAGTGGCTCCACGTTGGAAGTCAGCCCCAAAGAGGGAAGGGATGTCATTGCACCAAGCGCAATTTCCCCAAACTTCACTCCTTCACAACCTTCCCAGCCTTCAACATTTTTGCCGTAGCTACATGATACCTATGTTATCTCCCTAATATATTTTCGTTTACTCAGTTCTCTGTTACTTACACGTGTTCAAGGAAACTTAACAATCACAGCTGCAAATGGAAAACCAGTATCCCTTGCCATAAATAGAAGCTAACCACAAGGGTGAATATAAAGTTATTAAATTCTACCTGCATACAATCAGCTGCTGAGAGCCCTGCCTCTGAGGCCTGCCTTCTCACTTCATTACAAAGGGACGTTAGGAAGTGTTAGAGAGCTGTGAAAACACACTAGCAGCAGACAGAGTCTTGGTCCTTGAGGACTGAGAGGGAAATGGAAAGAGAATAACTTCTCACCTTGTGACTGGATGGTTTTTTGGATGTTTTGTTCGCTGACCCCTGAAAATCGTCTGCTGCCTCAGCAGAGCTCTGCCTGCCACTGCGGGCAACTCAGACCCAGCTGCGAGTGGCCTGGCTGAGCCCTATCGGCCAAAATGAGGCTCCTCTGCAGCTTCCTATGCACGGGGCACATCCTGAATCGGGGGAAACTATCTCAGGTTCAGGTGCCTCAGGGAAACAGGCACAAAAATCAGGGCAAGAAAAATGAGTACACTGTCAAAGAAGCAGAAGAAACTTCCCAGGTAATAGTGATCACTGAGGAGTGTTTCCTTTGAACAGAAATGCCTTTGATAGCGCTTTCCTCTGTTCTCCTGGTATTTTGTTGCAAGAATGAATAAGCAGGAAGAAACAAATGGGCACTTTTGTGTTTTACCAGAATCTAAAGTGATGACCCAGTTTCAGGGGGGAAAGATCTCTAAATCTCTATTTCCATTTAAGGAAAGAAAAGGGGAGGGGAGGGGAGGAAGAGGAATAAATCCGGCAAGAGGGTCTGGTACCATGCCTCACCCCTCCCCCTCCCCCAAATCCAAAGATGCTCGAACACTCTTGTCTTAGGTAACCTGAGAAAGTCACTACATCCCCCTCCTCCCATTCTTCTAAGCCAGGCTTCTCTTCTCTGGCTGATAGAGTCCCTTTTTGGTGATGTAAAGAATGTAGGTAGTGATAAGCTTTAAAAACTTACTGCATAGGGCTTCCCTGGTGGCGTAGTGGTTGAGAGTCCTCCTGCCGATGCAGGGGACACGGGTTCGTGCCCCGGTCCGGGAAGATCCCACATGCCGCGGAGCGTCTAGGCCCGTGAGCCATGGCCGCTGAGCCTGCGCGTCCGGAGCCTGTGCTCCGCAACAGGAAAGGCCACAACAGTGAGAGGCCCGCGTACTGCAAAAACAAAAAAACAAAAAAAAAACCTTACTGCATGGCCATTTTAAATAAGAAAAATGTCAGACCCAGCAAAACTCTCTTCCCATACGGTACATGGAGCACCCCGGACACCCCTATTGACAGTCGTTTGACATGATGGTGGTGGTGATGGTAAAGCTCTTTCCGTGGAGCAAACAGGTGCTTTACATCCAACAACCAGTGAATCTTCACAGCAACCCAGTGAGATGAATCCTATTATTCTTCCCGTTGTACAGACTAGGAAATTGAGGCTGGAGAAGTTCAATAACTTGCCCGAGGTCATAGAGTTAGTAAGTGACAGAATCCGGCTCACACCTATGTCTGTTTTGCCCAAAAGTCTTGGTCTTAACTACCATGCTCTGTTGAGTCTCTGATGGAAATGAACTAAATATTCATTATCATTTCCATATAATTATCTACAATTAATTTTAACAGAGAAACTAATAGAAGCCAAACCCTTCCCTGAGGCTCTACTGACCCAGTGTTAGTTTGCAAAAGACGTAGGAGCCTGATAGCTTTCTCAGATTAAAATCTTATTTCTCCTCTCTGTGCATATTACAGATCAAGTACGAATAAGGCCAATCAAATCATAGTAGTTGAGGTTTACTGAGTACTTATCAGATGTCAGACATCATGCTAAACGCCTCCCATGCATTCTCTCTCTTAATCCTCACCCACCACCTTGTGGGACAGGTGTTGCCCACGAGAAAACTGAGACTCAGGGATGTTAATAACTTATTCAAGGTCACTCAGCCTAGAAGGGGCAGAGCAGGAACGGTGAACCCAGCAACTCTCCTCAGAGCCCACACTAGGATCTCGCAGAACAGGAAGATCAAGGAGCACATGAGTTAGGGACATTGCACTTTCCTTTTCCAAACTTGCAATGATGGATGAAAGGAGCTCATGGAAACTTCCTGGGCCCTTCATACCTACTAGGCCTTTTTCTAGGCAAGTCATGCAGAGCAAAGACCAGCTAGAGATGAGCCCTTCACCAGATTTCCATGCTTTCTGCACTGCTGCATGACAAAGAGAATGCCATCTTTTAGGGTCTCAGGGAGGCTGTCTGTCTACAGCAGAACTCACCCCTAAGTAAGGGCTGTCTGTGTACACGACTCAGGAAGGTTTGGAGAGTAGGGGGATCCAACAGGCTTCCAGAATTAGTGTTCCGGAAACTCTTCAAAGCATCCACCCTAGACATTTTATGTTTCCTGATCTAGCTTCAGTGTACAGACTCGGATTACTTTTTACTGTTTAATTGTACAGAATGAGAAGCTGCTCCACCTGAGATTGCTTTAAATTGGAACGCACACGTTCCAGAGGGAACTTGCTAAAGAAACGCACAACCCAGGGCCTTCCCCTGGGAATCTCATTCTGTCGGTCTGCGATAAGGCCCAGGAAACTGCACCATGACAGCCAAGCCCAGGAGACTCTTCTGTGGGTGTTCAGAGAGCACAGGCTGACCAACGCCGCTTTAGATCTCTCCCCTCCTTGGGGGTATAATCCCAAATTCAGATGTTTCCTCCTGCAGCACATCTTCTTGGACCACCCCCACCTAACTCTGCACCTCAGCTGTGACATGTCACTGTCACTGGGGCCTTTCAACTTTTTTCATCTATTTCATGACTAAGTGAGTGAGAGATATGGGTAGAAAAGGAGGGAGGAGAGGAAACAGAGAGAGAGGGAGGGAGAGAGAGACTAAGCTCTAATGACATGGTTTGAGCTTCCTGGATCTAGCTATACACGATGCCAACAGGCTCTTGGACTTTCAAATTATGTGAGCTAAGAAATTCACTTAAACAGCTACTAAGCAGGTATAGGAGAGAAAGGAATAAATCGGTAAAACAGACAAAGGAATAAACAGATCAACGTGCATAACACCATAAATAAAATCGCCTAATCCCACTTACCCTGCCTCTGTGAGGCAGGCCCTCTGTGTTCTCATCACCACCAATGCCATTAATTCAATCTAATTCTGTGGCTTAACCGTCCAGGGTTCTGTACCCCAGGGGGCCGTGAGTACACAGCTGATGACTGTGGTTCCTCATGGATGACTGCATAAAAAGTAAAGAAATAAAAACAGAAATTGTATCATGTCGCTGTCTTTATGTTTCCAGTATCAGCAGCTGATTGACAGAAAAATCCCTGCTGAAGCCAATTCTAAAGTGCCTCGCTGGTTCGAGTTTTCCTGCCACAGGCTATGGCGCAAAAAGGAAGTGAGTCAATGGAACCAGATGCCCTGTGGCTTTTTACTGCAGATTAGAACTGGGAGCCCAGCAGGGGTCTCCTTACAAGTGTAAAACAGTGAGGGGCTCTTTGTGCCTCTTACCATCTCTAAAAAGATTTTTAAAAATGTCTTGCTTTCCTCCTTTATGCTTTAATATTGGACCCCACGTTCCCTGGGATCTTAGGGGCATGAATTCCCATTGTAACCTTCTGACTTTTGTTCCCTGATGCCAAATTGTTCTTTTGGAGACAGAAACGGGATTGAAAGCTGGCCCATGGACCCAGAACATTCCCGGCCTGGTCTGAATGCGCAGCTGCCGTAGACAACAAGCCTAGGTTGACTCTTTCTCCTGGGAGTCAGGAGCTGGACCAGCAGAACATCTCCAAGGGTCTGAGGCCACAGTCAGCAGCCATCCCAAGGCTGAACTCTGTGTCCGATGCTTCGCACACGTTCTCTCATGCAACTACCCTCTTAGGTTATCCTTTCACAAATGAGGAAAACCAAGCTCACAGGGGTTAAGTGATTTCTCCGACACAACAAAGCAAACAAGTGGCAGAGGCTGGATGTGAGCCTGGCTCTATGGGACTCCAAAGCCTAAGACCGTCACTCAAAAGCCTGGAGCAGCAAAAACGCGCAAGCATTTAGGGACAGGAGTCAGCAAACTATGGCTCACTGGTTGAATCCGGCTACCAATCTTTTCGTAGAAAAATTTTAGCACAACATGACTATACCTGTCATTTACATATTGTCAATGGTACATTCCCTCTACAAGCACAGAAGTGAGTCGGACAAAGAACTTGTGGCCCGCAGAGCCAGACACAGGTACTAAGCGCCCTTAAAAGAAAAGGTTTGCCAGCCTGGCTGAGGACACTGAACTTGGGAATCAGTCTGACTCAGGTCACTTCCCCTTGCCAGCTGTGTTCTCCAGCTGTTCTCACCTGAGACTTGGGGCTCCCAGGATCGCTGGCCTGAGGGAGGCCATAGTGAGAACGGAGTGAAACTCTGCATTTCAAGCACCTAGCATGCTTAGCAGGTATGTAAGGAAAGACAGCCTCTCACTTGCCGCACAAGACTGTAGAACACCCCAATGCAGCAGGCGTGTGTGCCAACTCCCATTAGCGGGCAGAGAGCAGGACTGAAGCCCTGGGTGGGGGTAGAGGGTGAGGACTCAGGCAAACTATCAAACCAGCCATTCCGGAAGGTGTGTGCTGGGGAAGCGAGTGAAGCCGTCTCGTTCAGGCTTCAGAGGCGGCACTAGGCCTCGGGTCGGACAAGGATGTGAAGGCCGGCTGCATGCCAAGCCGCTGAGCTACACCCAGGCCAGCACACATCATAGACCACTAGGTAAGACAGAGGGGAAGTCATGGGACTTCTTGCACTCGGAGGGTCTGGCCAGCCCCCAGGAATCAAGAACATTCCAAGACTTATGAGTTAAGCCCAAGGCATTTGTGACCATAAGCAGAGCTGCAAACTTGCAGGCAGGCTGACTGTTATTAGCCTGCGGCCTGGTGCTGAACGCTGGGCTCCTTCGAGCGGCAAAGTGAAGTCTCACCTGTGGGGTGGACGCACCAGCCGGGACCTCCAGCTGGGACTCCAGCTTGCTGCTCAAGGGACTTCCCAGCATTGCTTGCATCTGGGTGGAGGTGCTTCCCCAATTCAGTGACGTATAAACCTCTGTCTTTACTATTCTTTCTTAGTTAGTTATACTATTCTTAATTAGTATACTGTAATCTTTGTTAATTCAATAAACTCTCTCTAAATTCTTGTTTAACTGAGTGTAGAGTGGTTATTTTACCAGAGAATCCTACGAAGCTTGAAACCAACATTAAGGTTTTCGGCAAAACAGGTGTGGGACTCTCGGGACTGGCCCCATTGGGGCAACTCAACCCCTTCCCTGCCAGGCCGTCCTGGCTGCCCAGTCTCTGGAGCTGGGCTCTGAGAAAGAATACCTAAGAATCAAGGTCAGTCTAAGTTGTTCTTTATACAGAACCTTCGAGGTTTTTTTTCTCCTTCTTTCAGCCCAATGTTAAAAAAAAAAAAAAAAGTCTGTAAAAAATTAAATGGCTCCCCCAGGAGTCTATCATCTCATTGATGTATTAGGGATTCACATGTGTAACTCCTCTTAATACCAATGAGAGCAGAGCAAATAGCTGATTTTCTTTATTGCAAAGGTGAAAAGTAAGTGTATTTATCCTCTGTATTTGCAAGTCATCAGCGATGATTAAACTTAGGGATGAGCTGAGTGGGACACGCTGAATGCATTTTTACGCCAGCTTCCTTTTCTTCTTCTTAAAACATGCAGACTGTCTTGAAAGAAACCACAGGTCTCCAGCTGGCTTCACTGGAGTCCACATAGGGGCTCTTTGTGATTGCGCTGATAAATCATCACAACAATCCGATACTTCTCTCTTAACACAGCCCAGGGTTTTATCCCACTGAGCATAATCTCACATCAACACGGCACAAGCACAATGCAACATGGGTGACAGCCCAGAGTTACAGGGAAGAAACTCACTGTGTGAATGTGTTCTCCCCAACACTAGCACCCCTCAGTTTCCCGTACCAACTTGTGCTAGCCAAGAGGAGAGACTGTGAGCTCAGTGATACACTGAATGCTCAACTCAACTTCATTAACTAGAGCTAAATGCTAACACTCACGGTAGCAGCTTCCAGCATAAATTAGTATCCATAATAAAGCATATAGTTAGCCACACATCCAAATGCTCTCCGTGATGAATGAGCCCCCAAAGCCCCCAGGCTGCTGTTTGATTTTCCTGAGATGGGTCTGTAGGAGCAGCCTGGTTCCCAAAGCTTCTCGTCCACCAGCAAAAGGAGCATCTGAGTTGACAAGGTTCTGGACAAATTCATCCAAAGTCAATAACGGAAGGTCAAGGAGAGTTATCTGTTTTCCTGCTGTAGGAGGGGCCCACGGGGAGTTAAGCTCAAAGTCAGGTTACGAGTGGAAATAAAATGCAAAGTTTTCCCAGTCACCTGCACTTAAGCCCTGGGGGGTGAACACCAAGAGCCTCTGGTCAAATGTGTATGGGCACAGACATCTCTAGAAATGTCCATCCCCTGTATCTGGGTGGCTGGCCACTTACAAAGGACTTGCAGACCTGCCACCCCTTGCTGAGAGAGATTAGAGGATTTGCCCTGCAGGGTAGCAGAAGCTGTCACCCCAAAATATGTAACTCTGGCACGTGGAGCTGAAGACAATCAAGACCCAGCAGACTCAGGAAAAACCTTTTAACTGCCTAGAAGAATTTAGATTGGGGGCCTGTACCAGGAAGAGAGCTATTGCCAGAGATCACTTTTTCACTCAAGACACTTACCTGCCTGCCAGGAGGACCCTTGTTTACCAAACATCTCCCCCTCTCACCTTCCTGTGAACTGCCTGCCTCCCTGTGAAGCCCAGACCCCTATCCCTTTCCTTCGCTCAGGATAGTACACCAGCCTCAATTGTCCGGCTGCCTTTGAGTGTCAGATCTTTGGGGCTCCCATAGGTACATATGTAATTCTATTTTTTTTCCTCATGTTAATCTGCCTTTTTATTATAGGTGGGTCTCAGCCAACAACCTGGAAGGATAGAGAGAAAATTATTTTTCTTCCCCTACAGTGTAAAGGTGCATAGGAGGCAAAGATTGAATTTGAGCCTAAAACTTCAATGGTGGTTCAGTGCAGACGAAACCTTGGTTGAGCACCTATTCCATACCACCCCCTACGCCGGCATGGGGGGCGCCCTCCCGCACAAATCCATCAGCTCCCTTCAGCGCAGCCCGACTTGGAGTCTGTCCCTCCATCTCTCTGTCTCTCTTCTTGCTCCTCTACCACTGCCCGAGGCCGAACCACTGTCCCCTCTGGTCTGACTTTGGTGACGGCCTCCCAGCCCCTTCTCCCAGCTTCTAATCTCCTTCTAATTTATTCTCCACACACCAGCCAGAGTCTCCCTAGAAGGTGTCAACCAGAGCCCACCATTTCCTACTTGAAAGCGCATAAGGGTCCCTACTGCACACAGACTAAATCCTGAATGCCCGTCCCTGGCCTCCAAGCTCCCCTAGGCCCTGCCCCTGCCCACCTCTCTGACTGTGCTCTCATTTATCCTCCGCAAGGTCCCCCTTTACTACGTGGATGTTCATTTTTATAACCTCAGGTGTATCAAGATCTCTCCTGCCCGAGTACCTTGATATTTGCTCTTTCCTCTGCCTGGACTGTTCTTTTCCTGACTCTAGTCTTAGGTGGTTTTCCCTCAAGGTTCAGGTCTCGGCTCAAATACCGCCTCCTCCAAGACGCCTTCTCTGCCCATGCTCTGCTGAGGTTCCTCCCCAGGACTCCCGGCGTCATCCTCTTGTTTGTTTCATCCCTCCCTCGTATCACACTCAGAAAACATCATGTGTATTTGCCTACCCTGTCTCCCTCGCTTACAAGGGCAAGGAATTGACCCTCTTATTCATGCTATATCCACAGCACCTAGCAAAGGGGCACGTCGGAAATTCTGAATAAGAATATGCTGACTGGATAAACAAGTAAGTGAAGAGCCGATAATCTAACAGCAGTGCAGCGTTCTCACCCATTATCCCACAGCTGCCTTCACACGTTAAGCGGGACTCAGACACTGAGCACAGGACTTCTTCCACGGGACGCAGCGAGTGCTTGCTGGAACTGAAAAAATGTCCTTAGAATAACGAGTGCTCCCTTGCGTTTCCCTAGGACTGACTTTCACTACATCAATGCATCCAAACTCAGTAGGATATCCACAGAGTGGACAAACTCCTGGGCAATGGGAGATACCCTATCAACCATCCTTCACTTGCTAAGGAAACTCAAGGATCCCGAATGCAATGGGCAGACCAAGGAGCAAGGCTGACAGAGGGAGAAGGTGAGGATAGAAAAAGATCATAAAGGTGATCTTTATGGTAAAGGTGGTTCTAAAACTTCCTACCGGGCTCATCCAAAGGACAAGCCATGTGCCTATCCAGATCTACTCCAGAGGTGTCTCCAGAGGTCCTATTCATGGACTTCTTACTGAACTGAATCCTTTCTAAGCTTAAAGGAAGCTGCAGAAAAGGTTCCGCTTAATTACTCTGTTCTGGAAGCGCTGCCTTTTCGTTAGCTGAGAGCACAGGCTAGAAAGCTTACCATTCCAGGCTCTGGGCCCAGGGAGCTAAGACTCTTCACTCCAGGGCACAAAGTCAACCCCAGAACTTTGCTTTTGGGACTTCCATTGCAGCCATACTCACCAATGGAGTAAGTTTTATCCACCTGAGAGGTCAAGCCCTAGCCCTGTCCCCCTCCCCTTAATACCACTTGGGCCACTTTTATGGAAGCAGTTTTGAAAAAAAAAAAAAAAATGCCCCGGTCCTAAGTAGGATGCACAGTTCAGTTTCTTCTATGGTCAAACCTCCCTCAACTCTGACAAGCTCCCAATGGGCAGAGGTTTAGCTCAAGACTCCTCAGAGAGGCGCTAGCTGGCTCACAGTCTGTGGCAGAGATGTGGGACAACTCAGCCAGAAAAAGGAAGACTTTGGTAAACATAGTTTATTGCTCCAGTAGTGAGAGCAGTGGCTCTGACCGTTGTTTGGAATCCCACACAGTGGTTTGGGTTCTGAGATTTCCAGAAGCGTTTCCACAGGATGCCGTTACTGAATTGGGTGTATGTGCGTGGTGTGTTGTGGTCTTGTTACAGCTGCTTATTTTAAGCCAGCTTCCCTTCACATTGCAAATAAATACATAAAACCAGCTTCTGAGCATTAGGAGGGCTCCACGGACGGTGAGTTATTGATTTCTCTGTGTAGGGATGTTCCCTAGAACAAGGCCAAGAAACTAACCTCTGCTTACTTGGAGATTTGAATACAGTCTTCTGGACAGCCCCATAGGCAAGAAGGTAAGTGTGGTTTTTTTTTTTTCAAGAAATTAGTTGGCTACTATGCAATAAGAACTGTTTTAAAGCTCCCATGCCTCCCCTTGTAGCGAACTGATTTTCCATGGGTGGTTGGTCTCCTGTGTATAATAAGTAGGTCTGAGGAAAGTGCTGAATATATTCATTTAAAATAGACTCTCTGCACTGATGGCTGAGAAATTTCCAAGGGACTACTGCACTAGAGTGCTCTGCATAACTGAACACTGTGTCTGCAAATAAGACTAATAACCATAGTTGTTCAAATGATTACCATATCATAGCTCTTAATCATCTACTGGAAACGCTCCTGATGGGAAGGCTTTTTTCATGATCAGGCAACCTTGCGTTGACAGTCGCCCATACAGTTGGAATGGCCACCCCCTTCTCTCCTGGCCATCTGCCTACTCACCTCTGTCCTTGGCTGAATTTCTCCCCCTGTAAAATGTGGAAATGGGACCAGATGATCTTGGAGGTTCTTGAAAGATCTGACATTGTTTTTTGGGTTTGGAAGAATGAAAGCATCCTCTTTCAGACACTCTCTGTATATGTGGAAGCAACCTGCCATGGTTACTAGCTTGTACGAAGTGGAGCTGGTGTTCCGATTGTCCCTACAGCCCTGAGTCCTAACCAGTTTGCCCTGATATTTGGGCAAAGGGAAAGTAGAGAGCAGAGTCACTCTGTGTGACACGAAAGAACCGTCCAAAAGGCATAGAGAAATATGTGCGTTTCCTGCTATTAACCAGGCAAGTACTATCCTATTCTCAGTAGAGATAAACATGGCACTTGGGAACCCACTGCCACAGGTTTCGCTGTTATATTAGTTGCTGGAATTCTCTGTACAGGCTGGTTGTAATACTGTCTTCTGAGTCCCAAAGATGTGGGGAGACAGAGCCAATAGCTTGGTATAATTCCCTCACACATACAGCCAAATACACATGCATGTGTGCACACGCCACAGCTGACGGCAGCAGCTCAGTGCAGCACAACCGGGGAGACTTTTAGTTAACACATGTTTGTGAAATGTGACGCCCAGTGGGCACAAGTGAAATACTTCACCTGCTCACCCTGGCACCGAAGCGAGCCTCCAGTCCCCAAAGCTGGTACAGCAACCTCGCAGTCCCCACATCTGCCTCACGGCCACGCAGGGCTGGGCCAGGCTGTGAGCTCTGCAGGCAGAACAAGCCACTGGAAGGGCAGCGTGGGATGGCCCATGGGGCACAGACCACGACCTCTGCAGCTCAGCTCCTCTGCCCCTCCCGCTCGGCGGTGCAGGGCTGAGGAATGAAGATGCCAATAAAGATGGACAATCTGGAAGAAATGGACAAATTCTTAGAAATGAACAACCTGCCAAGACTGAACCAGGAAGAAATAGAAAATATGAACAGACCAATCACAAGCACTGAAATTGAAACTGTGATTAAATCTTCCAACAAACAAGAGCCCAGGACCAGATGGCTTCACAGGCGAATTCTATCAAACATTTAGAGAAGAGTTAACACCTATCCTTCTCAAACTCTTCCAAAATATAGCAGAGGGAGGAACACTCCCAAATTCATTCTACGAGGCCACCATGGTATCTGGTTTTGACACCAAAACCAGACAAGGATGTCACAAAGAAAGAAAACTACAGGCCAATATCACTGATGAACATAGATGCAAAAATCCTCAACAAAATACTAGCAAACAGAATCCAACAGCACATTAAAAGGATCATACACCATGATCAAGTGGGGTTTATTACAGGAATGCAAGGATTCTTCAATATATGCAAATCTATCAATGTGATAAACCATATTAACAAATTGAAGGAGAAAAACCATATGATCATCTCAATA
The DNA here is from genome assembly GCF_949987515.2 of Delphinus delphis. Taxonomy (NCBI): domain Eukaryota; kingdom Metazoa; phylum Chordata; class Mammalia; order Artiodactyla; family Delphinidae; genus Delphinus; species Delphinus delphis. The sequence goes on along the minus strand of NC_082692.2, from coordinate 74,364,853 downwards.
GATGCAGAGAAAGCTTTTGACAAAATTCAACACCGATTTATAATAAAAACCCTGCAGAAAGTAAGCATAGAGGGAACTTTCCTCAACATAATAAAGGCCATATATGACAAACCCACAGCCAACATCGTCCTCAATGGTGACAAACTGAAAGCATTTCCACTAAGATCAGGAACAAGACAAGGTTGCCCATTCTCACCACTCTTATTCAACATAGTTTTGGAAGGTTTAGCCACAGCAATCAGAGAATAAAAGGAAATAAAAGGAATCCAAAATAGAAAAGAAGAAGTAAAGCTGTCACTGTTTGCCGATGACATGATACTATACATAGAGAATCCTAAAGATGCTACCAGAAAACTACTAGAGCTAATCAATGAATATGGTAAAGTTGCAGGATACAAAATTAATGCACAGAAATCTCTGGCATTCCTATACACTAATGATGAAAAATCTGAAAGTGAAATCAAGAAAACACTTCCATTTACCACTGCAACAAAAAGAATAAAATATCTAGGAATAAACCTACCTAAGGAGACAAAACACCTGTATGCAGAAAATTATAAGACACTGATGAAAGAAATTAAAGATGATACAAATAGATGGAGAGATATACCATGTTCTTGGATTGGAAGAATCAACATTGTAAAAATGACTCTACTACCCAAAGCAAGCTACAGATTCAATGCAATCCCTATCAAACTACCACTGGCATTTTTCACAGAACTAGAACAAAAAATTTCACAATTTGTATGGAAACACAAAAGACCCCAAATAGCCAAAGCAATCTTGAGAACGAAAAACAGAGCTGGAGCAATCAGGCTCCCTGACTTCAGACTATACTACAAAGCTACAGTAATCAAGACAGTATGGTACTGGCACAAAAACAGAAAGATAGATCAATGGAACAGGACAGAAAGCCCAGAGATAAACCCACACACATATGGTCACGTTATCTTTGATAAAGGAGGCAGGAATGTACAGTGGAGAAAGGACAGCCTCTTCGATAAGTGGTGCTGGGAAAACTGGACAGATACATGTAAAAGTATGAGATTAGATCACTCCCTAACACCATACACTAAAATAAGCTCAAAATAGATTAAAGACCTAAATGTAAGGCCAGAAACTGTCAAACTCTTAGAGGAAAACATAGGCAGAACACTCTATGACATAAATCACAGCAAGAGCCTTTTTGACCCACCTCCTAGAGAAATGGAAATAAAAACAAAAATAAACAAATGGGACCTAATGAAACTTCAAAGCTTTTGCACAGCAAAGGAAACCATAAACAAGACCAAAAGACAACCCTCAGAATGGGAGAAAATATTTGCAAATGAAGCCACTGACAAAGGATTAATTTCCAAAATTTACAAGCAGCTCATGCAGCTCAATAACAAAAAAACAAACAACCCAATCCAAAAATGGGCAGAAGTCCTAAATAGACATTTCTCCAAAGAAGATATACAGACTGCCAACAAACACATGAAAGAATGCTCAACATCATTAATCATTAGAGAAATGCAAATCAAAACTACAATGAGATATCATCTCACACCAGTCAGAATGGCCATCATCAAAAAATCTAGAAACAATAAATGCTGCAGAGGGTGTGGAGAAAAGAGGACACTCTTGCACTGCCGGTGGGAATGTGAATTGGTACAGCCACTATGGAGAACAGTATGGAGGTTCCTTAAAAAACTACAAATAGAACTACCATATGACCCAGCAATCCCACTACTGGGCATATACCCTGAGAAAACCATAATTCAAAAAGAGTCATGTACCAAAATGTTCATTGCAGCTCTATTTACAATAGCCCGGAGATGGAAACAACTTAAGTGCCCATTATCGGATGAATGGATAAAGAAGATGTGGCACATATATACAATGGAATATTACTCAGCCATAAAAAGAAACAAAATTGAGCTATTTGTAGTGAGGTGGATAGACCTAGAGTCTGTCATACAGAGTGAAGTAAGTCAGAAAGAGAAAGACAAATACCGTATGCTAACACATATATATGGAATTTAAGAAAAAAAAATGTCATGAAAAACCTAGGGGTGAAACAGGAATAAACTTACTTACTAGACACAGACTTACTAGAGAATGGACTTGAGGATATGGGGAGGGGGAAGGGTAAACTGTGACAAAGCGAGAGAGAGGCATGGACTTATATACACTACCAAACGTAAGGTAGATAGCTAGTGGGAAGCAGCCGCATAGCACAGGGAGATCAGCTCGGTGCTTTGTGACCGCCTGGAGGGGTGGGATAGGGAGGGTGGGAGGGAGGGAGATGCAAGAGGGAAGAGATATGGGAACATATGTATATGTATAACTGATTCACTTTGTTATACAGCAGAAACTAACACACCATTGTAAAACAATTATACCCCAATAAAGATGTTAAAAAAAAAAAAAGTGATGCAGTTGAGGATTGCAAAGAGCAGAGGAGGTGAGACTTTGCTGAGGTGGAACTACTAAGATTCAACAAATGAAATGGAAGTTGTTTCTCCGTTTGTATCTTGGAAGCCTGGGTAGCACGGCTGAGGATCCTAGCGATGCCCCATATTCTTATTTTTTTTTAATAAATTTATTTATTTTAAAAAAAAGAGTCTAAGTCCATTTTTGAGGTTGGACTGCTGATTACCTTTAAGCCCCATGCTTCCCCGTTACGACTTGCCCTACATCTGGGCACTCCCTCCCTTGGACCTCACAGGGAAGTTCAAGCCACTGGAAGCCCAGCCTTAAGGGGAACCCTAACCCTGGCCCATCCACTATGCACTAGGAACACCTGAGGACACCTGATCCTTCCCTCCCCCTCTGCTTACTTAACTCTGAACAGAACCTGAGCCCTCTCAGGCAATCCTTTGGCCGTTCATATATAATTAATAAGCTTTATTTCAAATCCACTGGTGCTATGTGTCTTGTATCCCTGCATCTATAAATTTTGGGGTGGGTGGGCTCACCCAGCATCCAGCAAGGGGTGCCTGGTGCCCAAATAAGACAGAAGACAGCCATAAGAAGCTCCATTCTCCACAGTAACGATATAACCTCACCTGAGAGTGGAGGCTGGTTATTGTTGTGTGCATGTACCCATTGCTCCTTCTTCTGGAAATCCCACCTCGATGTTCCTTGGGAACCGTTCCTCCTTATTCTCCATCCCTGTGTTTGGGCTGAGGCTGATGCCTCCCTTTGTCACAGGGCTCCAGGGTGGCCTTGACCTCAGCCTGGCCAATCCTTGCATTATGTCTTCTGGCCAGACTGATTGGTTCAGGGAAGGACCATGACCCAAACTGATCCAGGGAAACTAACCCTGGAGATCCTCTTGGGCTTTTTTTTTTTTTTTTTTTTTTACTATCAATGTATTTATCTATTTTATTTTATTTACTTATTTTTGGCTGTGTTGGGTCTTCATTGGCTTTCTCTATTTGCAGAGAACGGGGGCTACCCTTTGTTGCGGTGGGCGGGCTTCTCATTGCGGTGGTTTCTCTTGTTGTGGAGCACAGGCTCTAGGCGCACGGGCTTCAGTAGTTGCGGCTCATGGGCTCAGTAGTTGTGGTGCATGGGCTTAGCTGCTCGTGGCACGTGGGATCTTCCTGGACCAAGGCTCGAACCCATGTCCCCTGCATCGACAGGCGGATTCTTAACCGCTGCGCCACCAGGGAAGCCCCTCTTGGGTTTTAAAGGTGGAAGAGCTCTCTTTGCAATGGGCTTGCTGGCCGTAAGGCTCATCTAAGCCCGCAGTTGCCAGGGCCCACTGTACTGAGAGGTCCCCCCTTGGAATGAAGTCCCTCCCTGGAGTGAGGTCAATGTGGATGAAAGCAAAGCATAGAGACGAGAGGAGAGATTCCCAGTCCTCAGGATATTGTGGAATCCCTGGATTGAGCCAAACTCAGTGTCAGATCTACTCCAAGGTGTTGTCGTTGCACAAACTAATAAATTCCCATTTCATTTTACGGTTCTTTTAGTTGGGTTTCTGTTATTATGCCTGAAAGATATGTTTGAAGAATACAGTTATCAGGTTTTCTGCTCTAAGCTTTTTGTTTCTCTGGACACACGAAGCCAAATATGCAGTGGAATCTACACAACCTCGGTCCCCCTATGAACACTGAAACTTTCTTTTCTAAAGGTAAACAAGCAGATCTGTTAGAAGTGGTCTGACAAATCTCAGCTTGAACTACCATTCTACTGAGACCAGAAAACCCCTAAATAGACAATACTAGGGGGCTTCCCTGGTGGTGCTGTGGTTAAGAATCCACCTGCCAGTGCAGGGGACACGGGTTCGAGCCCTGGTCCGGGAAGATCCCACATGCCGTGGAGCAACTAAGCCCGTGCGCCACAACTACTGAGCCTGTGCTCTAGAGCCTGCTAGCCACAACTACTGAGCCCATGTGTCGCAACTACTGAAGCCCGCGTGCCTAGAGCCCATGCTCTGCAACGAGAGAAGCCACCTCAATAAGAAGTCCAGGCACTGTAACGAAGAGTAGCCACAACCAGAGAAAGCCTGCGTGCGGCAACAAAGACCCAACACAGCCAAAAATAAATAAATAAATAAATTTATTTTAAAAAAACAAAGAATACTAGGTCAACAATTTGCTAGAAATATCAGCTGAATCAGTATGCTGAAACTTCAGCTCACTGGAACATCATGTATTCTGTGTACTAGGAATCCTCTGTCAGCAGGAGCTCATGCTGTACTGGAGAAAGCAAAGACAAACTACAGAATGAACATGATTCCCCAGTTTCTACTCAGTGAAATTTAATTTTTTGTCTCGTTATTTCCATTCCAGTACTGGAGTCAGTAAAGCAAGCTAAACTGGTGTCAAAGTTCTATTCCATACAATAGCTAAAACTGACTGAACACTGTGGAAGGTAGAATAATGGTCCCCCAAAAATGTCCACATGCTAATCCAAAAGCGTGTGAATATGTTATATTACAAGGCAAGGAAGAATTAAGTTTGCAAATAGAACTGAAGCTGCTAATCACTGACCTTGAGAAAGAGACAGGTGTGCACAATGTAATCACGAAGGTCCTTAAAAGTGGGAGAGGGAGGCAGAAGGTGTCAGAGTGATGCAGTATGAGATGAACTTGACCCACTGTTGTTGGCCTTGAAGGTGGAGCAAGAGAGCCAGAAGCTAAGCAATGCAAGCAAACTGGAGAAGCTGGAAAGAGCAAAGAAACACGTTCTCCCCCGAGAGGTTCTACATTACTTTGCTAGGGCTGCCATAATACAATTCCACAGACTGGGTGGTTTAAACAACAGATGTCTGTCTGCTCGCAGTTTGAAGGCTAAAGTCCAGGATCAAGGTGTCAGCAGGTTTGGTTTCTCCTGAGGCCCCTCTTCTGAGCCTGTAGTTGTGACCTGCTTGCCCTGTCCTCACATAGTCAAGGCATCCCTCTGTGCACACGCATCCCTGGAGTGTCTCTGTACATCCAAATTTCTTTCTCTTCTAAGGATACCAGTCAGACTGGATTAGAAATTAGGATCTACCCTAAGGGTCGTATTTATCTCCAAATAAAATTATGTTCTGAGGTACCAGAGATTAGGACTTCAACAAATAAATGTTGGGGAACACAGTTCAGCCCATAAAAGTTTCCAGAAGAGAACACTGCCCTGCTAATACTTTGATTCTAGCCCAGCGAGACCCAGGTCATATGCCTAACCTACAGAACTGTGAGATGATACGTGTGTGTTGTTTTAAACCTCCAACTTTGTCATAATCTGTTAAGGCAGCCTTGGGGAAGTACTAGAAGCATTTACTATGTGCCAGGCTGTGCTAAGCACTTTGCCTTTACACCCTCACATCAGCCTTACAGGAAGACATCCCCATGATCTCCATTTTACAAAGGAGGAAATGAAGGCACGGAGATGCTAGCTAGGTATCTACCCACTGCCGTATTGCTACAAGTAGGGAAGCTAGAGCTTGAACTCACATGTTACTGATTCCAGCACCTGTGCTGCTCTACCGCCTCCATCCCCACCCACTGGAAAACAACTTTACTTCTCAAACAGGTTGGGTGAAGTTAACGACGAGCAGGGTGGCCCGGGCCCTACCCTCTCATTTTGAAAATGAAGCAAAAAAGTCCAGAGAGGTAAAGCGGGTTCCCAAGACCCAGAGTGAGTTCTCTGGGGCCGAAGTGAAGTCTAGGCTTCCTGTCGCCCAGCCCAGCACAACAGCTACTCTTTCTCCTCTAAGATAGCAACAGTTGCCTCATGCTTCCATGGCATCTCACTGATTTACCTTACGTGGGAGGAAGAAGAGACCCAAAGTCACAAAATTAGGAAGTGGCAAAGCTTGGTCTCAACCCCACAGCCATTTCCAAGCCCTTCCACCCCACCATCCCTCTTACTGAAATACCCCTTATGAGAACGCAGATCGCACGTGTAAACCTACCTTACATTCCTCCGGGAATGGGGCTTGGGGGCCAGGCTACAGCATATTACCTCTCTTAAAACCGGACTTAAGGCAACTTCAGAAACAGGAAGAGACTTGGAAATTTTGATCTTAACGTTAGCCAGGAGTCCGGACAAATAAGAGTGCTGAGTGGCTTCACTTCTATTACCTTATCAAGAAAAGTCAACAGCGGCAAAGAGACCTTTGAGCAACAGATTGTGAACATGCCACAGGAATGTCAATCTAAGACTTTCTAGGGTGCATCGCAAAGTTCATGCTCTCCATGTCTTCTTTGAAACACCCCTGGGGCCAGCTTTTATTTCCCTCCCAAATCATCTTTCACTTCCATTTGTGGGAAGGGCTGGACCCATGGCTGATGAAGGTGGAAATGGGTAACTTCTTCACAAAGCTGGGTGTTGAAATGCTGTAAATACTCTGAGCTCATAACAGCAATTGATGAATGTGATTTCCAGCGGTCATCACTATCCTATTCTGCTCAAGATGGAGAAGAACTGCTATCACTTGCACATCTACAACTGGAGGAAACAGCCATGTTTCTAAGTTGGTGAGACTCAGAGGCTCAAGGAGCTTTCTCATCACTGAATTTCAGCACCACTGCCTCCCTTTATGATCTGGAAAGTCTCTGAAGGGGAATTTGCAGGGGATGATAGTGGGATAGCCGTGGGTATTCTTGTGTTATATGTTGCTTGCTCAAATACTGAGAGTGAATATCCCAGAAAGGTCAGCTGCCTTTGTACGTGCACAGCAAGGTTCTCATGAGAATTGTTTTTGCCGAAATTTAAAGGATATTATTTTGAGATTTTTAACATCAGTATAAGGAAGGCATGGCGGAAACTGCCATGTTTGATTTGCTTTGCTTTACGTTCAAGTCCTTGGGCTTTCACTGCCACTTAAAGTGACTAAACTAGCAAATGGGAACATCCACGATGTTGCTTAAAACCAAATTTCATTTACGCTAAATGAGACCACACTCTCCGCAAGCTGATGGAATTTGGATTTACTTAAAATTTTAGGTTGGATTTTATTTGCAATGAATTGAAGAACACAAAAGGTACCAGACTGAGGAGATTATCTGTGATGAAATGGTAGTCAAATAAGAGGCAAACTACCTTTAAATTAAAAAGGAGAACGGGCATTATTGTATTTGGAACATTCATGTGCTAATTTATTTGTTTTTTTTAAAAGGGCATTTATTTGCTTCCTCTTTTCTGGAATATTCTTCATTTTGTTCCAACATTCTTCTATTGGGGCAAAAGAGAGGGGGAGATTAGGAAAGGGAGAGAGCCAAAGGTAATTAAACATTCTATTTAAAATGTTACAACCACAAGTTCTTACTGTAAGGAGTCCTGTTATCACATTCACTTCCCATGGGCTCAGTTCCACTGTCAGTATGCTCATATCACTCACAAGAAGCTGCAGAAGAAGCTCACTATAATTTACTGTGTGGTTTAACACTGTCAAGGGATTCTTCACCTGGTCCAAATCTCTTTAGTTAAACACACACACACACACACACACACACACACACACGTCTCTACATTTTCTATATCAGTCCTGAATCACTCATTTGGAAAAGTTCCCTTTTAATTTAATTATACTTTTCATTAGTCCAGAGACTATAAAGGCACATATATGTCACTGCCTGTCATGGTTTTGGTCACTCAATAGAATAATCCGTCATCTCCATTCTTAGAGAATGGCATGATCAAAGGTATTAGAGATGCAATTGAATTCATTCTCAGAAAGTGGCTGAACAATTACAGTGATTGCCAATTGTTAACTGCTTCTGGTAAGTATGTAATAACCCCAAGTATTTCCCTAACAACATGGAAATTAAAATCATCTCTCTTAGTTGAATCCTCTCTACTAAAAAGGATGGGACCTGCAGAAGACTAGCTTGGGCTTCCAATTTCTTTCTTCAGATACATCAAAATAAAATTAAGTCCAAACCCGAAAAATAATGGTTTAATTAGAGATATCCACTAGCTTATACATTTTACATCAGCCACCCCGCTATAACTAGACACTGGATGTAGGTGTTAAACTTCTAGTTGATTCCAAAGGTTAGGGAACTTTAGTTTCAAAGAAGAGAGAGAAATGGGCAATTCATCGTCCAAATTTTCATTCTGCTTCTGTAGCTGGAATGACTTCCCCCCGACTTTGTGGAAACATGGTAATTCCTAGTGAATTAAAGAGATCCCACGGGGGTCCTCCTCTGGGCCGGGGCCCCAGGTTCTGCCTCAGAGGCCCAACCCAGGGAAGCCAAGGCACAAGGTATTCAGCACTATGTATCGTCTCTTTTTTCCCCCCTAGCTTTTTAAAAAAGACATCAAGAAGACTGCTTCTATTTTAGCAAACCCTAAAAATATTCCTTAGGGACAAAACTCCCAACTTCCCTCTTGGACTGTTAGATTATGTTTCATGTACCTCGTAACCCCGGCAGTCAGTAAAATGTCTATCAAGTAGCAGACACTTTGTTTATTTGGTGAATAGACTAATAAATGGATGAAAGACATCTAATCTCCATAGCTCTTTACTCTCAAATTAATTTCTTTTGGTGCCCCCCACTCTTTTGTTTTCCAGTATTAGCTTGAGTCTCTCAAGAATTCTTGAAATTTGATGTTCGGGTATGTGTGACACCTGCCGCTTTGTCCCTCCACTGTTTTCCAGGCAGCCTGTCATTTGATGAAGTACGTCCACACTCACTGCTGTTCCCGGATATTGATCAGGTTTTCTCTTTACACATACCACAGTTTGTAAAGAACTTTCAAGAACACTCATTCTCTCCTCCTTCCTGTAAGGTGGCACAGGAAATGACCATTCTGCTCCATTTCACAGAGCAGAAAACTGAGGCTCAGGAGAGAGGCAGGCCTCTGGCTCTAAATACAAGATTCCTTCTCCTTATTCCACACTGCCCTGCAAATCATGTTTTTTTGTTTGCTTGTTTTGTTTTTCTTGGTTTTTTTTTTTTTTTTTTTTTTTTTTTGCGGTACACGGGCCTCTCACTGTTGTGGCCTCTCCCGTTGCGGAGCACAGGCTCCGGACACGCAGGCTCAGCGGCCATGGCTCACGGGCCCAGCCGCTCCGTGGCATGTGGGATCCTCCCGGACTGGGGCACGAACCCGCATCCCCTGCATCGGCAGGCGGACTCTCAACCACTGCGCCACCAGGGAAGCCCCAGATCATGTTTTATAAGAAAGTTTTTACTCAGCAGGCAAAGAGCTTGAGGTTAGATAGAAATTAACAGTAACAAGATTCACGTCCTGCCGAGTGTGTGGGAGTGATTGTGGAATGTGCAGAAGTTTAGATGCTCCTTTTGAACCTAGCTCTTGACAGTCTTCAGACTGTGGGGTGGGGGAGGGGTCAGGCCCCATGGAATGTCTTTAACTTCTCTGGGGGATGGCAGCCCTGAAATGATCCCTCTTCTTGCCCTCGTTGACCTGGTCTGGAGGACCAATGCTGAAAGGCGCTAGAGAGTCTCAGAGGGAAGGCTAGTTGCTGTCCTTTCAGTGGGCACCACTGCCTTTTCTGACCAGCCCTTCACTGCCTCTGTGGTATCAGTACTTAGATTTTCTGTGGGGAATTACTCCACTTTCCACTGGGCCTGGGGCCACAGTGGGTCAATCAACCTATCTCCAGGAAATGTGGCTCACGTGCAGCCTGGGGCAGATAAACCCTCATGGTGGCCTTTCTGCTAACTCGATCCTCTGCGTGTTCCAGTCTGTCCTTTCTGAGGCCTTGCTGTCCACCCTCTCCTTGATTCTGTGAGCTGCTCACCTCTCCTTCCAGGCAATGCTAACCTTTTGCATAGATCAGCCTCACTTGGGCTCTGTTGCTTACAACCAAATTCAAACACAACATAGACAAGATAAAAAGGAAGGCATTTCCTATGAGTCTGGCGGGCCTCGTACCTGTCACCTGGGGGTCGGACCTGTCTGGGGTCTGTATGCATTCATGTCAGCTCCCTCTTCCGCTATGACCTGCACTGCCAAGAAAACGTCCTTGTCACTTCCCATTGTCGTAGCCTGGGAACAAAGTACTGGCTGTCAGACACTGACCCAGAAAATGGACAAGGGCAAAACCTTTCACACCGTCAGCTCAGACCGAGGAGAGAGCACATCCTGATAGGCCAGCAAGGAACTCATGGGCCTGGGGTCCAGTCTGTGTTTGTTTTTTTTCAGCAAAACTAAAAGATGATGGCAAGAGTTGACACCATTTTCTGTCAAGCATGCAGGCACTGAACTATGAAAGGAATCCCCAAAGTCCCGGGATGAGGGGAAAGACGTTCATGTCTCACAAACAGGGTGACAAGTGCCGGAACGTGTGAGATAGAGCCAGTCCCGCATGAAGGAGGTGTCTGCTCTTTGGGATTTATGGGGGGTGACTTTGCTCATCTCTCCCCTAAACATCTTTCAAGATGAGGAGAGGCCACACGTTGAGGGAAGACAGGGAATCTTGAACTGGAGCCTTATTCTACACAAAGTGGACAGACAGGAATTTGATCGTAAAGGAGGAATTGGACCCTTAACTGGGTAGCTTCATCCTCCTGAGGCTCCCTCTCCCCTCCCCTCCCGGCAAATCCCACCAGACGAAATAAGGACAACAGCGACGACTTCCATTAATTAGACACTTAATATATTCCAGAGATTTTGCCAAATGCTTTCTATTCATGGTTTCATCTAGTTTTCACATCAACCCATGGAGTGAGTGTAAGGTTTCTGCTGGGCTTCAGATCAACATGAAGAAATGCCCCATCTACACACACACACACACACACACACACACACACACACACATACCCTGTAAGGTTAGGAGGAGGGGCAGCTGTACCCCTCACAGGACAGGTAGTGGCTCACTGTTGTCCAGGGAAGATGGGGACTTGCTGCATCCCAGGAGCTCCATCTTGCTATGCCACAGCCCTTCTAAATTCAGTGCAATTTCAGAAAGTGTTTAACATTCTCTGCATTTCCATTTGCAGGAATGTGTATAAACATCAGACGCTGCTGGGGTTTTTTGTTTTTTGTTTTTTTTTACATCTTTATTGGAGTATAATTGCTTTACAATGGTGTGTTAGTTTCTGCCTTATAACACAGTGAATCAGTTATACATATACATACGTTCCCATATCTCTTCCCTCTTGCGTCTCCCTCCCTCCCTCCCTTCCTCCCTATCCCACCCCTCCGGGCGGTCACAAAGCACCAAGCTGATCTCCCTGTGCTATGCGGCTGCTTCCCACTAGCTATCTACCTTACGTTTGTTAGTGTTTATATGTCCATGCCTCTCTCTCGCCCTGTTCCAGCTTACCCTTCCCCCTCCCCATATCCTCAAGTCCGTTCTCTAGTAGGTCTGTGTCTTTGAACCAAACTCTGTCTCAGAGAAGCCTCTGCTTCATCCTGAATGGTATCCCTGCCTCAAGCTTTTTCAAACTGCTGAAAAGCTTGCTGAAAGCCTCATTGCCACCACAGCTGCATGCTGTCATTCACACCTCTGTGTGACAGAGGGAGGAAGCAGAGCCGGGATTTGAACTCATATTAGAAGACCTGCCAAGGCATTGCCTAGAGCCCTCTGGGGACTCACCCCAACAATCTGGCCCAAGTGTCCAGAGCCTGAGGGCCTGGCTGCTGAGTCCCTTACAGCCAAAGGCCCTCTAAGGTGCAGCTACCTACAGAGCCACTGGCTGAGGTCCTCCCTTGACAAGTGACCAGGCCTGTGATTGAACCTGGGGGTTCTTCAAGGCAGGAGGAAAGGACGGTCATCACGGGAGACATGTCCATAAGATGCCTGGGAGCCACACATCCAGGTTTTGGATTGGATTCTTGAAGCCTCTCCCACACTCCCTCTCCCTCCAAGTTCCTAACCCTCTGGGGCTTCCACGAGCCCCGCCCTTTGCTTCCTGAGGCAGCATTTAAACCCCAGCCTCCTTTCCCACTTCTGCTCTATAGGCTGACAGCCCCGCCTCCCTCCACTGCTCCTCCTGCATCAGGATTTTCAGAGCCAGCCCTATCCAGGTCACGCTCCCATTCTAGCAGGCAGATCTGGGGTGTGGCTCAGATGCTTCAAAAATACCTGTGTTACAACCCACCCCCAGGCCGTTCCAGCAACAAACATTCCTATGAGACAGAGTGCCAGGAGGTTTTAGGAATGTGACCGAATTTGATTTTCAGTATCTTATGCTAAAATAGCCATTACTATTACCTTTATTTTCTGGGCAGAGAAGAAACAGCAGAAATTATCTGGTTCAGTGTTTTGTTTTGTATTTTTTCATTGTGGAACCCTGTGCTACTGAGGCTACAGTCTAAAGTAAGAGGAAAATCGTACATGGGCAAAATACCATTAAAAATCCCTTAAATACCCATGAAGTAGAAAATGCTTATTTTATATTACCAACCATGTGTAGCAAATCTGATATAAGCTACAGTTTGGGGATCACCAAGCTAAAGATAAGAACAAAATCAAAGTTTATAGGCAGATGTGGGAGTTTTCAAATAGTTCCACCTTTAGGAAAACTATCAGTTCTCCAGAGGTGCATAAGGGATGAACAGAAAATTCCGGTGTTCCCGCTGCTACCATTTGATGAATCCTATTTGAATACAGTTCCTATTTAATAGTTTTAATAATACATATATAATATTTAATCCTATTTAATCTCAATCCTCAATGATAATAATACATGTTATACATCTGTTTGCTACAAGGATTGATTCAGATAGTGAATCTGCATCTCATAAAGGGGGTTCTGGGTCCGTGGTGTTCCAGGACGGCTCAAAAGTAAAACTTCTGGAATGACACATTTTTTTTTAATACGAACAAGGTTTTATTGACATATATATATATATATATATATATATATATATATATACACACATACATAAAACTGGGAACATTGAGGCAAATGCATAGGGGGAGAGGAAGCTCTGAAAACAGCAGTGGGCATCCTGCCAGTTCCAAGTCTAGGGAAAACTGGCCGGGAGCTTGGGTGGCCAAGTTAACAGCCAAACCAGGGATGGCACAGTGGATGTACCATTGGGGGACCTGGAATACAGGTCGGCCAAGTTGGTGGTAGTAGCAGGGACCTGCAAAGTGTGAGTGGCCGGGGGCAGGGAGTCTGCAGTCTGTGAGGACGGTGGGGAGAGAGAAGGGGCAGGCTGAGGGGCACTGCAGTCTTCCCTGACCTTCCTTATATTATTCGGGATCTTGATCCACTGACACTCAGTGTTCTTCTCCAAGGTGCCTGGGTTTTGGGCAAGAGCTAAGCACGGAAGCTTAGGACGAGGGGGCAGCTCACCTCGATCCCATGTCAGTGGCAGGGGCGACCTCAGCCCCGGCAGTGGCAGAAGAAGCGGCAGAGGAATCTTCTGCTCGTAGGGCCTACTGCTGGTAGACACCAGGGAAGGGGAGCTTCTTGGTGGGATGTCTGAAGATTTTTCACGCTGAAGCTCCTTCTCAGACGTCAGTGAGCCTGGTGAGTTGGGCCGGTGGTCTTCACCCAGCACTTGGCCTCTCCAGTAGCAGAGAGCAGCGTGCGGCTGGGACAGAAAACACCATGGCATGGGACTCAGGCTTCCAAGGAGGCAGGACATCTCCAGGCTCTCCATCTGAGCAGACGACACGGCTTTCTGAGGAGGAGCTCACTAGAGACATCCGGGCGTTCTCACTCAAGTTGTCTTCTGGGTGCTCGGGAAGGAGGTCCAGAGGCTCAGGATCGCACTTGAGGGAAGTGAGGACTCCACTGGTGTCCTGGGGCCTAGATGTCAATGGTATATCCCCACTGCTATGGTGGCCCCTCTTCCGATCGTTCTCTCCTTCAGTCTCTGTGTGATCCTCCGTCTTTGCCATGCGTCTTCGGGGCTCTTCTTGGACCTTCACCTCACTCTCCTTTCGGCAAGGAACTGGGAGGTGACTGGATGGTACCAGCTTCCTAACCTTGTCTACCCGGCTCAGGTGGTGAATGCAGGAGGGTAAATTTGCACTGGTGGAGGAATCTTGATGGTTCTCGAGTGGCCGAACATCATGGAATTACGAGCAGACAGCAATTACGGGCTTCTTTGGCGAGTCCCTGCAGTTCACCAAGGGAAGAATCCCCAGGCGGGAGTACCTGGCCTGCTGGATGGGATCTGCCTTTTTTTTTTTTTTTTTTTTTTTTTTATGCGGTACGCGGGCATCTCACTGCTGTGGCCTCTCCCCTTGAGGAGCAAAGGCTCCGGACGCGCAGGCTCAGTGGCCATGGCTCACGGGCCCAGCCGCTCTGCGGCATGTGGGATCTTCCCGGACCGGGGCACGAACCCGTGTCCCCTGCATCGGCAGGCGGACTCTCAACCACCGCGCCACCAGGGAAGCCCCAGGGATCCTGCCTTTTTGGCGCGATGTAAAAGGCAGACGATAAAGGCACTCGATCCCGGTGGGACAGCCTGCGACCAGGGCAGAAGGCAGGCGATGGAGCAGCGGGGTGGTCCCGGTCAGACGTGGCAGCCTCCCGGAAGGGCAAACCCAGTGACAGCCCAACGGGGCCCCACGGCGGGGCCGGCAGCGGGGCCAGCGGCGGCGGAGTCAGGTACGAAATTTACAAAGCAAATTGTTCACGTAGAACCGGTTGTGCGCCAAGCGATCCGAGAATAGAGTGTGAAACTGGGAGAGCTTCTCCCTAGCTTCTAACTCCTCTCGAGGTCTAGCACACACTGGACGCTGGATGGCTCAGCCTGGCGCTTGTGACCTTCCATCGTATGTGTCACAGAGAAAGGGCAGGCGGGGTGGGGATAGGGATGGGGGGCACAGCAAGCCCAGCCCGTGGAGAAACCCGGCCCAAGGGCCCGACCCCTTCTGGACGTTCTAATAGCTGGGACTTCTCCCTGTGGGTGGCAGGTGTTTGGCACCGGAGGGGCCACCATGCGGAGACTGTTCAGGACTGTGGAAGCCTTCTCCTCCAGAGCTCACCCTGCCTGGGCACCGGCTCTGCAGGCCCCTCAGCCCCGGGTATGTATCGGCTGGCCCTTCCCCCCCGACGGGGCCCAGAGGCCAGAGCCTGCTCAGAGCTGAGTGCAGGAGGCACGCAGAGCTTCCAGGGTGTGGCCGCCTCCTCCAGGGACCTCCCCAGCTTCTCTGCGAGGCCTGGAGACAGGAGCGCCTTCTCCAGGGCTGCTGAGCTGCCAGCATCACCATAAGCCAGGAGGCAGAGCCTTCTGAGCAGGGGACGCAGAGCCCTGACCCGACTGGATGCTGCACCCCACAATGTCCCTTCCTGGCAGGTAGGTTCTTTCTTCACTTCTTTTTTGAAATTTGGTAAAACATTTAAACCTTCAACTGTTCTTCAGGGTATACAGATGGTAGTGGCTTAGCCGGGATTCGATCCAAGCCTGTGTGATTCCAGAGCTCGTGCTCTGGGCTCTGGTGCCTCCTTATCGTATATGCTTCATGTGTTACTTGTTTTGCTTTTTTCCTTGTAGTCCTTATGGTACTTAGCCCTGAGTGCCATACCTGTAATGACACATACACTGCCCTGTAGGAGGTGTTCTTTTGTTCAACGCGTGAATTGGTCATCCACCACACTGGGTTCTAGTCTCAGAAGATATAGGTCAGGGACCACCAGTTGCCAGCATAGCACCATCCCACATTTCTAATTGAGGCTTGCAGCCTCAATTAGCCTTAATTTTCCCTTTGGTCTAGTTTGAAGGTTCCAGATATGTAAAGATTATATTCTAGATAAATCATGGCCTATCCTGAAAGAAATTCACCAGTGAATTATTCCGTATGGATTAGAAGCCAGTTTCTCTGGCCTTCCTAGAGTATATCCAGTAAGGCGTCTCATTCATGTCTAGAAAGCAAATATATCATTTATCGCAACTTCATCATGGAGCGATGTATTGGTTTAAAGTATGATCAGCACAATTTGGTCATTGTGAGTATGCCAGCTGGGTCCACTCTTTACTACACATATGTAACTCTAGAGATTCTTATGCCCAAGAGAGGAGACATACTCTTGGGTGTCTAGGACAAGGGAAACATGTGTCGTTATTCAGGAGCTGGAAGCTTCAGCATGACAGGAAAGAACTGAACAATCCTGGTCTACACATCACTTGACCTTGTTTAAAACTTGTTTCTTTGGCTTGCTTCATTGGAGTGTTTTCTCTCTCCTGGGGCTGACATTGTGTGTTATGTATCACGCATGTGACATGTAGAAGTTTCAGAACCCAGAATCATATAGATCAGTAAAAATTTATTTATATAGTTTAGTTTAAAATAACACTGGGCATAATTCATATATTACAAAAGTAGTTTGGCTCTCTGCTCATGGGATTGGTTTTACGGTATGTCAAAGCAAATTTGGACTTCCATCCCCAAGAAACTTGGAGGTTGGAAGACACAAAAGGTTTTGCTCAGACCTAAATTCTGTCTGAAAAAAAAAGGGTAACTATTATAAGCCCTTTCTAACCTCTCCAGGAGCAGAAATGATTTACAGCTGTGGCATTTAACCATAATTCCTTGACCTCATTTGAGAAGAGTTCAGTAGGAAACAATCTCTTGATTTTTGTTTGTTTTGTTGGTTCCCTGTTTTCTTGTCTTGCTTACCAACAATCCACTGTAATTCGTGAGTTGGTATGGCAGCAGGCTGAGTGTTCCCTGGAGCTCATTAAATGAACTTTTTTTCCTAAAATGACTTTTGTCTCCTTGTTTTCAGCCCCTCTTCTTTCCTCTGCCCTTTACTATAACCAGAGCTCAGCAAAAGCTGACTGGCTTTGTGCAGACCCTACTTAGGGTCGTCTTTTCTTAATTATTTTATTCATCTCTCCTCCATTTCATTGTTTGCCTTTTCAAAATGTGTTGAAATCTTTCTGTGATTGATGACTTCCACAATCTTCTGGCTTTCATTGGTTTATTAATTTTGGTATTTCTACTTTTATTTAAATAGGTTTCAGGAGGAACAGAAAGTAAATACGTTTCCTAGTCTGCCATCTTGAGCTGAAAATCCCTGTTGATTTTAGCACCCAATGTTCCCATGGGAAAAAAAAAAACCAACCTTGGCATTAACAGAAGTAGCACTCAAGATTTCAGCTTTTCTTGAGCAATCACTAAGGATTTAATATGTGGTCATTTCTAATGGGAAAATAATAACTATCTCATGGAGTTGATTTGAAGATTAGATAATGAACATGAAAATGCTTTGTAAGGTTTAAAAATCTACACAAATGTTTTTTGTTATTATTTGACTTGTTGCTATTTCAACTTTACTTGACAGTTGTTTGTGACCTTGCTTATGTGAGAAAATGCCTTCTGGCTTATTGTTTTGAAAGCCAGATTATACTTTCCAATAGCTCAATGGAAATGGCATCATTTGTGAAGGTTAAGGGTGAAGGCATAAATGTTTCTTGACACCTATCACTTTACAATGTTTTCAGTAACTAATTTACTCATGTATTCCTCTTCCAAAGTCTGTTGAGGACCTGCTACCAGCCACATGCTTTACATCAGGTGTTGGAAAGCATTTTCTGGATTTTAAATATCTTAGGCTTTGTGGGCCACATACAGTTCCTGTAGCTTCTCCTCCTCTTTCTTCTTCAACACGCTTTCTAAACGTGAGAACCATTATTAGCTCACAGTCCCACAGATCCGGGCTGAGTGCCTGATTTGATCTGTGGCCATGATTCACCAATCCCTGCTCTGCGTCCTGAGGAGGAGGCACATGTCTGAGTAAATCACTTCTTTGAATCACCTATTGGGCTTCTGGGGCTTGTCCTTACTCTCCTGCAGTCTCTAATCAACATGGCATCCAGAGAGAACCTTTAATTCTATGTCCAGAGAAGCTGTCCTTGAAAAATACAGGAGAAATAGACTTTCTCACACAAATACCTTGAGGGGATACATCACCAGCAGACTTGCCCTGTTAGTGGAGGGTCTGCTGCAGAGGCAGGAGGATGGCTGTGGCTCACCAAGAGGACAAGGACACTGGCAGCAGAAGTTCCAGGAAGCACTCCCTGGTGTGAGCCCTCCCAGAGTCCGCCATCAGCCCTACCAAAGAGGCGGGTAAGCTCCAGTGTTGGGTCGCCTCAGGCCAAACAACCAACCTGGATGACACATCTTTAATGCACAATTAAGAAATCCAGGCTCAGGCTTCCCTGGTGGCACAGTGGTTAAGAATCCACCTGCCAATGCAGGGGACACGTGTTTGAGCCCTGGTCCAGGAAGATCCCACATGCCGTGGAACAGCTAAGCCCGTGAGCCACAGCTACTGAGCCTGTGCTCTAGAGCCTGTGAGCCACAACTACTGAGCCCTTGTGCCACAACTACTGAACCTGCGTGCCTAGAGCCCATGGTCCGCAACAAGAGAAGCCGCCGCAATGAGAAGCCCGCACACCGCAACGAAGAGTAGCCCCCTCTTGCCGCAACTGGAGAAAGTCCGCACACAACAATGAAGACACAAAGCAGCCACAAATAAAAATAAATAAAATAAATTTATAAAAAAAAAAAAAAAGAAATGCAGGCTCCCAGGGGAAGGGACCTCCCAAGGCCATACAGTGGTCATATAGAGCCCTTACCCCAACCTCTCAGCTGTGTCTCTTGCTATAACATGTCCACACATTATGTGAATCACTAAGTTAACATGGTTGAAGCTCTAAATGAACTGGTTGGTTCAGATGTGACCTGGGGCATTCCTGAATCATATCTACCCCACAGGGATTCTCTGCCCCGTGGGTACACTCTTGGAGACTATGTCATGACGTTAGGAGTCAGAGAAACATTTCCATGTCTGTCTTATGTTTGTTTCATGCTTGTCTTATGTGACATACAAGCAACCGTTCATTTAGGAGATGGGAGGGGATTCTTAAATCAGATATTAAAGCTCATGTGAACAAGCATGACTCCGAGGGCTGGGCCCTGGCAATCTGCCAGGCACGCTACCAAATGCTCGATGTGCAGTATCATGTTCACTCCTTACTTATGAAATCATAATTGCTTTCATCCTATTTTAGACTTGTAGAAACTGAGGCTCAGAAAGGTCAACTAACTTGCTCAAGGTCACGGGGCTAGAAATTAGCTGAGCCTGATTTCCTACATCCGGGTCTGTCGTGCTCCAACTCTGAACTGCTCAAAGTGCTGAGTACATGAAACATTCACGGTCAGGTCAATGGTCTTGGTGTAAAGAGGCTGCCCAAGTATTAGCAGGACAGAGCGGTGAGTTGCTTCCAGTCCTGGAGGACAGGCACTGACCCTTCCATCCCAGCGTCCTCAGGGCCCACTGACTGGGACAAAATTGTGGTCTCATGTCATGGCCTGCACAAACGCACACAGTGAACACAGCTCGTGAGCTTGGCTGTGGGTACAGCCCCAAACCCCTCATTTGTCAGGGTCCTCCCTCCTTTGTCTCAGGCCCACAATGCTAGGCCACAGTCCACGTAGGGCTGCGTGTTTAGTCTGTAATATTCTGTGTCAGATGGGATCCAGAGAAGTGACAGCGTACCACCACATGCTGAAGTGAAAATATTTCTCACCAACTCAAATTATTTATGGTCTAACAGCTCACCAGTCACTCAACTTGAGGAGTTGGCACCGCAGTGCTCTTTTATTACCCTACGCATAAAGATGCCTTGTACATAAACAACATTTACTATGACAGTCTGCTAGCTGGCTTGTTAAAACCATGTTGTGTCAGGACAGGATTGTTATAACTGAAGCAGAAAGCACCTTGCTGTTTTTGATCCCCTCTGTACAAGCATGTCTGGCTCACAGGAAGTACTCACATATTTTGGAAAACACATTCACCCAGCAATTATTACTGAATGCCTATTAGGTGCCAGGTTCTTCTGAAGGCATTGGGGACGCAAAGGAGAAAAGTGTCCTCGTGATTGTGAGGCTTACATTCTAATTGAGGGAGAGAGACAAAAACAAAGATAGGTGTCAGTGCTTTGAAGAAAAAGAAAGCAGAACAAGGAGAACTGAGAATGGCAGGCAGTGGTGCTGTGGTCTAGGACAGCTTCTCTCTTTGAACGACGTGAGCAGATACGTGAATGAAGTGACCGACAGGTGAGAAGAGTGTTTTAGGAAGAACCAACAGTCATAGCAAAGGCCCTGAAGCAGGAGCTGTTGAACATGTTTAAGGAACAGCAAGGAGGCCAGTGTGGCCAAAGTGGAAGAGTAAGGAGAGAGAAGGGTGGGAGGTAAGGGGTTTAACAGGGAGATTGAGGGTGTGCGGCCTGATTGTATAGGATCCTGTAGGCACGGCATGACCTCTGGATATTTATTGAATTGATGAATGAATGAATGAACAAACGAACAGATGAATTATTGAATGAAAGCGCTAGTTCTGAGCCGTGTGTTAAGACAGACAGAAGCCATCTTCTACCTGTGGTTCCAGGACTAACCAGGGTAGCCACCATTTACTGAAAGCCTACAACATGCCAAGCTCTGGGCTGGGCATTTGGCAGACAAGATCTAATCTAACCCTCCTGACTATGCCAGTGAGGGACACGTGGCCCTCTTCTACACATGAAGAAATGGAGGAACAGAGTAGTTAAGCAACCTGCACAAGGTCACACAGTGCTAAGTGGTGGAGCCTGGGCACAACCCTGGGCCTGACTGCAAGGCCTGTGCTCTAAACCACTTCAGCTATGGGGACCCTAAGGCAGGAAGATCTGACTCAACCTGAGAAAGAATTGTCCAGAGGGCAGAGCGTTTTAAATCTGCAACAGGCCATCCGGAGAAGGGAGAAGCTCCCAGGATGGAACGCATCCCATAGATCCTGGACAGGGAAGCAGGGCTTTAAGCATCAGGTCAGGTGTGGGGCAGGGTGACCTCTGAGCCCTCAGCTAAACCGGAAAGTCTCCCAGAGCCTCGGTTTCTTCATTCAGGCCATTCTCTCTGGTGGCCAAGGGAAAAATATTAGGTAAAATGTAATATTTGCCATTTTTATGTTCTTTTAAAGAAATTCTAAGTAATCACAGGTAAATACTGGCCATTAAAAGTGTCTGCAGCTTGTAAATGATAATTGTGGAAGGTATAAATCAGAGTTATTATTTACATATTATTTGGAGGGTTTTTTTTTGCTTGAATTGCAAAAATAATACATACTCACTAAACAGAAAAAAGAGTACAGAGTGTATACCAAAAAATGAATACTCTTCTCTTCCTCTGCCCACTGCCACTGGGAATGTTTACCTCCCCTCTTTGATCCAGGCACATATGAGCGGGTGTGAGCGTGGACACACAGCCTGGCCTGCTACCAATGTGTACCCCTGTACCCCTGTACCCCTGTGAAATTCATTGTACCTGCTGGATTTTCTAACACACCAGTGGGGAAGACTGGGACTCTTCTTCAGAGGAAAAAAACCCAAAAGAATATATATATATATATACACACACACACACACACACACACACACACATTTATTTTCTTTTTTCTCATATTTTTAAAAAATATTACTCTGAAACTTACTTTTTTTAAACTTAACAATATAACAGCTTTCCACATCTATAAGTATGTTTCTAACACATTCTTTTTAATAGTTGCTTAATATTCCATGGCATAGATGTAAGTAGGTATAGATTTACTTAACTGTTCACTGATGGATGGACATTCAGGTAGTTTCTTGTTATTGTACCATCAATAATGCTATAGTGGCCTTCCCTGGTGGCGCAGTGGTTGAGTCTGCCTGCCGATGCAGGGGACACGGGTTCGTGCCCCGGTCCGGGAAGATCCCACATGCCGCGGAGCGGCTGGGCCCGTGAGCCATGGCCGCTGAGCCTGTGCGTCCGGAGCCTGTGCTCCACAACGGGAGAGGCCACAACAGTGAGAGGCCCGTGTACCGCAAAAATAAAATAATAATAATGCTATAGTACAAAAATCTTTTTAACTATACTTATATTCTTATTCTTGGAGTAGATTTCTAAGAATAGAATTGCTGGCTTAAAGGCAGGCATATATAAATTTGTGTATATCCTATGAGATTATTTCCCAAGCATGTTTTGGCCTGTCACACCTCTATCAGCAAGGTTTGATTTTGCCCTTTCCCTACATCGTCAAAAACACAGTTTCCTCTTTAAATTTGTGCCAAATGGATGGGCGAGAAATTATCACTCTTTCTCTTTTTGTTTTCCCTTGGCTACGAATTGAACATCTTTCGAAGTGTTTATTGTCATTTATATGTCACTGTCCGTGAACTGCTTATTTGTATCATTTTCCAATTTTTTCTCTGGGCTTGTCTTTTCTTCTTACGGACTTGAAGGAGTTTTTTGATGAGCGGCCGCACTGCGCCTTTTTCTGTCTCCTGGCACTTGCTCTGGGTTTGTTTGCTGTTTGCCTTTTTACATGGGTATGGACTTGCCTGTTCTGCATGTTTCACGTGAATGGAACTGTAAATATATGTGCGACCTCAGGGGTCTGGCTTCTCTTATTCAGCATGATGTTTTCAAGGTTCGTCTAGGTTGTATCATGTTACCAGTACTCCGTTCCTTTTTATGGCTGAATAGTATTTCATTGAATCAATAACATTCTTAAACTTTTGTTTTGCTTTGTTTCACCATCGGAATCTGTTTTTGTGTGTGAGGTAAGGTAGGCCTTTAACTTTAGAAAACCACAGACATTAAAAGGTTATTTTATTGTATCGTAGAGACCAACATCCAGGGGGTAATGAAAAACAATTAGAATTCTCCAAATACATGTATATTTCATCACCCATATCTCCCAGAGATGTAAGCATGTTCAACACATTGTCTAGTAACACCCACCAAGGGTGAAGCCAGACCAACACATTACCAGCCCTCACCTTAGCGGTCTAAGCCATCGTGCTGATTCGTCGGCCTTCGAATGGTTCCCCTGTGCCTTGGGCGTCAGCGGCTTCGGAGTGACTTTTATGCAATCAGTGTATGAACGTTACATGGCTCCTCTTAAAAGATACAGCATTCTATTTCGAACCCATGTGAGCTGGGAGTTCAGAAATAGCATTGATATTCTGGTTAATTGATTTTCTAAATGTTCATTCCGGGGCGGTGGAAACTTTTGACCTTGATGCTGATTATGATTAGCATAGCAATCACTCTTCTATAATTAAAAGGCAGACGAGAATTTTCTTTCCCTTATTCATTAATTCCCTTATGAATCTTTCTTTTTTTTTTTTTTTTCCAGCAGTGAAGGCAAAGTGTTTTGTGTTGGCAAAGATAGAAGCCATGACCCCCTCCAAGAATAACCACTGCCTCCTGGGTGGCCCTGGAAGCAGTCTGCTCTCCCTGCCCCGCCCTCCCCTCTTTTCCCTCCCCTCGGGTGGCAATAATATGCACCCCCACAGCCCGCATGATTCCCCATAGGACTTACATTCATTTTAGCTACTGATCTTTTGACAGCCCAGAGGGGAGGGCCAAGAGCCTTTTGCAGTAGAGGCAATGGTTGGAAACCACTGCAGCATGGGACGGCCTTTTCCAAGCCTTGCCTTGTGTGAGTCCGACTCCGGGACCCGCGCTCAGCTCCATGCCTCTGCCTTCCCATTTGGAGTTCGCATTACAGCTGGGAATGATGTTTTGGGTCTCCGTTTTTATAATGACTATTATTTACGGATCACTTGATATACATAGGACCTGTGCTAGGTGCTTTTCATGCTTCCTGTCACTTAATCCTCTCAATAGTGTGAGGCAGGGATGACTACCACTCCCATTGTTCAGATCAGGAAACTGGCCTCAAGAGACAAATAACCTGTCCGGTGTTATCCAGGTGGTAAAAAGTGTGAGAGGCCGGATCTGGGCACAGCTCTGCCTGAGTCCAAGGCCCTTGCTCTAAACCAACATACTGTTCTGTCTTCCCAAAGCTTCTCCTCGCCACATGACTCTTCTAGAGCCAAAGCTTCTCCTGAAGACTTGCCCTTGTAATAATGATGTGACGATGATGGTGATAGCAAACACATGTGCCAGGCTCGCTTCTACACACTTTTCATGTATGTAGCCCACCAATCATCCTATAAGGTGGATCCTACTATGATTCCCAATTCACATGTGAAAGACTGAGGCCCAGAGGCGTCTTCACAGCAGGGAAGCAGCAGAGACAAGCCTGGAGCTGGGACTGTCTGTGATTTTCGCTGCAGCAGGTGAGATACAGGAAGGCATCTTGGGACCCCCGATGCTGCTCTGCAGCCCTGCCAGGGCTCAGTGGTCTCATCACTGAATTGGGTCTGTAGTTCACTCCCAGGCAGGATGTGGGAATTCGTCTTTCCTGACACCCTCCCAGGCTGCTTCTCTGCAATTCCTCATCGACTACTTTTGTCGAGATCCGCAAAGCTCCCTGCTCAGGGATAACTTTTTCCTTATAATGCTCTCAATTTGGGGGCTCATTTCTGGGTCCCCTCAATCCTCAGTGTTCTACTGGCCCATGAGCCCTGCCTTGTTCCTGCGATGCCCTGCCAGCTCCCTGCTGCCTAGGGTGGAATCTTTAGCTCTTTAGCTCTAACCAGAACAAGCTCCCTGTGGGCTACGGTCCAAATCTCTCCCCAGAGTATAAGGCAGCTGCGTCCACTAGGGACGCTGGGGCTGGAGAGAAGGGGATGAGAGGGGGTCTCAAAGCCGGAGATGAGAACTGAGGCACAGACCTGGGAGCTCCTTCCTACTGCAGCTGGTCCGTTATGATTTCCTGTTAACCTGGCTACCTCGGGGCAAATTTATGGACTTTTAAGAAGAGATGTCAGAAATCATTTGCTGAGTTTCAGATGCTGCATGTTATGACCACCCTTATGGGTGTACTCCTAAGATGACATCAGATAGTAACTAAATAAAAGTTGCATTGTGTCTTGATTTAAAATGACTACATATCTATCAATAATAATAGTAATGATGAAACTGATTATAAAACAATACGTATGAAGAACTTTTTATGTGACAGGGACTATTTTAAGAGACTTGAATGTTATTAACTCTTTAATTCTTGGGAAGGAAATGCTATTATTTGCTCCATTTACAGGTGGGGAAACTGAGGGATTAGGTTAAGTGTCAAGGTTACCCCGCTGTTAAGGATACCCTTACGCTGTATGTGCTGTTTTGTTTTTTTTTTTTTTTTTTTCCAGTACGCGGGCCTCTCACTGTTGTGGCCTCTCCCGTTGCGGGGCTCCAGACGCTCAGGCTCAGCGGCCATGGCTCACGGGCCCAGCCGCTCCGCGGCATGTGGGATCTTCCCGGACCGGGGCACGAACCCGTGTCCCCTGCATCGGCAGGCGGACTCTCAACCACTGCGCCACCAGGGAAGCCCTGTATGTGCTGTTTTAATCAAGAACTTCCAGAGACAGAGTTCATTACCATGATGATGAAGATGGATTCTAAGTCATAGTTGCTAACATCTATTTCTTTGTGCCCTGCTGGTTCCAGGGCCTTTTATACAGATCATCTCATCCAGCCTTTACAACCAATGCTCTGAGGAAAGCACTATAATCATCCCACTTTAAAGAAGAAGAAACTGAAGCTTAAAGCAGTGAAGATATTTTTTAAAGTCAAGTAGGCTGTGAGTAGTAGAATCAGAACTTGATCAAGCCCCACTTGACTCTAAACCTAGTTTTTTTAAGAATGTAGTATTCTGTGCTCTTTCACAGTACTCTAGTATAGAAAGAAGAAGAGACGGCTGATTTTTTAATTTAAAAAAGTGAGCTGTGACAAAGCGAGAGAGAGGCATGGACATATTTACACTACCAAACGTAAGGTAGATAGCTAGTGGGAAGCAGCCGCATAGCACAGGGAGATCAGCTCGGTGCTTTGTGTCCACCTAGAGGGGTGGGATAGGGAGGGTGGGAGGGAGGGAGACGCAAGAGGGAAGAGATATGGGAACATATGTATATGTATAACTGATTCACTTTGTTATACAGCAGAATCTAACACACCATTGTAAAGCAATTATACTCCAATAGAGATGTTAAAAAAAAAAGTAGCTTGTTAAGAATCTAGATTAATGACTTCTCTTGCCATTTCATGAATTTGAATGTAACTTCATAACAAAGTAAATGAATAATTGTAGCATTGACCTTGAGGGACTAATCAGTTTTTCATTCCTATTGAATAACTTCATTATTTGGAAGCCTGGAAATATTATGGTCATTCAGTTTTACCATTCATGGAAAATTTTCTATTCTTCACCTCTTAGCTTTTAACATAGTTTTTGTCCTTGGACCACTTTTCTTTCTATATCTCAGCATTTAATACAGTCTTAGATGCAATTCTTTTACCAAAATAGATTCTTCCTGACCTATAGATCTGGCCGAGATCTCCCTCCCAAGCTCCAGACCTCATTTCTACCTGGCCCCTGGACACTGCTGATGGCCCACACCAGATATCCATCATGTCTGACACTTGACAAGCCAGGACCTTCACCTGACTTCCTGATTTCCGGTTATGACAGACCCAACCCATCCCTGTCCCTCAGGCCTAAAACTCCAGGATCATCTTTGGTACTTCTCTCTTCTGCAAAAGCCAATCTACTCACTCTTTTATTCAATGATTTATTCACTATGCATGAAGGGGCTAGAGCAGAAGTAATATCCATCATTCATTCAAGTACCACATTTCTGCTGCTGGACCGTGGATACAGGCAGACTGGACAAAAGTCAGCAACTAGAGGGCGTCTCATATTAATGAACAATAGAAGGTAGACAATGAGAAGCGCACAGAGCAAGGTATGTGTGGGTTTTTGGAAGAGGGAAAGGTTGCTCTGAGCTGAGGAACAGTTGAGACCATACATTATATCACATCCCCTCCCTTCCCTTCCATGCCCACAGTCACCACAGATCCCAAGCACAGAGGTGCAAGGCCAGGTTTTGTGTTACACTCTGAAATCACGACTGTGAATCAATGGCTACAAATCCCTGCCCCATCTAGTCCAAGCCCATCTCAGCTTTATATTTTGGTCTGTGTTTAACAGGAAGCTTCCAGAAAGTTTTAATCAGAGAAGAGTATCATCTAATTTAAGACTGTCAAACATTTGCTCTGGATACTGTTCAGGGAGTGGATTGTAGGGGAGTAAGAGTAGAAGCTGGAAGGCTAGCTGGGAGCCTACGAAGGTAGTCCAGGAAAGTGACTGACATTTTTCTCCATTGTCTAACTAGGGGTGGCAAACTATGGCCTATGGATCAAATCTGGTTCATTGCCTGTTTTTGGTAAATAAGTTTTATTGGAACACAACCATGCTCATTTGTTTACATCTTGTCTTTAGCTGCTTTTATGCTTCAACAGCAGAGTTGAATAGTTGCAACAGAGACCATCTGGTCTGCAAAGCCCAAGGTATTTCCTATTTTACCCTTTACAGAAGTTTGCTGACCCATGCTCTAGACACACTACATCCTTTTAAGTCTTAGAACATGCAGAATGTTTTCCCTCCTCAGGGAATAGCATAGCCTCTTCTGTCTGCCCAGAATAATCTTCCCTTATGTTTTACATTGCATTTTTATTAGCCTTCAGATCTCAGACTAAATGACAGAGAAGTCTTTGGAACTGAAAAGAAGCCTATCCATTCTATCCTTCCAGCCTGTTGGAATCCTTCATGGTACTTTTGTAACTGGCCACAACTTTCAGTGACATATATATTTGTTTACTGTCTTTCTCTCCCATTAGGTGGTAAGTGCCAGATGGGTGAGGACAGCATCTGTTTTATTCACCATTGTACACGTAATAGCTAGCACTGTCCTTGCAAAGATAGGGTGCTCAATAAATGCTCTGTCTTAATAATGGATAATTAATGAAATAACATGAGGATTGGGAGCTATTTAAATGATTTT
This sequence comes from Delphinus delphis, assembly GCF_949987515.2. Taxonomy (NCBI): domain Eukaryota; kingdom Metazoa; phylum Chordata; class Mammalia; order Artiodactyla; family Delphinidae; genus Delphinus; species Delphinus delphis. The sequence continues at coordinate 74,336,723 of NC_082692.2, read as the reverse complement.
ATATCAGAAATGAATATTAAAACTTAAAAAATTTCCCCATTGATGAAACAGGCACAGCAAAATGGTGTACTACTACCCACAAGCCAATAGAAAACAGACAGTAACCCAAATAAAAAATAAGCAAAGTATTTGAATAAGTGCCCACAAAAGAGGATGTCTAAATGGCCAATAAACATATGAAAGATTGCTTCCACTTCATTACTCAACGTGAAAATGCAAATTAAAACCACAATGCAAATTGCGAATGAAAAGCACGTACATCCACTAGAATGGCTAGAATTAGAGAGGCAGGAAACACCAAACGTCAGCAAGCATGGGAATGCACAGCGGTACACCCGCTTTGGGAAACTGTTGGCAGTGTCTACTAAAGCTGAGCTTATGCATTCTCTGTGGCCAAAAAGAAATGCACATATGTACAACCCAGAGACCAATAACAGAATGTTAATAGCAGTGCTTTTAGGAAATGTCCCAGACTGGAAACCATGCAAATACCCACGAATAAAACAGACTGTGATAGATATGTACACATACACCCAGACATACACACACACACACACACATACGCACACACAGGAATACTATGCAACAATAAAAAGTGCACCGTCTATCTCTCCACACAACAAAATGGATAAATCTTGCAAATGCGATGTTGACAAAAAGACACCAGACGGAAAATGAGTTCATTTAGATGGACTGAAGAAACAAATGAAACATATCTGTGCTGTTAGAAGTCCGGTTGAGCTTATCCTTGGGAGGGGGTTAGTAACTGAAAAGGGACCACAGAGCGTGCCTCTGGGGATTAGTCGATGTTCTCTTTCTTGAACTGGGTGCTAGATATACAAATGTGTTCAGTTGTGAAAAGTCATCACGAGTGTACTTAGGATGTGTCCACTTTTCTGAATGTTATCCCGTAAGAGGAAAGGAAACAGAAAACTGAAGTATAAGAAAGATGGAAGACATCAGTTCGGGTCTGGCAGTGGGCAGTAAAATAAGGGAATGGGTCAGAATATCTCTGAAGAAGCTTCACGGGGCTGTGAGACTGCTGAGCTTCCGCATGAGGGCAGGTGTGGTTGCCCTTAACTGACAGCAAAAGTACGAGGGCCGTCGGGGCCTACTTGGCAATCTCGGTACATGTCACCCACAGGCTGTATCCCCATCCCAAATGTCACTCTGCTCAAGGTGGCCTTACCTTCTGTCAGGGAGCAGGGGCCAGCTTCCCTTTGACTTTAGCCTCCGACACTGTCGGAGGTTTAATTAAAATCTGTATAATCATACAGATTTTAATTAAAATCTATTTAATTAAAATCTGTATTTTAATTAAAATCTGTATAATCATAACTTTATCATTTCCAAGTCTACTTTATCTTAATTTCATGTGTGCTGATTTGATGATCAAAGGCTTTGTTTATGCTTTGTGTCCATTCAAAGAATGGCACATTTATCATCCTTTTAAAACTATTATTCCCACCCATCTCCAGCAAGACCCCTTGCAACATAAAGAGGCATGGCAGATAGGGATGGCTCATCTCATTTAGAATTGCTCTAATGGGTTTCTTTTTTTCCCCTGTAAGCCATCAAAGAGAACCCATTTACAGTAGGGCACTTGTGAAAAATGGATGAGTTGCTGTGAGCTTTTTTGCCCCACTCAGCTTGGAGTGTCTTTCAGAATAGATTCCAGATCTTAAGGCTTTAGTCTCCCAATATGGTCAGAGAGCTGGAGACAGGATAATGTCATGATTAAGAGCACAATTTTTGGAGTTAGGCAGATCCAAGTTCAAATATTTGTTCCACACTGTGACCTTGGGCACGTTACAGAACCTCAGTGAGTACCTATGTTGTCATCTATTGTTTTTTCTCCATCATAAAAGGTGGACAGCAATGAAACCCTATGGATTTGTTTGGTACTTCCTTATCCTTTTGTTGTGCTCTGAATGCTCTACGGAAAGAAATGAAATGCAGATACTTAAATGTTGCGTCAAAATTCACTCAACATTTATGAATGGCTAATGTCTTTGTTTAGTTTTACACACCCTTACATTGCAGTTCATCTGCGGCGGGCATGAAGCCATATGCAAGGGATATACTAGAAGTAAGTAGGGCACCCATATTACCCTCACTCTCGGTCCAGTGGGAAGACCAGTACGCACACGCATGGCGACAACACAGTGATTGAATTCAAGGTCGGTTCTAGGTCCTGAACAAGCTCAAAAAAGTTGCGGCACTGTGGAGGAGAAAGGCCTGAGGAAGGTGTCACAGAAGGGTCAGCATATGTGTCAGGCCTCAGAGGATGAGTAGGAAGCAGCAGAACAGGGAGGGGAGGCTGCAAGGGCATCGCGTGCAGGGGAAAAAGCAAGTGCAAAGGCTAGCCCGTCACTGGCATGCTTCTGAGAAGGCATGTGTTCCAAAACCTTGGGTCCCCCAGATGCCCAGCAACTTCTTTGGCTGCAAATCCAGAAGAACACATACATCTTGCTTAAGCAAAAAAGGAAACTTATAAACTTGCGTAAGTCCAAAGGTAGGGCTAGTTTCAGGCACGGATGAATCCAGGTGCTCGGGTGATACTGTCAGCCTCGCCCTCCATGTCTGGGCTCTGTTTTCTCTTTGTTAGCTTTGTTCCTAGCAGATTCTTTCCATACACTATGGAGTGGCCACTACAACTCCAGGCTGTGTCCTACCAGCTTATCAACCCCAGCAGAAAGACATCTCCCCAGCAGAACTAGTTCCCAACTATTTTATACGAACCCCTAAGACTATTATTTGTCCCAGTCTGGTTCTTTTGCCCAGACTTGCACCTGTGTCTGTGCCCAGGAGATGGAACATTCTGCTTGGCAGCCCCTAGGTGGGGTGAAGTCAGCCCCATAGTATGATGTGAGCTAAGAAGAGGGCAAAGGAGTTCTTCAAAGTGAAATCTGGTGCTGTTTGCAGTGGGGCATGAACAGGAGGCAGACGGGAACACCAGCTCTCTACCGTACCGAGTTGGAGAGCTAATAAGTAGTGAGCTGGCACTGCTCACGGAAGGCTGGAGTATGACACCTATTCTCTGAGAGCCTCTGCGGGAAATCTGAAGGAAGACTACAAACCACAGGCTCTGCGAATGTTCTCGAACTGTGCTTTCTGATCCTTGACCCTTAGATTATCTGGACATCCATGAATCCGTATATGCATTCAATATTTTCCTCAGAATTAATACATATATCGTGACTTGTTTGCATGACCACTTTTTAAGCACACAGGCATAGCTATGATTAACAAAATATAAACTGACTTTAAAACATCACAGAATTCACAGTGGGTTTTTGTCATTGTGTATGTTCTTAATATACATAAAATGTTTATGTATCATCCTGCTCAGGGTTTCCAGAAATTTCTCATCTCTAAAAGGGGATCTTCATGGTCAAATTACTTAGGAAGTCCTAGAATATTGAAATAATGAAAGACCACCTCAATTAGGACTAGGAACTCATCTCTGCTATTTTTCGTAGAGATTTAATGTTCCTTGGGTCTCAGTTTCCTGACTTGTATTATGGGCATAAACTCTCCTGTCCACTTAAGCTTATAGTGAGGCTCTTGTGTAGAAGTGGAAGTACCACTGCTACCAAGTAGTTTTTAAAACTTGTAAAATACCATCGTTGATATTTCATGTTTATTTGACTCCATGTTCAAGGATATTGCTCTTAATGTGTTCTGGAAACCACTAATGGCCCCCGACGCAAAATGTGCTTGTCCATTTCTCATATGATTGTGCAGATCAATGAAGGTCTGTCTTGTTCTATGATGAACAAGAGGCTTATAGATTTTTAAAAGATATTCTTCTTCCAATGGTATGTATGTTCCAGAAGCAGAAAGGAGGCTAGTGGTCTGGAGCTGAGTAATCAGGGCTGAAGATAAGAAATGGGCAGATAAGTAAACATTGTAGGGAAGGGGGGCAAGAAAAGGAACAGGAAATCCAGGTGAGAATGGATGTTGGCTCTGACCAGATGGTAGGGTAGAGGGGATAGAGATATTGCGTGATCAGATTTGAAATATATTTTTAAATAGAACCCACAGGAGTTTTTGATACATTGGATGTAGGGAGTAAGGGAAAGAGAGGTGTCTAAGCTGATCCTAAGACCACCTGAAGTTGATCTGAAACTCCTCCATGCTAAGAAAGAGTTCCGGCCAGGATTTTCATGTTTCCAGTGGTCTTTGGAAAACCTAAAGAGGTACATACATTCTAAGAACACAAGGAAGAGTGGTTCATTCATTCATTCGTCCACTTACTGGTTCTATCATTCCCTTCTTCTCTCATGTAAGGTCCTATGGTAGGGGCTAGAGAGATGAATAATATAGGTTTCAGTTACAAACATTCCAATAACTATCAACGTAAAGTTGCTGATAAAGGAAAGCAGCATCTAGGGGAAAAGATATTGAAATTGGTTAAGTCTCTGAGGGGTACTTCAGAGACCAGGGACATTAGTTCCTAAGTGCCCATCCCATGACCTGCTAAAGTCACTGGGCAGAGTTTCCCACTCTGGTCAATACTGACATTTTGCGTCCAATAACTCTGTTGTGGGGAGATGGCCTCTGCCTTATAGGATGTTTAGCAGCATCCCTGGCCTCTACCCACTAGATGCCTTGAGAGACACCTGCCCCCAGGCCAGATGTGACAACCAAAAATGCCTTCCGATCTGGCCAAATGCCTCCTGGAGAGAAAATTGTCCTGTTGAGAACTGCTGCCTTAGGGGACTGTGGGATTGCTCAAGGTGCCAAAACCCATACACAGCAGAAGCACACCCAAGTGTCTCATGTAGCAGTTACACATGGGCAGAGCCGCTCTTTCTTTGGGCAGTCAAGGTCCCTTTCGATGCCCCTTCTGCAGGGGAATTTTCACTGTCCCATACAGCTGGAAGAGAACGTTCCCCTCTTCTGAATCCCAGAGTGTTCATCACGTTCTACCCTGTGTCGCTTTCAGTACATCTGTTTCTGCTGCTTCCTAACTATGAGCCCACAAAACACCAGGTGCTTTGCTTATCATCTTCCTTGGTTAATGGCCATTTCACCATTTGGATCCCAGCTCAACTACACCCCAAGAACAGGATAAGTGTCCCCATGAAGCTCCAATCCTATCTCACCCCTTTTTTTATAGTGCCTTCCTGATTTGCAATTTCCTTTATCTTTGAGAAGTTATTTGACTGTCAGTTTCCCTTCCAGAAATGTGACTTCCATAAAGGTGGAACTCTGGATATTTTTGCATGCTATGAACCCCCAGTTGCTAGCACAGTACTCAGGTTATAATAAACTCAAAGCTCGTTGAATGAATAAATTATTAGATTAATTAAGATAATGTTTGTGAGGCACCCTGCAAAAGGTAGTCACAGTAAACACTCAATAAATAGTTGGTTGTGATAAGATTTTACTATTATTATGATTTCTAGAGAGGATAGGGAGACACATTCTCAAGAGTTGCAAAGTCATGCCCACTAATCAGTTTCCTTCCTTGTCTTTTATTTCTCCTTTTTTCCTCGTCCCCTCTTTTCTTCCTGGTGTATAATACCCTAAAGCTATGAAAGTAAGCTTCTCTGTATTCAAAATTTTATAAGAGAGTAAGTCTAAAGGTCTCGTAGAAACCTGAGGAATTATTGAATCTGAGACACTGTAGACTGAGATTATTGTACGTTTTATCAGGTACAACTGAGAAAGCTCCAGCTCCACCTGGGTTAAGCGCAAGGACAGCTTCTACACCGGACAATCTGAGCCACAAACCAGCCTTCATCTCTCAGCTGCTCAGCAGGCTTTTCCCCATGGGGCTGCTTGTGGGCTGAGTGATTAAGGCCAAGATGGATGTCCCACAGCTGAGTGGGCAGAAGAGCACATCCCCACTGGAGCTTAGGTCTCCTTTTCAGAGTCAGTCACATGTCATCGGTGATTGGATTGAGTGCTCAGAACAGGAAGTGCAATTCAATTGTCTGTGAAAACAGAACCCAATTGAGTTGTCCTCTGGGCTCCGAGAGAATCTTTGTTATTCCAGGAGGAGTGACCCAGGCCCCCTATTTTACCTTTGGACTTTCCGGAGCAACCTCTTTGCTCTGGGACACTTGCCACATGAAGACAAGCAAATACGCATCAAGTTCCACTTCCCAGCTCTTGGGATAGTTAACAGTGATGACATTTTATTAGGTGGCACGTGCAGTACATCTCACACAGGCAGTAACGAGCAGTAGAGTCAGTCCAGCCCTGATTCAGAGTCCGGATTGGCTCTGGCATGACTCCTCCTTGGTCATAACCAGGTTCACTGGATGAACACCAGATAGGGGACCAGCTGCCATATACACTCAAGCCCTCAAACCACCTCAGGATGCATAAAACTCTGGAGCATCCAGAAACTCTTCCCTTCCTCCCCATCTAGAAACACCTGGAAACTTGCCAATGACCATCATGACCAGAAAATAAGATGGTAAACAATCTCCTGCTCTGTACCTATATTGAGTGTAAGTGATAGGACCACACAGCCTTTCCCAGACACAAGTAATTCGCATGCAGAAGATTCCCGCTGACTAGACAGCTTGATCTGAAGTACAGACTAATCATCTTCAGTCTACTGTTTTTAGCCTCAGGATCCCCTCTCTCCACCATTTTAATTCCAGCGCTCAATGCTGTGTTGGTCGTAAAGTTTGAGCTGCCCTGATTCAAAAGACTTGCTCTTGACCTCCTACCTCATTCCTTATATCAGCCCCTGAGGTTTCTCTTTGGAATGTGAAGGGGTCTTCAAAGGCCAGTTTGAAATCCATTGCACTACTCTAGAATCTACATGTCTACACCACCAAAGAACCCACTTGAGAAAACAGTTTTGCCCTCAGTGGAGAAGGTGGGCTCCCAGGCCCCATCCTCGTTCAGTTCTATTGGGCCTTTGATGAATCAAGACAAGGGCTCATGCTGGTTGCCCCTGGACAAGGGTACCTTCTGAAAAGGGCTGGGGGCTGTAGCCCCACCCCCTCCTCTGTTCTTCAAGACATGGATCCCGGCACATGGCTTCCTGCGTCTAGGGGCAGGGACATACTTTGTGAGTTTGCACAAAGGCACACAGCAATAGCTCTAGCTCATCTGTTAGGCATTTTTTTTGCTATATTCTGGAAGATAATCTCCTTGATTAAGAATGAGAAAGCTTAAACACAGCAAAAAGAAGGGATAGCAGGAGCAACAGACGGGAATAGCGTTACACGGAGGGCTGAAATCAGATGAGGAACGAGGACCGAGTTCCAAAGCTTAGAAACCTTCAACAGAAACATGAACTGTGCTTATTGTGGATTTTTAAGCAAATGTCTGTTGGGCTTATTTTGTTCACAAAACTGGGTTTTATATAAGTGGATGGAGAAATGAATTGATCTGAGTAAGAGGATAGGATCATTTGAAGAGACTGGCCAGGTGGGAGACGCGGTTTCTTTTTCTGAGGCCCGCCACCTCCCCACGCACCACAGGGGCCTGTGAGGCCTGCATGGAGGGGGCGATGCACGGGACTGGACAGGCTCTGCCCACCCAGCTGCCCTTGCCACCTCCCCTGGCCACGCGCTCTGGGGCAGTGCCGTTCACTCACCATGCAGGGCAGGTCCCCCTACTCTGCTTCAGGGAATGAACAGGCAGAGATGAAAAAATGATTCAACAGTGTTTTAATTATTCTTTAATTATGCTCCATGTCATTACCTCAGCAAGGACTCTTACAGGGCCTGTCTCGCTCTTGGGGGAAACATTAGAGGGGAAATTAAAGAACTTCTCCCCCGACTCGGTCTGCAACCGCATTCCAGGTTGGCAAAGTTTTCTTATCGGTCCAGTTAGGCATGAAAAGACATATGAATGCCCTTCCCTCAAAAGCCCATTTGAGTGGAGGCAGCAAGATAAAGGGGACTTTGAAAGGGATAATTAAAAGAAAAAGTCTACCCAGGCCTTCCATATTCTCTTGGGCTCAACAGTCCTTTTGCTTTCCTCCAGCATCTACGGCTGCTACCACGGGTTGGAAGAGAAAGCCTCTCGGGGGCTGCTTTTATGCTGTGCGCCAGCCCAGGCCGGTGGCTCAGCCAGGAAGGTAAGCTGCCTTTGCAGGGATGGTCTGAATACCCCAGGGGCATGGAAGAATCACCCCTCACGCTAGCACACTGAGAGAACAGAAGGTGGCATCTTCTGAAGACTAGATTCAACGGATTTGAAAATGGAAGGGGGTTAGAATTCATCTAACCAAGCAATCATGATTCTATCACGCCTCTGAAACATGTCATTCAGCCTCTGTGTGGGATGGGGGAAGGGCTCACAACCTGAAAGCCCATCGCACAGCTTAGGCACCTGTTTCCTTCAGCAGGATATTTTCATTCCAACAACAATTGCTGCAGAAGTAGATTAGAATCTTAGCTCTGTCACTCAGTAGCTATATGATCATAAGCACATAGCTTGATTTCTCTGAACCTCAGTTTCCTCATCTGTAAAATAGGGGGTTAAGAATAGTACTTAACTCTTAAAATTCAAGATCTTGATATAGGGCTTTATAACATATTAAACATGTTCCATCATATAGCACAAATAGCACCAAAGGGCAAACTGAGACAGGAAAAGCTGAAGCAACTTGACAAAAGTCACACAGATTTTAAGAGGCAGAATCTAAACCCAGGTCACTCGGACGCTAAAATCCACGCTCTTCACCACCTTTGTGGTGTGTATGAACATGAGCTCTGAAGACTGCAAGCCTGTTAAATAGAGTAGTACCGCTAACACCGAACGTGAGCTCCACAAGGGCAGGACTTGCCTGCCTTGTTCATTGTTGTGTCCTCAGAGCACCTGGGGCACCTAACACACTGAGGATGCTCACTCAGTGCGTGTGTGTGCGCGCGTGTGTGTATGTGTGTGTGTGAGAGAGAGAGAGGGAGGGAGGCAGGGGTGGGGGAGAAGGAAGGAGAGAGAGAGAAGTGAAGGAAAAAAGAAAAGAAAGAAAGAGGGAGAGGAAAGAAGAGAAGGAGGGTTGAATGGAGGGACAGAGGGAGGGGAGAAAAGGTCTTTGGGAAGATGGAAGCTAGCGTATGCTGGTTATGGAAACAAAAGGCCAGGAGAAGCTGGAGTAAATGCGGCTGCCGACACTGCTGGGAAACGGACTGGAGAACGAGTTTTAACCCCTGACAGGTCCGTTCATCCTGGGCACAGGCTTCTTCTGTGCCAGTGAAAGAAAGCTGCCAGGAATACCCCGTGGAGGAAGGATGGGAAGGGGATGCAAAGAACAGTACACTCCCACCGACAGGAGATCTTCAGAAACATCCATAACAATGCCTATTTTGAAGACTCTTTAACACTATTTTGACACCAGCATAATACACATCAGTATATGTATGTTTACCTTCTCAAAAGTTTGAGAGGATTGCTGCAAAGTAATCTTGAACTTAGCAAGAGCCAAAAACGAAATATATAAAGATTAAAGATTTCTATATGGCAAAGTATACCATAAAGTTAAAATATATATATATATGTATATATACTGGAAGAATTTATGCAGCATACTTGAAAGACAAAGGACACCACTAATGTCCAGAATATGACTAGTGTTCCTGTGAATCAATAAGGAATAAATAACTCCTTAGAAACATGTGAAGAGAATATCAACGAACATTTCACAGAAAAATGCAGAAATCCAAAAAATATCTGAAGAGATCCCAAGCTCTCCAGAAGTTAGGGAATTGTAAAATAAGACAATAAGATGAGCAAATTTTTCTAAAAAGATTGAGTGTAGTGTGTTAGTTCTTCTGTGGAGAATCAGGCCTTTTAATACACTGTTGGTAACAGCATAAATGGATGGAGCCTTTGTAGAAGGTAATTTAGCAGTATTCATCAAAAGTAAAAATGGACAGACCTTAGACTCAGCATTCCCATCTCTTGAACTTTATCTCCTGAAATACGTACACATGTGCATAAAAAATGGGATCCCAGGGGTATTCATAGTAATGTTATAATAGGAAAACCTGGAAGCAACCTACATACTCATTATTTAGGAGAATGTTTAAATAAATTATGGTACATTAATTCTATGGAATCTCTTCAAAAGAATGAAGTAGACCTATATATACTGACAAAAAGATCTCTAAGACATACTATTGGTGAAATAAAAGCAAGTTACAGGATAACATATAATATGATCCCATTTATAGTCAAAAAGAATGTATGGATAATGTCTAAATATATGGTGAAGTGCATAGAAAGGGGACTGGAAAAATGCACCCTAAACCAATGACAGAGGTTACCTCTGGGAAGCAGAGATGAAGTAGGAAAAGTTGAAGGAAAACTTTCATTGTTTGTCATATATATTTATTCATATATATTTTTATTCATATATATTTTTATTCACATATATTTATTCATATATATTTATTCAGAATTATTCATATATTACTAACATAATTTTTTTAAAAGACAAAAAAGAGCATTTTAATTTTTTCTGAGCTCTCCTGAACCTACATCATTGCCTAAACTGAGTTGTTTGCCTTTTGTTTAACTGCTCTTTGTTCATATCAGGAGCTAATACTTCACATATTTTGCTACACACACATTCAAATGCCCACATCTGCTAACACAATTCCCTTGGGATCACAGAATCATAAAATGTTGGAAATGCCAGACCTTGGGGGTCTGTTTTAGAGATAAGGCACTTGTGATGATTAGTTTTGTGGGTCCATTTGACTAGGCTGAGGATGCACAGATATCTGATTAAACATGATGCTGGGGTGTGTCTGTGAGGGTGTTTCTGGAAGACGTTAGCATTTGAATTGGTGGGCTGGGTATAAAGCAGATGGCCCTCCCCGAGGTGGGTGGGCATCATCCAGTCCACTGAGGGCCTGAACATAACAAAAAGGCAGAGGAAGTTGGAATTCACTTTCTGCCTGAATGTGGAGCTGAGACATGGAGCTTCTGCCCTCCGTGCCTGGCTCTCGGGCCTTCAGACTGGGACTGGAATCTTCATCACTGGCTCTCCCACTCTCAGACCTTCGAGCTACACCACTGCTCTCCCTGTGTCTCCAGCCTGCAGATGGCAGACTCGGGGACTTCTCAGCCTCCTTAATCACACGAGCCAATACCTTATAATAAATCTCTCTCTATCTCTCTGTCTCTATCTCTGACTAATACAGCACCTAAAGTGGAGAGAGTTTCAATGGCTTGTTTGTGCCCTCACAGTAAGAGTGGCAGGGCAAGAGCTTGGTGCTAGCTCTTCCAGCTCAAAGTCCAAGGTCCTGCCATGACACTGCATGGTGGGGGAACGTCCACTGCAGAATGGGAGCCTGGGGGCCAACGGCGGTTTCAAGGGCCACCTGTCCCCATCCACCACATGAACACTGCTCGCCACTCACTCACCGAGCAGGGGGGGTCTAAGGCCACCAGGCACTGAGACTTTTCCCGGTGCACGATGATTTACACAACTCCTGCACTAAATAACCCTGCCTGCTCTGCTGTGAAAACTCCCTAAGTGTTCAACAGCCCTTGAAATTTCTCATTTCTGGCTTTGAAGCGGGTGAAGTGCTGCTGAGAGGCTGCCCATTACAGGACCAGAGAAGACGTGGTTCCAGACCCTTCTCACACACGTGCTGCAAAGATTCCGAGCTCTCCCCATACCTCGAGGTCTTTGTTCTCAGAAATGTTATTTCACCACCAGCAAGGTGCTTCCTGGGAGTGCTCTATAATGGCTGAGGCTTGTTTAAAATACTTTATTTAGTTTTCCTTCAGAGGCGATGTGGTTATCAGTAATCCACACGAAAGGTGAGCTTTTAGCTCCATTCCATAATTATTCCACTTTAAGTTTACCTCCTCCTATGAAATGGAGTCATTCCTAAAAGGCGATAATGTAAATCTCATCTTTGTGACTTGAATTTTATTTTAAATGCTCTAAAAGAGCACTTGGTTTAGAAGGATCTTATGATAAATAATTTTTTTAACATCTTCATTGGAGTATAATTGCTTTACAATGGTGTGTCAGTTTCTGCTTTATAACAAAGTGAATCAGTTATACATATACATATGTCCCCATATCTCATCCCTCTTGTGTCCCCTCCCTCCCACCCTCCCTATCCCACCCCCTAGGTGGTCACAAAGCACCAAGCTGATCTTCCTGTGCTATGCGGCTGCTTCCCACACAATTTGTACGGAAACACAAAGGACCCCAAACAGCCAAAGCAATCTTGAGAAAGAAAAATGGAGCTGGAGGAATCAGGCTCCCTGACTTCAGACTATACTACAAAGCTACAGTAATCAAGACAGTATGGTACTGGCACAAAACCAGAAATATAGATCAATGGAACAGGATAGAAAGCCCAGAGATAAACCCATACACCCATGGTCACCTTATCTTTGATAAAGGAGGCAAGAATATACAGTGGAGAAAAGACAGCCTCTTCAATAAGTGGTGCTGGGAAAACTGGACAGCTACATGTAAAAGAATGAAATTAGAACATTCCCTAACACCATACACAAAAATAAACTCAAAATGGATAAAAGACCTAAATGTAAGGCCAGACACTATTAAACTCTTAGAGGAAGACATAGGCAGAACATTCTATGACATAGATCACAGCAAGATCCTTTTGACCCACCTCCTAGAGAAATGGAAATGAAAACAAAAGTAAACAAATGGGACTCAATGAAACTTAAAAGCTTTCAGACAGCAAAGGAAACCATAAACAAGATGAAAAGACAACCCTCAGAATGCGAGAAAATATTTGCAAATGAAGCAATTGACAAAGGATTAATCTCCAAAATTTACAAGCAGCTCATGCAGCTCAATATTAAAAAAACAAACAACCCAATCCAAAAGTGGGCAGAAGACCTAAATAGACATTTCTCCAAAGAAGATATACAGATTGCCAACAAACACATGAAAGACTGCTCAACATCATTAATCATTAGAGAAATGCAAATCAAAACTACAATGAGATATCATCTCACACCAGTCAGAATGGCCATCATCAAAAAATCTACAAACAATAAATGCTGGAGAGGGTGTGGAGAAAAGGGAACCCTCTTGCACTGTTGGTGGGAATGTAAATTGATACAGTCACTGTGGAAAACAGTACAGAGATTCCTTAAAAACCTAAAAATAGAACTACCATATGACACAGCAATACCACTACTGGGCATATACCCAGAGAAAACCATAATTCAAAAAGAGCCATATACCAAAATGTTCACTGCAGCTCTATTTACAATAGCCAGGACATGGAAGCAACCTAAGTGTCCATCAACAGATGAATGGATAAAGAAGATGTGGCACATATATACAATGGAATATTACTCAGCCATAAAAAGAAACAAAATTGAGTTATTTGTAGTGAGGTGGATGGACCTAGAGTCCGTCATACAGAGTGAAGTAAGTCAGAAAGAGAAAAACAAATACCGTATGCTAACACATATATATGGAATCTTAAAAAAAAAAATTGTCATGAAGAACCTAGGGGCAAGACGGGAATAAAGACACAGACCTACTAGAGAATGGACTTGAGGATACGGGGAGGGGGAAGGGTAATCTGGGACAAAGTGAGAGAGTGGCATGAACATATATACACTACCAAACGTATGATAAATAATTGCTCAAATGCAATCAACTGCTACATCTACACTGACTCATGGGGTACCCACTACCCACATGTGCCCACTGAGTACTTGACATGCAGCTTGTCCAGACTGAGATGCACTTTAAGAATAAAATACGCACCAGAAAGTGTGTAAAATATCTCATTAAAATTTTTATATTGATTACATATTGAATAATGATATTTGGGATATACTAAGTTAAATGAGATATATTATTATTATTTTTGCGGTATGTGGGCCTCTCACTGTTGTGGCCTCTCCCGTTGTGGAGCACAGCCTCCGGACGCGCAGGCTCAGCGGCCATGGCTCACGGGCCCAGCCACTCCGCGGCATGTGGGATCCTCCTGGACCGGGGCACGAACCTGTGTCCCCTGCATTGGCAGGCGGACTCTCAACCACTGCACCACCAGGGAAGCCCCCAGAGATATATTATTAAAATCAGTTTTCCCTGTTTTTTTATTTTTCACTCTTTCTAATATGGCTACTACTAAAATATCTAAAATTCAATATGTGGCTTGCACCATATTTGGACAGCATTATCTAATAATTAGTCTAAATAATAAGTTTTATAACCTTGAATCTTTTTCAAGTCAATTTCCTTAAGGAGAAATCCATCTAATCTCAGAGCATTGCCATAACTTGCAACTGCAGGTAAATGTTGGGCTTTTAAAGGGACTGTTTAACATTTGATCAATTAAGTGTTTATTTGATATATTCAGGATGCAGTGCCCTATGGACTGACTCTTGACCCCAAGGAGTTCACAGTCGAGAAGACGGATTAGGCCATCATGAAAACGATTAATTAAAAATGCCAGCCTTCTCCACTGTCCTCAAACCTCAAAACTAACAGAACAGTTCAAATGGCTAAAAACCTATTCTAGGAGAAAAACTCCAAAATTTCAAGTTGATCTCACACATGTCTATGTGAAATCCAGAAGATAACCAGGAATTTATAGCCCCCCAAATCGAAGCTATAATAAAATAGTAAAACATTCTTTTAAAATTGTATTTTTGGGCCTTTTTTAAGAGAGGAGGAAGCCTCCTTTTTTTTTTTTTTTTTAATTGCCACGCAGCTTATACCGGGGCCAGGGGTACGTTGGCCGAAGTCCATACCAAAGACTGTACATAATTAAATGGAATTCAAGCATGCATTCATGAAGGCCTATAGACATTAATCTGATCTTGTAAAGATTGGTAAGTTTTAAAAAGTGGAGCGCCCAGTTTCTGACCCTTTCTAGCTAAACGCTGAGGTAGAGTAATATTTTACACACACACACACACGCACACACACACACACCTGGCTTGGGTCCCTGGAAGCCAGATTTATGCTACATGATCACTGGCCTGGACCTCAGTTGACTGCCATGAGGTGGGCCAATCAGATGATCTCTTGTACCGTATTTGGCATTGGATCAATAGATTATAACCTCAGCCTGACCTGTTTGTAGGGGGACAAGCAAACTCAAGATTGAGGGGATAACAAAGGAAGCCAGTGGGTCAAGACTGAGAACACACAGGAAGTAAACAGATGAGAGTGTATAAGGTCTTGAAGATAAAGAGAGGGTCAGCCTTGGGTCCAGAGCTTCCCACACCTTAAATCGAATCCCTCTCAGCTCTTAGGTTCCCAGAGATACCCTGTTTCCTTATGCCAAACTTCCCTTTTTGTCTGCATTATTCTGGAGTGGGTTCAACCTAGAGTCTTAACCAAGGAAGGTGGGATGTGGAGCTGGCATGGGATTTGTACGTATGTAGGGGGAGCATGAGGAAGCTATTCGAGGCGTTCAGCCCCAGATTCTCAGAATGAGAGCCAGGCAGGTGGATGTCCCAGCATCTGCTGTCCATTCTCCTAGCGGAGGGGGACTGCCACAAGCAGAGAGGCTCAGACGAAGGGGCATGAGCTCTGCGCCACCCACGATGGTGCTGTGCACTCAGCGCCAGTCACATGGTCCTTGATTCATGCTATGCTCACTTGTCAGAAAGTGCAGCTCTCAAGGGCAGTTCAGATGGTCTGTCCTCATCGAGAACGCCCTAGAGCACATGTGTACCTGTGTTTTAAATTTTGACATCGACTGCCAAATTGCCCACCTGAGAGGGTTTACAATTTATATTCTCATCGACAATGTATGGAAGAAGAAAAGCATTTTATTTAAGGCGCATGTATCTGTGTCAGATGAAGAGGTAGTTTTATATAGAGTATAAATAACGTATAGAAAAAAACAATACAAGGCTACATTAAATAAAAAGTAGCTGAATTTAGTGTATCTGTTTCACTCATCTCTTAAATTTTGTAACAAGGACTTTAAAACTATGCAGTAAATACCATTAAAAATAAAAATACCATTTTATTTGAGAAGATATAAAAATGTTAAGAAGATAGAAAGAAGAAAATGCTAGCAAAGTTCAGGAAAAGCACATGCAATGAAAGCGAGACAGAGAAAAAGGAGACACACAGAAAGATGTTGCACAATGAGACTGAGATGAGGATAAAGAGAATGCCAGGGCTTTTCTACTAGGCACAATCCCATTGTGTGTGGGTTTTTTTTTAAATTTTTTTATTATGCACGTGTGATATTTTGTATCTCTGAGTGTGGTGGGTTGCATTACTGGCCCTCATTCTTCAGCCTTCCCTCCATCCATACCTGTGCCATAGCTTCATCATGGACAGAGTGCACCTTCTCATCCCTTGACTTTGCACGTGGCCATCTGTCTTGCTCAGACCAATGGCAATCTGTGCAAGAGTGCCAGTGGGCCAGTTCTGAGCCTGGCTTTAAGAGGCCTCATATGTTTCTGCTTGCTCTCTTGTGCCTCTGCCATTACATTGAGAAAAACATGTCCCAGGTAGCCTGCTCATCCAAGTTGGATGGGCAACTTGTGCAGCAGACCTGCACCCTCAGCCCTACAGTGTCAAGTACAGCCGCATCTGCTGGGCCCAGCGTCTATCACCCAAGCCCAGCTGCCCTGCAGGTGTCAGCAGAGCTGCTGCCCCGGGCGAGCCCAACCTAGATCAGCTGACTCACACTCAACCTGTATACTGCTGGCCTATATCCTCAAGGTCCTCCCTTCATTCAACATTTAAGGCCAGGCATAAAGGGAGGTTGTGGGGACAAAGCGAAGAACAAGAGAGACGACACAGCGAAGAACAAGAGAGACGAAGGCCCTACTCTTACAGACCTCTGTCTAATGACGGAAAGACAAGGAATAAAGACATCAACAACGAAAATAACCACCAAATGCTACTCTATCATGATAGGATTTTAAACATGACTGGCTGGCTGCTTTAGATTACTTGGACAGTGAAGTTCTCTTTGAGGTGACATTTCACTCCGGATGTGGCTGACGAGGAAGCGCCTGTTTTAATTTCCAGCTGGAGAATGTTCCAGGCAGAGGGAACAGCTGAGTTGAAGGAACGTAATGTGCTCAGAAAACAGAGAGGAGGCCCGGCGTGGCTGGAGATGTCCTGCTCCTTTTAGATGCTCACTGCCTCTCTGTAACTGGAAACACGTGCTCACCTAAGTTGGCAAGAGGCCTGTGGCGATTGTGATTTCACTATTCCAAAAACCTAATTATCTTTAATAAACTCGGCTTGGATTTTAAATAAAAATGAAAACCCAACCTCAGTCTGCTCTCATTTAACACAGGCATCCGCCGCTGCCTCCAATCTTCACTAATAAATGCGCACAAATGAGGGAAAGCGACTAACAGTGAACGGGAGGGAACACGGGCGAGGCGTCCATCACCAGGTTCAAAGCTGAGAGAAGTAACATGGTAACAGCAGATGTGTCAGCTCTGTCGCTTTGCACTTTCAAAGTGACTTTTAATTTGGTGGAAGAGCTCTGTGTCTAAGAGGAGCAGAGCTCCCCTTCTGAGGCACAGGAAGATCTAAGTGGTTCACAGAAGAAGCGAAATGCCAGGTTGGGCCGAAGTTTGAGGATGAAGTGAATAAGGCATGTCTTTGGTTTTTTTTCATAAATTAGCTTCCCATTTAGATATTGGAAACGAGGACACAGCTCAGCCAGCAACGCTGCACTTATTATTCTGCTACCTTGATTGGATGGTTTAACCTGTGTGAGCTTCAGACTTACTTATGAAATAATGACGGTAATAACTAACCAGCCACAGACTGGTATGAGGGATAAATAAAATAATATGGTTCTAAGTCCCGTATAAGCCATGAAGGGCCACGTAATTGTGAGGTATCCTAATTATTAAAGATGTTAAGCCCGCCTGAGAGACTAGATTACTCTCGATCCCCACTGGGCAAGAAACCTGCAATATAATATTTTAATACATAAACATAACACTCTGAAATAATCATGGCATGTGCTATTATTGATTAAGTGATCATCAACACCATTTTATGACTATTTATTAATAAATTCTCCAAAGACTCCTACGGGTAAATTATCACCTTGTCTTTCTCAAGATTCTTCTATGGGCCGAAGTAGAAACACAGGAAAAAGGGCTCCTTCCCTACATACTCCTGCATGGAAATTCTGATTCTATTCCATTACACATCAGTGATGAGAAATCTAAACTATGAAATGTTAAAGACAAATATGCATTTATATCTGGACTATATATTTTGTTTATGTGATGGTCTAACATATGAGCCCAAAATAAATATTTTAGAAATCTCCTCAATGTTTCAAAATCCCTTAATTTATCCTTTCCCAGCTAGTCACTTTCTTCAGTATTAAACTTTGAAAACCTGAGCTATAATTAGCTGCATACACACACGCACGCGCGCGTGCACACACACACGCACACACACACACACACACACACACACACACACACGCGCTCCTTTCCTCACAGCACAGGCGGTTAACTTTCACGAACCCAAATGTTTAGTCCCAACAGCACCCACACAGGGTCCTGGCTGCTGCGTATCAGAAGCTGTGAACCACGGTTCATCCCTGCTGGTGTGGCACCACTGGCACCACATGACCTCCCCCAGCTTTAGGCTTCCAGATTTATAAAACTACAGTGAACCATATTAACGTCCTTCATTGGCCCGCTCTAAGAAACTGGCACCAATGTTGCCAACCAAATTTAAAAAGCATGACATGAGTGTCAAAACCCCATATTCTACACAACATTCTCCTTGTAGAAACGTATCTTTCCTCTGCTCGGCACGGCACAGCTAACCAGCTGGCTAAACGTGTGTCTCAGCACACCTTGGATAAGAAGAGAGACTGGATCCAATATTTAGATTTAGCGGCAAATGAATGTAAGACTGATGATGGTTCATATTATGTAAGCACTTTCTACTTCACCAGAAGATCTGTCGTAGAATTTCTGTAGTAAGCTTTCCTGGACCATTTGAAATGTGGTCCAATTTATGAAAAGTCAATTGATAGGTTACTTTTTGAGAACGTATTTAATGCATAATGCACTGGACCTTAGAAATTGTGCCTTCTGCTGTTTTCAAATAAGGTTTGTCTGTCTGGAGGGTGTCGGGACAGGACTTCGAGGAGGTTATATTGCGCAGATAACAGTACGTAGATATGGGATAAATATGAGTAGAATAAGTGAAAAAACAAGTGAATGGTTGGATGCAGAGGTGGGTAGCTCCCGCTGATTCTTCTGCCCAAGGTGACCTCCATAGTCCTTCCTTTCCTAAGGAAACTCCATTCATTCTCTGAGGTCTGAAATTAATAGTTGCCTATCCCAAGGCTTTCTAGTTCTCTTCCCACCCTCCAGGCTCTCTCTTCTACTTGGCTTCCACCTCTGTGCAGTGGGAGTAAAACAACAGAAGCAATCAGAATGGTTACAGGACGGATGGGTGCAGTAATGGGCATAATAAAATGGGGAGGAAGAGACGAAGATAGATGTGTCGAGCATTTACTATTACTAGACACTGGGCTAATTCTTTCATGCTCAGTATTTTACTGAGTCCTTAGAGGGCACTAATTATCATCACTCTACAGATGGAGAGCCTGAGGCTTTGAGCGGGTATTTTAATTACCTGGAATCACCCAGCTAGTAAGTGGTGGAAGGGGAGATTTGAAACCCAGGCCTAACTCAGTCCAGAGTGAAAATGCAAAACCACCATGCACTGCTGCCCCGTGACACTTCGTTAGACCCGTCGGTGTCTCCCCACCCTGCACCGCCATCATGAGGGCAGGCAAGGATGCCTATAGTTCTAACGCTTAGCTAGTACTGGGTGTTTAGTGTGTGCTTATTAACTGAGTAAAAGAAGGTGGCATATCTCCTAGAGTAAGTAAGAATGGGCTGTGGTGATCTCAGCTGGGCCTTTTGAACAGTTTCGGAGGTGGCCAGTAGAAACCAGGTTGGGCTCTGACCTAACTAGACCTGTCAATCCCAGTATAGGGACTGGAATCAGGCAGGAGTCAGTTTAGTGTGAAATCAGACTGACTCCAGGGTCAACAGCCCCTTCCTCCCTGGGCATCTCGCAATTTCTTGGCTGTACTTCCAGGTGCCTGATGTATTTAGCTGGATGTTTACGTAGCCAAATTCACTAGCAGTGGAAGAGTATGACCCTTCTGTGTCAAGCAGGTGAGCTTATTGAGACTGACACCAGTCAGATGTGATCTTAGTGGCTCTTTCATCTCCTGGTGGCACCGTGAAAAGATTTACTCAAGATGAACCCTGGCTCTCAGCCGCTATCAGAGCACGTCCCTCAATTCACTCTCAATGAACCCCAGGGAGAGCTCAGTCCACACTCATACTCCTGCCATATTTCTCCACTTGTCAAAGTCAGCTCAAGACTGCCACCGCCATCCATTCACTGCATTTATGGGTTCTGTATACACCCTCTGATCTCCCTCTCTCCTAACACTTCAGAACTGTACACGCATTGGTCGGGTCACACTGTGTAAGGATGACTCCTGTACCAATACTGATCATTGTAGTGTCTCACAACTTATCATATGTCTTTCTATTCTGTTAATTACATCACCTTCGTATCGGTTTACCGCATTTTCTCTCAGAGAAAAACTCTTAAGTCAACTTAACTCTTTCAATTTAGAGGACAGGAAGCATGTAGGATGTCCTTAAAATCTTTTATTTTTAACTGAAGGTACTTAGCATCTACTAAATACCACTTAATGGGCTAAGCACAGGACTACAGAGATGACTGGGACAGTATCCCTGCTCCCAGGGCCTGCTGCTTTACAGGAGAGTCACAAAAATAAGCAGCCACAAATGGTGAGGAAAGGGCTGTTTAAAGAGGCACTGAGAAATGCAGAGTTGAACACCTCACTGCTAGGGTTGACCAGGAGTTGGTGAAACAGGAAGGAGTTTTCCAGGAGAGCATACCAGGAAGGCGTACTTTTTTCTTTTTAGTCCAGCAAAGTCATATTGACTGCCTATCACATTCCAAGCACAGGGGATGCAACAGTGGATAAGGTGCTGTTGCTACCCTCAAGGAGCTTATAGTCTAGTGGACAGAAAGCCTGGCAAACAGCTCATGACAATTCAACCCCATAGAAGCTGCAAAAAGCTGTGATCCTTCGAGACTGTGCCACCCTCCCGCTCCACCCCGACCTTGTCACTGTCGTATGCTGGTCATTCCTCCTCATGCATCAGAGATTTGGGTATCTGACTCATGGACTTGCACTCTGTCCAACCCCTGCTTTTTGTGTGGCAACCCATCCGCACCCCCACCTCTCAGGGTCTAACATCTTCATCTCCAATGAGCCACTCTTTTATGTGCCATTTGTCTGTCACTTACAGGTCATATCTTGGACCCTGTGAGCAGAAGAGGATTCATATATATATGTTCATATATATAAACATATATATATAATATATATATATATATATATATATGAACATATATATATGTTCTTTCCAACCACTGCAGGGCAAATGGTCTTGCCATCATCTCCTGCCAAACTACTTAATACAGAGAAATCCATCCATTCTCAGTAGGCATTTATTGAGCACCTATTAACTGCTAGGCACAGTGATGGACCAGATGGGCAGAGCCACTGGAGCTCAGACCTTCCAGCCTATGGGTGACCAAACATTCAGATGTCCATTATCCAGACACCATTAATGGACATTCAGATGTCCATTATCCAGACATCATCTCTAAAAACACTCATTCATAAGAAACCATTCTTGTTGTTGGGAGTTAAATCCACTTGTCTTCTACCCAATTCTCTCCGGGCTCCAGAAAGAGAAAACTCATGACCCGTCCTACTATGATCCTGCATTTGTTTGATTCCTTTCTACTAAGAACCACCAGGATGAACTAGCTGAGACATGTCTTTGCAGGCACGATCTATTTTAGGTAGACCTTTCCTTTACTGCTTGTATCAGTTTTCTCTACTTGATGCTTTGCACAAAACTCCTCAAATTCCCACAGGAATTAATGGGATTATCCCACATCCAGGGGTGGCTTTTAAATGATAAAGGAAGTCAAATATATTTCTAAACCTAAGCCAGGAAAACGCAGCAGCTTTGAAAGCATAAGCACATGGTCTTTATAGCGACTGGGTAATATCAGGGTACCAAATAATTATTCCAAAGTAAGAGGGAAAGTAGTTCATTTCTATGTCATTCTTTAGAAGATGATAAGGGATGAAAAAACAGATCTGAATGTGTGCATGAGCCCCTTGTCAGGACATGACAGCAGCCAGAGTGGTCTGTTAAAGGTTTCAATGAGGTCATGTTGCATCCTTATTCAAAACCCACAATACTTCCCTACCTTCATGATTAAATCCCAACTCCTGAACGGGACCTACTAGGCTCTGCATGACCTAGCTCTTTCCTGCCTCCCTCTGTTCACTAGACATCAGCCACAAAGGTCTCTCCTGGTCTCTCTCACAGGGCCAAGTTCATTTTTGTCTTCAAGGCCTTTGAGCTTGCTCTTCCCCTGCCTAGAACCCTCTTTCCCCAGATCCTCCTTTCCCTTTCTGCCATAGAGTTCTCACCACCAATGCAGTTGCTCCTAACCTCAGCGGTTCCCCATTGTGTCATCCAGTTTCTTCAAATGCTTAGCATGTACCACACCTGCAATGATCTTTTGGCTTATTTATTTCAATTAGTTTATTTATTATCCCCGTCCGTGTTTAGAGTGTAGGCTGCTTGGGAGCAGAGATCTGGCTTATCTCGTCCATCACTGAGTAATCAGAGACTAGAACAGTCCCTGGGACATAGCTGACACTCGATACATATTTTTGGAATAAGCAAGCTTGGGAAAACTGAGTAATTTCTCCATCAAAATGCCTTCCCACGCCACAGCATTTAATCCGTACATGGACGCACCTTATGGAGCAATTAATCAAAAACTGCTGATCGCGCACCACCAATGGCAGACCAACATGGAACACTCACGACAGTAATGAACGTTATTAGTCTTCCAGGCACCGTCCAGACACTCTTTTGGCTCAGGTGACTCAGAGGTGCAATTAGTTGGTGAGAACACCACCAGCTACCCTGCAGTCTCCACTCAAAGAAGCGCATTGCTGGCGGGGTTCCTGGGAGGTCAGGGACTGAAAGGGCCCCTCCTCTTTAGGCTGCACACAGGTCATTAGCAGACTGGGTAAATTAGGCTGTTCTCTCTAGAAAACAGATATGGTGGTAAAGGAACAATGGAAAATAATTCCACTGATAATAGGCTGAAGAACTGTTGATGTTGGCAGAAAGAAAACAACACCTTTTCATAGTGGTCCACAGTTTGAAATATCCAGTCTTTAGCCAAAGGTCCAGGCAGATCACGATGAAATGGGCTTAGTTATGCAGCCCTGGAGGGAAAAGTGCGGTCTGAAGACGTACGCATGCATTTAAATGAGGCCCTCGAGGCACCAGGCACATTCACCTGGATGGGCTGAATTTTTAGTTGCCTGCTCCATGTGGCTGTGGACGCCAAAGCCTGCCTCTCAAAATCACTGTGCCTGTTTACATTTTTTCCAGTAACTACGGTAAACATACGTAAAGGGGTCACGAACGCCTGGATTAACACCGCCAAGCTATCCTGAGCGCAGACATTTACATGGCTCCACTCAGCTAGAGTCAGGACCCTAACACATTGAAGGAGACCAGGATTCAGAAAAGTAAGATTTTTTTTGTCCCTAGGATTTGGTTATGACTATCTGAAAAATAATACCTAAATTAAAAAAAAAAATCAGTAGCGTTTATGGAGGACATAGCATGTGCTTTGTATACCTGAACTTGGTTTTAATTCACAGTGACCCCAGGAAGCATTTTATCAATGAGAACAAAATCAAGGCACACATTTGACCAAGATCACACAGCTAGTGCGGCTGGAGCTGATTCCAGCCCAAGCAGTGTGACTGAGGAGCCCGCACTCTTAGTCACTCCAGCCCACTGGCCCCTCGAATCCCAGACCATCCGTATGTCCCCTGCGGGTTCACGAGCACCTGAGTATACCACGTGTGTCTCAGAGCGTCACTGGTGCCTGCTTCCTGATGCCAAAGCAACTCCATTGTTAGCACTTGTCTTTGCAAACAATCAGAGTGGGTTTACACTTAGCTCATGACAACCTAATTCTCATTCTTAGACAGGAAGGTGGGAGGCCAGCTCAAGGGAAGGGTACGTTTCTCCATTCATTCACTCACTCACTCACATGGTCATTCCACAAATGCCTGGCATGTGCTATGTACTAGATGCTGAGATGCAAAGGTGAAGAAGCAAGTTTACATTCTAACGTTGACGCTGGGCCAATCCATTGACAAATTAAACGATTAAAACTGTGATAAACAGGATAAAGGGAAATGCATGAAATGGGGGGGGCATTGCTTCTGATCTTGTCCAGGGGTTCATGGAAAACCTTCCTGGTGATGTGGGAGCTGAGAGCTGAAGGCAAAAGTGAAGTTGCAAATCAGTGGACAGGTGCCGCGGACAGCCTGGGGAAAGGTCCTGAGGCAGAAGAAACCCCAGCCTGTTCCAAGGCTGGAAGGAGACAGGAGTGGCCGGACTGCAGGGAGAGAGGGGGCCGGACAAAGCCGAGGAGGACTTGAGCCCTGGCCCCTCAGTCTCTGCTGCAGACCATTCTCGGCACTCGCCCATATTAGCTCATCCGAGGCTCCCAGCCACCCTATCACAATCCCTTTCCTACAGATGAGAAAATGTCACCCAGAGCAAGGAAGTAAATTTTGCCCATGGTTGCACAGCCAGTAAATGGAGGATTCAAACCCAGGCACCCTAGCTCTGAGCCTTCACTATTAACTACTTGGCTACACTGTCATGGCAGAAGGAAATCAAGGCACAGCGAGTTGAGTCACTTGCCCCAAGTCCCACTGCGAGGGAGTAGTGGAGCCACTCAACCCCAGGCAGTCCACCTCTGGAGCCTGGGCCACTACCCACAGTCCTGTGCTGCCCCATGGCTAATGTCAGATGCCAGCTATAGGGACTTGTGCTCTTCACAGGGCAGGGGATACACCAACATTATTAAGTGAACACTGCTTCCGCCAGGGCTGGGAGGACATGCTGTTGACACAACGCCTGGAGAAAGAAAGACCTGGACGTCTTTACACGCTCGGCCTACACTCTGCTCCCAACAGACAGCAATGCTGGGGGAAGATCAGGTCTGAGCAGAGCGACCTTTCCTTTCCCTGGCTCTCAGCATGTTTTCCTTCGTGCAGGAAGCAGATCTGATTGTCCCTGTTTTTCTGGTAGAAAGAACAGCGTCTCAAATGTCTTCCAGTTGGAAACATAGAATAGAAAGATTTTTCCAGAGACAATAAAAACAATATGGCTCAACTGGAGATATTCCCCCCACAAAGTACACATTTTTGCCATGGCTTTTTTTCCTCTCTGTGGCCTGCCAACACTTTGCTTGTGTAACAGGGGAACTGGGTCCCTCCTTACGGTCTGACACTTGAGATGGCGGAGATTTCTGCCAACAACGTTTGCCAGAGTTATTCTATTAGTCTTGGTTGTTTACGGGTTAGGGGAGAGCTTCCTTCAAGGACATCTGGCAAGGTAGAGGGGTAAAAAAAAACACAGCATACTGCTTCAGCTTCCTGGCACTCAGAGCCTGCCGTACAGCCTGGAGTCACATTTGGGCAAAGAGACGGCATCCTTTAAGCCAGGGGACTGACTGGGATCCAATGCTTCTCTTCCATTACCCTTTCTCATCTTTCTCTCTCTCTCTCTCTCTCTCTCTCTCTCTCTCTCTCTCTCTCTCTCTCTCTCCTTTTTGGTACCAAGAGCTCACCAAATGGGCTCTCAGGCCAATGCTTAAATTTCTTCTATTGTTTCTGAAGATACCAAATACAATTTTCTACTGCAAGTGGCCTCTGGCCTTTTCTGGCAGGAAGGTTCCTCCACCTACAGATACCTCAGAGCAGCAGCCTAGGTCCGTGCTAAGCTGAGCCTCCTTTTTAGCACCTGGTGGAGAAATTCTTGACTTTGCCTCAAGGACTTTGGACGTCTAGCTGCCCTTGGCCTGGTGCTATGCAGCGTCATGGTAAGAGGGCGTATCCTCCTCTTTGCACCACCAAACCCCTGCCTGGCTGCAAAGGTGCCAAATCAGAGGATTTTCCGCTGCTGCCTGTGAGAGTAAGTGCTCTGCCCCTCCCTCTAACCAGGGCTGTCATTGTCATCTGGGACCCGGAAGACTCAGCCTCACTGAACTGAGTGAGGCTCGCTGAACTGATCACACCCAAAGTGCTTCTGCTCTGCCAGGAAGGCTGCTTCACCTTAAGGCTAATCAAGGGGATTTTTAAAAAAAACTTCGTACTCGTTTTTCTTCTCCTCCCAAGTTGGAGCATTTTCTTTCTAGGTACAAAGAATTAAGAGTGGGGACGCAGGAGACCAGCAGGGACAGGGCCTCTCCACGTCCCTTCCTTCCAGTCTGTGAGTATCTGCTGTTCTCCCTCAGACATCTCCTGGAGGATCCTAAGCCCACTGCCTCTCACCAGAGTGAAGAGGGGAGAATTCTCCTTTGAGTTGACTCGTAGAATTACCAAAAGACCCAGGAATTCCATTCCTACGTATACATCCAAAAATAACTGAAAGCAGGGATGCAGATACCTGTAAACCAGTGTTCAATGCAGCATGATTCGTAACAGTCAAAATGGAAAGTGTCCTAAACAGATGAATGGATAAACAAAATGTGGTCTAGACACACAAGGGAATATTCTTCGGCCATAGAAGGAATGAAGTTCTGAATCATGCTACTACATGGATGAACCTTGAAAACATTATGCTAAGTGAAAGAAGCCAGACACAGAGGACAAATGCTATACAATTCCATGTATATGAAATATCTAGAATAGGTAGATAAAGAGACAGAAAATAGAGGTTACCAGGGCCTGAGGGAAATGGGGAGCTGTTGCTTAATGGAGTCCCTATTGGGGTGATAAAAAAGTTTTAGAAGGAGATGGTGATGATGGTTGTACAACACTCTGAATGTGCTTTATGCCACTAAATTATACACTTAAAATGATTAGAATGGTAAATGTGCTGGAAGGCAAAACAAAAGTTTTCAATGACTAAAAAATTCAAAGAATTTTTCATTTATAATAAATTATCACAATTGGTTTTGCTGAAGAAATAAAATAAAATGGTAAATGCTACTTTACATATATTTTGCCACAATAAAAAATATCACGAGAAAAAATACAAGAAAAAGAAAGCTAGATAAATATTTACATAATCAAATTTCTTCTACAGTTTCCCTCAGCTAGATCTCAGAGCTGGAACTCAAAACAAGAGCTTCTGAGTTTTGGTTCAGGGCTTAACCCATTATAATATTTAGCCTGATTTCTCAGTGTCTTTAAATTACACATTCACTGATTTGTTCAAATCACTTTTCTTTCAGTTTTTCAGATACTTATAGAATGCCTAGTAAGTGCTCAGTGATCAAAAATTTCTGGTGAGGGGTGGATGGAAGAAACGGATTTTAATATGTGGTCCATGTCAGGGTCCACGCTTTCCGTGCTGTCCCAGTCCATCTTTCCTCTGATGATATGAATCAGTATCATCCCCATGCTATGGCTGAGGATATGGGGCTAAGGAAGGTCGGGGGAACTTGCTGGCAGCAAGCAGTAAAACTGGGATTGGAAGCTACATCCCCCAGCTTCACGCCTCAGGCTGTTTCTTCTTTCTTCCCCCCCTTCTCTCCCCCAAATTCTCTTAGATTCTTGGCTCTCACACTGTTCTCACGAACCAGGGACAGCTTCAGAAGGAGACAGACACTCCTTGACAATGGCTGACCATTCGTGTGACAAGTTCAGGGTCAGTCAAGGCTGCTCATGTTCACGATGGGAGCAAGGCTCAGATCTTGCCGCAGTTGTTCTGCAGCTGGAGAAGCGACCCCAGAGGTTTGTCTGTGAGGATGGCAACTTGATGGTACCGGGCACGGCGAATAAAAAGGCAGCTGTTGCGCTTCCCCGGTGGCGCAGTGGTTGAGAGTCCGCCTGCCGGTGCAGGGGACGCAGGTTCGTGCCCCGGTCCGGGAGGATCCCACATGCCGTGGAGCGGCTGGGCCCGTGAGCCATGGCCGCTGAGCCTGCGCGTCCGGAGCCTGTGCTCCGCAACGGGAGAGGCCACAACAGTGAGAGGCCCGCGTACCACAAAAAGAAAAAAAAAGATGGCAGCTGTTACAGGTGAGGGGAGTCGGCAGCCCCCAGGCCAGGAGCCAGCCTCTGCTTTCCAAAAACTGCTGGACGGGAACAGTGGTGAGCTCTGCCAAAGGCTCAGCCCCCTGCGAGCCTCTGCAAGCTCATTCTGGGTGGGGGAAATGGCCAAGCGGCCACAGAGGGGCCCGGAGGCCAGGCCCAGCCAATCGCCGGCCTACTTTGCAACAGTGAGCAGGTAGGACCAGGACAGCAGGGGAGCAGGACGGGATAAGGAAAAGACTTATCCTTCCTGCTTCCAGGCTTCATGTCAAGGGCCAGGGGAAAATCTCCTCCTGGCTTCTTCCCAGATGTGCTGCCCCAGATTCCATCCCTCTGCAGTGCCTTTCGAGATCGCATTGCAGAATTCCTGTTTCCCCTGCAAGCATACAAGGCTTATTTCTGCATTCATGAGAGTTTTATTAACTCTGCATTTGGGGAACCAGTGCGTTTCGAAATCAGCAAGAGAGGATGAGCCACTCAGGAAATGAGTAGTTCTTTCCCCTTCCACATACCAGGGAATTTGCAGGTCATTATGAAACGCTACACTCCGCCTTCGCTCATTCCATTCACGGGAGGGCTTAATGTACCTCACCGGCCCCTGCTCATTAATACAGCTAAGGAGCATTTGCAGAGTATTTAAAGAATCAGCCTTTTCGCTCGCTCGCTGTCTCTCTGCTCAGTCCCTGTGGTGCAGTCTGGTTTCTGGGATGAAGCTCGATCAATAAACACGTTCTCTCTGTCTGTTGAGACTTTCTGTCTTCCAATTAGAAGAGGGGAGCGAAACATGCTGCTTTATTACATGGGGACAGCAGTCAATTCTGGCTCAGTGCTGAGTGGGAAATGCTGATTCTTCAGATGTTTGTGTAACAGAAACAACAAAGCATCCGCTTGGAAGACAACAGGATTTTTCTTAGCCAAAGAACACACCACTGGGCTCTTCCAGAAGCTCAAGGAGAGGGGACGAGAGCAGGCATGTGCGGCCCGGGGGGGACAGCGCAGGCCACTCTCCCAGGCCTGGGTGTCGTGATCCGAAGTAAGGCGGCAGCACGGGACCCGGTAAGATGGCCTCCGTGTCTCTGGGTTATTCAAACCCCGCTTGGCCCAGGCGAGTTCTCAAACCCCTACGTGGTCTGGATCCTCTTCCTGCCAAAGGCAAAGTGCCGAGATGCACACCCGCCATCAGGGCTGCCTGGTATTCGTGAGCCTTTCCCCAGGACACTGAGGATGCCAGTCCTCTGGGGTTGTCACATTTTTAAGCACCAAACATAGGCCTTCTTGTTTCCCAGAAGACACTGCTTTGGACTCTTCAGGACTAAAAACTTTCAAGTAAGAGCTTGGAGGCAGGTTAGGGAATGTCTCTTGCTTTTGGTTCACTGCTAATATTAACACATGGAGAGCGAGAAAAGGGAGAGGAGAGGGCAGGAGGAGAGGGAGAAAGGGAAAGAGAAGGAGAGAAAAAAGGGGAGGATGGAAGGAGGGCAGAAGACAAGCCACTGGTCTGAGAGTCAGGAAACCTGAGTGTAGCGTACAGCTTGCCAATCAAGAACTCAGTGACACAGCGCAAGACTTCCTCTCCCCTTGTTCGGATGGGAAACAATTTAAAACTAAAACCTGATGAATTTTTACCACAGGTATGTGATATGAAGGTCAACGCAGAAGGTATGAAGGCACCTTATCACCCATGAAACCTAAACAAAACTGGGCCGCTTTGAGGACAGGCTCACTACAAATTTATTACACACACGCGCGCGCACACACAAAACACAATTCCAAAAAGTGTTGAAAAGCAATGTACAATTGGGCTGAATAACCCTTGAGGTGGCAAGGAGGATTTCTACCACACACCCTGCAAAATCCTCCTAAAACAGCTTCTTAGACATCTCTTTTCCCAGCGTCTCTTTCTTCCTGGTAGCTGTTCAATGATCTCTCCTGTCTTCAAGCAGTTCAGCCCATGCTGACCACACCTCTCACTTTCCCCTTCTCTTCAACCCCCTTCTACAGCTTTCTAGGTAATTTCCACACACCACCCCCTACAATGTACTGCTCTGTATGCTGCCTCATGCAGAGAAATACGCCTCCCCTTCTTTAAGCTTCTTCACCTCAGCCTCTCTACCCATTACCCTGATCTGAGCAACAGAGATCCAACAGCCGGTAGTGATCCACTAGTGTCAACACGGGGCCCGCCTAAAAACCCAGGAGTATGGGAAAATCGTTGTCACATACTTTGTTGTTATACCTTTAATAAGAGATGGCTATCTAACAAAATCTGATAACATATGTCACGATAGCACGAAGTCAATGACATTGCAACCCAAGTCTGATCATTTACTGAGAACTTGTCATGTCTAAGACTTTCTATATGAGGGTACTGTGGCTTCTCACTCTGTCATAGAAAACCCAAATTAAAGATGTCACCCTGGGGCTTCCCTGGTGGCGCAGTGGTTGAGAGTCCGCCTGCTGATGCAGGGGACACGGGTTCGTGCCCCGGTCTGGGAAGATCCCACATGCCACGGAACGGCTGGGCCCGTGAGCCATGGCCACTGAGCCTGCGCGTCCGGAGCCTGTGCTGCGCAACGGGAGAGGCCACAACAGTGAGAGGCCCGCTCACCGCAAAAAAATAAATAAATAAAATAAAATTTAAAAAAAGATGTCACCCTGGCCCCTCAACAAACAGATTGCGCCTTAGAGTCCCCTGGGGACTTGGGCTTATATACTGCTCTAGCCTCACAACTCTATTAATACCACTGAGTAGATGAGAAAATAAGGCTCAGGAAGTTTAGGTGACCTTACCCACATCATCCTAGCAAGTGGCAGAGCTGAGAGTTGAACCTAGATGTCAGACTCCAAAGCCCTTGATGCCTCACTGGTGGTTAAATTATAGTCCCCACTTCTTGTCTCTGGCTCTCTGCATGTCCGTCTTTCAGAGACGGTCCTGCTTCCACTGAAGGACGATTCTTACATAAAGATGGGTTTGACTTTTGGCATGTGATTTGATGGGTTGCCCTAGCCACCGTTTACCTCCTGTGACTTACAAAAGTCCCCAAGATTGTCATAACTCATGTCTTTCCTTTGCATTGGGCAGGGTCATAACATACACACAACTCTCGCCCCAACTTCTCACACACGTATCACCAACTGATCACAGCAGGCTTTCCTGCCAAGCTAAGTAAGGCACCAGAATACTTCTTATCACAGAACTCTAAGGAGCCACTACAAATTATACAAGATGGCAGTTGAGGAGAAACCTACTGGGCTGGAACTAAGACACTAACTCCCCAACAAAAATGCAAGTTTTCTTGCTACTTGGCAAGAAAAACTTATTTTGATACGGTTGATGACTCCCTCTTTAGAGAAAGTCTCTTGGCTTCTGAGGTTTCACACTCCTTGTTTCCTTCTCACTGTATATGCCATTCTGCCTCAGTTTCCCTCTCTGGTTCCTCATCATCCTGGTGTCTCCCTGTTGGTACCTTAGGGTCCTGTTTTGGGTCCCTTTATCTCTCTAGCTACACTTTCTCTCCATGCCATCTCACCAAGTCCCATAGTTTAGTTACCTACATGTCAGTGGGTCCCAAATCTATATCTGCAACCCAGATTCATCTCTTAACCCCAGACTTATTGAGACGATCATACGGTTTTTATTCCTCAATTTGTTAATATGGTGTAACACATTGATTGATTTGTGTATACTGAATAATCCTTGCATCCCTGGGATAAATCCCACTTGATTGTGGTTTATGATGCTTTTAATGTGTTGTTGACTTCTGTTTGCTAGTATTTTGTTGAGGATTTTTGCATCTGTATTCATCAGCGATATTGGTCTGTAACTTTCTTTTTTTGTAGTATCTTTGTCTGGTTTTGGTATCAGGGTGATGGTAGCCTCCTAGAATGAGTTTGGGAGTGTTGCTTCCTCTGCAATTTTTTGGACGACTTTGAGAAGGATGGGTGTTAGCGCTCATCTAAATGTTTGATAAAATTCACCTGTGAAGCCATCTGGCCCTGGGCTTTGTTTGTTGGAAGATTTTTAATCACAGTTTCAACTTCATGACTTGTGATTGGTCTGTTCATATTTCTTATTTCTTCCTGGTTCAGTCTTGGAAGGTTATACCTTTCTAAGAATTTGTCCAATTCTTCCAGGTTGTCCATTTCATTGGCATAGAGTTGCTTATAGTAGTCTCTTATGATGCTTTTTATTTCTGTAGTGTCCATTGTAAATTGCCCTTTTTCATTTCTAATTTTATTGAGTCCTCTCCCTCTTTTTCTTGATGAGTCTGGCTAAAGGTTTATCAATTTTGTTTATCTTCTCAAAGAACCAGCTTTTAGTTTTATTGATCTTTGCTATTGTTTTCTTTGTTTCTATTTCATGTATTTCTCCTCTGGTCTTTATGATTTCTTTCCTTCTTACTAACTTTGGGTTTTGTTTGTTCTTCTTTCTCTAGTTCCTTTAGGTGTAAGGTTAGATTGTTTATCTGAGATTTTTCTTGTTTCTTGAGATAGGCTTGTATTGCTATAAACGTCTGTCCTAGAACTGCTTTTGCTGCATCCCATAGGTTTTGGATCATTGTGTTTTCATTATCATTTGTCTCTAGATATTTTTTTTATTTCCTCCTTGATTTCTTCAGTGACCTCTTGGTTATTTAGTAACGTATTGTTTCGCCTACATGTGTTGTGTTTTTATGTTTTTTTCCCTGAAATTGATTTCTAATCTCATAGTGTTGTGGCTGGAAAAGTTGCTTGATGTGATTTCAATTTTTTAAAATTTTCTGAGGCTTGATTTGTGACCCAAGATGTGATCTCTCCTGGAGAATGCTCTGTGTGCACTTGAGAAGAAAGCGTAATCTGCTCTTTTCAGATGAATGTCCTATAAATATCAATTAAGTCTATCTGGTATATTGGGTCATTTAATGCTTGTGTTTCCTTATGAATTTTCTGTCTGGATGATCTGTCCATTGGTGTAAGTGAAGTGTTAAAGTCCCCCACTATTATCGTGTTACTGTCGATTTCCTCTTTATAACTGTTAGCAATTTGCCTTATGTATTGAGGTGCTCCTATGTTGGGTGCATATATATTTATAATTGTTATATCTTCTTCTTGGATTGCTCCCTTGATCATTACGTAGTGTCCTTCCTTGTCTCTTGTAACATTCTTTATTTTAAAGTCTATTTTATCTGATATGAGTATTGCTACTCCAGCTTTCTTTTGATTTCCATTTGCATGGAATCTCTTTTTTCCCTCCCCTCACTTTCAGTCTGTATGTGTCCCTAGGTCTGAAGTGGGTCTCTTGTAGACAGCACATACACAGGTCTTGTTTTTTTATCCATTCAGGGAGCCTGTGTGTTTTGGTTGCAGCATTTAATCCATTCATGTTTTAGGTAATTACCAATATGTATGTTCCTATGACCATTTTCTTATTTGTTTTATGTTTGTTTTTGCAGGTCCTTTTCTTCTCTTGTGTTTCCCATTTAGAGAAGTTCCTTTAGCGTTTGTTGTAGAGCTGGTTTGGTGATGCTGAATTCTCTTAGCTTTTGCTTGTTTGTAAAGCTTTTGATTTCTCCATTGAATATGAATGAGATCCTTGCTGGGTAGAGTAATGTTGGTTGCAGGTTCTTCCCTTTCATCACTTTAAGTATATCATGCCACTCCCTTCTGGCTTGTAGAGCTTCTGCTGCGAAATCAGCTGTTAACCTATGGGAGTTCCCTTGCATGTTATTTGTTGTTTTTCTCTTGCTGCTGTTAATGATTTTGCTTTGTTTTTAATTTTTGTCAATTTGATTACTATGTGTCTCAGTGTGTTTCTCCTTGGGTTTCTCCTGCCTGGGACTCTCTGTGCTTCCTGGACTGGCTGGCTATTTCTTTCCCATACTTGGGAAGTTTTTGACTATAATCTCTTCAAATATTTTCTCAGGTCCTTTCTCCCTCTCTTCTCTTTCTGGGACCCCTATAACGTGAATGTTGGTGCATTTAATGTTGTCCCAGAGGTCTCTTAGTCTGTCTTCATTTCTTTTCATTCTTTTTTCTTTATTGTGTTCTGTAGCAGTGAATTCCACCATTCTGTCTTCCAGGTCACTTATCCGTTCCTCCACCTCACTTATTCTGCTATTAATTCCTTCTAGTGTAGTTTTCATTTCAGTTATTGTATTGTTTATCTCTGTTTGTTTGTTCTTTAATTCTTCTAGATCTTTGTTAAACATTTCTTGCACCTTCCCGATCTTTGCCTCCATTCTTTTTCTGAGGTCCTGGATCATCTTCACTCTCATTATTCTGAATTCTTTTTCTGGAAGGTTGCCTATCTCCACTTCATTTAATTGTTTTTCTGGGGTTTTATCTTGTTCCTTCATCTGGTACATAGTCTTCTGCCTTTTCATTTTGTCTCTCTTTCTGTGAATGTGGTGTTTGTTCCACAGACTGCAGGACTGTAGTTCTTCTTGCTTCTGCTGTCTTCCCTCTGGTGGATGAGGCTATCTAAGAGGCTTGTGCAAGTTTCCTGATGGGAGGCACTGGTGGTGGGTAGAGCTGGCTGTTGCTCTGGTGGGCAGAGCTAGTAAAACTTTAATCTGCTTGTCTGCTGATGGGTGGGGCTGACTTCCCTCCCTCTTGGTTGTTTAGCCTGAGGCTACCCAGCACTGGAGGCTACAAGCTCTTTGTTGTGGCTAATGGAGGACTCTGGGAGGGCTCACGTCAAGGAATACCTCCCAGAATTTCTGCTGCCAGTGTCCTCGTCCCCGTGGTGAGCCACAACCACCCCCTGCCTCAGCAGGAGACCCTCCAACACTAGCAGGTAGGTCTGGTTCAGTCTCTTATGGGGTTACTGCTCCTTCCCCCTGGGTCCTGATGTGCACACTACTTTACGTGTGTCCTCCACTAGTGGAGTCTCTGTTTCCCCCAGTCCTGTCGAAGTCCTGCAATCAAATCCCACTAGCCTTCAAAGTCTGTTTCTCTGGGAATTCCTCCTCACGTTGCCAGACCCCCAGGTTGGGAAGCCTGACATGGGGTTCAGAACTTTCACTCCAGTGCATGGACTTCTATGATGTAAGTGTTCTCCAGTTTGTGAGTCACCCACCCAGCAGTTTTGGGATTTTATTTTATTGTGATTGCTCCCC
Source organism: Delphinus delphis (assembly GCF_949987515.2). Taxonomy (NCBI): domain Eukaryota; kingdom Metazoa; phylum Chordata; class Mammalia; order Artiodactyla; family Delphinidae; genus Delphinus; species Delphinus delphis. The sequence goes on along the minus strand of NC_082692.2, from coordinate 74,301,487 downwards.
TCTTACCATCTCATTGCAGCTTCTCCTTTGTCTATGGATGTGGGGTATCTTTTTTGGTGAGTTCCAGTGTCTTCCTGTCGATGACTGTTTAGCAGTTAGTTGTGGTTCCCAGGCTCTCACAAGAGGAACTGAGCACACATCCTTCTACTCTGCCATCTTGAACCAATCTCTGAGACATTTTTTTTTTCAGCTACACCATGGGAAGACGTTGGCTTTTAACCCTCTGTTTAACACTTACTGTTATTGTTCTCATTTATTTCTATATTAAATTGTTTGTTAGTTTAATTCTCATCTCTCTACCACACCTTAAGTACCACAAGGCTAGGGACTTTGCCTCTGCTAACCTCTGATGTTGAGAATAGTGCCAAACACAGAGAAGGCATCCCAAAATAATTCCAAATGATTGAATTAAGGATTACATTAAGCTAATAGTATTTAAAGTTATCTATTTACTTTTTTGCTCCTTAAAATCCTTTGTTTAAATGCAGAAGCCAAATGGAAGGACTGAGATGAGTTTGAAGCTGAGCCCTTGTGTATGAGGCAGAGGTGGGAGGCTGGGAGCTCTTGTCCTTGGTTCTCCAATTCCTTCTGGTGATATGCACTAGAGATTGGAGGAATTGTCTGAAAAGAAACACTTTAATAGCTTGGCTCAAATTAGCTAAGAGAACTAGGGCACAGAGAAACTTGGAAGAAATGAGGCACTGAACAGACACATTTTGATACGTGAGCTGGGGCAGGGAGTAGAGACACGGCAGTGGTGCACATGGCTCTACAAAGAGAGCATGTGGTTGCTGCAGGCTGGAGGAGCTATACAGGCTAGAGGACTGAAAAGTGAACATGGACTCTCAACATCACATGGTCTATCGTTCCCAAAATGCATCCTTGGGCCTTAAAAAGAGTGAGGCTGAATTGAAGATTTTCTTTGATCTTCATCTGGGAATGGGAAAGGCTGGAGAGGGCAGTACTTAGAAGTACAAGCTCTGTAATCAGAGCCAGGAAACAACCCAGGATCTACTGCTTCTCAGCCATATGATCTTGAATGGGCTGAAGCTCTCTGAACCTCATTTTCCCTGTAAAGTGGGGATGACAATAATGCCTACCTCATCACAGGTGTTGAGTATTGTGAGATAATTCACATTAAGCACTTAGTACATCATCTGTACACAGGCATAGCTTGCCATAAATTGCAATGATTACTAAGTATTATTAATTACCTTTATTAATAATTTATTAAGTATTATTTATGTGTTAAGTATTTATTTAAGTATTTGCTTATTAAGTAGTATTATTGAGTATTTCAGTTTGCAGATTTGAAGCTCAGGCTGTTCTTGGGTAATTGATCATTTCCATTTCCTGACCCTCTAGCAAAATGACCTTTGAACCAGGCCAGAGAGGACTTCATTCATTCATTCATTCAGGAAATATTAAGTAACTACAATGACTCAGAAACTGTTCCAGCAGAACAGGATAAAGAAGGACATAAGACAATGTTCCTTTCCTCATAAAGCTTCCCTTTTGGTGGTGGAGACAAAAAATAAGCAAGTGAGCTCTCTGTGGGGAAATCCTGGAAGTGCCCATTCCCTTCTGTGTTTATTCTTCGTCTTTGGTTCATTGTTCTGGTATAAAGCGCACCTTATGAGCTTAAGCCGAGTGCCATTCTTCTGTAGCAAGGGTCTACTGTCACGACAGCCCTCCAGCATCACAGTGGGGCCACCCCAGCCCTCCACTGCCTGCCTGTGGTGACTTCCTAAGGGGCTGTCAAAGGCCTATTCCCATGTGGTCTGTGATGATGATGATTGATAATGATGAAGATGATACTATTAGAAGAAACTACCATTTGTGAAGGCACTTCTCAGTGGTAGGTTCTGTGTGTGCTGTTTTGTACAGATCACCTTATTTAAATCCTCACTGGAACCTACGAACTAAGTTCTGTTATGATACCCATTTTAGAGACAAAGAAAGTAAGAAGCAGAGAGATTATGAAACTTGTGCCAAGATGCTGCTTCTAAGGGGCCCAGCTGGGATTTGATCTGATACAAAGCCCTGGCCTCAAACCCATGCTGTGCTCCCTGCTCCACGGGTTCCCAGGAGGCCTTCAGTGAACACGTGTGGCACCCCCAGCAGATGCTGCAAGGAGAGCCCGGTGTGTGAGGACCTGGGCTGGTCTGCCCACAGCTGGCTGACGCCCTCGGGCAGGACATGTCATACCCTGGGCTCGGCACTGCTGTGCCCAGGCTGACCGACCGCTGACTTCGTCTGTGGGAGGAGGGGGGCCTGTTCTTCCTCAGGATTCTCTGCGAGAATGAGAACCTGCCACCCGCCATCAAGGCTGTAGAGCCTCAAGGGGGAGAGAGGACGTGGGTCGACAGCTTACTGGTTGGGAGACTCTGGGCAAGTCATTTAGCCTCTCTGAGCCTCACCTTCCTTACCCGTAAAAGAGCACTCAAGATAAAACCCGCCTCACAGGTGACTGGCAGGAATTAATAGAGATAATGCAGGAAAGCACCCGGCACAGTGTCTGATACGTAAAGAGAACCAAACTGCCAGGAAGGGAGGGAGAGAGAAGGAAGAGACAGACTTTCAATCTAGGCTAATGACCATGTCTCCCCGGCTAAACTCCTTCTCCCCGTACCTCAATGTCCCCATTTGCAAAAAGTGTGGACCTCTGCAAAGTACTGACCCTCAAGTCCTTCAGTTCCCAACCTCTGGAGGTCAGTGGGTCTGTGCAGAACAGAGAGACTCCATTAAACAAGCAGAGACAAGTCCCTTCTAAATTGCCATTGACACGTTTGCAAAGCCTGCCGCCCCAGGGCTGGCATTCAGTCAGCGCTCAGCAACGGGGCAGGGAGCCGTTGGGCCTTCTGTGGGCTCGTCATACACTCAGGGGCCCTCCCACCTGCCCCAGAGACTTTCTACAGGCTGTTCCCTCTGCCTCAGACTCTCCCCTCTTCTCTTTATCATATTAACCACTTCTGACCTTCCTAGCGCTGTCCAGTCCCATGTTCTTCCAAGATGGTGTCCCTGGCCTCTTTGACTGAGCCAACACTCCCTCCCAATGTACATGCTCATAATAAGGTGGACTTGCCTTCCTGATAGTTAAGATTCCCCAGACTCAGCAGTATCTGGCTCACAGCAGATACTCCGAAAAGATTTATTACAAGTGAATGGATGAACACTCCAGAAAATTAATGACCCCAATTCTCAGAGTGGGGGCCCGGCATCTGCCTGGGCTGCCAGTGCTGCCCCACAGACGTCTTCCTGCCCTCCTTGCCCTCCACCCAGCACCTCACCTGCCGTAGTTCCGGGCCCGGCATCCCCACAGGCCCTCAGTCTCCAAGCGGGGCCTGCAGTGAAAGCAGGAGGGGAGAAACTACGACCCTTGCTCAGGTTTAAAGATGCGTTCACCTGAAATTGCACAATTCATCCCGCGGGCTCAGCAGGAATGTGGCATTTGGAGAAATTACACCTCTGAGCTGCCAGGATACATTCCAACAGCCAGGAACAGAAGTTGGCCCAACTGGGACCCATCCAGAGAGCAGCAAATATGCACAGTGAGCTCACGGGCAAAGCACTGCCATTTCTCAGGGGAACGTTCAAGAATTTCTGCCTATCTGAGGGTCCCTTCTCTTTGGCCCTTCGGTAATTCTTCGGTCAACTGGTTTCCAGAACCAGTACTGGGGAGGGGAGGAAGGAGAGGAGAAGTCCATGTAACTTATTGCCAGCGCTTTGGGCTATCATACTCCGGGCTGTTCCTAGTTGGGCTTGGGAAGTAAAGGGTGGTAAGAGCACAGCTCTGGGATTTGCATACCAAATGAAGGCCAGTCTCCTCCCTGCTCCATTTCCAAGTGCTGACCTTGTATCTGACCCTTGCTGGGCTTTGAGCTTTACAACCCCATGACCCAGCTCACCAGCACCAAATTCTGGCTCTCAACACTTACGAGCTGTATAGCCTTGGGCAAGTTTCCTCACCTCTGTGTGCCTCAATTTTCTCACCTATAAAATGGGGGTGATCGTAGTGCGCCATTCTTCACAGGATTAGTTTGAAGATTTAAAAAGTGACTCATCTCCACCAGAGGGTTACAACTGGGAGCCTGAGGTCTGACTCAAATCTGTAGATGTGTAATAGAGGAATGGACAAATAAGATGTGGTACATATATACAATGGAATATTACTCAGCCATAAAAAGGAACGAAATTCGGTCATTTGTAGAGACATGGATGGACCTAGAGAGTGTCATACAGAGTGAAGTAAGTCAGAAAGAGAAAAGCAAGTATCGTATAATAACACATATATGTGGAATCTAGAAAAATGGTATCAATGACCTTATGTGCAAAGCAGAAATAGAGACACAGACGTAGAGAACAACTGTGGATACCAAGGGGGAAAGGGGTGGGGTGGGAGGAACTGGGAGACTGGGATTGACATATATCCATTATTGATACTCTGTATAAAATAGACAACTGATGGGAACATACTGTATGGCTCAGGGAACTCTACCTAATGCACTGTGGTGACCTAAATGCAAGGGAAGTCCAAAAAGGAGGGGATATCTGTGTGTATGGCTGATTCACTGTGTTGTGCAGTGGAGGCTAACACAACATTGTAAAGCAACCATACTCCAATAAAAATAATAAAAAAAAATCTGTAGATGTGTTTACTTCCCTCTGTCCACCCAGTGTTTTTAGAAAAAAAGAGACTGAATTATAACCAATAGTTAAAAATATGAAGATGTCAGAAGGTAAATTTGTGTTATCTCTTGAAAAAAACAGATCAGATCATATAAAGGCCCTGATGCTCTTCTGCCTGGAAACAACCAGCTGGGACTGTACACGTGTCACACGTCACCTCTCCACTTGCCCCACAGGTATCAGAGTCTCCCCAGGCACTGTGGTAACAGGCACTGCCCCTTCACTTTTATGGTCCCTGCAGACACTGCTTTTGTGACCCCGTCTCCACTGAATACCCAACCTCTCACCAGGGCAGCAGCCATCTTGGTTAAGATCTCTGTGACAAAGTCGTCTGTTCGGCTGATAGGGACAGAGCGTACAGCCTTGCGGCTTAATTGAGAGGGAAGAGAGCAAGCCCAACGCGACAGTAGTTGGGAAACGTGCACACGTTCAGATGGATGGGTAGATACATGGGCTTAGGAACTCTAGAATGAGGTTTTTAAAACTAGACCTTAACCTAAAAAGTTGGGATCACTTTTAAGAGCACATTGAAATAATGTCAGTCCGACGGGGAGGGGGCTGCATTGACAGAGGACTGGGAAGTAGACCGACTCATATCCCTTCAGCGACATGGCAACTGGACTAAGAAACTGCTGAGTAATGGAAGAAGTCAGATCAAATAAGTGATCACCTGTCACGACCAAAAAGAGTGGCTGTTAATAGGAAATATTCCTCCTTGGTGGGAGGGGTTCCTGCAAAGAGCCCGAAGGTCAACTGAAAGTATATGAAATATAACTGGTGAAGTAGCTCAAACATTTCTGCATTGATTCATTTGTGGGATTGTTTGGAAACAACGGCATGATTGCATCAATCTGGGACATCATCACATTTTTGAGCTACAGCAGGGCCCTGGAGCCCGTCTGACAAACATTCTATAATTGTGGAATCCAAGGCTTAAGAGAGGAGAGTTCCCATTTATTTGGACCCACAATTCTTAGAACAATTTTCAGAGTGAAAACCAAAATTCTACAGACCAGTGTATATGAGTAACCTGGGGCCTTGTTACACTATACATTCTAATTCAGTAGATCTGGGGCATGGCCCAAAGTGATGCTTTTCTAGCAAGCTCCCAGGTGATGCCATGACCCCTGGTTCAAGGACCACACTTCACCAAAAGTACATGGAAAATTCAGATTGAACGTAGCAAACCTGACGGTAATCTTAAACTAACCCTTTCTGGGTCAAGGGAAGCAAACCCTTGGGGAACCCAGGGAGGAAGCTTGATTCCTAGAAGGCTGAAACCAAACTGCAATGATGATGCTCTTAAAAAGTCCCCCAGCAGAGGATTTCATAGGTCACCATTCTCCTGCGGATGTTTCCTGTAAAATCACAGGCTATGTTTCCTAATGACCCCACTTAGAAAGATTCTCATATGGAAGACTCCAGGGGGGCAGGCGAGGAACGGAAAATAACTGCCGCGAGCGCTTTCTTCTCATTCCCTACTATGTGGTCTTGAGATTCCAAAGCCAGGTCTCCTGTGATGACTCAGGCAAAAAGCCAGCAGCTCCCCGCCAAACCCAGCCAGAAGCCAAGCAGAAGGTCATTCGGGAGAACCTTGCTTCCTGTACCAGAGAACTCAGAAGTGGGGCATCTGGGCTGGCCAGGGCGGATTCAGACTACTCACAGCTTGAGCGTCTGATCTCAAGCTTTCTACTTGGTCCTCAGCCTCCACCATCTTGCTCAGTACAGCATATCCAGAGTAGGGGTCCTTAGCCTCAGCCCTCGGGACACTGGGGGTTGGTAAATTTTTGTTGGGAGGGGCAGGGTGTTTAGCAGCATCCCTCACTCCCATCCACTAGATGCCAGTGACAGTCCCCCACCAAGATATGACTTCCAGACATGGCCAAACGTCCCATGGGGGGCAAAAGTACCCCCAGTTTGAAAACCACTGGGCTATAGTTGGATGCAGAGGTTCAGATCCTGGCGCTCATGCTTATTACCTGTGAGGCCTTGGGCATATTACTTATCTAGCAGACATCAGTCTCCCCGTCTGCAAAAAGGACACACAAACAACACTAACAATAACGTTATTGCCTCGTAAGATCGTTGAGAGACTAAGACGACTAATGCATGCAGAGCTCTCAGAACAGTGCCTGGAACCAAAGGCTAAAGAAGCATCTGCGGTGTGTACTGCCTGCTTGACCCCTCTCCCGTCACTGTCACCAAGCCTGACGCAGATCCATCACTCCAGATCCGAACCCTGTGAGACCAGTTTGCTCAGTTTTACAAATCGTGACCTTTAAGCCCCTTAGTTCTCTCTCTTTATTATCTGAGAGTTAGGGAAATGCTTTCCCCTGAATTTCAAAAGAGACAGCGAGAAAGAAAGTGGGAAGAGTGTGAATTGAATCCCCAGAGAGTCCACATATGAGAGGTTCTTTCTGTGCCTAAGGATCTTATATTCAGTTTCTCCTGGAAAGGTGCACCGATCAACACTCTCAGCACAAGGCGAAGCCACACCAGCTCCTTCCAATGCCACCCTCCCCGCCCTGTGTCCTTGTGATGCGTCTGTCTGTCTGTCTCTCTCTCTCTCTCTCACACACACACACACACACCCCTAGGAGAAACAGGAAGAGGAGATTTAGACGTTTATTTTGCTTTGGCAAATCCGCCACTGATCTAAGAAGCTGAAGACTTTTGTTGGTTTTAGAACCCCAGTCGGAAGAACACCCTTCATCATTTATTTGCTTTTCATGAACTCTGCTTTTAGAATTGGTCAGGGACAGCAGACACGTGGCTTTGGTCTGTAGGGCAGCTCTGTATCTAGCAGACTTTTAGAGTGTCAGCACTGACTGCCATTCCTCAGCCAGGAAGGAGAACCTCTGTCCTCTTATGAGGATCCTGAATTCCACAAACCCCATGGCGGGGGGTTGGGGGGGGAGCGGTAGGGAATGGGCTGAGTGCCCCGTGGCATCCACCACAGCTGAGTGCGGGGATCCGGGGCTGAGAAATAAGACTGTAAACACCACCCTGGCAGCATTTCCATCAGAGCAAGAGAGGCAAGGCCGAGGGGATCTCAAGGGAGCTTGGGAAAATCAACACCATGCCTGGGCATATTTTCGAGATGGGAAGAATAAAATGCAAAAAAATGGTTTAAGGAAGATAATGGCCCAAGAAACAATATCAGCACAATAAACAAGAGATTGCCAAGCCGCAACTGCAGGTTGGAGGTTAGGCAAATTCTTACACATAACAAACAAGCAATTTAAATGACTCCTGGACAGTCTCCAAGGCATCATCTGAAGTACCACCTTGAATTAATTTTGCAGCAGTTGCCATGCCAACAGGAAGACTGTATTCCAAAGGGTAAATGGATGTTCCACCTGCAAGCCGCCTTGCACCTAATGCTTCAACCATATTGGTTTTCTCACTGTTCCCCAGGCCTGCATCCTCCCTCCCATCCCAACACCCTCAAAAGTTGTCTTAGAGGTGAAGTCTTCCAGACCCTGAATCCCTGCCTCTGCTCTGCACTCAGAATTCTCTGTTTACACCCCTGAAAATGTGGCAATGCTGGCTCTCAGGCTAGACCAGGAACACTCACCCCGACATGGCTTGGAGTGTATCCAGTCCACCCTTGAGCTGAGCCTGGTACCTGCAATACGACAGGTGATGTAAAAGGTTGTATTGGTGGGCTTCCCTGGTGGCGCAGTGGTTGGGAGTCCACCTGCCGATGCAGGGGACACGGGTTCGTGCCCCGGTCCAGGAAGATTCCACATGCCGCGGAGCGGCTGGGCCCGTGAGCCGTGGCCGCTGAGCCTGCGTGTCCGGAGCCTGTGCTTCGCAACGGGAGAGGCCACGGCAGTGAGAGGCCCGCATACCGCAAAAAAAAAAAAAAAAAAAAGGTTGGATTGGTGAATGCCGAAAGATTCCTCAGAAACTATATCTCCTGCCCAGTGCGGTTTTCAGGTTGCATTATTTTTTAAGTTACACATAAAGGACTGAAGAAAATGTTTCACACCAGAGTAGATGCTTAATAAATATTTGTTGAATGGATGAACAAAGGAATAAACAGAGTGAATCAACATCAGATGAACTGGGTTTTTACAATAATTCTCTCTTTACTCACATCTAATGTTTACCTGTTGAAGATTGGGCAGTATTTCCCAACAGAATTAGTCACCCAAATCGGTTACTAATTACTGTCAGCTGCTGGCCAGGCCCCGTTTGAAGCTCCCCCTTCACATCCTCTCCCATCCTCACAATACCCCGCAAGGTTGGTTCTATTCGCTGTGGAGGAAGCCGAGGCTCGGGAAGGAAAAGTAAATCTGCCCCACCCCCACCCCAACATTAAGGTAGGAGGAGGCACGGTGGGCTTTGAACCCAGGTCTGTGCGGTCTCTGGGCCCGTCCCTCACTGAGGCTAAGGGCCAAGCCTCCAGATCAGATGACTTGGATTTCAATTCTAGCCTCACCGCATTACCATCTCTGTAACAGTGAACGCACAGCATAAGCGCTCTCCACCTCCCATTCCTGGAGTGTGAAATGATGGCCTCCGCCTCAGGTGTTGATGGGTACAGGGAACAGATCAGACCGCGCGCCGGAAGCACTTACTCTGTGCCTGGCACATACACGCCAGTAGGTGCACAAGAAAACAATGACTGCTGGCGGTGCTAGGCCTTGCACAAAGCAGCGTGTACTTTCCAGTGTTGGAAATGTATCCTCTAGACCCCTCAAGGACAAGGATCTATGCTTATATGATTCAAAACACAGGGCACACCCACACGGACACTTAGACAGTGGGCCCTCCTGTTCACGAATGACCCTCTCTTTTTCCTCTTGAGAAAAAAAAAGAATAAATGCCATTATATGATATGTGGGCATGCTTAAACATTTATATGAATATCAATATATATGTTTGCTTATGTTTGGTTTATTTATATTGTTAATGTTTTAGAATCTTTATGTTTCAATCACTGGGGAACAGAAGGATTGCTTTTCTATCTTTAGCAGACCTTGTTTCCGCCTTGCTTCCTTTTGCATCACAGATACAATATCAACATGATTTCTGACTTCTCTCTTAATTAGTGGCCTAGTTTCAAAGCAGAAAGCAAGGGAAATGTCTTGGTAAGTGAAGACATGGAGAAAGAGGAAATAAGGGGAAAGAACCAGAATCTTGAGGTGTTCGTGAACTCAGACCAGCCTTGGAATATGGGGGAAAGGGACACCCAGTGCTGAAAAGTTCTTCCACTGTATCTCAAATGCTAGGCCTCCAATGTCAAACGCTCTTTGTACTGATCCACTTGGGAAATGAGAGAGCTCAACAGCCCTTGAAATTTCTTATTTTGGACATATCTTAGGTAGCGGAGCTGAGAGCATGCACAGCAGTACGCAGTTCTGATAGGAGACTCGTCTTAGGCCCTGTGACTAAAGATAATTGTACCATCCGTGTGGACCTCCTGGCTGGAGGTGCCTACTGCTGGATTTCTGCATCAGCATGCAACTACCTCAAAAAGCACCGAGAGGGAGAAGCAGCAAGTGAATTCATCAAGGGAGATTTAGGAGACGAGCAGAAGAGGTGTAAGAAATGAATGTCTCGGCCTTGGAGCAAATGAAGCCAAACTAGAATCAGATGTGACGAGAGTACAGCTTGTTTGGGAAGAGACTCCTCTGACTGTAAAACTGCGGGAGCTGCTGAGGACAACGGGACACTGGCTCGCATAAGAGCTGGTAAACGGGATGAACTCCTGGGAGTCAGAAGCCACTTCATAGGCTTCTCATGTGAATTTCCTGGTGCCCAGCACTTCAGGGGGGACATAGTAAGTGATCAGTAACCATTGCCAAGAATATCTATGTTGAAGAGGAAACGTTTATCTCCGTGTCAATTTTTGGAGGCAATATGGCAGAAAAGGTATCAGAATCAAGAGACTGGAAAGAACCAGAAAGGTCTGCATTCAAATCTCTCCCTCACTACTTACTAATTATACAAACTTAGGAGAGTAAAGCTACCTTGGTCTTTCTGTCTATAAAATGGGGATAACACTAGGACCTACCTTGAAGAGGTAAGGGAGGATGGAAATGTGAATAAAGCACATTGCATAGTGGCTGGTAGACTGCGGTGCTCAAACAATGGTAACTGTTGCTGGAGGTGAGAGTATAAAATTAAGATGCTGAAATAGTGTGGTTTGCCTGGAGAAAAACCATTTCGGTGCGTACTAGGTACAGGATGTGTCCGGTTTTCCCTTTTGACTGGAGAACAAGTCATTTGTCCTTCGAAAAGACACGCTTAAAGTTGAGAGAATGATTACCACATGTTATACAAATAAATCTCTTTATCAGAGAAGATTATGGTTAGCAGTGTGCTGGTAAATGTCCAACAACTGATGGGCCAAAAATAATTATGCATAAATAAAAATATAATTTTATTATAAGTTTTACTGATACAAAAGATACGCAGCACACAATTTACAAGTAACAATAAAACATACAATATTCCTTCTTTAAAATTCCAATTGATTGTTATAGAATGCTGTTTCGATATTTGCTGAAGTCTTATATTCATAGCCATTCAACCTTGATTTAAAATATATTTCTAACATAATGGCTACTGACACAACACACTATTAAGTGTAATCTGCATTATTAACATTTTTCCATCACCTTCTTAGATCTAGACAATCAACACAACAATGGATCCAGTCACAGTTTGTAGCTTTTGCTAATTTCCTGGTGTAAATACTCTCACCAAGGTCAGTTTCTAGCTACTAACAGAATGGCAGTGAAAGTGGAATTGAGAAAAGCTGTTTCAGTGGCATACCATTATACAGTATTTTACTGTACAGATAGAATAAATAACCTCAAAAGCAGCGACAGTACTAAAATGTAGTAAAATAATTAGGAAGTGATGGGTGTTGAATCTTTATAACCTTTGTTTCTAATGTAATTTATTTAATTGTACATTTCTATTTAATTTTTAATTAAGGTTGTATTTAACAACTGGCTCATAAAATTCCTGAAGACTGAAGCATTGGCTCTGCCACTAGGAGCTGATTACAGCACACCGCCTTGGGAGCCAAGCGTCTGTCTGACCCACAGTTCTACTGTTTTATGCCTAAAGGAACTTTACGATGAGCTGTATCTTCTTTCAAAATCTCGCCTCACCCGTTAAAGCCTTTCCACCCTTCTCTCATTGTCTAAAGAGGTTCACCAACCTCTTTCTCTGCCCTTTCTTATTACTCCTGTTGTCACCTCAGTCAGTGCCTTGGCCACTTCACATTTGGTCCACTGCAGAACCCTCCTGTTTCCTGTTTTTTTTCTTCCTCTACATCACTGTAGGTTCTCTTCCCAGAATCATTTTCCCCACATGCTCCCTTAGGGCAACGTCCTGCTCCAAAGCCTTCAAAGGTCCTTTCGAGCTTTTAGGATAGAGTTCAAACCCTTTAGAAGCTCTGGGGATGGCCGCAGAATAATGTGAACGCACTTAATGCCACAGAGCTGTCTGCTGAAATACGGGTAAAATGGTATATCGTACATTATATATCTTTTACCCCAATAAAAAAGTCCTTAGGAAGACAACCAAGGCCCTAAACAATCTGCCTTTGTTTAGAAATTACTAAACTTATCTTTTATTTTCACCATCACTGCTACTCTGCTCACTGATCCCATGTGCTGGGCACTGTCTTGAACAGCCTACATTGATACTCACTGTAATCCTATAAAGGAAGTACTGTTGTTGCCACCATTTTGCAGAGGACAAAACTGAGGGTAAAACATCATGAAGATCATGCCTCCCAGAGGGTTGATTTGGTGGTTTTATCAGTAGCTATGCGAATGTAACCACTCGGCCATTACCATTTCTCTATGATAGCTTTCCATTTAAGAGCCAGGCCCACGATGACATAAGTGAGGCACTCCCCTTGAATAATAAATAAAAGGGGTAATAAAGATAAATAATATTTTAAGGCAATATCTTAAAACTAAAAATGAATGCAAAAAATGATAGGCAAAATATTAACATTTTAAATAAGAGTAGTATCTGACCCTGCACTTAGACAACAATGTCTCACTCACGTCACCCTAATCCTGGAGCTGATTCCAATAAAACCTTATTTACCAAAGCAGGCCATGGCCCAGGGCTCATAGTTGGCCAATTTTAATTTTTTAATATATTGCATAAAAATGATAATTTACCTTAATTACTGAGCTTCTTGGAGTCTCCCTAAATTTTGTGCCCGAGGTAAATATCTCACTTTCCTGACCCAGCTCTGGCCCTACTGTCCTAGCAGCTAGAAAGAAAGGCCCATATGTTCTTCCTCTACTCCCCACCCCCATCCCTTAGGTCCTGATTTTTGTTCTTCATGCTTGTTCTACCCCAGGGAAATGTGGCTATTTTACACCATAGGAAATGATTTTAAAAGAGAGAAGAGTCTGTACGAACAAACCATTTGGTTATTGTTGTTACAATAGAACATTTCTAGAACCCAAATTACGTTTCTACAGGTTAAGAACTATGGAGATGCCTGGGTCAATAAAACACCAAGTCAATAAGAAAGGGTGTTGGTCTTTTTAGCCAAAGTTTTCATAAAAATTTTATACCTTACATACCACTTAGACACTCTTTGAAAACATTAGCCCACCAGTGGCTTGATCTATTTACTGCTGAAAATACAATCACTGGCTGGCTGTACTAGGGGAAAAACAAACTGCCTTCATTTACCCTTTTAGATTTTGAGATAATCTGGGGCTGGTTTATACAAAGGAATGTTTCCTAGTCCATTCTTTAGGTAAGGAGGTATCCTCATGAGAAGTTGCTCCTTGTATCTTTTAATGATTAAATGCCTAGGGCTTTTACACACACACACACACACACACACACACACACACACACACACACACACACTAGATTTCAAGATGACTAATTAAATAAAATGGGTGTCATAGCTTTAACAAATGGTCCAAAGTTGTAATCAAAGCACTGAATTAGTTCTGGGCTCAATGCTTTGCGTAGACACTTTTCATGAGTTAACCCAGGCCTGAGCAGTGCTCTCTAAGAAAAGATGTTGGGGCAACCCAGAACACCAAACGGGCACAGAAGGGGATCCTCCTATTAAAAACACAAAGAACGGAAGAACAAAACATAAAAAGAACAAAAAATATAAGTACATACATATCAGCGCTTGCAATCAAAAGGCAATCCCCAGAGAGAAAGAGGGCCGCAAAATCTGAACAGACCTGATGCCATGGGGACCTTTTGGATAATGAGAGCCTGGGAGCTGGACTTCAGCCCACAACAGAAATAGTGGAGCCTTTAAACACTTTTTTTTCTCTGAGAGGAAGACTAGAAAAACTCCTCTGTTCGTCTAGGGTTACTGCATATAAAACTGCAATCTACCGGAGTCACAGGTGGGAGAAACAGTTACACACAAAGACATCAGAACCCACAGCCTACATCACATGATGATCAGGTATAGGTCCAAACTGACATGTGGCATGGGATCCCCCAGCTGAGAAACAAACATAAAGATAATTATAGGAGAATCCCATGTTTAACTACTCCATGGTGATAATTCTATAATCCAGGACATAAAGGACTTCCAAAAAAGTCTCCACCCCACCTCACCCCAACACCAGTGATAAGCCCAATGATTAAAAAAAAAAAAGATGATCTGCACGAGAACCACGAGGGAGAATCAGCTGATACAGTAAGTTGGAGAATTCATGCCTCTAGAACTGAAGACAATCATCTGATTGAAACTCTAAAATAAATGTGTTCAATATTAAAAATAAAGAAGGCATAGAAACTGTAGAGAAAGAACAGGACATTATTGTTAAAGGATCATGAAGATTCAAAAGAGAACCAAATATAATATTTGCAGCAGAACATACTGTAGTTGTTAACTTTAAGACCATAATCAGCAAGTTTCAGGTCATATCAGATACACCTGAATAAAAGAATTGGTGAACTGGAACTAAGGAGACCACTCAGAATACAGCACAGATAAAGAGATGACATAAAAGCAGTTAGGAGACAACAGGGACAGATTCCAAATCAATGTTCATAGAAGCTCCAGAAGAAGAATGTATGAAGAGACACTACCACTCAGTTTGAGAATGTATGAATAATTTCTTTCTTTTTTTTTGCTTAGCAGACTTTTTTTAATTATTAGAAAAAATATATATATATATATATTTGCAGTTGATTGAGTCCCTAACACTCAACCCAAGCCCAGTCTGTAGCAGAGATCATTTTCTTTAGAACATGACGACTGCCCAGTCGGTCAGGGCCCTGGAGGAAGCAGGCTCAGTTGTAGTCAAACTATTTTAACCTGGGCTAAGAAATCCAGCCCAGACAAATCACCTAAAGTATTACAATCACATGGAAAGAGAGATATTAATGTGGACACCAAATTGCTTTTCGGATGTTGTTCAAGATAGTACCTTTGTAAAACGCAAAGCTATTTGTAAATGTCAATAATGTTATCTAATCATTGGTTTAGCAACTAATAATTATGAATATGCCCAGCTCTGTGCTAAGCACTTTACAAGCATTTTCTCATTTAATCCTTACAATAGCCTTTTAAGATAAGTGTGTGTATACATATATTTTTTAATAGATCTTTATTGGAGTATAATTGCTTCACAATACTGTGTTAGTTTCTGTTGTACGATAAAGTGAATCAGCCATATGCATACATATGTCTCCATATCCCCTCCCTCTTGAGCCTGCCTCCCACCCTCCCTATCCCACCCTCCAGGCGGTCACAAAGCACCGAGCTGATCTCCCTGTGCTACGCTGCTGCTTCCCACTAGCTATCTATTTTACATTCGGTAGTACATATGTCAATGCTGCTCTCACTTCACCCCAACATCCCCCTCCCATCCCGTGTCCTCAAACCCATTCTGTATGTCTACATCTTTATTCCTGCCCTGCAAGTAAGTTCATCAGTACCTTTTTTTTTTTTTTTAGATTCCATATATATGCGTTAGCATACGGTATTTGCTTTTCTCTTTCTGACTTACTTCACTCTGTATGACAGACTCTAGGTCCATCCACCTCACTACAAATAACTCAATTTCATTTCTTTTTATGGCTCAGTAATATTCCATTGTATACATGTGCCACATCTTTATCCATTCATCTGTCGATGGACACTTAGGTTGCTTCCATGTCCTGGCTATTGTAAATAGTGCTGCAATGAACACTGTGGTACATGTCTCTTTTGAATTATGGTTTTCTCTGGGTATATGCCCAGTAGAGGGATTGCTGGGTCATATGGTAGTTCTATTTTTAGTTTTTTAAGGAACCTCCATACTGTTCTCCATAGTGGCTGTATCTATTTACATTCCCACCAACAGTGCAGGAGGGTTCCCTTTTCCCCACACCCTTTCCAGCATTTATTGTTTCTAGATTTTTTGATAATGGCCATTCTGACCACCATGAGGTGATACCTCATTGTAGTTTTTTTTCTCAACATCTTTATTGGAGTATAATTGCTTTACAATGGTGTGTTAGTTTCTGTTTTATAACAAAGTGAATCTCATTGTAGTTTTGATTTGCATTTCTCAGAGGCACATGAAAAGATGCTCAACATCACTATACATATATATTTAAACACAGATTTTAAACTAGATGAGTAACCTGCCTTGGAGAAGTTAAGTCTCTTGCCCAGGGTCTCAGGGAATAGTGGACTTGGGACTCATCACAGATAAGCTTGATGCCAACTGATCGATGAGTTTATTACTGAACGTGTACAACACAGAGGAAGTAGATCATTACGATGAAGCGAAATAAACAAGGCTGTCCATTAGGAACATGTAAACTACAAGAAGTTTCTTAGATTAGCTTTGAAGCACTGCTCTCCTGAATCCAGGTCAGCCTTCCTGACGGCCAGTGACTCCTGCACCTGGGTGTTCAGGGCAGAACTGAGTTCTTTCAAAGGATACAGAGAAGCACTTACACAGCCAGACCAGGTGTACCGATGGCAGAAAATTCATTTATACTGGAGGTTTATAAATATTGTTTGGTGGGGAAAGGGAAAGACAGCCTGTTTATTTTGAGCATGGAGTTCCATTACTTTCATTTTTTAAAATGTCAGGCGTATGCACGTAAAATGTGCCTGTTTTCCAGCAAGATGCTTTATCCATAGAACACTGAATTAAAAACAAATTGCTAATGGAGACACAAGTGAATGAATCAGAAAGAGAGTCAAAGGGAAATACCAACACTCTCTAGCTGAGCACATCGCTCAGGCTTTTTTCCAGAAGAAGCCAAAGTGGGCTTCTCAGCACACGCGGTGCCAGGCATGGTTTCTTCAGTATGCTCTCCACAAATGTATGATAAGCACTATTTTGAAGTCAGTGCTTTTAGCAAGCCTTCTATTTTTCACTGCAAAGAAACCCAATTTATTTTTTGTTCAAAGAAAAAGTGGAATCACAGCTATCTCTGCAGGAACTGATGAAAACATTGGCAAAACTTTCAGATAAAAGAGATCAAATTGCTTACTAGTCCCTTGTAAGAAAAAAAAGTATATAAATATGTATTTCGTTTTATTTTCTCTCACAGATGTTTTTGAAAGGAGGGAGTAGGTTGAGGGGAGTGGTTCTGACATTCTTTCCTCTGGCGGAAAAACCTTTAAAAGAAGCAATTCAGCATTTTAATAATTATACCAGGTCATGTGAAAAAGAGTATGTGACTTTCGCTTTGATTTCCATTTCTTTCCTTGCTCCATGATGGTTTTTCCTGTGCTGACAGAAACAGATTTCTGGCCCTCCAAGAAACCTCATGCACACAAGGCTAGCTTCCTGCTCGCTCTTTCTCGGGGTAACCAGCAATTTTAAGAGTTCTTTCTCTTTGTCTGAGGCACCCCTGTGCTTGGGTGAAGATTATAGGTTAAACTCCACTGAAAGTAATTGAATTAGTTTGCCCTTACATTTCTGGTCAATACCCCTGTGTGTGGATTCAGGCTTTCTACTGAAAATTCTGCTTTCCCAATGCTACTTCTAAACTCAGCTGTGTACACAGATGTACAATTGCTGGTTTGGAGGTAAACAGGAGCAGAGAAATTTTTAAATGCTACTCTTTAGTTTTTCGACTTAACTTTCAGAATAAATGTCAAGGGCGACCCCTAGTTATCATGATCCGGTTTCTCTCAGTTCAGCCTTACCTCTGTTTCCCTCTCAGGGAAGGTTTCTGTACACTAGGCTTGGAACTTTTTTATAGCTAGTGTCTGCTTGTAAGAAAAAAAAAATCATAAGCTTGTGAGTGGGACAGAAAGGAGATGGAACACTTCCTCCAGTGCCCAGAGCTAGTGCAGTTCTGTAGCTCTTTTTTTTAAAGGCACTTGACCTGGCACTTAGAGACACAAAGAATGTGGAGCTCAGCTCCACACCATGGACAACCAGCCTAAATTCACCTAAAAGCCACCAAGGCATGACCAGTTCACATCAAAATACATGGCACAAGTGACTTAACTCCTAGTCATGTACTCATGGCAGACATCATTAATCAATTACTACATTGTTTTCCAGTAAATTCAGATGGGGCCTCTTGATCTTTCTCTACAATGCTCTCCAGGCAACTCCTACTGGTAGGATTTTCAACTCTCCTGGAGATCTTGATTTAATCACCTTCCTTTTCTGGGGTCTTTGGGCAGATGATCTATTTACCTTACAAGGGAACAAGATACAGTAGTAAAAATGTTGAACAGAAAAGTGGAAGGACCAGGTCTGCGCCTCCACTCTGTGATCAGCAAGTCCTTTGCCCTTGGCCAAATAACTGGCCCTCTTTCAACTTCAACGTTCTAATCTAGAACAATATGGGTTTGATCAGAAGATGTCAGTCATGACTACAGGACCCCTGGGAGGAGCCTGATAATTGCAAGAGGGTCTCAAATCCTTGACATTCTAAACACTGTTTAAATATTAAGTGAATGACATTGCAACTAATTTTCCAAAGTAGATAGGTGTCGTTGCAATGAATGAGATATATTTATCCAAAATCACTACCGAATTTATAGCAATTTTGTTGCTATATATTTTCTTAATCAATAGATACCCAAAATAAGGTTACTTTTTATCTGTTGAAGCCTCAGCACCCTCATCTGTTAATAGCATAAAACATGAAGTCTATCTCATGGGATTTTTGTGAAGATCAAGTGAGATAACGCACAAAAGGGCTCAATGCAGGCCCTGCCTGGCCCTGGGTAAGTTCTATAAAGCACAGAGGAGAAACGGGCTTTCCAGGATACAGGAGAAGGAGAGGAAGATATTACCCCATCTGACCACACACTCTGCCTTCTCCCCACTGGAGAGGGATGCCAAGTGTGAGCCCAAAAGTAGCGGAGTATGATTTTTTTAAATACTCCGTTAAATTTAAGTGCTTAGGTAGTTCTGGGACATAGTTTGAGGGCTGGTTGTATAAGCCCTGGAGGGCAATGGTATTGCAAAAATCCCACTATTTTCCTTACTCCAACGGGATTCTAATTGCTGCAACTTCATCTTGTATGTCACCTTGTTTCAGTAGGTTTCCACATTCTTGGCTGGCTACATTGAAAGTCTAATCTAATTCTACAGAGGCTGTGTGTTTGGCTTCTTTCTTTCAGCCCATATCCCATTTAAAGGAAGCAGACAGCTAATATTATTGCCATCATATAGAGATCCACACTTTGTTGTTACAGAGGGGTCCCATGTTTTAAAAGGCTGGGAACCAACGGGGCAAATGGTCTAGAAGCTTCTTATAGTTCTACAACATAATAGATTTTAGAGTTAATTGCAGCCATGATATAAAAGGCACTTTGAAGGGAGAGGTCTGGGAACAGAAATGCATCAGCACTGAATGGGATGATCCCGTTCAATCCCTCTTATCACCCAACCTTGCCTATCAGTAAAAACTAGTGGATATGCAAAGCCAATACAGAGTTAGAGTGGGAAGAGAGCTCTCTATTCCATTTCCAATACTGCCAGCGATGCCAGAGGTCCACCAGTTTCTCCACCTAAAAACCTGGGAATGATCTTTGATTCCTCCATTTTCTTCTTGCTCTAAGGTCCCATCCGTCAGTCAGTGCTGTCAATTTCCCCAAATCATTTCTCAGATCCATCCCCGCCCTTCACGTCCAAGCTCATACCCTTGCTACAACATCGCCACGTGCCTATCTCTTTTTGACCACAGCAGCCTCCTAACTGCTGTCCCCACTCTGTCTTCTGCCCTCCTCCAAGTTGCCCTCCACTCTGCAGTCAGAATAAACTTTTACATTATACCTTGTTGATGTCATTCTCCTACCTGAAATCCTCCCAAGACTTTCCAATGCATTTCAACAGTGTATAGAGCCACGTATGCTTTGACTCCTGCCTTATATCACCAACATGATCTGTTCCTTTCTCCTCTTCACTCACCATGTCCAGCCACCTTCACTTAGATCCTCACATGCATCAAGCTCTTTCCCCCTTGGGGTTTCATTGTAGGATATTTGCTCTTCTTGGAACAATCTTTCCCTCCCATTTCTCTTCCCACTAGAGCCTGCATCCCACCTCTCACCCTGATCTGTATAAAGAAGCTAAGGATCTATCTCACCACTTTGTGTGCTTCTTGAAAACACTGATTATTCTTTTTAATCATTCATTTATTTTCCTCTTCCCTTTCTGTTTTGTTTGTTTCTACACTTTAGATTATAAACTCCTTAAGAGCAGGGACCTCGCCACGTATTTTTTTTTAAGATTATGATTTAAAATTTTTTTTTTTTACTGCAGGTTCTTATTAGTCATCAATTTTATACACATCAGTGTACACCTGTCAATCCCAATCTCCCAATTCATCACACCACTCCCTCAAACCCCCCACGGCTTTCCCGCTTGGTGTCCATATGTTTTTTCTCTACTTCTGTATCTCAATTTCTGCTCTGCAAACCGGTTCATCTATACCATTTTCTAGGTTCCACATATATGCATTAATATACAATATTTGTTTTTCTCTTTCTGACTTACTTCACTCTGTATGACAGTCTCTAGATCCATCCACGTCTCTACAAATGACCCAATTTCGTTCCTTTTTATGGCTGAGTAATATTCCATTGTATATATTACCACAACTTCTTTTTCCATTCATCTGTCGATGGGCATTTAGGTTGCTTCCATGACCTGGCTATTGTAAATAGTGCTGCAATGAACATAGGGTGCATGTGTCCTTTTGAATTATGGTTTTCTCTGGGTATATGCCCAGTAGTGGGATTGCTGGGTCATATGGTAATTCTATTTCTAGTTTTTTAAGGAACCTCCATACTGTTCTCCATAGTGGCTGTATCAATTTACTTTCCCAACAACAGTGCAAGAAGGTTCCCTTTTCTCCACACCCTCTCCAGCATTGGTTGTTTGTAGATTTTCTGATGATGCCCATTCTAACTGGTGTGAGGTGCTACCTCACTGTAGTTTTGATTTGCATTTCTCTAATCATTAGTGATGTTGAGCAGTTTTCATGTGCTTCTTGGCCATCTGTATGTCTTCTTTGGAGAAATGTCTGTTTATGTCTTCTGCCCATTTTTGGATTGGGTTGTTTTTTTTTTTTTTTAATATTGAGCTGCATGAGCTGTTTATATATTTTGGAGATTAATCCTTTGTCTGTTGATTTGTTTGCAAATATTTTCTCCCATTCTGAGGGTTGTCTTTTTGTCTTGTTTATGGTTTCCTTTGCTGTACAAAAGCTTTGAAGTTTCATTAGGTTATATTTGTTTATTTTTGTTTTTATTTCCATTACTCTAGGAGATGGATCAAAAAATATCTTGCTGTGATTTATGTCAAAGAGTGTTCTTCCTATGTTTTCCTCTAAGAGCTTTATAGTGCCTGGTCTTACATTTAGGTCTCTAATCATTTTTTTTTTTTTTTTTTTTTTTTGCAGTACGCGGGCCTCTCACTGTTGTGGCCTCTCCCATTGCGGAGCACAGGCTCCAGACGCGCAGGCCCAGCGGCCATGGCTCACGGGCCCAGCCACTCCGCAGCATGTGAGGTCTTCCTGGACCGGGGCACGAACCCGTGTCCCCTGCATCGGCAGGCGGACTCTCAACCACTGCACCACCAGGGAAGCCCTCTAATCCATTTTGAGTTTATTTTTGTGTATGGTGTTCGGGAGTGTTCTAATTTCATTCTTTTACATGTAGCTGTCCAGTTTTCCCAGCACCACTTACTGAAGAGACTGTCTTTTCTTCATTGTACATCCTTGCCTCCTTTGTCATAGATTAGTTGACCATAGGTGCATGGGTTTATCTCTGGACTTTCTATCCTGTTCCATTGATCTATATCTCTGTTTTTGTGCTAGTACCATATTATCTTGATTACTGTAGCTTTGTAGTATAGTCTGAAGTCAGGGAGTCTGATTCCTCCAGCTCCGTTTTTTTTTCCTCAAGACTGCTTTGGCTATTCGGGGTCTTTTGTGTCTCCATACAAATTTTAAGATTTTTTGTTCTAGTTCCATTAAAAATGCCATTGGTAATTTGATAGGGATTGCATTGAATCTGTAGATTGCTTTGGGTAGTAGAGTCATTTTCACAATATTGATTCTTCCAATCCAAGAACATGGTATATCTCTCCAACTGTTGGTATCATCTTTAATTTCTTTCAGCAGTGCCTTATAGTTTTCTGTATACAGGTCTTTTGTATCCCTAGGTAGGTTTATTCCTAGGTGTTTTATTCTTTTTGTTGCAATGGTAAATGGGAGAGTTTCCTTAATTTCTCTTTCAGATTTTTCATCATTAGTGTATAGGAATGCAAGAGATTTCTGTGCATTAATAATGTATCCTGCAACTTTACCAAATTCATTGATGAGCTCTAGCAGTTTCTGGTGGCATCTTTAGGATTCTCTATGTATAGTGCCATGTCATCTGCAAACAGTGACAGTTTTACTTCTTCTTTTCCAATTTGTATTCCTTTTATTTTTTTTCTTCTCTGATTGCTGTGCTAGGACTTCCAAAACTATATTGAATAGTAGTGGTGAGAGTGGACATCCTTGTCTTATTCCTGATCTTAGAGGAAATGCTTTCAGTTTTTCACTGTTGAGAATGGTGTTTGCTGTGGGTTTGTCATATATGGCCTTTATTATTTTGAGGTAGGTTCTCTCTGCCCACTTTCTAGAGCGATTTTTATCATAAATGGGTGTTGAATTTTGTCAAAAGCTTTTTCTGCATCTATTGAGGTGATCATATGGTTTTTCTTCTTCAATTTTTTGTCTCTTTTTTTTTTTGTTTTTAACTGAAAAATCTCCAGAATCTAGAGGAGGGCCTGACACTCAGAAAACTCACAGTAAATATTTGTTGAATCAATAGGAGAGATCACCATGATGATTATTTCTATTGATAAATTTTCATTGCTGTTTACAAATGAACTTTGATGTGGGTTATGAAATAGTTGGTGGTTCTTTCCCATTAAGAGCCTCTAGTGCTCGATTATCCAATATGGTAGCTACTGGCTGCATATTACTTTTATATTATAGGACATTTCCACTGTCACAAAAAGTTCCATTAGACAGCACCCATCTAGCATTAGGTTGAGCCAAATCAACCCCTTTCAGAGGAACTAACATGACGAACTGACTCCTCAGTTGCTTCCTAGCTCTAACAAGAACTAGTTATCACCTGAGGTCTTACAAAGCTATCCTCCAACATAAAACTGCTTCATTTATAATCCTCAGTCAGCTTGGTTTACCAGGTATGAAAAATGTGATCGACAATAGAGAGTGAGCCTCTTGCTGAGAAATATGAAAACCAGGAGAAACTCCTGCTACTCCATTCAAAGGGTTTCTTTCCATTTCAGATACAAAAGTCCTGTGGAAAATGCTAGCCTTTTATTACTAGACTATTGTTTAATATTTATCCAGCACCGAAAACTATGCTGAGAGCATGAACTGGAGCTCACGTTGGTCTCTGCCTTTTGGGACTTACACTTAATTAGACAGATGGGGAAAAATACTCAAGTGTGGTTCCCAATCACATTTATGAATAAGAAGCTGGACTGCTGCTTCTGGCAGGATGTCACACTGACAGGAGGATGCTGCGTGAGGCACCTTTAATAGCACTGGGCAGTGAACCCCGTCACCTCTGCTCCGTGCTGCTAACAGGATTCAAGTGCTGCTTGTAATACAACTGTCTCTGGCTTGCACTCAATTTGGGCTTCTGACTCTTCCTGAATCCCTCTTATCTTGGGATTGAGATAAGAGGGATTATCTCAAAAACTAAACCCCTGATTTAGTTTTCCTTCCTTTCTGGTGCTGTTATGGCCTCCTTTGCCCCCGCTGTGAGGCTAGGTCCCATCTAGCTTTACTGTTCTCCTTCTCCCTTGAGCTGGCACATCTGTCTCAGAGCAAATACTGACACATGTCTAAATGCCAGCTGGCCAACCTTGAGGGACACTGGTCACATCTTTGCCAGGGAGTGAAGGATGCTGCTGTAACCAGGAGGAACAGAATCCATGGTTCAGCCTGTCCCTATTTTATCATCCTTCTGGGAAGCTTCAAAACTTCTATCTATACCTTTTCTCCAAAGAGGTCTTCCAGTTGCATCTAGCAAAAGTCATGCTCCTTTTTTTCATTTTAACAGCTTTATTAAGATAAATTTTACCTGCCATAAAAGTCATCCATTTTAAGAGCACAATTCAATAATATTTTATTAGATTCACAGAGCTGTGCAACCTTCACCACAATTTGATTTTAGACTATTTCTACCACCTCACGAAGAAATCTCAGCGCCCATTAGCAGTCACTCCTCATTTGCATCTCCAGCCTTAGGCAACCGCTAATCTACTTTCTGTCTCTGTGGATTTGCCTGTTCTGGACATCTACATAAATGGAATCATCCAATATTTATTCTTTTGCGTCTGGCTTCTTTCATTTGGCATAAAACTTCTGAGATTTATCCACCTTGTAGCATGTTTGAACGCAGCATTCCTTTCTGTCATGAGACACTATTACAGTTTATGGATATACCACAATTTGTGTATTCACTCACACTCACAATTTTATGCAAAAGTATAAATGACATCAAGGTCTTCATTAAGAAACTTTTTGCCTTTTATGTATCTCAACAAAGCTCAGGAAAAGACTTCCTTTATAATATTTTCCTCAAGTTTCTATATGCTAGAAGATAAGCCCTTCCCTTATGATATGCACATAGTCGTACGTCTTTCAGAAATCACTTTAAAGCAAACACACCCGTAAGTCTCCAGGGCTTGCCAATGGATGGCAATTATTTTCTTGGGAGAGATTATCAGGCCAATTGCTGACAGGAATGATCACTAGTGATATAACCAAATACTGTCAAATCTCAATAAATGGCTCACTTTAGCTGAGGGCAATGGCAAAATTGGCAACAATAAAGTATTTCGATTTACAGTGAGGGTATAAAATACGGCACCTTCTTCTATGCAGCCATATAAAATATTTACGACGATGATATAGGTTGTTTATATTTAATAGGCTGTGTGTTCCCCAAGTCGCCTGCTTCTAGCTTCAGCTGATGGATACTGCTTGGTTGCCCATGTTGGCTCTTGTTCGACTAGCACCAAACTCACGACTCTCACTTCACAGGGATCATGCTCTGAAGACCCATGAGAAATGCTTGGCTACCTCCAGAGACTCATTTCTATGTATGGTGGGTGCTGACTCTCAGGTGCCCTCCACGTGGTGGTCTCTATCTTTCTCTGCCCTTCTTCTACCCCATCCGAGCAGCTGTAAATCCTTCTTCCTCTCCAATCCCCACTTCCCATAGCTGGAAGAATCCTGTCTCTCGGCATCATTGACTGACTGAATGATTTATCTATGTTCCCAGTTTGGCTGAAAAACACAAATCCACACACGGCTCTTCTAGATGGCCCAGAATCCCCTGCTTTCTCTTTTCCTTTTATGAAATTGATTAACTTGTAAACATCAGGGAGATAGTGTCATTGCTTGTAACATATTGCTCTAGAGAATGATCCACAGTGGATACTCAAGTAGTTGTGACATAATTTTAAACACAATCTATAACTATAGCTTCCTACCCTGTTTTAGCTCATCTGTGGATTCTGATCACAAAGATAGCTGTTTTGATTCTAATTTCTTGCTGGTTTTTATTATTATTTAACATAGATTGATAGGACTAATTGAATGGCAACTCTGCCAGGTATTCTACCAAGTGTCTGACATGCACGCTCTCTTAGCCTTACCAAGCTGCATTCTTTCCCCACAGATTGTAGACGTGGAGGTTGAGGCTCAGAGGCTGAGCAAATTAGCCAAGGTCACAGAGCTAGGAAACAGTGGAGTTGGGGTTTGAGTCCAGGTTCACTCTGATTTCAAAGGCCACGATCATCTCACAACTGCCCCACCCCCAGCTTTTGGGTGACTCGATGTTCAGTTATGTCACTTATTTAAAGGTTGAGCACCTTTCAGTAATAGCCAAGAGAGTCACCTGGGTTCAGCCATATTAGCTGCTGCATGACCCGGATAAGTCGGCCAACAGTCAGTGTACACTTCACCCTCGGAAGAATGGTCATAAACGGAGACTGCAAGGGGCTCAAAAGGAAAACACTCTGCCATTTTGAGAGGTCAGTGTCCTGTTTCTGCAGGTCTATCCTTATCTGAGGAGAATCCCTTCCTCACCATCTACCCGCGGGGTATGTATTTTTCTGAGATATTCTTGAGCAGCCGGAAGCCCACATTTCCTCTCAGTTGCCTCTAGGACTTAGAACCTGTCCCGAAGATCCACCTGGGAGTCCACACCTTTGTGAAGAAGGAATGTGCTCTTCCATGCCTCCCCGGGTGCTCTGTGAATCCATACGCACCCTTCGTGTCTGCCAGGCGGACAGCCTGCTGCTCCGTAGCTGTGGTAATGAACTCCTGCACGTCCATGGCAGGTCTGAGAGGGGCAGCCGTTCTTACAGTCTCTGGGGTTTACTGCCTTGCTTCCCATTTGTCCCTTCTGCACTGAAGATTCTTGGGCTCAAGCCCTCTGGTGACTGACACACTGAGCTGACCCTGCCAGGCTGACCTGAGTCCTGAAGACACACTTGGTAGGATATGATGTCACCACTGCTATTTAATATTTATCAAGGGCAGTCAGCACACTTGGCACCACCCAGACAGGCAATGTTCGCAGCCTCTCCTCCTTCCTTCCTTGCCACGAAGAATCTGACCCTGGGGGACTTAACTTGCTCAGAGATTCTGTCCTTGCTGACTTCCTTAACCTCGGCGCTCTGTCCCCTACAGGTGTCCAGGGACTGTCTGGGTGGTGTCAGGCTTCTGACGCTAAGCATCACAATTCCGGGTGTGATCTCAAGCACAGACCTCCCGCCACCTCAAATTAGCCTGAAAAGGCACCAACCAGCTGGCCCTGTGGAAAGGTCACCGACCCTGGATTTCTTTTCCTGCTTCTGCCCTTGGCGTTTGCAGTCTGAGCTCAGGAGTCTGGCTTCCTGCTACTTGTGAGAAGTCGCACATCCAGCACCAACCTCTGTACCCAGCTGCCTTCAGGCTCTCGGGTTCTTTCAAGCATTGTCTCTTTAAAGCTCCAGGCGAGTGTCACCAAGGCCAACTTTTAAAAGTTTGTTGGCCAACTTGCTTGACACTCCACCCAAGCTGCCTTCTGCCTCTAACACCAAAGGTGAACTCTGTTCTAATCACCTTCTCGGCTGCCTCTCTGCTTTCAGAGTTTCTTGCTTTTAACAGCTTGTTTAAGATCCCTTGAACAAGCTGTCGGCCTCCAAAGGAGGGATGGTGCTAGAAACAGTGTGAAGAGCTAAAAATAAACACCTTCTGAAGATAGGGACAGACGCGCTGTACAAAGAGATTACCTGGCGCCCTCCAGGCCTGAATGTATCAGAGGCCTGGCTGTTTCCCATCAGGAGACAGTAAAGTGTTTGCACAGGAAGCTCTGCGTTGCACAGGTGCTAGAAACCAATTTGAAATTGCCCATCAGCTGGGCAATGAGAGGCAGAAATCTACGGTTTGTGGAATGGGTACAGGCTGTCCAAATGGCTCCTTATCCCACCAAGGACAAGACATCCTATTCTTAAAATAAAGACTGGGGTGTGACTTAAAAAATAATAGGATGTTAAAATTTTTATTTCACATATTTATTTATTTATTTTTGCCTGTGCAAAAGCTAAGAGGTTTTGAAATCAGCAAATATGTTTGTCTGAGAACACTAATAGTGTTATTAGGTAAATAGGGTGGCCTTTGTATTCTACGTAGGACAAAGTTGATCAAAATAGCTGTTACAGTAATAACGGCGCCCACAACAAGCATTCTCTGCTGCAGAACACATTCATCACTGCAGCAGGGGGCAGCTAGCGGCTTCCGTTTGCGGGTACATACTATAGCCTAGGTGTCTTCTGTTAGTCCTGTTTCTTACAACAGTCCCACAAAATCATTTTTACAGTAAAGAAATGAGAATGTGGAGCAGTTAAGTGATTTGTCCCAGCCCAGTAGCAGAGCAGTGCAGCCTGTAAGAAAAAGACTAACCACTGGCAGAAGGTCAGTTTTGCACCAGCTATGCTCAGGGCCATATGTATGGGATGACAGAGCACGCAGCCACTGGAGACCAGGGCTCAGCCAGCTTTGAACGTTTTCAGCACCTACCTTCCCCTTGTCAGGCAGTGCTGGCTGGGGGTAGGGGGACAGGTGACCATCCGTGCCCTTGCAGAGAAGGGTCAGAGGTCCAAGTCCAAGAGGGGAGGTAAGGTCACCTGTTTCAGGCTTGACCAGGCTGCACACTGCTACTTTTCCACACAGGTCATGGCTTACAGAACTATGACGGGGGAACCACTGTTAAGGATCCTGACCCCAAGAAGGGCTGATAAATAGATTTCACTGTAATAACAAAAAGTTCCTCTATAGCATAGAAAGTTCTGAGAGATGAAGTTCTCACCAGTGGCAGGAAAGACAGCAATGAGCATGCAACCTGCAAGGAAAATGGGCTGGCTCTTTTTCCTGTGCCTGCCATTTCCACCATGAAAATGGATTAACTCGGAGGTGCTTTCCATTCTGATTAAACATTTTCTCTCTTGGGTGGCGTCAAGATTGTAAAACACCTAACAGAGCAGTTAATTATAACACCATGAATGACTTTAACCTTTACAATTATAGGTGTTTTTGGAGGCTGCCCTCTCCCTGCTCTCACCACAGGTTAGCTGTGCTGAGAGCTGGGCGGGGGACAGGCTGCCCGGCACATGACCTGGGGAAGACTGAAGAGTCTTTGGAGACAGAGTGGTCTCTAGAGGCACTAGACGCATGAACTCTCTTTGTTTTAATCACTGACTGCAGCTACTAAATGGTTCTTCGTGGTGTCAGCTCATGCCTACAGAGAAGCTCATCAGAGCTTACAAAGAAAAACACAGTTGAATTTCCCCTTTCCCATCACTGCGTTTACCACTTTGTCCAGGGAGGGTGGGCATGTTAGCAGTGATTGAGCTTCTAGCAGGCACTGGGCTGAAGGACTTTCTGAATGTTACTCTCACCTAGTCCTCACAGCAAGTCCATGAAGGTGGCATTCACTTACCCATTTTATAGAAGAGGAGCTGAGGCTCAAAAAAGGTTGTAAAAAACTTGTCTACAGTTACATAGCTAGTAGGTTGTGGAGTGGACTCTACCGTGAAGACCTTCTGATTCCTAGCTTGCCCCATAGCCGAAGCCCTGTGGGGTGGAACGGAGTAGTTTCTTCGCTACCTAAGGGTCCAGTAAGAGTCTCTGAAATAAGACTTTGCCAGTTTCTGACCTCTTTCTGCAACTGCACATGTGGAGGGATTCTTGCCCACAAAACGAGCCATGGTAGCCCTTCTTGTCCTTCCTTATTACTCCCCAATAACTACAAAGGCAGAGCCTTAAAATAGCACCAGAGCCTCTGCGGCCACTACCAGAGAAGGGGAAATGCTCCCTCTGGAGTGAGAGGTTAAAGCCACTGGGTTGCCTTCCAAATAGGTCATTTGCTTCCTTTTCTTCACTAAGGAGCTGTGATTAGATGCTGAGAGCCTTGGGCAGGGAGGGGGCTGGGTGGGGTCACTGAAGGATTTAAGTAGGGAAATAACGGGGAGAGAATCTACGTTAGAAAGATCACATTTATCCTGGTTAATGAATGGCAATGAGAATGAATGAGCCACAGCTCCTCAAGTACTTACAAGGTGCCAAGCACCCTGAAGCATGCTTTACCTTGATCTCATTTAAGTTTCTCCAGAATGAGATGACTAGGCACTAAGATTAGTATTCTCACTTTATAGACAAGGAAAATGAAGTACTCTGCATGGAACATCATGGCCAAAAATCACCCAAGTGGTGGCAGGCAAGAATCAGTGGCTGTGCAGATAAATGCTTTTATCTGGGTAGAGGGGGGGGAGGGAGGAAGAGGGGAGGCTGTGGCAGCAGCCCTGGTTTATAGAACTTGCCGATTCCCAAGGTATAAGTGCTCCCATTATGGCCAATTTCAAGCTCCATCCTAACACTGCCAGGGCAAAGCCATCCCCAAGAAGGGGAGGGTGGAGGGAAGGTGAGGGGCAGATAGCACTGGGCCCCAGGTATTCCTGGAACAGATTTTCTACTAAGTATGAACTGATGGGTTCCCTTTACCTGGCTGATTTTATGAAGGGCTCAGCACTCACGAAGTATTGAGAAAGACCCCACTGTTTCAGGCGCCACACCTCCCAACAAAAGGTTTTGAATCCAATCCCCTATTTCCTGTGGCCTATTTCAGAACTCCCAGCCCCTACAAGACAACAGCCCGAGTGAATTCTGCCACGCCTTGCTGCTTTAAGAATTTTACGAATCACTGGTCCAGCGCTCTTTCTTCTATTCCACCTCCCTCTAAAATCACTGGGTTAAAAAAAAAAAAAAAAAGTATGTCCATTCTATGGATGCCTCAGGTAGGGGCATCACGGAGTAATCGAACCAGACATTACTAGATGATACTACTAACATTTTTTCCCCAAGGTGGCAGGTAACAGAAAGCTTTCCCCCCCAGTATTTTTGGAGGGGGAAATACACCTCAGCAGCTCCATTTTCTAACTATGTTTCACATCACCTCCTGATTCCTTCTTTGGGGCCATCTTGCCCTGCTCATCCAATAAGAAACACGAGAGCTGTATTCACAGAATGGTTCATTAGTAGTTAGCACTCTCTCCAAAGGGCACCCGAGCACCTGCCGTGAAGTCTGTGTCACGTGCTCTGAGCAGCAGGTGAGTTAGCTAACGAATGGGCTGCTCGCCCTCACCTGCTCCCTCCCCCACCTTACCTTGACCTCCTAGTGTCAGGAAGCAGGACAACACCCAACGCAGTTAACTGCAGGCCCTCATTCAGTTAGAGCAGGGCTCCCGGGCTTCTCATACTTGAGAACCATATTCATTTTTTAAACATTGATTTAAAAAAAATAATTAGCCCAAAATTCCTTTAAATAAAATTTAATCTGGGAAGTCAGCAGGGCCTCGAGGTGAATTCACAGGCTGTCAGCTGACCTGGGTTTGAGCACTGACTGGCTCCTTAAACATCCATGTAATCTTAGTCCAGCTCCTTAACCTCTGGGTCTCACCCCGACCTGTAAACTGGGCGTAAAAAATAACACTCACATCACTGGGTTATTGTGAGATTTCATGAGCGAGTCTAGTTGAGAGTTTGATATGGTGTCTTCTACCATATAATGCTATTAATTACTATTAAAATATGTAGGCCAGACATATTTATTTATTTATTTTATTTTTTTGCAGTACGCAGGCCTCCTACTCCTGTGGCCTCTCCCGTTGCGCAGCACAGGCTCCGGACGCGCAGGCTCAGCAGCCATGGCTCACGGGCCCAGCCGCTCCGCGGCATGTGGGATCTTCCCGGACCGGGGCACGAACCCGTGTCCCCTGCATTGGCAGGCGGACTCTCAACCACTGCGCCACCAGGGAAGTCCCATATTTATTTTTTGACTCTTAAGATGATGCCTGGTGGGGACAAGTGTTAGTAAACTCCAATAGTAACTCCAAGACTCCCATTACGCCATGATTTGGGAATTTCTGAGGGACAGGGTATATCCACCACCACACCCCTCTCTCAAACACACACCCCATGCTCATAAAGAAAAAATATAAAGTTTATATTTGAGTTTCAAGTAATATTTGGTTGGCTGGATTTTTAGGAGTGCATTTTTTAAAAAATGTAAATAGAACGCACCCTTCCCCATGACAAGAAAATGCATATTTTAAAAGCCTCGTCTGTAATAATAAATCAGAAGATCCAACTTGTTTCCTATTAGATGTATCTTCAGGTAGTGGTTGAAATGAAGAATTTGCATTTAAATGGAAAGATTAATGACTAATACACAAAGCCCACATTTAATCACTATTTCCTTAACACAAACAATTTATATTTGTATACAGATCCTTCACCTAAGTCAGCAAGCGAAAATGATAGGTGCAGTATTTTATAAAACAATTTCTTTGCCACCAATCACGCGTCTCAGTTATAAATACTTCTGAGGCTGCTGGTTTCACACTGTTACTTGGGAATGATCTAAATGTTGGTACAGTAATGTAGTTGTAAATACATTTGAGAATGTGTGACTCTCACCACATAGAAATATCTTAAGCTGAAGGAAAAGAATCATTTGGGAATTACTTACTCTGCATGGTCTGTTCATGTGCTCTTTCCCTTCAAATGTGAACAAAGCACAATTTGCCCCTTATTCCAATTTTAGACAATTGTTAAAAAAAAAAAATAACCTGCCCCCCCACCCCCCTTTCTGGAATATCTAGTAGCAAAAGCACAGAAGGTATATATGTTCCTCCAAACTGAAATGTGAAGAAATGTTCTGAAAAACCAAATGTTTCTTTTACTAGTCCCAGAGGCCCCTTTATTGGTGTATTTCCCATCAATGGGGATAATGAGCTTTGGTTTACCAACTGGCAGATCAAGAATCATCTTGCTTACTCTATACTGTTCTCCTTCAGAATCAGACCCCCCAATACAATTTATTCCACATCCAGGGTGGACCATATAAATACAGAAGATGCTCAATGGGTCTGGGACCTCTTTCCTAAAGCCTGATCAGTAGAACAGCAAAATTGGACAACTTTATTCAGGGAAAGGAACCTGATGGAGAAGAAATTACCCCAGGCATTGAACCGTATCTGCTCTCTGAGGCTTTAGGCTCAATGTTGAGCAAATGTTGAAATCCGATTTACACTAGCTGGAGAATTGTAATGAAACGACGAATTTGCGTTAAATGATATTTCTCAGTGCGGACCAACCAATAAAAGAGTCAGCAATGCATACACTGCCAGACAATTTAAAGTTACTAGTAGGTATTATGTCATCCTCTGGGCCCTGATCATTTATGATGCTTTCCCAGTTCCCTGCATCTCCCCTCCACCCCTACATCTTTCTTTTTCTTCCTTCCCACCACCCTCCTCCTCTGGCAACAGGGAAAGCAAATTACATTAACAAACAAAACAATGATAACATATTGGAAACAAGAAAGAAGAAAAAGTTGTTAAACCTGGTTTGTCATTTTTCTGCTCTTAAAAGCTCAATGCAATTTTGGAGTTCGGCAGGCTGTTTAAAAATAACATCTCTCTTACAAATTAGCACTTCTGCTCTCTTATTGATCTCTTTCGATTGCTGACCAGTAAAGTTAGTGCCACTTCCTTTGCCATTAAGAGGACAGGGTGAAATGCAGGGGAAAATACAAGCACTTTACTCAGAAAAGTATCCAACAGCCATTCTCTTGGGCTTGGGATTTTTTAGCTTCCAGGATCCCCGATCTGTGCTAACAATGGGTGTATCCGGAAAGGTGGTGGGATTTTGTGGGTGGTGGTCACAGGGTAGGATTCCCTCTGGTGGAGTTTGTGTCCATCCCTGGGGAGGAGCCCCTGCTTGTGTTAGGGAAGTCTAGTCCAAAACCCTTTTTGCGGTTCTAACCAGAGCCAGGTCATCTCTAAAGAGACAATCCAGCCACATTATACTCATTTTGTTAGAGCTGACCTATGTGAAAAAACCAACACCCAGTTAAGGTTAATTAAAAATACAGGCTTCCCTGGTGGTGCAGTGGTTAAGAATCCGCCTGCCAGTGCAGGGGACACGGGTTCGAGCCCTGGTCTGGGAAGATCCCACATGCCACAGAGCAACTAAGCCCGTGTGCCACAACTACTGAGCCTGTGCTCTAGAGCCCATGAGCCACAACTACGAGCCTACATACCACAACTACTGAAGCCCACGTGCCTAGAGCCCATGCTCTGCAACAAGAGAAGCCACCTCAATGAGAAGCCCGTGCACCGCAACAAAGAGTAGCCCCCCCTCGCCACAACTAGAGAAAGCCCATGCTCAGCAATGAAGACCCAACGCAGCCAAAAATAAATAAATAAATTTAAAAAATATATATATATAAATACATATGACTCTCATTTCCGAAAGATGTGACTTTACCTGGGAAGAAGAAAGTCTAAGAATCAATGTCTAACGGGCCTTCACTGCCCTTCTATGTAATGATCCCTGATGTGTAATAGAAAAAGATGTGGCCCAGTGGCTAATGAAACCAGAACAGTACAAAGAACACATATACTTTAATTTATTGTCCCTCTGTTGCATTTGGTTCCTTATCCAAAAGACCTTTTAATTAGAGCGCTCTCAGATGGGAATGAGTCAGTCTTTTCAATAACACATGGGTGACAGGAAAAAGGCAAACAACCTCTTTGTTTCTCACCAGCACTCAACTCACTAATCAACTTTCCCAAATTCAGCTCAGGCTTCTGCCCGAGTTCATTTCATCTTCATCAGCATTGCCATTTTCTATCTCATATTTCAAAGAGCAATTGGAAAGCAGATATTTAATCAGAAAAGTTTGAGATTCATTTTTTGGACACCCAATCTGTCTTCAGAGGTTTCAAGACAGACAAAATTGCTATTGCCTACAAAAACAACCCAAGTCTGTGTCCTTGAGAAACACTGAAGCCTGATGGAAAATGTATAGGACTTAGAGGTGGCCAGATCTGGTTCAAATCCCAGCTTCATCATTTATTAGATGTTTGATTTTGGATGACTTGCCTAACTCCACAGAGCTTCAGTTTTCTCATCTGCAAAATGGAGATAACTCTCTAAAATGTCTATTTGTTAAGGCTGCTATATGCATTGGTCCTAATGTAGTAAGAAAAACCAGCTTGAGCCAACTTGGGCAAAAAGGGATTCTCTTACAAGGATAAAATGAAGGTCTCAGAGAAATAGGGTATCTGTGGACTTCACTGTCCAAACAGTGAAAGGAAGCACTCGTATAACTGAACTGGAAAAACCAAATCCTGCTGTCACCCTACATGGAGACCAAGGCCAGAAAGGCAGCCAGGCCTCAGGAAAGGTTGATGCTGGGCACGGGATGCTGCGAGGAACCCATACAGTGCTCTCTTCCCATCTCTTGACTGTTTCTCTCTGAATCTACATCATTCTTTCCCCACCCTGTTGGCTGCTCACTTTGCTCCAGGCTGCTAGCTGAAGACAGCTTTACCAGGGTTCCTGAGCACAGCTGCTACATGTCCGGCTACCTGAAGACAATCTCCTTGATTTCTGTTGATCTCGATTCCAAATCACAAGGGTGTAGCTCTGATTGGTTCAGCTGGGGTAAGATGGTACCCAAGGTTGGTCTAAGCTGATGAAGCTGGGGCACAGGGTCACACTGTACAGGATGGTTGCTGGGGAGGAGCTCTGTTGCTCCTGGAACAGACCTGGAAGGATACCCTAAAAGGTGTTCATTACCTTTTGGAAGAATATAGGAGTAGTTATTGAAAAAGATAACTAGAATGGTCTACTCAATGAGAGTTATATGAGATGAATTAAAATTGACCTTGCAGTTTTCATCCACATAGGCTATTTGTTTTCTGAGTGGGATAATGCAGTTGGTAATTTGAATGTCAAAATGTTCACCACTGAGATCTCGACACTCATAAAAAAAAAAGTCTACTCAGCAGCCCAGACCTGGAGAGTTACAGTGTGGACTTCGCTGTGCTCTTCAGGCCAGGCATAGTAGAGCTGCTCTGACAGTCCTGGAGGGTGGACCGTGGCTCTTCATCATCACCCAGGGTGAGAGTGGAGACTTCACGGCCTTTTCTGGGACCACATGCACGTATTCCAGGAGACACCTTAGTGTAGACACAAGATGACTCAGCTTTGCCCAGATGTTTCTGATCAGAAGTCCCCAAATATCACGCATGTGAGGGAGAAAAACAAAAATGTGGAAGCAAAACTACAAATGCTTTCCAACAAAAATTGCAGAGTTGAGTGTTAGGCCTGCTGTCTGGCCTTCAATGAGTCGGTTTATAATACAATACGAATAGAGTTGTTGGAGATGGAAGGAACTAATGGTCTGTCTGACTGCTGAGGAAACAGCAGGATTCCTGGAATAAGTGAGACCATATTCTTACAAACCCAAAGGCTCTTTCATAAATTGTATGTTCTCAAGATTCTCTGGGATGCTTCCCTAAAACCAAAACAACAGCTCTAGGCTATCGACTGGGGTTCCAACTAAGCATATGTATTTGATCAGTTATTGATATGACTTCTAACCAGAGCAATGACTCATCTTCTCAATGAGTGTTTCTCAAATGCTCCATTGAAAGTTCACTTTTGTTATGATCTCTCCCTTGTCTGTTTCATTCGTCTTCCTCCTCAGGCTCTTCCTAGCTTTTGCCAGCGGATGCCTCTCTGCCCTCTCTCTCGCACATACTCACGTTTCATAAGCAAGGAGGATGAGGGGCATTCCTTTCCTTTTTGCCTGTTCTCCCCAACACACTAGTAGCAGAATGTTACCTTGGAAGTTCTGAATGTGGTGCCGAGACGTGAGAAAGATCAGATTCCAAAGAGATGCCATAAGCAACATGGTCAAAGGAAATGTCTAGAAAGCGCTTTCCTGACTTGAGTCCCTTGCCTCTGATGAGGCTATCCGAGGGCCGGGCAGTCAGAAACTATGGAGAGGGTGTTTGTGGAGAGAGCTGTCGGTGTGCCCTAAGTCCCCACCACACCCTGCCCGCCATGGGGAAGGAATGAGGCCCAGTTCCAGGAGAAAGGCTTCAAGGGAGAGTTTGCTACGTGTGCTCCACGGCCAAGGCGCCCAGGAGACTGGGCTCCGACTCCTGCCTGAGAGAGCGAGCAGGTGGGACTTACACAGAGACGGCCGCATTGGGATTGGGATTGGCCTCCACTCCCAGAACACGTCAAGGTTAAGGAAGCGTGACTCTTTTCTAGGAATCAGATGTGGATTACACAGGATTGAAGATGAGGGCTGACCTGGGAGCCACTTTACCTCCTTCTCAGGAGCCTGTCTGAAAGAGCAAAGGAAGCTCCCCCCTGAGAGTCCCCGTGTGAAGAGGATGACGGCACAACTCCGGGGCTGAGGGGGAGTGGCAGCCGGAGGGACAGAATGAACTGCTTATGGCCCAGGGGGCCCAGGTGAAGCAAAGGTCTCAGAGGAGAAAGAGTCAGCTTTAAATAGGTCACGCTGGGACGTCACCCTGCCATCTTCTAGTGGTGCCACCCAAGTGAGACACTTTCTTCCGTGCCCCACCCCCAGGCCTCCTCCCTTCCTAGGTTCCAAGCCTCGGGGCCACAGTGGAGGCAGAAGCTCTCAGGTGGCAGAGAAGGTAAGATATTAAAAGCCTGTTGTGTCCCTTCCCAGACTGTGGCCTTGAATGGAGCGGCAAGTTGTTCCCCAGAGACGGAAACACTTAAGTAACTAAACTTATTTGTGAAATTTTAAAGTGACCACCGTGCTTAGGCAGATCAGAAAATTCGGAGACTGGCTGAACTTTCGACTAGGAACGCTGGAAGAACGCCTTCCACGGAGTGAATCTTCAGTGGCCTGTGTAAGACAAAAATAAAGTTGCTCCAGCGATCGTGCCTCACGAACCCTGCTTGTCCACCTTTCTGATGGCCTCTCCAGATACTGCCACGGAAATGAAAACTCAGAGGAGAATTCACAGGTCAAAAACAACATTACGGATTCCTCTGGTGAGCTGAGGTAACAAGACTGAAGTGAAAATACCTCTTATGTTTAATTTCTTGGGACCTCTGACTCTTGGGGTTAAAAAAAAAATAGTTCCTGCAACAAAGGCAAACACATCTGTTGTCTAGTAAGTTCAGTTGACCAGTAGCTGTGGACTCAATTCAACCACGTGGATCTTTGGAAAATTCAAATCAAAACGTGTGACTCTCCCTGCTCAAAACTCTCCCGCCACTCTTGAATTCTTTCAAGTCAAAAGCCCTTTGACAAGGCTTGTAAGGCCTTTCGTGATCTGACCACCTGCCTCTCAACCTCCCTCTCCTGCAGCACTGAGGCCCCAGTTTGATCAACCATGTTCAGTCCGAGCAGCACACCATGCACTTCCTAACTATGGGTCTTTGTACAGGCGGCCCCTGACCCTTGAACATCATCCGTCCACACACCACTTACCCAGCTCGATCCAACACAGCTTTGGGGCCTCAGTGCAGGAGCTGCTTCTGCTAGGGAGCCTTCTTAGACATTCTGTGTCTCTGAGAGGGGCACCCTCTAATGTCTCAGCCCAATACGGCAGTTGTCATGCACTGCGGTATGGGTGTGTCTCCCTCTTTGTCTCTTCTACACACCATCAGCACTACAAAGCCAGGGGCCTATCCCCAGCTCCTTCTCCGGGGCCTCCAGAAATGTCCTGCAATGAGTGGCAAGACCAGAAATGGCCCAGATCAGAGCACTCAGTACATCAAGAATGCAGTTAGAAATTTTGGGAGAAAATTTTCAAAAGACAACACAGAAGGTCAGAAGTTCAAGGGGGTGAAGGTGAAGTAGCAGGGGTTTACCAAACCAGGTGAGGCCACGCTGTGACATCTCAGCTGTGACGGGAAGGGCGCGTAGCTCATCATCACTTCCCTACCTACCTCTACCCGGGTGACACAGATCTGCCTTGACCAGGAGCTCCTCATACAGAGCAGCACATTTTGCAAAGAAGAAATAGTAGTCCAACCAGAAAGCCAGTCTTGATATCTGAGGGATACGTAGAGGAGTGAGGAGCAAGCAAAGCAATAATTAATGGTCAGTCCTAATAGCGGCCTTTAGTAATACCTAGGCCATTACTGGCAACGGCGCTTTTAAAGAAGTGAAATATAACCTGGCAACTCCTCTGATTCCATGACATAAAATTTCAAGGCTCTGTCCGAGAACAGAAAAGAATAATAAAGTACAGGTTTCCTTAGTTTCTTAAAATATTACTTTGCCGGTTCTTCATTTTAAAGACATCCTTGTTTATCCATGCTCTCATTACATTTTATCAGGCAAAGTCCTCACTCTACGAAGTGCAGTATTAAGAGTGGCGAGCTTCACCACCACATACGGATTATGCTGGGAATTTCCATTTTCAAATCCACATTTCTCATCATGGCTCTGAGCTCTCTTGCTTTGGTCAGTCCGTCTGTCTGTCTCTCTAGATGCATTATTTTTCTCATCTTTGCTTCTCTCCTACAAATTCACTGTGCTCTCCTCTCCCCTTTTGTAGTCTGGTCCCCTGTGACTCTGTCTAAATGGCACATAGATACTCTCCTCTCTCCAGGTTCACGTGGTACATATCAGCCGCATGCAAAGACTGATGAGTAAATTCTAAGTTTCAATTCCACAGTCACAGAAGAATGAACCTGATTGGCCCTACTTAGAACAGATGGTCCAACATGGCTGTAAGTAACCCACCTCCACAGGATGTCAAGGGAGGGGTAATTGTGGGAAAAAGGCAGTAATTGTGACCTAGGCAGACCCTCTAAAATGTCTACTACAACTAGGTACCTACTAAAGGTATGTTAAATGGAATGGAAATCAGAGAATTGGGATAAATAATTTATATTTAATTTAAAATTTTACTTTCTTCTTAAGGGCACCTAAATTTAAGAAACAAAATAATTATAGCAACATTTTCATAAATTAAGTAGTATTAAGCTTAACCCAAGTCACGGCTGGGTGCCCAGCACAGCAGGGGTTTAATAAAGGCTTGTTAACTGTCTAGAACTCTACTGAATTTAATTTAGCTTGATTTAGCATTTCCTATATGCAAAGTGCTTGACAAAAATTGTATTTCCTGATATTTGCAATCGTTCTGGGGACCTGAAATGCTATAACGCTAGTTCTTTATTTCATAAATGGAAAGACATTTTTGCCCAGAGAGGTTCCTTTATTGCAGGGAGGTGGCAATGGTCATTAAGGACACCAGATTAGGGCCAGATCTTGGCTCCTTCATTCACTAGCTTTGTGTTCTTGGTCAAGATATATAATTTCTTTGAACTTCACTTTCCTAGCTCTTAAATTGATGTAATAGAATTTACCATGCCAATGTTTTACGAGGATGAATTGAGAGCCTGGGGCATAGAAAGTGCTCAATATGTTAGCTTTTAGTAATTATAATAGCTACTGTTGTACAAAAGTTTACAGTGTGTTAGGAAACAGTTCCTTTCCTAAAGAAGAGTCCCAGGAACACCACGATGCAAATGGTTTAGGCTCATGTTGCTGTTTGCATGACAGCTCTGTGTAACTGGTACCCTCTGGTCATCCGTTCAAGTCCATGCTTCTTTCCTAGAGTCACAGAATTACCTTTTCCCTTAGGTGTGGGCCTGTTGGATCTTCCTCTTTAAGGGACAGGCCAAGCTCCGGAATACTGACCTGAAGGGCTGGAGGAGTAATTACCTGAGATAATTACCTCACTGATCTTACCTGAAGAGCAGCGAAGCTAAGGGTCAGTATGGAGAAGCCACACAAGTTGTCAAGGTAGAGCAGGGGAGCATTGTGTGAGCACTGGAACAGGTTCAAAAGAAACCTGAGCAAGGGGAGAGGGCCCAGTGTCCAGGATGACACTGGGTACCTGGAGCACGGTGTGTACACTCCAGAGGCAGCAGCCAGGTGTGGGGAGTGGGAGGCTGGGGAGAGGGGAGCTAGAATTAAAAGCACAGGGTAGGGGCAGAGGTCATTATGTAAATGTGCTACTAGTCTTAACAGGGACCAGGAAGCCATTTACATGTGCTCATAATAAGCATATGCTAATTATTATAACAGTGATTTTGTGTTGATTGGTTCTCTCACCACCAATCGGAAGAACTCAAAGCTGTTGTCCTGCTAATGTGGTTCATGGCGTTACGTTCAGAGAAGATAAGTTAGATCAGACTACAGGATCAGAGTTGGTACATCCACGTTGTGTAAAATCCTTGACCTCGTCATTAACGATGGGTGCAGAACCATCTTTAATTCATCTGAATACCATTTATTCATTCATCGATCACTTCATTTATTCCACCACATTGTTGTGTAGAACCCATGAGACCTGAATCACCTTGGCCCTACAGTCTGAAGAGAGAAATAGCTAAGTGCACGACATATGCAAATAGTGAATGCTTTAGGCGGCTTAAACTTGCTTCTTACTAATTTGGGAAGTGAAAAAAGTAAAAAAACACAGGAAAGAGTGCAAAAAACATAGGAAAGTTGGCAGATACATGGGTTGTATCTACGCCGCCAGGGCTAAAAACTCTTGCCTGAGCTACAGAAGGTCAACAGATGGCCAAAGCATCAGCCAGAGAAGCAAGTTCAGCTTGAATTCAGCTCATTAGGATTCTAGGTCAGCCTTCAGGCGGGAAGCATGAACTCACAGGTCCGTGGAAACAGACAGGGGTAGATGTGATTGCCCTTCAACATTAAGACCCCATGGCTCCTGTGTTTGAGACTGGCGACACAGAAGGAAAGGGCAATGGTGCACCCTCAAGCTGGAAATAATAGGAATGCAGCCTACGGTTACAGTCCCAAGTCAGAGGAAACAAATGTGTCCTACAAGACTGATGTTCACAGGAAATTGCTGTCATGGGAGACAGTTCCTAAGTTGAGCTTCTCAAACCTGGCAGAGTTTACATAGCTAAATCCCACATGAGAGTTCATGGTCAGGCATTCTTTTTAGTGTAAAATCATTTTTTAAGGGAATTAACAGCACTGGACAGTGGCCATGTTATTCCTGGAAGAAATGATCATGGAAGCAAAACACTGCTGTTCTACAAGTTCTCTACTCATTCATCCAGTCTCAGGAGCCTACCATGGAAGAGATGACTAAGAAGCTCTGAATTACAGCAACGCAAGGTAATGGCCTCTCTTCCAGAAGAAGAGAAACAACTGGTCAGCAAGAATATAGCAGAGGAGATCATTCAGTGTATACCATGGCATTAAGCTGTGTAGCCTGGGTACTCTGTGGAGTGAGAACTTCTCCCTGACAAATTTTGTTAAGAGAATGAATAAACAAGAATGCCTTTAAAATTAAGAACTGGCAAAATGATATTGTGAGGGATCGACCTGTACTTTTTCTGTTTGCTTTATAATTTTAGACCATGCTATTAGAATTCCCAAGTACTATCCACTTCTTATTTAGCACCATTGCCAATAATGTCCTAGATGCTAATCACCAAAACACATAGAAGCGTTCAGATTTGCTCCGCCAGGCACACAGCACCTGATCTGCACGCACTCCGTGAAGCATACCGCACCTCTCCCCTCAGTCCAGACCTAGAGAGACTCCTTCAATATTCCAAATCCTCAGGAAAGATTAAAGAGAGATACAACTTAGAAAACATAAGTAAATCAGCCCCAGTTTGCTTCACAGAAAGAATGAGGACTTAGTAGTCTGCACATCAGTGCTTCTTTTCACATGGTGAAAAGATACGTCATTCTCTGTTTAATTAATTATGGACCATTTAAAACACACTGCCAAGAAAACAGAGTGTTGTGTACTAGTGGGAAAAGAAATGAGATGAAAAAGTATGCCTGTCCCATTATTCACTTGTATTGATCTAGATGTATAACCCTACGCATCACAATTTGACAAAAGGTTAAATATTAACAGAAGAATCATTAATCTAACAAAACAAATTAACACAACAGAAGCTCTCCTGGTTGGCTTTACGTATACCGTGGGGCTCTAGATGGACTGAGGAACCCTTCAGACTAGCGTTTAGCCTCTTTATAGATCTGGCGATGAACAGGACTGTATCGTAAGACAAATACTGAGGTGGTTAACTGCAAAGGTCTTGTTATAACGATGAAGGGTTCTCACTATGAAGTTCCAGCCATATAAACTGCAGAGGTCTCTTACAAATGAAAACATACAAAACATCTAGCATGGGGATTGACACAAATAAATTTTTAAAAATTATTTTAGGCACTATAATGTCTTTGGGGATAGAAGAAACCTTTAAGTAAATTTTAGCAGTTCCTCCAGTTGTATTACAATACATTTTTCTTCTGTTGAATTCAATTCATTTTTATAAAAGTATTTTATTTTGTGTCCTTCTATCCTTCCTTCCCATTATCCTTTAATTCCTGAATCCACCCATGCATTCATCAACCTGCATTCATCAACCTGCATTCATCTATGCACTCACCCATGCAGCAATCCACAAACCCAGCCATGCATCTGTCCATGCTCCCATCCATCCATCCATCCATGCACCACTGATGCATCTATTCATTTCTCTATCCGTTTGACATTTGGGAGAATAAGTTTTGGGTGGAAGATGTGTTAGATTTTGGACAAAGGGGAAGGCTGAAGCCTGAAGATAAGTGACTTACTTCTTCTTAAGAATTGAAAGAAAAGTTGAAATTTCAAATAAAATATAACAAAGAAGACCTGACCACTATAAAAGTTATAGTCTGAAGGTTTATACTAGAAAAGTATATGATCATTTTCCATAAAAATCTTTCACTGAGATAACTAAACTCATTCTTCTGAAGAGAAGAGAGATAACACTTCACCTTTACTAAGCCATGCAAAACAGTCCTAATCAATCCCAAAGGCACTTCACTGTGCAAGTTTATTACATTTTGCAATGGTCCTACGGATCTGTTTTATATCATCCTTAAAATTATTGCCCATATCAACCAAAATTGGATTCTCCACACACAAAAGCACAAATACACAATGACATTCAGAAGAGGAATTAGATTACCTAAAGAATAGGTGGGTGATCAGATTTTAAGGGCCACTTCTAACCTAGATCTTGCTGTGTATTTTTATAGCACTCTCCTCATAATACCTTAGTGATCTGAAGCTATTTTATTCACCAATACAGAATCCTTGTGAAGTTAGTTGTCTTTCATCTATCATTTAAACAGCTCCTAAAAATCCCCTTCCTCCACAAAATCTCCTAAGGGGGAAGGGATGGTTTTCTCTGACTTCTCTTTCCTGGATCTGAAACAAATCCATGGCTAATCATTTTTCTCTATATTCTTAAACATGCACTGACCTTCAATGTGAAACGCTGCCTAGTGGCTCTCTGTATTTCTGGGCGGGGGTCCAAGTTCATTTACATCTTTTCTGTAGGACCCGAAAGCCTTCAGGACAGGGACTAAATCAGCAACATGCAGATCATGGGGAAACATGGAATTCTGGTAAATCTGTAATGCAGCAAAAGTTACCACCTCTACTTTTAAATCGAAAATCAAGGAACTGAGGTAGTGTGAGCAATGGACACACAAGGAATCACAAACCACTACAAAGGAGATTTTTAAATTCTTTGAGTCATTTCAGAGGAGAAAACCAGTTCG
Organism: Delphinus delphis; assembly: GCF_949987515.2. Lineage (NCBI taxonomy): Eukaryota > Metazoa > Chordata > Mammalia > Artiodactyla > Delphinidae > Delphinus > Delphinus delphis. The sequence continues at coordinate 74,257,290 of NC_082692.2, read as the reverse complement.
ATTTTCAAGCCCTGTATATTGGAGGGCAAAATTTCGTCAGAACCTGGGTGTTCTAATAAATACTTTCCAATCTGTAATTTATAGAGGTCCATTTTTGCTTGCCTTTTTACTCTATGTAGCCCTGGCCAACTTCACAGACTGATGAAATCTGAGAGTGGTATTAGATTTAACACCATTTCAAGATGGGCTTTTAAGCTGAGCACAAATGAGTTGGGCAGGAAAGGAAACAGAAAGGAAGAGAAAGGTTCTACGGATGAAACTCCTGGCCTTATAGCAAACTGAAGTATTAATATTTCAATCCCTTCCAGAAATCTGTGGGGTGGTCCATGATGCTCTCAGATCACGCTGCTTCTCATGGTGACATCTGACATTATGAGGTAGAACAGATTGTGAATTTATATGCCACGCAACCAGAATGAGAAATTTCCTGAAATCAGTGTCATTTTATGACACTACTCCTTGTTTACCAGGCATGGAAAGTTTGGCCTGTGCTAAGCAGAGAACCAGTTATACAGGGTCAGCATCTCAGCAGTTATTTTGTCCAAGCTTAGCTCCCTAGTACAAGGGACCGGTTACAGAATACTGAGAACAGTTTAATGATTTCTCACTTTGCCTTCAGGGGAATCAGCAAAATCATCTTGTTCTGATTCTGTCAGAAACCAAGATTTTAAGCAAGTAGCTAAACAAAAATCTCCATAAAATGAAAGATGCAAAATAAGATTTAAAGTGATTAAATGTTTAGAAGCTGTGGTTGACAATTCTCGAAGCACAGAATAAGAGTTAAAAAATATGACATTTCTAGTGAGACAAAAATTAATATCCAATATAAGTTCTTCCTGATATGTTGGCAATTCGATCCCAGTACCATTTTTTTAAGATTAAAGTAGTAATCCCACACCGGTTTTTTTAGCTTTATGCCTGGATAGTAACAAGAGATATTTTTAAAATGCAAATAGCCTTTTAAAATTCCTAAATGATAGAATTAAGGTTACAATACAGGCTTCTTAATATGGATTTTAAACATAATTTTTACACGATGTTGTTGCAAATTACGGCTATGGAGTCTGTAGGCCTAGGTTAACTATATATCAACTCAGCTAAACATTAGTTAAGCACTTGTGCAATTTATTTAACCTGTCAGTGTCTCTATTCCTCAGCTATAAAATGGGGATAAGAGTCACTATTTCACAGTCATTGTGAAGATTAGAGAGAATACATCTAAGGTTATTAGTTATAGTACAGTCACATGATATGCTTTCCACTAATAATAGCTATTTCTATCAGTGTCAATGAATTGAATCCTCAAATCTTTCCTAAATTTTCTTATCCTGCAACCAAAGTTTTAAGTAACTCCAGAAGTGTTAATTCTTAAATACTTCTACTATTTCCAATATACAAGCAAGATGGAGACGGGCTCCTAGTTGAGATTATCACCTCCATCCATTTCTTTCCTTCAGTATGTATCTGCTGAAGAACCTGCACCATTTGAGCTATGGAGTTTCCTACTGTCTGGAGTTTTGTTGGTTGCACATTCAGGGCATTTGAACACACTCCTCTGTCCTTGGTATTTCTTGAAAATTGACAGTCAAACCCAGAGGTCTGATCAGATCAGGCTTGATTCCTTTAGCAAAACTAATCGTGGTAGTGTGTTGTTTTTCCTGGAGACATGTTGTGTTGTAGTTTTACTCTTTTTTGATGTTAGCAGTCATTAATTCTCAATGCCTGAATATCTCATGAATTTATAATGATTCAGGACCATGAAATTCAAATTCAGGACTACAGGAATTTTACTTATATATATATAAGTAAACAAATATATGTAAGCCTTGGAACAGCAATATTAACACTACCAATTACTATTCCTGAAAATAGTTAAAACTTTTATTTTTTTACATACATCCTATAATCACATCCCTCCCCCATTTTATGGTTGTACTGTGTCTGCATTGTCAGGTCACAGAGCCACTACTTAGCATCATCTTCCTCCTTTTTAGTCAAAGATATAGAAGTTACAATACATTTAATGTCCACTGCTGACTTCTATATTGATGTTTATAGTCATTTAACTGACCAAAAGCAGATACTCTAGGAGAATCCTTTAAAACAAACAAAAATTCATGGGATGATATTCCATGAATTTTCACGTGTTATAATTATCTGTGCCCTTTATGAAGGTTATTTTGGGTAGACATTAACTCTTCCCTTATGTCTTCTTTCTTTCACTTTCCTCTGAATTAAAATGTTGTCAAAAAGTCTGATGAGGATATTGGTTCAAGATGGTGGAGAGGAAGGACATGCTCTCGCTCCTTCTTGCAAGAACACCGGAATCACAACTAACTGCTGAACAATCATCGACAGGAAGACACTGGAACTCACCAAAAAAGATACCTCACATCCAAAGACAAAGGAGAAGCCAAAATGAGACAATACGAGGGCACAATCACAATAAAATCAAACCCCATCACTGCTAGGTGGGTGACTCACAAACTGGAGAACACTTATACCACAAAAGTCCACCCACTGGAGTGAAGGTTCTGAGCCCCACATCAGGCTTCTGAACCTGGGGGTCCGGCAACAGGAGGAGGAATTACTAGAGAATCAGATTTTGAACACCAGTGGGATTTGATTGCAAGACTTTGACAGGACTGGGGGAAACAGAGACTCCACTCTTGGAGGGCACACACAAAGTAGTGTGTGCATTGGGAGCTAGGGGAAGGAGCAGTGACCCCATAGAAGACTGAACCAGACCTACCTGCTAGTGTTGGAGGGTCTCCTGCAGAGGCAGGGGGTGGATCTCTCTCAACAGGGGACAGGGACACTGGCAGCAGAAGTTCTGGAAACTACGCCTTGGCATGAACCCTCCCAGAGTCCGCCATTAGCCCCACCAAAGAGCCCAGGTAGGCTCCAGTGTTGGGTCGCCTCAGGCCAAACAATCAAAAGGGAGAGAACCCAGCCCCACCCATCAGCAGAGAAGTGGACTAAAGTTTTACTGAGCTCTGTCCACCAGAGCAACATCCAGCTCTACCCACCACCAGTCCCTCCCATCAGGAAACTTGTAAAAGCCCCTTAGATAGCCTCATCCACCAGAGGGCAGACAGCAGGAGAAAGAAGAACTACAATCCAGGAGCCTGTGGAACAAAAACCACATTCACAGAAGATAGCCAGGATGAAAAGGCAGAGGGCTATGTACCAGACGAAGGAACAAGATAAAACCTGAGAAAAACAACTAAATGAAGTGGAGATAGTCAACCTTCCAGAAAAAGAATTCAGAATAATGATAGTGAAGCTGATCCAGGACTTCGGAAAAAAAACGGAGGCAAAGATCAAGAAGATACAAGAAATGTTTAACAATGATCTAGAAGAATTAAAGAACAAATAAACAGAGATAAACAATACAATAACAGAAATGAAAAATACACTAGAAGGAATCAATAGCAGAATAACTGAGGCAGAGGAACGGATAAGTTACCTGGAAGATAGAATGGTGGAATTCACTGCTGCGGAACAGAATAAAGAAAAAAAAATGAAAAGAAATGAAGACAGCCTAAGAGACCTTTGGGAAAACATTAAATGCAACAACATTTGCATTATAGGGGTCCCAGAAAGAGAAGAGAGAGAGAAAGAACCAGAGAAAATATCTGAAGAGATTATAGTCAAAAACTTCCTGAACATGAGAAAGGAAGTAGCCACCCAAGTCCAAGAAGCGCAGAGAACCCATATAGGATAAACCCAAGGAAAAACACGCCAGGACACATAGTAATCAAATTGGCAAAAATTAAAGACAAAGAAAAATTATTGAAAGCAGCAGGGAAAAATGACAAATAACATACAAGGGAACTACCATAAGGTTAAAAGCTGATTTCTCAGCAAAACTCTACAAGCATGAAGAGAGTGGCATGATATATTTAAAGTGATGAAAGGGAAGAACCTACAACCAAGATTACTCTACCTGGCAAGGATCTCATTCAGATTCGATGGAGAAATCAAAAGCTTTACAGACAGGCAAAAGCCAAGAGAATTCAGCAGCACCAAACCAGCTCTACAACAAACGCTAAAGGAACTTCACTACGTGAGAAACACAAGAGAAGAAAAGGACCTACAAAAACAAACCCCAAACAATTAAGAACATGGTAATAAGAACATACATATCAATAATTATCTTAGACGTAAATGGATTAAATGCCCCAACCAAAACACACAGACTTGCTGAATGGCTACAAAAACAAAACCCATATATATGCTGTCTACAAGAGACCCACTTCAGACCTAGGGACACATACAGACTGAAAGTGAGGGGATGGAAAAAGATATTCCATGCAAATGGAAATCAAAAGAAAGCTGGAGTAGCAATACTCATATCAGATAAAATAGAGTTTAAAATAAAGAATGTTACAAGAGACAAGGAAGGACACTACATAATGATCAAGGGATCAATCCAAGAAGAAGATGTAACAATTATAAATATATATTCACCCAACATAGGAGCACCTCAATACATAAAGCAACTGCTAACAGCTATAAAGGAGAAAACCAAAGTAACACAATAATAGTGGGGGACTTTAACACTTCACTTACACCAACAGACAGATCATCCAGACAGAAAATTAATAAGGAAACACAAGCATTAAATGATACAATAGATAAGATAGATTTAATTGATATTTATAGGACATTGACATTTATAGGACATCAAAAAACAGCAGATTACACTTTCTTGTCAAGTGCGCATGGAAGATTCTCCATGATAGATCACAGCTTGGGTCATAAAACAAGCCTCAGTAATTTTAAGAAAACTGAAATCATATCAAGCATCTTTTCTGACAACAACACTATGAGATTACAATCAATTACAGGGAAAATAACGTAAAAAACACAAACACATGGAGGCTAAACAGTACGTTACTAGAAAACAAAGAGATCACTGAAGAAATCAAAAAATACCTAGAGACAAATGACAATGAAAACACGATGATCCAAAACCTATGGGATGCAGCAAAAGCAGTTCTAAGAAGGAAGTTTATAGCAATACAAGCCTATCTCAAGAAACAAGAAAAATCTCAAATGAATAATCTAAGCTTACACCTAAAGGAACTAGAGAAAGAAGAACAAACAAAACCCAAAGTTAGTAGAAGGAAAGAAATCATAAAGATCAGAGCAGAAATAAATGAAATGGAAACAAAGAAAAAAATTGCAAAGATCAATAAAACTAAAAGCTGTTTTTTTGAGAAGATAAACTTGATAAACCATTAGCCAGATCATCAAGAAACAGAGGGAGAAGACTCAAATCAATAAAATTAGAAATGAAAAAGGAGAAGTTACAACAGACACCACAGAAATACAAAGCATCCTAAGAGACTACTACAAGCAACTCTATGCCAATAAAATGGACAACCTGGAAGAAATGGATAAATTCTTATAAAGGTATAACCTTCCAAGACTAAACCAGGAAGAAATAGAAAATATGAACAGGCCAATCACAAGTAATGAAATTGAAACTGTGATTTAAAATCTTCCAAAAAACGAAAGTCCAGGACCAGATGGCTTAACAGGTGAATTCTATCAAACATTTAGAGAAGAGCTAACACCCATCCTTCTCAAACTCTTCCAAAAAATTGCAGAGGAAGGAACACTCCAAACTCATTCTATGAGGCCACCATCACCCTGATACCAAAACCAGACAAAGATAGTACAAAAGAAGAAAAATAAAGACCAATATCACTGATGAATATAGATGCAAAAATCCTCAACAAAATACTAGCAAACGGAATCCAACAATACATTAAAAGGATCATACACCACGATCAAGTGGGATTTATCCCAGGGATGCAAGGATTCTTTAATACATGCAAATCAATGTGAGAAACCATATCAATTAATTGAAGAAGAAAAACCATATGATCATCTCAATAGATGCAGAGAAAGCTGTTGACAAAATTTAACACTGATTTATGATAAAAACTCTTCAGAAAGTGGGCTTAGAGGGAATCTACCTCAACATAATAAAGGCCACATATGACAAACCCACAGCAAACATCATTCTCAATGATGGAAAACTGAAAGCATTTCCTCTAAGATCAGGAACAAGACAAGGATGTTCACTCTCACCACTATTATTCAACATAGTTTTGGAAGTCCTAGCCACAGCAATCAGAGAAGAAAAAGAAATAAAAGGAATACAAATTGGAAAAGAAGAGGTAAAACTGTCACTGTTTGCAGATGACATGATACTACACATAAAGAATCCTAAAGATGCCATCAGAAAACTACTAGAGCTAATCAATGAAATTGGTAAAGTTGCAGAATACAAAATTAATGCACAGAAATCTCTTGTATTCCTATACACTAATGATGAAAAATCTGAAAGAGAAATTAAGGAAACACTCCCATTTACCATTGCAACAAAAAGAATAAAATACCTAGGAAGAAACCTACCTAGGGAGACAAAAGACCTGTTTGCAGAAAACTATAAGGCACTGCTGAAAGAAATTAAAGATGATACCAACAGATGGAGAGATATACCATGTTCTTGGATTGGAAGAATCAATATTGTGAAAATGACTATACTACCCAAAGCAATCTACAGATTCAAAGCAATCCCTACTAAATTACGAATAGCATTTTTAATGGAACTAGAACAAAAAATCTTAAAATTTGTATGGAGACACAAAAGACCCCGAATAGCCAAAGCAGTCTTGAGGGAAAAACACGAAATGCGAGGAATCAGACTCCCTGACTTCAGACTATACTACAAAGCTACAGTAATCAAGACAATATGGTACTGGCACAAAAACAGAAATATAGATCAATGAACAAGATAGAAAGCCCAGAGATAAACCCACGCACCTATGGTCAACTAATCTATGACAAAGGAGGCAAGGATATACAATGGAGAAAAGACAGTCTCTTCAATAAATGGTGCTGGGAAAACTGGACAGCTACATGTGAAAGAATGAAATTAGAACACTCCCCAACACCATATACAAAAATAAACTCAAAATGGATTAGAGACCTAAATGTAAGACCAGACACTATAAAACTCTTAGAGGAAAACATAGGCAGAACACTCTATGACATAAATCACAGCAAGATCTTTTTTGATCCACCTCCTAGAGTAATGGAAATGAAAATAAACAAATGGGATCTAATGAAACTTAAAAGCTCTTGCACAGCAAAGGAAACCATAAACAAGACGAAAAGGCAGCCCTGAGAATGGGAGAAAATATGTGCACATGAATCAATGGACAAAAGATTAATCTCCAATATATATAAACAGGTCATGCAGCTCTATATTAAAAAAACAAACAACACAATCCAAAAATAGGCAGAAGACCTAAATAGACATTTCTCCAAAGGAGACATACAGATGGCCAAGAAACACATGAAAAGCTGTTCAGCATCACTAATCATTAGAGAAATGCAAATCAAAACTACCTTGAGGTATCACCTCACAACAGTTAGAATGGGCATCATCAGAAAATCTACAAACTACAAATGCTGGAGAGGGTGTGGAGGAAAGGGAACCCTCTTGCACTGTTGGTGGGAATGTAAATTGATACAGCCACTGTGGAGAACAGTATGGAGGTTCCTTAAAAAACTAAAACTAGAATTACCATATGACCCAGCAATCCCACTACTGGGCATATACCCAGCAAAAAACATAGTTCAAAAGACACATGCACCCCGGTGTTCACTGCAGCACTATTTACAATAGCCAGGACATGGAGCAACCTCAATGCCCATCGACAGACAAATGGTTAAAGAAGATGTGGTACATATATACAATGAATATTACTCAGCCATAAAAAGGAACGAAATTGGGTCATTTTTAGAGACGTGAATGGATCTAGAGACTGTCATACAGAATGAAGTAAGTCAGAAAGAGAAAAACAAATATCATATATTAACACATATATGTGGAACCCTGAAAAATGGTACAGATGAACCAGTTTGCAGGGCAGAAATTGAGACACAGATGTAGAGAACAAATGTATGGACACCAAGGGGGGAAAGTGGTGGGGAGTGGGAGTGGTGGTGTGATGCACTGGGAGATTGGGATTGACATGTATACACTGATGTGTATAAAATGGATGACCAATAAGAACCTGCTATATAAAAAAATAAAATTCAAAAATTCAAAAAAAGCACAATAGGTTTTATAATAATATATTAAATAATAACAAAGTTACAAAAAATACTTTTGGATCATAATTTTATATAATTTAATAACTAGTAATTCTTTATTAGTATTATATCTTGACAATAATAAGATTTTTCTGGCTTGCTTTTCTGAAAATTAATTTATTAAGAAATAAAAAATTATCATTTTGGCAATTTAATTTCAGTTAATATAATTGAAAGCGATGTCAGTTGCTGTTGGTAAATACAAGATTGTAAACAAAATTTTTGATAATTTTTAATTTTGAGAATATTTCTGTTGATGCAACTGATACTAGAGCTCTTAAGAGTATTTTATACGCTGCAAAAGCATAGTATAAATATCTGATATATTAGTTTGAAATATAAATTCTAGCAAATCCAGAGCTGATGTCTCTAGTGGAACAATTTTTCTAGAAGTGATTTAACTCTTAAAACCAATCAATTTCATGTAACTCTGAATTTAATGCTGAAAGTAAATTTATACAGGAGCACTAAAAAAAAAAAGTCTGATGAAATTTAATATTCCTTCCCTTTCCTTTGCAAATCAGATTTTTCTTTTACCTAGATGTCCAAAAGTGTCTTTTTTTCTTTCCTGTTTTTTTTAAAATTCCAGACATTCTTTTGGAATATATCTTGCTGTTGGTTAATATTGAAAAGTATGCCTTCTCAATTTTTTTGAAATGCAGAAAAAATTTTAATTATATTTTTTGGTATTTGCTCAGCTCCTTTGCTTCAGTTTTCTTTCTCAGTAACTCTTATTATTTGTATATTGGATCTTCTTTGCCTGTCTTCAGTATTTGTCAATTTCATGCAAATCCTCTTATCTCTTTATGTTTTGTTTGATTTTTAAAAATGGCTTACTTTTCATATTCTATTTTCTTATGGCATTATTTGTGTTTATTAACTCTTTTGGTTCTTTTACTTTAGCTACTATTTATAAAATCTTTTTTTTTTCTTTTTAGTTCTATACCTTCCTTCAGTTCTGTCATCTACCTTGAACTTTTCTAATTTTGATTTTTGTTGTTTTTTTCATGTCATATAATTTTCTTAACGTCTTAACTTGTTTTGAAATAGAATGTCACAATTTTGATCTGTTTTCTAATCATACTTTTCTGTCACCCTTTCATACTTTATAAGGATATATTCTACTACTTATTCTCTTTTTCTCTTTTAACAACTTTGTATGATATTTAACCTGGATATTTTAAGATGGCTCATTTCTATGTGAAATTAGTTTCCTTGAACTTTTATAAGGAAGCTTGGTTCAGGGAAGATTTTTTTTTTTTTTAAGTTCACAGTTAAATTGGGAAGTTCAACTGAACTACTACTTATGTAGTATTAAGTACTTTCAACCACTACTGAATATAGTATTGGTGACCTGCTTTTTTGAGATTTTCTGTCTCTGTCCCTGTCTCACATTTTTATCTGGACCTTCTCTTTCTTTTGTATCTATTGGCCCTGTCCTGTTCAATTTTGATTCCACTTCCAGCAGTCTCTCCTTGGTGTAGAGCCCTGTCATGAAAAGAACCTGTTTGGGTCAGTTTTGATATAGAAAAGATTACTCCAGCTCCTTCATACTTAGCAGATACTCCCTGTTATAGGATGCAGCAAAACCACTCCCAGTTTTACCTGCCACTTAAAAAACTGGCCTGCATGCATTTCCATTAGTATCTGTTGGACCTTTTGGGGGCTCTTCCTCCTGTTCTCAGGTCTGTCAGATGCCCCATTGCTTTCCTCTGTTTTTTTGTTCTTTGTTTTCCCAGACAGATGTTGCTGACACCTACCTGTGTTCTGTGGATTGTGGTAAAACTTGTCACGTTGTTTTCCTTCAAATTTTTTTCATGACTTTTCATTTAGCTAACTAGTTTCCCGGTCTGATTTTATGTGATGATTTGAGAAGATCCAAACATTTCACTTCCACTGTCCATCTTCCCCTAGTCCCCTGATTCAGTAGTTTTAACAAGCAGAAATTATCATTTGATTTGATTTACCATAAAGAAGATTTCTGAAAGGAAGAAAGTGTATCTGGACAAGTGAATTTGGGTTTTTGTCTGAGTACTTTAAATTTGTTTTTCAGGAGGGCAATGCTAGTTCCTGAATTTGAATGTTATCAAAACTGTATTGGGGGCTTCCCTGGTGGCACAGTGGTTAAGAATCCGCCTGTCAATGCAGGGGACACAGGTTCAAGCCCTGGTCCGAGAAGATCCCACATGCCGCGGAGCAACTAAGCCCGTGCACCACAACTACTGAGCCTGCACTCTAGAGCCCGTGAGCCACAACTACTGAGCCCACATGCCACAACCACTGAAGACTGCACGCCTAGAGCCCGTGCTCTGCAACAAGAGAAGCCACCACAACGAGAAGTCTGCGCACCACAATGAAGAGTAGCCTCTGCTCACAGTAACTAGGGAAAGGCTGTGTGCAGCAACGAAGTCACAGTGCAGCCAACAAAACAAAACAAAACAAAACAACAAACTATATTGGGAGACCACAGGTGTGAAATCAATAAAAAAAATAAGGAAATATCTTTAATTATGCAGTGATATTTGCAATTGATCCCGTAGGACTTTCTGTTTTCTCAACTCTATTTTCCATTTAAACCTCAATGGATGGGATGTTCTAAAGCACTTAGAAGGTTGAGCCTGACCCCTGATGATCTGACTCTAAATGGACCACAGCCAGCAAATTACCAAACCAGGGCAGATCCTGTTGGCAGTGTCTGTGTTCTGGGCACTCTGTTCTTGTTTTCAACTAGGAGCAGAGGTTTTCTTAAATGCAAATCTTCCCATAATTCTGTGTTGACTTACAGCATACAGGTAGGGTGAATTACTTTATTGGAGGAAAAAAATTTACTTAGGGGAAAATAATACTGCCAGATATTTCTGTCTATTCCATTGTAGTACAAAATCAGACAAGCACATGAAACACGGTACTGATAAAAGCATCTTACGATTTCAAAAGTAGTAATTTTAAAATTTAAGCTATAATTCTCAGGGCTCCCAAACTGAAAGATGTACAAGATGTAGAGTAATTAGTGTCAACTAATTAAGACATTGTCAATAATTTTCAATAGCTCTATGTGGCTAAACAATACGAGTCCATTCCAGCAGATTTTTGTGGGTGGGCATCAGCTTCCAAGATTCAACATCTTTTCTGTCTCACCTGAGAATTTCCACGCCACATATCAGGGAAAAGGTATCTTATTTGCCTCATCTTTTTGTGCATGTCTCTTCCAGTCCTGCTTGCCATCTGGCCATACTTTGAACGCTGCCCAGCAAGGAACTGAGTTTTGATGGTGCCAAAAGGAAGAAAAACCAACTCCTTTGGCCTTATTTCTTTAAAAAATAAAATAAATCCCATCATGGATGTACAACTAAGTCCTGGTACTTCACGATAATAATAATTTTCATTGTTACAGTCAGGTACTTAAGCCTTCTTGGATAGAAAGCCTAGAGAGAGAGAGAGAGAGAGAGAGAGAGAGAGAGAGAGAGAGAGAGGGACTGACTTACAGAGATAGACATAACCACATAGATATAGACAATTATACTTAAATATCTATCTATACCTATTTCTTATTACTTACAATGTGAGTATCATTCACTGACAATCAGCAATCATCTGGAGCTGTTATGCAAAGTTTCAAAAGAGAGAAAATTCTAAAATCCTCCATCCTGAGACCACCTTCTATGAGATCTCCTTTTAACCTAAAGCACCTCCAGGAAGAAACCCTTCTCTCCCGCATCCACCCCTGCTTTGGTCAGAGCACAATAGATGAGAATATATTGGAATTAAAGTGACCAAACCATACCAAATATGAGATGATAAAGCCCAGTCACACAGGTTTGTGTCTGCACATGTTATCTTCTAGATGATTCTAGTCTCAGCTCATTCAAACCTTGAAACAAGATCCAGCAAACTTGTATTTCAATTTCTGCAAAAGGTCACAAAACCTACATTCATTTCCCACTCAGCATCTGCTTTGCTGCCATTTCTGCTCTTTCCCGATGAGGGAAGGAGGCGTGCCAAGGCACCGTGATGGAGGGGTCACTTAATTTTCCTCTGTAAAGCCAAATCCCCCATGCTCTCCGTAATTACCCATCAATTTTACATAAATAGCAAAATTAAGCCCTATTATTCTCATTTACCACAAAATTAGAGGAATTAATTAAACATGGAAAAAGTGCCGATGTCTGCCAAATCGCTACTTCCAGTAGATGGAAACAAATTTAGGAATTTTGTGCAGGCAGGAAGAAAAATCAGCACGGCATCCAGAAACATAGTGAAGTGGTACCATTGAAAGGGTTTTGTAAGTGGAGCAGTGTGTAAGCACCAGTACACTCCTGCGTTTCTCCCCTGAGGCCAGGACAAGGAAAACACTCTACTCTACAGGGATGGAATCCAGCATCTTTACAATGCCGGGTGCAGCTTGTCATTGTTTTGGGAAGCTGTGGTTCATGTTTGGTTTGAGTTTGAACAAACCCAAAAGAAAAGGCAAACTTAAGGTGTACTTTCAAACCCAGATTTGTCAGAGAAATTCCTTCAGGTGACTGTTTCTAATGAAAACTCCAGGAATCGTACCACTGCAGCATCCGTTCTCCCATATGAAAGGTCAAGATGTGTTTAAGACCAAATTTCTGAAATAAACAGAAGCAGAAAGGGTGGGTGGTCCAACTTCCATAGTTTTTGATATTGGGCTCAACAATGCTCAGATTCGTTAGGAACTTTAGAAATGATGAGATCAAGAATGGTGAAGTATTTTCATAAACTGGAAAAGAAAGATTCAAAAATAAAAGTGTTCTTCAAAGATTGCCTAAGAGTCCCTTGCAATTACTTCCATTAGGAAACAATGAAATATATATTATTCCTTAAATAAACGCACCAGAATGATACCCCTTTTAGACTGCTGGGCTGCAGTAAAAAGATCTTCACATCTTCCTTAATGAGAGTTGTAAATTTGTCTCGTGCTAAATTTTTGTCTAGGGAACCCTGAATTATGTTACCTTGAGTTGTTCCCGGTAAGCATAAAGGCACCCACCCAGTTTTTGCTGTGAAAATGGCTCCTTCTGGCAAAGTGAAAGCAATTGGAACTCAGCATTTAATTAGCTGCCTTCTGTAAATATGCCATTATTCTTCCAGCTCTGTGCTGGAGTTATATTTACAAAAGGAACAGATAGCAATAATTATTTTTGGTTGTAGTTAGTCAGTATTAGTTAATGTCTGAGAATAATTTAGAGGAAATTAAGACAAGTGTAGATTATGGGTACAAAACTGAGGATAAGTGAGTGTCTGTCAGAGCAGAAATTTTACCTATATTTTCTACCATGGATTGGGAACTCAACTACACAGAGAAGCAACAAGTTTCTCACCTGAAACCCATTTAGCAAGGAGCACATGCAATCTATATCATCTTCTTTCCAATAATCACATGGTCGGTGTTCTATTATAGATGTTCAACTCCCAGGCCAACTTTTCCAGGGACTCAACACACTTTTGAGCTATTCATGTTACTTTGGACTCAGTGGCACCCTGGGACGGCAAACTCAGTTTAATATCAGCTAGGGCCAACAAGATGAAGGACGAGAGTCTGCTGTTCCCCAAATCCTCAATGTATTCCAAGGTCAAATATAAAAGGTGGATAAATTAGGTGTTTTGCTGGCTTCTATTAGACTATTAAGAGTTAACTAGCTTTAAAAACTTCATCCCTGGGCCTCCCTGGTGGCGCGGTGGTTGAGAGTCTGCCTGCCAATGCAGGGGACACGGGTTCGTGCCCTGGTCCGGGAAGATCCCACATGCCGCGGAGCGGCTAGGCCCGTGAGCTATGGCCGCTGAGCCTGTGCGTCCGGAGCCTGTGCTCCGCAACGGGAGAGGCCACAAACAGTGAGAGGCCCGCGTACCGCAAAACAAAACAAAACAAACAAACAAACAACTTCATCCTTAAGATTTGTAACACGGGCATTAGCGTGGGTAAATATGACTCAGAAAGGTCCTACAGCCACTCCTGATGGGAATGATGTAGGGAGCAGGTCATTGGGGGCAGCCTTCCCCAGAGCCTAGATGCCGGAAGACAACACCCCCATCAATTCTGCGGTTTCGGGGAGGGGAGCAAAATTATAAAGCGGGCTAAGGACACAGGCTGTGGGGTCCAACATCTCTGGATAGTTGCTCAAGTCCCAGCGCTTGTGAACTGTGAGATCCTGAGCAAGTTATCTACCCTCCCAGTTTTCTCATCTGAAAGATGGGAATCACACTAGAACTGAGCGGTTGGAAGGGCTGAATAAGCTAAGTCACATAAAGCAATCAGCACTGAGCCAGACACACAAAAAGGGGCTTTCTGAGTGGGGCGACTACAGCTCCTGGTACTATTTCCACTTTATCACCATCTCCTGAGTGCTGTTTAACATGGCTGTTTAAATATATAGCAGGTGTTGTGTCTGGGAGCAGAGTTTGGGGGCGGGAAAAATAAGAGGGGAGGAAGTAGCAAGTGTTGGGTTTGTCCCCAGCTGGGATAATGGGCTGAGTTTGAGACTGTACTGTCAGAGGAGAGACAGACAGATAAAATCCTTTGGTCTTTTGTCTGTTTTACTTTTATTTATTTGCGTACTTAGTGTTTCACATGTGCGGCTTGGCAAAATTCTAGCTCAAAGCAGAATCACTGCTCCTGAAATCAGTGGAGAAGCTCTGGGCATCATTAGGGTGGCCCTGAGGTCCAAGAGACAAAATATGACGGGCTTTGGGAAGACAGCCTCTTTTCACCATTGCCTCGTGCCCGCCACACTCTGGCACCCAGGACCGAGAGCCTTGGACACCTTGGACTGAGAGCACACAGAGTCAGCCCCGTTGGGATTCTCAAGGTCGACCCTGCTGGCTGGAAGTTTCCACCCAGCGGTCTGGCACTAATGGACGTGGAGTGCTGGAACCGGGAAGGCAGATCCAGGACAGGGGAGACAGATGTTGGGACAGCAGCTCACAGATCTGTCTAGGAGCAGATGTGAGGCACGCTGTGGGGGAAGTATCTGGATGGCCAATTTCTAATTACGGGAGCACAAACGGTCATAGAATTCGATCATTTACGCTCGTGTGTCATGATCGTAGAATCAGGAGATTAAAAATGTTGGGTTGGAATTCATAAACTTTGTCATGAGATTAGCATTCATCAAAACATTCAGAAGTCTCTAGGTAAGGAAAAGGCTCTCCCCAAACCCCACCGAAGGAGCTGCTGTGCTGTGATATCTCTGTTTTCTTTCTCTGCCACTTTCAGTCCCAGTTCCAACTTGTCTGGAGCAGAAGTGCTCCTCTTTAATGTCCTGCAGGAGGAACATGACCTGCTGAGGATGGCTAGCTTTCTGTCCAGCTCCGGAAAGAGGCCACGTGGAGCACCAAGGCTCCCAGTCCGGGGAACCAGAGGCAAATATGCAACCCCCTTTCCACAGGTCCTCAGTGTCTGTGCTGTGTGTTTTCTTGTTTTCTATCACCGAGGTGAATCTTATCTCTAAATAGTCACCTTCATGGACAGTATTTTGAAATAATTTCAAAGTTACTAAAAAGTGCAACAAAAAATATGGAGAACTCCTATATAATCTTTACCCAGATTCACCAATTTTTAACATTTAGTTTTTACACATCCATATTAAAACGTGTTTTTTATGAACCATTTGAGAGTAGGCAGCATACTTCATGCCCCTTAACCCCTTAATACTTAAGCATGCGTTCCACAGACTACCAGCCCCATGAAACACTCTGCCAGAAGAGATTCCTTGGCCTACAGAATGTGGAACCCCTCCAAGCTAAAGCCCCGTTTTAGAATTAAGGGCTCTGAGAGAAAGCATTTTGACCCAATGTTCCCAAAATTTACTTGACGAGGAACCATTTTGCTTCCGTGTGTGTGTCTTCGCACACGCGTGCGTACACAAGTGCACATGTGGCACCCAATATCATTCCGCAGAACACTTTGGGGAATGTTCCTCTGGCCACACGGGCTGAGGAGGAAGCAGGCCGCCTGGCCTTCCTGCCTCCTCAGGGCTCCCTCAGCTCCAGGACATGCTCTGTTGCTCCCCTCTTGAAGGGCAACCTCTGAAACAGGACACCTTTCTGGGCATAGGACATTCTTACTCTGGCAGAAGAGAAGTGGTCTGTCTGAGCCTTAGGAACTGAGACTTTTAGAGACTAGGATGGAGCCAATGATGAAGGCTGAGGGAGGGCTGGTAATCGAGATGCCACCAACAGCCCCATTTGCAGAGCTAACCGAGCATTGGGCACGAGTCACTGAATTATTAAGAGACAGCTGTCTTCTTCAGACAGAAATTTTCAGTAGTCCTGAAAATAAGCCCTTCTGATGTTCCATCCTATATACCAGTGAGGCACTTTCAAAACACAAATTCTAAAAAGAAAAAGCCCTACAACACAGGAAAGGCACACCTAACCAGCCCCTTCTCATCCGAATGGGGCACCCACATGTGTGTCTGGAAATGAAGTGCACAAGCAATGAAGGAAAGTGGGGTGGAGAGAGAGAGAGAGAAGAGAAAGGAGAGAAGGGAGATAGAACGAAGGACAGTCCAAAGTTAGGACGGCAGGAATGTTCCACTCAGCCCTGTGCTGGCTGTCAAACAACTACCGAGGCAGGGAGCAGGGTCCTCTGCATCTGAGGCTGAGAGCCACTCACAAAGGACATGAGAAAACTCTGCCGGGGCAAACATCTCACATGCCCATCTGCTCTTCCAAACAGTCAAATCCCTCCAATAATTCAGAAATATGGGATCATCCTGGGCTATCGAGTGTGTTCCAAACACCAATCTGGACCAGCCAACTGGAGCTGGACGTTTGGTTCAGTAGCCGTGAGGACGGAAGCTCAGAGGCCAAACCCACCTCAACAAATCCCGCAGAGGCAGGGAACAGAGCACTGAGAAAATGCTCTTATAGGCAAAATCTCAGGCTAGTGAAGAAGCTGCTGCGAAACCAGGAACTAAACAGAGGCAAACTCACTCAGGCAATTAAGATTTGAGGGCCATTAACTCAATGGCTGTTGGAGGAGAACGTGCTCTGGAGTTAACTGCTGCTTGCTAGCTCTGTGACTTTAGAAGCATTACTAAACCTCTCTGAGCCTCATTCCCCTCATCAGTGACATGATGATTAAAGAGTTCCTGCCCAGTAATATTGTTGTAAGGTTTTAAAGATTCTCCTGGTTATTTCTGAGACAGTGAGCATGAATACAGACTTATTCTCAAGATTTGTCAAAAAAAATCACTATGTGATTCCTGCCTCATGTTCTTGTTCTGTGGATTAAACAAGATAACTCACTTAAAATGTTTAGTCTGTAGTAGCATTTAATAAATAATAGCTATTATTTCTGTAATTATCATCATCAATATTATTACAGCGATGATGATATCGCCACATAATCTAGGGTTGAATGATCCAATTTAAAATCTTACAACCAAATGCAGATGGAGGACTCAGATGCAGCTTACCTATTTTTCAAAAGGGGAGTTAAAATCTATTTTGACCTCTCTCTCTCTCTCTCCTTCTGTCTCTGTCTCTTGTGCAAGGTAATGAATGTGAAAGTGTTTTGTAAATTGATTATTCCATCTTCCGTCTGTAAAATAAAAAAAAATTTTAAAAGCCATCCCAACGTGTGGGCTCCAGTGTCTTTTACCTCTTACATTTTATATTCAAAATATTACGGGTGTTTACTATCCCTGGTTCTCAGCTGTGAAAACTCTGCCAGTTGAAAACCTCTGGCTGGAACACAGGAGAAACTGCGCCATCTGCCGGCCGCTTGTGAGAACTGCTGGGGGGAAGCTGCCCACAGCCACATAAAATACTCTGGGAGGTAAAGCTGCAATGAGTCCTCTGCCCAGTGGTTTGAGATCCAAGGGGCATGGAGGGCTCAGCTGTCACTGAGGGTCTCTGAACGGGCACAGCTTGAGTCCCAGTGCCACGCAGCTGGACATGTGGCATCTGGCACTGGCCCATCTCTCAAGACAGCACCTGCCTTTGCAACTCGTGAAGCAGATGACGATTCAGCAGGGAGCAGGCCTGATGTACTAATCACGCTGCTCCTTGGCACTTTGTCCCATTCCTGGCCCAGTAATTCATCACAGCCTGTTGCCTCCAAGCCGTGGCGTGGGCTGCAGGTCACCTCTGCTCTTTCCTTTCCTCGCCCTAGGGCCTCAGCCATCTGTCAGGCACCATGGCCCGTCAGGAAGAGAGGTACACGGAGCATCATGGCCAGGGCACCACCCCAGTGAGACAGGTGGAGAGAGATGCTGACCATCCCAGAGGCTGCTACCAAAGGCCCTAGCTCTCCTCCACAGGCAGCAGCTCGGGCCAAGCCCTCATTTAAACCAACAATTGCACTTGCGCACAGATAGCCTCCCACACGATGGAAGGCTCCCAGCACCTAGCACAGGCCTCCGTAAGAGACAGTTCCTGAGTCGAATATGCAAACATGTGAATGACAAAGAAGCTGACCAGTACTCAGCACCTACTATATGCCCGGTGTTGTGTCACGAGCTTCACATTTGAATGTATTTAATCCTCACAGCAACTCTATGAGAAAGATACTATTACTGTATTTTACAGGTGTGGAAACTGAGGCACAGAAAAGCTAAGCAGCTTGTACAGCTGGTTAACGATGCGCTGGGATTCAAGTCCAGGCTGCCTGCCTCCAGAAGTCACACTTCTATTCTCTAAGTTTGATTTAGATACTTAATTAACACTGAAGACCAAATAATGCAACCAGAGAGAGAGGCCATGGAATGATGGAGCCCAAAATCACTGGTCGAGGAGTCCCAGGTAACTGGCTTACCCGTACTGACAACAGGGACCCAACGTGAGAGAGAAAGGATCAATCGTCATGGCTGGAGTAAAGGAAGAGGGATTCAGGAAATAGGATGACAGCAGAATCCAGGGAGAACCTGAGATGAGTGACTGCAGTAAATTATAGAATACGAAAGAAAGAGAACAGGAAGAAAACAAAGATGAGGTACAAAAGACTTCCATAATTCTTCACGTTCAAAACCTTAAAAGTAAACAAGCTTAGCTCAGCCATTCACCCAAGTAGCTGAGAAGAGCTGAGCACAGGTGTTGCTGAGGCAACACATGGAGGTTCGATCGCCAGACCAGGTGCTTGGCTTTGGTGTTGAGCCGCTGTTCCACGTGGGCTGGTGCACCGTCCTCCCCGCCTTGTGCTCACAGACACCCATCTCCCTCACTAGGCAGGCACGGTACTCACTCCCTTATTCAGTCTACTGGAGGCTGGGCACTGAGGATACTGGGGTGACTGGCACTACATGCACCCCGCTCTCATGAGTTTACATTCTGTTGGAGGAGTAGACAGAGTGCAAGCAGGCACATTAAACAAGATAGTTACACATCAGAAAACATGCGCTAAAGAAAATAAGTAGGACACTGTACTGGAGAACAATAAGGAGGACAAAGACCTATTGGCCGCAGAGAAGACGGCCAGGGGAGTTTAGCCACAGCCCTCATTTCAATGGGCCTCAGATGGCCAATGCTGATGACACCTCCAGGTGAGGATACCCACAGAGGCACAGAATGAAACTGACCGGAATAGACGACGATCCCCTCATGCAACTCTAATCGGGGGCCTCCACCAAACCACAGAATGCTACACATTCTTTTTACAAGATGAATTCTCCATCATCTTGTGAATAAATTAATTGGGGTTTTAGTGTATTTTATGTTGTTATGCATAAATAATATAATTTAAATATTCTGAAATCTGGACACTGGATTTGGCATTTCATTTGTGGGGGGTTGCTGTCTGAGAGCCAAAAACAGGCAGGCCCAGCATCTCATGCAGAACTAATAAGAGCCCCGGGATGGGGGCATGGCTTCAAAGGTGAGGCCTGCAGGAAGAGCATTTAAGGGCCAGGAGAGGCAGAGGGAGGAAGAGCTCTGCCAGCTGTGTGTTAACACTACTGCACATTCCAGGACAAAGGCATTGCTTCAGGACTTATGTTAAAAAGAAAATGTAGGGCTTCCCTGGTGGCGCAGTGGTTGAGAGTCCGCCTGCCGATGCAGGGGACACGGGTTCGTGCCCTGGTCCGGGAGGATCCCACATGCCGCGGAGCGGCTGGGCCCGTGAGCCATGGCCGCTGAACCTGCGCATCCGGAGCCTGTGCTCCGCAACGGGAGAGGTCACAACAGTGAGAGGCCCGCGTACCGCAAAAAAAGAAAAAAAGAAAATTTAAATACAGTGAGGAAATAAAAGATACGATCCTGGTAAGTTCCGGTAAGAAGGCTCTGAGTTAAGTCCAAGACAAACTGATTCCAATTTAGCCAAAAGTGGGGAAAACAAAGACCTCCCGTACAGCTTAACGCTACCCTTCAGCTTGATTCCTTGAGGCTCAGGACAAAAATTTGGAAATGAATCACTGAATCATAAGAAGCTAGGTCAAACTGTGCATCTCAGATTCACCCTGCTTCTGAAAATAGGCATTAAAACTGTAGCGATCCAGAAAGAAAAATACAAGTTGAGGCAGAATTTCTCATGACAGCCTTCACGACCTGCCCTGTGGGGACAGATGGTGGCTGGTGGTCGACCAAGGGCTGAGCCCTTCGTCTACTGGTTGCTGTGGCCTCCAGCTATTTCCTCAAGAGTTTCCATGGATGGCACAAGACAAAAAACCTTCTCTCTTAGGCTGGGGTTGAGGATGCTCAACATTTGGTTTGTCCATTACGGCTGCCCCTTGACAACAAGGAACCCGGGGACTGACTCAGGAGAGATGGTCCTGTCTGGGCCAGAGGCAAAGCAGCAATCTGGGCATTTGGGGAGGGCCTGTCTGTCACTGGGGGAAGGTGTCTGCGTGTTGAGAAAATAAAATTAGAGCAGGTCCTCCCTTTGTTTAACTACTTCCTCTTCCCCACGACAGAGGCGGAGCTGAGCTTTCAGCAATCCACTATGACAATTTCTTACCCCTTTACCAAGTGTCTCTCTGCTTAAAACCTTCCTTACACTCTGCATCTCTTCCCTTCTAGTTGAGTTCCCAAGGGAAATGCTTTATCACTCTCCTTCCCAGCATGACCCACTGTCTGAAACATTACCCGTCCTCACGAAGTATTTATTAAATGACTGAATTACCAGATTATCAAAATGTGTATCTACTGCCACAGAATTCCCTTTGACAGTTATTAGAAGATTTTTTTCTCTTAGGTCAACCAACAGTCATGGGGAGTCAACCATTCATTGAATAAGTTACTTATTCTACTACCACGTATCTACTGGGGACCTACTAGGTATCCGGCACCTCATAAGGTTTTCCAGATAGAGCAGTAAGTAACACAACATCCTGGCTCTCGGGAGCTGACAGTGGGTGAGACCAGGGGCCAACAAACTTTCTATAAAGAGCCAGGGAGTAAATATCTGAGGCTGTGCAGACCACATGCAGACTCTAACGTATTTCTCTTTGTCTTCTTTTCCCCAATCCTTAAAATTGTAAAAATCATTCTTATCTCAAGGATCGTTCAAAATAGGCCACAGGCCAAATTTAGCCCACAAGCCACAGTTTGCCAACCCGTCTTAAGACAGACAAACAAACGCCCTGATAATCACATAAGTACAGATGTTATAAGCCTATAGGAGAGGAAGGGAGAAAAACAATCTATACTGGGGGATGATTTTGAGGGGGTTTGGGAAAGCCTCTTAGAAGGAGAAACAGCTACAGTGTAATTTGATGAAGGAGGTTTTGATGAAGGAAAAAAAAAAAACAAACACAGGCAGGATGGGGGAGCGGGGGCTGGGGTGGGACAGGAAGACCCCTCAGGAAAAGGGCCGCAGGTCAGGGCCGCAGGCAGCAGAGCTGGGAGGACTCCTGATCACACAGGGCCTCGCCCACATCCTGGAGCTTGGGTTTTATCTTAGTTCCAATGAAAGGCTTTCAGGGGCTCTAAGCAAAGGAGTACCAGGATCTGACTCAAATCTAGAAGAACTCTTTTGACTGCTGTGCACAGTCTGTTTTGGGGAAGCAAGAGGTACAAGGGGGAAGGCCAGTCAACGGTAGCCTCATGTGATGGCTTGCAGTGTGTCTCCCCTTCCTTCCCAGATATGCTGAAGTTCTCACCCCCAGTACTTTAGGATGTGACCTTATTTGGAAACAGGGTCACTGCAGATATAATTAGTTTAGATGGAGTCATACTGGAGGAGGGTGAGACCCCATCCGATACAACTAGTGTCCTTATAAGAAGATGGCCACGCGAAGACAGAGACACAGGGGGAACGCCATGGGACGACCAAGGCAGAGACTGAGTTATGCAGCTGCAAGCCAGGGAATGCCAAGGATTGTCAGCAAACCTCCAGGAGCCAGGAAGAGGTCAGGAAGGATTCCCCTGCAGGTTTCAAAGGGAGCCTGGCCCTGTCAACACTTTGATTTTTAGACTTCTAGCTTCTAGAACTGTGAGACAATACATTTCTGTTGGTTCAGACACCTAGTTTCTAGCCCTTTGTTACAGTAGCCTTAGGAAACTAACACGCCTTGTAAGGGTGACAGTGGCAAGGACAATACATAACTGACCTGGGAAAAGATGCATTGATTTGGAAAACAATTTGAAGGTAGAATCAAAAGAACTTCGTGATGGGCTGGTTGGATATAGCAAAGTGAGGGAAAGGGGAGACGTCAGCATGGATGACACACACCAAAGGAGTAACACTGGTGACCTCTGGCAGGCCAGGGTGGAAGGGGTCTGATTAGAGGGAATGAAGGGAAGAAGGATATTCTCTTTGAAAATACACAACTACCTCGTTTCTCTTGTCAGTAGAGAAAGTATTATTTTTATGATAAAAACAAAAGAGTGGAAAAGTAAACAAGGAAAGAAAAAGTGAAAGACTCCCAGGTCTGGCTTGAAAATCCCTGTGGGTAGAGGTATCATGATAACGTTTGAGGGAAGCTGAAGCAGCGGCAGGATGCGTTCACGTGGCTGTGGGCACAGGCTGGGACGGGCCAAGATTTCGGGCTGGGACCTAAGGTTGAGATGAAGGAAGGGTATGAGATAATGGGAAATCTACCTTGCCTCAGTGAGAAAGCAGAATGGGTCAAGAAAACAGAGGCAGAGATGCGCGGGGGAGGCAGGGACATGTGCCTTGAAAGCACAGCTCCCCAAGGCAGTCCCCCGGTCAGCACACACCCTCTCGGGTCTGCCGGGTGCAGGACAAGCGGCCGTTCAAATCAATGTGTTGGCTTTGGACCGCCCCCCCTCCCCTTAGAGGAATTACACCAGGGAAGGAGTAAAAAGGTTGAATGCTATTTTAATTGAATTTGTTTTCAATTTATTTTCAGCTGTCTAGGGAAAAAGCTTTTACACTCACATCACGTGATTCCGTTTTACTTCATGTCCGTTATCCTCATAATGAGCTTTTAACGCATTAATGTGGCCCTGTTTGCTGAAGAGTGAATCACGTTGGTCAAATCAATAAATAGCAAAGGCGTAAAAATACACCAAACTAAGAGACTAAACCAGAATACAAATGGACAACTTGGGCTCCCACTTCCTTAAAAGTGGAGACTGCGTTCTGATATCTTGCCCCAAGGTACTGGGCTGAGTGTCACAGAAAGGTGTCTATTCTCCAAGTTTCAATTCCCCCGTGTCCGTGGAGCCAGCAGAGGTAAACTTTGGGGCCAACAGGAAGCTCTGCTGCCTGCCACCGGTGTTTAATCTCAGCCTCTCCAGCCATGTGCTGGAAATCTGCATTCCTTTTCTGCACACTCAGTTCCGCTCTTCGATACTCCAAAACACACTAGTCTTACAGGCTGAGAATTCCTGCAGCATGCTTTTGTATAACTGGGTATTTCCCATACTGCTTTGACTCAGAGAACTTTTAGACTTTTAAAAAATATTTTAATTAAGATACCAGTTCACACTGCGAAACACAAGTATCTAACCTCAGAATCATTTTAGGAAAATTCACCATATTACTACCTGAACTGGATTTTCATATTTGCACCGAAGTTTTTACATTCCATGAAACACCGATCACCCTCCTAAACAAAAGGGGTCACCGCTGCCTCTCTCTATGCCCTCCATGGAGCGTGAGGCTCTTTAGGGCAAATCTGGGGCATTCTTTACCCATAATGTAGGTATTCAGCAATGGGTGTGAAAGGAAGGAAGCTCTTTAGGACTCATTTCGTTGCAAACGACACAAACCTAGATCAAACTAACCTAAGAAAATTGGTATTTACTGAAAGTACACTGGAGGAAGCTCACAGCTCTGGACATGCGCGAGGAAGCATGTCTCAGGAAGGCAAGAATCAGAGAAACTGGAGAGATTTCAGGGACTCAAAAATGTCATCTAGAAGCTGATGCCCTCCTTTCCTGGCCGTTTCTTACTTATTTTCCTTTCTGCACGTTGGCTTTGTTTCCCCAAATGGCCAATCCTCATGGCTTTACAACTACAGAAGAAGGATCATCATCCCCTTAAAAAAGTCCCAGTGAAGAATTCTGACTGGCTTGACTCATGGCCTGGGTTTTTGTGACTAGTTCATCTGCATCACCGTGTGCCCACTTCTGAGTCTGGGTCCTGTGATTAGCAGCCTGCATTAGAACCACAGAGTTGGTTCTAGTGATTGCAATGGCTCCCTAAAGAGAAAGGGGAGCTGCGTTCTGAAGAAGGGCAAGGTGTGTAGGGCTGACATAGCATGCAGGGCCACTGCAGGTGGAAAGGAAGGATCGCTGGTTCTGGGGAAAAAGCCATATCAAATCCACGTCCTCCCTCACGTTCTTTGAAATCAGCCAAACTGCAGCTATGTTGCTGTGGACAAAGCTTAGCTCAGGTGTGGTCCTTGCAGTTTGTATGTAACCTGGGACTGCTTCTCCCAGGAGGACAGCTCACAGGGCTAATTGCTTTAGCAGGTCCATTACCTTGTTGGTGATTCTGTGCCTAATCTGTTCATTATGCTGCTTATGTCTTTTTGTGAGTGGAGAGCAATTGTGTTATTACAAAAGAAATAAGCTCTCTTGTTTCTTGAGAAATTCTCTTATGCCTGGACAGAGCGGTTTTTAAATTTATCAACCTGTCCTTGGTGATACCTCATTCTAAATGACGTATTAATCATGCTTTGAATATACAAATCAATTAAAGGTGTTTTAAAGGTTGGATTAATTTAATTAAGTCTCTGGTAGGACTTCATATTTATTTAGACTTTATGTATTGACTTTTAATGCATCGCAAATATGTGTCGTGGAAGATTATATTTCCATGATTGTGCTCCTTATGAAGTCTTCCTTTATCTACCTGTATATCCCCCTGGAGAGTTTCATCTTACCATCCATCCATCTGTCCATCCATCTGTCTGTCAGTCACCCTGTCTACGTACATATCTACCTACTTACCTACCTGCTGACGAAGTCTTTTTATCTTGTAGCTATGCCCAAGTGGATTCCTATAATCAATACACATGAGGGCCCATGACCATTCAGAGTTAGGAGATGGCAACCCACACCTCAGGGTTCTCTTACTTGAGGAACTCGATGCTCCCAAGCTGCCTTACGTTCTGGGCTGACCAGAAGTGGGGACACTCTAGCCATAGAAACTGACCCATAATTCTTCTGCGCATCAACACGCGCTCGGAATCATCCCCTAAGAGTCACTGAGATGAAAACCGTCAACCAGTCGAATTTCTCTGCCCAGCAAATAGACCACAACCACCAGGACACACTCATGGACCACAAGGTCTGCCAGACACTTGGCCCCCACCTCCCTTCTCCTCACTGACTCCCTTGATTCTTGTTTCTTAGTATCTCTTCCAACGCTGTTTCCTGAATCGGGTTGTGTTTGCATCACAGAACAGGGAGGGAAAGGTTGGACTCCCTGGTGAACAGTCTCTCAAGGAAGTATTTTTAAAAATAAAACACGGTTCTCATGCACACACCCCCCACTGAATCCACCAGGACCCACAGAACCAAACAATTCCTTATTCATCCCCTGTTCCTGCCTCACCTCACACTCCTAGCCAAACTCTCCAAGCACCCATGGGTGCTTTTAAATATTTATCTTGATAAAAATTTTGTGATTTTTTTGTACCCTCAAAACAGACAGAACTATGACCCATATTTTACAATATATGTAGCTCATTCCATGTATTTTTGGAAGTTCTAGTTCCTTCCAACAGCTTTATCTTTCCCACATGAAACAGAAACACTTGGTATCCAAAAAAAAAAAAAAATAGTATTTTCAAGATAAAGACTTTTATTCCAATGTATGGACATTATTTTCCTTTGCCTTCAGGATGAAAAACCAACATTCAGTAGCAAATACTCAAGGGGCATCTACTAGGTGCCAGATAATGCTTTACAAAGTGTTGAGGACCCAGCAGTGGATACCGTCTACTGGGGAACAGTCACGTGTCAGACAATCAAAGTACAGCGTCATGCAGAGCAGTGACGAGGGAAGCACAGGGTGCTGTGAACGAGAGGACTCACACCCAAGTCACACTCCAGTGATCAGGGAAGGCTTCCCAGAGGAGGTGACTCCACACTGAGGTTCAAAGAGTAAGTAGGAGTTACCAGGTCAATGGGGCTGGGCAGAAGGGAGATGCACGAGGACATCTGGTGGCTGAGTGGTGCAGGTGGGAGGTAAATTAAAACAACCAAAAAATAAATAAATTAAATTAAATAGAGAGAGAGAGAGAGAATTTGGACAAGAGTGAAGAGGAGGGTCCGAGGAGGAACACAGTGAGAGATAAGCGGGGCCGTTGCTGGAAGGACTTCGTCGGCCACATTAAATCTGATCTTTGCTCCCTTGGGCTGCTTACGGGGAACGGCCTGAGGGGGAAGGTCGAGCTGAGGTGGCAATGAGAGGCAGAAGCAGTGGGGATGGGGAAATGTGAGGCGCGTGGTGACTGGCTGGAGGGAGGAGGAGGAAGCAGTGATGACCGCACATGCACCTGGGGGAAGACTGTGTACTGGGAAGCGAGCGTACATACAGGCATGAGCGTACGCAGTCCGCCCACCATGCTGAGTCAGACAGGATGGGCCAGGTCCTGCCACGGTGACAACCTGAATTAACCCCCATAACAAAGGTGGCTCACACTGCCTGTCCATCACCAGCTGGCTATGACTCTGCCCGACATCATGTCCACTCTGGGATCCAGGCTGACAAGTCAGCCTCTGTCTGGAACATCGCCCCTCTCACCACAGAGAAAAATACATAATGAGCCTTGAGCAGCCTCTTAACGTTTTACTTTTACTCACATGGCATTGGCCTAAACAGTCACGTGAATTACTGGAGTTAAATGGGGCAGAGATGTATAAATCTCTCACTAGGAGGGCCGTTGGAAAACATGATGGGATAGCTATACAGTCTACGACAGCTAGAAGAAGTGGCTCCGAGCCCATTCATAATACCAACTGTAAAAACAAAGCCAAACCTAGCTTGTCCCATTCCAAGCTGGCGAAGCTTGTAGAGGTTCCAGCATTTGGGGATGTTTACTTAAAAGGGGCAAAAGGTATAGAGGGCCTCATGTGCCTTCATGGGGCTCCATCTGTGGGAACGCGTGCAAATCCCTCTAGACTGAGCCTCCCCGTCTGCCGAATGAATGCGTTAGACAGAGAGGGCTCTTTAAGAGTTCCTTCCGGTCTAAGATACAATGACTCTGAGCTCTTCTCCACCCCGGTGGTCTAAGCATCTGATTTCCAGGTCTTCTACCTTTGCAGCTTCAGAGACAAGGATCTCTCTCACTGCCACATGGTCACACCGCAGGAGTCAAGATGCAAAAGGGGGCCTCAGGCCTCTGTGATCTGTGAGCTGTGTACTCTGCTCTTATCTCATCACTGCCCTGGGAAGTTCTGTCTTCCCTACCTGGTCCTGCCTGCTGCATCCCATTAGAAACTAACCCGTTATGCTTGACCTACTTCTTAACCCTTGCCTGTGGGAAGGACCTACGGTACCTTTGGCTGTGGCCCGTCACTTCACGCAATCACGAGGTGGACATGTGGACCCACCCCGTGCCCCCAAGTTGTCGTGTTTCAATCAGTCCACCTTCATCTTGGCTGATTTAAGGACCATTACTGCCAAAGTACTCCCGTCTCCTTTAATTTCTGTCCTTTGATGTTCAACTAGTGAACGATGATGCATTCCAATTTCCAGGTGCCCGAGGCCACAAATCCTTTCAAGATATAATCAGCTGAAAATAAGGATTTTTGCATCCAAGGCTGATCCAACATGACTACACACCTATTACCAAGCCTGTGTAATTAAAAATGAGTATTTCACACACACACACACACACCTCATCATACTGTTGCAGAAAACTCTGAGATGAAAAATTCAAGGAGGCATTGAATAGAAAGGTAATAGCAGAAGAAATGAGTGTGGCAGAGAGGAAGAGGAGAAGAAACTGCCAAGTCCCCTCCTAAGGACAATCCTAAGTTAGCCTTCTTGCTTAAAGCCCACTCTGCTGAATGCAATTCTCCTTAATCTGCTTAATTAAGGAAATAGCATTGTACTGGTTTCTCTGAGCCTTTGTTTATGACCCAAATAAATGTAGAAGAACTTCCAACAGCAGCTAACTCACCAAGCCTACACCAAAACTTCCCTCTGATGGAAGGTACCATGTAATGTTCCACTCCCAAACATTGATGCAAGGCTGCAGAACTCATCCTTGGGCCCTTGTGATGGGCAGACTCTAAGACGGAGGTCATCTTAGAGTCTTAGGACTGCGGTATTCATGCACTTTTGTAAACCCTCCCACTGAGGCCTGAGCAGGACTTGCTGCTCATCAATAGAATATGGAAAAGGTGATGGGATATCACTTCCAGGATTATGTTACTTAAGACTGTCACTCCCATATTGCCATGGATGCTTGCATGGATGAAGTAAGCTGTCTTATGGAGGGAGCAACAGTCTTGCATGGATGAAGTAAGCTGTCTTATGGAGGGAGCGACACGTCAAGGAAGTGAGGGCACCCTCTAGCTGACAGCCAGCAAGGAACTGAGGCTTCTGGGTCAAACAGTGAGTGTGAATTCTTCCAACAAGCTGAGTGAGCTTGAAAGCGGATTCTTCCCCAGTTGAGCTTTCAGATGAGACTCCAGCCCTGGCTACACCTTGATCACAGTCTGTGAGAGATCCTGAAGCCCCAACTAAGCTATGCCAGATTTCTGGCATAGAAACTGTGAGGTAATAAATGTGTATTGTTTTAAGTTTGTAGTAATTTGTTATGCAGCAATAGAAAATGAATACAGATCCCATATACAGATACAGACCCCAAGGGCTTTGGAAAACCTAAAGGGACGCTGGTAGAGGCTTTTCTTGTACCAAAAAAATTTACACTTTTCTTTTGCATTTACCTAGCAGCTGCTTTCCTAAAAACTACAGAGCATATTAAAACCTTGAGGAGAATATTTCATGCTTTATATGTAGATTGGAGTCAAGTTCAAAGCATGGATAGGTATAAATGGTGTTTGCACTTACATGAAATTCTGAATGACGTCTGGAAGTCTTATAGGAACTGGGACTTTTCAGTGCATGGGGCTGTCCAGGGTATTCAGGACATTTAGCACTCCAGACTCCCACCTACTAAATGCAAGTCACTGCACCTACGATCACTGCAATAATCACAGGTTTCCAACATGGCCTCTTGGGATCAGTACCAACCTCACTGAGGAATCCTTAAAGTCACTGTCATGGAGAGAGAGCAAAAAGTAAGGTAACGTGTAAAGGAAAGCAATGCACCATCATGGGAGGGAGCAGAGTCCCTCTCCCCAGAAGGGTCCGAGTAGCGGCAAATGAAATGATGCATGCAGGATGCAGCCCAGCTGTGGAGATGAGAATGAGGAGCGCAGACACACAGTCCCCTTTCCAAAGTTCTGGTCCCTAGGACCACAGACCCTGGAGTCAGCAGATCTGTGCACCACCTGCTCTCGTCTGTCACTCATGGCAGGGAAATGTGTGAGGGTTACCTAGCATGTCTGAGCTTTAGCTTCTTCATCTGTAGGAAGAAGTTTCAACACTTACATCATAGGGTGGTTGGAGATACTTATGCTACAGAACTGAGCACACTGCCTCACAAGAAGTACACACTTCAGCACACCATTATCTCTATTCCTGTGGGTCAAGTTCCTGTCTGAGGAGCCCAGGAATCCCATGCTTGTTTCAAACAGGCCCATGTGGCTCCTGGTCTCAGGGTTTGCCTGAACGGAGAAGGCAAACCAAATTTGATCTGAAATCTGACTTGTCTGTGTCATTCCAAGCTTCAAATGCCCCCCATGTCCAGTGTTTGGTCCTTCTTTGATGTTAACATATCTGACATCTCCTTTCTCCAGGGAGGTAGGATATACTAGCAGTTAGAGCACAAGCAATAAACTCTAACTCTTAGGTTGAAATCCCAGCTCAGCCACCTAATATCTTGTACCTGAGTAAATAAGTTCTCTGATCTTCAGTTTCCTCCTCTGAAAAATGGGGATGATAATAGCATTTATCTCATAGGATTGTTTTGAGAATAAAAAAGATACTCCATGAAAATGCTTACTACAATATCTCAATGTCTGGTTCATAAGTAGGAATGCAACCAACGATGGCTGATGCTACTATTATTACCATAACTTCTATACCACCGCTACTATTAACTCTTCTTACTGCCATCAGAAGCCTGTAGTGGAGACACTATAGAGCACAGTGATTAGAAGTGTCAGCTATGGAGTCAATTCCTGGTTTTGCCACTTATTAGCTGTGTGTTCTTTTGGCAGTTGTAACTACCTGATGTGAATTTCCACCACCCTCCAATTTTGCTCCCTCAATCTGTCATTTTCTGAACGTTACAGTAGTTGGGAAATGTTGCTTTGAAAGGTACCAACTAACTAACCGTTCTCACTCTTTGTTAAAATGATTAAGTCTATTGCCAAGATAATTGTGAGCAAATGAAAAATATCTCTGTAAATATTTGGATAGAAATCATAAAAATGTAAAGAGGCTCTAGCATACAGTGGCATCTATAATGTAAAAAAAAAAAAGAGATCTCTGTGTTGCTGCAAATGGCATTATTTCATTGTATTTTATAGATGAGTAGCATTCCACTGTATATATGTACCACATCTTCTTTATCCATTCCTCTGGTGATGGACATTAGGTTGCTTCTGTGTCTTGGCTATTATAAATACTGCTCCATAAACATTGGAGTGTATGCATCTTTTCAAATTAGAGATTATCATACTAAGTGAAGTAAGTCAGAAAGAGAAAGAGAAATACCATACAATATCACGTATGTGTGGAATCTATCATGAGATATGACAACATGAGCTTATTCACGGAACGGAAACAGACTCACAGACATAGAAAACAAACTTATGGTTACCAGAGGGGAAAAGGGGTAGGGGAGAGACAAATTAGGAGTTTGGGATTAGCAGATACAAACTACTCCAAAACTGATAAACAACAAGGCCCTACTATATAGCACAGGAAACTAGATTCAACATCCTGTAACAAACCATAATGGAAAAGAATGTGAAAAGGAATACATACATATATGTATAACTGAATCACTTTGCTGTACACCAGAAACTCATACAACATTGTAAATCAACTATACTTCAATTAAGAAAAAAAGAGAGAGAGAAATCTCTTCTCTTTGAACATAGACTGGATCTCAGAGTACCCAGGAGCCTGCCATGAGATGGAAGGCTTTATTTTTGCCCTTGCCTGGACTCATGGACCTTGGATAAGACCAGTAAGATACTGTGTTTTAATCTGGATTATTTTCTCAGCCTTATTTTACTGGTAGAGCAGGATTCAAGAAATTCCATGAAATAAATAGTCATTTTTCTGTTGGAAGTGAGTGCATTAATGATTAAGTTCAGGTAGAAATTTCTATTTTTTGGTAACATTTGCTGAAAATTAACATGGGTTTCCACTTGCAACATACAGCATTTCCACAGGAGCTGGCTTCCTAGGGAGAATAGCTAATATTTTTCAGCAGCTACTGAAAGCAAAAACCAGGAAAAAAATTCTTGTTTCCCTGTGCACAAAAGCATAGTATCAATTGGATGAAATAATAGCTATTCAACTGGTCATTCCCTTATGACTGCAAGCCATTTGGAGTTGTCACACTTACGAAAGCTGATATCAACTATGTGTAGAAATATCTGGAATGAGATGCTTTGCCACTGACATCTTTAATTCATAATTACTGCAAAGCTGGCCTGTCGAGACCTAGCCAATTGCTAGTCGATACTCACATGATGAGTGAGAGCAGGGTGAACGGCTGGGGTAGAAACACAAAGCAGACATATACCCCTGGGCCCAGACGTCCGAGTTGGCCAGAGAGGGCCTCGGGAACCACTGAGCTCAGAGGCATGCCAGGCATGGTCTGATGCTTCCCTGCAGTCTGTGTTCCCTGGAGTTGGAAATTATGTCTTTTCACAATGACACAATGCATATGAGCACCCTCTGTAAACTGCAGACTTCTATACGGGAGTGAATCATTCTTCTCCAAAGAAACGTGGCATCAGGCCAGCTGCAGTTACTTTTGCATTTGGTGGCACTGTCTACTTTGTCAGAGGAGAACACACCCATTCAATAGATAATTCAAATTAGAAAGCATAAGCAAGGACTGCTAAGCCCAAAGAAGATACCCCAGCTTTGGCACTGGCGCCGAAACCCTGCTACGTAAAACGGAGAGGAGTTGATGATTGCGAACTCTCGTGAAATGGCTCGCGAATGTTACGGAATCGTTTGGCTTTTGATGGACGGCTGGTGTTGGATTTGCTTGCATTGCAGCCCAGATTGGCAATCTCCACTTTGTCAGCATGAGGCCATTCTGAGCCTTAATTTCCCCATAAACCTTATAAACTGGCCCCTATGCTAAGTGCTATGCCACATGCTGCTCTGGGAAACTTTCTTTTAAAATCACCACTTTTAAAGACCCATGGACTGTAAGTAACTATATAAGGACACCAGAATTTTTGGTTTTATGGATATCCCTCACTCTTAGTGTTTCACAGAAAATCCTTTTACATTCCATTATTCTTGGCCATGATGAGTATCACTACCTGAGTCTAATTTAGGTAATTTCCCTGCCACTCTAGTGTGCTAGAGCAAAAATGAGTATTAATTTACTGCTAATTTAGTGCGCTAACCCTTAATTAGCAACAAGCCTGGTTTGAAACAGCTGATATTGAAAGCTCATTAAACTTTTATCCAAAACTAAGCCACAAATGCAAGTGTGTATGCAGACATGCACACAGATGCACGCCCACATACCTTCAACTCTCCATCCGATACGTTTTGGAAATACACTACACGGATATTCGCTTTAAATACATTAGTACTAAACTTAAGTGTCACCATAATAGTGCATCTCATTTAAGAAGCCAACAGACTTGGAGATCAACAGCTGGCTTAGGAAAAAAGCCCTAAGCCCAGCACACGTCCATAGTCCCAGCAACTCGGAAGGGAGGCTGAGGCAGGAGGATAGCTGGAGCCCAGGAATTCCGGGCTGTAGTGCATTATGCCGATTGGGCGTCCACACTAATTTCGGCCTCAATGTGGTGAACTCCTGGCAGCAGGGAACCTCCAGGTTCTCTAAGGAGGGGTGAATCAGCCCAGGTCAGAAATGGAGCAGGTCAAAACTCCCATGCTGATTGCTAGGGAAAAAAAGCCCACAGAGATTCCCAGGTTCAGGGAGCCTTGGAGCTCAAGTTAAACTGTATTTCTCTAACAATACAGTCAATGGAGTGTTCTACAAAACATTTTCTCATTTAATCCTCATGACGGCCTCTAAAGATGGTGTCTATTAATGCCTTTCACTGCTAAGGAATCTAGAGTTCAAAGAAGTTCATCCATCCATCCATCCACCCAACAAATACCTGAGAGCCTTTTATAACAAAGCTCTCTCCTCGGGGATGGGATGCAGTAGTGACAAAACTGACAAAGCCCTCATAGGAGTTTATGTTTTAGAGAGATTAAATAACTTGCCCAAAGGCATACACTCAAATAGGGACACGGCCAGAATTCTAAGTCATGACTACTTCATTTCTGAACCTTGTTCTTAACCAATACAGCATGATGTCCTCTATGACAAGAGAATATTTAGGAGGAGCTAAAAATTCTTGCTTAGCATTTAATGTTTGCTTACTCCTAAAGAGATATCGGACTTTGCCATGCACAGTCCAGCTCCTCCATTAAACCAGGCCATAAGATATGTCTCCTATTCTCTCTCTCTCCTTCTCCCCCCTTCCCTCCCTCCCTCTCACTACTAAGACCTTGGACATTTGGAGGGACAAGCAGCAAATAAGTCTTAATGTCAAACTATGACAGACACTTCTGGTTGCCTATTCAATGTCCATTCTCCCTTCTTTTCTTCCTATCAGAACCACAATTCTGCTTGGGGCAGCAAATTTCCTAACTAAAGGAGACAATTTCCCAGGCTCCCTTGTACCAGGGATGCTCATGTGAATAAATTCCAACCAATGAGGTATAAGAGGAAGTCCACTGGGTAGACCTTCAAGAAGGTCTTTGCTTTCCTGATGGAAAAAGGACAGATTCAGCTGCCCTACATCTTCTGCCATTTGCCCTGTCTCTCTTTCTACTGGAGCCTGGGCATGATTTCTGAAGGGGCAGGAGAATGTTGTACCTGTGAAGATTAGGGTCATTTGTAAAGGGTGGCAGAACAGAAAATGGAAGGGGCTTGGGTGCTTCCGGATTTACTCCATCAGCCATATGAATGCTGGGGTACCTCTCCTTGTACGTGAGAAAAATACACCACCATTTAGTTAAGCCACTGAAGTTGAATGTGGGTACATGCCACTGCTTACAGTACCACTGCCATAAAAACACAAAATATAGCACTGATAAATTCAGTGTTGAAGAATCACCACCTCTACACCACTGTCACTATTTCCTGAGTACTTGGCACTGTGCAAGGCATTATGCTAAATTTTCTTACATTGTATAATTTATTCCTCATAGGAAACTTATGAGGGAGGTATTGTTACCACATTTTACAGATGAGAAAATTGAAGCTCAGGGTGATTAAGCAACTTGTCCAAGGTCACTCAGTGAAGCTCCGGGTTTCAAACCTGTCTCCAGGCACAGGATTTGCCCACGTGTCCATCTTTTTGAAACCACATGAAGCAACCTTTGCTGGTATTTTGGAAATATTATTACATTGATGTTTAGTACAATAATGGTCCTAAGAGCAAAGATTAAGATGAATCTAGGTCTCTAATATCTTCAGACTTGCTATTTCAATAAAATATCCTACCTGACATTATTCAAGCCTAACAACTTCTAATTTCTTTTCTTTTTGCTTGTAACCAGAAACAGTATGATAAAGTGTGAAAAACATACCCACAAGCTCTGAGCATATCCAGGAAAAAATAAAGCCTATTTGCCCATCATGCTCGTATCTAACAGTGATATGTGGAGTTATTAATAGCCTGGGCATGAAGCTCTCTCTCTCCTGGGCTTATTTTGACCACATCAGGATAGATTCTGGAGTTGGGAAACATCATAAGGGATGAGGTTTTAAGAAGCATAAACAAGTTCAGGGAAGGGCATCAAGCATGGCTGTCACATGAGAAAGACTCAGAGTGGATACCATCCGGCGTATTCCTCATGCCCTTGTCCATCTTTTCTCCCTAGATGCCCTTCTTCACAGTAGCAAACATGACCCCCAATCCCCACATGCTCAGAGTCCAGCTTTTGATTTCACCTGCGTAGGCTAATCCTCTATTACCATTTGGGAAGACATTTTTCTTTGAAGCCATTTGACATTTAATCATAGAAGATTTGATTATTTTTTCACCTTGTTCAAGATTAAATCTGTATTTTACACACACAAACCTCTTTAGCTATGCCCCACTCCATCTTCACTCTATGTACGTCCTGCCTCATCCAGTTTCCAGGTCTTTTGTAAACATCTGGATTACCTGCCTGAAAATACAAAAACTCTCCCAAAGCCCCCCTCTTTTTTGTTTTGCTCACTAGGAGATGTGCTCACAAGGCCAGATTTCAATGTTTAGCTGCTCAAGCACTGAAAGGATTATGATACTCACTCCCCCATTCGTCCCTTCCTCACATGTCATCCCAAGTTAAATCAATACCAGAGGATAAAGTAACATAAATTAAACTCCAATTTTTCTGATTACTTTCACTCTTTTACTTGAAGTATCACACATTTAAATATACTTGGATGTATATATATAGGTATACACATGTGTATGTGTGTATGTATATATACACACAAGTATGTACTATGTGTGTGTCTGTCTATCTATCTATCTATATATGTTCTGCTGGCAGGCTAAGTCTATGCTCAAACTGACAATCTGCTAGTTGGAAAACCCAGTAGTGGGTACTCAGAAGCTTATGCTGGAACGTTTAACTGTATGTCATAAATGAGGGAAAAGCTTGATTTTTCAAGTTCCTGGTTCCCAAAATTAGGAAAACATAAAAACTAAAGGAAAATAGGCCTTCCCAGAGAAAAGTACACTGTTTAAAAATATACAAAGAATAGGAATTGGCTGCCTGAAATATTGTTACATCCAGCCAAGAAACACTATTACTATTGGTCTGTAAGAGATAGCAATATTTCACTTTCCATTCACATGTTGGTTTAATGCTTCTTTGAAAAGTCTGTCTATATTTTCCATCCATATTGTTAGATGATAGGCATATATAATTATCTTGCCCAACCCATACTCAATTAGGTACTTAAATATGTGAGTTTTAACTGACTGATGATGTGCATGAAGAAACAAAGTTCATACTTTCAATTTTCTGATTCCAAATATTAAGACCAAACTTGAATTTGAACAATTTAAATCATATGTCACCCATAATCAAGAGGAATAATACGTTCTCACTGGTTTTCTGTTGTTGTTCTTGTTCTTGTAAATTAGAAAGTTACAGCAAAATACGGCAGAGAAAGGAATTCACCCATTCACCCATATTTCTATGACTCAAAATTTATCATTAATTTCATACACCTGCTTATTCTAGGCACACATTGTTAAAACAGTTATGAAAGTTAGATGCGAACACACTCCCCTTTAAAAGAAACCTTAGAACATTACAGGAAAAGCTAATCGCTCTTTTCCCACCATCCTCAGTCCTATTACCCCATCTCCTTTCAATTTTTTTCTCCCCCCTCCAAAAGGACCAGCTATAATCACTTTTGTATGTAGTCTTACAGTTCTTTAAAAAAAATGTTTTCACATCTACCTATGTTCATAGGAAATACACAGTATTGATTTTTGTGTTTTTCAAGTTTAGATTTTACCCCACCAGAGCATTAGTCTTCAAAGAAGTCTTCAGAAAAGATCATCTCAATAGATGCAGGAAAAGCACCTGATACAAAACAATCTCTCTTATTTCATCAAATTAAAAAAAAAAACCTTTCAGCAAACTAGGAAGAAAAGTGATTTTTTTAAGCTGAAAAGAGAAATCAACAAAAATCCTACAGTGAAAAGTCTATTTAATGGTGAAACATTAGAATACCTTTCAAAGTTAGGAACAAGCAGCTGTCAACACGTCTGTTCAATGTATTCAGGCCAGTGCAGTAAGACACACAAGGTCAGTGAAAG
Source organism: Delphinus delphis (assembly GCF_949987515.2). NCBI lineage: Eukaryota > Metazoa > Chordata > Mammalia > Artiodactyla > Delphinidae > Delphinus > Delphinus delphis. Next base: position 74,219,604 of record NC_082692.2, on the reverse strand, counting down.
GCATAAAGGTTGGGGAGGAAGAAATAAATTTACCATATTCATACTAGTATGATTTTGTGTTCATGAAAACCCAAGAGAATCGATGAGGAGGTTGAGCAAATTTTCTGGATGTTAATTGGATACATAGAATTATTTACGTTCTTTTGCACTAGCAGCAATGCATTAAAAGGTTATTTTTTGAAATGTCATTTTTAATGATAATCCGAACTATAACATATCAAGAAAAAAATCAATCGAAAGTGTGTGATAACTTTGTGGAGGAAATTAGAAAATATATATAAAATGTTTTTTATATTAAAAACAAAAAAATATATAAAAGATGACCTAAATAACAGGAAACATATATAAAATTAATTAATGGGAAGATACAATTATAAAAGTGATCACTTTGCTCCTAGTAATCTATAAATTCAGCATAACATGAATGAAAATTTTAACAGGTTTTAATGGTATTTGAAAAAAGGCTCTTAAAATTCGTCTAAAGCATCAAAAAGTCTGACATACCCTAGCCAAATCTGAAATAAAAGTAGGTGAATGCACTAGTCTTACTAAAAACCAGGTCTTATCTTAAAGCTGTACTAAGATAGTAAGTTGTTCATGGATATAAACTAGACCAATGACACAGAGTAGATATCCTGGAAATAGATTCATACCAGAAGGAACCAACACACACACATATATATGGAAATACATACATATGTATATACATATATATGGCAATAAAAAATTAAGAGAGTATTTAAAAATGGGCTGAGACGATTGGTTATCTTTATGGAAGAAAATTTTAAGACATAGATCACACTATAAACAAAATAAGCCCCCAGAGCATTAAAGACAAATATGAAAACTGAAATTAACTTTTAAAAGAGAATATAGAGGAATATGGGTCAGGATAGGGAAGGACTCGAACAAAACACAGTGTTAACCTTAAAGGTAAGGACCGACAAGTTTGTATATTAGATTTTTAAACTTCTGTACCATAAGCAAAGTGGAAAATCAGCCACAGACTATGACTAACATTTGCAATACATATACCTGAATAATTTTCAGACTATATAAAGAATCCCTAAATATAAATTAGAAATGAAGAGCCAGTAGAAAATATATGAATTTAAAAAATCACAGAAAACAAAATGACCAATAAACATTTAAAAAATGCTCACTTGAAATAAGAGACACGCAAGCTAAATACATAATGCAATAACATTTGCTCTAGTCAACTATCTGCTTTCAGATCTATTTTCCTCTCTTCCTCTACTCTTTTTATAGGACAAGTAACTCGTGGCTTCCAGGTAAGTTTAGCCAGTGAGAGGCACTAGGGGGAGATTAGAGGACAGGAGGAGAGAGAGTCTGGCATTTCTCTCTTCTTCCCTCTGCTTCCTGTAGGAGCTCTGGCAGCCTCTGTGAGCCTCTGGAGACTCCCAGGTCCTGTCTCCCACCCCAGTTTTAGTTTCCAATAGGGGACCCAGCCTCTAGTCTCTGGTAACACCACCTTCACCATGTCTCTCTCCAGCCCTAGGGTTGACAGTGGCTTCCTACTGTTGTGGGTGCTTTGTCACCATACTATTTAGCTTCTCAGCTGTTCCATCAGCTGTCTAGTCAAGTCCTTGTATTAAATTTCCTCTACTGAAAAACCTAGGGTGTTCCTGGTGGGACTTTGACCATCTCACACTCATTAGATTGACACAAACTGAAATGTCTGACAATACTATGTGCTGATGAAGATATAGAGCAATATGAACCTCCATATACAGCTAGTGGAAATGTAAATTGATGAGACCACTTTGGAAAGAAGGTGGCAATATTTAGTAAAATTGGAAATGGGTGTTTCCTGCAGCTTAGCAATCGCTAATACATACCCTATTGATACTTTCTCTCATTTCCACAAGAAAGTGAGTAAAATGATACTACACCATTATTTATAGTAGTAAAATTTTAAAAATATATATAAATATCTAATAACAGAAGAAAGTGTTGAAATACAGTATGCTCACAGAATGAAATACTATTGAATAGTTAAAAAGTATCAACTATAGCTTCCTGTATCAACATGGATAAACCACCAAAGCATAATGCTGAGTAAAAAGTAACGCAGAATTATATATATTGCTAGCACAATGCCATTTATAGTTATAAAAATATCAATCCTGTGTATTCTTTAAGGATAGACACAAATGTAGTAAAATTATTAAAAAACATACATACATACGAGTGATAAACACCAAATCCAAGATACTTGTTCCCTTTGGAAGGAAAGAGGGGAATGGGACTGGAGACTGGTGTACATGGAAAACCAACATATCTGTAAGGTTTTATTTCTTAAAAATATCCTATGCAAATTTGGCAAAAGTCATATTTGATAAAGCTGGGTGGAAGGCACATAGGTGTTTGCTATGTAATTCTCCACACTCTTTGGTATCATTGAAGCATTTAATTTAATTTTTAAAAAGAACTTTCTAAAAATAAGTAGCTTTATTAATGTAGATGGCCCAATAATGGATAACTCATCATGACCCCCAGAGTTACGTTGAGTAGAAACTGTTGGGAACTGATAACAGATTCTCTAGAAAACCTACCTAATTTCCTCCAAAAGGAAAGTCATGTTTTATACACACTCACCCCCATTTCTCTTCAAAACAATACTTTTTCCGTGTTCATCATCATCAACCATGTCAGCCTGCTGAGGCCCATTCCTGAATGAATGGTGCTTCAAAACGCTCTCAGCCATTTCCCGCAACATTGTCTATCACTGCCAGCCTTCCTACGTCCACTATGGTAAACCCCTCTCCGTGATGTGCAGTCCATCTGCCTCAGCATTCACACGGAGTTATTCATTTAGTCTTGAAATTTAGCCGAGTTGCTTGGCTTCATTTCACTTGCTTTTGCTTTCCTTTATTGGTTATTGAAGGCATTTGTTACGGTCCAGTGCTGTGGGTTTTCACACTTCTCATCACTCCACTGTAATGTATGTCTAGTTTACTAATCTTGGACCAGCTGCAGTGTCGGGAACTTCTTTGTATCTTCAGGTATCCCAGGATCTCCCTCACGTCTGAGCACCTGCACATGTTCCCTCTTGGTGTGGAACACTCTTGCCCTCTAACCCTTACTTCCCTGCTAATTTCTCAATCCCTTAAACCCCAGCTGAATCCCTTCCTCCTGGAAACATCTCCAGATCCTTGCGACTGGCATCCTCTACTTGCTCTGCCATTACGTTCAACACATAATATCATAATCACAATATCATAATCACTCTCACCTGCCAAAGTTAAGCTCTATTCAGCCCGGGAACGTGGCTGTATCATTCATCACACACTAACTGTCAAGAACAAAGCCTGGCATGTAGTAGACATTCAATAAATATTTCATGAATAAATGAAGTAAATCAAGTCAGACTAATTATCTACCCAGGAAGTCATTCCTTTTCTGATGAGGGGTATAGTTTGTATTCATGAAGTCAAAGTTCCCCCAACAGCTCCAAGTTACTACCAAGTTGCTTGGTAACTCATTATAGATCAACCTTCCAAGTGTTTACCCAGTTTTCTGCAGGACTTTCTGTTTAAAAAAAAAAGTTACATTTCTGGGCTCACAAATTCCATTAGGTTATATCATACTGTGTAGTTTGAGTTATTTGTTTTAACATCCTTCTTTCAAGCCTATCGTGTTTAAAGCTAAAATATTTGCAATGATATTCCTTCATTTTCTTTCATCCAGGTAAAAGTAATACAGAAAGTTTTTTAGTTCCACAGCAAAATGAAGGAAGAAATAATGGAGACTGGAGAGAAAATGTACCAGTGAAGTAAAAGCACTCTTAGAAGGCAAATCAGACACAACTAGTTCACACACACAAACTCTGGCATTTGTGTATCAGCGATGATCATGGATTATTGCCCCATTCTATTAGCCTTTTAGGGATTTTGTCTTTACTAAACCTCTAACAACAGCATGCAAATGTGAGTGCAGAAAAGGGAATTCTTACTAATGAAGCTTGTATGATACGTTCTTCTCATGCCAGTTTACACTATTCTTTTGGTTTGCTTATGCAGTAGCAGCTGGGAGCAATACGTCTTTCAAATTATCACAAGATTTAATGGTATAATGTGATCCAAAGGCATGCAGAATTAGTTACACCAAGAGAAAAGCAACAAACAAGAGTATAAACCAGTTCTAATCTACTATAATCGTACCAATTTTTTACTGCATGAATATTTTGTAGAATACATATGTATTTGCATATTGTGTGTAGATATATTTCATTTTTATCTAATTCATTTTATGTATTATACATGACATTTAAATTAATGTATATCATGTATTTCAGAGATGGGTATATTTTACATTTACTCTTAGAATATAAGCTGATTCTTCCCTGGGAAATTTTTCTTGACATTTCTATAATAGATTTGTTTTTAAATATTTTAAAGGAACTTTTAAAAAACATTTTTGCTTAGCTGAAGATAGAAAATCTCCAAGGGTTCCATGTTTTAATTTTATAAAATGTTTAAAATGTTATAAGTAAACCAGATAGCATTCTCCCCAAACAAGCATTAGGAGATTCTTTGACAATGCCCATCAGAGCATGCCAACCAATGTTTCAATATACTTATTCCTGATCTAAGCACTGTTAATCCTTTACATCTTTGTTCTGAAGATCTTTAAATTATACTTTTAAGCAGGGCATATTGCTATGAATTTCAAGTAGATAAGTTAATGTTTATATATTTTAAATGTCTCCCATAATGCAGTCGCTTATGCATGCAGCTAATGGCAGAATAGGGTGTGTGGAACCCTGGGATACCGTGTTTTGCAAATGAGACTTCAGCAGAGTGTACCAGGCAAATATCTTCACTGGGTTATGTTTTGTTTTTTGTTTTTGTTTTTCCTGAAACCAATGCACTGATCTCAAAAAAAACATAGTGCTCAGAGTACGACTCTAGCTGGCTGCAGACAGAACTTTGGGTGATGGCAGCTAATAAAACTTGTAGACTTAAACGTTTAAGGACTATAAACCATATCCCCTTTTTCCCCAGCCCTGCCCTCACCCACCTTGCCGAAGATCACTACCTTCTTTTGTATCATAAAAAGGCAAGCCAGTATGTCTTCCATTCAAACACATGTTTAAGGAGACGGGAAGATGGCGGAAGAGTAAAACGCGGAGATCACCTTCCTCCCCACAGATACATCAGAAATACATCTACACGTGGAACAACTCCTACAGAACACCTACTGAACGCTGGCAGAAGACCTCAGACTTCCCAAAAGGCAAGAAACCACCCCCCCATGTACCTGGGTAGGGCAAAAGAAAAAAGAATAAACAGAGACAAAAGAATAGGGATGGGACCGGCACCAGTGGGAGGGAGCCGTGAAGGAGGAAAGGTTTCCACACACTAGGAAGCCCCTTCGCGGGCGGAGACTGCAGGTGGCGGAGTCGCAAAACTTCGGGGCCGCGGAGGAGAGCACAACGACAGGGGTGCGGAAGGCAAAGCGGAGAGATTCCCACACAGAGGATCGGTGCCGACCAGCACTCACCAGCCCGAGAGGCTTGTCTGCTCACCCGCCGGGGCGGGCAGGGCTGGGAGCTGAGGCTCAGACTTCGGTCGGAGCGCAGGGAGAGGACTGGGGTTGGCGGCGTGAACACAGCCTGCAGGGGGTTAGTGCGCCACGGCTGGCTAGGAGGGAGTCCAGGGAAGAGTCTGGAGCTGCCGAAGAGGCAAGAGACTTTTTCTTCCCTCTTTGTTTCCTGGTGCACGAGGAGAGGGGATTAAAAGCGCTGCTTAAAGAAGCTCCAGAGACGGGCGCGAGCAGCGGCTAAAAGCGCGGACCCCAGAGACGGGCATGAGACGCTAAGCCTGCTGCTGCCGCCACCAAGAAGCCTGTGTGTGAGCACAGGTCACTATCCACACACCCCTTCCACGGAGACTGTGCAGCCCTCCACTGCCAGGGTTCCGTGATGCAGGGACAACTCCCCCGGGAGAACGCACGGCGCGCCTCAGGCTGGTGCAATGTCACGCTGGCCTCTGCCGCTGTAGGCTCGCCCCACACTCTGTACCCCTCCTTCCCCACGGCCTGAGTAAGCCAGAACCCCCGAATCAGTGGCTCCTTTAACCCCATCCTGTCTGAGCAAAGAACAGACGCCATCAGGCGACCTACACGCTGAGGCGGGGCCAAATCCAATGCTGAGCCCCGGGAGCTGTGCGAACAAAGAAGAGAAAGGGAAATCTCTCCCAGCAGCCTCAGGAGCAGCGGATTAAATCTCCACAATCAACTTGATGTACCCTGCATCTGTGGAATACCTGAATAGACAATGAATCATCCCAAATTGAGGAGGTGGACTTTGAGAGCAAGATTTATGATTTTTTCCCCTTTTCCTCTTTTTGTGAGTGCGTATGTGTATGCTTCTGTGTGAGATTTTGTCTGCATAGCTTCGCTTTCACCATTTGTCCTAGGGTTCTATCTGTCTGTTTTTATGTTTGTTTTTTTTTTACTTAAAAAAAATTGTTTTTAATAATTATTTTTTATTTTAATAACTTTATTTTATTTTATCTTCCCTTATTTTATTTTTTTATCCTCCTCCTCTCTTTCTACTTTTTCTACCTTTTATTCTCAGCCGTGTGGATGAAAGCCTCTTGATGCTGCAGCCAGTGCTGTGCCTCTGAGGTGGGAGAGCCAACTTCAGGACACTGGTCCAAAAGAGACCTCCCAGCTCCACGTAATATCAAATGGTGAAAATCTCCCAGAGATCTCCATCTCAACACCAACACCCAGCTTCACTCAATGACCAACAAGATACAGTGCTGGACACCCTATGCCAAACAACTAGCAAGACAGGAATACAACACCACACATTAGCAGAGAGGCTGCCTAAAATCATAATAAGTCCACAGACACCCCAAAACACACCACCAGACATGGACCTGCCCACCAGAAAGACAAGATCCAGCCTCATCCACCAGAACACAGGCACTAGTCCCCTCCACCAGGAAGCCTACACAACCCACTGAACCAACTTTAGCCACTGGGGACAGACACCAAAAACAACAGGAACTACGAACCTGCAGCCTACAAAAAGGAGACCCCAAACACAGTAAGATAAGCAAAATGAGAAGACAGAAAAACACACAGCAGATGAAGGAGCAAGACAAAAACCCACCAGACCTAACAAAGGAAGAGGAAACAGGCAGTCTACCTGAAAAAGAATTCAGAATAATGATAGTAAAGATGATCCAAAATCCTGGAAATAGAATAGACAAAAGGCAAGAAACATTTAACAAGGATAGGAAGAACTAAACATGAAACAAGCAACGATGAACAACACAATAAATGAAATTAAAAATACTCTAGAAGGGATCAATAGCAGAATAACTAAGGCAGAAGAACGGATAAGTGACCTGGAAGATTAAATAGTGGAAATAACTACTGCAGAGCAGAATAAAGAAAAAAGAATGAAAAGAACTGAGGACAGTCTCAGAGACCTCTGGGACAACATTAAACGCATTAACATTCGAATTATAGGGGTTCCAAAAGAAGAAGAGAAAAAAGAAAGGGACTGAGAAAATATTTGAAGAGATTATAGTTGAAAACTTCCCTGATATGGGAAAGGAAATAGCTAATCAAGTCCAGGAAGCACAGAGAGTCCCATACAGGATAAATCCAAGGAGAAACACCCCAAGACACATATTAATCAAACTGTCAAAAATTAAGTACAAAGAAAGCATATTAAAAGCAGCAAGGGAAAAACAACAAATAACACACAAGGGAATCCCCATAAGGTTAACAGCTGAAATTTCTGCATAAACTGTGCAAGCCAGAAGGGACTGGCAGGACATATTTAAAGTGATGAAGGAGAAAAACCTACAGCCAAGATTACTCTACCCAGGAAGGATCTCATTCAGATTTGATGGAGAAATTAAAACCTTTACAGACAAGCAAAAGCTGAGAGAGTTCAGCACCACCAAACCAGCTTTACAACAAATGCTAAAGGATCTTCTCTAGGCAAGAAACACAAGAGAAGGAAAAGACCTACAATAACAAACCCAAAACAATTAAGAAAATGGGAATAGGAACATACATATCGATAACTACCTTAAATGTAAATGGATTAAATGCTCCCACTAAAAGACACAGACTGGCTGAAGGGATAAAAAAACAAGACCCATATATTTGCTGTCTACAAGAGAACCACTTCAGACCTAGAGACACATACAGACTGAAAGTGAGGGGATGGAAAAAGATATTCCATGCAAATGGAAATCAAAAGAAAGCTGGAGTAGCAATTCTCATATCAGACAAAAGAGATTTTAAAATAAAGACTATTACAAGACACAAAGAAGGACACTACATAATGATCAAGGGATCAATCCAAGAAGAAGATAAAACAATTGTAAATATTTACGCACACAACATAGGAGCACCTCAATACATAAGGCAAATACTAACAGCCATAAAAGGGGAAATCAACAGTAACACATTCATAGTAGGGGACTTTAACACCCCGCTTTCACAAATGGACAGATCATCCAAAATGAAAATAAATAAGGAAACACAAGCTTTAAATGATACATAAAACAAGATGGACTTAACTGATATTTGTAGGACATTCCATCCAAAAAGAACAGCATACACATTTTCCTCAATTGTTCATGGAACATTCTCCAGGATAGATCATATCTTGGGTCACAAATCAAGCCTTGGTAAATTTAAGAAAATTGAAATTGTATCAACTATCATTTCTGACCACAATGCTATGAGACTAGATATCAATTACAGGAAAAGATCTGTAAAAAATACAAACACATGGAGGCTAAACAATACACTACTTAATAACGAAGTGATCACTGAAGAAATCAAAGAGGAAAAAAAAAAATACCTAGACACAAATGACTATGGAGACACGACGACCCAAAACCTATGGGATGCAGCAAAAGCAGTTCTAAGAGGGAAGTTTATAGCAATACTATCCTACCTTAAGAAACAGGAAACATCTCGAATAAACAACCTAACCTTGCACCTAAAGCAATTAGAGAAGGAAGAACAAAGAAACCCCAAAGTTAGCAGAAGGAAAGAAATCATAAAGAGCAGATCAGAAATAAATGAAAAAGAAATGAAGGAAACGATAACAAAGATCAATAAAACTAAAAGCTGGTTCTTTGAGAAGATAAACAAAATAGATAAACCATTAGCCAGACTCATCAAGAAAAAAAGGGAGAAGACTCAAATCAATAGAATTAGAAATGAAAAAGGAGAAGTAACAACTGACACTGCAGAAATACAAAAGATCATGAGAGATTACCTAGAAGCAACTGTATGCAAATAAAAAGGACAACCTGGAAGAAATGGACAAATTATTAGAAATGCACAACCTGCCAAGACTGAATCAGGAAGAAATAGAAAATATGAACAGACCAATCACAAGCACTGAAATTGAAACTCTGATTTAAAATCTTCCAACAAACAAAAGTCCAGGACCAGATGACTTCACAGGCGAATTCTATCAAACATTTAGAGAAGAGCTAACACCTATCCTTCTCAAACTCTTCCAAAATATAGCAGAGGGAGGAACATTCCCAAACTCATTCTTCGAGGCCACCAAGGATGTCACAAAGAAAGAAAACTACAGGCCAATATCACTGATGAACATAGATGCAAAAATCCTCAACAAAATACTAGCAAACAGAATCCAGCAGCACATTAAGAGGATCATACACCATGATCAGGTGGGGTTTATTCCAGGAATGCAAGGATTCTTCAATATACGCAAATCTATCAATGTGATACACCATATTAACAAAGTGAAGGAGAAAAACCATATGGTCATCTCAATAGAGGCAGAGAAAGCTTTTGACAAAATTCAACACCCAGTTATGATAAAAGCCCTCCAGAAAGTAGGCACAGAGGCAACTCTCCACAAAATAATAAAGGCCACATATGACCAACCCACAGCCAACATCGTCCTCAATGGTGAAAAACTGAAAGCATTTCCACTAAGATCAGGAACAATACAAGGTTGCCCACTCTCACCACTCTTATTCAACATAGTTTTGCAAGTTTTAGCCACAACAATCAGAGAAGAAAAGGAAACAAAAGGAATCCAAATCGGAAAAGAAGAAGTAAAGCTGTCACTGTTTGCAGATGACATGATACTATACATAGAGAATCCTAAAGATGCAACCAGAAAACTACTAGAGCTAATCAATGAATTTGGTAAATCCAATGCTGAGCCCCGGGAGCTGTGCGAACAAAGAAGAGAAAGGGAAATCTCTCCCAGCAGCCTCAGGATGTTGGGAAATTCACAAGTTCTTAACCTGTTGTTTGTTTTGTTTTGAGAGAGGGACATAAAACAAAATTAATGCACAGAAATCTCTGGCATTCCTATACACTAATGATGAAAAATCTGAAAGTGAAATCAAGAAAACACTCCCATTTACCACTGCAACAAAAAGAATAAAATATCTACGAATAAACCTACCTAAGGAGACAAAAGACCTGTGTGCAGAAAATTATAAGACACTGATGAAAGAAATTAACGATGATACAAATAGATGGAGAGATATACCATGTTCCTGGATTGGAAGAATCAACATTGTGAAAGTGACTCTACTTCCCAAAGCAATCTACAGATTCAATGCAATCCCTATCAAACTACCACTGGCATTTTTCACAGAACTAGAACAAAAAATTTCACAATTCGTACGGAAACACAGAAGACCCCGAATAGCCAAAGCAATCTTGAGAACGAAAAATGGAGCTGGAGCAATCAGGCTCCCTCACTTCAGACTATACTACAAAGCTACAGTAATCAAGCCAGTATGGTACTGGCACAAAAATAGAAATATAGATCAATGGAACAGGATAGAAAGCCCAGAGATAAACCCACGCACATATGGTCACCTTATCTTTGACAAAGGAGGCAGGAATGTACACTGGCGAAAGGACAGCCTCTTCAATAAGCGGTGCTGGGAAAACTGGACAGGTACATGTAAAAGTATGAGATTAGAACACTCCCTACCACCACACACAAAAATAAGCTCAAAATGGATTAAAGACCTAAATGTAAGGCCAGAAACTATCAAACGCTTAGAGGAAAACATAGGCAGAACACTCTATGACATAAATCACAGTAAGATCTTTTTTGACCCACCTCCTAGAGAAATGGAAATAAAAACAAAAATAAACAAATGGGACCTAATGAAACTTCAAAGCTTTTGCACAGCAAAGGAAACCATAAACAAGACCAAAAGACAACCCTCAGAATGGGAGAAAATATTTGCAAATGAAGCAACTGACAAAGGATTAATCTCCAAAATTTACAAGCAGCTCATGCAGCTCAATATCAAAAAAACAAACAACCCAATCCAAAAATGGGCAGAAGTCATAAATATACATTTCTCCAAAGAAGATATACAGATTGCCAACAAACACATGAACGAATGCTCAACATCATTAATCATTAGAGAAATGCAAATCAAAACTACAATGAGATATCATCTCACACCAGTCCGAATGACTATCATCAAAAATCTAGAAACAATAAATGCTGGAGACGGTGTGGAGAAAAGGGAACACTCTTGCACTGCTGGTGAGAATGTGAATTGGTACAGCCACTATGGAGAACAGTATGGAGGTTCCTTAAAATCTACAAATAGAACTATCATATGACCCAGCAATCCCACTACTGGGCACATACCCTGAGAAAACCATAATTCAAAAAGAGCCATGTACCACAATGTTCATTGCAGCTCTATTTACAATAGCCAGGAGATGGAAGCGACCTAAGTGTCCATCATCGGATGAATGGATAAAGAAGAAGTGGCACATATATACAATGGAATATTACTCAAGCATAAAAAGAAATGAAATTGAGTTATTTGTGGTGAGGTGGATGGACAGAGAGTCTGTCATACAGAGTGAAGTAAGTCAGAAAGAGAAAGACAAACACTGTATGCTAACACATATATATGGAATCTAAGGGAAAAAAAGGTCATGAAGAACCTAGGGGTAAGATGGGAATAAAGACACAGACCTACTAGAGAATGGACTTGAGGATACGGGGAGGGGGAAGGGTAACCTGGGACAAAGTGAGAGAGTGGCATGGACATATATACACTACTAAACGTAAAAGAGATAGCTAGTGGGAAGCAGCCACATAGCACAGGGAGATCAGTTCGGTGCTTTGTGACCACCTAGAGGGGTGGGATAGAGAGGGTGGGAGGAAGGGAGATGCAAGAGGGAAGAGATATGGGCACATATGTATATGTATAACTGATTCACTTTGTTATAAAGCAGAAACTAACACACCATTGTAAAGCAATTATACTCCAATAAAGATGTAAAACAAACACAAAAAACACATGTTTAAATTTGTGAAATTATGATGTTTCTGGGGTTATCTTACATATAATTCATTGAAGATAACTTGCAGACCTATTTTCTCTTAAGGTCTCAGTAGGGCTATCTTGAAATTATATGGCTTTAAAAAAAAATAAATTTATTTATTTAATTTTTGGTTGTGTTGGGACTTCATTGCTGCGCACGGGCTTTCTCTAGTTGCAGCGAGCAGTGGGCTACTCTTTGTTGCGGTGCGCGGGCTCTAGGCGTGTAGGCTTCAGTAGCTGTGGCACGCGGGCTCAATGGTTGTGGCACGCGGGCTCAATAGTTGTGGCTAGCGGGCTGTAGAGTACAGGCTCAGTAGTTGTGGCGCACGGGCTTAGCTGCTCCGCAGCATGTGGCATCTTCCCAGACCAGGGCTCGAACCCGTGTCCCCTGCATTGGCAGGTGGATTCATAACCACTGCACCACCAGGGAAGCCCCTGTACGGCTTTTCAAGCGTCAAAAGTAGAATGATTAAGTGTACGCAAGGTTAGGATCACAACTTACAAATCAGACAGCTCTTTGATTCAAACCCGTTTCACATCTCCTAGCTGTGCACTACTCTGCGAGTTACATAACCTCTCTGTGCCTCAGTTTCTACATAAATAGGATGGTAATGATAACAGTACTTCCGGCTTCAGTTTATTGGGATGATTCAATAAAAAATTTATAGAGGCTTTTAGCAGTGTCTGGCACAGCATAAGATCTCAATAAATGTTAGTTGCTACTGCCTGCCACTGTTTTTACTATTAATTTTGTATTACTGTGAATAAGCTTTTATTTTTCTCTACTATTGGTTGAGCACGTTGAGGTAATTGAACTCGACACAGAGAAAAACCACCAAATGCCACCTTATATTCCTATAGTAGGTTCTGGTTAACAGCTTTGTTCTAACCTGACTGCATTTTGAGCCCTCTGAGGTTTTGCAAGGGAAATGACGTCACAATATTTCATCAGTCACGTTTCTTAGTTGCAAGGAAAAAGAGAATTAAAAGTAGACTCCGGCTGATAGAAGCAGAATAGGAATTTATTGAAAGGATGTTGGGAAATTCACAAGTTCTTAACCTGTTGTTTGTTTTGTTTTGAGAGAGGGACATAAAACAAACAGTTTCATGGAAAACACCCAATAAGCCCAGGAAGAGTCTTGGGGTCTAATAGATATTTGCTTTTTCTATGTTCTATTTTTATCCTTTAGGAAACCATATGTAACCATGCTTCCAAAAATATGCTTCTGATGCAGTGAGTAAATTTTTTTCTTACCTTGTCTACTTAGAGAGTGACAGACGTCACCTAGTTGCTATGCTGAGTTCTACTATTCCAGCAACTGTGACTGGCTTTCTTTATTGAAAATAATCAATGGCTTTGACAGATAGAAAGGGGAGGATATTGTTGCATATTCTGATGCATCTTGACAGCATGGTTCAGAATGGCTGTCCCTGTCATTTTCTGCTCTTTGATTTTTTTCTACCTGGGACCCCAGGGAAAGTTCTTAGGGTCTTTAATACTGAAACGCCCCAAGTGCAAAGGGCAGCAGAGACCTGGAACTTGTCTGTTTTTCATCCACTGATGAATTTTATATTTTAACTCTTCATTTTAACCTGGTAGAGTTTCAAAAGAGTTTTACAATTTGGAAAGATTCGCTTGGACTTGGGTGCATGCTTCCTTGGCGATAAGAAAATGTTTGGGTTGACAACTGTGTCACAGCCACCCTTTATTCTCATATAATTCCAAGTGATTTTAAACCTTTATTACTGTATGTTATAAATTACTAAAATTATCTGGCCTCAGTAGACAGTTAAAGGACACAGGGAATTTTCATGACATTCATTACATGTACCCAGAATTTCCATCATTACAGCTGTCTAAATAAGTACAGACATTATTTACTAGAACCTGCTATTTTATAAAAGGCTTTTCTTTAGAGAGAGAAGATGAGAGTCACATTTGTATCTTGTCCACACTTAAGCTGCCCTCTCTCCTCATAGCAGAAAATAGCCTGTTGTGCTAAACAATTTGAAATACCATTTCGTTAACAGGTAATTAAAATGTGTAGCCAGGGGGCCTCCTGAGACTTTCAGCTAAAGCCACACACTGTCATTTAAATGACTCTCTCTGCCCAGGCAGTTGCCAATCCAGGGGAAAGATCCTGAAACTCGATCCATGGGCAGGTAGCACTTCAAGGCCTCGGACTATCCTCCAAACTGGGTTAGCTTGGATCCTCGGTGAGACAGAGGGGCCCTCAAACCACAGCAGGAACTTCTGCTTCTTTGAGCTGCGACCAAGAATGCAAGTCAACACAAAATACAAAACACACAAAGCAATGGAGTGGCTTCCCAAGACCGCAGGCGTCGCTTCTAGTCTTTGCAAGGGGTTTATTGCCCGGCTGGGTTGATGTAGTACCTCAGCTTCCGTGCTTACCGCCTCCTGACAACTTGCTTGACATCTCAAAGAGTTTTTTAAAATATTCTTAAACCTTTGGCATCCCTTCCTGCTCTGGGCCTCATGAATAAAACATTTATCCAGTCAGCAGCTTTGGCAGAAAGGAAAAGCCAAGTTCCATCCATCAGCGTCATGGGCTGAATTTCCCAGTGACTGCAGATCCTTTAGTAACTGCTTCTTTATGATGATATTGGTAAATAGTCCAATACTGCCAGTATCTGTTTTTTTGGTAAGCCTTCTTTTTCTAGCCTGGTAACATACCACCACTATGTGGAAATGATGAGTGGCCTTGGTGATCCCAACTGTGTTGTGTTTCCATTTGCAGTCTGTATTAGTTTCCTAGGGCTGCCATAACAACGTACTACAAACTGAGTAGCATTATCTCACAGTTCCGGAGACTAAAAGTCTGAGATCAAGGTATTGGCAGGGTTGGTTCCTTCTAAGGGCCGCGAGGGAGCATCTATTCCATGTCCCTTACCTAGCTTTTGGTGGTATGCCGGTAAGCTTTGACAGTCCTTGGCTCACAGCAGCATAGCCCTGATTTCTGCCTTCATTTTCACGTGGCATTCTCCCTGTGTGTATGCCTTCCAAATTTCCCCTTCTTACAAGGTCATCAGTCATATTGGATTAGGGACCCACCATACACCAGTATGACCTCAACGTATTACATCTACAATGATCTGATCTCTAAATAAGGTCACATTCTGAGGTACTGGGGGCTAGGGCTTCAACATATAAATTTTGGGAGGTCACAAATTCAACTAACACCTTTTCCAAGGTCTTTTTTCCCCAACATCCCGTTGATTGCATGGAGATCAACCAAATCTACTCAGAAAAGACTAATAAGGATTTGTTTTCCTTAAACGGGCCAAATCAAGTCTGCGGTTCATATATAGAATCTGATTCACTTGCCCTAAGAATCGATTTATCATCATGCTGTTTTGTGAGGCCAAAGAGTAAAGCAATTTTGGTGGAAAGTAAAGTCAGTCATGTAAGCTTTCAAAACCCCATATTTGAATATGTAGAAAATACAATTTCTTCTCAGATTTCTACAGAAGAAAGACATAAAACTAAAAACTTTTCAGAATTGGGGTTGAGTGGTAAAAGGGGAAGCACTAGCTTATTACATGAAGAGTCACAGGATCCGCATAATTATTAATAATCCTAGATGATTTTACTAGCTAGTAAACCAAGATAGTATCATCTTCTCAGATTTCCTCATGCACCAGGTCCCCTCTAAATACTCGAACGTGCAAAAAGAAAATATGTCTTCAATGAGCACAGAGAATCCATCTTGATTCCAAAGAATAAAGTTGATTCATGGTGAAGACAATTTCACTCAACAGGTTCTAATTTTAGATTAGCTCTGAAAAAAACTTCCTAGTCTCTCCAGAATAAAAACACACTTCTGATAGCCTCTCCCATGACGTTAATCTCAGCATAGATGTGTATTTTTTTCACATACCCACCAAGTAAATATATGTGGTGAGTATATCACTACAAATTTGAGATGCTTTAGCATGAGCTTCTGTGTACAAATGCAAAGAAAACACAATTCAGTTCAATAAAAAAATGAATCAGATTGAGGAGAAAAGCTTCTTAGTGATGTACAGACAAAATAACATCACAGAGTTCACTTCCCTTGAAGGCATGTTGCCTCAGTCTGTATGTAGCCAGGCGCCACCTCATTACGTACACCCTTCAATTCTCAGGCAACGCGCAGCATGCACGCGCTCCCTCTCCCTCTCCCGTCCTCCTCCCCTTCACACACACACACACACACAGAGCCATAGGCTTTTCCCATAAAGAATAACCAAATCCAAACAAACCCCCTGACTAACCTTCCCTTCTGTCATTTTCTCCTAATCCCAGCAAAGCTACTAGGAAAATAAAACCCTTCCACAACATAATTCTTTTCTATACCTGCCGTGGATCCTATTAATGAAACATTTTAAGAATTTGTATGACTGTTAATTCTGCCCTGAAGATCCATCAGTGGACATCGGTTTGTAAATATCACTGGAGCTCCTTCAGAGTCCCTGGCCCTCCCTCTCACCCACAGTACTCTCGGTGTAAGTATTGAAAGAAAACATTTTTGCGGTTGCTTTTGTTATATTCGCTTAAGAAGAAAAGAATCATCTCCTTAAATAATGTTTGGTTTTAGTTTTATAAAATACCCTTTCAATCACATTTGACTAACTCTCTCCAGTTGAAAATCATACATGATATAGACAGTAGTATACACCTGAATACAAAAGACGTGTATGGTCATTAGAGACATAATATAGAAAGTGGTACAATCCATCTCCTACTTGCAAAGATGCTCCTTGCCTTTCTTTTGCACGTTTTGTAGTTAGATTCAAATTATGCATCTGGGAAGCCAGAAAGAGCAATGACTAAGAATAACCTTCACAGAATAGGCTCAGGGATTATTTTCTTGCTCAGTTGGGGTTTTATTTCCAGGTAACTTTTCTGATGAGTGCGGAACTTTCTCAGAAGACCTTCCAGTTTGCACTCTCAACACTGCGACGTTTTTATGTACCCCTTTTAATGCCTCATTAATTTCATTACCACTTGATTTCCTCAGCAAGCAACAGTTACAGCCCCAGTTCTCAGTGTCCTAGTGAAAATAAAAAGATTTAATTGTGTAAGCCCTACTTCCCAAGCCTTGCTCTTATTGTTGGTCTACAGGAGGTGGATGCAGCAAGAATTTTGCTAAGTCTTGTTACCAGTCCAACTGCGTACTGCTTCCCCTCCTCCAAGAGCTGGACCAGGTTTTCCGGAGATCACAGAGAGTTCTAAATATAGGCCATTAGCCAGTGTCAATGCAAGCTGTGGCCTGTTGCATGTACCACAGGGGTAGGAGTGCTCCATAGCGAGCTCTTGCAAATTCTCAGAGGCCAGCATAGGAGAACATGTGAACCCCTCCCAGGTTCAGAGGCCCCGATGCTCTGAACTTGGAAGATGTATTCAGCCAAGCTGGGCACTCAAAGCTCTGCTCAGAGAATAGGAAATGCCTCAGAAACAGCCACCCACCTTCCTAGAGAAGCTTCCATAGGTCTGAATTGAGAAGAAATTTTGCAGATAAAGATAAAACAAACATTAGCACAGAGAAGCCTCCCCAGTTCATTGTTAACCCCAGTCAGAATATGTCAGGTCCCTGACACATAAGTAACTTTAATAAAAGCTACATGTGCTTTTTCCAGTGTCTCCCCAGCTTTATCCTGAGGCCAGGGGGACTAGGCCTCCTGTCACAGCAGAGAAAATGCTATATTATGGATTGGAAGAGAGCCCAGGTACGAGGAAAAGGAAGCATCACTGTGAACTGGGGTAGTGACTCAGGGAAAGGAATGCCACTCTCTCAGTCACCCTCACTCCACCGCATCCGGCAAAGTTCTCTATACATGAGGAGGAACTACAGAAAAGCCTAGCTCTTTCCCCCGCGGTGGCTTTGTTCATACTGTTCCTGGTGCCAAAACATTATTGTTCTGGCTTCCACAAGGCTGGCTCCTTCTCATGCGTCAGCTTTCGGCTCAATGCCTGCTCCTTAAAAGGGTCTTTCCTCACTGTTCTGTTCTATAACTTATCTCTACTACTGCCCATCCCAGCAACCCTGTTCCTACCCTTCACTGATGTTATCACAGCCTCTGCTTGTCTTATTTATAATCTGCTTCTGTACTGGACCAAATGCCCCTGAGGGCAGAGACTGTGTATTGATGTTACCAGGACAATTCCTAGCACATACTAGATGCACAGGAAAGGCCGGCTGCATGTGTTCTAGAGCAGCACTGTCCAACAGAACTTTCTGGGATGATGGAACGGATCTGGATGAGGTTCTGTCCAACGTGGTAGCCACTAGCCAGATGTGGCTACTGAGCAATTGAAACACGGCTAGTGCGAATGAGAAACTAAATTTTAAATTTAACTTAATTTTAATTAGTTTAAATTTAAATAGCCACATGTAGTATTGGCTGACATATTGGAGCAGTTTTAGGACAACCCCCTCAGGCCACTGAAGGGTACACAGCTATTCCCAAGAGCGAATCTGACTCAAAGAGAAGGAGCTACCCTGAGCCCGAGCTTGGTATTTTTGTGAGTTACTTAACCACGCCTATGCAGCCTGGAAATTACCATTATTAACCTTAATAATGTTTTTCCTGGGTATAGAATATGACATATGTTATGAAAACAGATAATGTGGATCAAATTTCCAGTAAAATCAGTTACCATTTCTCTAATTCATTTTGTTGATGAACTCTGCATACAAAACTCAAACGTCTTTAAAAACAATAAGAAAGGCAATAACTTAAGCTAATTCCCAAGGATCTGTTCAACCAAAATAACAAAATGAACCAGAATAGGTGTCTTATTGATTCAATGGGCTGTGGCCTTCCAGGGCAGAGACCGTGTCTGCTAGCTCTACGGTATGTTTATCTCCAGGAACCGGACACTGCTGGCATGGAGAAGGCACTCAGTAATATTGTTCGAATGCACAAATAAATCCTGTAGAGTCGTTCTGTTCAACTACTCAGGTTTATTTATTTTTCTCATTTTCTTTTCCTACTCACTGTACTTATTTTCTCAACTGAAACATAAAAAGGATGGATGGGGAAAGGCAGGTTGTACAATTAAAAGGACTAATTTTCCCAGATATTCAAGTTTCTCAGATAGAGTAGCCCAAACGATAAGGTCAGTAACAAGAGACTAAGAGAGCACAGGCCCAGGCGAGGTCCAGATTCTCACCATGTCCAAGCACCAAAGGCGGTTGGAGTGGGCACAGAAGGTCCCTCTGGCCGGTGTTACTTTCACCCAGCTACCACAAAGAACAGACAGCTGGCTGGCCCCAAAGGCGTGTTCTCTCCAAACAATACCATGGCAATGCCAAGGAAGGAAAAACTAGGACTCGATGTAATTGGCAAATAAGAAACCAGGCATGTTCTTCATAAACCTGATCTGAATTAGTCACACTTGAGGCTTGCAGCTCTCTCTCAAAAGACACAGATCCCACCACCTTCTCTCACTTCTACAACAGAGAATCACGTGACTTTCCTCCTTCCTTTAGGCTCCTATCTTGCAAATGGATCCAGATATAGTTCTAATTTCAAAGTGGCAGCCCAGCAAATAATTTCCACAAGAACTAACACCCTTCCTGTTTCTTTACGCCTCTTCCTCTTCCCTTCTTTTTCTCCTTCGCTCCCCCACCCCCCATTTCTCTCTGATACAGCGGATCACAGTCAGAATTTCCTCTCTTTGATCTAGTTAGAAAGAGTCCCATTGCCTCAATACTGACAGCAGCTGCAGCTGGATCGCCCCAGGCCAGAAACCCTTTGCAACAAACGAACAAACATTCTGCCTCTCACCATTTCCCCACTGATGCCTGTCTCCTGCCTCTCAACTGGAAATCTAACTCACAGGCATTTACATCATGAGGTTTGTTTCTATAAGTTACAGCAAAAGGCAAAAATGAGCACGGTTCTCTGGCTACAGGGAAGATTTCCCGGTGCCTAATTTGTTAGGGATGACATTTCTGTTAATGCCCTTGTATTAAAACTGCAGGCCCATACTTTAATTTTGCCATAATATCACATCGTGGCTCTTAATAAGAGAGAGCCATCAAGAACCGTTACCGAAAAGACATTATGGAACTTTATGTGACTAAGTTGTATACTGACTCTTGGTCAGTGTTTCAAAATAGTTTCATTAAGACTATGTTGAAAGAAGAAAGAAGGAAGGGAGGGAGGGAGGGAAAAAGGAACACATGGACCCTTAGAGTAGGAACTCCTGAAAAAGAGGGAGTAACAATATATTTGTTCTTCATGCTGCAATTTATCATCCATTCCATTCGGCACTGCCTCGTTTTTTTAAAATGAATAATATGAAATCTCTTGTTCTACTGGGTCAGATATTGTTATGCACCAACCAACTCAGAATCCTGCTGTGCCTGCGCATCCTGCTTGGGAAAATAGACGTTAACACTGAGGCCCCCTTTCTGCTAAAGGACAAACTTCCACAAAGCATGAAGTAAGGTCTGTTCCAATCTGTTCAGTAGTCATGATGGGGTGTCAGAGCATCTGTGACACCTGTTGGGGTTCAGGGCGGGCTGCCCCAACATGTGCCTCAGTGGCATATTGAATCTTTTGAATTAAAGTTACTTAAGACACGGCCAGTGCAAGAGGGAGACTCTGACCCTCCTTTCTGTCTGCCTGAAAGCAGGAAATAAATTTCTTATGTGAAAGGTACACTCCCTGCGTCTGGAGGCAAAAAAGGACACCCTTATCTCCAGAGACAAGGGATTCAGAATTCAAGAAGCCTGTATAAACAGACCTTGTTACTTTAATTCACTACCCCAAGCCCAAACTCTGTTTCGATTCTTCACTAATTGGGCACCCAACACCTAAGTTCCTTTGTCCTGTCAGTTCCTCTTAAATGTATTGTTTCTTGGTTGAAAAAGTATAAAAGCTGCCTGTGTCAGCCACTTAGGTCTCATTTCGATGAGACCTCTGTATGCACAATTAAAATTTGTTTCTTTTTCTCCTGTTAATCGGTCGTGTATAGTCTAGCCACAAAAACTCAAGAGGGATAGAGGGAGAAATTTCCCCCTCCCCAACCCACCACATCCAAGAAAATATTAACTTCACATGTGACAGGACAGTAATGAAAATCACACGCAGTTCTTTGCCTCTTTGCCTGTTTTTATGTTTAATCAGAAACAGAAGAAAAAGATAAAACATGTCAGATTTTGGACATATATGAGGCGCTAATTTATAGAAAACAGTATGCATAAGAAACACATGTCTTTATACTCGGATTCTGGAGAAGACAATGTGGGCATCGTTAGAAAATGCAGCAGTTAACAGAACCCCCTTTCACGTGGTAAGGACCTTCTCCAAGACCATGAAGACCACCTTCTCCTGGACTTGGCTGGAATTGTACCATGGCTACTACAGGTATTTCCAAATCCTTCAGAAGCTTTTTGGTTACAAAGGAGAGAGCAATTCTTTGCACAGCACAAAGTGGTTCTCTGTCTCTACAATTCTCTGACCTAGCAAAAATTCCTGTCAACTGTCTGCCCAGTTGAAGGATACCGATTCTCCTGTTGCCATGGCAACACATTAATTGTCAGGTCTCTGTGTCTCTTACACTCAATGCCTAATCTGTTCCTCCTGGCTTTTGGATTTTGACACTTCCTAAGCCTTAATTAGTTTATTTGATGGGACCTGCACATCTTATTTTTATACTTAGTAGTATTGAAATACTAAGTAGCTATTGAAAACATAGTCATTCAGAGAACAGATCACAGAGGTAAAAATCGGTGTGCTGTCAGGCCGACCAGAGATGACACAGAACGAGAGTAAAGTGGGAGGCACAGGCTCTGCCTGCTGCTCCTCAGATACTGGGGAAAATCAAAACAGTTTTTGCCATCTGTCATGTAACACAGTGTGAAAATTACGGAGCTGTTCGTTTCGACGTTTGAGGAATATTCTGCCACTGTGATTAGATCACAGTAATATTACCTAGTCACTAAAGGTTTGGATCAATGCTTTTTAATATTTTTTCTTCACAGACAAGCTCTGTCTTTACTTATTTTTCAGTGGGAATGTCTGCTAAGCCATTCACTTAGAGATAAGTATTTCACACAGGTAAAGCACTCAGGATAGGAGTCACAGTACAGCTGATAACTTAGTTAAGTTCAGAAAGTTAACAACAAAAGAAAGCAAGGAACGAAGTTTCATAAAGGATTGCCATCCAGAATAAACAGTTACTCTAGAGCAGCAATTCTCAAAATGTGGTCCACAGAACCCTTGGGTGGGGTGGAAGGCTTGGGGTGCAAAGAGCCTTTTAGGGAAGCGAACAGGTCAGAACTATTGTCATGATAAACCTAAGACGTTATTGCCTCTTTCTCTCTTAACCTATATACACTGATGGCACGAAAGTAAACGTGGTAAAACTGCTAAGTGGCTTAACACAGAACAAGGCAATCTCTCGGTCTTTGTCTCTTTCTCTCTTTCATTCCCCTCCCCACTTCTCTCCCCTTCTCTCCCTTTTTTCTCCCTCCCTCCTTCCCTCTCTCTCTCTCTCTCTCTCTCTCTCTCACACACACACACCTGCACAAGTAGAAGGAGGAAGAGGAAAAACAGGAAGAGGAGGTTACGTTTTAAAATGTCCCTGCTAAGGGAGTTTTTAAAAATTAAGTCTAATAAACTGCGGCCCTTGAGTACACATCTTTTTAATATTCTGTATGACAAAATGAGAAAGTGGCATAAAACCCTTCTGTTATCACTGAAGCAGAATGGTTGTCTCAAGGAAAAGTATTTGCATGACTCTTTGAGTGGAGAGCGGAACTAACCATTTTTCTTGGTGGAACACAATTTTTATTTGAAAGAACAATGGACAAGCAATAGTACTGACACTTGAGTATTTGGCAGACGTTTTTTCTAAATTAAATAAAGCACAACTGTCATTTCCACAGAACAACTTGCAGCATAGGTTGCCAATGATAAAATGTGAGCTTCTAAGCAAAATTCAGATTTTTGGAAAAATTGTATCTGTAAACTTAAAAGATCTCCAATACACAAAGATTTTTTTTTCTGATAAGATAAATGGTGATACTAATGAATATAATTTTAAAATAGTGTACATTGAAATGTGTCAACATTTGGAAGATCTGAACCAATATTTTCCAAATAATCAGTGAATGATGTTACAAAATCTTTCATGGGTAAAAGACCCATTTAAAGTAAAAGAAAGATCAATAGATTGTAACGTAACAAAACATAAAACATTAATTCTTTTGGTTTCAGATTTCATACTGCAACTAGCTTTAGAAAGACTACCACTTGTCAAGTTTGGGTATATTGTCAAAGAAGAATACCCACAATTATCTAAAAGAGGACATTAAGATATCCATCTCTTTTACAGCTACACATCTGTGTGAGACCAGATTTCCTTTACACCTCAAATGAAACAAACATATCAAAACAAGTTGAATGCAGAAACAGATAAGAGACTCCATCTGTCTTCTATGAAGCTATACATTAAAAAGTTTTGCAAAACTGTAAAATAATGCCTCTCTTTTCACTAATTTTTTTTTGTTTTGGAAAATGTAGCTATTGTTCATAAAAGCATTTAGTTACTACATAATGGGTTCATTACTGTTATTTTAAAAGTAGATAAATACATAAATTAATTTTTCTTGTATTTTCAATTTATAACATAGTAAATATGTAAACAAAGCCCTCTGGAGTCTGCCATAATTTATAAGTGTAAGGGATCTGAGACCACAAAATTCAGGACCATTATCTTAAGAGGGGACAAAGGGGAAACTGTCCAAGGTACCAACACCACAAACCAAGGACCTAGGGCACATAGCAAGGTAGGTTTTTCAAAATCCATTTCACCATCTAGGAGACAATTAAACAGCTGCTTCATGACCAGAATCTAACCTCTTATCCCCAAAGAATAGATAACAAAATCAGAGAGCAATGAAAAGACAACCTAAGTTTAGCCCCAGGACATAGTTCTATTTTCTTGGGAAAGACATACGCTTCTCTTGCTCTTTTTTTTTTTTTTTATTTTACAAGATTTTTGTCTTATGGGTATTTCCATATTACCCTAAATAAGCAAGATACCATTCCAGATTAACATAGAAAAGATACTTTGGATCACCAGAGAGTCTATAACACCAAATATTATTTATAAAAACAGAAATCAGGACAAGAGGTGACAATGTTTCACCTTTTAACAAACACCATTCCCAATACCTGTAATAAAAGATTACGGTAACACTCTGATGCTGATATGTCTAATGCTATCTAAACAAAAACCATGAATCCCAATACCACTAAATGTGTGACTAATGACAGACTAGGGAATATGATACCATGTTTCCAAAAGAGACTGGCATCTTGGACCAGTGAACCATTCCAGACCATAAGATTAAGACCCAAATCACACAAATATCAGAGGAATTTTGAGAAGCAATACATCTTGCAACACTTAAGTAGAATTCAATGATTCAAACCTTCCAAAGCATAAAATATTATCGCACAAGCAGAGCATTTATCATCCTGGGAATGAGTGAGACCAAGTAAGTCAAAATAAGAACTCTGTTCCGCATGTATGTTTTCCAGAATAAATCAAATAGTAACCACTCTTTAGCACGGATTATGTTGTCACCTACATCATTCAATTTGGGGAAAACTGGGTTCTTGGTTTCTTATCAGTAAATGTAAAGAAATGTTACTATTTACCTGAGTCCAAGACCATCCAAGCAGCTGGACCACTGGATCTGCCATCTCTTCCTATCACAGAACTGTGAGATAGAATAAAACAATTATGAACATCCGGCCTGAAACCCTTCCATATTTCCCCATATGCTGTGCTTCTTCACTTCTGAAATGGACAGGAAGCAGCTCCAGGAAAGGGAGACATGAGGGATGAAGCCATAAGCCATTCTCAAGAAATTGCCCTCTGGAGCTCACCTTTCTAGGGAGGAAATCAGCTTTTCTTTGCCTTTTTTCTTGGGAGGTGGGGAGGGCCCACACGTTCATTTTGTCTTTCACGAGCTACAAAAACAGGGATGCTGACTTGATAAAGGCAGTGCCAGGGTTGTCTGTTTGCTTGTTTTTAGAATACAAATCAATTTTATCATAGAAAGGTAAAAGCCTGAATTTTCTAAGTCTACTGAGGCTGACAAGAACGGCAGCAACAAAATCTCTAACCAATTTATTTTAACTCCTTCACAAAAGTATTCAATGTTTAGTTTCTTTATTCCCCACCCCCAAAATTAGCGAAGTGAACTGACCAAGTGTTGTAAGAGTAAACACTATAAAGCACGCCACATCTTAAAAGGAGCATATCCAAACGTTACTTCTTAGCTTCATGATCTTTATGGCATGGGGCAGTGTGAGTGTAAATCCCTCGGAAGGTTTAGCCAGCCCACCTGACATCGCCAGCCAACCCACCATTTTCAAATTCAACAAGAGCAGTATCATGTTTCCCAACTATAGAACCCAATGTCCTGAAACCAGAGAACAGAAGAGCTGAGAGCATCACCCCATGAGTCTCCTCTGGTGAGTTATTAAGGAATAAAATACAGTTTGGAGGGAAATGGCGAGGATCTGGTGTTGAATTTCCTCAGGTGTTAGCCGTGTCTGGGGGCTCCGTGACCAAGCTTTCATTTATAGCAACAGTCTGTTCCATTGTTTTGGCCTCTTTCTTTTGTTTGTCAGCAAAAGTAGCACACATTTTAGACATTACATCAGAATCTGGTTTTGCACGCTGCATTTGCTTTGGTTTCCCACAAGATAAAAATGCTTTTAACTGTCTCAAGGTATCTGTTAATGGGACCAGTTCTTTAAATAAGACAGAGCCCTTCACCCTCATCTTAATGGCCAAAATAAGGAAACAAGGCACACAGGGCTCTTTTACAATGTTGTGATTCATGTTGTAGATATAAATTCTATGACTTAGTCTGGTATCCCTGTTTGGGCTTAAATAGAATAAACAGAATAAATAAGACAAACTAGCTCTTAAAGAATCAACCCAGCTTAGGCTACTCTTAATAGTCTCCTTATTGCTACCAGTTAATTGAGTGGTCAACAAATATGTTCTGTTTAATAATTAAACCACATGACCACAACATACTGTCGACTGTTACCCTCTTCACTAAAGGATTAGATCTTTCTAAAGCTTTGGTACCAAGCAACCATGAAGAATTTCAAAATCAATTTTTCTTATCCACCAACTAGACAATGGGCTCTACATGGACTTCAGTAAAAACAAAAGTTAAAAACAAATTATGCTTAATTTTTATTTCTTAATATTTCCCCTTAATTTCATTCCTCTTCGTGTTGCCTTTAATCTTATAAAATTATTATTCACAGAAAGCAAAATCCCTCCTGGACTCTTTGCTTTTCTACTTTCTTAATTCAGGACTTAAAATATGCAAGGAACTTTATTATCAGGAAGGAAAATACAATTACACCTCTCAAGTGATGGGAGGGAGAGTTGTTACGTGCTTGCCACAGGGAGATTTCATCACATCCAGAATTTGCATTCAATGTCTTTTTTAATAAAGCGAGCAGCATCCCTGTTTCCGGAAGAACTATCAGCCTTAAGGAGAAGACGGACCATTGTTCTAGTGCACCCTGGTTACAGTAATTGGCGACAAGATTAACAGTTAATATATTCTTTCTGTGGGAGCTACTTCTCCTTGCACTTCCAATCTTTTTGAGTATTGTGGTAAAATACACATAATGTAAATTTTACCATTTTAACCATTTTAAAGTGAACAAGTCAGTGGCATTAATCACGTTCACAATGTTGTGCAACCATTAGCACCGTCTAGTTCCAAAAGTTTCCCATCACCCCAAAAGAAAACCCTGTACCCGCTGTGCCTACAACATCTTAAACCAGGGATTGAAGGCTTAGTTTCGGATCAGAATTTCTTTAACTCCTCCCTTCTTGTCTCCAGTAGATGATCATAGTTGAAGGCATGAGCTCTGAAATCTGACTGCCTGTATTTAAATTCTGCTCCTGGCACCATCTTTAACAAATACTCATTTACTCTGAGCTTCACTGTCCTCATCTATGAAATGCAAGCAATCATAAAACCTCTTACAAGGTTCTGAGGAATAAACTGGAGCATATACAACCCACTCAGTTCTGGGTCTGGCAAGCATTAAGAGCTCGATATATGCTTCATATATTTCTTAATTTAGTTTTCCATCACAACTTCTGTGGACTAGGCACCATTCTAAATGCTGTGTAAATATGAGCTCCTTTAAAACTCTTAACAATCCCAAGAAGTAGTCACTATAACCAACTTCATTTTACAGATGAGGCAACTCAAGCACAGAGAGGTTAAGTAACTTGCCCAAGGTCACACAGCTCATAAGTGGAGAAGCCAGAATTCAGACCTCTATTGGCCATGCTCTTAACTACCATGCCATGCTGCCTCTATACTATTACTTCCAGTTATCATACTCATCCCAAAAGGCATATGGTTGTTCCTTACCATTCTTTTTCTACTTCCTGAAGCAATTTGATGCTCTCAAAACTAGAGAACCTCCATGTTCCTGCCTTCTTCATACAGCATCTTAAAGTGTTTCCATGTACTCCTGCCATTACTTTTTTCATTAACGGTGTGACTTTACAAGTAGTCATTAGCTTAGATATGCCATTTTGTTTTCTCTTTTGCCCCATCACGTTATAGCATAATCCCGCAAGAAAAATTCTATTCCCTCAAATGTTTTTGATCTTCACATGTTAATTACCAGTCATCCTTTCGTACTTTCCATCCGTTTATGTAGGTCCACTATGCCCCCTACCCCAAGTGGCAGGCTCTGTGTGGCTCGTTAGCTCACATTACAGCAAGAATGTGCATTCAATTCTGGGTACGACTGAGAGGTTAGGACGCAGGAGAAGGGTTGGAGCTCTGCCAGGTACACTGTAGTCATGGTTCTTCAGCTCACCCTGAGGCCAGGGGTGCAGTGCAGGAAACAGCCCCAGGAACAGGGTGGAGGAGAGAGAGATTATGCGAAAACCGGCACATCAGCTTCAAAAGTCCCAATTTCACATAAAAAGAGAGAGGAACCAACATCAGCTAAGCACATGTGCACGCGAGTGTGTGGATGGGAAGCCAGTCTAACAAATTCCACTTCCAGGTACTATAAATTGTTAGCAGAGATCTGCACATTTAAACAAAGCAGGCCCACTGGAAATCCACGGCAAGATGCTTCATCACATTAAAAAAGAAAAAAAAAAATACAGGTTCTGATAAATTTTCCTTGAGGCACAATTGTTTTCCTTTGTACCTCCAAAAGGCTTCATACTACTTCAAGGTGTATCAAATTCAATTTCTTTCTTTTTTCTCTTTTTCTTTAATTACAAAAGTAATATATGCTTCTTGTAAAAAGTTGAAACAATACAGAAGTAGGTAGAGTAAAATAAAGTTTCCCTCTTACCATCACCACCTTCCAACCCTAGTCCCCAGAGGAAACCACTGCCAATGCTTTAGAAGAAAGCCTTCAGAGTCCTTTCCTATTTTTTTGCACACATGCAAGCATTTTTGCACATATGCAAGTGTATATGGATATGCAAATGCATGGACATACATACTCAAATACACAAAAATCTTTTATTTATAGTAACCATAGGAAAAAAGAATAAAACAACAAGATTGCCGCAGAAATTGAAGCCATATTGAGTCTCCTATTAAGAGCTGCTGACACCTAGAAAATACCATTGAATTGAAAGGAATTACACAGAAAGGATTAAAATGAACAGACCTTTTAGCTGAGAACACAAAACATCACTTAATAAATGATGTTATGTATGTCTAACTCCATACTGAGGCCAATTTACTTTGGTTAAATAACCACTCCTCCACATCAGAATTAGGTCAATAGAACCACCAGCTCTGAAGATTTATGTTAGGTGATTCCAGGAATAGAAAAATTTTATTGCATGTATGCATTGCTATTCACACTCTTGCTTATTTGATTTGACACTCTCCCCATTAGCTTTGCTCATGCATTGCCCCCTTGCTTAAAATATCCTTCTCCCACCCCTATATCTTTCCTCTTTCTACCTAAACTTATTCCTGCTTCAAGTAATAGATCATTTCCTACCCCCCCGGAAAGACCTTTTCGTCACTTTGACCCAAGGAGATCTCTGCCTTCTGAGCCTTACCTGGTGGAGTTTGCTACTTCGTGATCAACCAACCATGCTATGGGCTAGTCTGACTTTGTCCATAACTAGACTGGAATTCCGATATGGGTACCTCAGGCACTTGCAGGTTACCTGGCATGATACACCTAGTACGCATTAAGAGAATGTTGGATGAGAAATTTATTTCGATTACTATAGACTATGGCCAGATATTGACCAGTGTTCATGGTTTAAACTTCAAGTAAGAAATCAAAGACAATGTCCCCAAAGCTTATAAGTCCTGAATTCTAGGATAAAGAAAGTTAGCATGCTAACCAGGGTTTCTTAGCTCGGGGCCCCTCCGTGTATTCCGGAGGGTCATTAAGCCCTCTGAAATTATGAGCAACATTGGGTGTGTGTTTCCATGTGCATAGGGGCTGGGGGTAGGGGAGGAAGTCCATGGTTTTCGTCAGGTGTGCCACAGAGCCTGTGCCTTGAAAGGGTGAAGCAACATTATTTAGGTCACACAGCACACACAAAGAGAAGCTTTGGGTAGGGGGTAGCATTTGTGTAGCAGTGTGGGGCTTGGATAACACAAAAGGCGCTGCCTCTTCCCAGAGATGGAAGAGCATCTAAGGAGCATTTGTTCCCACTCCTCCATTTCAACCAGCTGTTCAAATGCTTGACATTAATAAACTATCTGCCTTTTGATATTTTTCAGTGAGTTGAAAAATACCCAGTCATGACCATAAACTCCCTTTATGGCAGGAGATTGTAGCAGGGAGGGTTGTAATGAGAAAAGTGCCTCAGGCCAGAGAGGACTTACATAAAAATGAGACCTGCACCTTAATGATCTCAAACCTCCGTACACCATTCCACATTCAGCTAAACACACGCCCATAATACTGCAAAGTCCTCTTTCTGTCGGTATGTGCTTATGCATAACTGATAAGAATGATCTCTATAATAAAACATATACCCATGTATAACCCTTCAGCTCCTTAGAGGATATTCGTAAGAATGATTCTAGAGCACAATACCCAAGCCAAAGAGAAGTCTGGTGAGTGGAGCTCATTATTTCTGAAACTTGTCATGTCCCACAGCAGAAAAAAAAAAGAAAACACGTCATTTGCCCTGACTTAAATTAGAACTGGTTTCCCACTGAGTAGTGTGTTGAATCTTTGGCAGAATAACAGATGATGCCTTAGACAATTACACATCCATATTGGGATGAGAATGAACCCAGCAGTATTTAGACACATCTCAATTTCAAATGATGGAAGCAATGACCCCTTTATAAGACTGGAAGCAAAGTCTACAGTTCCTGGGAATCAGGATATCTGGGTTTTAGTCCTGAGCCTGCCATTAATAGGTGTGTGACCTTGGACAAATGAGTTAGTCAGATTTTCCTCATTTGTAAAATGAGGGGGGTGGATTCTGTCTCTTCTCAGCTCCCTTCCAGCTCTCGTTCTAAAGCTTATGTATCATTCTGAAGGCAATGAATGGATTGAGAGATTCTTGATTGGATGAAAAAAAGAGGAAAAAGATTTATCTTGCTTTACAACATGAATTCTTGAAAACTCATGCTAGATTATGGGTCTGCAAAACGGGTCCCATTGTTCTATTAGTTATATAAATAGGCTGTCTTAGATAGTTTACTACTTAACATTCAAACTTCAGGTTTTCTGATCCCAGCCTCTCTCTGGAGATAAATGCTATCTAAGTAAACACCTAAGTACAATGGAGTCAACATCTAAAAGATGTCTTCTATTTGCTCATTTCGGATGGCCTTATATCAAGTTTTCTGAAGTCTGGTTTACCCAGGACCAAAGCTCTCTTTAAAGAGCTTCTCTTTTCGCTGAACAACTCTTATTGCTCACTCAAAGTAAACTATGGTGCAGTCAGAGGTACTCTTACTTTGACTCAAGATTAACAAACAAACAAGCAAACCAAAAAACTAACGGGTGACTTTCCATCCCTATCAATCACGCACACCCACGATAACCCTTTTCTTTATTGTTAAAATTGTAAATTTTGTGTTAGGTATATTTTGCCACTATTAAAAAGAAAACCTTGGATTGGAAGAAGGGAAAGAGTGTGAACCAGCACAGCAATAAGAAAGAATTTGGGGCAGGCGCTAAGGTAAGAGAAGGCGATGTTGTGGATTAGGGTGGGACTAGTTAAAATAAATCACCTTAACCCTCTTAAGTCTTTCACTCCTTGGACATGGGATGTCTTTCCATTTATTCATATCTTTTCAAATTTCTTTCAGCTATATTTCGTAGTTGTCAGCCCAATTCAATCTTGGCAGAGTAGCTAGAGGGAGCTTTTAAACTTGTCAATGAAATCACGTAACTTCTCTGCCTAAAGCACTGCAGTGGCTTAGCAACGCAGGACCACGGGGGTGTTGTAAACGCACCAACACCCATGAGGCCCTGTTCCACCCAGACCCTGCACCTACTTCTCCAACAGTATCCCAGTGAAAACTATCCCTCATTCCCCACTCTCCAGCCAGCATGCTTTGCTTTCAGTTTCTAGAAACTGTCAAACTTTTTTCCACCTCGGGGTTTTTATATATGTGATTTCTGCTGCCTGGAACACTTCTCTTGTGGCTTTCTCTCATCTTTCAGGTTTAATATAAATATAACCTCCTCAAAGAGGCCACCCCGAATGGTCCTTGGCATTTAGGTCCACCCATCCTATCATGATCGCTGCTCCCCCTTTATGACCTTCAGAGCACTTAGTTCACTGCGCAGCTATGTCTTTGACTGCTCTTTTCTCTGGTGATTCTCCAGCTCCCCCAAGGTCAGAGTCTTGGCTGTCTTATTTAGCCTGTATCTCCATGCCCGGCACATTGTTGACCTGCAGTGAATAATTATTGAACGAAAGCAAACAGTGTTGTCCATCACACACAGGCAAAGAAGTCTTGTCAAGAAGGTCAGCACGAAACAAGAATACCCTACAGTAGGTGGCTGGTGGGTTCAGACATACCAAACTCAGCTGAACCATACCCACTTTGGGCCTACAAATTCAGTGATCTGGCGAACAGATCTTGTCGAAAGAAGGAACACTTTGAACGGTACATCATTAAAACTACTTTTTTAAAGATCCTTGGTCCAATGTGATAGCTCATTTTACAGCTTTGCAACACTGCACTTAATAATAGTGAAGAACAAAGAGTTATTCCATGCACAGAGTGTTCAAGACAAAATACTTCCAGAGGCTCTGGTAACGCTTCCACTGACATTCATAGCTGGTGATAATGTATTGGGTTGGCCAAAAAGTTCGTTGGGGTTTTTCCGTAAGATCTTAAAGTCAACCCAATATATCACACCAGCTCCATTCAAGACAATTTACCAACACCGCTGCCATCAGAACACCCACTGAGAGTGACACAGCTGCAGTGGGGCTGCGAAGTAAGTAACCAGTGTGTCTGCTTCATGGAGAACGGGGAATGAAAGTGGCTCCCAGGTAGGAGCTGTTCCATGCTGAAGCATTTGTACAGCTAAAGCAGGAAGTTATCAGTAGAATCCCTAGAATGTTCTCTAAGAAACTGCTTCCAAACTAGAAGCACCATCAGGAAACAGAACAGCCTGGGGGTCCGCAGCACTGACTTGGGAATCAAAGCTTGTTTCAAGCCTTGCTCTGCTAACCATGAGGACAGGGTGACCCTGGGTAAATCACTTCTCTGAACCACACTTTGCTTACCTGTGAAATGAGGCCCAAAGATCAGCTACAATACACACTGAGGAAGAACATGGGTTCTGCAAACAAACTGCTTAGGTTTGACTTTGCCTCTTACTAGCCACATGCTGAGGGCAAGTTGGACAAGCCTCTCTCTCCCTGGGCCTCAATTTCCTCATTGATAGAGCAGGAACAATAATAGTACGCCGCCATGAGTATTAAAAGGTGATACAATCCTTCAAAGCATGCAACTCAGTATGTAGAACATCGGAAAGGCCCACGGAATGGGAGCGACTGCTGATTCTTATCTTCCAGGCCATTCTACAAGCTTAGAGATATCCCTTGACATACAGACTGAAAGGACTTCTCATATCTACCTAGCAAGGAAGAATTTGGTAGTAATGCCAAAGGGTGAAATGAAGTGAAATATTCTATATACTCTGAAGACCTCTGAGACAAAAGCATTCAGAATCCCTTTTACCAACAGAGTTACTTAAGCAACATCTTGTATCTTGTGCCATATAAAACGTGAGTAGGGGGCTTCCCTGGTGGCGCAGTGGTTGAGAGTCCGCCTGCCGATGCAGGGGATGCGGGTTCGTGTCCCGGTCTGGGAGGATCCCACATGCTGCGGAGTGGCTGGGCCCGTGAGCCATGGCCGCTGAGCCTGCGCATCCGGAGCCTGTGCTCCGCAACAGGAGAGGCCACAACAGTGAGAGGCCACAACAGTGAGAGGCCTGCGTACCACAAAAAAAAAAAAAAAAAAGGTGAGTAGGGATGAGCAGGGGAAATGCAGTCCTATTTAACTGGGAGTTGGGGAGGAAGAGTGGCAAGACAGTCATAGATGAATAACAACTTCTATCAGTCACACATAAGATTTTTTTTTTTTACATCTTTATTGGAGTATAATTGCTTTACAATGTTGTGTTAGTTTCTGCTGTATAACAAAGTGAATCAGTTATACATATACATATGTGCCCATATCTCTTCCCTCTTGCGTCTCCCTCCCTCCCACCCTCCTTATCCCACCCCTCTAGGTGGTCACAAAGCACCAAGCTGATCTCCTTGTGCTATGTGGCTGCTTCCCACTAGCTATTTATTTTACGTTTGGTAGTGTATATATGTCCATGCCACTCTCTCACTTTGTCCCAGCTTACCCTTCCCCCTCCCCGTATCCTCAAGTCCATTCTCTAGTAGGTCTGTGTCTTTATTCCCGTCTTACCCCTAGGTTCTTCATGACATTATTTTTTCTTAGATTCCATATATATGTGTTAGCATACGGTATTTGTCTTTCTCTTTCTGACTTCACTCTGTATGACAGACTCTAGGTCTATCCACCTCATTACAAATAGCTCAATTTTGTTTCTTTTTATGGCTGAGTAATATTCCATTGTATATATGTGCCACAACTTCTTTATCCATTCATCTGATGATGGACACTTAGGTTGTTTCCATCTCCGGGCTATTGTAAATAGAGCTGCAATGAACATTTTGGTACATGACTCTTTTTGAATTATGGTTTTCTCAGGGTATACGCCCAGTAGTGAGATTGCTGGGTCATATGGTGTGGAGAAAAGGGAACACTCTTGCACTGCTGGTGGGAATGTGAATTGGTACAGCCACTATGGAGAACAGTATGGAGGTTCCTTAAAAAAACACACGTAAGATTTTGATTCAATTCCAGGAGTTCACGCACTTCAAATAGTCTCTGCCTTTGTGTACTAGAGTGCTGTTTAAATCAGATTGCCTGGGGGTCCTCACCTACCAATATCCACTCCTCTGGGGGGCCTCCTTGGCATACTGCTGCTCCCACGGGACAACGGCAGTATAGTAGAATCCCTACAAGCCATACACATCTCCAGTCTTTCTCTGGAGGTTCTTCCGAAGTTAATCTTCCACTTTTTTTTATTTTGCGGTACGCGGGCCTCTCACTGTTGTGGCCTCTCCCGTTGCGGAGCACAGGCTCCGGACGCGCAGGCTCAGCAGCCATGGCTCACGGGCCCAGCCGCTCCGCGGCATGTGGAATCCTCCCGGACCGGGGCACGAACCCGTGTCCCCTGCATCGGCAGGTGGACTCTCAACCACTGTGCCACCAGGGAAGCCCTAATCTTCACTCTTAATGATGCCACCAGATCTGGAGCCTTGCTCTCCATGCTCATGACAACCAGCTTGCCCATGACCAAGCACAGACAGTTTATTCCTTTGACACAAAGTCACTGAGAGGCTGGTCTGCGCAGGGCCCTGTGCTGGGGGCGGGGGCTCAAGCCATGATTGACAGGTGTGGCAGCTGTCCTCAATGAGTTCACAGTCTAGAAGGTGAAAGTCCTGCGTAGTGTGGGGGTATGGGGGCGGCATGAGATGCTATGGAAGCAGACATGCGCCTGAACCAGGGGTGAGGGCTCAGAGAGGCTTTCCAGGGAAGTAATACCAAACTGGGAGCTAAAGAGGAACAGGAGATAACCAGCAATGGAATGTGAAGGGTAGCGAAGGAGGGGAGAAGACTACTCCAGGGAAAGGAAAGAGCATGCTGGATATCCAGTGTCAACAGGGGATGTGATGCCTTCTGGGTCTTCAAAATCGGAGTGGAGTGAACCTCTAGGGTAGAGGATGAGAAGCGGTCTGAAAGGACCTCCTGGTAGAGGACCTTGAAGGTGATGTTAGAGGGTTTTGACTCCATCCCATAGAAAGCAGAGACTGGAGAAATGTTAAGCTGAGAAGTCACACAGTTCACACATTCCACCAGCTCCGAGGGCCAGCCACATTCTGGCGGCAGGATCATGTCAGCAGTGCCCACGAGACACCTGCCTCAGTGCCTGGTTCTCAAGCACGTGCCCAGTGCTAGGATTCTCTGGTGAATACGGCCCTGCCGCCGCCCTCATGCGGCTCCATCCCTGCTGGACTGAGATGTCTTTGCCAAAGTATCGAGACGACAGAAGTGGGTGGGGGCCTTTAAGAACCAGAACTGAGCGCAGTCATGGCTCATTCACGACAGCCTCCCAGGGGCACAGAGTGGGATAAGAATAGAAAATCTGGGAGGGGAGGCCTCCCATAGGACCTTGGCCTCCATCAAAGCGACTCTGGGCTGGCAGAGGAAGAAGGTACCTGAAGGGACACTCGCTGGGTGTCCCTCGAGGTAGGGAGCAATAATGAAAGTGGGCACAAAAAATGCACGATTCTTAAATAAGAAAGGCCAGCTCACACCAAGTGCCCTGCAGCATTGTTACAGAACATTTAGAGTTTTTCCAAAACACTCTTAAAAGATAATTAACCTAATCTGGCGTGTTACAAAGTCATTTTAAATCTCCACTTGGTGAATGAAATAATATATTCAGCAGCACGTGTGTGTTAGTGATAACTCAGTTTATCAGGGGCCAGGGGAGCCCAGTCTGGAGGTGCATGCCTCTCTCCGAACCTGGGGGCTGACAATTATCTCCTACCAGCCTTGCTACCTGCAAGGTTTGTTTGCGATGTGGCCTGGCTTTAAAAAAATAATACCAAGGGCTTCCCTGGTGGCGCAGTGGTTGAGAGTCCGCCTGCCGATGCAGGGGACACGGGTTCGTGCCCCGGTCCGGGAAGATCCCACATGCCGCAGAGCGGCTGGGCCCGTGAGCCATGGCCGCTGAGCCTGCGCGTCCGGAGCCTGTGCTCTGCAATGGGAGAGGCCACAACAGTGAGAGGCCCGCGTACCACAAAAAAAAAAAATAAATAAATAAATAAATAAATAAATAATAATAACACCAATTTGCCTGTAGGGGCTAAACCCCTGGGCCCCTAAATCTGAGGATTCATACTGAATGCAAGCAGGTTTAAAGGGGGAGGGAACAGTCCCATCCTAACCATACTGTCATTAAGATATAACTAAATCAAAGATATTTTAGCTCCTTTAAGGTTTATTAAAAAGGGGGGAGGGGGTCATTTAGTCTTTTCATCGCTATTTCATGTGTTTCAAAACGAATCCAATATTAAGAAACAAGCCATTGGGGACCATCTAGATGCATACATTGTAATTACAGGATTCCCTTAATTAATTTTGACAGAGGGTTTCACAACAAAGATCCCAAGCCAGCCTTATTTTTCCCAGAAAAGCACTGTGTATGGAAGCTTTATTTGCAGAGCCTTCTGCTGACGATGGAGGTTTTAAAAGACATCCTCTTTAACTCCCTTGATTACTAAAACAACAGGAACAAATAAGCACGTTCCCAGTGACATCAGGAAGTGGCACTCAAACCGTCCCAGCTGGTGTGAACGTGGCCCCAGAGGTCACCACTGTTCATGAGCTTTACTTGCGATAAGATCTGGAGGCAAAAATGGAAGCTAAATATAGAGCCACCGACTGGATTAATGGGAAAAGTAACGTATTCCAAAGAAAGTAATAAACCCGAGCCCCAGAGAGACACTGAGTCTGTTGCCTCACCATATCCAGACTCTCTGAGCTCCTCCTGAGTGGAGCCCCTACTATCTTCATGGCTGCACTTCCCATGCCCAGCAGGGGGCTGGCGTGTCGTGAGCCCCCAGTAAGTGTTGCTGCACTTACATATTGTTCTCAGTCCCCAGTATCTCAGCCAGGTAATATTCTCCCATCCTCTGTCATTCGATCTCAAGCGGTAAGAAATCTTTATTCATTCTCTCACAATCACTCTCGCTAAACACACAAACAGACCCACTTGCTCTACAAAAGCTTTTTCCATCCTTACACCAACAGCTTTGGATTTTTACAGTCGGGGCTGGTTAATTCCATTACCCTTTCCACTCACTCACGCACGCAGATGTTTGGTGACCTTGTACTGTGATAGAGCCAAATGGTCCCTGCCCTTCAAAGGCTGACAATTCTGACAGTCACACCAAAGCAGGGCCACTTGCAGGGGAACTAGGAAAGCAATTCCTGTTTGTAAGTATGTCTTTTCATTCCTAGACCTTGCATTGTCCACTTTCTGCAATTCAGATATTCCCCTTGAATATCTTATTCTTCATTCTTTGCACAAGCAGTGGTGATGTACCATGACCTCTTCTGTTCGCTTATAAACCTCACTTGTAATGTCCCCCACTGGGCACCTCATCTCTAAGTTTGGGCTCCAGAGTTTCCAAACTCCAGTACCTATGCAAGTTACGTGAGGATCTTCCTGAACTCAGTGGGACTGGGGCAGGGCCTGAGATTCTGCATTTCTAGCAAGCTCCCAGCTGTCACCATGCATCTGGTCTGCCGCCCACACTTGGAGTAGTAAGGGACTGATTCACACTGAGAGGGCACTAAACTTCCTAGTGATTGCTCAAGTAAACATAACATCTTGTTTCCTTTTCTCCCCCTGTGGGTTTCTTGTATTCTCATTTGCAGTCTCTCCTCCATAACACACTCTGATTTTGCTGGTGTTCCCCAGTCCCCATAAAAACCAACACCGCAACCCAAATTAGTTCCACATGAGAACACAGCCATAAAAGTAGACTCACTTCACTCTTTCCCCATTCCTCATTTCAATCATTGAAGACACACAAATTAAAAAGAGAGAGAGAGAGAAAGAAACAATAAAGTACCTAATGTCCTGTGTTCCCCTGTTTACCTAAAGGTGTTGATTACCTAGAGGTAATTTTTTTCTTGTAAAGTAATTTATTTTAAATGAAAGAAGGTCAAGCAGCTATTTCATTTATCACTATTACAAAGG
Source organism: Delphinus delphis (assembly GCF_949987515.2). Lineage (NCBI taxonomy): Eukaryota > Metazoa > Chordata > Mammalia > Artiodactyla > Delphinidae > Delphinus > Delphinus delphis. Next base: position 74,180,812 of record NC_082692.2, on the reverse strand, counting down.
AGTCTAACCCAGTGATGGAGAAAGGGAAGGAGAAATTAATTACAAGTCAGAAGCTGCAGTAACACTCCCGGTAATTGTGACAAAAATTTTAACTTAACATTTCTGTCACTGAGAGAAGTTTGATTAATTTTGCAATTGGAGATGCTATTGCCCAAATATTAGGGGGATTGGAGGACACAGCAGTTTTCAGCTTGAGATGTAGATGGCTTGTTTAAGACTCAGAAAGTGTCTTCGAGGCACCTTCACACCTTATTAACAACTCAATCAGTGCCATGCTGGAAAGAATTAGCCAAGAAACCATGGAGTAACTGGCAAACAGTGTGAAAAGAAATACAAGCAATGAGCTTCTCTGTAGCTGTAACAAAGCAGACCTTGTTTTGTGTTACAAAGTATCGTGGGATGAGGCTGGTGCCACTGAAATCTGCCCTTCAGGAAATAAAACAAAAGAGCCTGTAGCAGATACACTTTTCCATTGGCATTTCCTTAAAGATGTTACACTGGGGTGGGATGAAGGAGGACCCCAGGCCTAAACAATAGAAATTAAGAGAAAGGAAAATGTATATTAACAACATGTTGAAAACTAGCTGAAAATGTTCTTGCAGTGATGAATTCATCAATGATCTGTGTGGTATACTGACCTCAAACTAATACAACATTTTTTTTTTTTTTTTTTTTTTTTTGCAGTACGCAGGCTTTTCACTGCTGTGGGCGCTCCTGTTGCGGAGCACAGGCTCCGGACGCGCAGGCTCAGCGGCCATGGCTCACGAGCATAGCCGCTCCGCGGCATGTGGGATCTTCCCGGACCGGGGCACGAACCCGCGTCCCCTGCATCGGCAGGCAGACTCTCAACCACTGCGCCACCAGGGAAGCCCTAATAACAACATTTGACCCTTAGTTTAGGGCTTATTATGTTCCAGGGACATAAATTCTAAAGCTTTATCTGTACTAATTCCTTCAATCCCCAAAATGACCCTTTAAAGTAGATTCTATAATCATCCTTGTTTTATGGACACCCTTATTCTGTGGCGCAGGGAGATTAAGAAACTTATCCTAGATCGCACGCCTAGAAAGTGAGGAACAGATATTCATTTCCAAGCAACCTGGCTCCAGAACCTATAGTCTTAACCAGGGGTCAGCACACCGCGTCCCGCAGGCCAAACTCAGCTTGCCACCTATGTTTGAAGTTCTACCGGAACACAGCCGCACTCATTCATTTACATCCTGTCCGTGACTGCTTTTCGCTACGACGACAGAGTTGGGTAGCTGCAGCAGAGACCGGCGGCTCATAAATCCAAAAGTGGGTACTATCTGCCTCCTGTAGAAAAGGGCACCAACTCTTGCTCTTGCCCATGATGCTATACTGCTTCTTAGAAGATGTCGACATGAACTCAAAGCATCTAGAAAAGACCAAACAGTGACAGACACCCTGGGTCACCTAAAAAGAGCAAGTGACAGGGAAATGAGAAAATAATGGGATGGAAAACTTACTTGCAAAACATGTACGCTAACTTCATTTATACAAGGCCTCAACAATGGTACACAGTAGTACATTAGATTTTGATATAACACCTATCATTCAACTTGTGGAGGAAAGAAAAAGACATACAGTTTCCACCTCTCGATGCCTGCGGTCAAGGAGATGATAGTTTCTAACATGGATCACTGAGCTGTTGTCAGGGAAGCAAACCTTGGGAGAAATAGTATTCCTTTCTTTCCACGGAGATCAAATGGAACTGCACAGCAAATCTGAGATTACTACTCACGTTGATGTTTTTCAGGTCTCTAGAGAGAGTTTGAGAACGTGTTGGTACTTTCCAAATCCCACAGGATGAAAAAAAAGAAATACAGGCAAAAAAAGTACTATAACTTCCCCTAAAGTTTGAGCTTTTTAACTGCACAGATTGAGAGACAATTATTATACAATTAGAGAGACTGGGAGGGGTAAAAGAAAATAGTAAGAGCAATGATTATTAATAATTACTGGTGTCTGGTATTAACTAGCACTCAACAGAGATTTGCGGTCTAAGATGGGAGCCTTTTATTATATATGGCAGTGAAGGAGGGAAATCTGAAAGTTAGCTGAAAAGGTCAGTTTAAACACCCAAGGAACTTTTACTACAATAGTTCATCTATGTAATCAAAGGGGAAAACTCACATATTAAAAATCAGACTGAAAAGTAGAAATTGAGATAATTTCCAAATTAAAAAGAAAAATCCAGGAAATGTAAAATGCTAGATATTAAGATGTATTTAAAATTTATAGTAACTCAAACAGTTGCCTTACCCCAAGAGTAGAGAGGTGGAAAAAAATAGAAGCTAATTAAATCTTAAAATATGTACACAGTCAATATAGGTAAAAGGAGGCATTTAAATCAGTGGAGAAGATATTTCATAAATGGTGGCTAGATTCCTCCCTCCCACAAAAAAAAAGTTAAATATATACTCCCGTTATACATCACAATTAATTCCAAGTGACTTAAACAAGTTAAAAAAATTGAATCCTATAATAACTAAAGGGGAATGTAGTTTATACTTCCCTCTAATTTATTCACTTTCAGTCTGAGGTAATCAGAAAGCAAAAGAAGAGACCATGAAAAAGATTTTAGAAATATTTGGCCACATGAAAATTAAATTAAAACTTTATCATTAAAATATAAAAGTCAGTCAAAAGCCTTTGAACTATCTGTTATGTTAAGTAAGAGTAAGATAATAAAAAGATACCTTAATTACAGCGGACTATACATAAAATGACACAAATAAACATAAAGTAGAAAAAATATTAAAGGCAAACACACAAAAATCCAGTCAACCTAATAGGAAAACACTTGAAAATGCATAGTTATCAAAACAGTGAAAAATTTTATAAAAATTAGATACCAATTTTGATCTATCAAATTAACCAAGATTATAAACCACCACTCCACCTGCAGTGTGCTGGTGAATTTAATCCAAGGGTCCTCCTGGATCAGTGGTGGATGATGTAAGCCCCTAAAAATTTTCAAATAAATGGACAAAATTCCACTTTGAAGATTTTATCCTGAGGGAAAAAATATCACAGATGTTCAAAGAGAGCTGAATGCAAGTATAGTTCTGATAGAATAGTAGACAAAGTTAAAAAGGGAAAAAAAAACCCCTCCAAATATCTAATAATAGACTATGGTTACATAGGGTTTGGCACATGAATCCTAGGAATAACTTTTGGTTCTAATCTCATCTTGTAAAAGAAGATTCAAAGACGAGGCAATGTTCCAAATACAATGTTGAGTGAAAAGTAATAACAGTACAATGTGTGCAATATGACCTGTGATCCAGAAAAAAAGAAATATATATATATTTATTTACTTATTTATTTTTATTTATTTATTTCATATTTTCTGCTTATTTATATATATTTCTAATATATATTTCACATATATAATATTTACAACAGAAAGATGAACAAAGGAATGTTGTTTTTCTTCTTTGTGCTTTCCTATATTTTCTAACTTCTTTCAGAAAGCCTGAAATAATTCTGTAATATTAATAAATGTATTAAATGTTAACTTCAAAAAATAATATGGAAACAGGCAAAGCTGACCACTCTCCCAGGGACTTGGTATGGGAGCAGGAGGGTTCTGGATGGCTGGAGAGAGAATCAGCTCAGCTGTAAGGACAATGAGTTACTTGCGTCCTAGGTTAATTCCATCATAGTGAGGACCACGGCCTGACTTTCCTGTAACACACTATTGCCTGGAAGAGGCAGGAAGGTAGCGAGATGCCAGCCTGATCAAATCCAGGGCTTAAGAGGGCCTGATTCAGACACAGGCCACCCCAAGAAGGGAACCATCCCCTGACATTTTCAGTGCATGGACAGTGTCTGCCCCAGATGACCTCCTTGGAGCTACCAGCTCATCTGCTCCAGACCCCAGGATCACAGTGCCACATGTGAATCCCTGTCTGTGATTGGAAGAAAGCAAACTGACATTGCAAGACAGAAAGCATCTCACAGAGAGCACATACAGTGATTTTTCCTTCAAAAACCATCAAAGGTAAAGACTCCATTAGAAGTGGTGTCACCGAATCTGATTCTCTCTCCCTTTTCTAAAAGCAGCAAGAAATGTTAAAAGGCAACGTGATAGAAAGCTTTTAGTTTGGATCCGTATACACTTCATTCTTCTGAGAGGAAGTGAGTTCCACCTTTGAAGGTGTGGGCTTCATGCAGAGAAGAGCTCAATTGATTCTCCGCCACTACTCCACTTAGTCAAACCGTCTCTTTCTGCTTTGACAGGAAAGAGGAAGAATACCAGGGTATTACCTAACAGGTGATTTGGGCTCATCTGCAGAATAACAGCAAAAGAGTCCACCCCCAAACAATGCTGACACCTAGCACAATGCCTGAAATATAGCAGAAACTCCATAGATTTGAATAAATAATTCCATGACATCCACACTTTCTGGCAGGCAACTGGGATTCTGCCCTACCTTAAATTCCCTTTCTATATACTTAACTGCCCAACATGTGGGTATCTGGAATTTTACTCATTTTGAACATTCTGGAATCATTCTGTGATGTTTGGCTTTCTAGGCAAGAAACACTACTCATCAACCAAAACCTTCAAAAGTCAGTGAGTTAGGTTCTCTGCTAGATTCTGCATATTCACTGGAAGGGCATGTCATTGTCATGGTGCCCATGCCACCTAACTGAACCAATCAGGAGACAGAGCTAGAGAGCAGGCATGTCTTATTGGCTGATGGGGGATTAAGTTCCAGGTTTCCTTCCTCCTAGGTCAGGGCTCCATCAGATCAACCTTTCATTCAGCTAGTCCTGAATAAGCAGAGCAAGGGGAGAAGAATGTAACTCCTACTTGCATGGAAGGAACCGTTACATTGTGACTTTTTTCGTTTTATGTTGAGTTAGTTCCCTCCTCCTAGGTCATGGCCACATATGCCCAAGTAATTTGTTTAATTAATTAATGTAAATCACCTAAGTGGGGAAAATGGATTAGCTGGTATGGTGCTTTTGAACTGTATGGTTGTGAGTTAGAGCAGAAGCACCTGTCTATGTTTTCAGAATATACATTTCTGGGCCCCCCTCCCCACCCCAATGATTCTGATTTAGTCAGACTGTGATGGGCCCCATGAATCTGTATTTTTAACTAGCTCCCCCAAATGATTAAGGGAGACAGTCTGAGAAACATTTTACCTAGACCATGAGTTCCAGGGAGGCTGGCAACATCTAATTTATCCACAACATTTAGCCCAATGTTTATCATGGAGAGGTTGTCCCATAAACACTTGTAGAATGGAATTCATGTTTACTAGGGATGTTATATGTCTCTTTAAAAGACACAAACATAATCTACTCATTGGGAAGAAATGTAACGTAAGCATTTGAAATCAACTTCCTATTGGTTTGTAACAACAATAAAATGACCTGCTTTTCTGATTTCTCTCTACTGTGATTCTGCCACCTACCATTCTCACATGCTCAGGAAAAGGTAGAAAAGACAAGGAGACTGAGGTCCCGAGAGTCATCAGCTTCCTCAAATCACACAGCCAAGATGTGTCAGAATCTACACCCTGCGCTTGTCACACTTCATCTTGGGAAGGTCATAGCAGGGACACTGGTCCAAGGAATAATCACAACCATGGGGTCCCATCCGGTTTTGGCACCATCTATGAGCTGTTTGATTTGGGGTAAGTTGTAATTTCTGTAAGCCTCAATTTCCTCATCTGTGAAATGGGAAGCTATTGCTACATTTTCCAGCATGATGCTGTTAGGGGAGATAGGATCACACAAAGCAGGGTAAATGTGACAACTGTGTAATAGCGTTTTGTAAACTCCAAGAATTATATATCTAAGTCATCATTATGAGTACTATTAGTCTTTTAGTTCTGGTTTTCCAGTACTTACATTTTCCAATAATGATTTTTTAGTTTTAAACCCAAACAATTTTTGAAAACATGCACCTATATAGTTTAGTGAGTTTATCCAAAAAAAGAGGGAGGGAGGAAGAAAAATATCCACTCTCCTAGAAATAAGCTGTCTAAAGAGATCATGAATTGGGGTTGGTTTCTGTCTCCTGAAACTTAGTCTTCTTAATGACTACCATCTCCATCTCTTTACATCTCCTTTATTATCACACATGCCTGAAACTAGTTTACACTATTAAAAAAAAAAAGATCACCACATTCCAGTTACAGAGTCAAAGACACATGATTATCTGTAGGATGATTCAGAGTACGTAACTGCACCTTCCCTGTTTTATTTGTCATGACTCTTCCCGACCTTTGACCTCCAATAGTTTGAGAAGTATGTGAATACATCCTAATGAATATATTGAATCTTAATTAGGTTAATTAGGCAGTGAGTCCGTGAAATAACAAATGCCACATGCTCTAACTTAGAAACCAGCTATTTCAATTTCATGCCATTAATAATTTTACTAGCTCCTTTTTCTCCTTGAGAGGATATAGGTTTCTGATTTGCCTATTTCTCTCATCCTCCCAATATCATTTTTCTTTAAAGTTAAATTCTCCATGTGTAGCCAGGTCTTTATCTGGACAGAGGTAGAAAGTGAGTTGGATTAATCTAGGTCTTTGAGAGGAAGCTGGGACTTTAGTTTTAAAAATATGGAGAGCCATCCAATCATGCTGCAATCTGACCCCAAGTGAGCTAGAGAGAGAGAGAGAGAGAGAGAGAGAGAGAGAGAGAGAGAGAGAGAGAGAGAGAAAGAGAGAGAAGAGAGAGAGAGAGAGAGAGAGAGAGAGAGAGAGAGAGAGAGAGAGAGAGAGAGAGAGAGAGGAGGCCCTGCAGCGTAAGGCACGTTCAGCAAAGTCACAGGGGAGTCTTAGAGCCAAAACTGCTAAACAACTAAGTCTCTTCTCTCAGGAATGGGCCTGCCTTAGGATCCCCAACACTTTCAGTTATTAGCTAGAAGTAGTCTGTAGGAGGAGAAGTCTTGTTAGGAACCGAGGGTAGCTTTCAAATGGCAGTAGCTGGGACCCTCAATCAGTTATGCTTTTTGCAGTAGGAGCTCTGCAAGGAGCATTTGTATGTCCACCACAGTAGTCTCCTGTGCATTGGACATCTAATTGGAGAATTTTTGTGGGTCACTTCTCAGGTACCACACTTAATTGGCCCTATGATGGAAGAGGAAAGAAAGGGAGAGAATATACAGCATTTGGAAAGGGGCTCAAGAAAATAACCTCATCGTCCAGGAATTCTTGCGGTAGGATTTATTTGTGAACCAAAAAGTTTGTGGGACTTTTTAAAAAATAGCTTTCACTGGGAAGCCATCAGAGCTGATGAGATTCAACCCCAGAGGCATCAAGACGTTCCAAGTTAAAACAGTAAATAATTTGATTGAGATAAAGATTAATAGCTGAAATCATGTGAGTCAGTCAGAAGCACCAGAGAGCATCAATCTCCAAAGATTAATAATGGCAAAAGACAACACTGTGATAATCAGTTTCACAGTGATGGATCATGGGAGAGTTTAATGAGTGAATTTCAGGAGGAGAATTTCAATAGAGTCAACCAGACTTCGGGAAGTGCAAATCACACAGCCAAATCTGCGAGTGGGCTGTTTGCCTGGAGGACACAGGCGGGAATACCATTTTCCCGTCTGCGCGCTAAACGCTGAAATATCACACAAATTGGTGTCAGGAGGTTGAATGGAATCTGCTGCAGCAAAACGTGACTAGAGCAGAAAAGCTGTGCTCACTACTCTAATTTGGAAGGCAGGAGAGCTGAGCTAACAGAATGTAATTGTGTCTTAATGTGCTCAAGGAGACTGAGAATCATTTGTCATTGTCTGAGGGGCACACAAACTGATGTCATTTATGGGACTGTGTCATATTTCAGAGAGTAGGGGGCCACTGTCCTCAACTCTTATCTTTGCCAGCCTCTGCCTGCACGGATCCAAATATTCTAACACAATCTGCGACCCCACCAGGTAGCAGGCTCTGTGCTAGTTGTGGGGAATAGTGTGACAAATGAGCCACGGTCCTGGACCTCAGAGGACTGACAGTTGGAAAAGGAGAGACGGACATGTGCATAAATTACAATAAGATGGAATTCGTTCTGGCAACAGCTCGGAAGGACAGCATGTGTTTTGGAATATGAACTTTAAAGACAGACTGGCCCACGTTCTAGCCTTCGCTGTCCCACATACTGGCTGTGGGACTGCGCAAGCACTTCTGAGCCTGTTTCCTCATTTGCCAAATGCCGAAAATCATGGTTTTCACTTCTTAATTAAGCTGTTTTAAAGCTTGAATGAGCAAGTACATTCTTCACGCGATGCCTGGAATACTGTAATGTTCTAGAAATTGTAGGTAATGATTTTGTCCCCTAAATTAACAACACCTTGATGGTATTGTTATTGTCATACACAAAGTTAAAAGGCAATACAACATAAGGAGAAATGAATTGTTCCTGCAAAGAAGGATGCGACCAGGATGTGAAATAAGAGTAGAGAAAATCTTCAAAGAGGAAGAGAGAAAGATTTGACATGGGTATGAAAAGAAAAGAGGCATTTTCCAGATTCACAAGGGAGAAAAGTTTTCAAGGACAGAGGAACTCTTATGAGCCAAAGCAGAGAGTATGAAGATCCATGATGGTTTAAAACATGGCAAGAATTTCAGTGTGGCTAGGGTATATTTCAGTGCGGTCCATGGGCTAAGGTAGGAAAAGCTGACTGGGTCAAGACAGTGAAACGTAAACACTATGCAAAAGGGTACAGAAGAAGACAAATTTTTAGTTAGAGGAATTATAAAGAAACACAACATTTCTAAAGCATGGAGATATCTTCAGAAGAAAAAAATTAGTAAAAATGTATAGAAGGAAATTTGCTATTACATTATTTACTGGACTCTGATACATCCTTTGTCAAATCAAGTCCCTCCAAATTAAATTATATTCAGCAAAAGCATAATTAAAACAAGTGTCTTAGAACATGAGTGTTAGTCCCAAAGACCAAGTAATATGGATAATTCTGCCAATACTGTGTGTGTGTGTAAGATCAATGACTATTACTAAGTGCCAAAGCACCTCTAACCATTCATCTTCCTCCATGAAGATGCTACCCAAAATGACCACCATCTAATGAGCACTTCTAACGTACTTAGGGTTTTGTGGCTTGTGAGTTCTATTATTTATCCCCATTTTGGTGATAAGGCAACAGTTTCTGAGAGATGAAGTAGCTTGCCCAAGGTCCCACGGACAGTAATGGGGGCACCTGGGCTGGGGACAGAAAGCAGCCTGACTCCAAAATGCATCATGCAGCCCCACGTGTCCTTATGTCCCTCCTCTCTCTCTACAAAAAAAAAAAAAAAGAAAGAAAGAAAAAAAAACGGAAAGAAAAGGAAACCCAGCACTGACAATCTCTTCTGTATGCAGCAAGAGAGGCTGTAGACTCCCACTGGTTTCCACTCTATTCACGTTGGGCAAATTACATTATAAATTAATCCTGATAAAACATTCAACTCTTCCCTCCCATAAGCCAACAAGCCTCACTGCAGTCCTGAGGCGCTACCCCACAGGAAGGACCTTTGGAGAAAACTCCAGGGGCCTTGATTGCATTTGCTTTTTAATTAATCTAAGGTGTTAATTTTCAGCTGCAGGAAAGTTAAATTTTTCCTTTTGTTAATCTAATGGCCACCGGCAACACTAGTGCTACTGCAGCAAAAGTTTGGAATAACTGTCAAGCTCCCCAGCGATACAATAAATGCAGTGGCAAATAAAACGGCTTCCCTGGAAGGCACACGAATTTAAATAATTTCCGCAGATGGTCTCTGCTTCTCTCAGTGAAGAGAGAAAAAGGCTAATTGCAACCTAATCAGGCCACACTGACATCTAGGCAAATCCATTCTTTTGATCCTTTCACACTTCTTTTCTGAAAATGAGAAGGAAAAATAAACATCAAATTCTTCCAACCACAGAGAAGCACTACAGCTTTGGGGTTTGAGAAAGTTACAATGTGTTTTCCTCTCTCTGGGGAGCTATTCTGTTTCCAGGCCTTCTTTCCTCATCCCCTGTTATATAACTGCTTTATAGGCTGGGGCTCTGCTTAACTAGAACAAAGACTGCTATTTGTAAAAGGAAGGAAAGTTACAGGCCACCTGATTCTACTGAAGGAAGCTCAGAATATGTCATATCTGTATATCAAGTAATTTAAGGAGTGTGGAGCAGAGGTGCTGGCTGTGTGCAGCCACGATGTGCAAAGTACATTGGGATGATAAGCGGAGACGAAGCTCTTATAACCATGTCTCTTGCCCCAAAGCCCTTTATGAAGGCTTGAGACGTCCCAGAAAGGGCCACCAGGTATTGGACAAAAGGCTGTATGGGAACCTGCATTTTAGAATCTGGGAAGGTACTGAGATAGCAGCAGAGGCACCCAAAGTTTGGCACTGACTGCAGACTTCATGAGTGTTAGTTCACCTGACATTAGCATCCATCTTTCAAAAATATTTTCTTACTACTTACTTAATTTTATCCATTACTATAATTTCACATGCCAACTCAAATTGACTGGTGGTAGCTACATGGACCACCATGTTTAAAAAAGATGGCGAGACTCCCTGATGTCAGTGACGTCTGCTTGGACATCACATAGGGGAATGGGGGCACAGGGGCCAGGGCTCTGCTCTCCATGTACCACGGGATTATTTCCAAGCTTGCCAGTGATAATATGACCTCAACCCTGAAGGGAATCTGAACTCCTAAAATATCACCTGTCTGATGGACCTACCCCCTAAACCATTTTGAACAAAGGAATATCAGTCAAACTTTTAAAAAATTCCCGAACATTTATTTTCTTCCAAAGCAATTCTTTCCAAAGAAAGTTGTTCCTCACAGTGAACCTGTCTCTTTCAAAACCTTTCCATCTTGAAAAGAAAGGGGCTTGAAAAGTTGCAGCTTTGGTTCTGAATCTATGAATGAAATACATGTTCAACTCTGTATCAAAAAATAAGGGGAAAAGGAATCATGCAGGCATCAAGGGGTTACACCTTTGTGCAGAGAAAAATGCTTTCCCCAAACGGGTTAGAAACAGACACAATGAATTCAGCCCATCCACTTTATAATGGCTTGCATTATTAAAAACATTACTTATGCTTTTTTGCATGACAAAGAACGTGAGTAATAATTTTGATAATAACTTTATCTTTGATACACAAAGGAACTCAGTGTGAAAGTTTTTAAAATACTATCTTTGGGGCAAAACTGGAGATTAGCAACACACTGGGAAATGAGCTATTCAGTTGAGGGAGAAGTCTGCAGTATTTTTTTTTTCTTTTAATTTGAAGTTTGGAACCCTAGCAGAAAGCTATTAGAATGCTTAAACAGTCAGATGTCCATTAGAATATTTGGTCAATAGAACAAGATGTCAAATTCCTGATCAGGAAAAAAATGTTTAAATATTACATATATATGTATATACACTTATTAATATATAATAGATATTATTTCTTAAAACCTGCCCCTACTATAATAGTTATTTGATCTACCAAATACATTTTGAAGACATTCAGATGGTTTGTGGTTCAAACTACACTAATCGTTTGCAGTTCAACACAATTAGTGGACAAGTAACACTTGAACTTTTATAAAGCTTGAACTTTTATAAATATATCTTCTCCTGAATTCTTTGCCAAGTGACAACTGGCATTTACTCATTCAACAAATATACATTGAGCCTCTATTATGTCCCTGATATTGAATCTAAGGGTACAAGAATAAATAAAACAGTAATAAGACAGCTTTCCCCACCCTTGTGGAATTTACATGCTAGTATGATGAGGCGGATGCTGAACGATAAACAGAGTAAATACATATAGGTTGTATGCTAGAAGATAAGTGCTATGGAAGAAAGATAAATCAGGACAGGAGAAATCAGAGGTACCAAGGGTGGGGTATATAATCTAAACCAGGGTGGTCAGGGTCGGCCCCCCTGAGAAGGGAACATTTAATTCAAGCTTGGAAGGGGGTGAGAGAATTAACCCCACAAACCCACTGCAACCAGTGCCCAGACCCTGATCGAGATGGGGAGGCTGTGTGTGGAGGAGATTTGTGGGGATGGGGAGACCAGGATGTCTGCTTTGGTTCTGCTGGGTTCAAGAGCTACTAGACTGGTGATGACAAGAGACTTGGATATACAAGTCTGGAGTTCAGGAAGGAAAACTGGGCTGGAAATATAAACACGCATGTTCTCGGCATGGAGATGGCAGGTAACACCATTAGGCTATGTGAGATCTCTAAAGAAGTCTGTGCAAATAAAAGAGAAATCGGGGTCAAGGACTATGCCCTGGTGCGTTCAACATTTCCAGCACTGGGGAAGAAAGAAAGAACAAAGGAAATGGAGGAGGTTGTGCTGTCCTGGAAGCTAGCTGCAGAAACTATATCAGGGAGGAAGAAGGCTACTGACTGACAAGTCAAGATAGATGAATGTGAAAAACCGTCAGCGCACGGAGGGTCTGCTCACCAATGTAATTATGTCGGCATGGCATCTACCTCACAGACCCTTGGATTTTATGCTTCCTATTAATCTGAAAATAGGCCACAACCCCACCTCCCCAGGGCAAGGTCACAGCCTGGCAGCCCATCTATAGGACTGGCCTGTGGAATCTTGTTGTGGTTTTCTTGGTGCTTGGCCAGCACGATGTTTTATAAATTTGAAGACAAATGAACGTTGTGAAATTTCACATTGAAAAAATATTGATTTCCAGGTTCTCCTAAGAAACTTAAAGCTCTCAGGGGTCTGACCCACATTCCCAGCAAACAGCAGTGACTGAGGGATGTGAGTGTCCAGGTCCCCAGGGTGCCAAGAATTTGCCAGTGGGTGCAGACACATTCCCCCACCCCTACCCCTGCCAGCCTCTGTGACATGCAGGACCTGGCAACGCTGCGGTTTGCAATCTCTCTTTTAGGAAGTTTCTGAAATGGAATCAGATCTCAAAGGTTCTGAAGGCACTCCAAAAAAGCTGCATCTATATGTGAAGTATAATCGTTGGATAGTTTTGCTTATGAATCTCAGTCTGTAAAACTTATATTATGTTGTGGCAGATTTCTTCTAGACCGGCAGGGAACACTGGTTCCCGGAGATGTTAAGCACTGTTAAGTGGCAAAAAGAGTTCATGTTTAAATAAGCATAGCCAACATCAAGTTAGAGTTAATTTTTCTTTTTGTCGTTACCGTGGGACATCTTAGAGGTTTTAAATGCTGATGTGTGCTGGGACTCTCCAACAGTCATGTCCTATACACTGTTACTCAAACCTGTATGGCCACGGATGGGATACCTTGTGAGAGGAGAGACCTGTAGGGTACTCTGGGGAACGGCCACACTAGACGGGGACTCCCACGATGGCCAGGACCACGTCTTCTTACTTCCAGATGTCAACACCTTGAATGGCGTCTAACACATAGGTGTCTGACAATTTGCTAAATAAATTACAAATTGAAGAGGCTGGACATGTCACCCAGGCAAAGGTAGTGGGATTTCACTCCATAGCTGGACCACAAAAAACGGGGCACTCAGGCCCTGCACAAAACCAGCCCTCAGGAGTAGGGTATGTGACTTCCTCTCAGCTACTTGAATTCAACACCCCATCCAGGCAGCCAGGGCCCTACTTGTCAAAGAGTGTCGCTTACAGCCTTGGGAGGGGCTGGTTCCAAAGCCCTCCCTGCAACTGAGCTAGCCTGACACAGAGCACACGGCCCTCCTGCACGGCTCAGCACTCTGTCTCTGATTGTTCTCTCCTGGGCCGGTGCCAGAGCATCACTTGCTACCCAGAGTCATCTTGCTTTAAATCAGGAGATGGTCTCTGGCAGTAGATGACAGTAGATGTCTGGCATTCCAGCTTCAATATGTGGGAGTTTGACTCTGTTTGTAGAGGCATGAGCTTAAATCAAACCTGCTGTGTAGATGAAATGCCTGAGAAGGGCACTTGCCTGGGGTTTGGGTCAAGCGAGCCCCCGAACATCTGCCTCTCTGTCTGATTTTATCCTTCTTGCTTCTTTTTCAAAAGCTGTCATTTATTCAGCACTGTGTGCAAGGCATTTCCCTTTCAAAATAACCTCACGAAGAAGATATTAATCCCATTTTACAGGTGAGAAAAGCAAGGCTCAGAAAAATTTTACCTATCTTACCCAAGGTCACACAGCTAGAAAGTAGCAGGGCTCAGATTTTTACCTCGGGTCTGACCTGATTCTAACCCACCCCTGCTGTTGAACCAGTAATTCTCAGACACACTAAAAGAGACTAAGTAAAATCTCACTGGAGATTGATAAAAACACTTGTCCAAATTCTTTCAGGGGATACTTATACACAAGTCCCCACCTCCACCCAGACACAGGGGAGAGAGGAGAGCACGCCCCTTTAGCCAAGGACTCTGATACAACTTTGTCCAAACTGGCCTTGCAGCTACTTTGTTTTTTGTTTGGTACTTCTTTCCTTCTGATTTCCATGATTTATTTAGTTTTCTACACTGAAAATATATTGCCTTTATAAATTTGAAGGAGCCAAAAAGGATATGTCATTAAAAAATAGAACAAAATTCAAAGGCATAAATATAAGATTTGTTCTTATATTTTTTCCCCTCCTCATAAAAAGGCAATTATTGGTGTAGCCAGGCATTAAAACCTCATTACCACTCTCGTATGCGGTCTCATTTGGGAGTGATGCCAGTGTTTTGGAACTAGATGGATGATGGTCCTACAACAGTGAGAATGTACCAAATGCCACTGTTTTGTACACCTTAAAATGGTTAACTTTATGTTGTATGAATTTCTCCTCCAAGAAAGAACACCCCGCATTCCTGGACCGCAAAACTAAATTCAAGCATGCTTTACTCTAGAGAATCAGTTCGACTTTTAACAAAGTCTCTGCCAAGCTGCGGTCGTGCTGGGGAGCCAACGGGCATTCTCTGAAATTCGAGGACAGTAGCAGCCTCCTGAGCTGCCATATGACCCGTTGCCATTAGAAATACGGCAGCAGAGTCACGTCATTCGGGGCAAGGGAGAAAGCGCCACAGCGAACACACCATAAGCTCATGGGATTTAGAGTATTCAGCAGTGGGGCGGATTCCGGTTCTCTTAGCCTGGCCCTCGTGCCCTTCCACACACACACACACAAACACCAGTGTCTAGGTGGCTGTACCTTCTCAGCAGGGAACCAACCCCACTAATGCAGCAGAGGTGTCATGCAGAGTAGAGAGCCTGGTCCCTGCCACACCTGGGCACCTGTGCCTCGAAGGGCATTGCCTACAGGAGTCTCATCTGGGCCCTGCTCAGCCAGCTAAAAACGTCCTGTTACATAAAGGTGCTCTCATTCCAGGCACCCCAGGCAACACTGCACTTCTGAATCACTGTCACAGGCACTTGTGTTGGTGTTCAGGAGGGAGGGTGAAATGTGTGTTGTCATCTGCCACCTGGGGCGACCAAGAGCAAACACTTACACCGTGTTCCACCAGAATTCAGAACGCAATTTCAGGCTGTGTGGTGGTTCTCCGCCACGCAAGGCTGATCAGCCCATGCGGGGACCGAGGCTACAGCTGGTGCTGGCTTCCTCATCAGCACTCTCCCCAGACGGTTTATACTTTACAAAGATCAAAAAGCATACAGAGAACGAAGGCAAATACCATGAAATGGCCCTGTACTTTCATTTCTTTCCTAAGGCCAAGGCTTTATCACAAGACTCACAAAGGAGCAGTACAGTGGACTAGAAACACACATTAAAAGAACCTCTCCTATACTAAAAGGGAAAAATATGGTCATTGACCATTTTAATGGGATCATTTCAGTCCACTGGCCCCTGGTGCTAAAACCGTATTGGAAATGGAAAAGTGAGCGGGATCTTCCATATTCACTAATAATGTCCCAATAGCAGTCAGACTGAATTTAGTCTAAAATTACACACTTCTGCAGAAGGCAGGAGAGGTCTATGAATAGAATGTATCTTAGGACAGGTTTCCTCAAAAGATAGCCTGAGGCAAACTTTGCATGCAGGTGGTTTCTCTGGCAAATGGATATCTGGGGCAGGAGGTGGAGACAGGCAAGGGGGGAAGCCAACGCAAAGACATGCAATAAGGTTGGCCCCAACCGTGGCACCGTGACGCCTGATCCCTGAGGACCTTCTGAGCAGCCTCTGAAATGTGCCTTGGAAGTGTCCACCTGAAGGGTTAGAAGAGGAAGCATTTATCCCCTGGCTCTCCACTCCCATTGGCCAAGGCTTACCCTCAGGAGCATTAACTCCCAGGCCTCCAGGATGCCAAGAGGCTCCGACAGTCACCCTGTGTCACAGGGTCAGAGAAACCCCACAACGAATGCAGGAGGTGTGTGGTGCACACCTGAGCAAGATGCTGTATAGTTGTACCTGTGCAAAGTTGCTTAAAGCCCACGTGAACTAGTTGTCGCACCCATAGTAGAAACAGATGTCAGGGGAAATACGAACTCTGAGGTGATCAGTTACACTAGTTGGAAGACACAAACTAGACACCAACCAAGCTCTGCACGTGAAGCAACACTCACCTAATCCCACCTCATGAAGCAAAGTTGTTCAAAATTGAGTGCTCAATTCTGAGCATCTTAACTACAGAGCTCATTCTGATAAAGGAACAGGTGCTTCCTTGCCCCTTTACATTAACAAAAAAGAGATTCTCCACTTCTAATAACCAGTACTGGCTCTTGTATCAGAAGTATTGACATCATGCGCCAGATGTGGATTTTGGACAGGAAACGCAAATACTCAGTGTTCTGCCAGCATGGAAGTGTTTCTCCTTTCCTCGTCCTCAGAAGAGCCTCTGATTTGCCTCCTTTGCCATATTTCTACTCCCCACCACACACAGAAATATGATTCAGAATTCCAAAGTTTCATTTCCATCTGGTACATTGGGAAAATACAACTACGGAAGACCTACTAGCACAAGGAACTCTGTCTCAGGTTATATCATAAACATCTGGGCTCAAGAGACCACTTGTTCATGAGTCTGGCATTTCCTTATTCAACTAACAAAGTGATAGCCTTGTGGAGATTCACAAAAAATACTACTGAATAAATCTGTTTATTTAGCAATAACAGGAGAAAAGGATGATTCCTCCGTGATGTTGCTTAGGGCAGGAAATTCTATAGTGGCTGCAAGTATGTGGAGGACAAAAATAAGCAAGTCCACCTTTATATTTTGTGGCTTCTCCAGGTTTCTTGAATGGTCAGTGGCTGAATCTCTCTGCTTGCAAGCTAAACCTGGTCTGCCCAGCCCTAGGTTCTCAGCAGTTAGTAAGTTCTATCTTCAATACACTTCCTCCAGCAATTGCAATAGAGCTCTTCTTTTCCATCTGGGGATTTAAATTGTTCCATGAGAGGTACAGACACCCAATCTGGGATAGGGGTTTGATTTAAATGTGCTGTCAGTTTTGATTTTTCACATTACCAGCTCATGCTGGCAGAGAGGGCCCACTAAACTAGCAATAAGTTTCAATCCGAGGAGGTCAAAATAACCCCCATGTCATATGAGTAGCCAGGTGCTTCTTTCCATCAATTTCAGCAAACTGAAGGAAACGGCTGCCCAGTGAACACAATGAAGGGAGACAGTGGTCCTTTCCAGGGTTCAGCCACAGGATTCTACTCTCATTGACCTCTCCCTTTTTAGACAACAGACTTGTAAATTATCTGCAAAGAGATACAATAGCTGCTAATTAAGTGTCTTCATAGTGCATTGCTTGGCCACAAAGAAAACAAGTAAGAAACCAGAGAATATTTACAGTTCTTCTTTCAGAAACTGCCTGATCAAGTGCTCTGAGGTTCTAACCATGCCTTGTATGCAGAGGCACTTGGTAAATTTTTGCAGAGTAAAATGCAATGGCACTCACCGCAGTATCCGCATTTTTTTTTTTTTTCCAGGGTGTGTTCGTCCCTTTCTGTGATAGAAGTTTGGTCTTGGGTTTCCTACTCAAAGACACATGACTGCCTGCAGCTCCAGCTCAACGAGCATAGTACATGGCGTGGTTGTCTCTAGAAATAGTCCACCTGGAAACAACTATTAACCGTGATTCTTCCAAACAAGCAGCTTAACAGATATTTTTTCCTCATTCAACTCTCAAGCATTTGGGCTAGCCTGATAATAGCAGTCAAGATGCTGGGTTAAGCAGCAGTAACAATAAAGCCTCAAATCTCAGTGACTTAGAACCATAGAGGCCTATTTCTGTCTCATAAACTTCACCTGTATGGCTTGATGGGGAAACTCAGCTTATTGTAGTGACTCAAGGCCCCAGGGGATGGAGGTTCTATCTCGATTGTGCTTCCTTGTACCCTGAAGCTGGGAAAGAAAAGAGCACTTCGGTGTCTTGCTCTGGTAACTGGCTATTTCCACCTAGAAGAGGCACATGCCATTCCCTCTCACATGTACTCACCCAAAGCGAGTTACAGACCTCATCTAACTGCAAGGTAGCAGGAAGTGTAACCATCCCTGTACCAGGAAGGAAGCAATGAAATGAAGTACCTGGGACCAGGCCTAATGACTAGCATGCAGTTCTGTTCTGGCTTCATGTGGGGAGATCCTTATGGCTTTGTCTCTGACTCTGGATGGTGTTTAAAGTCCTATTAAAAACTACTGGGCATTATTTCATTCTTTTTTTTTTCTTTTTTTTTTAGGGTTAGCAGAAACTAACAACACTGTAAATCAACTATACGCCAATAAAAATTAATTTTAAAAAAATCAGTAGGAAGAACTTTCCATAGAATAAAGCCAAGCCACTGTGTTATAGTCAAAATATGGTTTAAGGCATGACCCGACAACTCAGTCACAAATGGTCAGGAAGTTCTTAAACCTCTATCATTACTTTCTCCTTCAGTTAAAAATGAGGCCCTTTACCCATACACAGAGCGAAATAAGACTCTAAACAGTCCTAACCCTGTTTGACTTAGTGGTCTCACCAGTACAGCAATGTTCTCAAGACAAAGTTTTATCATTTACTAAAAATCTGGGAGTCAAGTCTAGTGGGGGTTTGGTCAAATGATGTGTCCTGGTGGGGAGTTGGGAGACTGAATGAGCAGAAAGGCCCCTGCGGGACCTCTAAGGAGAGAAGGTGAGAGAGAAAGAGCTGCCAGGCATCAAAACCCATGACCAGGCTTATGCCCTGACCAGCAACACCCCAGAGAAAGCATCTTTCCTGTGGTCAAGCTGAAAGGTATGGCCCCTTCCAACTTTCCACCAATGTTAAAGAATCTCAGAGAGGGCTGCCAGGACACAAGCGTAGAAGTGAACACCCCCCAAAAAAGAGACACGTGTTTGTGGCTGAAGGCAAGGTCAACGAGTTTAGGAGACCGATGTTGCCTGGGAAATCTCAGAGAGTGTGTGTGTATATAAAATATGTTTATTATATTAAATGTGTATTATATATTGTATATGTTATATTACATACATATTACATTATGCTAAACTCAACATCGTACTGGTTTAAGAATCCTGGGCTAATATTTCTGCTCTTCCCTAAGAGTAGAAGTCATCAAACCATGGCACACAGGCCCAGTTGGGCTGTTTTTGTATTGTCTGGGAGAAAAGAATATATTTTACATTTTTAAAGTGTTGAAAAAAATGCAGACATTTATCTCATCTCTTGTCATGTCTAAAATTCCCATCTGGCTCTTTACCCAAAAAATAGTGTGTAGACCTCACCCGAGAGTTAAGAAAGGAGACTGTCTCCAAAACCCTCCCAGGAACACGTTTATTGAGGGAAATCACGAGGGACCCCATGGATTATGTTGCCAGAGGAGGTCACCTTTCATTGGTCTTGGAAATGTCATTCAAGTAGACTGACTGCAAGGAACACAAAGAAACTGGAAAAACGTGTCAGAGAACCAAGAGAAAGACAGTAGTGTAAAGGGAATCACATAAAATTGGCTTTCACAACCAGAATGTATGTTTGCTCCTTATTTTTCTTTTTAAGTTATTTTTCAGTGTTGTGACTGAGCCTCTGAGCCTTGGATTGCTCGTCTGTGCAATGCAGGTAATTAATGTTACTTGATCTTCCCAGTTTGTCTGTGTTGGTGTATATATCAACCAGGACAACTGGACAGAGCCCCGTTTGAACATTAAATAGGGCCGGGCAAAAAGAGCTGTTGGTGGAGTTCAATCTCCACACACTTAGGAGAGGTAGCACCACTGTCTTATTCACGTGGTAGATTCAGCAAATGCTCAACTAGAATTGGTGTCACTCTCTATTTAAATGTGAGGAAAAACAGGTAATTAATCTAGGCGTGACATGGATATCCAGCCACAGTTTACTAAGACAACTTGGCATCTCTGATGTTAACAATTTAGTTCCCAATTAGGTGCCAAACTATACATAGCAACAGAAAGGCCACGGTCCCTGGAGTGAAAGAAAATAGGGGGCAGAGATCAGTAAAGAACTTTATTGTACGTCCTCACTCCTTCCATATATACGCAACCATTCAACCATGATTAACCATTTTCTATATTCAGTGCCTTCTCAGTGATAGAAAACATAAAGTCCCTACTCTCATGGAGCTTCTGTTCTCCTGATGGCAAGAGATAAATGGTATACAAATTAACCAATAAACAAGGTAATTATAGAGGGTGATGTATCTTATGAAGGTAGTAAATGCCGGCTGTGACTGGTTGAAGTAAATTTAGGAAGGGTGACCTAACATTTAAGTGTGACCTGAAAAGAAAAGCAGGAGCCAGACATGTGACTGGCTGCAGGGAAAGCATTCTGGGAATGTCAGTGCAAGGGTCCTAAAGTTTCAAGGGGCAGAAAGGCCAGAATGAGGTGAGGGAAGGGGAGCGAAACACAAGAGAAAAAGGCTGGAGAAATAGAGGGGGTCAGATTAAGCACAGCTGTGACCCTGACACGAAGCTTGCCTTGACTTTGATTGACTGCAAGAGATAAAGTTAAATACTTACAATTGAGCATCTGCGGTCTGATCCCTGATCCTGGAGGCTGGCTAAAGCAGGACAGCCATCCGGAGGGCCTAGGAGTCAGAGGGCCTTGCACAGCTACAGCTGGGGGAAGAGTGGGGCTGAGCAAACTGTAGTAGCTGAACCTGCAACCAAGCCTGAGGGGTACGTGTGGGACCAGAAGTGCGAGAAGAGCCAGGGCTGGGAGCTGAGAAGACAGAGACAGTGGCATAAGGTAAGAAAAGACAGAACACGGTGAGAGAGGCCACAACTTCTATCATCATTTATCCCTCTGTGGGGCTGGTTTGATGTTCCCTGGTTGGGTTGATGGCCATTAAGGCACAAGGTGGTCATTATGAATCTAGACACATGCTGGACACCCTGAGAGAACAATGGAGGCCAAGTTACCTCCTGTTTTCTCAAGTAGTTGGTTAAAAACATGAAGCGTGAGACACAGCTAAAGGACAATACGAATGCTGACTCATGTGACGTATTGTGTTTCTGTTGGTGCTGTAGGTGGTCAGAGGGAAGCTCCTTCAATAGGGAGCTCTCAGGGCAGAGAGAAAAGGAGAAAGAACTTAGGATGGGCCTTAGAAGTAGTGACAAATTTGAACTGGCAAGGAATGGGCAGGAAATAGACAAGCTGAGAAACAGGGTGACAACTAACAACATTCCAGATGAAGGCCACTATGGCTTCCTCTTCTGGTAATTAGAGCAAAACTATTTTATAGTAACATTTCAACAATACTTAATTTCCTCCACCTACCACCTGGCTCAGATCAATATCACCTCCCCTTTCTGAAAAGGCAGAGTTCAGAGAGACTCTTCAGAGAGAAGAGGGAAAATTGGCTCTTCTGAAAACAGGGTCTTTCTTCTTTGAAACCTCTTACAGAGGGAAAAGCTGCATGGTAATGAAAATTATCACCATCATTATTATTTTCTGGGCTCTCTCTTAACAAAAGCTTCATTCTCTGTAATCTTATTGTTGTTTGGTATCATGAAGACATTGAAATTCATTTACACCTTCAGCTCTTGCTACAACGAGTACCACCTGCTACTCTCCCTCTGCGGCTGGTTTATCCTATTATTCTATTTATTGGGACTCCGTGGTAAAGGTGGCAGGAATAGCAATGCCAAAGTTTCCTGCTTTTCTGCATCTGACAGCTGGCGTGTTGTCTGACAACACAAAGGGAAAGAAGAGAGGTTGCATATCAAAATATTCTAAAGGCACTGCTGTCAAAACATATAGACACACAACATGGATAATTACTTAAGTTTCACTGCATTGTCCAAAATGAAATCTTTCTAACCTAGGGACATTTCACAAGTTTTAAGAAAATAATTTGGTTTTTGACTCTAAAATTTTTACCTTTTCTTATAGCACAAACACACATAAAACTCAAACTAATTATTATGTTACCAAGAAAATCAAATCTGAGTATGAGGTTTTTTCTTTTTTTTTAACTTTTTACTCCCAATATATGAAATGAGTTGATCCAGGTAAAGTTCCATCACGTAAATCATACTCAGACTGACGGTGATAAATAAAAACTAAAATCACCCCTCCCAAAAAACAACATAGAAAACTCGACCTGGCTAAAATGAGGCTCAATGAAATTAATTCCCAGGAGTACATTAAGACATAAGAAGCACTGAATGTTCAGCTCAACTCAATAAAGGCTCTTTCCTAATTGAGTATCATCTATCTGCTAGCCTTTGGGTTCTAAAAGCTTCTCAACACATAAACATCTTAGAACATCCCCCTTTGAATATTTCTATTATTAAAACATCACACTCTATAGCAGTGTCACACACATATTGCCTACCTGTGGCAAACATTCCTTAAGGTAAAGGTCTTTTGTTAAGATGAATCCATGCCCTATTTTGTCAGTTGTCACAAAGCCTGAGGTTGAAATGGTGAGAAGGTACAAGTGTCCCTAATGGACTTTTCACCAGTGCCCCTCAGGCTTCCAGCCAGTAACTTCTACAGACCCTTCCCATCTGCTGCCAGCTCCCAGCTGCCTGGATGAGGAATGGATATACAACCAGGAATGGTATTGCAGAGGTTGTCCCTGACATTTGATTTGTGTACCAGGGCTCCAGGGTGTGAATTGCCCCAGTTAGATTCTCTCTCAGGAATTTAAAGCAAAAGACACAGGTAAGTTCCAAGGTGGTGGTGAGAACTTTGGGAGACTTGGGATGCAGTGGGTGGTGGTACATATCAAAGTCCCAAGGGACTAAAGACTTCAAGGCAACTGGTTGAGGGCTACAAGACATCAGATACGCAGAAAAACAATTAGAGAAAGCATGGAAGACAGAGGTGAAGGTCAAGTCAGTCCCTGGAGCTGCCTTGGTACTGGATTTATAGAACTCAGGTTGTGTAACATTCCCTGGATTCCTGGGAGATCTCTATATCCTTACAAAAGAAAGATGGCGATGGCTTTTAACTTGAGCTAGTTGAGGAAACTTGCACAAGCCATTTAGATAGCCTCATCCACCAGAGGGCAGTCAGCAGAAGCAAGAAGAGCTACAATCCTGCAGCCTGTGGAACAAAAACCACACGCACAGAAAGATAGACAAGATGAAAAGGCAGAGGGCTATGTACCAGATGAAGGAACAAGATAAAACCCCAGAAAAACAACTAAATGAAGTGGATATAGGCAACTTCCAGAAAAAGAATTCAGAATAGTGCTAGTGAAGATGATCCAGGACCTTGGAGGAAGAATGGAGGCAAAGATCGAGAAGATGCAAGAAATGTTTAACAAAGACCTAGAAGAATTAAAGAACAAACACCTAGAAGAATTACAGAACAAACAAACAGAGATGAACAATACAAAAACTGAAATGAAAATTACACTAGAAGGAATCAATAGCAGAATAACTGAGGCAGAAGAACGGATAAGTGACCTGGAAGACAGAATGGTGGAATTCACTGCTGTGGAACAGAATAAAGGAAAAAGAATGAAAAGAAATGAAGACGGCCTAGGAGACCTCTGGGACAACATTAGATACAACAACATTCGCATTATGGGGGTCCCAGAAGGAGAAGCGAGAGAGAAAAGAACCAAAAAAATATTTGAAGAGATTATAGTCAAAAACTTCCTGAACATGGGAAAGGAAATAGCCACCCAAGTCCAGGAAGTGCAGAGAGTCTCATACAGAATAAACCCAAGGAGAAACACGCCGAGACACATAGTAATCAAACGGGCAAAAATTAAAGACAAAGAAAACTTAGTGAAAACAGCAAGGGAAAAATGACAAATAATATACAAGGGAACTCCCATAAGGTTAACAGCTGATTTCTCAGCAGAAACTCTACAAGCCAGAAGGGAGTGGCATGATATACTTAAAGTGATGAAAGGGAAGAACCTACAACCAAGATTACTCTACCCGGCAAGGATCTCATTCAGATTCGACGGAGAAATCAAAAGCTTTACAGACAAGCAAAAGCTAAGAGAATTCAGCACCACCAAACCAGCTCTACAACAAATGCTAAAGGAACTTCTCTAAGTGGGAAACACGAGAGAAGAAAAGGAACTACAAAAACAAACCCAAAACAAATAAGAAAATGGTAACAGGAACATACATATCAATAATTACCTTAAACGTGAATGGATTAAAAGCTCCAACCAGAAGACCCAGGCTTGTTGAATGGATACAAAAACAAGACCCATATATATGCTGTCTACAAGAGCCCCACTTCAGACCTAGGGACACTTGCAGACTGAAAGTGAGGGGATAGTAAAAGAGATTCCATGCAAATGGAAATCAAAAGAAAGCTGGAGTAGCAATACTCATATCAGATAAAATAGACTTTAAAATAGAGAATGTTAGAAGAGACAAGGAAGGACACTACATAATGATCAAGGGAGCAATCCAAGAAGAAGATATAACAATTATAAATATTTATGCATGCAACATAGGAGCACCTCAATACATAAGGCAACTGCTAACAGCTATAAAAGAGGAAATCAACAGTAACACAGTAAGAGTGGGGGACTTTGACACCTCACTTACACCAATGGACAGATCATCCAAAATGAAAATAAATAAGGAAACAGAAGCTTTAAATGACACAACAGACCAGATAGATTTAGTTGATATTTATAGGACATTCAATCCAAAAACAGCAGATTACACTTTCTTCTCAAGTGCACACGGAACATTCTCCAGGATAGATCACATCTTCAGTCACAAATCAAGCCTCAGTAAATTCAAGAAAATTGAAATCATATCAAGCATCTTTTCCAACAACAACACTATGAGATTAGAAATCAATTACAGGGGAAAAAAACGTAAAAAAACAAACACATGGAGGCTAAACAATACATTTCTAAATAACCAAGAGATCACTGAAGAAATCAAAGAGGAAATCAAAAAGTACCTAGAGACAAATGACAATGAAAACACAACGATCCAAAACCTATGGGATGCAGCAAAAGCAGTTCTAAGAGAGAAGGTTATAGCAATACAAGCCTACCTCAAAAAATAAGAAAAATCTCAAATAAACAATCTAACCTTACACCTAAAGGAACCAGAGAAAGAAAAACAAACAAAACCCAAAATTAGTAGAAGGAAAGATATCATAAAGATCAGAGCAGAAATAAATGATATGGAAACAAAGAACACACTTGCAAACATCAGTAAAACTAAAACC
The DNA here is from genome assembly GCF_949987515.2 of Delphinus delphis. Classification (NCBI taxonomy): domain Eukaryota; kingdom Metazoa; phylum Chordata; class Mammalia; order Artiodactyla; family Delphinidae; genus Delphinus; species Delphinus delphis. The sequence goes on along the minus strand of NC_082692.2, from coordinate 74,155,266 downwards.
TGGTTCTTTGAGAAGATTAACAAAACTGATAAACCTTTAGCCAGACTCATCAAGAAAAAGAGGGAGAGGACTCAAATCATTAAAATTAGAAATGAAAAAGGAGAAGTTACAACAGACACCGCAGAAATACAAAGCATCCTGAGACTACTGCAAGCAACTCTATGCCAATAAAATGAACAACCTGGAAGAAATGGACAAATTCTTAGAAAGGTAGAACCTTCCAAGACTGAACCAGGAAGAAATAGAAAATATGAACAGACCAATCACAAGTAATGAAATTGAAAGTGGGATTAAAAACCGTCTAACAAACAAAAAGTCCAGAACCAGATGGCTTCACAGGTGAATTCTATCAAATATTTAGAGAAGAGCTAACACCCATCCTTCTCAAACTCTTCCAAAAATTTGCAGAGGAAGGAACACTCCCAAACTCATTCTATGAGGCTACTGGTAGAATAGTAGCCTGGTATCACCCTGATACCAAAACCAGACAAAGATACTACAAAAAAAGAAAATTACAGACCAATATCACTGATGAATATAGATGCAAAACTCCTCAACAAAATACTAGCAAACAGAATCCAACAACACATTAAAAGGATCATACACCATGATCAAGTGGGATTTATCCCAAGGATGATGCAAGGATTCTTCAATATATGCAAATCAATCAATGTGATACACCATATTAACAAACTGAAGGATAAAAAACATATGATCATCTCAATAGAGGCAGAAAAAGCTTTTGACAAGATTTTGACAAGATTCAACATCAATTTTTTATCAAAACTCTCCAGAAAGTGGGTATAGAGGGAACCTACCTAAACAAGCTTTTGACAAGATTCAACACCCATTTTTTATCAAAACTCTCCAGAAAGTGGGTATAGAGGGAACCAACCTAAACATAATAAAGGCCATATATGACACACCCACAGCAAACATCATTCTCAAGGGTGAAAAACTGAAAGCATTTCCTCTAAGATCAGGAACAAGACAAGGTTGCCCACTCTCACCACTATTATTCAACATAGTTTTGGAAGCCCTAGCCATGGCAATCAGAGAGGAGAAAGAAATAAAAGGAATACAAATTGGAAAAGAAGAAGTAAAACTGTCACTGTTTGCAGATGACATGATACTATACATAGAGAATCCTAAAGATGCTACCCGAAAACTTCTAGAGCTAATCAGTGAATCTGGTAAAGCAGCAGGATACAAAATTAATGCACAGAAATCTCTTGCATTCCTATGCAATAATGATGAAAAATCTGAAAGAGAAATTAAGGAAACACTCCCATTTACCACTGCAACAAAATGAATAAAATACCTAGGAATAAACCTACCTAGGGAGACAAAAGACCTGTATGCAGAAAACTATAAGACACTGCTGAAAGAAATTAAAGATGATAGCAACAGATGGAGAGATATACAATGTTCTTGGATTGGAAGAATCAATATTGTGAATATAACTATACTATCCAAAGCAATCTACAGATTCAATGCAATCCCTATCAAATTACCAATGGTATTATTTACAGAACTAGAACAAAATATCTTAAAATTTATATGGAGACACAAAAGAACCCGAATAGCCAAAGCAGTCTTGAGGGAAGAAAACAGAGCTGGAGGAATCAGACTCCCTGACTTCAGAGCTACAGTAATCAAGACAATATGGTACTGGCACAAAAAGAGATATAGATCAATGGAACAGGATAGAAAGCCCAGAGATAAACCCACGCACCTATGGTCAACTAATCTATGACAAAGGAGGCAAGGATATACAATGGAGAAAAGACAGTCTCTTCAGTAAGTGGTGCTGGGAAAACTGGACAGCTACATGTAAAAGAATGAAATCAGAACACTCCCTAACATCATACACAAAAATAAACTCCAAATGGATTAGAGACCTAAATGTAAGACCAGACACTATAAAACTCTTAGAGGAAAACATAGGAAGAACACTCTTTGACATAAATCACAACAAGATCTTTTATGATCCACCTCCTAGAGTAATGGAAATAAAAACAAAAATAAACAAATGGGACCTAATGAAACTTCAAAGCTTTTGCACAGCAAAGGAAACCATAAACAAGATGAAAAGACGACCCTCAGAATGGGAGAAAATATTTGCAAACGAATACACGGACAAAGGATTAATCTCCAAAATATATAAACAGCTCATGCAGCTCAATATTAAAAAAGCAAACAACCCAATCCAAAAATGGGCAGAAGACCTAAATAGACATTTCTCCAAAGAAGACATACAGATGGCCAAGAAGCACATGAAAAGCTGCTCAACATCACTAATTATTAGAGAAATGCAAATCAGAACTACAATGAGGTATCACCTCACACCAGTTAGAATGGGCATCATCAGAAAATCTACAAACAACCAATGCTGGAGAGGGCGTGGAGAAAAGGGAACCCTCTTGCACTGTTGGTGGGAATGTAAACTGATACAGCCACTATGGAGAACAGTATGGAGGTTCCTGAAAAAACTAAAGCTAGAATTACCATATGACCCAGCAATCCCACTATTGGGTATATACCCGGAGAAAACCATAATTCAAAAAGACACGTGCACCCCAATGTTCATTGCAGCACTATTTACAATAGCCAGGTCATGGAAGCAACCTAAATGCCCATCGACAGACGAATGGAAAAAGAAGTTGTGGTACATATATACAATGGAATATTACTCAGCCATAAACAGGAACGAAATTGGGTCATTTGTAGAGACGTGGATGGATCTAGAGACTGTCGTACAGAGTGAAGTAAGTCAGCAAGAGAAAAACAAATATCGTATATTAACGCATGTATGTGGAACCTAGAAAAATGGTACAGATGAACCGGTTTGCAGGGCAGAAATTGAGACACAGATGTAGAGAACAAACATATGGACCCCAAGGGGGGAAAGCGGCGGGGGGGTGGGGGTATGATGAATTGGGAGATTGGGATTGACATGTGTACAGTGATGTGTATAAAATGGATGATTATTAAGAACCTGCTGTATAAAAAACAAATAAAATTTAAAAATTAAAAAATAAAAAAGCCCCCCCCACACACACAAAAATACACTTGAGCTAGTTGAGCAGATCTCTATTCCTTTCAACTGGAAGATCCCTTACTGATAAGATGGTGAATAGGCTACCTGAATCAGAGTTACCTGGATGGTGGTTAAACATACTTAACACTGGCCTCCATCCAGACCTCCTAAATCAGAAGACACTGGGGATGCATATTGGGATTCAACACCACATACCCTGCTAGAAAATAAGAACAATATTCCTTATAGAAACTTCTTCAAACGCATTTTGCCTATAACAGTTAATGAAAATATGAAGAACAAAAAAGTCAGCTATCGCTCTATTCAGTTCTCAGAATGTGTCATGTTCACTTTATCTTTAAGTCTTAAAAAAACACTGCAAATATGAGAGGTGGTTAAGTCAGTACACAAGCAGCAAACGCTTGTGAAAATCACTCCTTATTACTGTCCTAAGTTCCAACTGTTCTCCTTAATCAAACATGTGCCTATTAAAATCAGCATCACATACAGGTTCAGTTTCCCCTTCTGTCCATACACTGTTATGTGTCATAAAGAAGCTGCCGTGTGATAATTGTGATGATTTCAATGCCAATGAAGTGAGAAAGCTGATGTCAAACTACCTCCAGAATTACAGAATTACAGGCTTTAGTCTTTCCAAAATTATTTACTAAGAACTAACTCTGTGTCTAGAACTCCACCAGGCACAAGGAACCCAGAAATAACTAAGATGCCAAGCCTTGACCCAAAGGAATTAGAACATTGGGTTGGGGGCAGAGGGGAGATAGACCTGTAATTTATAATGTAATATTTTAAGACTGCTAGGAAAAGCTGTGAACACCAAAGCAGACATACAAAAATGCACACTGGGGACATGGAGTGAACTCTGTAATAGGGGAGGGACAGGCAGGTGTCCTTCAACCCCACTCAGACACACTTTAGTACAGTACAAACTACATCAGGGAGGGTTCATTTGCTTAATTCTAGAATTGAGAATTAGGAAGCATGTTGGCTTACAGATGAACCATGTCCTCTAACCTCACTTTATCAGTAATAAAATAGATATTACAGTCTACATTTGCCATCCCCTCTGTCTTATTTCTCAGGTTGATCAAAATTCAAGAGGTTGTTGTTATATACTGGGTTCCTCAAAGATCCCTACACGAGGAAGTTAGTTAGTAAGAAAACATTTTCCTAGAATTTTTCTACACTTCATTTCAACAAATATGTCAGCATCTACTACACTGAAGACAGGGCTATGCCCAAAGACGTACAGATCTTACCATTTAGAGCTTAGTAAAAGAGAGAAAAACAGACATGGACAATAAAGGTATAATGAAGTATAGCATAAGTGTCACATGTGAACTATGACATGGTGGCATGGAATTATCAAGATAAGAACAATTAATTCTGTCTCACAGATAGAGGCAGACTTTCTGTGGACAAGATATTTGATCTGGACCTCAACATGAATTAGGATTTGAGACTCTAAAGACTTAGGTTAAATGAGGAAGAAAAAATACAGTAAACAAATCTAACAAAGAATATATACTGTATATTCTATGGTTTGTTGCTATGTAACAAACCACTCCAAAACATACTAGCTTAAACATTTAACATTTCCGATAATTTGGTGGTTCTCTGGGGCTGAGTTGGCATGGCTGGGGCCAGGTGGCCTAGGAGGAGCTCACTTCCATGTCTGGAGCCTTTTCTGTGATGGCTCAGGCAGCCAGGGACTCTGTCTTTGTGGCCTCCCATCCTCCAAGAGGCTAACCCTGGCTTGTTCATATGAGGGCAGAAGAATTCTCGACAGCAAGAGAAAGCAAGCCCCAATAAGCACATATTTTCAAGTCTTTTGTATCACTTTGGCTAACACCCATTGGCCAAAGCAAGTCACAAACTGGATCCCAGGGGTGGGGAAATAGATCCCCCCTCTTGATGGGAAGAGTAGCAATGTCAGCTGCAGAGATGTGTACGAATTCATGAATGGGAGGAATGATCACAGCCATCTTTGAAAATTACCCACTGCATATATTAAATATATACAAAACCACATCTCTGGTTGATCCCATTATTTTTCACTTTGGGCAGGGCAGGAGGGGGTAAAGAATATGAAAGAATATTTCTAAATGGAGTCAAACGTGGTCATCACCACCTCCACCACCACCACCATCACAAACTCAAAAAGCAATGTTTTAAAAAAATACATGAGGTCATTCTAAAGGTTAAACGTTGCTTTAAACAGTATCATTTGAGCCACCCTTGTACATGAAAGTAGAAGAACGGTATGAGCAGCTGGAAGATGACTAATTTAAACTCTATTTAACAAGGAAAAAAGGAAACCCAAATTGGAGAAACTCTTTGTAACTGAGGACTATGCAAGGTGCTTGACCAGCATGGTTCAGCAGCCAGTAGGTGCTCGGGTGACGTTTGTTGACTTTGTCACTGCCCTAAAAGGGGCTCCAATATCATGGAGCGATGCTGAGCATCTGCTTATCCTGGGTCCTCCATGGCTGAGGTTGCCATTTGGTCAGAATGTTAGCAAATGGAGCCTTGTCACAAACTTTATCAGGCACTTAAAGTCAATATCTGGAGCCCTCTCCCCACCCAGAAGGTGAACCTATATTGAATTGAATCCTTTTTGTACTGTTACAAAATAAGCTCTTATAAAACAATGAGCAAATGGAAAATAGAGTGTCTTTTATTGATTGTGACGTTTCCACTTAACTCGATTCCGGAAGGGGAGCTTTTCCAGTGGCACATGCACAGGGATCAAGGGCACCTCCCCGGTCGATAATTCTGAGGAAATGGACAGCCTCGTCTACCTAATGGATCTCCTCAATTTGCTTCACTGGGGTCCAATTTGGGATTAGTCACGCGACAGATTTTTCAACAGTTCCTCCAGACTTTGCTTTCTTTCAAAGCAATTTGGTAAATGCCAGCTGAGAGACTCAGATTACTTTCGTGACTAAGAACTTTATTTTTTTGAAAGACCCTGAGGTGTTCTTTTGCGTTTCTTTTTGAATCAGTGGCAGTCTTTGATTCTTGTATTACTGAATTTTCTCAGTATGTCACTAGCAAAATACACGCTCCTGAACAACACCCCCCCACACACACACACGCTTTACAGGGAAAAAATGTGTCCATGAAGTATGCTCTCAAAAAGGATGTGTTCCAGTAGTTTCTTACGTGCTTCCTCCCGCCACCCTGCTTTCAATGCCATTTTTAATAAACTTTGTATTTGGGGATAACTTTACATTTACAGAAACATTGCAAAGATAGTACGGAGAGTTCCCATAGACCCCTCACCGGCTTGAGTTTCCCCTAATGTTTCCACATTACTGTGGTACTTTTTTTTTTTTTTTTTTTTTGCGGAACGCGGGCCTCTCACTGTCGCGGCCTCTCCCGTTGCGGAGCACAGGCTCCAGACGCGCAGGCTCAGCGGCCATGGCTCACGGGCCCAGCCGCTCCGCGGCACGTGGGATCTTCCCGGACCGGGGCACAAACCCGTGTTCCCTGCATCGGCAGGCGGACTCTCAACCACTGTGCCACCAGGGAAGCCCACTGTGGTACTTTTGTCGAAACTAGGAAACCAATATAGATACAGTACTGTTACCTAAGCTAAACACTAGACTTGATTCAGATTTCCTCAGGTTTCCATTTATGTTCTTTCTGTTCCAAGATTCAGTCCAAGGAACCTCACTGCATTTAGTCAACCCGTCTCCTTAGTCTCATCTGGTCCGTGACAGTTTCTCAGTCTTTGTAATAACCTTCACATTTTTGAGGAGTAGTCGTCAGGTATTTTGTAGAAAGCCCCTCAATTTAGGTTTGTCTGATGGTTTTCTCATGATTACTTTGGGGTTATGGGTTTTGGGAAGAAAGGCTGCAAAAGTAAAGTGACTTTCTCATTATATCAAATGGGGTATCTGCTATCAATATAACATCACAGGCAATGTTAACCTTGATGACCTGATCAGGCAGTGTTAACCAGTTTTCCGCTCTGAAAACTTTTTTTTTTTTTTTTTTTTTTTTAAATCAGCTAAGCCTAAAATGCAGTATCAAATTCAGGGAGTATTTCTAAACACTGTGCTGCTCAAGATACTCAGATCTAAAGAGCCATTGTTATGTGAGTCTTCTTCATAGTAGGCTGGGAAAAGCTGAGTGGGAAGTTGGAAGGTATTTGGATGAGAAAGGAAAAAGAAGAAGGATGTAAGCTTATTTCAAATTAAACTATCATTTCCAAATTCTATAGTAAGCACTTCCTTTCAAATAAGATACGAACCTATGTTGGACAGCTGGTTGGTTTCAGCTTTACAGGATTCAGCCTCAGAAGCTTCTGCTAGTTATACGCAAGGCAAGCTGAACCACACTTCCAAACCCTTTAGATGTTTTCAATTGAAATTAGCACTCGCCAACTGAAAATCTATTTTATAGTTGAGAAAAACTGAGAATCTAGGTCTCTGTAATTCATTTAACTACATCTTGCAGTGGGTGGGGAAACAAAAGGAGCAGTTTAATCTATTTAAAATCTCACTGAAGTAGCACCTAGTACGTAAATAATGTTTCTTATGTATTCTTCATGGTAGCAAAATCTGCCCTGTGCTAGAGAGCCCTACCCCTCAAAGTGTGCTTCTCTAATCAGCTGCACTGACATCACCCAGCAGAAATGCAGGGTCTCAGGTCTCATTTCAGACCTACTGAATCAGAAGCTGCCTTTTAACTAGATCTCCAGGTGACTGGTAGGCACGCTGATGTTTGAGAAGTGCTGCTTTAAAGAATATTACCCATGAAACCTTGGATATGAAAAATAAACATAGACCTAATGGAAAAAAACATGCATATGGGCTTTAATCCCTCTATATTCAAGCCAATGATAGTATGTACATTTTCAAAGCACAGTTTGCTAAAGGAATTGATGGTATTGGTGGGTCTGTGAATTATGCTATATGATTTACTTTGCAAAAGCAAAATTGTTCTCTTGAACAGATATGCTAATTAGCTACACCTTGAGGTAGTCAATGCATGAAGAGATATCCTTTCACATAATTTTTCTTAAAAAAAATAGTGGGTAGTAAAATAAAGATCCAAACAGAATCTGACAAAGCATAAGCCATAAAAAAAATAAACTGGACTACACTAAAATTAAGAATTGCTCATCAAAAGACACTATTAAGGGAAAAGAGGGAATACATAGAATAGGAGATGATATCTGTAATTAATACACCTGATAAAGCATTTGGAAAATATAAAAAACTATGAATCAATAAGAAAAAAAAATAGAGAACCCAGTGCTTGAAATGGGCAAAAAATATGACAGTTCACAGATGAAGATCTCTAAGTGGTGCTACACAAATACAAAGGTACTCAATCTCATCAGAAATAAGGAAACAGATTAAAGCCATGATGCCAAACCACTACTACTCAACCACTAGAATGACTGAACAAAAACAAATGAGAAACCAACACAAATAACTTACATTACCAAGGGCTGGCAACAATGTGAAGCAACAGGAACTGTTTGTGTTAATATAAATTGATACAGTTTTGGAAAAAAAATTAAAAATAAAGATCTATTAAAAAGGAGATGTTAAAAAGGTAAAGTCTCATGTTATATCAGAGACAGTAGAGGCCTCTGGGCCCAGTGTTTTTATGTTAACTCCTTTCCTTACTGTGCCCTGTTGCTGCCTGTACTCCTAGGAGGTCTTCCAGACAACAGGTTTTTGTTTTTAATTATACATGTGTTTCAAATGGGCCTCACTATATCCAGACCCCATTCCCTGAATGACCTCTGAACCTTGGCTTCACATCCTTCCGAAGACATCCCTCCCCCGCTGAGGAAGCGCCCCCTAACACTTGGCTATTGTGATGTGTAGGTCAATCATGATTTGGGGAAGAATCCAGTCCCTGGGCTGAGATGCAATGTTTTTCAGAGAAACATGACAAAGGTCACCCTGGAGACAACTTTTCTTAACAGATGATTCTCCTGCGCACCAGAGATGCCAGCGTGGACCTCGACTCAAATAGCCTGCTGACATCCTGCATTTTGACAGTTACAATTCTTCCTTTTTCAATTCTTATTGATTTTCAAGATTCTCATTTCAGAGATGCATGCCATCATTGTACTACAGTGTTTAGCAATTTATCTGTGCTTGCTTTTGTATGCCAGGTTAATCCTTTCCCACTGAAGCCGCAGGCGGGTGAGCAAGTATCACGTTGCTGCTCAGGTACCATCTCTGCTCACAAGCTATTAAACTGAGACATTTCACCCTCTCACCTGAGGAAAAATATGCTAAGGGATGTTCACATTGGGTAACGAAGCAGAAGGCAGAGGTTGGCAATAAACTACTCCTGAGAAAAAAGGCATAAATTAGGAGGAAGCCAAATCCAAGGTGGGCAAGGGGAACAGAGAGATTGCCCTGTATCTCTATTCAAAATGCCCAGATTCCCCTCCGGATGTCAGGGAGAGAAGCACATTAAATAATTAAATATTTCCTTGGTTCTGGTTATGGGGCAGAAATGGTGAGCATTTTTTTAAATATGTGCAAATAAATAGATTTTAGGAAGCAGGGAGAAGGTAAATGAACCTGGACAAGAATATGTTTCTTTCCAACAAAGATATTCTAGAGTAAATAGTGGAATTTACTTGAATTAAAGTAAAGCACTCGTGGTGAACCTACTATAAGAAAAATGCTTCAAAATTTAGAAATTAAACGCACAACCAAAGCTTTTAGGGATTGCAGTAATTACTTATTTTTGCTCTTTAGCCTAATTTCAACTATTCCATCTGTAGTGATCATGATAATGGTGTTTCCTTTTTGATGGGGGTGGTGTTTCTTTATGTCAACACTTTCCCTCACACTTTCTTCTGATTCCATTGGAAACTCTTCCCAAATTCCATATAGCATTGAAGGGCTATTAGTCATGGGCCTTCCTCCCTTCACTCCACCTAACATGATCCCCTTGGCCAAATATTACATGGGACTTATACTGAAAAAACCATTGTTTTAGAAATTCCCATTTAACTGGGCATGTTTAGGATGTACTAAAAAATTATTCCTATATCTGAAGCTCAAATTTAACTGGGCATGTTTGGAACATACCTATACTAAAAACCTATTTGTTGGTTATCTGAAGTTCAAATTTTAAGTGGGCATATGTGGAACATACTTATATAAAAATTATTCATCATTTATCTGAACGTCAAATTTACCAGCATGCTGTGTTTTATCTGACAACCCAATGTACCGGGGTAGGGGGGTGAGCGGAAGAGAATTTTCCCTCCCAAATGTATCTCTTTGGCATGAGGATTAATTTATGTTGATTATTTTTAAGAAATGGGAGAGTCAGGAAATCTTTCTTTTTACTTCCCCCTTCGCTGCCTAAAGAATTTAGATAAAGCGTGTCCTAGGAATAGAGCTATCACCAGGGATATCTGCAAAGTATGTGGACTACATATAGAGGGGTAAACTCAGAACCACTCTGTGTCCCATTGTTTCTGCACGGCCCAGCAAACACTTATTTACCAAACATTTCATTCTCCATCACCACGTGAATTGCCTTTCTCCCCTTTGAAGTCCCAAACCACTACCCCCAAACATCGTCTTTTGTCTTTAGCTGAAGATGGTATTTAAGGTGAAGGTTTCAGCTATTTTGGAGAGTTAATTTTCCTGGGTCTCTCCCACGTATACATGTTATTAAATTTTGATTTTCTCCTGTTAATCTGCCTCATGACCATTTAATTCTTAGACCAGCCAGAAGAACCTAGAAGGGGAGAGGAAATGTACCCACTCCTGCTTTTGGGTGCCTTATTTCCCTTATGATATGTGCCTGCTGGGTTCTTGTTCCGTAAGGCAGCAATTATCAAATGCCACCTTAGTGTCAACCAGCTGGGAGTTTGGGATAACCTAAGTTATTCTGAACCGGATTTTGAATTGAGTCCTTATCCTACCTTACCTTTGCTAGAGCTTGTGAGCTCCCTTCAGTGATATGAGAGCACCACCCCTGAGAACAGTTATTATCAAGAGAAAAGACAACACTGACTTAGGGAAGCTGCAGTCTCTTATCCTGTTAGTGACACAGAATGGCTAAGGTGTCCTACCTAGGGATATTTCCACTACAACATGAAGACAGTGCTTTGGTCCAAAGAAGAGCTTACCTTCACAACCCAAAACAGGCCTGTGAAAGAGACTGTGAAACTGCACAGGGCAGAGTAAATGAGGGAGATAACTAAGAGTGTGACTCCATCTTGGCTCTTACACTATTCCTGAGTGACCACTTCACTCAAAAGTGATCTGTCCATTTCCAGTGCTGTTTAGTTTCGGCGGGGTATGTAAGTTTGTGTGTGTACATGCCCAGGTGTATGTGTTCCCAGGGCAGTGAGTGGCCTAGAACTCCTAACCTCCTCTCTACTCCTCTCTCAAATCCTTTAAGGGCCTGGAAATTATACGATATGTCATTTCCCTTCCTTTTCTCTCAGCATCTTTTATTCAGAAGCACTTTATAATCCATACATGCATGTCAAGAGGACATCCTGGGGCCAGATCCCTACAGCCTTGAGTTTGGAAGAAACTGGCTCATCACTGTGCATTTTCCTGACATGCTGCATCACCCATGCAGCCCTTACAAAGATGGTGGCATTTAAATTCACTTCGTATAAGATTCTAATGATGTATGTGGGGAATAGATCTGCTAATGGGCTGAAATTTGAAAAGTTTTCAGATATTCTTTATGCAACACTGAGTTCTGTGCTGCATAATGACCCATTTTACAAATAAACCTGTAGGACCTTGCTCTCTGTGTCAAGTTAGAAAGGCAAAGAGTTTACCTTTCCCTAACATGTGTTAAGGTACACAGTAGTGGGGGGGGGGGTAGGATAAAGGGAGTAGGTTTGGAAATATCGGCCCGAGTGAAAGATTCACAAGAGACGTATCTTGAGCTTGGAGTAATGAGATGACCCTGAAATGTGGAATTACAGGACTTGAAGAAGCCTCAAAAATACATCAAACCCAGTTAACTAGAAAGGCAGGATGGGGCCTTTTTCAGGCCTGGAGAATTGGATTCTTTTGCAAGCTCCTGACTGTCACGCACACAAACAGCAACATACAATACTTAAAATATTTGATAGTTTCAAATGTTTTCCTATCCTTTATTTTCTCAGATTTTTACGAGTAAACTTTGAAATATGACTATTCATCCCATGTTTTAAATGAGGAGACATACTTAAAAGTGATTGGGCAAAACTTCCATTGCACAGAGCTAAGCTAATAAATACAAACTCCGGATTTTCTGGCCTGAAACCTTTTTCCAATGTAGCTTTGAGACACCAACTACATCCCAGGCACTATTCTAGACACGGGGTGAATAAGATATACATACTCCTGCCTAAAAGAGCTTAGCATAGTAACTCTCCATAGACATTAAACAAACCTCAGTATTGTGAGAATACAAACTACTTCACATATCTTCACAAAGTAGAAATAAGCCATATAAAAATGTATTCAATATAGTCACTACACACTGAATTTTGAGGTATTAGTGGCCAATTTAAAAAGAGTCAGAGAAAAGGAAGAAGAGAAAAGGATATTAGAGGCATGAGAAAAGAATCAGTGAGAGAAAATCCTTGTGGGATGGGATAGGAAACAAAAGGCAGAAAGACAATATTTAACACTCAGCCATGCTTATTAACAAGATGGGGACAGCTGCTCATCTTCTTACCTTTATAGTTTTCACCACCTGGGACTTCAGACATTTTGCTCTAGGAATATTTAGTTCTCCTTTCATGGTACCCATGCTACAGGATATTCCCATGCAGAAGTCTCTATCAACTCCTTTACTTCTATTACTCTTTTCTCATAACTTAGATTTCTTTCTACTTATAGTGAACAAATCATGCCTCCTAAAACTGTAAACTCTGAGACTGAAATTCATTTCTGACTCATCTATCTCCTAACCCACCTTGCATAATTTCTAGCATCTATTAGGTCCTCAATAAATCTTCAGTGAATTAAGTTTAAATTGAGGTTTCTTCATTTCTAGTTTACCACCTTGGGTAAGCAAATCAGATCCTACTTAAACAACACTGATTTTTATATCCACCATGCCAAAAACTCTGTCCTATTCTAGTACGTTGAATAAGCTCACTGAGTTTTCATCAAGGAAAGGTAACTCCACTGGATCCTGGGGAGAGAGGATGAAATGGGAAATACAGACATTGCCCTCTAAGAACTTACACTATGTCCCTCCTCACAGTGTGCTTCCCATGTTAAGTCAGAACCCAATAGATGTGTCCTCCTCCTTGGGTTACCTAGGGACAAACTTGCCCATTGAACCATCAGGATTCACTGAATCTTCTCACCTGCCCATGAGCTTCACTGAAGGGTGAGGGGGGAAAGGAATCAGCCAAGTTCATGTGGGTCACCTGGACTTCATCCAGCTTTGTGCTGATAGGGAGAGTACCTACCAAATGCTACGGCCTGTTTATGTCCCCCCAAATCCTACCTTCACAGGTGATGGTATTAGTAGGTGGGACCTGTGAGAAGTAATTAGGTCATGAGGATGGACCCCTCATGAATGGAATTAGTGCTCTTATAACAGAGATCCCACAGAGCCCCCTAGCACCTACCACCAAGTGAGGATACCATGAGAAGCCTGCAAACCAAAAGAGAGCCTTCACCTGACCATGCCGGCAACCCGATCTTGGACTTCTAAGTTTTCTGCAGAACTGTGAGAAATAAATTTGTGTTTTTTCAAAGCTACCCAATGTGGTATTTTACTATAGCAGCCCAAATAGACCAAGACATGAGATAAACAAAGAGTGGAAGATGGCATATAGAGTACACAAAATATATCTGAGATAAACACGATAAAAGTATTATTTTATAATTTGTCAATTGTTTTTCTCAGTGACAAAGATGACAATTTACCAAAGGAAGATTGTGGGGAATGTCCTCTACATTGTATGATACTTTCCAAATGAGAATCTTGGCTTAGAATTCAGATTATAGGATGTCTAGTATATCACTGATGTTCACACGAAATTTTCCTCAAGTGAGACCAGACGGGGAATGAAGATGAAGTACAGTTCTCATTTGTTTCTTGCAGAATCCTGAATTATGAAAAATCAGGGCTTTCCTTAGGCATCAAGATGAATATGTTGGAATTGTAATCTAGAATAATAAATCTCTTGGTTGTACTAAAGAAAGCCAGAACTGCAGATTCTGCAATTAAGAAGCCCGAATGAGTAAATATACTGTGGTGTATCCATTCAATGGAAGGTTACTCAGCAATATAAAGAAATGAGCTATCAAGCCATGAAAAGACATGGAGGAAACTGAAAGGCAAACTGAAAGGTAAAAAAAAAAAGCCAATCTCAAAAAGATCAGTGTTTGCCAGGTTTCTGTAGGGGAAGCTTGAGTAGGTGGAGCACAGAGGATGGGGAGGGCAGTGAAACAATTCTTTATACTGTAATGCTGGGTAGATGACATTATACATTTGTCAAAACCCATAGAATGTACAACACAAAGAATGAACCCTAATGTAAACTATGGACTTTAATAATAATGTATCGATATTGGCTCATCAACTGTAACAAATGTAGCACACTAATCCAAGATGTCTATAGCTGGCTGGTCTGGGGAGGTGGGGGGAGGAGGTTTGACAGGATATATTGGAACTCTGTGTACTTTCTGCTCAATTTTTCTGTTAACCTAAAACTAAAATAGTCTATTAATTTTATTAAAAAGCAGCCCTATAAGAAAAAAAATTAATTGACTGGAATGAAAACCTTAAGAAATCAAAACGAATCATGATTACAAACCTGTTTTTGGAGGGGAAACACAGTAGAGATGTGTGGCCTATGGTGGTGTTCTTGTTGTCATTCATGATAGATAGAGTGAATTTTGAGAAGCAGGGAGGCAAGTGTTAAAAACTTGCAAAAAAATAAAATAAAAGAGAATATCCTTGCAAGCAGCACTGGATCGCTGCATGGCAACCAGAGAGAGTTGAGATGGGGAATCAATTAGAAAGGATGAATAACACAAAGAAGAACATGATAAAAGGTCACAATAAAAACTGAAGATCTACAGGTACAAGGAAAATACGCATTAAAAGGGGAGAAATGTAAAGAACTCAGAGAAACATTTGTAACCACTATATTTGCTAGTTTCAAACACAAGGCCGCTGCAGCTGTAAAGCACTGTGCAGTCAAAGGGCACCATTTGAAGTTTCATAATCTTTCAAGAGCGTAGGGCAGAGAACTATAGCAAGCTATAACTCAACAACTTTCCAAAACTTTCTAGTACTTTCTCACCCTTAGTGATTTTCTCTCACCCACTCTCGATTTTGCCTTCAGTAGAAAGATTTTTCACATTCATATGGTTTCCAGACACACCCTGCTTTTGCTCATAGGATCAGGACAATAAGATGAACTAAAACAATTCTGGCTTTGTTTCTTCCCCTACTTTATTTCCAACTGTGCAAAGAAGCCAGGTGAAGGGTGGGGAGAAAGTGAGTAACTGGAGTTAGCTTTCTTGCCACCCTCTACATTAACTAGGATTCCCACAAATCTTCCTGGCGGCTGCGGGGGCGGGGGAGTGAAATATAATAAAAAATAAATATTTGGCCTTCGTCCCTCGCTCTTAAAACCTTTGCAATCTCTGCAGTGGTAAGATCGTCTTTTATGTGCAAATGCAATGACTGGTAGTTAAGGGCCCCTAGGTAGCTTCAGAAACTGGGCCGGAGACCAAAAGACCAGGCATAAGAGGGTTGCAACTTTCAGTTCCAGCCCCTGACCTCTGGAGAGGAGAGAGGGGCTGGTGGTTGAGTCACATCACCCATGGCCAATGATTTAATCATTCAGGTCTAAGTAATGAAACCTCCATTAAAATTCCTAAACAGCAGGGCTTGGAGAGCTTCTCAGTTAGTGAACACATCAAGGTGCTGGGAGGGTGACACACCTAGAGAGGTCATGGAAGCTCTGGGTCCCTTCCCCTTGTTCCTGAGTTGTGTCCTTTCTAGTTAACTGGTCACAGCAAGTAAAGTGCTTTCCTGAGTTCTGTGAGTTGCTCTAGCAAATTATTGAAACTGAGGAGGGGGTTGTGGGAACCCCTGAATGTATAGCTAGTCAGAAACTTGTGCCTTTCAACTGGCATCTGAAGTGGGGACAGTCTTGTGGGACTGAGCCCTTAACCTGTGGGATCCGATACTAACCCCAGGTAGATAGTGTCAGAATTGAACTGAGTCGTAGGACACCCAGATGGTGTTGGAGAATCGGTTGGTGGTGTCAGAAAACACCACAGTCTTCTGCTTAGACTGAAAAATACTGACTGTGGCCCTAACAAAAAATTAGACTGACAAGATGAGACTAACAAAAAAGAGGTTAACACGTGAACAACAAACAGAATTTTATTAACGTGTGCACTGTACACACACATACATGGGATTACCCAGTGATGAGTAACTCAAAGATGTGGTTAGAAACTGGGCTTATATAGAATCTTAACAAAAGAACAATTAATTTTTCGAAATTTGAAAAGACAAAGGAAAAGGACTTTGAGCTTCAAAGGGCAACAAGTTGTGGAAAGACACATACATAGGGAATCTGGTGGTAGATAAGTACCAGTTTTAGCAAGGTTTGCTATGTGGATTCCCCCTATGCCATCTCTTGGCCGTTAAGGGTCTAGAGTTCTCTCCAGGGATTAATTTCCATCCTTTTTGGTAGAGAGGGAAGGGATACATCTGTACAAATTTATATCCTGCCTTTGAGCAAATAGGGAAGAGCAGAGAGCTTTTCTTGTATCTGTCACTTCTCGCTTGCCTTCTCACATGCTGAAGTGGAATATCTGGGGATGGTATATTCTGTTACCCTTCAACGGGAATATCTGTGAGGAATGGCCCTGTGTAATATCTTTTCTTTTTTTAAACATCTTTATTAGAGGATAATTGCTTTACCAATGTTGTGTTAGTTTCTGCTGTATAACAAAGTGAATCAGCTATACATATACATATATCCCCATATCTCTTCCCTCTTGCATCTCGCTACCACCCTCCCTATCCAACCCCTCTAGGTGGTCACAAAGCACCAAGGCTGATCTCCCTGTGCTATGCAGCTGCTTCCCACTAGCTACCTATTTCACATTTGGGAGTGTGTATGTGTCAATACTACTCTCTCACTTCGTCCCAGCTTCCCCTTCCCCCTCCCTGTGTTCTCAAGTCCATTCTCTACGTCTGCATCTTCATTCCTGTCCTGCCCCTCGATTCATCAGAACCATTTTTTTTTTTTTTTAGATTCCATATATACATGTTAGCACACGGTATTTGTTTTACTCTTTTTGACTTACTTCACTCTGTATGACAGACTCTAGGTCCATCCACCTCACTACAAATAACTCAATTTCATTTCTTTTTATGGCTCAGTAATATTCCATTGTATATATGTGCCACATCTTCTTTATCCATGCATCTGTCGGTGGACACTTAGGTTGTTTCCAGGTCCTGGCTATTGTAAACAGAGCTGCAGTGAACATTGTGGTACATGACTTTTTTTGAATTATGGTTTCCTCAGGGTGTATGCCAGTAGTGGGATTGCTGGGTCATATGGTAGTTCTATTTTTAGTTTTTTAAGGAACCTCCATACTGTTCTCCATAGTGGCTGTAACAATTTACATTCCCACCAACAGTGCAAGAGGGTTCCCTTTTCTCCACGCCCTCTCCAGCATTTATTGTTTGTAGATTTTTTGATGATGGCCATTCTGAGTGGTGTGAAGTGGTACCTCATTGTAGTTTTGATTTGCATTTCTCTAATGTAATATCTTTTTAAATGCTTTTGGTCATACTGTGCTCAAACCAAAAAGCTGGATATTAAAATTATTGAACTTGTTCATTGTCAGAAACCATCTAGAGCTCTCAGATAGCTTTGAGCACAGAACTGGGAGGTGGGGGAATTAAAAAAAACAAAACAAAAAACAAAACTTCTCTGGGGCCAGAATTAAAGTGGTCTTCTTAATAGCACAACCTGTTCCTGACCTCTAGCTAGACTAAGTTACATTGGGAAGGGAACACAGGTGGGGCATGGCAAAGTAGAAACTGGGGAAACTTCTGGAAAAACAACTAAAATTTGTTAACTACTACATACCAGGTACTGTTCAAATGACTTTATATGTTTTATATCATCTAAGCAGAAGTCTGAGTAAATTAGTTTTCTTTATTTATAGAATGCCATTATTCCAGTCCACCTTCAGTTTTTTAGGAACGACAATAAACATAAACCATTCTCACTCTTGATATAAGACAACCCAAGAGTTCACATAGGTATGGAAAAACCAGAACACTAGAATTTGCACTGTCAATAAGATAGAACGTCACAGTTTATTTCCTCTATCTTTATCAGATAGGTGATAGGCTTTATGTGTGGAAGGCAATGAAAATCTCAGTGAAAGGATTAAGTCTGGGATCCTTATGGAAAATGATTATGTGACTTATGCCAAACATAGAAAATGTGTCTGAATGGACATGTGGTATATTTGAAGGTACTTTGAGGGTAGTTTTCCATATTATTAAACAGAGAAAATAGAATGTTTTCTACTTGTACTCTTTTCAGTTTTGCTTTTTAATATTTTACTTGCATACCATTCTGTTAATGCAGTTTTGTATATGAACATCCCTCCTTTTTAATTTTAGTGGAAAGCATTGCTGTCCTGCCCACAGCTGTATTTTTGTTGTTGTGGTGGTGGTGGTACGCGGGCCTCTCACTGTTGTGGCCTCTCGCGTTGCAGAGCACAGGCTCCGGACGCGCAGGCTCAGCGGCCATGGCTCACCGGCCCAGCCGCTCCGCGGCATGTGGGATCTTCCCGGACCGGGGCACGAACCCATGTCCCCTGCATCGGCAGGCGGACTCTCAACCACTGCGCCACCAGGGAAGCCCCCACAGCTGTATTTCTTAAATGTTGGCTTGTGGTGGCCCACAATGAATACTGGATACTTGAATGGAAGAATCTACTTTCCAACCATAAGAGACTAGAAAAATAAACTGAGGTATGTCCATACAATACAATTCATGGAGGCATTGAAAACTTAGAAGAAAAAAGGAGGAGGACTCACACTCCCCAGTTTCAAAACTTACTATAAATAAAATAATGGGGTGCTGGCATAATAAAAGCCATACAGGTTAAGAGAATAGAGTTGAGAGTCCTGAAATAAGACTATATCCCTATGGTCAATTGAAATCAACAAGGGCAACAAGACCGTTCAATTCGAGAAAGAACAGTCTCTTCAACAAACGTCATTAGAACAACTAGATAAACACATGCAAAAGAGTGATTTTGAATCCCTGCCTGACACCATGTAAAATAATTAACTCAAAATGGATTAAATGCCTAAATGTAAGAGCTAAAATTATAAAACTTCTAGAAGAAAACATAGGGCTAAATTCTTGATGACCTTGGATTCGGAAGTGGATTCTTAGATATGACACCAAGAGCACAAGCAAGAAAAAATAAATTGGACTTCACAGAAATCTAAAACTGTTGTGCTTCAAGAAAGCGATAAAGAACCTACAGAATGGGAGAAAATATTTGGAAGTGATGTATCTGATAAGGATTTAATAACCAGGATATACAAAGAACCCCTAAGTCTCAACGAAAAAGACGACTCAAAGAATAGTCAAAGGACTTGAGCAGACATTTCTCCAAAGATAACAAATAGCCAATAAGCACATGAAAAGATCCTCAGTATCGTTAGTCATTAGGGAAATACAAATCAAAACCACAAGATACAACTTCACACACACGGGTGATTATAATTTGAAAAAAATAAAGGAAAGGAAAATAAGTATTGGTAAGTATGTAACAAGTCAGAAACCTTGTACATTGATGGGAATGTAAAATGATACAGCTTCTATGGAAAGCAGCTTAGTGGTTTCTCAAAAACTTAAACATAGAATTACCACATGGTCCAGAAATTCTACTCCTAGGCATACACCCAAAATAACCGAAAACAGGGATTCAAACAAAAATTTGTACACTACTGTTCACAGCAGCACTATTCCTAATAGCCAAAAGGTGGAAACAACTTAAATGTCCATCAATTGATGAAAGGATAAGCAAAATGTATCATATTCATACAACAGAGTGTTTTTCAGCCATAAAATGGAGTGAAGTACTGAGAAATAATGATATAACATGGCTGAACCTTGAAAACATTATGCAAAGTAACAGAAGCCAGACACAAAAGGTCATATGTCACATGATTCCTTTTTTAAAAAAATATCCAGAATAAGCAAATCCGTAGAGACAGGAAGCAGATCAGTGGTTTCCAGGTGCTGGGGAAACTGGGGGGATGGGGAGTGACCTCTCAAATGGGTACGATTTCCTGTTGGGTGATGAAAGTGTTGTGGAACTAGACAGAGATGATAGCTGCACAACACTGTAAATGTGCTAAATGCCACTGAATTATACACTTTAAAATGGCTAATAATTGCGTGATATGGTAAATTCCCCTCAACTATGCTTACAGAAATACCCAATAATACAATATCATGTTCACGATTCACTGTTAAGGAAAGCAGGACACAGAATAATAGAAGATTGTGATTACATATAAATAGATATGCCTAGAACAAAAGACAGGAAGGGAATAATACGAAATGCTAATAGTGGTCATCCTTAGGTTACAAAATAGTGGGCGATTTGATTTGTTCTTTATATACTAACGGATTTTCCAAGTTTATCTCAACATGCGTTCCTTTTAAAATCAGAAATAGCAAAAACATCTTATTTTTAAAAATTAAATAAGCAGAAACCTTAAAGCTCCTTTCACTCTAGTATTCCTGACCTGAAAAGAAGCCATGTGAAGGGAAGGAAGGAAGAAGAAGTAATAACTGAGGAGTTTCTGTCTCAGTAAAGAGAGTAGGGTAAGGGGCAGGAGGCCACCCAGCAGGACACCAGGTTCCGCTCCAAAAAGTGGGGCTGAAAGGGCTTTGCAGAACCTCTAGGAAGGCCCCTGCCTGCCACCATGAACCTAGACCACTCTCCTTTACAAAGCCAGCTCCGTAGTGGAGCAGATAGGAGTGTGGAGACAAAATTCAGGGGGAATAATCCTGGGTTATCTGGGAAAACAGAAGGAATTTAGATGCTGTGGCTACACTTTCAAGTAGTGGTTGATAAGGAGGCTCCATTCAGCAGTTGGCTGCTTAAGTGCATGAGTGCATGTGGCAGAGACGCTGCTCCCCTACAGATCCCCAGCCTTCTGTGCCATTAGACTGGTTCCCCACGTCTGGTTCTGCGTAAAGGACTATGAGTGGAAGTGACCTGTGACACTTCTAGACTGAGACATGTGCAGTGGAGACCATACATTTCAGATGGCACAGGTACTAGACAGAGCAGGGCCATTTGGCCTTTATTGTGTTAAACTCCTGAAATTTTGTCATTAATTTTCCTTACACAGAAATTGGAACCCAGAAGCAGGGTGCTGTCATAACAAAAACCATACAATATAAGCATCAGGGTAGCTGTTGGGCATCAGGCAGCAAGGAACTGGAGAGCAGAGGATAGAAAGTTAGTGGTTCCTGTTTTGTGGGGGCAATAAATTTAGTGGCTGTGTATCTGTGCTGTCTTAGCAGGTGGACCACGTATCTATCATATTGAAAACACAGGATTAGTGTGTTGGTTGCCACTGGCTACATATGGCAAGATGTTGATAGAAAGATGAGCTAGGGAAAGAAGAGGCCAGTTTATAAAAATAAATAAATAAATGCAAGGAAATATATGGTGTCTCAACATTTGGGGACTTACACCTCAGATGCCCAATGAAACGTCTCAATTGGATAAAACGCTTCAGAGGAAAGACTCAATGAAGGGTGTAGCAGGAGGAACAAGCCTAGAGATCTAATGTACAGGCATGATGACTGTAGTTAATAATGCAGTACTGAATGATGAAGGCATGCTAAGACAATAGATTTCAGGTGCTCTCATCACACAAATCAAAGGTAGCTATTTGAGACGACATAGTAATTATCTTGGCTGTAGCATTCATTTTACTATTTTTATGTTTATCAAATCACCATGTTGGACACCATAAATACATACAACTTTTATTTTAAAAATATATAAAGTTTTAGGGCTTCCCTGGTGGCGCAGTGGTTGGGGGTCCGCCTGCCAATGCAGGGGACACGGGTTCGTGCCCGGTCCGGGAAGATGCCACGTGCCGCGGAGTGGCTGGGCCTGTGAGCCATGGCCGCTGAGCCTGCGTGTCTGGAGCCTGTGCTCCACAACGGGAGAGGCCACAACAGTGAGAGGCCCGCGTACCGCAAAAAATAAATAAATAAATAAATAAAATAAAGTTTTAAATCCATACCAAGCTAATAGGTGGAAAATATACGTTATTTTATTTTTTTAAATTTGTGATGATGATGTTTTTCTTATATTCATTGGTCAATTACAACACTTCTTGTGAAATGCCTACTTGTATACTTTATCCTGCTTCTACTGAGTTATTCACCTTTGTCTCCCTGATTTATGAAAGCCATATGTAAAAAACTTTATGCCCTTTTCTGGGAAAAAAAAAAAAAAGTGAGGGAGATGTGGCTTTCCTATTTTTTTGTTCTCCATAGCCTCAAAGTAGCAGTCACTAATTTGGGTAGAAGAAGAAGGATGAGGAAGCAAACACAAGGTAGATTTGAGAACTGTATAGTTACTGACTCATGGAACATACTAGAAGCAATGATCAGAAGCCTACTTAATTCTCAAGGAAATGAGAATTACAATTCTCATTACATTTGGAAGTGTATTGCCAAAAGAAACTGGAAGCTGGAGCTAAAAAGCCTTCCTCTGTCTGAGACTTAAAATGACTCTCAGATAGATCTACATCTCCCTCCCCCAAAACAGGAAGAAGACTGAGTAATCTGTGTAGCCCTTGAGGAGGGAATGATGCCCCATGCATACTTCAGGCATGGTCAGAAGGAAGATACAGAAGGAAGATTCAGAAGAATCCCCTGAAGGTCTCCAGAGGCCAGGGTCCACTGCAGAACAATACACAAGGGACTCCTTTTATGGAGCCTAATCAAGGAATACCCCCAACCTAGGAGGACAGGATACCTTCCAATGTCTGATAGATTTCAGATTACAGGAGACCAGTGGCTACTCAGTGCCTCCATTCTGTCCCTTTCCAAATACTAGGAAATTATTCGGAACCTCAATAAGTGTGCTTGTTGTGAGTATCCTGTCTGCCATGGATATTGATGAGTAAGGGAAGGCAGATTGTTTTTTTTTTTTTTAGTGCTTAGGTCTCCAAACCAAGAGCTGCCACATCCAAACCTGACAGCTATGTATGGGGCATTGCCTACAGATGCTAGAATTTTAGTTGGATTGCTTACCAGACATCCATGCATCCCTCTGCATTCCTCCCTCCCTCCCCCCTCAGCCTCCTCCCCCAATGCTGAGGTCAGGGTCATGTAGCAAGTTTTACCAACTGCCTGTGAGCCAATCTGTCTTATCTATTTCTCTCTACCCCTGCACTCAAGACCTTGCAGGTCACATATTCCTGATGGCGTAGCTATGGAGGCCACCAAACTATAGTTGACCTAATATGAACACAAGATAATCTTGGGTTATTAAGTTTGGGGGGATTTGTCTATTATGGCAGCTAGCATTAATTAGCCTGATCGTATAATAGATTTGTTATATGATAAAGGTATTTCAGTCAGTGTAAATACAGGACAGGATCTGACCATGAGAAGCTAACTTCAGGGCCCAAAGCAGTGATACGAACACAAAGATTGATCATGGGATTCAGCATGGGGCTTAGAGCGTCAAGTTACAGATCGGGCTCATCCTCTAACCCACCGGGCATCTTTGGGCAAGTCACTCTAGGCTCCCGCAAATCATTTGGAAAGAAAACAAGAAAAGTGGAACCACAACACTTCCCAAGCTTTTCCAGCCACGAATACAAACATCTCAGTTTCTCCACCATCTAAGTGTAAGCTCATATACATCTTCCCCCATTTACATTACAGAAGGGTCTGGAAGCTTACACTGGGGGATGGCTCACAGAAGCATCATAAGGAATGATTCCTCCCCATCTTGAAAAGTGGTTCTCAGTGGCAGTATGGCCAAATATTCTGATTGAAATATAGATGATCCCTATGAGAGACATCTAATAAGCCTCCTTAAGCGGGGTAGATAAGAAAGCAGAGTCAGCAGCTACAGGAAATAACTTCTGGCTTCTCTTTGCAACCATGCTACGGACAGGGGCCTGTGGCTGCTGTGTCATCACCACTTGTGACAACTATGAACTCTAGTTGTAGTGCGCTACTTACCCTGCAGCTTTTTCCCTAAGTTTCACCATATGTGGGGTACTTCCATGCACCCTGTGCTTCACAGGGAATTTGTGTATGTGTAATCGATATTAGTAGATATAAAGAACTTCATCGCTCTTAATAGCTGTCCTTCAGAATGCTTCTGGTAGTCTAAGAGCCGGGAAGGGATCCTGAATCTTTATTGCAGAACCCAGATGGCTCGTCATCTGGCTCCTTCTGAGAGCACAGCAGACAGGCCCCTTTGTTGCATTAGCATGTTTACTACAGCTGTAGTTACCTGGTGACAGGATGAAATTATACAGACAGCAGTTTACTTTCATACCCCCCACCCCGTAGTCAATTTCCTAGCCTAAGCCACTCTTCCAGGGAGCATGTAATTTTCATTCCTGTTTAATTTCAATCCTCTCTTGTTCGACAGAGTGATTTCTCACCCTTTTTAGATGGTGCCACGCACCTCTCAACTGGATTTCTTCTCCCTGCTGTTAGAGTCTGTTCCTGCCTGAAATATTTAGAGAAACAGTTGTCTAAAAGCAGTTAATTTAATTGAGATTGCACATGCACACATGGACACGTGCGCACACACACACACAAATACACAGGTTTTTTTTTCTTTTTCTGACACACAAAGGAACTGTTTCAATACTTTTATTTCCCAGTTTGTTAAATATTTATGTGTGTCCTCACAAAGTAAACTTCCACACGGTAGATATGAAGCCTATAATATCTAGATTTTTTTGGTGGGGGGAGCAAGGGGCAGAGTACAATTGACTAATAGCCATTTTCTTCTGAACTGAAAGTCTGCTATAAACAAGAAGATGCCATAATCTCTCAACCACCATCAAGTTCTTTTATAAATGACTTTTGAAGATTCATAAAAATCTAGCTTAGTGATTCAACAAAGCTCTCAGTACTCAGTCTATGACCGGGTCTTAGCCCTATTACTGGAGAACAG
Organism: Delphinus delphis; assembly: GCF_949987515.2. Classification (NCBI taxonomy): domain Eukaryota; kingdom Metazoa; phylum Chordata; class Mammalia; order Artiodactyla; family Delphinidae; genus Delphinus; species Delphinus delphis. The sequence continues at coordinate 74,129,970 of NC_082692.2, read as the reverse complement.
TCAGTATCATCCTAGGAGGCAGATACCAGGAGAGAAATATTGAGAAAAATGATGCACAAGTGCATGCCCACACGCACGCACATACACACCCCACATTCTTTTTACAGGAAATATTCAAATCAGAGACAAAACCAAAAGGACAACCCATCCAAAAATGTTTCCTGATCTGGAATCCTCATTTTCACTAGCAACACGAATGCTGAGTCTCACAGCTCACTTTTCTTTGGCCTCCCTTTGAAAAGGGGTACTGGTTGGAAAGAAAACGATTCTCCATGAGCAGGGAGCTGATTGGACAAGTCACTTCATATTCCTGTCTCTTTCTCTCTAATAGTATCTCCGTCTGAATCTTTGGGAATGCCAATAAAGAAATTTGTCTTCCTGGAATACCAACTTCAACTTGTTTTAGTTCTACAAATAATGTTTCCCCCTTCCCAATGTCTTACTCACCAATCATGTTAACCAATGAAGTAAAATGTATATAGCATGCCTGGGGAGGGGAAGTGTATGTTGGGGCAGGGGATAGTAACCCATGTTTGTGCAAATCAGATACTATGTGGGGCCCCATGTGATGCAGTCCCAGTACTGTGTCATAACCAAAGAGACATGGGTCCATCAGCCAACGCATCTGAAAAGTTTCAGTCTTGCAGCTCTCAGAGAACATTACTGACACCCTAATTTACAACCCAGAATGATTCTTAAAATCCTCTTTTCCTTTATCTCCAATTCATGAACTCCACAACTACTCCAGAACCTCTCCAAATCCTTTACTCTCAACTTTTCACTAGAAATTCTCTTTACTCTCTAGGCCACATGATCCTGAGAAAGACAGAGACAGACAGACATATCTACATAGAAACACACATATATGTGTACGTATATATGTACAGATACACCACTCATATATATATTAGGCATGTGCCCATATAAGTTTCTCTCTATATACACATATACATATATATGTTTGTATATCACACACACACACATTCAATCCCAAAGCTATGCATCACAAAAGTTTATAAATTGGATCAGCAAAATAACTCTCCTTAAAAATTTAGAAGGGGGCTTCCCTGGTGGCGCAGTGGTTGAGAGCCCGCCTGCCGATGCAGGGGACACGGGTTCGTGCCCCGGTCCGGGAAGATCCCACATGCCACGGAGCGGCTGGGCCTGTGAGCCATGGCCGCTGAACCTGCGTGTCCGGAGCCTGTGCTCCGCAACGGGAGAGGCCACAACAGTGAATGGGCCGCGTACCGCAAAAAAAAAAAAAAAAAAATTCAGAATGGAAATTGAGGCAGCACGGAAAACAGCTTCTTCAAAGTGTTGGAGAATGGTTTAAAAAATATATAACAAACTCCTGTACTAATAAATTTTTGTCCCCACCATAGCTATTCATCCTCTCTCTCTTTTTGGGGGGGGGGGCGGGGAGGTAGATTCTCAAGCTACTGTCACTGCATCAGGCCCCTCCCTCCGTGCGTATATGGTTCATGCTGACTTTCTACTCTAACTCACCTTTCAAAGCCAAATCATTTATGAAGATACCAAAATAATCATGTAATTCCATAAGAAATGCCCCTGTGCGGATGAAAGCGGAGCTTAGACAGCCAGTTTTCTGGGCAGCAAGGAGATCTCTCGATACTGTCTCGTCAGTCTTTTAATTTTAGATGTGTGTTTTTATTTTAAGAATTAGCCTCTAGATCTTCATGGCTGTATTCACAGTTGGATTTTTGGCTTATTTACAGATCCCTCACTGCCCATCAGGAGGCCTCCAGAGACACACAGAGACCCATTTATCCATTATCCAATCTGAGTTCCCAAAGGGTCAGATAAGATGATTACTAGCAGCATCAGACTGATGTCTAGTCAGGGTTCCTTCTAGGTCTATTTTAATAGGAGTAATCTCAGAAGCAATTGCAACGTATCCATACTTGTAGCTCACACAGACTGCCACTGTTGGGAAGAGCTTCCCAATCCTGTGGGCAGCCCTTTATCCTGGGGCGGGGGAGCCTCTGACTCCTGAATCCATGAGTTTAATCTGTCCGAGTCTAAACAGGACAATGATTTAGACGAGCATCAGCTCAAAATGTGGACGACCTATGCCAACCCCAACAGTACCACTCTACTGAGCTCACGTTAAAACGTGCACAGGGAGGCAGCTTGCCTTCTCAGATGAAAACATTTGTCAAGCTCACTCGTGCAAACGTTGACTGAGGGCAGAGACTTCGGATGTGAGGACAAATCTGGCAGAGGCAATATACGAATGGCAATGGATGATCAAGGGTAGAGGAGAATGCAATTGAGGTGACTGAAGTCAGAACCAAATGGGGTCTGCATTGAGTGTCCAGGCCACACTGACAGGTTTGGGAACAAGATAACCTGCATCCAAGGTGTTCCTTAGGTCAGCTCAGTTGATTCAGCAGGGATCTAAGGCCCTGGTGTGAATGCTTACCTGGCAAGAAATCCGATAGACGAGCAGCCTTGGGAGACAACCTTGGAGACGGCCTCTGTCCATCACTAGCCGTTTAATAATGGATAAAGGCCTTGCCTCATCTGAGCCTTAGTTTCCTCACGTGCAACATGCGTAAAACATTCACCAACTACTTAATAAGCTCGCAAGGATCCAGTTAACGTAGGGAAGCATTTATCTCGAAGTAGGGGCTCAGCAATGATGGCTGCTGTTACTCTGAGGGGCCAGGCACCCTGACCTAGAACACGTGGCTGGTCCAATCCCTGCAGGCAGTGTCACCCACAAGGTATAGCACTGCTTCCCATCTGGGGAGAAAGTTAACTGCAGATTTCCATGGGAGTCAAGCCCGGAAATTTGAATATTCAGTGAATTCCACCAGGACCTTATGTATTTAAGGGATGAGAACCACTGGTTTAGGATATGGCGATCACCTTCAGTGCTGAAATTATTTTAAGTCACACATTCTTTTCTGATGGCTTATAGAAAGTATACAAGGCACACACATGAAGTTTAGACATTGTGCAAATTCTTTTGCCTTTTGGAAGGTTTTTTTACTTTAAATATTATGTTTTAGTTTAAAAATCCATAATTTAGAACTCAGAAATACATTCCCATAGAATTACTTTCTTTAAAGAGTGGTTAGATTTCCAGGAACATTTCCAAAATCCTTGTGGTAGCCAAAATATAGTACTTTCAATTTGTATCACAGGTTAAAAGGACTTTTCTTTTTTGATATGATATTAAAGAATCAAAAGTGAACATGGTATCAAAGGCAAAATAATACTAAAGTAAATAGCAGTGTTTCCAGATTAAGAATTGAATCCTTCCTGAGGTCCCTAGTTAATTGCTTAAGTCATGTATTTGGCATTTTAATTATAACTGAAGGCACAGCTCAGGGGCACAGGGTCAAGCAATGGGAGTTGGTTTCATGGGCATCCACCCACTCAGCTTCTGGAAACCCTTTACCACTTTGAACAGTGTTTAGTGGAACTGGTGAATTTAAAGACCCCTTTTAAAAAGAAGAATTTTTAAATGGACCCCAAGGTTGCCTTACTCATTTTGCAGATACTTGGATACGTAGAAGTATGTTAATGATCACTGCTGATATAATCATCAGCACACACTCAAATGAGAAATAAACACAACTGCGAAGCATAATTAAAATTAACATTAAAGAAATACGATAAATGAAACTGCCACTTACTATGCGAATATGTCCTGCTCTCTTGTGTATGCTTGTGAATTTGGTGGGTTTATACCAACTTTTTGTTTACCAAATTCCACGGAGTTATTTGCCTTCATTTGGGCCACACACACGCTTAACATAAAGTCCTTTTCTGTCATGTTTCCCGTTGATACTCGTTGTCCACTAACTGGCTCTGGGGTAAGAGGAGACCCAGAAACCTGGAGATAGTCTAGAGGAAGCACAGACAAAAGAGACCCCAAGGCCAAACCTTCCAAATGCCCTTCTGGGTGGGGAAGCCCCAGTAAGGGCAGGGTCATGGCCATCATCCCACGCACTAAATATTCACGAGGCTATTGACATAGAGGCTGACAGAGAAGGAATAGGAGTTGTCACAATTCATCCCTCTGGGGCAAAAACAACAGCCTTTCTGCCTAAGTAGGAGGAAGAAGACTGCTGCCAGGAGGGGTGAAGCCCTGGTCAGAGAACCAAGCTACGTTGCAGTATGCTCAGATATAAGGCCCACTAGGCCTAACTGCAATACACTGGTGTTGAGCACTTGAAAGTGGAGCTGGTGTGACTTGAGAAGGGCTATAAGTATAAAACATACACTACATTTCAGTATGCAAAGAAAATTCTCAGTTACGATTCTTATATTGATTACATATTGAAATACGTTTAAGCCAACATGTCTAAAATGTTCTCAGCTGATTTTATCCATTCCCCTACTGTTTTTACTGTGACAAGTAGGAAAGTTGAAATTATGAAAGTGACCTGCATTCTACTTCTGCTGGACGGTACTGCTCTAGCCATTACTCAGTCCTTCTCTTCCTAAGCCATCAGTGAGACTGATTGGCTCCAGTTCCATACCCTCTCCTCAGTCACTTCTCTCCCTCCTCACTGCGGCCACCTTAGTCCGCGCTACCACTGCTCACACCTGGATAAATGCTAGAATATTCTAACTGGCCCTGGACGTCTGTTTCTACACAACTGTTAGTATGATCTTCTCAAACCCCTCACATCATGTGTCTCTCTTCAATGGCTTTTGATTGCTGTCAGAAGGAAAGCTAAGCTTGTTTCCGTGGCAACGAGATACAGCGTACTTAACCTGCCCCTGCCTACCTTTCCCACTTTATCTCATGTCACAATCTTCCCTTCAAGGGTCCAGCATAGTGTCCTTCTCTGGGCTTCTAGAAAAACAAAAAACAAGCTACTTCAACCTCAGGGTCTTTGCACTAGCAGTTCCTTTTGCCTGGAAATCTCTTCTCCCTGATAGTCAGTATAGCTTCTTCTTCTTCTTCTTAAGATCATGGTTTAAATGATGCCTCCTCAGAGAGGCTGTCCTTGACCTCTCAAAAGCAGGCAAACTTACTTATATCCTTAGACTTTTTCTCTGTTGCACATATCAGTTTTTGAAATTTTATTTATGTGTGTATCATCTTTCTCCATACCCTAGAATATGAGCTCCATCAGACCAGAGGCCCTAATTGTAAAGTCTGTTGATAATTTACTGGTATACTGGTAATCCTCATACCTAATATAGGGTAGACCTTCATATATAAGTTGTATTTATATATATATATAAATACATACATACTTTTCCAATGAGTAAAGTTATATTGGGCAGAATTAAGGCTATTTCGTCCTGTACATTGGAGGAGGGTTAGAAAAGTAACATCTGAACACACAATGAAGATTCCCTACTTATCTAGTCCAAGGCAAGCTGCCTCATAACGGTCATTCAAACCTTTACTGATCTAGAGCACCTAATGTCTAATATTTTTCATGGTAAGAGCCTAAATGAGACTAGGAAGCAGTGGCTGTCTTTAAATAAGTGAATCACAACTAAGGCTGGATCTGTTTCTGTTTTAACCTAACATAGGGCTCTCCCCAGGATGTTATAGCAGACATGGAACATGATATACCTCATCAGTACTGCAGATATAACACTCCCTAATTTTTCCAAAAACCATACCTGAGTTCCTTCCCACCTATTCTTAGATAGACTCAGTTTAGTTTAAATATGGAATAAAAGGGTGATTAAGAATTTGACATACAGTTTCAAATCTCACATCTAAAAATCACGAAGTCAGCAAATGTTATATGCTGGGAGTCAGCGAAACTATAGACTTAATATAGATCTTCTTTCAGCCTTAATGTTACTTAAAAATTCTTGTGTTGGGGGGGATAATTTAAACAATGTTAATACCAATATTAGAACAAACACAGATACTGAATGGAAAAGAGGAAAACTTTGTATCATTGTTTTTAGCTAAACATTGACCCTTCTAAACAAATCTGCACTTGGCAGGCTGCTCTGGCTTCTCTCCCAGACCCAGACTCTCAGCAGTGATTGTTACCCTCTTAGCATTAGGAGACTGGAGGGGAAAATTTCAGAATCATTAAGGCAGTGATTCTGCCCAAACCATGGCTGCTGGTATCTCACCAGGGAGCCATACAGTCTTCTAATACTGGGGTGTGGTTGTGAAGTCCGACAAATGCAGAATGCAATGGGGTTCATTACCAAGAAGGCAAATTAATTCTATTTTCAAGGCGGTAGTGAGAAACAGGTATTTTTATTTGCTACCCTTAAATGCTGTCAGATTTTGGTCACACTAACATACAAAAGTTCTACATCTACCACCACCTCACTTCCCAATAGAAAACACAGGTACAAACACCAAAATAGATAAACCAAACAGTAAGCTCATCAAACAGCAGATTGAGGCATCAAAATTCAAGTGCTGTAGTTTGTCTCTAGTTAAAAAGGCCACATGGAAACTTTTGGGCCCCAGGGAAAATGCATTACATGCAAAAGAGACTTTGGTTTGGAACCAGCACCCAGTGCCTACCAGAGCCCAGCCCTGACGTGACCAGATCCTGTATCCCGACAGCTATTTCTACACTCTTAACACACGCACGAGCACACGTTGCACAGCCTTCCAGATAACCTTGGGCAGCGGTGGCTACCCAGTGGGAACTCGTTACCTGCCAGTAACGACCGTGCTAAGAGCCCTGTGTGCATCTTCTCCTAGGGTCCCTCACCAACCCTGGGAAGTACATGCTGTTCTTCCTCCCATTTTATGATCAAAAACACTGAGCCTCAGTCATGCTAGTTACTGCTGTATACACCTACGTTTCCTTTTCCCAGAGAGAGGCCCACTTAAAGGCACGAGAAGGCAGTGAGCTCTCCTCTTTCTGCCTCGTAATCCACAACGTTCTGGGTTTGTGTAGCACATCCAGAAATCCCAGCGAGTTTATCCACTTCAATATTAGGGACATTTTTTCCTGCGTGAAATGGGCTCAAACGCAGAGATTGAGCGAGGAGCCACCCTTCTTGTCCTCACACCAAGGAGGGCCAAGCGGAAATGCTGCGTGGAGAGTTTGGTGCTCTACAGATGGCTTCAGGAGTTGATGAGTGCAGTCGGATATAAATAATATCATTTAAACCAGGACGTGGCTTGGGGACATAGCTAATTCCAACGGCAATCGCTTTGCCAGAGCAGCTTTCAACGCTGTTTCATGTGATTTCACCAACCCTGGAACTGCACAGGGTATTTTCACACCCGCAGAGGTAATAAGTGACTTTTGATAACACTTGCAAAGTTGGCTGGCAAAAGTCAAAGAAGCCCGTGGAATGTAAGCTCTCCAGAGGTCCTCTTCCTGTTCCCCACTGCCTTCCTGAGTGGAGGGAGGCCATCAAGTGGGCGGGCTGCAGGCTCACAAACAGACTGACGTCGCAGTTGGTGTGTGGGTTTGCCTCAATTTTATCAGGAGATGAAAACAAACATGAAAGTGCCTCGGGTTTCATGGCAGCGGCAAGACATGGGGCTGAATTTCCTGCCTTCAGCAGATGTGGAGCCCCTGTTCATAGATCATCCTACCCTCTAGACACATAAGCGAACTGTACACAGATGTCACCTGTGTGTTAAAATCCACACCAGGAATTTATCTCCTTGGTGTGAGAAGGGTATGTGCTTCCAGGAGTAGAGATTTCTGATCTCTCTCCTCTGCTACATCCCAACCATCTTTTAACTCAGAATCTGTAAGTGTCCTAATATAAAGAGATGCCAATACCCCTCACGGTATGCTCTGAGACAAAGAGAAACTCAGGCTTAATTATTCAGAAATTCAAAATCAACATAGCCTCAAACAAAATTTTTAAAAGTCATTTCTTGTGAACACTTTATGGTGGATTCCACAGCATACAAAGGGACTATGTCCCACAGGAATTTATTAGTAGCCTACGAAGAATTCTATGAATAAATTATACAAATTGTAACACTATGTGTCAAAAACGACAGAACTCTGCTGAAAAATTCTGGTAAGTAGACTTAAAACATGTGCATTACATCTGGATGACCAGTTCAGATAGAAATCATTCATTCAACAGGTATTTATTGCTAGGCACCAGGAATAGAGGACTGAAAACCAAAGTTATGGCCCGTCTTGTGGAGTTTATGGTCTGGAGGAAGAAGTGGTTAACAAACAAAAGGACAGACAAACAGACAAACAGGGACAGTAGCAGAGAGCAGGGAGGAGATTCATCGCTCCTTCCTGAAGACTTCACTCAATGCTCATGTCTCTCTCTAATCTTTCAGATCACTCTTCAGCATATAACAGGGGCCCGAGTCATCTTTGGAACATCAGTCATTGCGCCAGCAAGGTAATGGTTAGAGAACTCAAGGTAATAAGCTACCAGATACTCACAACGTCAGGTCAGCCCAACCAAATAGAATGAACACAGTGTCTCGAGAGGCAGTAGAAAGTGCAAGCTTGGGCATCAGGGACCTGGACTACTCACCATCTAGATGTCCTCCAGGCAAGGCACCTAGGCTCAGTGAGCCTCAGAGTCCTCACATGTAAATGGAACAAGTGTACCAACCTCAGACGGCTCTTGTCAGAATGAGCTAATAAAATATAACGTGTCTGTTCACTTCTGGTTACACAAAATAGGTAAACAAAAAGGGCTGTGATTCTCACTGAGGAAATCCAACCTCTCACCCGTAGAGGGACAGCATGAAAGGTACCCAGGGACTTCCATGGAGGCAGGCTCTCTCTGGAAACCACGATGGGGATTTTCCACGCCCTCCTCCTCTCCTGGGCGCAGAGGGGTATCTGTTCACCCCAGATGAATGACCCAAGGAAACCCCACAAACTAACACTTTTCTGTCCATTAAAATAATCAAGAAGGTAGAGTTACTTCTACGATCTTCTCCAAGTTACATTCTTTTGATCAAGAGAAAAAGATGAGTTATGTTAATGGGTCAGCTGTAAATTATCTTAGGGCAGAAATAATAGTCCATATTTAAAATATAGATTGCATCTATCGCCATCCTCAAATTCGGTTTGTGGTGTTACGTACCCAAATTGGATTCAATTTGTTAAGTATTTGTTGGCAACCTACATAATCCTCTGTGTTCCCATCTCAGTTCTAAGATGTACAAAAATGTTTCACATAGAGAATCAGAGTAGCGTATGTGTATGAATTTTCCAGGTTGACTTGTATGTACGCTGTCTGCCGTAGTTCCTGTTTGCTCTGAACACCTTGGCTCCTTCTACAGCTCCCGCTCTGGTGTGTTTATTGAGTGTTTCCCTCTGAGTTTGTTTGTAATCACAGCCCTGGCACTTGGAAGATTTGCCACTAGGAGTTTTAATGCAGGTGGTCTGAAGTGAACATGAATCTTGCCTTTTCCTAGAGAGCCAATGTCCAGCCTTTCACTAGCTAATGACCACCCCCCTCCAACCACCACCCCTGACATGCACGGAGCCCTTATTTGGAGCCTGGCCCTACTATGAGCTTTTGTATGTGGTAACTTGACCCCCTGACTTCCTCTGAGGAGTGTAGGCCATGGAAGTTGTCTCCCAACGAAGGATGGCCTCAAAACCCAGGGCAGTTTCATCCCAAATGGTAAACCAATGGCTATTACATGTTGTTCACATGTGTCTGTGTGTAAATAAGTTATTAATGGCGACTCTAAAGTCCATGGCTTTCCTAAAAGGGTCTCTGCAGTTTTCTTAAGCTCCCTGGGGCAGGGATCATGTTTTACATAGCACTGTATGTCCAGCACCTAGCATGTGCCTGGAACTTTGTAGGTTTTAATGACTTTGTTAAATGAATGAATGGTGGCTTACATACAGTACAGAAGAGAAGGCCTGAAGATAAAACAAGCTAGAACACGACCTACTTTGAGGAAGAATGACCAAGTGGTGTCAAAGGTAGGTCCAAGCAGCCAGCAGTCCTGCACGTGAGTCTCAGCTAGCCAGGAGCCTGGGGAAATTTAACCCTTGGTACCCCCCAGGAGACATGGAGGAAATGGCACACGGGGTTTGGGGGAAGTTGAGACAATGTTCAGAGCCGCTTGGCTAGCATATCAGTGAGGCCCTGGTGGAGAAGGCAGCATTGGAACCAGGACCAGATTCACTGTGGAGGTGGAGGAGGTGTACTTTCTAGCCAGAAGAAACTGCCTAAATTCAGACCAAAGGTGGGGAATCATGGGGCAAGAGCAAGGAACAGCATAAAGTCCATTTTTCTGTAACAAAGGGTGTGTGGAAGGAAATAGGATGTGGAGAGTGAGCAGGGCTTCAGTCCAGCTTGAATTCTGCACAAAGAATGCGGGGGTTTATTCCATAGAAAGGTATGCCCCAGAGTGGGCAACACACGCATCACTGGCGTACACACGCAGTGCCAGGTAGATCGTAAAGAGACAGTACGTCCATCAGTCCCACTCCGACCTCTGATGAAGCCAAGGAGAAAGTCTCCATCAATGCATATCTAGAACATCTGATCCATGACAACTATACTAGTCAGGGTCTCCAAGGAGAGATATGACCCCATCAAAAGTAGGAGAATCCAGGAGGGGTTAACAAAGGGGCTACAGACCACGTACGGGGATAGGTGACCACAAGCAGCAACCCAGGGCTAGTAAAGGCCCAGCTGTCACTACCTCTAGGTGTCAAGGGATAAGACGAGGCAGAGTTTACGGTAACGCAGAAGGGGAGAGCCCTGTGGACGAAGCCACCTTAAAACAAGCAGTAACCTTTGATCAAGGCACACCGCCAGGCAGGCGGTCAGGAGGCAAGGGAGGGGGCAGGAAACACACCGCTTTGCTTCCCTCCCTCCAAGACCCTGCTGGGCTCCCACAGGCTGAGCCCAACTGGAGACAAGAAGGTAGCAGAGCTCCCAAGTCTGTCCATAGAGCTCAGCCTCCTGGGGCAGAGAGCAAGGAGAAGGGAGGAAAATGGACCTGGAGGAACAAATGGAAGACAACTCGGTACTCAGCCACTTTTGTACACACAGAGAGAGCAGGCCTCAGGCTTACAGCCTCAGGCAGTACCATCTCAGCTAGGAGATGCTACTTCTGCTTTGTTTTGCTTTCACTGTACTTATTGTCAGCTTCTATTATGATAGATGATACCGGTTTTCCATTTACTTGGAGATAAAGTTTCCTTTTAGAATACATTTAAGTAAAAAAGGTCCATTTAAAGATAAATATGAAGTAAGCAACGGCGCAAAGAGAAGGGAAAGCAGCAAAAATAATGGAGGTGATATTGGAATGACCGATGTTTGGAAAATGCCTCATAAGAAAACTGGGTGCTGCTGACAGTTTGCGAGCAGGAGAGATAGGATCAAGGCTCTGCTTTGGGAAGCTTAATGTTGCTGCAGCTACACAGTCCACAGCAGAGGAGCTGGGAGGCCTTTAGGTTGTGGCAGTGGGGCTGCAGAGGTAGGGATGGAGGGGAAGAGTTGGAGGAAAAAGGGTAGAATTGACAATATTCGGTAATTCATTTCACAGAGGGCAAGCAAGACATGAGGCAAAAGATAACAGCTGCTACCAAAATTGCCTTTAAAAAACATCTATTACCAGGAATATTAGAACTCATGTAGGAAAATAACATGACAGCAATCAAGGCCTGCTAACAGGTAGAGTTTTTAGGTAATTCATCTCCTGTGAGGCCGTCTGCAATGAAAGGAAAACAGGAATGTTTATCTAATGAGTGTCTCCTCCTGACGTTTCTCCAGAACAGCTGGGTTTGTTTTTCAGATTTGCGGCAGAAAAACTGGGAAGGTCAGCCAGGCTTGACTTCTAGCACCGGGAGGGCAATTTTCATGCCTTGGATCAGCGTCATAGAGGAGGTGACTTTAGAGCACACAGACACTCTGGATGTTTATTTAGAGCTTGGAAGTAAGCTGGGAGATCCATTTCCTGAAAGGACTATTTCGTTAGAAAAATAAGTCAAAGAGACAGAATCATCCAAGTGTCACAGGAAAATAATTTGAAACTACAGGTTAGGAATAATAAGAGTTCATCAAGTTTGAAAAACAGCTTCGGCCTGGTAAGGATTTTGAGAGTAGTTTCTCACCTTACCCTGAATTTCAAAAAAGAAAAAAAATTACACATACACACAATGACTTTCTGGACATGCTTCACTTGTATGAAAGTTACTTTCAATTAAATTCTCAATTTCTGGTTTCCTGAGAGTTTTAACCGTCATGTTTTCAAATGAGCCAGGGATTCACAGGAATTGAGAGAAGGAAAAGACCTATCAGATTATCAAGTCCATCTCAAAAGATATCCAGGGGACTTTTTCCTGCAGTTCGCCTACCACTGCCTTGTTCAGTTCTGGTTTTAAACGACTCCAGCAATGGGACTCTTCATCAGTCTAAGAGGCCCAGGGGAACCCTCTCTCAGTCTAAGGGTCTTCATTTTAGAAAAGAATATTCTGATATTAAGTCTTGTCATACCACTTCCCTCTCCCAATGGAGCCCCACTTCTTCTGTACCATTCTGTCCTTCAGCGCCTCCAGATGCTAGGAAGAGGCATTATATTTCCTCATCGGTTTCTCTTTCCTTCCCCTTCATCATTTCTTATTCTTTTTTTTAATCTGGAGATTTGCACACATTTATCTGCATCTCTGATCCCTATCACCATAGTAATGGAAGACTTTGACAAGGCTGTCATTTCAAAGGCCAGCCGCTTACCTGTATGGCCTTCAACTCCCATTCTAGAATCCTGAGCACTTCAGACCTGGGTTAACACCATGGGTGACCAGATACTGGTCTGGGGACCAGGGCCTGCCACAGAACCTGTACATGACCAAAGGTCTGTGGTCAATGTGGTAAAGGTCCCTATTTCTCTAGGGTTTGCAGGATAGTGGAAATTTGGCCGTGTATTTTTGTATATTTAGAAGCATTAGAAAGAACGTAGAGCTGAGAAGCATCCCATTTTTGCAGTTACCCAACTCTGAGCCTCTGGATCTCAATTTCTACATTTGCCAAAAGGAGGGGTTGGACTGCACACCAGCTAAGGGCAACTAGTGCATTACATCACTAGAGCTCAATCTCAATTTGAAGTAGTAAAGGCAACACCCCCGATTTACGATTGTCAGACTTAGCAAATAAAGACACAGGATGCCCAGTTAAATTTGAACTTCAGGTGAGTAAATAAATTTTAATGTAAGTATATCTTGTGCAATATTTGGGACATACTTATACTAAAAAGTATTCACTGTTTATCTCAAATTCAAATTTAGCTGGAGGTTTTCTATTGTATCTGGCAATGCTACTCTCACTTCCACCTACACATTATCATCCTGGTTGATGGCTGGCATGTAGGTGGCTGAGTAGAAGATTTTTTTCTCATTACCTCCACCCAGTGCCCTGATAGAGCCCCTAAAGCTCTAGGCTCAGATATTTCCAAATATGTGCATGCTTACTTGCTTCTCAAGGTTCCTGAACAATCCAAATGTGACCAAATGAGGGAAAATACTTTAAAAAGTGTAAAGTACCATACGTGTGCATTATGAACATTAAGCATGAAAGCCGGCATCAGAATGTGATGACAAGGTGGTAATAAGTCTGCATTTCCTGTACTACAGTCCTGCACAGTTAAAAGCCAGCCTTCCTCTCAGGATCCCAGCACTTTCCACAGCAGCGCGGCCACATCTCGGCTCTAACAATAATAAAACTACTCGTTTAATTATTGGAAATTTCCCATGTGCCAGGCACTGTCCTAGGGACTATACATGCATTATTTCATTTAATCTCAAAAACAATCCTGTAAAAATGGAACTCCGTTACCTCCATTTTACAGATGAAAAGACAGGCCAGAGGTGCAAAGTGACTCATCGAAAATAGAAGATTGTCCATGGAAATGGAAGGACCACCAAAGGATTTTCACACATCATGACAAAGGGATTTTAAAATTTATATCTGAAAGCAAAGGGCCAAATGTACCAAGAAACTCCTAGGGAAAAAAGCAAGCCAAGGGACTTGTCCCATCAGATGATAAGGCTTATTTTAAAGCTATTGTAATTAAGACAGTGTGGTATTTGAAAAGAGGAAGACAAATGGAAGCGCAGAGAGAATACAGAAACATACCCATGCCTGTAATGGAAACGTGATTAGTTCCCTGACAGGGCTGACACGCAGAGCAGTGGGACAAAGAGGGCTATTCAATAAAGGGCTGACTATATGCAGAAGTAAAATTGAATTTCGACCTCAAAAAAGCAAACAGAGTCCATATGCATCAACACCTAAATATGAAGGACACAACTTGAAAACTTTAATAGATGAAAACATAAAGAATTATTTATCACCTCAGCACAGAGAAGGATTGCTTAAACAAGATGCAAAACAGCACTAAAACGAGATTGATCAAATGTGGCTACATTAGAGAGAAGAACTTCTGCTTATAAAAACAAACCACAAGTGAAAACAAAGATTAGAAAAAAGTATGATTCACAAGGGATCAGTCTCTGGACACGCACTGTTCTATACAGTAGCTGTGACATACACGTGGCTTTTGAGCAATCAAACTGACTAGCAAGAATTGAGATTTGCCCTAAGTATAAAATACACACCAGATTTCAAAGTCTTCATCAATAATTTTATGATTATGTTTTAGATGTGTTTGGATAATATAAACGAAGCTAAATGAAATAACAAGTCATTAAAATCAATTTTACCAGTTTCTTTTTACTTTTCTAATGTGGCTACTAGAAAAGTTTAAACTATATATGTGGCTTGCATTATGTTCCTATTGGGCAGCACTGATCTAGAATACAGAGAGCTCCTATGAGTTAATAACAAAGAAAAAAACCCAATAGAAAAAAATGAAAAAGGTTATGAAGAGATTTTTCACAAAAGAAACAGCCAACATAAGAAGATGCTCAACCTTATCAACAAACTGAATTAGTGAAACCAAAACTGCAATGAAATATCTTTTACGCCTTCAGATTAGCAAAACCTAAGAACTCTAACGACATCTACTACTGGCAAGGATATGGAGCAACGAAAGGTCTCACTCACTGATGCTAGGAGTAAAAGTTGGTACAAACACTTTAGAAAACACCTTGGCGTTAGGCGGTAAGACTGAACATGCACGTAACTAGGAGCGAGTTTGCCAGTTTACAAGGTATCTGCCCTGGAGAGCTCTTGCATGTGTGTGACAGGAGACATGCACAGTGATGCTTTTAACAGCCTCATGTGTGATACCAGAAACCGGAAATGACCCCAGTTTCCATCCACTCTAGAGTGCTTAGATCAGTTGTGAACAACTATACGGAACATTTAAAAAGAATGAACTGAAGCTATGTACACCTAAACGATATCAGCGATATGGAGAGGTATTTCTTAAAGGTTAAATGATCACACAAAATTCAGAGGGCGCCGCCTCTCCGAGGGAGGAAGGTGGAGGAGGTGGGCGTGCCCGGGGAGGGGATCCTGGGGAATAGGGGGAGTCACTCAGATTCCATTGTGTAAACTGAGTGGTGGGTTCACAGGTGCTTATTTTCCTCTAATTTAAACTGTAAATATACATCGTATATCCTGGTTTTAAAGTACGCTACTTCACAATTTAAAGGGTTTTTTTAAAAGGAAAACACCACCAGTTACTCTGTGCGTATGTGTGATATTGCATTCATCTAGATGTACTGCCTTTCACTTGCTTTTTAAGAATGACACCTCTCAGGTGGGACCACGTTCTGTTGATCTTTTCTCTGCAACCTGCCCCTCTGTCCCACATCCTGTCCTAGGTAATCTCCAGATTACATGTTTCATCTATGATATAAATATCATCTTTGGAAAAATAAAATAAGGATTGCCATTCCTGTGCTCGATTCATCTCAGTCACTTTCTCTGCGAGTAGCACAGACCAAAGGGACTCAGGACCCGCACTCCATGGCCACTGAGCTTAGAGGACCCGGGGGAGCTTGCGGCCCGGAGGAGCCTGGCCCCTCTACTCTCGCAAGCTCTCTGCACCCTCGGTCCAATCCTGCTTTGATTCCCCCACTTGAGTTTTTGTCACAGTTAATGCAAGGTAATTGGAGATACTCTTGAAACAGAACGTGTGGACTCGTGTCAATACTCTTGGAGAGATGCAAGAAAATAAAAAGGTGCAGGCTTACCGAGGTATGCTTAGAGTGGCCAGGTTTCCCAGATGGTTCTGCAGCTCTCAACCCACACTGAGGCAAGGGCATCGAAAGCAAATTTAGTCGACTTGAAAACTGAACCGCCATCCTGATCCTAAAACAATTAAAAGATTTTTATTTTAAGAGGTCAAACCACCCTAGCAGGTATTTTCCCTAAACCGTTTTTTTCCCTTTCCCTTAGAAATGGAAACTGATGGAAACTCCCGGAGTATCAGGTACAGCTCTAATCTAATCTTCCTTAGATTAGAACAAAAATAAACCTGTATTAGTTGTGTGTGTGCTCTTTAATTCTTGCACCTGTAGCACCCCAAGCCAATATCACCTTGGAAACGTCATTCCCTCCACCTGAGGGCAACTGAGGCCTTCCCTGAGCAAAAGTCCTCCCAGCAGGAGGGGTTTATGGGGCCTGCTACTCTTATGGGTCCTAGGCAGCCTCTCCATGGTTCAGGACCCTGATCTTCTGTCTCCTCTAGGTGAGCCCTAAGTCCTGGCTTTAAAAAACATGACCAATCAATACACAAACCTAGTCATGACGAATCAATGCACAAACCGTTATTCTCACTGTGGAGTGGAACAATTACTAAAATCTATTTGCCAGCAAATGTGCCTCATCTTGTAAATCGTTGGGCCATTAACCTTAACAATTGATGGTGTGCCATCTCTATCCAATTCAATTAAAGTACACACCAAGGTGATACTTAAGAATGCATTGCAGGCAAAGGAGTATACTATTATATTATTATATCCTCATAAATTAAACAACACATTTATTTCCCTTCTTAGAAAAAGAACACTGCATGTTAAACACAGCGTAGAGGAGAAGCAAAAGCAGTGATTTTAAGAATAGCTCAAGAGAACTGGAGACGAGAAAGGAGGAATCCCGAGGGCTGCAGCCACCACCCCCTCTGGCGTCGCTGCGGAATTTCTGGGCTTAGGTGAAGGGTGGAGCAGACGGTGCACTCAGACTGTTAGTGCCTTGTGTTCTACCTTGTGACAAAGAAATTCCTAAATTGTTCCAAACAGCTAAGAGTTCACTACCTGTTCCTAGTCTGGCATGACTGTAGCTGAACAGTTTGATGCCAAAAATTAGCAGAAAGTTCTGAGTCCTGACACTGATGCTTTATAGTCTGGGAGGGAACTTTCTGTTTCCTAAACGTTCTTAGGGTAAGTCAGAGAAAGCTTGCTTCACAGCACTCTCTCTCACTTTTCTTCCTATTTCCCATTTCAGGGGTTAGGCGGGGATTAAATTGGAAAGGATTATAACAGGAAACACGTCTCAATACTTATGGTGTGTCACTAGATTCGATAATAAACATGTATATTTTCCTCACAAGGGACTCAAAATTAAGCATCTCTTCCATTTTCTTTCTCCCATAATTCCTCCAACCTGAATCACATTCTAGCTACAGCCAGCACAGCTTAATTCTACTTTCTGTTGCCGCCCTAACAAACTGGCACAAACGGCGTGGCTAAAATAATTCAAGTATATTATTTCACAGTTCTGTGGGTCAGAAGTGTAACACAGCCTCACTAAGCCAAAACCAAGATGTGGGCAGGGTCGCCGGTACCACTTTCTGAAGGCTCCAGAAGACAGCCCGTTTCCTTGCTCATTCAGGGGTTTGGAGAATTCAGTTCCCTGAAGTCTGAGTACCGAGGTCCGGGTTTCCTCCCTGCTTGGGAGCTGAGGGCTGTTCCCAGTTGCTGGATGCCACCTGCATTTCTCAGCTTGTGCCCCTTTCTATTTCTTAAAGCCAGCAACAGAGGGACGAATGCTTCAAATCTCTCCTGCCTCTTCTGACACTCCTTACGTTGTGGCATCTCTTCAGATTTAGCCAGGAAACGTTTTCTGCTTCTAAGGGTTTATCTGATTACACTGGGTTTACCCAGATAATGTAGGGTAATCTTACCATCTCAAGATCCATTACCTTAATCACATCTACAAAATCCCTTTTCCCATGTAAGGTGACATATTACTAGGTTCCAGAAATTAAACAGTGGACATCTTTAGGGGTGAGGGGTGTGCATTATTCAGCTACCACACAAGAGCAGTGCTCATACTGCATGGGCCACTGATAAGAACGGAAGAAGGGATAAAACCTGACTCTTTTCTCCCTGTCCTTTCCCACCTCCTTCCCGAAGCTTCCCTTCTCTACTCTGAAAGCAAAACTTGGCTACTCACCACATTCCCATCCTCCAACGGACCGTCTGGTTGCAGAACTCTCCGTGGAGATAGCCAGGAAGACGAGCTTTCCCCACTACCCACTACCAGCATCTACCCAGCTTCCTCTGCGCCAAATGGTCTTTTCAGCAATTACCCAGTGGTTCCCAAGCATTAGTTTGCATAAGAATCACCTGTGGGCACACATTCTAATTCGAAATCTGCTTCTGCTGTGCTGTGGTTGGAGACTCGCTTCACCTGACACTCAGTGAACTGGAAGCAGATGCTTTGAGAAGTTCTGCTGGCCCAAGAGGGCTGGGAGCAATGGAGGTGCAAATGGTTTAGGAGAGACCCCTGCCCTGGCAGATGATCCCCTGTCCAAAGGCTCTCCAGAACCCCTACTTCTCCTTCTTGTGTAGCCACAAAAGACTCATTTCCTCACAACAGGGAAGAAGAAATTTGACATCTCTGTCTCCATATTGTACCTACCTCTTCCACTGCTTTAACCTGAGTCAGAAGCCTCTGCTTAGCCCTGCGTGTAGAAATGTTAATCATTAAAGGAATTCTGCTTCCAGCTTAAGAGTCATGCAAACAGCCCCTCACCCGAAATTTGCCTCCCACAGGGAGATAAGGAAGTATGAACAAAAATAACGATTGTCTTGTCAAGATTTATAGGAACTTCACGACCAGACCCACATCAACCAGAGTCAGCTGACCAAGAACAAAGAGTTTTCACAACCCTCCCCTGACCCTTGCTGGCGCCCAGATGTCCACTGTCGTCTGTCACCTCCTGACTTTAACCCCTTCCTACTTCTCCCTTTCCTAGCATAAAAGCAGCTTGAATTCTACCCCAAATTAAGACGGCTCTTGACAACAATAGTTCGCCATCTTCTCTGTTTGCTGGCTTTCTGAATAAAGCTGCTTTTCCTTCCCCAACACCTTGTCTCTCAACTTTCTGACCTGTCTTGTGGCGAGCAGTACAACCTTGGGCCTGGCCGCCACAAGGGCGGCCACACCTGTTGTTTCCCGTGCCACCAGGTCCCTGAGGAGGGCCTTTGGGCAGAGCTCTCACTCAATATGCTTTGATAGTGTATCGTCATGAAAGCACTCTCTCTGGAGTCAGCAGAAAGTTATGTGACGTTCGGCAATTTCCTAGTTGAGGCCCCCCTTTGCTCATCTATCAGATAGGGGTAATAATAGTAATTTACCCCAGGAGGCGTTTATAGAGAGAGTTCAGGGAGACACTGCTGCAAAGCACAGAGCAGAGTTCTCAAGTACCGGATAAAGATGAGCAGGTTTGTTACCACCGATACCATCATTATTCAAGTTGGCCCCACCTGCCCTGTGACCTGGGCAAGTGGCTTGGCCTCTTTACTTCTGGTTCACTCTTCCCAGTAGAAAGAAAAGAGAAAGGCCTTTACCCATTTCAGGAAGTGAGATGGAAAATGCATCAAGGCATTTACTTGCCCTGGTAGTTTGCTTCTTTGCCAAAACCTGGAGAAAAACAGCAGGCATGACTATAGAGTTTGTGGGAATTACATATACTATGTTTATGCTATTAGTTTCTGTAGACCAAAAGCTGACAAACTTTTTCTATGAAGGGCCAGATAGTAAATATTTTTGGTTTTGTAATGTACAGTCTTTGTCCCAACCTCTCAGTTCTGTGGTGTAGTGTGGAAGCGGCCACCCAGACAATACAAAATGAAAGAGTGTTCCCATAAAACTTTCCTTACTTGGCAAAGCAGGTGGCAGACTGGATTGGGCCCACGTACCACAGTTTGCTGACTCCTGTTTTAGACAAGCATCTAGAAGGTCCAGGTTTAGTTCTAGTGAGAGAATCTCTGTTCTGCCCTACATTTTATTGTCTTTTACCGATATTTGTGAATTTACTGGCCTTAAAAGCATATCTCAATAAATATTTATATCCATAGGCATGCCTGAAAATTTTAAATTAAAATTCATGTAAATGCTTGGGACATATTCTGAAACTCACAAAAGAAGTTAATATTTAAAGGACCAAGTGTTCTAATAAATAATGAATTTCTTTGGAAGATTTTGAAAGCTATGGAGCTGTGTGATTTTAGACAAGTTTCTTGCCTTCTCTGACTTTTGATTACCTCCTCAGTATAATTCAAGGCCCTAATAGTCTCTATTTCATAAGAATTAAAATAAAGAAGCACATGAAATTAAGTGATATAAAGCTCTAAGCCCAGCGCCTGGTACGTGGAAAACACTCAGGATCATCACCATTGTCCTCTCCCGTCACCCTTAGGGACCTGATCATGAGGAGAGTTTCTCACTTATTATAAAATAAGTCAAAATCTATAGAGGGAATCCTATCTAAGGCAACTGCCTAGGTTTCTTCTGAATGGTGAAGTAGACTTTGGGGGGCAGTGATTAGCATTCTGAAAAGTTCTCTCAAGATTAAAAGTGATTCAGTAAACCCATCTCATGGCTTACAAATTGCAGGCCAATGGGTTCAACAGCTGGGTTAGATTTAATTATTATAGTATCTAAATTTTAAAAATTTGAATGTATTTGAGCCATAACCTCTCAGGTAACCACAGCTCACTGCTGTCTTGATAGAAAGTAGCTACACGCTGCTATCATTCTGGCCCTGACTCAGTATCTAACTTCTGGTCTAAATTTTTAATGCTACGTTTTACTATTACAACCCCACCTTCTTATGTCATGATCTCATTGCCGTCAATACTTTTAGAGGAAGAATCTTTATCTTTTCAAAAACATATGGCCACTTCCCAGAACTAATGTCATCCAAGGCTGCCAACAAATGATGTAATGAGACAACTTAACTGCACAATGAGATGTTCCTTCCTTGCTTGTAGCTGCCAGACCTCACATATAAAAGCTGTTTGAGACTCTGTTTCCCCTCTCTCTCTCTCTCTCTCTCTCTCTCTCTGAGGACGTACGAGAGATTACCATAGAAAACGCACTTCAGCTGTGGAGTAATTTGACTTGGGGAATGGCTCAGGTGGGGCATGAGGTTTTCTCTTCCATGACTAGGGTCAGACAAAGAGACAAATGGCAGAGGTCAGGCTGGCAAGAGTCCTGGATGGACGCCCCTACTATATGATTTTCTCGTCATTGCTCCTAAAACTGCATTAAGGTAGAGCAGATGGTGCATCCAATCTGTGCCCCCATCCAGCAAGCCAGATGAGGCTCTCACTGATACTTGCTCACAATCTTCTGTAACCTTACTTGGCCCTGGACTTTCAGCTGATGAGCGCTTAATGCGCACTGGTATCCTGGAAGCTACAGAGCAGGCATTCAATGAACTCACTTCACCTAAACCAGACCGTCAGGAAGATAGTAACATTGGTAATAATATTATTAATGTGAGCAAAAAGTAATAAGAAATTTTTAAAAAATATAAGTCAGATCACGTCACTTTCCTGCTCTGAAACCTCCAATGTGTACTCATTCACCTGAAGTAAAACCAGACTTTCTGTGAAGCCTGCAAAACCCTGCAGGACCTGGCTGGCTCTTCCCTCCCTGCTCCAGTCTTACGTTTTTTTAATTCTAACAGTCTTATTGAGATATAATTCATGTTCCATCCAATTCATCCGTTTATTTTTTAAAATTTTTATTGGAGTATATGCGCTTTACTATGTTGTGTTAGTTTCTACTGTACAGCAAAGTGAATCAGCTATATGCATAAATATATCCCCTCTTTTTTGGATAGCATACAATTCAGTGGTCTTCAGTATGTTCACAAATGTATGAAACCATCACTGCAATTTTAGATCGTTTCTATCACGCTAAAAAATAACACTACCTATCAGCAGTCACTCCTCACTTCTGACCTCACAGACTCTGATAACCACTGATCTACTTTCTGTCTCTATAGGTTTGCCTATGGTGGACATTTCATATAAATGGACAATATGTGGTCTTGCATGACTGGTTTCTTTCATTTAGCATGATGTTTCTAAGGTTCATCAATATTGTAGTATATATGAATACTTCATTCCTCTTCATGGTTGAAAAATATTCCATTGTAGGGATATACCATGCTTTGTTTATTCATTCATCGGCGGATGACATTTGGGTTGTTTCTATATTTTTTGGCATTATGAATAGTGCTGTTGTGAACATTTATGAATAAGGTTATGCGTGGATATATGTTTTCATTTTTCTTGGATACGTACCTAGGAGGGGTATTGCTGGGTCACATGGTAATTCAATGTTTAAACTTTTTATCAATTTGGGGAAATTTTCATCCATTATTTGTTCATATATTTTTTCTGCCCTTTTTTCCCTCTCTTTTCCTCTGGTACTTCCAAATGCATACATCTAAATAACTTGGATTTCATCACAATGAAAAGCTTTTTCCTCAAGGATACCATCAGGACAGTGATAAGGACTGTTTTCCAGGGTGGCTGCACCACTTTACATTCCCATCAGCAGTACATGAGGGTTCTGATCTCTCCACAACCTTACCTACATTAGTTCCCACCTCTCTTTTTGGTTAAAGCCACCCTGGAGCTCTCTTCTTAGGCCTGCCTCTCAGACAAAATCCTTGAGTCCCTTCCCCACAGCTGGGTCAGGGGTAGTGGTCTGCTTCTTTCAGAGTGACACCCCTGCTTTATATGCTGGGTGCCAGGCTGGGATGGCATCCTCTGATCTTCCCCCCTTACCTTCCCAGCGTGGAAGCTCCACCCTGTGAGCAAACTAGGCGAAGGTAAGGGGTCCCCAGTATTCTCCACAGCTTGGGTAACACCTCTTCCCAATGAGGGGGGGCTGAGGGAGTAAGGGAGCCCCAACACCTTGGCGATACTCACCTGGAATTTAGCCTCTGCAACATGCAGCTGCGGGGCAGGGGAAGGAGGGAATGAGTCCTGACTCTAGTGCCTCAGACTCTCACTGTTCTTACCGAGATTTAATCGATTTTCTTGAATAAGTATTTATTTGCTGTGTGCCCCTAGGACAATCAAGGAGTTTTCAGGTAGTTTAAATGGTTAGTGTTTGTTTTTTTTAAAAAATTTTTCACGAGTTATGGTTGTTTTGCTGTGGGGAGGGTCCATGAGACTCATCACATCACCATTCTGGAAGTTGTCTCCCCCTCCCCCTTCATCTTGGGCCTCCCCTCCCCTCCGACTCCCTGCTCCTGGATGAGAAGCATATATGCAGGGCTTATCACTGCAGCTGGATCTCTGCACTTACTGTTCCCTCAGGCTGGAAAGTTCTCCCTTGAAGTGAACGCTGCTGCATCTCTACCCAAGTGCGGTTTCCACCTTGATCCCTGCAGGCAGAGTCCCTTCCCCTCATGATACAAAGAAAATTCTCATTACTCTAGAGCAGAAGTCAGAAAACTAAAGCCCGTGGGCCAAATTTGTCACACTGCTTGTGTTTGTACAGCCCACAGGCTAAGAACTGTGTTTATACTTTTGAATAATTGAAAAGAATACTTCATTTCACATGAAAAGAACTGCAAATTTGAGTGCCTATAAATAATGTTTTGTTGAAACACAGTTATGTCCATTTGTTTACTTTTTGTGTGTAGCTGCTTTCACACAACGAAGGCAAACTTGAGTAGTGGCACACTATAAATCAGTGACAGAATTATGACTTGAAAGCACTTTGAGGCCACATGTATCACCTATCCACGTAAAGACATCGTCAAAGATGAAACATGTAAAATCTCCTATCGGCATTCACAGACAACATTTGCAATTTATTTGGTGATAGGAAACACTATCTTTGAGCCTCAAATAATCAAAATGATATCCCTCCCAAAAGAAGTCCATTCTTCTCATTAGTAGACCTATATTTTTTAAATGGATTTAATTATTATTCTATTTGGAATTTCATCAATCCACAAAAATTTTGTGGGAATTTGTTTTATCTTGTTATGTAAGCACCTACATAATAGCCTCAGTTTTGCCTCTTGACCCACAAGTCTAAAAGATTTCCTAACTCATTACAGAAAAAGTTTGCTAATCATGGTGATTCTGTTGCTTTGCTGGTGAATGATTTTAAGGGTGAGCATTTGGCCCAGTTCTGACCAATAAGATGCAAGAGGAAATCTGCTGGGAACACTTCTGGAAATACTATCTTCTTTCTCTGGATGTTATTTCAGATGTGGTGCTGGGAACAGTGGTAGCCGTGAGGGGAGATAGTCTGAGGACAAAGCCAACTCTTGGGAATGGAGGAACGTGGGTCCTTGTGCTGTGGTTGAGCCCTGAGTTAGCCCACCCTAGAACCGTCCTAACTGGGACTTCTTGTTATTTGAAGCAGTAAATATTCTTATTACTTCAACCATTCAAATCAAAGTTTTCTGCTACTTATTGTCCAGCACATTCTAATTGCTATCACCTTGGAGCATCTCATGGCTCCTTCTCATCATACAGGGGTCAGGACACATGCCCCCTCCTCAGAAAGTCCTTTCCCAGCCACCCTCAGGCAGTAGCCTGTGATGTCTCCCCCAACCCCCTTAGTCACTCTTCTTAGCCTGTATCACCATCTGTAATTATCTTACTAGGCAGTCTCCCCTCATTCAAGTATAAGTTTCCTGAGATTTGCCTGGGCTCTTAGAACAGAGTTTGACACCAAGTAGGCGCTCAATAAGTATTTGTGGAATGAATAAAAAAATACTACTGGGCTTCCTTGCTGGCGTAGTGGTTGAGAGTCCGCCTGCCGATGCAGGGGACACGGGTTCGTGCCCCGGTCCGGGAAGATCCCGCATGCCGCGGAGCGGCTGGGCCCGTGAGCCATGGCCACTGAGCCTGTGCGTCCAGAGCCTGTGCTCCGCAACGGGAGAGGCCGCAACAGTGAGAGGCCCGCGTACCGCAAAAAAAAAAAAAAAAAAAAAAAAAAATACTACTGATGTTTTAACTGATATTTCATAGCATTAAATGTTAGTAATATTTATAAAATTACTAAGAAATATTAATGTTGACTACTAATAAATATGTATACTGTTCATTAGTCAAGCTAACATTTCCGTAAGTGTTTAGCACATGCCATACTCAGGGCCAGAGCTTATCACAGGTCCCTCAGTGAATCTTTGTAACAGTGTTACATCACAGAAGGCTGCCTGCTTCCATTTTCTTCATTACCATCTATACTACTAGTACAAGCAAGGACAATAAGGTAACAACAATAGACATTTTAAAAAACCAACAAACTTAAACTGGACTCATTGTTCTGCCCCGGGACCTTTCTAGTGGGAAACCGCACTGAATCACGGTGGTTTTCTTCCAGTCCTCAACCTCACCTGCCCGCAGAAGGAAATTCCAGCAGAGAGCACACTCACCAGGGAGACATTTCAAACCCAATCTACCAGGGCAAGTAACGCTGGTTTTGGCATCTGACTTGACACCTGCTCTTTCCTTCTCAAGGAGGCTCTGTGGTGACACACGGTAATTGCCCAGTTCCTCTCGGGGTCCTAGAGTTATGCAGACAGGCTGTAGCAAATCTCCTGCTATCTTCTGATAACTTCTCTAAGAGCTGGCCAATTACCTTCTCCCCTGTGTCAGCTTCTGGGATGTTGGTTAACGTGATTGTTTTCCCCAAAAAAGTTACATCTTGGTTTCTGCAGGATCTCTGCTTTAAACCTAATAATTTTCTATGACACCAACTCACCGTGCCAAATTCCTGAGGAGTATCCCAGAAAGGGCATGTATGTAATAATTAATGTGCATTCCCCTAGGTCAAGAGTCTCCGTAATTCTAACTACTATTTTCAGAGCAACAATGATCCTTTCTGTGTCCTTTTATCAATAGTAAGTCTGAAGAGTGTATTTAGGATGATTAACTTAAAAGATACGTTCTGTGGGCTCTATGGCAGCCTCAAATTTCACTTTAGTGGTTCCTGGAACTCTTCAAAGAGATGGGGAAGGGGACTTATATTTTAGTCTGGCGCTGTCAACAGAACTTTCTGGATGATGAAAATGTTCTATATTTGCACTGAACAATACAGTAGCCACCAGCCATAAGTACCTATGAGCCAGTGAAAAGTGGCTAGTGTGACTAAGGAAGTATATACATATATATACTTTTATTTGGGGGGTGGGCTTGAACTGGTTTTGTTTTATTTATTTATTTATTTGGTTGCGCTGAGTTTTAGCTGTGGCTCACAGGCTCCTTAGTTGCAGCTCGCCGGCACCTTAGGTGTGGCACGTGGGCTCCTTAGTTGTGGCATACATGTGGGATCTCCAGTTTCCTGACCAGGGGTCAAACCCGGGCACCCTGCATTGGTAGCATGGAGTCTTATCCACTGTGCCACCATGGAAGACCCCCTGAACTGGTGTTTTTTAAGAGGAAAAAACAAGATATGTTACTCTCACTATGTCCCAACTTTGTAATTTTTATGAGATACGATGACTTAGGAAAAATATTTTGTTTAGTAATGTTTCCTCTTAACTTCATCTGTTCTTTTTATCTGAGTGGGCTATTTCTTTTTTTTTAATTTAATTTAATTTATTTTTTCTACAGCAGGATCTTATTAGTTATCTATTTTATACATATTAGTGTATATATGCCAATCCCAATCTCCCAAAACATCCAACCACCACCCCCCACTCCACCACTTTCCCCACTTGGTGTCCATACATTTGTTCTCTACATCTGTGTCTCTATTTCTGCCCTGCAAACTGGTTCATCTCTACCATTTTTCTAGGTTCCACATATACGTGTTAATAAATGATACTTGTTTTTCTCTTTCTGACTTATTTCACTCTGTATGACAGTCTCTAGATCCATCCACGTCTCTACAAATGACCCAGTTTTGTTCCTTTTTATGGCTGAGTAATATTCCATTGTATATATATACCACAACTTCTTTATCCATTCATCTGCTGATGGGCATTTAGGTTACTTCCATAACCTGGCTATTGTAAGTAGTGCTGCAATGAACATTGGGGTGCATGTGTCTTTTTGAATTACAGTTTTCTCTGTACATATGCCCAGTAGTGGGATTGTTGGGTCATATGGTAATTCTATTTTTAGTTTTTTAAGGAAGCTCCATACTGTTCTCCATAGTGGCTGTATCAATTTACACTGCCACCAACAGTGCAAGAGGGTTCCCTTTTCTCCACACCCTCTCCAGCATTTGTTATTTGTAGATTTTCTGATGATGCCCATTCTAACTGGTATGAGGTGATACCTCATTGTACTTTTGATTTGCATTTCTTTAATAATTAGTGATGTTGAGTAGCTTTTCTTGTGCCTCTTGGGCATCTGTATGTCTTCTTTGGAGAAATGTCTATTTAGGTCTTGCCCATTTTTGGATTGGGTTGTTTGTTTTTTTAATATTGAGCTGCATGAGCTGTTTATATATTTTGGGGATTAATCCTTTGTCCATTGATTCATTTACAAATATTTTCTCTCATTCTGAGGATTGCCTTTTTGCCTTGTTTGTAGTTTCCTTTGCTTTGCAAACACTTTTAAGTTTCATTAGGTCCCATTTGTTTATTTTTGTTTTTATTTCCATTACTCTAGTGGGTGGATCATAAAAGATCTTGCTATGATTTATGTCAAAGAGTGTTCTTCCTATGTTTCCCTCTAAGAGTTTTATAGTGTCCAGCCTTACATTTAGGTCTCTAATCCACTTTGAGTTTATTCTTGTGTATGATGTTAGGGAGTGTTCTAATTTCATTCTTTTACATGTAGCTGTCCAGTTTTCCCAGCACCACTTACTGAAGAGACTGTCTTTTCTCCATTGTATATCCTTGCCTCCTTTGTCATAGATTAGTTGACCATATGTGCGTGGGTTTATCTCTGGGCTTTCTATCCTGTTCCATTGATCTATA
The DNA here is from genome assembly GCF_949987515.2 of Delphinus delphis. NCBI lineage: Eukaryota > Metazoa > Chordata > Mammalia > Artiodactyla > Delphinidae > Delphinus > Delphinus delphis. Next base: position 74,101,964 of record NC_082692.2, on the reverse strand, counting down.
TTTCTGTTTTTGTGCCAGTACCATATCGTGTTGATTACTGTAGCTGTGTAGTACAGTCTGAAGTCACGGAGCATGATTCTGCCAGGTACGTTTTTTTCCCTCAAGATTGCTTGAGCTATTCGGGGTCTTTTGTGTCTCCATACAAATTTTAAGATTTTTTTTGTTCTACTTCCATAAAAAAATGCCATTGGTAATTTGATAGGGATTGCATTGAATCTGTAGATTTCTTTGGGTAGTATAGTCATTTTCACAATATTGATTCTTCCAATCCAAGAACATGGTATATCTCTCCATCTGTTTGTGTCACCTTTCTTTCATCACTGTCTTATGGTTTCCTGAGTACAGGTCTTTTACCTCCTTAGGTAGGTTTATTCCTATGTATTTTATTCCTTTTGTTGCAGTGGTGAATGTGATCATTTCCTTAATTTCTCTTTCTGATCTTTAGTTGTTAGTGCATAGGAATGCAAGAGATTTCTGTGCATTAATTTTGTATCCTGCAACTTCACCAAATTCACTGATTAGCTCTAGTAGTTTTCTGGTGGCATCTTTAGGATAATCTATGTATAGTATCATGTCATCTGCAAATAGGAACAGTATCTATGTAGAGTATCATGTCATCTGCAAAAAGTGACAGTTTTATTTCTTCTTTTCCAATTTGTATTCCTTTTATTTCTTTTTCTTCTCTGATTGCCATAGCTAGGACTTCTAAAACTATGTTGAAAAATGGTGGCAAGAGTGGACATCCTTGTCTTGTTCCTGATCTTAGAGGAAATGCTTTCAGTTTTCCACCATTGAGAATGATGTTTGCTGTGGGTTTGTCATCTATGGCCTTTACTGTGTTGAGGTAGGTTCCCTCTGTGCCCACTTTCTGGAGAGATTTTATCATAAATGGGTGTGAATTTTGCCAAAAACTTTTCTGCATCTATTGAGATGATCATATGGTTTTTATTCCTCAATTTATTAATATGGTGTAACACATTAATTGATTTGTGTATACTGAATAATCCTTCATCCCTGGGATAAATCCCACTTGATTGTGGTTTATGATGTTTTTTTTTTTGCAGTACGTGGGCCTCTCACCGTTGTGGCCTCTCCCGTTGTGGAGCACAGGCTCCGGACATGCAGGCTCAGTGGCCATGGCTCACGGGCCCAGCTGCTCCGCGGCATATGGGATCTTCCCAGATTGGGGCACGAACCCGCGTCCTCTGCATCGGCAGGTGGACCCTCAACCACTGCGCCACCAGGGAAGCCCCCTATGATGCTTTTAATGTGTTGTTGGATTCTGTTTGCTAGTATTTTGTTGAGGATTTTTGCATCTATATTCATCAGTGATATTGGTCTGTAATTTTCTTTTTTTGTAGTATCTTTGTTTGGTTTTGGTATCAGGGTGACATGGCCTCGTAGAATGAGTTTGGGAGTTTTCCTTCCTCTGCAAATATTTGGAAGAGTTTGAGAAGGATGTGTGTTAGGTCTTCTCTAAAGGTTTGATAGAATTCACCAGTGAAGCCATCTGGTCCTGGACTTTTGTTTGTTGGAAGATTTTTCATCACAGTTTCAATTTCATTACTTGTGATTGGTCTGTTCATATTTTCTATTTCTTCCTGGTTCAGTCTTGGAAGGTTATACCTTTCTAAGAATTTGTCCATTTCTTCCAGGTTGTCCATTTTATTGGCATAGAGTTGCTTGCAGTAGTCTATTAGGATGCTTTGTATTTCTGCTGGGTCAGTTGTAACTTCTTTTTCATTTCTAATTTTATTGATTTGAGTCCTCGCCATTTTTTTCTTGATGAGTGAGTCTGGCTAAAGGTTTATCAATTTTGTTTATCTTCTCAAAGAACCAGCTTTTAGTTTTATTGATCTTTGCTATTGTTTTCTTTGTTTCTATTTCATTTATTTGTGCTCTGATCTTTATGATTTCTTTCCTTCTACTAACTTTGGGTTTTGTTTGTTCTTCTTTCTCAGGTTCCTTTAGGTGTAAAGTTAGATTGTTTATTTGAGATTTTTCTTGTTTCTTGAGGTAGGCTTGTATTGCTATAAACTTCCCTCTTAGAACTGCTTTTGCTGCATCCCATAGGTTTTGGATCATCGTGTTTTCATTGTCATTTGTCTCTAGGCAATCTTTGATTTCCTCTTTGATTTCTTCAGTGATCTCTTGGTTATTTAGTAATGTATTGTTTAGCCTCCATGTGTCTGTGTTTTTAACATATTTTTTCCCTGTAATTGATTTCTAATCTCATAGTGTTTTGATCAGAAAAGATGCTTGATATGATTTCAATTTTCTTAAATTTACTGAGGCTTGATTTGTGACCAAGGATGTGATCTATACTGGAGAATGTTCCATGTGCACTTGAGAAGAAAGTGTAATCTGCTGCTTTTGGATGGAATGTCCTATAAATATCAATTCATTCTATCTGGTCTCTTGTGTCATTTAAAGCTTGTGTTTCCTTATTAATTTTCTTTCTAGATGATCTGTCCATTGGTGTAAGTGAGGTGTTAAAGTTCCCCATTATTATCGTGTTACTGTGGATTTCCTCTTTTATAGCTGTTAGTAGTTGCCTTATGTATTGAGGTGCTCCTATGTTGGGTGCATATATATTTATAACTGTGATATCTGCTTCTTGGATTGCTCCCTTGATCATTATGTAGTGTCCTTTCTTGTCTCTTGTAACATTCTTTATTTTAAAGTCTATTTTATCTGATATGAGTATTGCTACTCCTGCTTTCTTTTGATTTCCATTTGCATGGAATATCTTTTTCCATCCCCTCACTTTCAGTCTGTATGTGTCCCTAGGTCTGAAGTGGGTCTCTTGTAGACAGCATATATATGGGTCTCGTTTTTGTATCCATTCAGCGAGCCTGTGTCTTTTGGTTTGAGCATTTAATCCATTCACGTTTAAGATAATTATTGATATGTATGTTCCTATTACCATTTCATTAATTGTTTTGGGTTTGTTTTTGTAGGTCCTTTTCTTCTCTCGTGTTTCCCACTTAGAGAAGTTCCTTTAGCATTTGTTGTAAAGCTGCTTTGGTGGTGCTGAATTCTCTTAGCTTTTGCTTGTCTGTAAAGCTTTTGATTTCTCCATCGAATCTGAATGAGATCCTTGCCGGCCAGAGTAAACTTGGTTGTACGTTCTTCCCTTTCATCATTTTAAGTATATCATGCCACTCCCTTCTGGCTTGTAGAGTTTCTGCTGAGAAATCAGCTGTTAACCTTATGGGAGTTCCCTTGTATGTTATTTGTTGTTTTTCCCTTGCTGCTTTCAATAATTTTTCTTTGTCTTTAATTTTTGCCAGTTTGATTACTATGTGTCTCAGTGTGTTTGTCCTTGGGTTTATCCTGTATGGGACTCTCTATGGGACTTGGGTGGCTATTTCCTTTCCCATGTTAGGGAAGTTTTCGACTATAATCTCTTCAAATATTTTCTCGGGTCCTTTCTCTCTCTCTTCTCCTTCTGGGACCCCCATAATGCAAATGTTGTTGCATTTAATGTTTTCCCAAAGGTCTCTTAGGCTGTCTTCGTTTCTTTTCATTCTTTTTTCTTTATTCTGTTCCACAGCAGTGAATTCCACCATTCTGTCTTCCAGGTCACTTATCCATTCTTCTGCCTCAGTTATTCTGCTATTGATTCCTTCTAGTGTAGTTTTCATTTCAGTTATTGTATTGTTCATCTCTGTTTGTTTCTTCTTTAATTTTTCTAGGTGTTTGTTCTTTAATTCTTCTAGGTCTTTGTTAAACATTTCTTGCATCTTCTCGATCTTTGCCTCCGTTCTTTTTCCTAGGTCCTGGATCATCTTCAGTATCTTTATTCTGAATTCTTTTTCTGGAAGGTTGCCTATCTCATTGTCATTTAGTTGTTTTTCTGGGGTTTTATCTTGTTCCTTCATCTGGTACAAAGTCCTCTGGCTTTTTGTTTTGTCTATCTTTCTGTGAATGTGGTTTTCCTTCCACAGGCTGCAGAATTGTAGTTCTTCTTGTTTCTGCTGTCTGCCCTCAAGGAAGTATATTTTAAATTAAATTCAGTTTTACATTTATGTGGCCACATTACACGTGGCTGGGTGGGGGTGGGGAGGCACTACTACAGTAGACCGTTCTGGTCTGGAGCATCAGAGGATGTGGATTTCTGATAGAGTTGCTTCACATTCATAGGTGCCTCCAGGGGTGAAGCAGTTGTGAAGTACTATTTCCTCAACAATGTCTGGAAACCAGCCAGTGGTTACCAGTGATGATGGCAATAACAATACAGTGCACACGGAGCTTTCACACAACATCACTTTAATCTTCACAAAAATCCTGTGAGTTGGGTCCTCTCCTAATTTAGAGAAGAGAAGATTGAGGAGTATAACTGCTTGACCAAACTCACAGAGATTTTTGGGCTCAAAGTCTTGTGCTGTAGTGCTATGCTCACTGCTCTATTTTTCCAATTTTACAAACACTCTCTAAGCAAGATTGTCCCAGGCAGAGATCAGAAAGCTGCAGCCTAACAGAAAGCAGGAAACGTGAGCCCCAGCTCAGCTGAGAGGGCTCTGCTAGTGGTGAAGAGAGGGAGGGGGAGAAAGAAGGGCAGAAGGAAGGGCAGATATCCTGAAGGACAGGACTCCACCACCACTGTCTGTGCACTGGACTCAGGCTTTAAATTCACCCCATTTGATACTCTTCACAATGCTCTGAGAGCAGTATTTCATCCTTATTTTCCAGATGAGAAGAGGGAGGCTCTGAGGGTTTACATAACTGGCTATGCTTTGTTCAACCTATACAAGTGGTGGAAACGAGATTCCAGCTCATCTGCTTCCAGACCTCCAGACAGCCCCAACCCAGTAAATGGCCAGAGCCAGATTAAAACTGGAGCAGAAATGGGAAAGCAGTGGAGTTGTGCTCTTCATCAGCAAGAACAGAGAAATGCTAGTGCCATCTATCAATACAATTCTCCTGAAATTCTCTTACATGCCCTCTACTTGTAAGCTGAGGCCCCAGTTTCCAGGACTCGTGGAATTTCATTCTTATTAAAAATCTGGGACAAATGGTCTCAGGACTATGGTAAGCATGGGAGATGGACCAGCACAGCCTCTGTGTCACTGATGGTTCAGATCTGTTCTCCAGGAAACCACATGACAAAGAGAGATGAGTCTGGTGGTCTCCTCACTAAACCCTGGAATCATAGCAACCCCAGACCAGGAGGATGACACATATGGCCCGGGCACACCCCCACCTCGAAGGCACTGTATCTAAACCAGGGGCCATCAACCTGGCCCACCTGAGAGTGCTGTTGGGGCCAAGGCTTTACAAAAGGAGAAGACAGAAAAAAGTCAAAGAGAAGGTAAGGAACCATGAGGAAGGAAGAAACGGAAGAGGCAGCTGCCACTGCAGGGGCTTCCTTTGGGCCACGTGGCCATAACAATAGCAGTACTGGTCCTCATGGCAGGAACTCACCTGCAGCATTCAGCTTGGTCTCTAGATCTTGTGCCCAATTCCTGCAACACTCGCAACTCCACCACCAGTTCCAGCTACTCGGGTTAAGTTTTTAGTTTTCTTAAAGTCTCACCTTAAATGCTGCTGCTTCTAAGAAATCTTCCCTGTTTCTCATTCCTATTTTTATGCCCCTCTTTCCTCCCTTGACTCTTTCCTCCCTACCTATTCATCTGTTCCTTCCTGGAGATGATAAGCTCATGGAGGATAGGAGACTGAACCAAGTGAGCCTTCCAGTGTCTGTCACGTAGCAATAACAATAATGATGCGGAGCCTAGTAAGAATTAACATGCGCTGAGCAATTACTATGGGTCAAACATGGGTCTAAGCATTTTAGATGTATTAACTAATTTAATTTTTACCACAACCCTGTGAGATAGGCATTATTACTATCTTCATTATACAGAGGAGAAAAGTGAAGCACAGAGAGGTAAGTAAATAAACTTGCTTAAGGCACACAGCTAGTAAGGGAAAGAGCTAAAAGGTGAACCCAGGCAGTTTGAGTTTAAATGCTTACTCTTAATCACTTCACTAACTTGCTCAATATGCTACGGGTGCTCGCACATGTTGACCTATCCATTTACTTATGATATTTTGTGTAAATCACTCATCTCAAATCTAAACCATGACAGAATGCCTCCTGGACTAGAGAGAGAAATGTGTGTAGCTCTGTACACCTGTAGGTAGTCAGTAAATTCTCCAATAGTCATTAGAGATAACAGCAAGTGATCTAACTTGTTATTTGCACAGAATGAGCTATATTAATTGCTCTTGGTAAGCAATTTTAATCTTTCATATGTGCTTTACACATTCCCCTCTAGTGAACCATACATTCAGGTACAGGATTTGAACAAATTCTTAAATGTGTTTCGGGACAATTTGTGGTTGGTAAAACCAGGGGTCTAGGTGAGACACAAGAAGATACTGTGAGATGGACCACAGACAAAGGGAGTAGGTGGCTTGCTCTAATAAAAGCAATGTGGTAATGCTGAACCCCTTAAACACTGGCAGTGTTTTGTTCTTTGAGTGATAATAAGCAAATGTTTTAGTCAATCTTGATTCAGAAATAGGCAAGAAACGCACAACCATGTACCCAGGTGCATACGTTCAGGGAAAATGAGTATGCCATGCATACTCACAGAGAGGGGGTATTGGGGGGGGGATGGCAGGCAGAATGATGGCCTCCAAGGATATCTTTGTCCTAATTTGTGGATCCTGTGACTATGTTAGGCTACTGGCAAAGGGAATTAGGTTGCAGATGTAATTAAAGTTGTGAATTGGTTATTATCCTGTATTATCCATATGAGCCCAGGGTAATCACAGGGTCATTAAAAGGGGCAGAGGGAGGCAGGAAAGTCAGTCAGAGGAAGATGTGATTATGGAAGAAAAGTACAGCGAGATGCAACATTGCTGACTTTGAAGACGGAGGAAGGAGCCACAAGCCAAGGAACGCAGGCAGCCTCTAGAAGCCAGAAAGTGTAAGGAAACAGATTCTCTAGAAAGGAAGGTAGCTCTGCCAACATCTGGATGTTAGCCCAGTCCAGTGAGACCCATGTTGCACTCTAAAACTGTAAGAAAATAAATTTGTGTTGTTTTAAAGCATTAAGCTAGTGGTAATAGGAAACTAACATGGAGTGAGGTGAGGCAGGGATCTGAGAATGTCCTACCTGGGAAGTTGACAATCTGCAGGGCTCACTCTCTCCTGGCTGAGTATGACAGAGAGACCCAGGTGTGTGCTGCTCTCAAGCATCCTTCCTGCCACTTGCAGGCCTTTCTCACGGCTTAGGTGCAAAATAAAAAGGTACAAAATACATTTCTTGACACAGGTTGAGCCCTTGAAATTATAGAGACAATTTAACACAAAACCAAAACAAAAAACCTCCTGCTTCTGATTCAAGTAGGTGGTATTCTTGAGACCTAAAGTGCCCAGAAAAAGCTTCTCTCCCTCTTTCACTTTGCCTAATAGACAGCTTTTGGAAAACCCTCAGGGTCATAGCTAATGGTGGAATCCCTTTTCTTTCTTGTGTCCTCACTCTAGGACCAGTGATATTGGGTGAAGGAAGCCCAGGCTTAAAGACAGGGGAGGACACAGTTCACAGAGGACACTCACCTGGCTGGCTGGCTACTGAGAGAAAAGGTTCAGGCGATTTTTTGATCAGGTGCTGTTTAAAGATGAAGACACTTAATGGAGGAGAGAGTCTGCCGCTCTCTGACCTTGGCTGTGTGCTTTTCTCCATCTCCTGTCAAGTTGAGCACGAAGAACAAACAATTGCTGATGAACTGGAATATGAGAATGAAAAGTGCAGACAGCCACTCTGAGGTGAGGCTGCATTGAGTCCTAGGAAACGCAGCTCTATTATAACCACCCAGGGGAAGAGGGACTTGTTTCCAGAGAGTTTTAAAGACGTACACAGTTTTAAAGTTTTAAGGACTGAGGTGTGAGTCCAGGCACGTCTGTGAGTTGTGTGATCTGGGACCAGTTATTCAACCTGAGGAGGCTGTTTCATCAGATCCAGCGCCGTGGTTACACCTGGCCAACAGATGGTGATGGGGTGTCCTGGGAAGGCTTCTTTGCAGCAAAGAACCGATGTGCAGTGCCGCTGGCTCAAATCAAGAGAGGGCCATGCAGCTGATACGAAGCTATGCGCAGAGTCTCCCAACACCCGAGAGCAGAAGCTCTGACTGGTCTGGATCCCAGATTCTGGTTTATTCCAGGACCTTCCTAGCCAGAGCCCATGGAACTCTACTTCTGTTTTCTTTTGGCTTAACCTTCTAATGGATTTCTTCTTCTTTCTTTTTTTTAAAAATACTGAGCTATAATTGACATACAATAAAGTACCTAAAATATAAGTGTGTGGCTCAGTGCATTTCTACACACACCCATGTAACTACCACCCACATCAAGATATAGATCAGGGGGTCAGCAAACTCAGGCCCGTGAGCCAAACCCCATCTGTCACAGTTTTGTGAAAAGAATTTTATCAGAACATGCCCACACTACTGTTTGCGTCTCGTCTATGGCTATTTGAGTAGTTGCCACAGAGGCTCTGTGGCTCCAAAGCCTAAACCCTTTACCAGGTGACCCTTTACCAGGCTGGCACCTCTCACTGACAGAGGAGCCTGTTAGACTGTCTCCCAGAGGCTGGCTCCACAGGGCCCCCGGTGGTGCTCAGAGCCCTCTCTCTACAGTGGTGGTTCTTCTGTCTCTCTGTCTCATCTATTTCTGAAGCAAGAATACCATTGCAAATCTGATCGGACCTAGGGACCCTCTTCTCAGATAAATGCACAGGTAGTAAAATGCTTCACTAAATATTAATTTTTTTTTTACCTTTTTCCTCCCTGTGTCAGTGAAAGAGATATCAGAAACACATCTTGGATTCATGAAGATTTGTCTTTCTTAGAAAAAGAAGGGGTGGGAGAGAAGACCTTTTTATTACTTTTAGCTTCACCTGAACAGGTAGGTATAGGACATGTACCCCTGTGGTGGGGACAGAGGGGGTAGAACAGGATACTTTGTGTTCTGAGGCCCTTACCCAGGTGTATGGGTCCCCTCACAGATACGAAGACAGCCCACTGACCTAGCCCTCTGGTGATGGCAGAGCCCCGAGGGTGAGAGCTTAGCTCTAAGATTCTGCTCAGGTCCCCCTCCAGGAACTACATGGGTGTCATCACAGCAGGACAGCAATGGTGTCTGCTGTTGCCCGTGGGTACTGGGTTCACCAAGACTTCATGGCCGTGACGAGCATCAGTAGCAGTGGACTGACCAGTGTCCAGAGTTCTGCCAACTTGGGTGTGAGACCTGGACAGAGCCCTTTAGGACTGGGCAACCTTGGGGTTCTTGGATTACTCAGGAGGTGAGGGAACCTTAAGAGGATGATAGTGAAACTTCAGCCAAGGAGATGTATGAGTGACAGAGCAGTTAATCAGTAAATAAGAGATATGATCTTGCACCTTAAATCTGTAAAGCAGTTCATACCATTTATACACATAAATCCAAAATTTCACATATCTAAATGAGTTCATGAACCCCAAGCTAAGAATCTTGGTTCAATATTCTATCCTTTCTGCTTCAGTTCCCACTGAAATAGGTAGAGCCTTTCTGTGCTTAGATTAAATTCCCAAGAGAATGTTATTGGCTAAATTAATATTTTTAATTAGGACACACAAATCCCAGTCTCCATGGGTTAGTTGTCCTTACGTCAGGCTCTCAGCCTTGGCTTGGAATCAACCATGACGGGGTTAAGGGTGAAGTCCAAGTCCTGTGACCTCAAACACGGTCCCCTGCGCAGCAGGGCTGGGAGTGGGGCCATTTCCCTTAGAAAGAGCTCATATCCGGTCCAGGAAGCTTAGAGACGACTGATGGAAACTGCCTTGTAAACGCAATGCTGGAACCGAGTAGGTGGTCAATAAGCTACGATGAGGATGAAGAAGAATTATCATCACTCAGGATGTGGGGCAACCCCTAGAAAATCACTTCCTTCTGGAGGACTTTCTGCTGCTCCTTCTCTTAGTGATTCAATGGCACCAGTAAGCGTTGAGAGCAGGTATTAAATGTACACAGGTTGCCAGGCTTGTGGAACATGGGCATTTGATGAGGACATGCGTTTAAAGAAATTAGAGAAGGGAAATTAAAAGTGTCCCTCAAGGCATTAAAATACAGGTAGGTTTGAGGGTTTTTGCAACACGAATCGCTTTAATAAACACTTAAATAAAAACTAGATAGAGATATTGCACAGCAATCTGAATAGGAATTTTGTCTGAATGATTATAAAAGTTGTTCCTTTCATCTCATAAATTTATGTAATTAAACTAATGCCACAGTTTTCTCTTGCATGGTGCAACATGACAGAAGTGTAGAATTTTTACTCCACGGCTGGCTAATCAGGATGACATGTGATTCTATTTCTTATTTTCAATGTTTTTTTTTTCTTTTAATTTTTGTGCTCAAGCTCCCCTTCCTCTTTCAAAACCTGATGTTTACATAGGTATAAATAGGCTTCCCAAGCCAGAACTTGAATGAGATTTGGGTCTACTCTCTTTTTACCCTAAATTAGTTTAGGTGTCAATAACAATTTAAAGAGAGTTAACAAAAGAAGATACAACCTGGATTCTGGAGAGAGGGCCAAGAAAGCCTTCATTCAGGACTCAGCTAAGTGGAACATATACTGGTTCCAGGGTGAGAGAGAAGTCCAAGCATCTTTGGATTTTATTTTTATCCTCTTGGTTTGGGGAGTTTCTTTTAGAGGAAATAATAATTTTCTTCCAAAGATGACAAGATGTTATAGAAAAAGTCCAATGCTCATCTGTGCTTAAGCCTACCACACACGCCACTTACACCATCTGAGACCTGGTTTCCTCATCTGTGATGTGAAGGGATTAAATGTATCCATCCATCCATCTAGCCATCCAACCACTTATCCTGCTAGTATTTCCTGAGCGCCTAGAACATTCAGGCATCCCTGAATGAAAGACAGTGTTTGGCTTCCAAGAACTGATTATCAGGGAAGAGAATACTGTGGGGGAGGTTAAGAGCACAATTTCTGGAATTAGATTCCCTGCTCCCTGCTCTTATGAGCTGTGGACACTTTGATAAGTTCCTTTACCTCTCTAAACTGTTTCTTTATATTTAAAATGAGGATATTAATATAATATCATAAGATGACTGTAAAGGTTAAACAAGATAATACCTACCAAGCACACTGCCTGGCAGAAAAATCCATATGAGCTGCTAAGTTATTATTGGTAAATGTGTTTAAATTGCTCTAATATAGCTACATAAGTTATGCTTGAGGAACACTAAGAAGGGAGCCATTAAGTCCTTCTGGGACAGACTGGAAGAGGGCAGGAGAATTTCAGAGGAGGTGATGCTGAGGTGGATTTTGTAGGATGAGTAGAATTTTACAACACAGAAAGGGAAGTAGGATAGTGAGGGCAGAGGAGGCCATATGTGAAAATTCACAGAGAATGAACAGTAATGTTTTAAGGCTAAATTATTGATACATGCAGGGAATGTGACTCAGTCATATCAGCAAGGAGTTTTTTGTTCCTTTACATTTCTACCCCTCTCTCTTTTGTAGTTATTTTATTCATCCTAACACTAGATGCCCCTCATGGTCACAGAGCAGATGCCAACTACCAAGGTTACATGCTTCCCAAGTAACATCTAAGGAAGAAAGAAAGCCTGCTTCTGAGACCATCCAACAAGAGTCCTGGGCTTTATGATGACCAACCCACACCAGAACCAATCTCTATGGCTAGAGAAGGACGTGGGCCAATTGACTTAGGTCTGGGACATCTCAACCGATCACTGTGATAGCAGGTATGAGGTCCTCCTTTTGGCTTAGACTAACCAGGGCCACTTTTGAAACTGGACAGCCAGTCTTTGTAAACCATGTGGCTGCTACACTAAGGGGGAGAAATGGGATGGATGTAGAAATGTCGACCACATGATTCATTCCAGAACACTCTTAGCCACGCTTTAGAGTTTGGAGTTTACACTGTGGACAACACGCAAAGACCCACATTTTAGAAATAATTCTCGAGGCAGTTTGGGGACAAATTGTGGCAAGGAGGCTAGTTCACACCTAGTTCATCTCTTGGTTCCCTATAGAGTAAAGATCCTAACTCCCCTGGGCAAACAGGTATTCTAAGTATACACTACGACTCTCAGAAACCTCACTTCTCAGGTTGAATTTCAACTCAGAGCATTGAACTGCTCACAACCCCAAGCTGCTGATAGTAATGGGGCAATAGCTGTTATGAAATTCAGTGTGTTCTGAATCACTTCAAATTCTCGGCATTCTAAGTCTTATCCTGAAAACTACTTCCAGGACACATGAGAGCCACATGAGAGAATCTGCTAGAGGCAGCAGAGGGGAGGTTATGGGAGCTAGGGCTCTAGAACTAAACAGGTTCCCTAGAAGTGACATAACCTTGTGGGTCTGACCACTCCTCTGTACAGCAAAGCAGGAATAGTCCTAACCTCACCCAGTTAGCACGTATTTATCAGCACTGACTATGTACCAGGCCCTGTGCTAAAGCTCAGGAGAGAAGCTACAGAGCAAACATGTGTCACATGCTTAGCAGAGTTCCTCACAGAGCTGGGGAGAGAAAAGCAGGGGACAGACCCCTCTAGGACACCAGGTGAATGGGAACCTCTGGTGACCAGGAAGACAAGCTTTGAACACCTCTCGCGTTAACAATCATGAAGATTCAAGGATTTTCCATATCCTCAGAGGTCATGGCCAGAAGGCACAGTGGTCACAGATAGAGGTCAATGGCATTTATTTGCTCCCCTGGTAAAAAGAAAAAGATTCAGTGTTCCTCACTGCTCCCCTAACTCTGGAGTGATCCTAGAAATCCTTTGATTTGAAACCCACCATCATGTCACCAATATAGTTCCAACAATACCCAAAGAAGGATCTTTCTCACTTAAGAAAATCAAAACAGTCTGGATTTGTCTGTCCTTTCAACTCAGGGCTGAAATGATGTATTCAGGGTAACATGTTTCAAGAGAATTTGTACAGACTCGCATTTCAAAATCAGACTAATTTCCTGCTGTGCTGGCATCACTGCAGTACTCCCTTGGTGGTGTTTCAGATGATGGCCTTGCCTCCACCCCCAAAGCTCTGATGAGAAAGCCTTGGAGATAAACCAGCCCCATGCAACATGGCATGCAGAGAGGCTTCCTTCCAGAGAAGAGTGCATCTCTGTTCAAGGGGGAGGAGGCTCGCACATACAGTTTCCCCTCCAAATACTACAGCTAGAGGGAATATGGCTTAAATTGCTATAATTTGTGATAGGAAATGAATATGTATTTTTACTGCAGTACTCATTATACAGAGTACAACTAGTTTTGCTTAAAGCAATCCCTGTATCACTTGATATGAATGTTATATTGTATTTTGCGATACACAACTTCTTGAAAAAATATTTTACAAAGAGATTAATAATGGAGAGGTTTAATGTATGCTTCTAGCACTCATTGATGGAACCAGTCTATGTCCATCTTTCTCCCTGGAGCCAGTTTGACACTGGGCTGACCCATTCGTGACAACGCTTTGCAAAAGAAGGCTTTCGTGCCCTACCTCATGTATACTCTGGTTAAAGCATGGAGCCTAAAATTGAATGAGAGAACTCATGGAAAGCAGCAGCCAACTTAAGACAACACTTTTATACCAGAGTAATGGAAGGACAATGGCATTCTCATTAGAATAAAATGATGAGATGAATCAGATGTTCCTCAAGTAGGTGCAAATTAGAACACAGGGAAAAAATTCATGTGAGGCAATATCTGGGACTTTCCAATCACAGCATTTGTCAGCCTCAACTTCCTTCTCTTGCTGGAACTACCCTGTCCATAGCCCCAGCTCAGGTAAGCAGTACCAGCCCCTGAGGGCTACTGGTTGGAGCAGAGGTGGCCACCGACCCAAGGTGGGCCCATTTACATCCTGGCCAGAGACCGTCAAGATGGCCTGGTACAATGGGATCTGCCTGTTAGCCAAGAGGTTGTCTCCTTTCTCAGTAGAAACTGGAAAATTCTTAGAGACTTGGAGAGTGGGTGGTGAGTGGAGGGGAAGCTGCTGTTTCCCTCAGCAGCAGAGTACCGACTGAAGATGCACTTTGTTTAAGTAACAACCCTTCTTCACTCTCAGTCTTTTGGTCAGGCTCACTGAATCCTTGCTCCAGAGGTGGGCATGTGACCTAGTCCTGGCCAGTAAGAGTCCCACAGCCCTCTGGCCATACTGATTGGTTCCAGATGGACACATGACCCAAGTCTGAGGCTTTGGTTAAAACTATTAGGAAAAGAACTTCTCTTCCACTAGGATAAGTACATCTGGGGTTTTTAGGGTTTCAGTGAGTGAAGGGAGCCTGTCTGAGCACTAAGCCAACACAGATGAAATATGGAGAAGTAGATTCTGGTTAATATCATTTGAGATCCGGATCTAACCATTTCTGAAGCTTACAGAGCTATGGACTTTATTTTTTTTAATTAACTAATTTATTTATTATTTTGGTTGCACTGGGTCTTTGTCGCTGTGCATGGGTTTTCTCTAGTTGCGGCAAGAGGGGGTTACTCTTTGTTGCGGTGCGTGGGCTTCTCATTGCAGTGGCTTCTCTTGTTGTGGAGCACGGGCTCTAGGTGCACGGGCTTCAGTAGTTGTGGCACGCGGGCTCAGTAGTTGTGGCTTGTGGGCTCTAGAGCTCAGGCTCAGTAGTTGTGGCGCACGGGCTTAGGTGCTCCGCAGCATGCGGATTCTTCCCAGACCAGGGCTCGAACCCATGTCCCCTGCATTGGCAGACACGTTCTTAACCACTGTGCCACCAGGGAAGCCCAGAGCTATGGATTTTAAACAAAAATTTTTAAACAAACTTTTAATTTTATAATAGATTTACAGATAAGTTGTAAGGATTATACAGAGAATTCCTTTATACCCCACACCCAGTTTCTCCTATTATTAACATCTCACAGTAGTATAATACATTACACTAATAAGCCAATATTAATATGTTATTAACTGAAGTCCATGCTTTATCTAGATTTCCTTAGTTTTTACTTAATGTTCCTTTTTTCTCTTCCAGCATCCTATCCAGGATACCATATTACATTTAGTCATCATGTTTCCTTAGGGTCCTCTAAACTATGACTGTTTCTCAGACTTGCCTTGGTTTTGGTCACCTTGACAGTTGTGGGGATTACTGGTCAGATAGT
Organism: Delphinus delphis; assembly: GCF_949987515.2. Lineage (NCBI taxonomy): Eukaryota > Metazoa > Chordata > Mammalia > Artiodactyla > Delphinidae > Delphinus > Delphinus delphis. The sequence continues at coordinate 74,086,789 of NC_082692.2, read as the reverse complement.
GTGTAGAATGTTCCACAGTTGGGGTTTCTGATATTTATCTCATGACTAGACTGGGACATGGGTTTGCAGGAGAAAGACCACATGGTAAAGTCCTATTTTCATCACATCATATCAAGGGTACATGCTATCAACTTATCTTTGTTGACTTATTATTATTGACGCTAATCTTAATCACCTCGCTGAAGTAGTATTTTTAGATTTCTCAAAAAAACAGTTACTCTTTTTTCCTTTTCCATACTGCACTCTTTGGAAGAAAGTCATTTTGTGCAGCTCACACTTATTGCATGGGATGTTATGTTCCACCTCTTGTGGACAGAGTATCTACATAAATTATTTGGAATTATTCTGCATAAGCGACTTGTCTATTCTGCCTTATTTATTTATTTATTTAATCACTTCTTTATGTTAGTAGGGACTCATTTTATACTTTGACTTTTTTGTTTTGTTTTTGTTTTTTGTATAGTATAATCTCATTTTCAAAATTATCTGTTTGAGTATATATCATGGAACACTAACTACATGCTAGCAGTTTGATAAACATACTCTACCTAGGCCATATAATATACTCTTATATAAGTGTTTGTAATTGCATGAACAGAGCTCTGGGAAATACACACCAAAATATTGGAGAGTAGAAGTGATGTTTGAGGGAGCAAGGAAAGACCAGCTTTACTTTATACACTTCTCCATGAGTTGGTTTATAATGACATGTATTATTTTATAATTTAAAAAGAAGACCATCTGAAGAAACTGAGTACCAGTCTTATTTCCATGGAAAACTTTCCATTTTCATTTTTAACTTCTCACAGAATGACTTCCTTTGGATTCGGGGCATGCGCTAACTTCCACGGTTGTCCTGTCTAAGGAATTCTTTCTCGGCTACTACAGAAAATATTATGAGTGTTCGTGCCATCCAGAAAGCAGAGGACTGTGATGCTTTCTTTTTTTCCTTTGGTTTTTAATTCCATCCTTTATTTATTTTGTGGCTCAAATTGTTCCATTTTTGATCATTGTGACTTTTTCAGTTGCCTCCTGTGTCCCTTTGATATACCTCAGAACGCGTGTGGGTTTGTGTGTCTTGTCTTATGAGCACTTTCTTACTTTCTGGTACCATAAGATGTTCCAGGCTCATTATTGTATATTCTCTGCCTCAGTTCTAGAATTAGTCATTTCTTCAAGGAGCTCTGGTTTCTTTTATTAGAGCATGATATTAGAAACAAAAATCTGGGCATTGGGCATAGCTGTGGATTTTTTAATTACGTGAGCCAATTTATCCAACCTTTTTTTCTTCCCTTAAGTCTACTTTATTTGAATTTTCTGCCACTTGAGATAAGAAAATAAATTAATAGAGATGCAAAAATATAAAACAGAGCTCAACCATCTCCCCTCACCGTATCAGTTTCAATAAATGACAGCCCTCATCTAAATCGTCTCTTTACACCTCAGGCAGTCTTCTCCCGATCATCTGGGTAGATGATTGGGATATGGGTTTGAGGACAGAGCCAGAGCATTTCACAAACAATGAGCTTGCTCTGCGACTTGCCTAGCTCTCTCATGCATTTCTCTCTGCTTTCTCAATCTTCCATCTCATGAGCCTGTGTTCTACATTTTGTTTTCCCCTTCCCTTATTTTGGCTATCTCGGTCCAAGCCCCTCACACCAGCGCTGGCTTGGAAATCTGGTCCAGCGAGGCACAGAGGCAAACACTGCATGATTCTTGCTCTCATTTATAAGCTGGCAAGGCAGGGTGTCTGCCACACGGTGCAATTCATGTCACCATGTTCAGTTCCCTGAGTGAGGCCCCCATCCCTTAAAAGGTTATATTACAGGTTTCTTAAAAACTTAAAAACCTTTCACTGGTGGGACCTTCTCTCACACCATCCTGTTCTTTTCCTTCATCAAACAAATTTGCAATTATGTATTTATTTTTGTCTGTTTGTTCAATGCTTATACCCCTCAGTACACTATGAATCCCACCAGAGAAGAGGAGGGTGTGTCTTACTCTCTATTCTACTCCCAGTCCTACCCAGTACAATGCTTGGCACATGAAGGGCACCCGTAAATATTTGCTGAACGCACATATGAGTGAGTGAATGAAAGCTCAATCCTGGACCCACGGTCTTCTTACTATCTTAGGATCTGGAGATATGCCTTACCATGGAATATGAGAGAAAGATGTCAAGGTGACCCAGTTGAGGGAGTAAATGATACCATCTAGAGTACAAGAGAGGGTTAGAATAGCTACCAGGGACAAGGCATTTGAGTGAGGCCTTGGAGATGACTGGGGTTCACCAGGCAGACGAAGGAGCAGGGGTGGGAGCTCTGGGAAGGGCTCCAGACAGCCTGCTGACTGTGAGCAAAGACGCGGAGGTGTCACAGGGTTTGCATTAAGATGAGAGGCCTGGAATAGCCCCAGGGTGAAGGCAATGGCGCAGGGCCTGGGTGGCAAGGACGAGCCACTGGGGAGTATAGAGCGTGGAAGTAAGTATTCTGATCTGGGTTTCAGAGGATTATTCTGGCAGATGGAGGGAGGGACGGAGAACGGAGGCAGGAGGCAGGGAACCTGCCTGGGGCAGCTGTGCTGGACCCAGCGCCCTGGGGATGGGGGGTGAACAGGTGGGCCGCGTCAGCGAGTCTGCGCATTCCTGAGCAGTGTTTCCTGACTGAGCTGGCACACACAAGGGCAGCTCCTGCAGCTTGCTGTGCACACCTCGCCCAGCTCTGTGTTCTGTGATTCTATGCTGAAAGCTTGAATTCGAGCATGGTAGGAGTAATTACGCCACAGAAATTGGCAAGCACTTGAGGCTTTATTTTTTTCTGGAAGGGCAGCATACTACTGTCAGAAAATCAGTTAGCAATTCTGGAGCAAAGAAAAGAAAAGGTATTTGTGCTTTGCAGTCTGTCCTTTCCTATTGGGTCGTTTCCTAAGTGTGTCTGTAGTGGTGGGGAATCTTGAGTAACCTGGCTGCACAAGAGAAGCTTGGGCCTCATCATCATGAGAAGAAAAAAACAAGGTCCGTCTTCTTAGGAAATAGGACACAATCAGAATTTAATTCACCAAGCCTGTCTGCTTAATATTTTTTTGCATTTAAATATAATTTATAACTAATAGCTCCCCTTATTCTGATAGAGAGGGAGGGGAGAAAGAGAGAAAGAGAATGTGAGAGAGAGAGGCATAGAGAGATGTAGAGAGAACAAGAAAAAAAATGAGGGAAAGGAAGAGTGAGAAAGGACAGATAAAAGAGAGAACAAGGGAAAGAAAGGAGGCAGGCAGGCTGCTGTCCCCATCGCTCTGAATTATACACAGCATCACTGAAGCTCTCCAATCGTTAAAACGACACAGCAGCCACGTACGATGAGGTCATTCTATATGCCACTTGCAGCGTATTGCTTAAACTCCAGATAATCGGCGCTATTAATATGCTCCATTTTACAGATGAGAAAACTGAGGCCGGGCCACAGAGGTAAATAGCTTGCCTCAGTCACCCTCTTAATAAGTCCAGAGCCAGGTTTGGAGGGGGAATTTGAACCCAATCTGTATAACCCCATGGCCTGCTCTCTTAGCTACTATACAGTAAGGTTTTTACTCCAAACAAAGAAATGCGGGGTTCTCAGTGAATTCATCTGAACACCCACTCTGGGCACAGTGCCCGTGGTCAAGAAATGGCCCACAGTGCATCTATAGGCAAAATGAATGACAAGGTGGGAGTTTGGGGACAACAGTCAAGGCCCAGCTGCTGGGAGTCCCTTGAGACTGGGCACCGTGTCTTTCCACCTTTACACCCCTGGTACCTAGCAGGGATCCTGGCTCAATGCACATTTACTCAGTGAACAGTGTGAACTTGTATTTACAGGATGGATTAGTCCTCAGCTGAGCCAAGGTTTGCTGTATGTGAGGAATAGAGAAGTAGCAGACTGGAGTAGACCGTCACTGGTTGCATCTATCTGGACACACTTCCAAGCCCTACAGGGACTGTTTGTCACCAGGTGCCCTCTACTTCGGCTTTAAAGTCCAGATTACAGTAATGACTCCATTACGAGTGAGTTACAAATCTTCTGATGGATTTAGATGGTTATGGACAAAGCTTGTTCACAGGGGAATCGTAAAGGAGGGTGGGTTGAGGGGTGTTTGCAAACCCTGATTCTTTGGCCAAATGGAGACAATAACTAACAGAATGGCAAAAGTAGTTTTGGGTGATTTTAAGACAAATATTCCATCTGAACCATCTTTTACTCACTCTACTTCTTTGCCTTCTCCATGCAATCGGCCACCATGTCTTACGTGTGTGTAAAATACTTCCTACAGCCACCCTTTCCTTCTGTTTCCACTGCCTTGCACCGAAATCAAGCCATGGCCTGAAGCCCATATTTTCTCAAAAGCTCCCTTAGAAATCACTAGTGCCGATCCCTCATTAGAGAGACAGGAAAAGTGAGCCCCGTGGGATGGAAGACTTTCCTGAGATGACAGGTTAGAGCAGAGTTAGCGCCACTACCAAGCATTTTCACTCCCAAGTTTATTATTTTCAAATGTATCAGCCAAGGTTCTCGACTGTAAGCCACAGAAACTGACCCTGATGATCTTAAGTGAAAGGAGATTTCGTGCAAGTATATCAGAATTGCAAGAGGAGAAAGGTCAGCCTCTGAGAACAGGCAGGAGTCAAAGGAGACTTGACAACCAGGGCTACAGTCATGCTGCCACAGTCTGGTCAGGACATGCTGCCCCTGCACTGCTGCTCCTGTCGCACTGCAAAGGTGATGCTCTAACCACCATCTGTCCCCTTCCTGGCACCAAATCTTTGAGGCAGTGCAGTGGGAAGTAGACACTAGAGAGATCCCCAGAACCAGACATTCAATGGAGCAGTGGCCCTTTCTCATACGGATATGGGCAAGAGGGGAAAGGCTATAGGAAGGGAGTGGGTGCTGGCAGTCAGAACACCAGGAAATGTTTTAAACACTGAACTTCCCCTGCATGGGTCACTCTTTCCAAATGAAACTTCTGCCTTTGTTTTTCAAGTGTACTTTGAGCCCACCTGTCAGATGACTTTACACGCCTTACAACAGGTGGCTCCAGTGGTATAAAGGTAAAACTGCATTAACCAGCATTCAAAGCCTGCTTCGTGCCCTCCCCACTTTATGCTCATCCCCAGAAGGACTGCACCATAGCTCTCCTCAAGTCATATTCTCTACTTCAGTTAGGATGGTGTAACGGTTGTCACTTCTTCTCAACTTCGCCTCTTTACTCGTGCTGTTCTCTTTACCTGGAATGCTCCCCCTTAGCTCCCGGCAACATCCAAATTTTACCTGTGATTCAAGGGTCAGTTCAAGTTCTACCTTTTACAAGACCTTCCTGAACAGTCTAATCAATACAGATGTCGCCTCTGAACCCTGACCTTTATCTCTCCCATACTCTCTCAAACTTTGGTGCCTGACTCAGAGAAGGCACTCAACATATATCTGCTGAATGAATGAACTGAATCCTTACTCACCCTTCAAGGCCTTGCTCAACTGTCATTACCTCTTAAAAGCTTTTCCTGACTCCCAGGAAAAGCTCCTTTGAATTCCATAGTATTTTGTCTATAGCTGCACTGTAATACTTATCACCATGCCTACTAATCATTTGCTTATCAGCTTCCATTAAACCATAAGCCTCCCATGAATGAGAATTGCTTCTTATTCTTTTTTGTACATATTGTATCCGGCACATACTACACCTGAGCTGTCCAATATGGTAGTCACTAGATATGTTTGGCTATTTAAATTGTTGTTAATGGAAATGAAATGCGATGGACCTAGAGTCTGTCAGACAGAGTGAAGTAAGTCAAAAAGAGAAAAACAAATACCATATGCTAACACATATATATGGAATCTAAAAAAAAAAAAAAGGTTCTGAAGAACCTAGGGACAGGACAAGAATAAAGATGCAGAGAATGGACTTGAGGACGTGGGGAGGGAGAAGGGTAAGCTGGGACGAAGTGAGAGAGTGGCATGGACATATATACACTACCAAATGTAAAATAGCTAGTGGGAAGCAGCCGCATAGCACAGGGAGATCAGGTACTTTGTGACCACCTAGAGGGGTGGGATAGGGAGGGTGGGAGGGAGACACCAGAGGGAGGAGATATGGGGATATATGTATATGTATAGCTGATTCACTTTGTTATACAGCAGAAACTAACACACCATTGTAAAGCAATTATACCCCAATAAAGATGTTAAAAATTAAGTAATTTAAAAATGTAAAAAAAAAAAAGAAAATGAAATAAAAATTCAGTTCCTCACTTGCAGTAGCCACATTTTAAGTTCTCAACAGCCACAGTGGCTAGAGGCTACAGCATTAGATAATGCAGATATAGAACATTTTCATCATCACAGACCCTTCTAATGGACAGCACTGTGCCAGGCATTCACTACATAATAAAATTAAACTTCGTTTGAGATGCATTGTGCTAAATGTTTTGTGTACATTATCTCATTTAATTCTGAGAACAATACTCAGACGGTAATAATAGGATTATCCCCATTTTAAATGAGGAAACCGAGGCACAGAAAGGTTAAATGTTTTGGCCAAAGTCATACAACTAGCAGACAGCTGGGCCAGATTTTCCTATTCCCATAGGCAAATCTACACCCCGTAATCACTGTACTATGTCTCTTTTGTTCAAGGAAGTACAGTGTAGTGTAAATAAAATGGACTCACGTGTCCAAATTCAAATTCTAACTCCCCCACATGCTAACTGTGAGACCCTGGAAAAGTTAATCATTTTCTTCCTAAAATGGGGAAAGGCATAGTTATTTTCCAGGGTCATTGTGAAGACTGAACGAATAATGTGTATGGTGGGCCCCATGTAGTGCCCAGCACATAGTAGGTTTCCAGTGAATACTAGCCATGTTCTTACTCAATGTTTTACCTCCTAGGGTACCAAGAAATTCTTAGTTGAGTTACAAGCACACAGTGAGCCTTGATAAGTATTATTTTAAATGACTGATATTTACTCTGAGATATTACCCTTCGCTCCTTCCCAGTCATTTTTTTCTTTTTTTTTTTTTTTGCGGTACGCGGGCCTCTCACTGTTGTGGCCTCTCCCGTTGTGGAGCACAGGCTCCGGACGCGCAGGCTCAGCGGCCATGGCTCACGGGCCCAGCCGCTCTGCGGCATGTGGGATCTTCCCAGACCGGGGCACGAACATCGGCATCGGCAGGTGGACTCTCAACCACTGCGCCACCAGGGAAGTCCCCCAGTATTTTTTTTAATGTGACTTTTACAAATCCTTTGACTAGCTGTCCACTCAATTTATGTCCTGTTATTACTGTAAGATGATGGGGGTGGAAGGTGGAAATGAATGTTGCCTTCCATAGCTAGGAAACAAGAGCTCTAGCAAAAGGAAGGAAACACCTCAGTCAATGTGAGCCGAGGAAAGTGGTAGAGTTTTAACAGGAGAATTTCAAGCATCAGCATCAGAGGAGGTATAGGGCCACATTTTCTCCTAAATGACTCAGTCCCCTGGGTTGCTTGAAAAAAACCAAACCTACTTCTTACTGACTTGACAAGAGCATGTAGTGAATAATAAATGCCACAGTTCAGTCAGGCTGTTACCATACCAACTGGAAGGCCAGATGAACAAACATCTGTGAATGAATCAAATTACACAAAATCAAGAAGGAACAGATCTGCTGCAAGTTGTGTGGGTGATAAAAGAAAAGTATGGTTGGGTTTTCAAGGACAAAACACTTGGCCAATATATATGTGTGTGTGTGCATATATATAGTCTCTCCAGGCTCTTTGCATTGCTTTTTCCCTATGTGCTGTTTATTCACATCTCTGGGCCTCTGTTCCTAAATGTTGCAAGGAAAACTCTGAATTGGGAGAGTGTCAGCTGCAAGTAACAGAATATCTACCTCAAACTTGCTTAAATAATGTCAAACTTGGCCAACATTACCAAAAGTCCAGATGTCGACTAAAACTTCAGGTTGATTTGATCTAGTGGTTCCAGCTCTGGTTTCCTGGGGTTCTCTCGGATCCCCTTTTCTCCGTGTGTGTTGGCTTTATCTGCAGGCTGAAAAGGAGGGGGGCTGTCATTCTCCTGGGTCTCATATCCATGCACGGCCCTGTGGTAGATTAAACTGTTTCTCAGAAATATACACCCTCCCCATCACTCCCAGGAAGGGTGGACTTGATACTAAGCTTAATCATGTGATTTTCTTTAGCCAATGAAACGTTGGTAGATGTGATGGAGACTAGGCTTGAGATATGCTTGCGTATTTCCTCTGGTGCTCTTACACTGGTGCCACTGTCTTGAGAAGAACACGCTAGCTTACCGGTCCTGGGACGGAATGGGAGACTCTGGTGTAGAACACAAGCTAGCTCAACTGATCCCCAGACCCTAATTAGTGAGCCCAGCCAATGTCAGGAGAACTGAATTGCAACAAGCAAGGCCTAGATCACTAAATAGATGCTTATCACTCTCTGGTACTGAGATTGTGTGGGATTTTGCTGTGCATATTTTTGTGGCAATAGCTAACTGATAGAATAACACCCAGATCAGAAGAGAGAATCTCTTCTGAAATTTTTCCCATAAGATTCAGACAAAGTTGTCTCATAAACTCCCCAGAAAACCTCCTCCAGCATCTCACTGGCCTAAGTTGGGTCACATGCCCAATTACTGATAAGGGGGATGGGTTTACCCATAGAAAATAAGGCATTTTCCTGGAGGACAGCCTATCCCTAGCACACGGGTCACTTGGGGAAGGGATGGATATATGAATAAAATCAGAGATCTGTTTAAAGGAGGAAATGGGTGGTAAGATGGCAACGCTCTCTATCCCCACCTCTCTCTGGCCTCAATTCAAGTCCTGACTCATCTATGAAAACTACCAGAGCCCCCTAACCCACCTTGTTTGCTTCTTCCTATTGAGTCCAAACTGGAATGTTCTCTTAGTACAGAAACGAGTATTTGCACATTACTTCTTAGGCAGCATCAAGAGTTTTTCCCTCAACCACTGAATTTTGGTCTCAATCCAAGTATATCAAAGTGGTTGAAATTTTAGAGTCTGTGGTCACATCTGGGTTCAAGTGCTGGACCCACCATTTACCAGCTTTGTGACCTAAGGAAAGTTATTTACCCCTTCTATGCCTCAATTTCCTCACATGTAAAATGGGCCAATAATAGTATTGCCTTTACAGGTTTGGGGTGAATGCATCAGTTAGTAAATATTAGTGGGTTTTTTCCTGTTAGAAAAATTGAGAAAATTGTTCAATGGTAATCATTCAAAGTTAGGGGAGTATTAAAATTGCCTAGTCAGATGATGTCAATGAAATATTCTTTCAAAGTCAAGAGGCACGTGTCCTCTCAGGAAAGCAAAATAGAGAATTCTATAGTCAACAGGGAAAGAAGACATAGGCTGTGAGCTTATCAACAATCCTGGTGGAGCCATTAGTTCCATATTTGACAGGCCCCTTTTGGTGGCTGGTAATGAAAATCTGCTTTAGCTAGGTTAGGCAAGAAGGGAGGGTCACCCACATAGGACAGAGACCATCTCATGGACTCTTGGGGAAGGAATGCTGAGACCAGAACCAGAGCCTAGAGCCATTGGAATGCTTTGCTTTTTTCTCTTGAATATCTCAGAGAGCTGCTTCACTCTACTTCGTCTCTGCAGACCATCTCTCTCTGCTCTCTATCTTCAGGTCATAATTTGGTTTCTCCATTTTTTTCATGTCATACTTCTAATCGCCCTCAGAGATTGACCTCCTGTCTCTAAGTGCCATTTCCAAATTCTGGGAATAAGACACTCTTTGGCCTCATTTGAACCAGATGTCCCCCCATCCACAACGCTAGTGCCAACCTGGATGCCAGGCACACACATTTGAAGAATGGGTGCCATTCCCTGAGAAAGGGAGAACTGTAATTTGGGCACACACTTCAAAAAGATCCCAATAATTTATTTGTCCTATTTAAAAATGGTAATTCCTGCCCAAGCTGCAAACCACCCCAGTCCCTATAATTCTTATACAGGAAGCCTGGAGAATGATGTGCAATTTGGTATGTTTAGAAAGGTCTCCAGATGATTCTAATGATTAACAAATTTAAGGAAGCTTTTTGTTGGAACATTCACAATATGGTGAAAAGAAGGAAAATAAGAATTATAAAAAAGAGGTTAAGATTGGATTTTTCAACCTAGACAAGTAAGACCAAGAATCTTTGAGCACACAGAAGACTCAACCACAGGTAATATCCAGTTGTTTTTTTGCCTCCACAAAGTGCAGTACAAAAGCATGAGGTTACATATAAGGAAACATTTCTTAATAGCAAAAGAGTTGTTAAAAAATAGAACTCTGTGTCTCTGGGGCAGACTCAATGTGCCTGAGGATGCATAAGTAGGCCAGCTGACTATTCAGAATGCTATTCAATACGGAGTCTATGATCCCAGGGTCAGGATCAGAATCAAACCAGGCTCAGAAACAGAAACCCAGATGGGACTCAAATTACCCAGAGAAGGAAAGAAGTGAGGGAAATGGTTCATTCTAATCTTCTCTGATCCATCTACTGGGGTCAAATTGTATACTCAACTCCTTTAAAGGATGGGGGCCAAGATATCTATGTGGGTTCATTTCATAAACAAAGAAGGTGGTAGTGGCCCGAATCCCATCTCCTCTGCACCTCCCAGTCTTGGTCCCAAGGCAAGATGCTTTTATGGTCCACACAGATGGAACCTGGTAATTGATGTGATGTTGATGGTTACCATCAGGATGTTGGCTTGGACCTTACTAAGGCTTCAGGTGCTTGCATGAAGAGGGGAAGCCAGGCGTGGAATCAGGTCTAAATAATCATCTAATCAAGCAGACTAAGACTAGGGCTAAATCTGCTGATTCTTATTTCTCTCTTTCTTCATCATCAGAGGGCAATCTATACCATGGTCTGAATGTTTTGCTGCCTCCAAATTCATATGTTGAAATTCTAATGCCCAGTGTGGTTGTATTAGGAGGTGGGCCTTTCGGAGGTAATTAGGTCATGAGGGCAGAGCCCTCAGGAATGAGATTAATGCCCTTATAAAAGAGGCCCAGAGATTGGTTCAAGATGGCAAAGTAGAAGGATGTGCTCTCACTCCCTCTTACAAGAACACCGGAATCACAACTAACTGCTGAACAACTCACAAAAAAAGATACCCCACATCCAAAGACAGAGGAGAAGTCACAATGAGATGGTAGGCGGGGTGCAATCACAATAAAATCAAATCCCATAACTGCTGGGTGGGTGACTCACAAACCGGAGAACCCTTATACCATAGAAGTCCACCCACTGGAGTGAAGGTTCTGAGCCCCAGGTCAGGCTTCTGAATCTGGGGGTCCGGCAACGGGAGAAGAAATTCTTGAGAATCAGATTTTGAACACTAGAGGGATTTGATTGCAGGACATCAACAGGACTGGGGGAGACAGAGACTCCACTCTTGATGGGCACACACAAAGTAGTGTGCACATCGGGACCCAGGGGAAGGAGAAGTGACCCTATAGGAGACTGGACCAGACCTACCTGCTAGTGTTGGAGGGTCTCCTGCAGAGGTGGGGGGTGGATCACTCTCACCAGGAAGACAAGGACACTGGCAGCAGAGGTTCTGGAAAGTACTTCTTGCCATGAGCCTTCCCAGAGTCTGCCATTAGCCCCACCAAAGAGCCCGGGTAGGCTCCAGTGTTGGGTCGCCTCAGGCCAAACAACCAACAGGGAGGGAACCCAGCCCCACCCATCAGCAGACAAGCAGATTAAAGTTTTACTGAGCTCTACCCACAAGTGCAACAGCCAGCTCTACCCACCACCAGTCCCTCCCATCAGGAAACCTGCAGAAGCCTCTTAGATAGCCTCATCTACCAGAGGGCAGTCAGCAGAAGCAAGAAGAACCACAATCCTGCAGCCTGTGGAACAAAAACCACATTCACAGAAAGAGAGACAAGATGAAAAGGCAGAGGGCTATGTACCAGAAGAAGGAACAAGATAACACCCCAGGAAAACAACTAAATGAAGTGGAGATAAGCAACCTTCCAGAAAAAGAATTCAGAATAATAATAGTGAAGATGATCCAGGACCTCGGAAAAAGAATGGAGGCAAAGATCGAGAAGATGCAAGAAATGTTTAAGACCTAGAAGAATTAAAGAACAAACAAAGAGAGATGAACAATACAATAACTGAAATGAAAAATACACTAGAAGGAATCAATAGCAGAATAACTGAGGCAGAAGAACAGATGAGTGACCTGGAAGACAGAACGGTGGAATTCACTGCTGCCGAACAGAATAAAGGAAAAAGAATGAAAAGAAATGAAGACAGCCTAACATACCGCTGGGACAACATTAAACGCACCAACATTTGCATTATAGGGGTTCCAGAAGGAGAAGAGAGAGAGAAAGGACCCGAGAAAATATTTGAAGAGATTATAGTTGAAAACTTCCCTAACATGGGAAAGGAAATAGCCACCCAAGTCCAGGAAGCACAGAGAGTCCCATACAGGATAAACCCAAGGAGAAACACACTGAGACACATAGTAATCAAACTGGCAAAAATTAAAGACAAAGAAAAATTATTGAAAGCAGCAAGGGAAAAGCAACAAATAACATACAAGGGAACTCCCATAAGGTTAACAGCTGATTTCTCAGCAGAAACTCTACAAGCCAGAAGGGAGTGGCATGATATACTTAAAGTGATGAAAGGGAAGAACCTGCAACCAATTTTACTCTGGCCGGCAATGATCTCATTCAGATCCGATGGAGAAATCAAAAGCTTTACAGACAATCAAAAGCTAAGAGAATTCAGCACCACCAAAGCAGCTTTACAACAAATGCTAAAGGAACTTCTCTAAGTGGGAAACACAAGAGAAGTAAAGGACCTACAAAAACAAACCCAAAACAATTAATGAAATGGTAATAGGAACATACATATTGATAATTACCTTAAACGTGAATGGATTAAATGTTCCAACCAAAAGACACAGGCTCATTGAATGGATACAAAAACAAGACCCATATATATGCTGTCTAAAAGAGACCCAATTCAGACCTAGGGACACATACAGACTGAAAGTGAGGGGATGGAAAAAGATATTCCATGCAAATGGAAATCAAAAGAAAGCTGGAGTAGCAATACTCATATCAGATAAAATAGACTTTAAAATAAACAATGTTACAAAGAGACAAGGAAGGACACTACATAATGATCAAGGGATCAGTACAAGAAGGAGATATAACAATTATAAATATATATGCACCCAACATAGGCGCACCTTAATACATAAGGAAACTACTAACAGCTATAAAAGAGGAAATCCACAGTAACACGATAAGAGTGGGGGACTTTAACACCTCACACACCAATAGACAGATCACACAGACAGAAAATTAATAAGGAAACACAAGCTTTAAATGACACAATAGAACAGATGCATTGAATTGATATTTATAGGACATTCCAACCAAAAACAGCAGATTACACTTTCTTCTCAAGTGCACATGGAACATTCTCCAGGATAGATCACATCTTGGGTCACAAATCAAGCCTCAGTAAATTTAAGAAAACTGAAATCGTATCAAGCATCTTTTCTGACCAAAATGCTATGAGATTAGAAATCAATTACAGGAGAAAAAAACGTAAAAAACACAAAAACATGGAGGCTAAACAATACGTTACTAAATAACCAAGAGAGCACTGAAGAAATCAAAGAGGAAATAAAAAAATACCTAGCGACAAATGACAATGAAAACATGACGATCCAAAACCTATGGGATGCAGGAAAAGTAGTTCTAAGAGGGAAGCTTATAGTAATACAAGCCTACCTTAAGAAACAAGAAAAATCTCAAATAAACAATCTAACCTTACACCTAAAGGAACTAGAGACAGAAGAACAAACAAAACCCAAAGTTAGTAGAAGGAAAGAAATCATAAAGATCAGAGCACAAATAAATGAAATAGAAACAAAGAAAACAATAGCAAAGATCAATAAAACTAAAAGCTGGTTCTTTGAGAAGATAAACAAAATTGATAAACCTTTAGCCAGACTCATCAAGAAAAAAATGGCAAGGACTCAAATCAATAAAATTAGAAATGAAAAAGGAGAAGTTACAACGGACCGTGCAGAAATACAAAGCATCCTAATAGACTACGGCAAGCAACTCTATGCCAATAAAATGGACAACCTGGAAGAAATCCTTAGAAAGGTATAACCTTCCAAGACTGAACCAGGAAGAAATAGAATATATGAACAGATCAATCACAAGTAATGAAATTGAAACTGGGATTGAAAATCTTCCAACAAACAATAGTCCTGGATAGATGGCTTCACAGGTGAATTCTATCAAACATTTAGAGAAGAGCTAACATCCATCCTTCTCAAACTCTTCCAAAAAATTGCAGAGGAAGGAAAACTCCCAAACTCATTCTATGAGGCCACCATCACCCTGATACCAAAACCAGACAAAGATACTACAAAAAAAGAAAGTTACAGACCAATAACACTGATGAATATAGATGCAAGAATCGTCAACAAAATACTAGCAAACAGAATCCAACAACACATTAAAAGGATCATACACCATGATCAAGTGGGATTTATCCCAGGGATGCAAGGATTCTTCAATATACACGAATCAATCAATGCGAAACACCATATTAACAAATTGAAGGAGAAAAACCATATGATCATCTCAGTAGATGCAGAGAAAGCTTTTGACAAAATTCAACACCCATTTACGATAAAAACTCTCCAGAAAGTGGGCATAGAGGGAACCTACCTCAACATAATAAAGACCATATATGACAAACCCACAGGAAACATCATCTCAATGGTGAAAAACTGAAAGCATTTCCTCTAAGATCAGTAACAAGATAAGGATGTCCACTATTATTCAACATAGTTTTGGAAGTCCTAGCATGGCAAACAGAGAAGAAAAAAAATAAAAGGAATACAAATTGGAAAAGAAGAAGTAAAATTGTCACTGTCTGCAGATGACATGACACTGTACATAGAGAATCCTAAGGATGCTACCAGAAAACTGCTAGAGCTAATCAATGAATTTGGTAAAGTTGCAGGATACAAAATTAATGCACAGAAATCTCTTGCATTCCTATATACTAACGATGAAAAATCTGAAAGAGAAATTAAGGAAACACTCCCCTTTACCACTGCAACAAAAGAATAAAATACCTAAGAATAAACCTATCTAGGGAGACAAAAGACCTGTATGCAGAAAACTATAAGACACTGATGAAAGAAATTAAAGATGATACCAACAGATGGAGAGATACACCATGTTCTTGGATTGGAAGAATCAACATTGTGAGAATGACTGGAACCCAAAGCAATCTACAGATTCAATGCAATCCCTATCAAATTGCCAATGGCATTATTTACAGAACTAGAACAAAAAAATCTTAAAATTTGTATGGAAACACAAAAGAACCCGAGGAGCCAAAGCAGTCTTGGGGGAAAAAAACGGAGCTGGAGGAATCAGACTCCCTGGCTTCAGACTATACTACAAAGCTACAGTAATCCAGACAGTATGGTACTGGCACAAAAACAGAAATATAGATCAATGGAAGAAGACAGAAAGCCCAGAGATAAACCCAGGCACCTATGGTCAACTAATCTATGACAAAGGAAGCAAGGATATACAATGGAGAAAAGACAGTCTCTTCAATAAGTGGTACTGGGAAAACTGGACAGCTACATGTAAAAGAATGAAATTAGAACACTCCCTAACACCATACACAAAAATAAACTCAAAATGGAGTAGAAAAAATAAATGGATTAGAGATCTAAATGTAAGACCAGACACTATAAAACTCTTAGAGGAAAACATAGGAAGAACACTCTTTGACATAAATCACAACAAGATCTTTTATGATCCACCTCCTAGAGTAATGGAAGTAAAAACAAAAATACAAAAATAAACAAATGGGACCTAATGAAACTTAAAAGCTTTTGCACAGCAAAGGAAACCATAAACAAGACGAAAAGACAACCCTCAGAATGGGAGAAAATTTTTGCACACGAATCAATGGACAAAGGATTAATCTCCAAAATAAACAGTTCATGCAGCTCAATATTAAAAAAAAAAAAACAACCCAATCTAAAAATGGGCAGAAGATGTAAATACACATTTCTCCAAGAAGAAATACAGATGGCCAAGAAGCACATGAAAAGCTGCTTAACATCACTAATGATTAGAGAAATGCAAATCAAAACCACAATGAGGTATCACCTCACACCAGTTAGAATGGGCATCATCAGAAAATCTACAAACAACAAATGCTGGAGAGGATGTGGAGAAAAGGGAACCCTCTTGCACTGTTGGTGGGAATGTAAACTGATACAGCCTTATGGAGAACAGTATGGAGGTTCCTTAAAAAACTAGAAATAGAATTACCATATGACCCAGCAATCCCACTACTGGGCATATACCCAGAGAAAACTATAATTCAAAAAGACACATGCACCCCAATGTTCATTGCAGCACTATTTACAATAGCCAGGTCATGGAAGCAACCTAAATGCCCATCTACAGAGGAATGGATAAAGAAGATGTGGTACATATATACAATGGAATATTACTCAGCCATAAAAAGGAACAAAATTGGGTCATTTGTAGAGACGTGGATGGACCAGAGTCTGTCATACAGAGTGAAGTAAATCAGAAAGAGAAAAACAAATATCATATATTAATGCATATATGTGGAACCTAGAAAAATGGTACAGATGAACCAGTTTGCAGGGCAGAAGTTGAGACACAGATGTAGAGAACAAATGTATGGACACCAAGGGGGGAAAGTGGTGGGGGTGGGGGTGGGGGTGGAATGAACTGGGAGATTGAGATTGACATGTATACACTAATATATATAAAATGGATAACTAATAAGAACCTGCTATATAAAAAAATAAATAAAATAAAATTCAAAAAGTTTTAAAATACACATATATATATAAATTAAATAAAAGAGGCCGAAGAGAGCTCCCTTGGCTCCTTCCAGCAAGTGAAGACAAAACCAGAAGTCAGCAGTCTGTGACTGGAAGAGGGTTCTCACCGGAACCCGACCATACCGGCACACTGATCTTGGACTTCCAGTACCCAGAACTGTGAGAAATACATTTTTGTTGTTTAAAGCTACACAGGGTGTGGTATTGTGTTATAGCCGCCAGACTGGACTAAGACAGTCCTCCTCTTAGTACATCTGATGGGATGGGGCTTATTGTCAGGGCTTATTCCTTACAGGATTGATGCTGAACTGTCAACCTCCCCTCCTGCTCTCTCAGCTTCTCCAGGCTGGCAGCTGGTAAGAGCACTAAGCCAGGCTTTTTCTCCAGCTGCCTTGCAGCCCCTCCCTCCTCAACTTCTTCTGGTGGCTGGACAGTGGTAGATACTGAAATTCAGATCTGTGAAAAAGAACAGAACCAGAGGACCCCACTTAGATGTCTTTACCAGAGCTAAAAGTCAAGTAGCTGTAAATAAAGTGATAGCTTCAAGCATATTCTTGTTCCTTAGGCATATAACACTCTTCAGAACCTCACAGGGGAGGGCAGTGGGAAAGTGATTGGCAAGGCATGATTCCAGCATTCCTGGATCCCCGGGGACTATCACCCCATTAAAACTCCAGCAGAGTCAAAGTTTGTGAACACTAGAACTCCAGCACTCTGGCCAAGGCATTTGGGGAGCACTGCATGGTTGTTAATTGTACTTTCCTTCCACAGTGTATAAAGACCTTTGGCGTTTGTTTTCTGATCTTCACCTCTCAAGGGAAACCAAAACTTCAAAGACTTCAAACTTCAAAGAACACAAGCAAAGTAACCTGATACTTTGGAGCTGTAGCCTATGTGTCCTCCTGTCAAATCGCCCCGGATGGTTTTCTGAATGTCATAAAGGAGCCCTAGGAGGAGAGGGGAACGCAACGGTGCCCTCAGGTGCCAGCCAAGGTGGCCACAGGACCCTAGATCACTGAGCACTCCAACACTGTGGCCTACACACAGGCCCACTCGACACCTTCCCCTCCAAACGTGCCCCCAGGACCGAGACACACGTTTTCCCAAAGGGGTCCCAGAACTCTAATCCCTTGAAATATTTCTCAGAATAACTTTCTAAGTTCCAGCAAGTTTGGGGAGTGTTCTGTCCTAGGTTCTCCCTCTGCCCTTGCTCATTCACACGGCAGTTAAGCAAATTAAAAGCAGTGAGAATTCTTACAATAAGAAAACCCTCTGGGCTTTGCTTAGCTCAGAGAATCTTAAGTCTACCTTACCACAGAGCTCTTTTTTTTTTCTTTTTAACGTAATTCCGATTAAGATTCTGTGAAGCAAACATTCTACCAAACATAGAAACCCTGGCTCACACTAATGTCTTTAGTTCAAACGAGAAGCATCCACTTTTCGTGGATTTTTGTGTCCACTCCCCCAACTTTAATTTGACATTTGTTGGTCCCACTATAACATTTGTAGTATAGATTTTTACTGTTTTATAAAGTGCTCTTTATAGCCAGTTTTTCATGCCAAATTGACCTCATCATTAGGAGTCTGATGGTATTTCAGGCCAACTAGATCTCGCTCAGCTCTAGAGCTGGGGCACTTAAACAAGGCATGAGAAACTTTTCATAAAAACATACAGATCTAGACAGTTCAGGCAATACAGTCTTTGAAATAAATGCTTTATTTCACTACTTAGTTAAAATACCATGTCTGAAGAAAATATATGTAGTTTTCATGGTCAGTATCAAAAAAATGACAGTAATTGTAATTTCCATGAGCGGAACAATCTGTTACAGAAGAAATGTTAATATTTTTAGAAGTCTAAATCCTTTATAGGGTGTGGTGTAACCTGTAATCTGTCTCTTGGGTTTAAATGCTTTCCTTTAGATTCCACCCTATTTATAGTCCTATGCACAGCTCTAGACACCCCTGTTTTGAATGTGTCTCCTGGAATTGAAATTCCGTGCCATTTATTGACGAGGCAGAAGGGGGTGAGAGGTAATGATTTCTGACTAGAGATCAATAGGTTAATCCTCCAACCTATCACAGACTCCCTAAAAATGGAGGGTGGCAAGGATGATTTTTCTCAGCTTCAGTTCAATACAGCTATTACAGCTATGTAGGCACTAAATTAGAGACGAAAGTGTGCTGTGAGGTATACATCACGTTGGGCTCTTTGTGGTGTAAGCACTACAGGGCAGACAGAGAAGCGACAGCGAATCGCTTGCTGACACAATGTTGGCAAGATAAGCTGATGACCACGTGGTGGTCAGAGACGGGGGCAATCATCTCTGAAAATGGTGGGCTGGCAAGTGGAGAGGGGGCTAGAGATCAGTATTTACCAGAATTTGTCTCCAGAGTATAACTCAGAAAAAGAGTTTCAAAATTGTCCATTTATTGTTTCTGTCAGCCTTTCTAGGTCGGCTGAAAGGAGGCCTGCTGATCCTGACAAGATCAAAATGACCCTTGAAACCATTAGATAATGGGCTGAACTCACAGTACCTTATCCTCTCTATACGGTGCCTTTCTGTCAGAATGGAAGGCAGGACAAGAAAGCGGCTCCGCGCAACATCCACACAGAAGCAGAAGTGCGCACCTTCCCAGGTTGAACTCCAGGAGTGAGAACTTCCCCGTGTCCTACACAGCACGTCTAGGGACACTGCTTCCTTTATCTGAACCCCCCAAGGAACACCTGCAGCCTTTTCTTTTTTCTTTTTCTTTTTTTTTTTGCGGTACTTGGGCCTCTCACTGTTGTGGTCTCTCCCGCCGCGGAGCACAGGCTCCGGACGTGCAGGCTCAGCGGCCATGGCTCACGGGCCCAGCCGCTCCGCGGCATGTGGGATCTTCCCAGACTGGGGCACGAACCCGTGTCCCCTGCATTGGCAGGTGGACTCTCAACCACTGCGCCACCAGGGAAGCCCTCTGCAGCCTTTTCTTTCAGCATTTTGCCAGGATAATGGAATGGAGTGTAGAGTGTTGTACTGGGTTTCCCCAGGGGCTGATGGAGTGAGCACACATTGGAGGCTGCCCGCAGACTTCCCAAGGATCTTGCAAATGAATTTGGGCTGGGACGGGTGCAGGAGGATGCCTACAGCAGAATAGAGGGAAGAGTGCTCTTCTGCTATGGAATCTGGGTAAAGCGGAACCAGCTTGAGGCCCAGCCTAGTCCAGAGTTTTATTCAAAGGATCCACAATTGACCCACCCCACCCCCAAGAATCGAAAACTGTTTAAATCTCAAGAAAATGCTAAAAAGGGATTCCATTCATTTCACACAGTGAAACTGTAACAAATCTTTCCCTAAGGTAGGACCAGGTACACAATTTGCAGAGCCCAGTGCACAATGAAAATCTGGGGCCCCTTGTTGACAAATTATTAAAAATTTCCAGAGGGTAACAGCAGAGCCCTTCTGAGACCTGTGGAGGCCTGTGCTGCCTTAAGGGCTTTTCTTTCATTCATTCATTCATCCATCCATCCATCCATCCATCCATCCATCCATCCATCCATTCGTTTATTCTCTCTCTCTCTTTCTCTCTCTTTTTCTTTCTGTCTCTCAAACAAAAGGGACCTATCCCCAAGTCTTTGGCCTCTCCCACTCAAGGTTTCCCCCATGCTCTATCCCAAACCAGGTCTGCAGAACCCTTCCTGGTCTCTCTCCATGCTGGCTCTGTCTCAGCTCCTTATCATGTAACCCCACTTAGCCTCTCGCTTCCTTCATTTTCCCGTTTACCAGGCCCAGATTCAGTGCTGCAAAGGATGATACTATTGGAGCTAACTCAATACAGTCTTCCTTACTGACAGAGGCATGGGGGAGAGATTTAAAACACTTAACGTTTAGTATTTTATTAGTATTTATGAATCATTGATCACTTGTTAACAGGTGCTGGAGGCTGTTTGTCATCCATAAAATGCAACTATCGCTGACCTTTAGGAATTTCTGTGCTAAAATAGGCAATGATGATGATGATAGAAAGCAGCTCTTGAGCACCTACCATGTGCTGGAAATACGCTGAATTTTGTATACACATTAGCTCCTTTAGTTCTCACAGCCATGAGGGTGCATGTTATTATCATTTCCACGTGCAGATGAGGAAATGGAGCTTAGAGAAGTCGTCAACTTGCCCTTGTTCACGACCCGACCAACTGGCTCTCTAGTGTGGGCTCCTGATACTATCCAATAAGCTGGTAAATGAACGAGAACAATTAGTTTTCCTCCCACACTGCCTCTATGCTGGGCATACACTTAGGCCTTTAATATTTGCTGAACTAATAGCTGTGTTCTTTATTAGGTAAAGGAAGCAGATCAGGGTGAAAACAATGGAAAATGGAAGAGAACTGGCCAATCTGGTCAGTGAGAGGCTTGAACTGTGTTCAATTTCCAATACTGCCTTCATCCTACAATTTACGGAGCTTTAAGGAGCAACTGCGGAACATCCAGCTAGCTTTGGGGAAGCAGGGGCCTGGCCTGGTTCATTTTTATGCCCCCACAGATCTAGCATAGCAGCAACTAGTTGCTCCACAAATGTTCCTCTGATTGAATTAATTTGAATGGAATGGAACTGAATCAACTCAGAATGTTTTTGGTAGAACCTGGTTTTAAGTTGAGAGAGTTCTAAATGTGAATTAAACAGACAATCACTTTTTAGAAGTGCACAAAATAACAATGGACAAAGCCCAAACAGCCACAAATCCCTGGGCCCCAGTCTGGGGGAGCCAGAGGAGCTCCTGGGGCTCCACATGCCCAGCCTGCTGTCTGCTCATTCTCTAACTGTGATGAAGAAATAAATTAAATGAAGTCTTTCAATGCTGCCACACTGCCACGGATGGGTATTAAATAATGTTCCATTGAGCTATCGGAACTGCTGCATGGGGATTCTGCCTCATCTTTATGGATGCCTGGTCATAATTTCTAGAATTATAGAAGCCATCCCATGACTCCCTAGACCGCAAGGAATCAATGTACGAACTTTTTCTTCCCTCTCAGCTTGGAGCACATAAAATGATTTTTCACTACTCAGAATTGGAACAGATGAATATAAATACATTGGCGTGCATAAAGTTCTGAGCTGGGCTGAGGAGAGAAGCTGGCTGTGCTGGCAGGTCTCAGCTCCCAAGGGAAAACACGGAGGTCGGGATAGACGTCCCACATGGAGGCTGAGCTGTCCCTCGGCTCCTGTCCTGAACAGCCCCAGGAAAGGGACCGGCAATATTACTCTTAACACCTAGAAGTTGGAGCCAGCCCTCCTCCTTTCCCCCTGCCACACCCTGTCCTCTGGCTCTCCAACTCTTCCATTTTTCCCAGCAAAAATTTATAAAGCAAGATCCAACCCAGGTTCCAACATGATCCCGTGAGATGGGGAGTGTCACTTGTTTTGATCACTCCTCCCCTCCACATACAAACACACTGTGTAGATATAGAAAGCAAAGCCCAGCACAGTGAAGTGGCTCCTGTGGCCTCATACTCAGGCAATAGCAAAGCTGAGGCTCTCATCCCAAACATTTAAACCGCTATTTCTGTAAGGTTTTTTTTTTTTTTTTCCCCAATCTGACCCTCAGGCTCAAGTTTGAAAATCCCACACAGGCAAACTCAGTAAAGATAATAGGGATCTGTATCATCATTGTCTCTCCCAATTCTTGAGAGCTTACTAAATGTGAGAAGAAATAACATGCTCAAGGTCACACAGGCAGTACAAGGTCGCATGGGTAGCACATGGTGGAGAAGGGACTCAGCCCAGGATTGTCTGACCCCAAGGCTATGAGTGTAACTCCTCAGGTACATTGCCTTTCTACAGAGACATTAACCCTTCACAAGATAGCCACTGAGTGGTATATGTAACGCTGAGCTTGGAGGAGTGAGCAGGACAATCATTTACAGAGAAAAAAGAAACTCATCAGCTGGTTGGTTCTTCCTGTGGGCTCTGCTCATTTCCCAACTTCTGGGAGGGGAGATCCAGGCACCTGTTGGTACTTCCCTCCTTCAACCAGGCTAATATACACACACACACACACGCGCGCGCGCGTGCGTGCACACCAGAACCCCAAAGAGTGTTTCATAAATTCTTTGCTTCTACCTCTACTGAGTTCAAAGGATGGTCAGGCTTTGGCAGTAATGTCCAGGCTCTGTAACTTGTCTCCATGAATTTTGTAGATGGCTCTTAGCCTCTCTAGAGATTATAGAGCATCCCCAGGGCCAGCACTTTAGCTACAGACCTTCTCCTTCACATTCCCTGCCCATCTCACAACCTCCCTCCCTCTTTCATCTCCTTCTTTCCTCCACCCAGATACCACCTCCTCTTTGTGTGTTGGCAGTCATTCCATTTTCTACCCAGTTCTACTCCTAAGAAGAGGGGAGCTTCAAATCATGAGGATGAAAGTAGGCATAGTGGGTGGAGAAGACACCTCTGTAGTGGCTAAGCTCTGGGTGGATTATTTTAAAGAAATAATTTGCCATCTTGCCCTGTAAATGTGAACTTCCGGACAGACTATCTTGTATACCTTGTTATCTCCACCTTTTCTTGGAGTTGCATTACGAACATCCCCCTCCATTTCTTTATCCATGACAAGTGCCAGGCTCCAGAAAAAGGGAGGAGAGAGAAGAAAATATAATCCCATCCAAGCATACTATGTATGTTAAAATAACTAAAATGGATATTGGTTATTTTGTGGCAATCCAACAACATGTTTTCTTCTTTTGGTAACAGTACACCAATTTTTCTTTTTTGCGGTACGCGGGCCTCTCACTGTTGTGGCCTCTCCCGTTGTGGAGCACGGGCTCCGGACGCGCAGGCTCAGCGGCCATGGCTCACAGGCCCAGCCACTCCGCGGCATGTGGGATCTTCCCAGACCGGGGCACAAACCCGTGTCCCCTGCATCGGCAGGCAGACTCCCAACCACTGCGCCACCAGGGAAGCCCCACCAATTTTTTTATAGCTTAGGAAAGACATCAAGGGCTCCTGACATCGTTTGAAGCATCTTAGGCCTAAAGCCATATCTTCCCAGGGAATATTCTGCTGTAAGAGCAATAAAATCCTCTTTGGCTTTAGCTCACTTGAGCTTGGAAAAAGAGTCAACAATGAAATATTTCCTCCTTGAAATTGTAATGCTAGCCAGATCTTTCTGGCCAAGACTCTACGGATATTTGCAGGTCTTTAACTGTAACATGAGAGCCTTGGGCAGCAAACCAAGGATTTTGGGTGGTTGCTACTGTGGGTCAACAGTGCCTGACCTGGGGAGGAGAGTCCTTGAACCAGAGGGAGGGCTCGGCTCCTAACAAGGCTCTTCTGCAGTAAACCATGAGCATCCATAGCGTGGCAACTTGCCACTCTGGCTAAGAGCACATTGGTGTCAGGCCCAGGGGCAGGACCCCCCTTCACCTGCATGCAGCTGGCAAAAGACGAGCCTGGGGAGCAAGGAATGAAATGAAAAGATTGCAGTGCTGGGTTCACAGTACTCTCAGAGTACACCTTATTGTTATGAGCAACAGAGGGGTGCCTAGAGCACTTGTCAGGATCAAACCTCCTAATGTAAGGTAGAAGGCCACTCTGCTCATCCGTTCTTTTGCTCTCCCTTGCCCTCTGTCTGTGTCAAGCGTCTCCACTCACTGTAAAGGCCAGGCCTACCTCTAAGGGGATGATTCCCAGGGTAAACAGGCAGGTATGTGACAATTTCTTTAGCCACCATCCAAGCTTTCGCTTTCTTTATGTCAAGGCCCGGCTGCCAGGAGTAACCAATGCAGATGCAAGCAGCTGGAGCAAGCCCCCCGGGGGCCCACTGCCTAGTGGGCTCAGCTAGAATCAAAACTGAGTTTGGAGACGTGATTCAACTTGTCCTGCAGATAATCAAGCGCTCCTGAACTCTTCTTGAAGGAAACCAACAGTCTTCCAAAGAAAAATCAGGGAAAGGACAAGGAATCTTTATAAGATCCTCTAGATGGAGTTTTCTTTCATAGGGAGTGAATAGAAAATCTATGTTTGTTCATTTGTCCAAATAGCCTATTGTGTATGCTCAACTTGATGACCAGAAGAGGTTAGTGGGATTTGCTGGAGAAGGGAAATGTAAGTGAGGGACAAGAATTTGTTTAAACAGCCATGGACGCCTTCAAAATATATGTTCTTTTCAATCTAGGCTTAGGAGGATTACAGTCTGCATGGGGCCGGATTATAACATATAAACAGGATCAACAGGGAGAGGTTATAATATATAAGTATTCAAGATTACATTTACTGTCACCCCCTCCTCCTTTTGCTTGGTCAGCCTCTTCCCCTCCCTCAGATGTCAGACAAGTTATCTTCTCTAAGAGACCTTCCCTGACCTTCCAGAAGAGACCAACTCTACTGCTCACTTTCATACCTCCTCCTCAAAGTTACCTTTTTTAGGGCTTCCCTGGTGGCACAGTGGTTGAGAGTCCGCCTGCCGATGCAGGGGACACGGGTTCGTGCCCCGGTCCGGGAAGATCCCACATGCCGTGGAGCGGCTGGGCCCGTGAGCCATGGCCGCTAAGCCTGCACGTCCGGAGCCTGTGCTCTGCAATGGGAGAGGCCACAACAGTGAGAGGCCCGCATACCGCAAAAAAAAAAAAAGTTATCTTTTTTAGTTCCTGACACACCACAATTTAACGTGTGTTTGTGCAATTATTTCACCAATGTCTCTATTTCCCTGACTAGAATGTAATCTCCCTGAGGACAGGGAACATGCCTATTTCTACTTGCTATTGAGATCCCTGTGCCTAACACAGAGCCTGGCACATGCTATGCATTCAATAAATGTTTGTTGGTTCAATGAGTGAGCAAATAATTAAAAATGAATGGATGGACGACATTGTACTTCATTCCTGAATACTTGCTGGCCAGTAATGGTAATGGGTCCTTAAGGAAAAGATCAGTCTTCCGGGAGTCTTACTGATTTATCATCATCTGTTCCCACTATAATTCAGACAAGTGACTTGGCCAAATGCATGGTTTATCAAGGCAGTCAAATGATCAAAAACAGTTCTCTACTAAATTTGTACTCATCAATAAGGTTAATAATTGCAATGGATCTAAACAGATCAAATATGTTTAAATCCATGAGATCAAAATGATTCTTTAAAAAGAAAGAAAAACTCTAATAGGTCATCATTGGCGCATACTGGTAGACTAATCCATTATTTTGAAAACTAGCAAATAAAGGGAAAGATTCAGATGTTTATCTTGCCTTTCTTATATGATCTGTACCACTGATTGACCACAGATGAAAGGAAGTTTTATGGAACAATAAAATACTGGGAGAACATGTATGGATAAGGAGCTTGGGAGGATAAACCCAGCTGTTTTTGAATTTCGACTTACCCAAGCAGCTCATGCATAGATCTGACCCTAGACAATATATCACAGTCAACCACCCAGGTATCGAATGGTCTGCTGGGTGGTGCCATCCAGATCATTACAAAGTCTTCAAAAATGGACTCAGCATTGAAACCACAATCTCTAGAAGGCTGGCTGAAATGAGTGACCTGAACCTAACCAGTTCAAAAGCCTGCTAGAATAAAACCTATCAGCATTCTTTATAGGGTTTAAACGAGACCCACGGTCTCATAACATTAGATTCAAAATGCCCAGGATGTGATACAATATTACTCAGCATACGAAGAACCAGAAAAAAATCTCAACAGAATTGAGAGTCCAAAAATAGACCAACATAAATATGGCCAGTTGATTTTTGGCAAAGGTGCACAGGCAGTTCAATGGAGAAAGCATAGTCTTTTCAACAAATGATGTTGGGACAATTCATTATACATAAGATAGATAGATAGATAAGGATAATCTCCAATCTAAACCTCATATATTATGCAAAATTTAACTAAAATGTATCATAGTTCTAAATGCAAAATATACAACTTTTAAAAGAAAGCATAGGAAAAATATTCTTGACCTGGATTTAGGTGAAGGATTATTAGATATAACAAGAACACAATATAAAAAGAACTCACAAAACTCAACAGTAAGAAAATAACCCATTTAAAAATAAACAAGACTTGAACAGACACTTCATCAAGAAGATATACAGAAGACAAACATCTTTTATTGAAAAGATGTTCACTATCATTAGACATTAGGGAAATGCAAATTTAAAAAAACTTAGTGAGATACCACTATACAGTTAACAGAATGACTAAATAAAAATTCAGATAATTCCAAGTGATGGTGATCATGTGAAGCAGCTGGAATTCTCATACCTTGCTGGTGGGAATGCAAAATGGTACAACTACTATTGAAAATAGTCTGACAGTTTTTATAAAATTACATATTCAATTATCACGTCATGCACTAATCCCACTCCTACGTATTTACCCTAGGGAAATGAAAATTTATGTCCACTAAAACACTTGTACATAAATGCATACTCATAATTGCCAAAAGCCAGAAAAAGCTCAAATGTCCTTCAGCAGATGAATGTATAAACGAACTGGTACATCCATACAATGGAATACCACTTAACAATAGAAGGAATAAACTATTGAGACAGCACCTTGGATGAACTGCAAAAGCACTGTGTTGAATGAAAGAACTTAGTCTCAGAGATCAGATACTATATGAATCCATTTACATGGCACTTTCAGACAAAACTATGGTGATGGAGAAAAGGTCAGAGATTGAAATAATTTATGGGTGGAGTTAGATGTGACTATGAAGGGATAACAAGAGGGAGATTTTGGGGGGTGATGGAATTGTATGGCATTTTGATTGTGGTAGTGGTTATAAGAATTTATACATGTGTTACAATTCATAGATATGCATACCCAAACTGCTTATTTTACTTTATGTTAATATAAAAGATTAAAAAGAACAACAGCACGAAAAAAAAAAAAAAAAACCTTCCAAACCAGCACCTTTCTCATTAACAGGTCCCTAAGTTAGTATCTTAGAACACTTAATGTTTCTCAAGAGGTGAATATAAAAATGGCTTTATCACTATTAATAAATATAAAATCTACTCCAGTATACTGTGATGGTCTTTTCTAAGCTTTCTTTACGAACATGTGATTTATTTAAATTTGTCTTACCAAGGAGAACCACAAATTTAGAGAGATGCTCCTCTCTCTCTTCAGTGCTCATGAAATGAATCAGTCAGTCCACTCATACTGGCTCTTCAGTGATACCATCCTCATGATAAGGAAAACAGGATGATGGAAAATCTTAAAACCACAGGGAAGTACTCTGTTCGAGCACAGCAAAATGTCTCAGCACATTATCATTTCTCCACTGGCTAATACAAATTCTGGCCAGAATACCATAGGATAGTAGTTAGAAGCAGAGAGTTATGCAAAAGCCTGATAATATATTACAGCTCTTCTACAGCAAGAGGCCCTGCACCTTAGAGATAGGCGAGAAAGGCACTACTGCCATTGTGAACTCTTTTGAAGGAACAATGTTTGGAAACTGTAAACTTTAAATGACGAGTACAACTGTGGTAGTTTGAATGCATTTTCCCAAAGTTTTGATACTCTTTCCTTTAAGAGTTGGAGTCTAATTCTCCTCCCCTTGAATGTGCGATGGAATTAGTGACTCACTTCTAACAGATAGAATAAAGAGAAAGTGACATTTGAGTGACTTTGGAGACTAATTCATAAAAGTCACTGTGGGTTTATTCCTAGGTATTTTATTCTTTTTGATGCCATGGTAAATGGGACTGTTTCTTTAATTTTTCTTTCTGATCTTTTGCTGTTAGTGTATAGAAATGCAACTGTACTTCAAAAACTATACGATGCTGATGAAAGAAATCAAAGAGGACACAAACAGATGGAAAGATATATCATGTTCTTGGATTTGAAGAATCAATATTGTCAAAATGACTATACTACCCCAGGCAATCTACAGATTCAATGCAATCCCTATCAAATTACCAATGGCATTTTTCACAGAACTAGAACAAAAAATCTTAAAATTTGTATGGAGACACAAAAGACCCCGAATAGCCAAAGCAATCCTGAGAAAGAAAAATGGAGCTGGAGGAATGAGGCTCCCTGACTTCAGACTATACTACAAAGGTATAGTCATCAAAGCAGTACGGTACTGGCACAAAAACAGAACTATAGATCAGTCGAACAGGATAGAAAGCTCAGAAATAAACCCATGCACCTATGGTCAATTAAGCCACGACAAAGGAGGCAAAACTATACAATGGGGGAAAGACAGTCTCTTCAATAAATGGTGCTGGGAAAACTGGACAGCTACATGTTAAAAAAAATGAAATTAGAACACTCTTTAACACGATACTCAAAAATAAACTCAAAATTGATTAAAGACCTAAATGTAAGACTGGACACTATAAAACTCTTAGAGGAAAACATAGGCAGAACACTCTGACATAAATCGTAGCAATATCTTTTTCAATCTGTCTCCCAGAATAATGGAAACAAAACCAAAAAT
Organism: Delphinus delphis; assembly: GCF_949987515.2. NCBI lineage: Eukaryota > Metazoa > Chordata > Mammalia > Artiodactyla > Delphinidae > Delphinus > Delphinus delphis. The sequence continues at coordinate 74,057,399 of NC_082692.2, read as the reverse complement.
AAGCAAATGAGACCCAATTAAACTCAAAAGCTTTTGCACAGCAAAGGAAACCATAAACAGAATGAAAAGACAACCCACAGAACAAAATATCTGCAAACAGTGCAACCAACAAGGGATTAGTCTCCAAAATTTACAAACAGCTCATGTGCCTTAATATCATAAAAACAAACAACCCAATCCAAAAATGGGCAGAAGACCTAAATACACATTTTTCCTAAGAAGACATAAAGATGGCCAAGAGGCACATAAAAAGATGTTCAACATCACTGATTATTAGAGAAATGCAAATCCAAACTACAATGACATATCCAACAGGGACCTACTGTATAGCACTGGGAACTCTGCTCAATATTATGTAACAACCTAAATGGGAAAAGAATTTGAAAAAGAATAGATACATGTATATGTATAACTGAATCACTTTGCTGTACACCTGAAACTAACACAACATTGTTAATCAACTATATTCCAATACTCCAATATAAAATAAAATGTTAAAAAAAAAAACACCACTGTGGTTTCCTGTTTGTTCTCTCTCTCTCTCTCTCTCTCTCTCTCTCTCTCTCTCTCTCACTCGCTCTTGCTCTCGCTCTCGCTCTCACTCTCAGATCACTCACTCTGGGGAGAGCCAACTGCCTCATCCCAAGGACACTGTAGAAAGGCTCACATAGAAAGGAACTGAGGTCTCCTGCCAAGAGCCAAGTAAGTGAGCCTTCTTGGAAGTGCATCTTCTAGTCCTAGTCTTTCAGATCTTTCAAAGTCTTTCAGTCTTTCCAGTTGTTGGCCTTCAGATCACTGCAGCCCTACTGCCCTCCTAACCATAACCTCATGAGAGACCCTGAGCCAGAACTACCAAGCCATGCCACTCCTGAATCTCTGGCCCTCAGAAACTAGGAGATAATAAATGTTGGTTGTTTTAAGCTGCTAAGTTTGGGGGTAACTTGTTATGCAACAAAAGAGAACTAATACAACTATGCTAATGTTAAACTGCTTTTTGATTTAGAGAAAAGAAAAGGAAGAGAAGGCAGCAATAGTGATCATGATTCACTTCAACATTTTTTTTTTTTTTTTTTGCGGTACACGGGTCTCTCACTGTTGGGGCCTCTCCCGCTGCGCAGCACAGGCTCCGGACGCGCAGGCTCAGCGGCCATGGCTCACGGGCCCAGCCGCTCCGCAGCATGTGGGATCTTCCCGGACTGGGGCATGAACCCGTGTCCCCTGCATCGGCAGGCGGACTCTCAACCACTGCACCACCAGGGAAGCCCCACTTCAACATCTTTACCAAGGCAAGTAACATTCAAGTTATCTGGACTTCCTTCCCTAGAGGCCAGGAAATTGTACAAAGACACAGGGCACTTCCTAGAAATGATTTTTTTATTGCTCATCTTAATACACAGACATCCTCAGGTTGATGCCATGCATGGCAGTTGGGGAAACTATACTGAATACCACAGCTACTTCCCACCAGGGATTTCCAAACTGCTACTTCATTAATCAGTCTTTTAAATAAGATACGTTGTATAAGATGTCCCAGAATAAAGCCTAGCAAAGGAATATATACAAGGTAGGCACTCAGTAAATGTATTTTGGTATTAGCAATAGGCTGCTATTTTTATTCTTCTAATTAGCAGATACTGAGCTCATATCCGAATCAAAAAGACCAAAGCAAAACAAAAGCCTAGAATCAAGGTTAAAAGCATGCCACTATTTCTCTGCACTCATACATAGGGGCTTTCTTTTCAAATACAAACCCAGAGTTTAGTGCATGCCCTGAGACAGTTGCATGAGAAGTTACTCTAAGAGAAAAGTAAGTGTTTGGTGTTCCTGTCTTCTAACACTGAAAATGGAAAATCGGCCCAGCAACTCACAAATCAGTGAACACTTGACAGGAAAATATGCTTTGGCAACTTTGCTTGTTGCATTCTTTAACAGGAAAATTGAAAACATAGGATCACAAGGGTCAGATGGTTATTACTGGAAGCTGGCTCTTATAAAATGTAATACATACCATTTCCCCCATCTAAATTGCATTGCTTTGTCCAAATCACCCGATGGGGCCCAGGATAAGGTATTTTTCTGATGTAGATAACAACCTAGGTTTCTAAAAGCACATCCATTTTAAATTGAGGGCCTGAAGAACACCAACAGTGACAGAAAAATGATATTTTTCTGTAACCTCAGCATCGGAGAGAACAGTTCCACAAGAAATAGTTTCTAGAAACAGAAAACCTTATTATTAAACACATAGAGTACTATTCAGCAAAATCTGCTGCTGATGGCAACTTCCCAAACTAAACTTTTAGACAGTCTCACTCTGTATTAGGATTTTAAGAAACTCTGAACATTTATAGATCAAGGTATCCTTATGACTTTTTGGTAGATGGATCTATACGTCAACAAGAGGAAATATTTTAAAATACCAAATAAATAGCAGCTATCAAGGAAGGAGGGAGAGGAGGTACAACAAAGAACAATCAAATTCAGTAACCACTTCACGTGAACCTGCACATGTGGGTTAACAAGGTTTCTAAGGGCAGCTAATCATAAAACTCGGTAGGTCTAATAATTGGCCCATGTACATACACTTTTAACAAAATATCACCTAGATGACCCAACTCTAAAAACATCTAACGCCATCTTGTTGTCAGTAATTGGCTCCTAGCTTTAAAACAGAAAAGGAGGCTAGACTCTAGAATATGGTGCTGTTATTTTGAAATCCTAGAAAGAGAGAAACTATTCAGTGTCTCCTGCTTGATTCAAACAACAATTCCTGGGACTTCCCTGGTGGTCTAGTGGTAAAGAATCCGCCTTCCAATTCAGGGTACATGGGTGCGATCCCTGGTTGGGGAACTAAGATCCCACATGCCACGGAGCAACTAAGCCCACGCGCCACAACTACTGAGCTCGTGCACCTCAACAAGAGAGCCCACGTGCTGCAAACTACAGAGCCCACGCGCCCTGGAGCCTGAGCGCCACAACTAGAGAGAAACCCGAGCAGACCGCGCGCCATAACGAAAAGATCCCGCATGCCTCAACAAAGATCGTGTGTGCCGCAACTAAGACCCGATGCAGCCAAATAAAATAAGGAAAATAAATAAATATATTTTTTAAAAAACAACAGTTCCTCATACAAGTTTGTAGAAAATCAAAAGGGTAACATATTCCACAAGAAGGAGGAGCAGGGTTCTCTCCTGAGTGTGAAGCCAGCTCTTGGTGTTACTTCACTGCACCGGCCATTTGCCATTAAGGATCGTTCTTTTCTCCTCTTGGGAGAGTATGAGGAAGAGGACATTGCCTGAACAGTTTCTGAAAAAAAAGGGGGAGTACATCTTATATACATTAATGGTGACCACAAATTTAAAGGGAGAAGGAAAGACACATGTGGAGCCAAGAAAAATAAGTGTTTAATGACTCTGTTTATTTCCAGGAGACAACTGGAACTTCATAGTTCTGAAGAGAAAGGTAGAAAAATGGATACTCATTTGGAAGAAAATGAAAGCTTTACTTAATTAATGTGTTAAATGCTGGTGTGAAAGAACTTTTCTTCTCAAAGCGAAACTACCCCTCCCCGCTTTTCCCAATGGGTAATCTCACCCTCACCACCGCCTTCTCATTGCCAGTATGCGTATTACCTTCTCCCATACAGAAACGGAAGCCCGGCTCCTTCTCTTTGCCTGACAAGAGCATCTGCTAAGATCACGCCTTCACCTGGATTCATGCAGCACTTTTGTGCTTCATCTTCACCGAATCAGGCACCAGGTAGATGGTTAATAAACACTTGTGAGAGTTCAGTGCACTAGACCCATAGGTAAACAATTACAATAAAAGTAATTAAGTACCATTGAGAATAAGAGCATGAGCTAATTTCTTCTATGTAAAATTCCCAGAGGCCATGCAGATAGACAAACTTGAATTCCTGCAGAGCTAGAGGGCTCATTACTCCTGAAGGCTATATATTCCACCCTTAGATAGCTTTAATCTTTAGAAAATAGCTATATTAAGCTGAAATTTTCTTCCCTTGAATTTCTACCCATGAGGTTCTGTTGTGACCCTTAGGGCTCCAGAACAAATCACATCATGTCCATAACACATATTTAGCAATTGGAAGGCTTCTGTCTCATCCCCCTTGAGTGGTCCTTTCCCAGCTGATAATCTCAGATGTCCACTGGTTCTTCTGTTGACATGTTTGCAGAAGTATTCCTTTAAGTGTGGCCCAAACATTATCATCATCCGAGGAGCACGTTAGTCAAGCAAATTGCAGGGATCCCTCATTCAAACCTACCGAATCAGATTCTAAGGAGTGGGGCCCTAGAATCTGCCCACATTTAGCATGTGCCCAGATGATTCTGAAGCATTCTCACCAACCTCATCACTCACCTCTGGATGGGCCCTTTCGAACTATCACTCAGGACATTTTCTAATACTCCGGGTATGGTCTAGTATTGTCTTAGAAACACTCTGTAGACAGTTCAAATGGTTGTATGAAAGAAACACAACTGAACTTTGGGAAAAGGTCTATATAGTCAGAGCTATAATTAACTCAGAATGACATGTGCCCAGTGGACTAGGTGGTGTGATGGGTGGCAGGATGCCTCAGGCTACGATGGGCCAGGCACTGAGTTAGCTGATTCTGTGGTACTGCCTACTCAGTCTCCATGACCTGCAAGATCCTTGTTATGTTCACATTATTTAGACGAAAAGATGGAAGCTCTGAGGGTATATTTGTTCTGTATCAAAAAGCTGTGAAATCAGAACCCAGATCCCTCTGACCCCAAAGCCCAAATCTCTCCTCCATTCCCTACCTAAAACTACCAAAAGTAGCATTCATGATCTGTGCAATATTATTGTCAATATGATCCCTCAATGCTGAAATATATGAGAGGAGGACACTCAAAGAAAGTTATATTTTATACTTTTGTTTCTGGCTCATTCACCAGCTTTCTGAGTGACATAGTTAAGATGCAGTTGACACCTCTACAGTGTGATCGGCATTTATGCGCATGCCCTAGCTCAGTACTCTTAACCTGACCAGGCGACTGGGCTGTGATAATGTGACACTTAAAATGGATCTGGAGGAGCTCAGTGTGAGCTTCAAAGACATAACCCACAACGGTGCACACGACTGGAAACGTTTCCCTCTAACACCAGTCTGTCTACAGTGTTATTTATAATCACTTTATATGGCAGCAAGAAAGAAACACCTAATGGAAGTAACTTTAGGTAGCAGAAGGCAGGAGATAAAACTGCTGCTCAAGGAGAGAAGACTAGCACTAGAAACAACAGTTTTTAATTGGCTCATCTCCTGATACTCCAGGCCGATATTTTGAGCAAGGATGGAAAACAAAGTCACTACCTACGTAGGCTATTCCATCCAGTCTCCCACCTCATGATGGAAAACTCCAAACAGGCAAAGACACCTACACAAACAGCTCACATCTTTATTTAGAAACTTCCGTTCCACTGTTGGGAAAAAGCTCCCAATCAAGACAGCCAGTGGCTCGGTGGAGATGAAGCTGTCAAATGGAAAGAGAGATCACACAATGAAGAGAGACTTAGATCCTCGCTCCTCAGGCTCTCATTCCTGCAGTGAGCATAAGGGGTGCTCCCTGCAATATACCTGCCTCATCGAATTTACAAAACAGAGCAATCTCAACTCAGCCCGGGGTCCGTGAATGCCACGCAAAGGTGATGGGGGACTCAAGAACCCAACAGCATCTCCTGAAGATGTTAATGATGTGAAGTTTGTTTCCAACCAAAATTTCTTGTCTTGTTCTCCAGAGAATAGCAAGGTTACCAAAAAAATGCCAGGAGGTATGACTGCTACAGAGAAAGCAGAAAACAAATAATACCTGGTGCTCCATTTATTTGAAGTCACAGCTACGTTACATTACAGTAAATGGACTTTGCTGGTCTCCTTTCCAGCAGGACCAAATTGGAACTAAAAAGGAGTTGCAATGAAGAATCTGTGCAGCTATTTCTGGGCACAAAAGCAGGCCAACAGCAGCAGACGTCATGTTAAGAAAAACAACCCACTCTTGCATGGCGTACCATAATGTCACTGCAGTTAGATGGATTAGAGGTTACAGTTTGTCATAGATAGCCATAGGATACCCACTGATAATCACACATTTTGCTCTACTGACAGATAACTGCAGCCCTCAAATGAGATGAGCTTCCTCCATACAAACACATTACGTGAAATCAATACTTAATTACGGCAGAGCCTGCGTGCGTTGCTGGCAGCTGGTTCTGGGAAGGAGGCGGTACGAGGCCGCTCTGCTAGAGCAGTGAGTTAACAAGTCGAAAGAGGTGGAGGCACTATGGAAAGACAGTGCCCATCCTACTGACTGTGCCTGAGGTCTAGATTTAAATGAGTCACCATTTGGACACTAGGCTTGGGTTGGAGAAGATAACTGAGGCACGGATAATTACACTGTCAGGGGAAGAGCAGGCACTGCCTGTGATGGTAGTTGCTGAAATGCTACTACAGATCACATCTTTATGTGGATGTGCAAGGCCCTCAGTACAGACCCCAAGCAGGGAGAAGTGGATGGTGCCTGATGAGTGACCCTAGGGAGAAGCTGTGCGGCCAAAGGGAAAGAACAAAGAGCAGAGAATCAAGTGACGTGGGATGGCTTCCAGCTCTCCTGCCCTGGCAAGCTGCAAAGCAGCTTGCAGTTCTAGCTACTTATCCATTCTGTCTAAGCCAGAAGACAACTGTGAGGGTTGAGTGGAATCAGATAGGCAGAATGTACTTTGCAGTCTATGAGGCTGCAGACTGTTGCAAGAGATGATGTTTATTTTAAGAATTGATAAGACCCAGGCCTGCAATATCATGAATAATCAAGAATAAGAAGCAGTAGCTTCATTTATTAAGTCCCCCCAGTGCCATGTTAGGCAAAGCCACATTGAAACCTATACACACAAAAAAAAAGAATAGAGGTGAACAAACTTGGAGGAGACATTCCAAGTAGAACCAAAGATACAGGCAGGGAAATTAGAAAATGACTACATGGTTCATCTATGCCACGCTCACGTAATTCCATACTAGAAGGCATTCCACTTGAAAGCTGTATGTTCATCCAAGAATTTTCCTATTGTTCTTTTTTAAAAATTTTAGTTTATTGTGCTTAGCCACCTTTTTGAAATGTATCACTTTCCTATACCTCATTCAAAGGCTTATGGGTTTGTTTGACAAAATACCTAATCAATAATTTTAAAAAAAATGAATTTCGTAGGTATAGCCCCGAAAACTGTTTGTTGAAAGCAACATTAAAAGATATGGGTAGGAGGGAATTCCGTGGTGGTCCAGTGGTTAGGACTCTGTGCTTTCACTGCCGAAGACGTGGGTCCAGTTCGTGGTTGGGGAGCTAAGATCCTGTAAGTCACACACTGCAGCCAAAAATAAATAAATAAATAAACAACTTTAAAAAAAGAAGATATGGGTAGGGAACGAGAATCAGAGAAAACAAGAGGCGAGGTTTCAGGGGCTCCTTTACAAAATAGTTTGAAGGCTTCTCTTTGAAGGGAGAAGTGGGTTGTTCGTGGGTGAGAACTCAGCTCTACAGTTGGCCAGGCCTCACCTCTTCACCACTATGTGACTTTGGGAAGGTGAGTGGACTTTCTGAGGCCTCAGTTGCTGCATCTGTTAAATGGCAAATGTGAGCATGAGGAATTCAAAGGTTTGCTGTGAGTGGCCCAAATTCTTACAGGTGGTTGCAAGGTTTCCCCATCGGCCTTTTGCTTACCTCAATACAAAGCCGTCCATGAAATTAACAAGCAAACCAATCTCTTGATGGGGTGAGGTTTACTCCCTTGACTTGGGTCACCCACCCCTCACCAAAACCAGAGAGACTCATTTCACAACTGAGAAATTGGCCTAGCATGAAAATAAAACTCTTAATGCAACTCCCTGAAGCTGGCTCATGGGAAAGCAAGACAGAGTCATCAGACACAAGTGCCTAGGTTTCTTAAAATCAGAATTTTCCATAGATGGGTCGAGAAGAAATGTACACTACAGTATTCTAGTTTTACCTGGCTCCTCCTTATGCATTCGCAAAATAGGATATATTCGACAGCGGATGTGTTACTGATTTAAACCAAATGTGGAGCGTTCTAGAAGGTGTAGTCATTAGAGTAGTGTACCAAATTATAGAGCCACCACATTGAGTGCAGATTTGAATTATGCGAATTCAGTATAATGTGACATAAAATATGTTGAGATTCTCTGTATGTGCAAAATTTAAAATAATGCAACACTAACCCTCCCCCAGAATAAAGTTTGTTGACAATCACGCAATTTAATCTCAGAGCTGAAGGACGCAAGTGAACTGTAAACTGAGCTTATACTAGGGCTACATGGGGACACTCATTTTATCTGGTAAACAAAGCTCCCTCCTACCTTTGGTTGGTATTTGCCTTGAAATAGGTGAATTTTGAATTATGCAAGGACTCCAGGGACATAGCCCTCAAATAAAGTACAACCGCTCTGTGTATGTTTTTTATTTATAATGTAAGAAACCAAAATCCAGACAGATGCCTAAAACCTAAGGATTCTGGGAACGAGCATCATGGAACAGATTGTTCTAGAAAGAAGAAAGTGAAGATTTTGCTTTACGAGGTATAGCTTATGTCTGGTGGATGCCAGACTTCATCTAAAATTAAGTTTCACGATAGTCTCTTCACCCATCTAACCTGTCAAGGGCATGTTCATGAAGTGACCCTGATCTCAGTATCTAGGGCACGTGCAGGATCTAGCACATGCTGCTGGGCCTTTGTGCTGCTCTTTGGGCTCTTGCAGGCACTAACAGAAGCTTCTCAAACTTATAGGAACATTTGGAAACCACTTAACCAGTTTTAGAAAGTGCTTTCACATATATTAATGTACACTGTTCTTATACGTCCATAATAACCCTGTGAGATAGGCAAGACGAGGAAACTAGGATGCAAAGAAGATAAGAAAATTGCAAGAAGTCACAGAACTAAGCTGTATGAGACGCAGATCTTCAGACTCCATACCAGGAGCTCACGACATCATCCCAAGCTGTGCTCTGCTTTGAAATGGTCCAAGAGGACACAGGTCCAACCCTGACAGTCTCTACTCAGGGTTAGGAATATCTCTCCAAGTAGTAACACCTCTTCACCCTCACACCCTGGACCGTTTGCTTGCTGCTCTGGGCTGCCCAGCATCCACCCTTTTAAACACCCACCCTTCCCCCATTAGATACAGTCTCGCGGGACAGTTGATGGAAGTACTCCGCTCTCTCCTTCTAAGGGTGAGCATGTGAGCAAATAGGCCAATAGAATGCCTGTTTCCTTCCAGGAATCTCAATTTCAACCAAGAGAAGAACAGAACGAAGAAAGGTCGGGGCTTATTCAGTGAGCCTCAGCACTCTGGTGCTACAGAACAATTCCTGCCAAGTAGACTGCCTTGGTTCATGTCCATCTCTAAGCTTGCTTCTTCAGTCTCCCACTGATTTTATAAGTAGTCCCATCTCTTCCAACAAATTTCTCCTTAGTTAACTTAGCCAAAATCCATTTTGGTTACTTGCAATCCAAAAAACATAGCTTGAAACCCAACTAAGTCTGCGTCTTTGCATGTACATGGGTACCCAAAGAATGAGTGATGAGAGTCCCAGTGTGTGTGTGTGTGTGTGTGTGTGTGTGTGTGTGTGTGTGTGTGTGCACGCACATGTGTGCACATGAACGTGCTCTTACTCTTAAAAGTTCAGATCACATGTCCAAGAGAATATGAATGATGGAGGCATTATTACACAGAGAAGCTAAGGATGGTGTAATTTCAAGGCTTAATTACAGTGCTCCTCTAAGTATCAAGTGCACATTTAAAAATTTTTCACTTATCACAGGGAAATTTAAAATTGACTCATAAAAAATCATCTTTTTCAAGCTTTCAAAGGACATGGAAATTGTGAAGTATAATATTTTACTATTAAATGCCTTTTATCCTCCTCTAATTCTGCCACCTCTATCTATGTTATCTACTATTAATGAAATATTGTGCACATCCTTTTGGGTGTATTGATAAATTAACATGCACGTCATTTTTTTTAGGAGGTCTATATACTAGCTACAAATTTTCTACGCAGTAAACATGGTTTATATATAAATTGCGAATCTAGCCAACTAATTTGTTGAAATAATTCCAATGAATTGGAAATGCTAGGATTAAGGATATCCAAAATTTATAGTTTTCCCTACTATATAGACAGGACCTCATCAATCCTGTCCCCCAGTGTTTATGTGGGTATATTTCCTAGAACTGTACAAATGTTACATTTTTAATCTTTGGTAATGTGATATTACAAGAAATTGCCTTTCTTCTGTTATTGTTCAGCCCTGTCATCTTCATATATGCTTAATCCTTACTAGTCACTTGGCGTTATTTCATTTTCTTTTCTTTGTTTTTTTTCCATTCCCTTGATATATCAATGTCTTTGTTACTGGTTTCTAAAAACTCATTTATGATTAAAGATGTTAACCATTTGTCATGCAGTGCAAATGAAATACCATATTTTATTGCCATCAATTTACTATGGTGTTTTGTATTTTGGTTGTGTATTAAAATATAATCCTGTTGTGCTTTTAAAAAAAAAAGAAGATGCTTTGCAATTTTTATTTCTAGTACATGACATCTTGTATAATTATTAAAAATAATATGCTAAAAAATTTTACATGAGAATTTAAATAGGGGTTTAAGATTGCTCCTGTTGAAATGAATGAGAAGTTTGGCTTAATCTGATGTCCATTTAGTATTTGATACACTGTTTCATTGTTCTGCTTATCTTTTTTTTCACAACCAAAAATCAACACAACTACATTTCTGTGATAACTGGATCATTGGACATACTTTTGGAGACGGCATATTATTCCAAACTGCCGTCAAGTTTCAGGTAACACCCCAGGTCTGCCCTTTTGTGAGCGTGTTCAACAATAACGACAACAGAAATGGATAAAAATATTTCCTCCGACTTTGCAAAAGTTGAAGCAGTTATGTTGAAGTTGTGGATCAAAAACCCCCAAGATTTCTGTTAAACTTAAATTGACTTTATCACATTTCCCCACTCTATAGCTTACTCTCTTGATGGTGTGCTTTTCTCTGTGATCCCAGTAATTCCAAAGGAATCACATTCCCAAGGAAAGAAATGCAAAAAGCAAAGTAAATTCATAAAGCGAGACTCTGAATGCATTTCTGCCATCTTTGCTTTGATGTCTGACCCTAGAAGGTGTACCCTGAGCAGCAGGGAGATCATTTGTAATCTTTATTATAATGGCAGCAAGAAATACTGAAAAATGCCCTACCACTGAAGATGCTTGCTGAATTCTTTGTGATTTTTCAAAAAATATCATATTGGGTATCAACACATGCACAGCAGGAGCAGCAACATATGCACAACATATGCACAGTATATCCCTCTCAGGTTTACAACCATGTGTCTACAGGGTCTTAAGCTAGAAATGGGCAGCAGTAGTTAGTTCCCATGGAAGTGATCATGTTGATAAGCTGCTTCTTGTTAAGGTTTTACCTGAACTTGAATGGGTTTGTGTGTTTTTGCTGACACTGAATATTTCTGAAAATATAATAAATGAATTGAGATTAGAGAAGGCAGGAAGGAAAGAAGGAGGGGGGCAGAGGGAGGGAGGGAGGGAGGGAGAGAGGGAGGGAAGGAGGAAAGAAACATCTTCTCTTTCAATTTATGACGTATGGGCTAGTCAGTTATCTATATACCTATTGTCACTGGAAAAATGTCAATTCCAAACAGACTTCCTCATCCCTCAGCCCCTGCCATATTCTCTTCCCTGATTTATATCAGCCATTTTTTTCTTTTCAGTAAATGCAAACGCATGTTAATATTATTCCACAAAGTACATCATCAGGAAAGCAAATATCAGGCATGGCACAGGACAGACTTTATCGCATAACCCAGTGAAGATGGATTTTAAGCTTTGGTTTGGGGGAATTATCTATGCTGTTCTTTCCTCTCATTAATGCAGATGTTAAAAAATTAACTATATCAACAAAATACACTTTTGTAAAAGAGGCATGAAGACTTAATTAAGAATCTAACTGTGGATGTTACTGTAAAAAAATTATAATTACATCTAATGTGAAAGATTTTAATTTTCCTTTGTCTAGTTTATTCATTATTTAGGTAAAATTATGATAATCAGGTATTATATGCCAGATTACCCAAATGAATGGAATGAATGCAGATTTTTAAAAATTATCATATACTCCAGCTTTTCATTCTACCAAATTTAGGAAAGGTGTAGGTCACACATATTAATAAGGCTCTATCACCATTTAAATTTGCCAGCCAACTACAGGCTATTATTCTGAAAATACAGCTCTCCACTCAAGCGACCTTGATACCACTAGCGAGTCCACCAATAGAGTGTATCTTTACTGTTTACAAATGCTTACATCCTCATTCTAAGCCCAAGAAGGATCTCTGCAGGCACCATTGCCTCCAGGAAGGCTCTCCACCCTCTCTTGCCCTGAATTTGCAAACCCTCATGTGAGCTCCCATAGTGAACTGTCCTTCCTCCCCAAAGAACTCATCATAAGGTAGAGATGAGTTCTGTTTCTGATGGTGGACTGTGAATGCAGAATGCAATGGCTATGTCTCCTCCCTGCTATATCCCAGTGCTCAGCAAAGATATTCATTAGATGAAGGAGTCATAGGATGAGTGGATGAATGGATGCAACAAATATTGAGCACTTATTAGATGCCAGCTTCTATCTCTTGGGATATGGCTGTAAGTAAGGTAGGACTCCAGTCTACTGGATTCCCAGTAGAAGGTCAATAGGATCCCAGGTATAGGATTCCCAACAGAAGCTCGCATTCTATTGAGGGGGTGCTCTCATCCTTAGTGATAAGATTTCAACATCTCAGCATGAACCTAAGAGAGGAACCCTCCCATCTTTAGAGTCCATCTCATGCCCCTTGTGCTAACTTTTTAACCGAGTAACTGTACACTGCAGTTTTAAACACAAGGTCAGCTTACAATACAGTGATACTCTTATTTTGTGGGGGTCATTATTTCTTGTAATCCAGTATTCCTTGGGACCTCTCACAGAAGAGAATTGGCTGGGCTAAGGCAGATTCTGGCATTTCTGGTGTTCCTGACCAAATTACCCTCTAATGTCAACCACACTCATCCATCCTACCCCAGTTTTGGCAATAGATCATGACCTAATTCTCTGAGTCCCTGTCTGGGTAAGCCATTTAATATCATTCAGTTGTGCAATTTGAAGAAATGCTCTCTAATTTAATCAACATATGCCTATGCAATATATAAAACAGTATTTAGTAACACCCATTGCCTGAGAGTGGAATCATATCTAGCGTTTGCTCATCCCCATTCCCATGAAGTGAGACTTATTCCTCATAGCTCTACTCACTACCTGCAATAACAATCTGCTATTCACCCCCCCACCTCCAGTTTCTTCTCCATATCATAGCCAGAATATCCTTTATAAAGGTATCTGAGTTCAGAGAACTCTGCTCTCTGACTCAAAACCCTATGAAGACTTCCCATCACACTTGGGGAAGTCCTTACCACACCCTACGAGGCCTTGCACGAGCTGACCGCAGTCTCACTCTCAAGCCTCACTTCCTACCACACCCCCTCCCCTCCAAACACTGGCCTTGCTATTCCCAGACGCCGTTCAGCATGTTGCCATCTCAGTATTCCCTCTGCTTAGAACACCGTTTACTCAGGCTTTCCTATGCCTGGCTTCAGTCTCTGCTCAAATGACTTTTCTTCAGAAAGGCCTCTCCTCATTACCTCATCAAAAATAGTCCCTGCTACACTCTATCTTCTTGCTGGCTGTACTTTTATTCAAATCACTTAAATTAGATGCTTATTTGCTTATTGTCTATCTCACCTCCTAGAGTGTAGATTCCACTAGTGAAAGCACTTAATCTTGTTCGCCTCTCTAGCTTAGCACCTAGAACAGTATCTGATGCTTAGGAGGTACTCACTAATACATGTTGAATGAATGAATGAGTGAATGATACACTTCCTGTACGCCAAGTTGCCTGACCTAGTTACCCTTCAGAGTATCATCTCCTCCTGGGTTTCCCAATACTGAGTTCTCCCACATCAACCCAGTTAACTTTCCTGATAACACTACTGATTGTCTATATCTGCGCCATCCAACATGGCAGCCATCAGCCACATGTGGATACTGAGTACTGGAAATGCGGCCAGTTCTAATTGAGATATGTTGTAAGTATAAAATGCACATCAGATTGTGAAAACTTAGTGTGAAAAAAAGAATATAAAATACCTCACTGAGTTTTTTTTATTAATTGCATGTTAAAATGCTAATATTTTAGATACATTAGGTTAAATAAAATACATTATTAAAATCAGTTTAAATGTGGGTACTGGAAAATTTTAAACGACATATGTGGTTCACACTTATAGCTTTCCTTATATTTCTGTTGAACAGTGCAGCTCTACACCAAGACACTTCCCTACTTAGGAGATGTAGGATAAAGTGAAAAGGGCATAGGTTTTGAGTCAGATAGATAGGTTGGAGTTCTGGCCTTCCTGGCACTAGCCACATGAACATGCAGGATCCTTAAATTCTCTGAGGCTCAGTTGCTCATCTGTTCAGTGTGTGTAATGGAAGTTACTTGGGAGGAAAGTTACAAGGAGTAATGAAATGACTCACAAAAGGACCTTAGGTGTCCAAGGCATTCAGACCATGCTGTGCCTTCCCCACCTCCCATTAACTACAGAGCCCCGCCATCCAGACATCATACCTTCTCAGTCTGCTCCTCAAGCTCTACCCCTTACCTGCAGCTAACCAGCCAGGCTGTGCTCTGTGCTACGTCAAGAATAAAGCGTTTACGTGGTCATTTCACAAACGTGTTTCCTAGAGGGTAGGAAATTTTCCAGAATGCCAATCTTTTGATTTAATCTATGTTTCTTAGTGGGAAACAGTCCATTTTAGCCTCAGGCCCAAAGCACTGAGGTGATTTCCCAGTCCAGATCAGGAAAGCCCAGCTAGATTTCATGTAACAAAAGCTCAATACCTAAAGGTCCACTCCTTTGGCCACCCAGGGGTAATTATAATGGAATTTAAATATTGGGCTCATTTTTAGTGCTTTGATTTTCACTTAAAGTTTACACAGCTGAGATTGATTCAATAAAAGAGGTTTAATATTTAAAAGAGTCAACATTTAGAATTATCTCTGCGGCCTTAAAGGAGAGAGTGATATAAATGTGATGAACCAATTGGATATATGTATTGTATTTCCAAATAGCTTCTTCAGTACATAGAATTTAACAACATATCAGTGTTGGAAATCACATTGGAGAGAAACTGTACATAATCTAATGTTACTTTTCAAAATAATTTCATTTATATTGAGATATATTGTGATGTTTACAAGAAAAGGTGATCTTTTTGAGGAATAATTTTTTTGTAATAGGTTAAGGAATAAACAGAGGGAAGAAGTAATGTACAATTGAGGACTTTGCTCTGTCCTCATAAGCCTCTTCCTCTCTAACTGGGTAAAAAAGTCAAAGCAAATGGGTTAGGTATTAAAATAAGTATGATAAAACACTGCAAAGTATCTATCCTTAGTTAAATGCAGCATCCCCTAAGCAGAAGTCTTTGATCCCAGATGGCTTAAAGCTACGCCTGAGATGAGATGCCACAAAAAGAGATAAGCATGGGCATGGCTGGACGTGGAGAATCAGGAAGTCTCTAGGCCAAAAGGAAAGTAATTAGAATTAAGATAAAATAAACTGATAGTAAGAGAAAATATTGGAAAGCAACCAAGGACATCTTAAAATGCCTAAGTTCTTTTCCTTTCATTCTTGCTTTGATCAATATTCTAATTTCTCAGAATCTTCTTACAGACTGTGTTTATCAGTTCTTTTACTTATGTTGTAACAAATAATTCTTGTAGCCAAGAAAATAAAGTGTTCTGATGGCTCAGCCATCAGGTTCCTGAGGAGAGAGAGCTAGCCAACTTGTCTACCTCCATGACCTATTTATACCCTACTATACAGATGGGTGATCAACACTCAGTGAGTACCTATACTATGCCAAGAAATTTAGAGACATGATTTCATCTAACTCTCAAAACTATCCTGTGATACAGGTACTGTCATCAAGTTAACTGGAGCTGAAAGAGGTTGGGTAATTTGTTCAAGATCATGCCACCAGTAAATGGCAGAAATGAACCTTAAGTCAGATCTTTCACAATTCCAAAGCCTACGTGTCTTCACTACACCCTACTGCAAACACGTCCCTAGAATTCTTTAAAAAAGCCCTAAAAATAGGTGTCTTATAGAGTGGCCATTTAGAGGGATATACATTTTACAGTAAC
Source organism: Delphinus delphis (assembly GCF_949987515.2). Lineage (NCBI taxonomy): Eukaryota > Metazoa > Chordata > Mammalia > Artiodactyla > Delphinidae > Delphinus > Delphinus delphis. Next base: position 74,041,026 of record NC_082692.2, on the reverse strand, counting down.
ACTACAGAATGCTAAATTTGAAAATTTTCTCCCATTTCTAATGTTTTCAGAAATCTAGTCCTGTACTCCAGATCAAAAAAGACTCCTATATTCAAGGAAGGAGTATTTCTTTTGTCAGTAGAAACAAGCATAATGCTTGTTGTACTTTTCTAAAATTACTCAATTTCTCCTTCTTTTTTTTAACAAAAGGGGAACAAAGAGCCCTACAAAAATTTGAGTTCAAAAACATCCCTGCCCTTTGTTTCTTGCTGATTACAGCTTTTCAAAAATGAATCCATTCCTGTTGGAACATTTGCAAAACTGACTCTAAATCCAATGAGCACGTAAACACTGCTTGAGGAAAGTTCAACCTTAACTCTTTATTTGTCCTTTGAGCCCCATCAAATCCAATGTACTCACCTTCACTACAGATCAACACACCTCACAATTACCATTGCCATAAAGATTCCTGGATAAAAGACCACAGCACTACCTGAAAACCCACTATTTCAAGCAAACTACAAGGCAACAAGTTTTAATTTGTCTATTTCTAGGTTCCCCCTTGCTTGTGCTCATCATATAAATATCAAATCAACATTGCATTTGTGTTGTAATTCACAGGGCGCAACATGCTATTAAAATATAATAAAATACTATTTAACATGCAAGCAATGTTATAGAATAATACTTAGTGGCATCCAAAAATTTTCACTCTGTACTGATTAAAAAAAAAGAATACAAGTCTCAAAAGAATTTTAAAGGCTATACACCTCATTGAAAAGGATCTGCAAGGATATATACTAAGTTGTTACTAGTGATTGTCTCTGTTCAAGAAGAATTAGTGCGTTTCTCTTTCCTTCTCTGTATTTTTTTTTAATTTGAAGAACCTGCGAGACTTTCAAAGTGAGAAATAATAAAAGTTATTTATGAATTTTAATCATTACCCATAAGCGTATATAAATACATATACTATATAAATACATATGTATACATATATTATATATATAATTTTACATATACATATAAAATTTTGTCCTCATAACCAGGAAAAATATCCTCTTACTTGGCTGTGAAATAGGTAAAATGGGTATTACTAACTCATTGTACATGTGGATAAAGGGAGATTAAGTAATTTGCTACTAGCTCACAAGTGGAAGAGGCCAAAGTGATAGGCCTGGTGACTCTGATCTTGTGTTATTTTTGTAACTTCTTCATATATTGATGTGATTATAAGTTTAGAAGAGTCAGTTTTCATTGCAAGTACATCCATGCCATTTATTACAACTTTCTACCAATATGGAAACATTAGATGTGATGTGACAAAGATTCCACCTTTCTATCAATTCTGATACAGGGTAATGGAAGACATCACTAATCAATCACAGCACTCCATCCTACTGGCACAAGACACAACCTTAGAATCTTTTTCAACCTACTTCTCTAGATTGGGGTTGGCATATGAGTAGAATTTCGCCACAGGCACCAGAAGGACCATGAGGGCACGCATGAGAGGAATTTGCCATAGCTGCTGTATCAACTTGTACATCATCAGCAATTATATATACATACAACAGCTCAACTACTGCCTTCAAATTCATTCATCTAGTCACCTAATGTGTATAAGACACTGTGGGAAAAAGAGATAGAGGTTATGCATAAATTTTACTTTCAAGGGGCCAACATTCTATTAGGCAAGGAGACTACTTCAAAAGGCTTGTACTGCAGAAGCAAGAGTTCTAAGCATCAGACATTGGTGCTCTGCTTGAAGAAAAAGCCAAAAGAGTTTGGAGAAGGGCAAGATTGACTCCAGCTAGAAGGTGCACAAGTAAAGCTTTATGGAGGGGCCAGCATTTGAGCTGGGCTTTGCATAACAGATATGACTTGACCATGGAGGGAGGAGGAGGAGAAAGGAGTATTACAGGCACAGGAAGAACATAAAAAAGGAGCAGAGGCAGAAAAATGCAGGGAGAGTGAGTGAAGCAGTGAATAGTTTAGTTTGGGACTGTTTCATGCTTAGGAACGGTGGGAAATAAAATGGAGAGTACCTGGAGTGAGAGAGTAGAGGGCACTAGATGCCAAGGTAAGGAGTTTGGGATTTATCTTACGGGCAATAGGGAGTTAATGATGCCTTTGAGAAGGTGGGCACCATGATGAAAGCTGGAAGCATCACACACCTGGGTGAAAACAGGCCCAAAACTTGAAGGACATCGCAAATGGAGAACTGCAACTCCCAAGCTCAGGTGTGAAGATCTTAGTGCCTCTTTCAGGTAACACAGTAAGATAGGAGAAATAAATACCTCTGACTGGCTTTAGTACCTGCTTCTCTCTCCTGTAGTCAGTCTGTGTTGACCTGACCAGGACAGATCTAGCTGCCACCTAAGAGAAGATAAAATATGACCAGCTCCGTAATGGAAACCAGGAGCACAAACACAGCTTGCTTCCTCAGGTGCAGGACAAATACATCAAGAAATCTCTCTGCTTCACCCAAGCCGGAGCCCAATTTATCTGCCAGCTCAGGGCTTCACCGTCCTTACAGAACAGAAGAAGAAGAAGGGGGAAGAGGAGAAACAGGAGGTGGGAGGTCAAGGTAAAGTGCCAGAGTGCTCTACTTCTGAGAGCTTTGGGACAGAGGACAGGCTCCAGAGAATGAGTAACAAGCATGCATTCAACACTGTCTGTGGACTAGCACTTCATAGGCACTCTCTCATTCAACCCTCAAATGATGTCACAGGGAAGATACTGTTATCTCTACATTACAGATAAACCCAAACACAGAATTAGTGCCACAGACCAGAACCAGCTGAGAATTTCCCTATGAGCAGAGAGAAGTCACTTGCCCAAGATCCTAAGTCCACGTAGCTAGGTTTTTGTTTGTTTGTTTGTTTGTTTTGTTGTTTTTGGCGGTACGCGGGCCTCTCACTGTTGTGGCCTCTCCCATTGCAGAGCACAGGCTCCGGACGTGCAGGTTCAGCAGCCATGGCTCATGGGCCCAGCCGCTCCATGGCATGTGGGATCTTCCCGGACTGGAGCACGAACCCGTGTCCCCTGCATCGGCAGGCGGACCCTCAACCACTGCGCCACCAGGGAAGCCCATGTAGCTGGGTTTTATCTCAGGGCTGCCTGACTCTTCAGGCCATATTTCCCCTGCACCACTCAGCCTGTCAACTGACCAAATCAAATATCCGTACTCGCTGGGATCCTGGTTATGACCAGGAGTAGAGGAAGGAGCAGTCATCATCCCTCACTGACTTATTTTTACTCATTCCCTCAGCTCTCCTCTCTGTATTGATTTGGATTTGGGGCCTTTTTGAACATGTTTATTTCCAAGGAGTTTTCCAGACCAGCATCAAAATGACTTGTCAAGCTCTGCTCCTGTGTCAGCTGCTTGACGGACTATAGCAGCCTTGCTCTTCCTTGGAAAGTCTTTGAGCCACTGACGTTTACCTTTCTCACCTAGATTTCTGACATGGGTGTGAAAGCTATGTGCACCACTCTATTTCTTTCCTGTGTTTTTCTTTCCATTCCACCAAACTAAGTTTCATGAATCCATTTCTTGGTGTGCTCAGTAAAGCCCTCCAAAGAAGCTCTGGCAGCACAGGCTTATCACTGTTATTTATTGCTTATCTCCTCCATTCCGGATATGCTAGGGGATATACCACCATTGCTAAAATATTAATGCTGCATCCCAGGGCATCAAAGACGACAGAGGACAATGGGCAGGTAAACGGTAATGCAAGCTAGGGAAATAAATAAGTCAGGGAACAGGCCAACTGCAGACCCAGAAGCCCAGACAACAGGCATCAACCATCCTAACACAGACAGGGATTGTCTTTTTGATTGTTACTGTGGCTAATCCAATCCTATCCTACTAGCCTCTAACCTTCAGAATCAAAGTGCTTCCTGGCCTAGCAACTCATATTTTTTCGAGCTAAGAAAGATAGTTCCCTGGAAGGTCTACAGTGGGAAAATTTTGAGGAGAGGCTATTGGATCAAAATAAAAGGGCATTTCATTCTTAACCACAGGATGCCTTGTTAGTGGCATGGATTCTTAACTCCACAATGCAACAAGGACCACGGAAACTTAAGTATTTTTATGTTTCTCCAAAATGGAATGATCTTCAGTGATTTCTTTACTGATTTATTTAATTAATTCATGCCCATTGTAAAAATTTCATATACGTTACATACATTCTCCTCACTCCATAAAATGACTTCAGTTACCACTGGGATGAATACCCTTAGTAATATGTTATGAATATAAAGTGCATTTTTTTTAACACAAAGGTATATATACCATAACTAATGTACTGTAATCTGCTTATGTTTGACTCTATATCAAGGTCATATCTCCATGCCGAAACAGTAGTCTTTTAGTTAAAGATAACAGAGTAAGACATTTTAATTCTATTCTTTCCCTCTAAGCCCATCAAAAACAACTTTAAAAAATGGAAGGAAAGTATATCCCTGTAGTAACGATAGACGTAAATACACAAAATTCCAAACCATAGGCTGTGAACCCCAAACCATGAACTCTGCCATATGCTTTGAAACTCGGCCCAAAATGTGAAAAGTCACTGAGGGCTACACAGAACCTCCCTAGAAATTAGGCAGGATTCCCTTAACATGCTGATGACCCAGGTCTGAAAGGTCAATATATGAATTCAATAACAGAAACAATGAGAATGAGGGACACAGACCAGCCAAAGGAGGAGTGGGGACTGTCCCTGCACTGTCCTATTCTCCACAGCAGGAAAGCTAAGCAAGTAGAACTCAGGAAGGTACATTTCATTTTTATTGTTTACAACTCAGGCTTACAAACAAGGTGGTTTGATGACCTGGTGTGCCCACTTTGTGTCTACTACCCTAGTGCAATTATAAATAGAAAGCCTCCTCTCACTACAGAGTGAACGATAACTTAAATAATGAATTCTCTGGTCTCTCTACTTGCTAAGAGAGACTGCTGGAGATGAGATGGGGTAAACAGAGGAAGGACAGCATTAGCCACTGGATTACAAACAGAGGACTTTGCCACTTGCAAGCGTTTCCCTTGAGTCACAGTATTGCTGAAAACACTGAAACACAAAAGGAGACATCATTCTCAGCAGAGGAAACAGTGGTGAAACCTGAATCAAAGAAGCTGCAATTTACCCTCTCCATTCATCTCCACATGTTCTTATTTATAAACAAACACTTTTTGCATTTTTCTATACAGCATTATAATTCAACATCTGTATACACTACAAAGCAATCACCACAAGTCTAGTTACCACACATCACCCTACAATTGACCCCCTTTACCCATTTCATCCACTGTCCTCTGGTAACTGTTAGTCTGTTCTCTGTATCTATGAGTTTGTTTTTGGTTTTATTTTGTTTGTTCTTGTTTTATTTTCTTTGCATTTGTTTTGTTTTTTAGATTCCACATATAAGTAAAATCATATGGCATTTGTCTTTCTCCATCTGACTTATTTCATTTAGTGTAATATTGTACCTTCAAGGTATTATCACAAATGTCAGGATTTCATTCTTTTATGGCTGAGTAGTGTTCCAGTGTGTGTGTGTGTGTGTGTGTGTGTGTGTGTGTATGCCACATCTTCTTTATTCATTCACCCATTGATGGACACTCAGGTTATTTCCATATCTTGACTATTGTAAATAATGATGAAATGAACGTAGAGATGAATATATATCTTTTTGAGTTAGCATTTTCATGCTCTTCGGATAAACACCCAGAAGTGGAATAGATGGGTCATATGGTACTTCTATTCTTAATTTTTTTGAGGACTCTCCATATTGTTTTCCATAGTGGTTGCACCAATTTACAATCCTACCAACAGTGTACAAGCATTCCCTTTTCTCCACATCTTCTCCAACATTTGTTATTTCTTATCTTTTCAATAATGGCCATTCCAATAGGTATAAGGTGGTATCTCACTGTGATTTTGATTTGCATTTCCCTGATGATTAGTGATGTCGAGCATATTTTCATGTGCCTGTTGGCCATCTGTATGTCTTCCTTGGAAAAATGTCTATTCAGATCATCTGCCCATATCTTAATCAGGTTGTTTGTTTTTTTTGTTGTCGTTGTATGAGTTCTTTACATATTTTGGATTTTAACCCCTTATCAGATATATGACTTGGAAATATTCTACTTCAGTAGGTTGCCTTCTCATTTTGATGGTGGTTTCCTTTGCTGAAAAAATACTTGTTTTTTGTTTAATTACTAAGTTACTCAATTACTTAGTTGAATTACTTGAAGATTAGTATTAGTTGGAAAGGAATCAACATTGGAACAAATGCCAAATAATTGGCAGAGAAGGTGTGGAAAGGAGGAAGGAAGTATTATAAGCCAAAAATTCAAACCAAGAAATGTATATATAGCCCCTCAAAGAAATTTCCAACAACATGATGTCTGAAATAAAAATAACTCAAAGAAGAAAGTTAATATGTTTCAATTCCTATTGCTATGTAACAAAGTACCTCAAAACTCAGTGGCTTAAAACATATTTTCTCACAAATCTTCAATTTGCACAGGGCTTGGGGAGGACCATTCGTCTATATCCCATATAATATTAGCAAGGGTAGCTCAACTAAGTCTGGTGAATGCACTGATAAGATGAATCACTCAGATGGTTGGCCTCTGGGTGCTGAGTAAGCTGGGAGCTCAGCTGGGGCTGTGGCCTGGGTCCCACATGGTCTCTCTATCTGGCTAGTTTGAGCTTCCTCACAGGATGGCAGTCTTAAGGCAGTTGGACTTCTTGTGTGGTAGCTAACTTCTAAAAGTACAGAAGTAGAAGCTGTCCAGAATTGACACAGTATCACTTCCAGCACATTTAACTGATTAAAGTGGGTGACAGGGCCAGCTCAAATTTATGGAGCGTGAGCTATACTAGGACACAAATGCTGGCAGACATGACTCATTAGAAGACACTAAAGTAATAGTCTATTACACTGAATCCTTTGACACCTAATGATTTATCACATTCCCCATAGCCCATCTAACGCATGCAAAAGACACACCTCCTAATCCCTGAGAATCACCCGAATCTCATCCATTACAGCACCAGATTCAGACTTGAAGTCCAAGATATTGTCATTTAAATGAGCTACAGTTCTGAATGAGGCTCCTCAAGTGCAGCTCTCGATCTGAAGATGTATGAACTAAAGAGGCAAGTTTTTAACTCCCTGCACACACGTCCAATATATAATGGTAAGGCAAGGTCAGAAACACTAAATGAGATACTCTCATTCAAAAGAGGGACAATAAAAGCACATAACAGTCAGTGGTCCATAATAATTCTGAAATCCAGCGGGGCACATATCACAGGTTCCTTGATCAGGATCCAGTTCTGTCATAACCTATGATGACTGTCCATGTCTCCTAGCTTTAAGCTCTGAGTTGTGGCTATTCTCTTTGACTCATCTTTCCCTTTCCATAAAATATGGTCCATACTTACAGCTGAGGAACTTTCTCAACCTGCAACATAAGTTAGGGGCCTAAAGGCCTCTTTTAATTCTCAGCTCTTTCTGTCAACTTTTAGTCCAAATTGATATAATTCCTATAAAAAGTCTGTGTAATTTGTAGCTATCTAATTATAACTCAATTCATTAGAAAAGAGAAATGTCCATGCAAATCCTCTCTACTTTAGAACTGTGAATCAGAGTGCTATGACAAGACCCTTAAGAGTTTTAGAAATTTATTGTCTAGCTGAGAGGGTCTACAAGTCATGCTCTTAAAATTACTAGAAGTCTCTTTATTCTAGATAAGAAAGGATCTATGAAGCACTGCCTTTCATCTGTCTAATGTCTTAACAAAGGATTTTACAGAGTTTTGACCACAAAGCAACATTCCATAGGCAGTGTTCTATACTCTATATTTGCCCTGACACTGTCTCTTATTTTGAGATAATTTTCCTGGCTAAGAATGTTAGAATGAGAAATAGTTTTATCTTCTGACTTAGCAAGTTCTGGGTTAGAAATACTTCCTCTAACTCTGTTTAAAAATGAAGTAGTTCCAGGGCTTCCCTGGTGGCGCAGTGGTTGAGAGTCCGCCTGCCGATGCAGGGGACACGGGTTCGTGCCCCGGTCTGGGAAGATCCCACATGCCGCGGAGCGGCGGGGCCCGTGAGCCATGGCCGCTGAGCCTGCGCGTCCGGAGCCTTGTGCTCCACAACGGGAGAGGCCACAGCAGTGAGAGGCCCGCGTACTGCAAAAAAAAAAAAAAAAAAAAAAAAAAAAAAAATGTAGTTCCTTCTTCAGTTCCTCTCTCTCTAACTGTACCTTATTATATGTAGATGAAAGGATCAGTTGGTGCTTTCAATATCTGGAAATATTCTTAGCTAGGTATGTAAGTTAGTTAGGTACATTTTCTTTTTCTTTTCTTTTTTTTTTTTTGGCCACACCACGCAGCTTATGATCTTAGTTCCCCGACCAGGGATCGAACCTGGGCCCTCAGCAGTGAAAGCACAGAGTCCTAACCACTGGACCACTAGGAAATTTCCTAGGTACATTTTCTATTTTTCAAGTTACTACAGGTATAGTCTAATCAACTGTCCCATTAAATGTATAATATGGGCCCCCTTTTATGAAGCTTCCAGGAGCAGCTTCCTTTCTTCTTTTCAAGTCTCCACTGACAGTCTCCCAAGACGCTTCTAGCTTTGCCCATTGTCAGGTTCCAAGAAGTCTCTCAGAAGAAGTTCCAAGAGAACAAACCCCAATGAGCAAGAATATTTTCTTGAAATAAAGATGGAAATCTATATCCAAAAAGACACACCATAACTCAGGAAAAATATGTAAAGAGATATCCTGAAAAACTTCAAAGATATATAGAAAGAATTCTATAGATATATAGGCTAAAAAGTAGTAGCCCATGTACAAAGGGGAAATAGTAGACTTGCTTCAGATATCTCATGGTAACATTAGATGATAGAAGGCAACAGAGCAATGTGTGCAAAATTCTGAGGAAAGTTTATACACAGCCAAGACTACAGTAAGTACAAGGTTAAAGACAGAAACTCATTAGCCTTAAGGACTCAGAGAACACCCCTATGAGTCTTTCTGAGGGGGAAAAAAGATTGATGATACATCTAGCCAAATAAAAGATAGCTTAAAATGAAGTACTCAAAAATGAATATGTTGTGATAAAATACCAGTGAGAATTAAATCCAGTTCAACATAGAATTAAGACACATCAACATCATGAACTATGCAGAAAGCCAATGTTATACATCTTAACAATGTGTAAATAAAAATATAAAACAGTTAGTGGAGGGCTTCCCTGGTGGCGCAGTGGTTGACAGTCCACCAGCCGATGCAGGGGACACGGGTTCGTGCCCTGTCCGGGAAGATCTCGCATGCCGCGGAGCAGCTGGGCCCGTGAGCCATGGCCGCTGAGCCTGCGTGTCTGGAGCCTGTGCTCCACAACGGGAGAGGCCACAACAGTGAGAGGCCCGCGTACCGCAAAAAAAAAAAAAAAAAAAAAAAAAAAAAAAGCTTAGTGGAGAAGCAAGTTGGAACAAAGTAAAATGTATTCTCAGCGTCCTCATTTTTCAGACTAGAGAGTCTATAAATGCTGACTAAGTTTGATACTAAAAACTAATTACCTCAAACTTTCCACATTTTAAAAATTGAGTATTACTAGAAATCATAGCTCTTCTTACCTGAAGTTATACAACAGCATTAGATGACTTTTCTGAGGTTAAATTCAAGTAATTAAAATTTTGTTAAAATTAAACATATAGGACTCTGGCCATTACAGAATAACAAGGACCACATTTAACCTCCTATGATAATCAGCTAGAAAACTGGACAATATATAGGAAATAATCATTTGCAGACATTGGAAAATAGGCAACACAGATTGGGATCCCTGAGAGAGGGGAAACAAACAAGGTGATCCCTACAATTGTTAGGGTTTTCTGCCTGAAGCAATTTTAAGACCATGAGCAGGGAAGGGATAACCAAACACAGGTTGATGGCTTTGCTGAAACACACATCAGAGATTGAGGAGGATGAAATGGCTGGAAACTGTGGGTGGAGCTCCAGAAAGACTGAAGTTACACAATAAAAGGGCTCTAGAAATCTGCATAAACGTTACCTTGAGTCTTTGCTAAGTGCAAAGTTGTGCAAGAATAGAGTGAAACTCCACAAGACACAACGATGAATGACTGAGCTGTGAAGGCAGAACAACTGCCAGACCTCACATAGGATTGGTAGGTGTTCTAGCTTCAATGTGCCAGAGTAGGGAGTCCACAGTGATCACCTGGGCAATTCCATGGACACCCAGAGGAGTCATGATTTAGTAATAGGGCTGATCTATGCCTAGAGTTAAGTCTACTATACACTAATCCTCACAAAGCTTAAAATGAGCACTCAGTGAGCTCAAACTGATAGAAAAATACATGTTTTTCAATACAAAGTTCAAAATTCTTTAAAAGAAGACAACATAGTCCAGACATTCAACTATATAATATTCACAATGTGCAGCACCCAACCAAAAATGACTAGTATAAGAATCAGAAGAATGTGACCCATAACCAGGAGAAAACTAAGTCGATAGAAACAAACATGGAAATGACAGAGGTTATGGAACTCACAGACAAGGATAAGTTAAAAGTTAAACAGTTACTATAGCAATATACTCATATTTTATAGAAAACATAACTATAATGAGGAGAGAAATCAAACATATAAAGAGTCAAAGGAACTTTTAGAGATAAAAAGTACAATATCTGAAATAAAAATTTTATTAGATTTGACCTTGCAGAAGAAAATACAGTTAATCTTGAAAACATAACAATACAGTATGAAGTAAATGAAGCTCCTTTTAGTAGTTAACCCCCCGTTACTATAATAATATTTTATAACATAAATTAAAACTTTCTTTATTAAAATTACTTGTTAAAATTACTGCTGTGTTTTCTATTTCCTGGCTGGATTCTGACTGGTACAGCAAGGCTGCTGAATACAAAGTCAGTACACAAACATCAATTGTTTCTAAATACAGACAATGAACAATTGGAAACTGGAATTTTAAAAACAATATATAATAAAAAATTGAAATCATAAAGTGCTAGAACAACTGGGTATTAGTATGGGAAAAATGAAACTTTGTCATTAACTTACACCAGACATAAAAATTACTCAAATTGGATCATAGACTTAATAGTAAAAGCTGAAATGATAATCCTTTCAGGAGAAAACATAGGAGGAAATCTTCACACAAACAGGGTGTACACAAAGATTTTCTTTTAAAGGAGATAAAAGGCAATAAAGCAAAAAATCTAGAAAATTGAACTTTATAAAAATTAAAAACTTTTGCTATTCTAAAGTCAAGATTTTAAAATGAGAAAGGCAGCCACAGACAGGGAGAAAATACTTGCAATGCATATACATATGATTAATACATTTGACAAGGGACTAGTATCCTGAATTTATAGAATATCTTCCTTTACCACTCAATAGTGTTAAGATAAATAAACCAATTTTAAAAATGAATAAAATATTTGAAAATACATTTCAAGGAAGAAGGTATATGGATGACCAATAAGCACTTGAAAAGCTCAGTATCTTCGTGTATATATAAAGATAAAAGAAATAACATGTAGAAATACTAGGACAAAACAGGATCATATTCTACATGTCAATTCTAACTTTTTTACTGTAATAATCATGGAGCAGCACAGAGAAGTGCATTATATATATATATATGGTATATAGTATATATATTTAGCAACAAAATGAACCCATGTGTAACCACTGCCCAGAGGAAGACTAGCAGATCACCAGCACCCCGAATACCAGAAGTCCCCACTGTATCCATAGCAATCACAGTCTTCTCATGCCTCATCCATTTTAATTCACTCCCTATGTCAATCTTAACTACTATGATTATTTCCCTGATTTATTTTATGAATTAACCTTCTATGCTAGCGAACCTAAACAATATCATCTAATTTTGCCTGCTTTTTGGACCTTACATAATGGACTCATATTGTAGGTATACTTATTTTTCTTGCTTCTTTTTTCTTTTTTGCTTAATATTATGTGTGTAAAGATTAATTCAGATCATCCCCCATGACTATGATTTGTTCATTTTCTTTTAGTATGGTATTCCATTGTATAAACATATCACAACTTATTTATTGACCCTACCATTGATGAATATTTGAGTTGTTGCCTATTTCTGGCTCTTACAAATGAGCTCTTATAAACATTCTCATATATGTATCCTGCTATATATATGCATGAATTTCTTTAGGAAGTATTCCTAGGAATGGAATTTCTGAATCATAAGAATATGTATATTTTTTAACTTTGTTACAGAATGCCAAACTATTTTTCTGATGTGGTTGCACTAATTTACATTCTCAACATCAGTGTATAAGAGTTCCAGTTGCTCCATATCCCCTCTAACACTTTATATTATCGGGCTCTTCCATTGTAGCCAATCTGATTTCATTTCCCTGATTGCTAACTAAAAAGCTGGGCACCTTTTTATGTTTAGCAGCCATGTTGATATTCTCTTTCGGGAAGCCTTTTTAAAGTACCCATATTTGTATTAGGATGCCTGTTGTTTTCTTGTTGGTTATTTCTGAGTGGTGGGAAATTGAATAATTTTTTTTTTATTTCCTTTTTGGCTATTGTATTAACTATTTAAATAATGAAATAATAAAAAATTTAAAATAATAGAAACACATACAAACTTGCTTTAGTCTACATGGTATTTCATTGTATAGACATATCTTAAACTATTTAACCGATCTTCTCATGATGGAAATAAAGATTATTTCCAATTAAAAAGTATTATAAACAACAATGCAATAAACAGTCTTGCACAAACACAGTGTTGGAGGAGAGTTGGAGGAGAGGGGCAATGGGTGTTGAATGGTGGGGAGCATGGCATTGATGAGAACCCAGAACAAATTGTTTTCTTCTTCCCTACCATGAACATGCTTTCCTGAAAGTCATGTCTGTATGCTGGCTCAGGTACATGAGGGAACAGGTAAGAAAGGAGCAAGACAAAAGAAGAAAAAAGATGATCAAAGACTGAAGGGAGTCTGGTTTTGTTTCCATTTTTTTAAATTACAGAAATGTTCAAACAGAGATATTGAAAGATCGTAAGGAATACACACAGAGCAATCACTAAGCCCAACAATTGTTAACTTCTTGCAATATTTGCTTCATATTTGCCTTTTTACCAGAGCCATTTTAAATTAAGCAGCAGGCATCCTGACACTTCACCCTTCAGTGTTTCGACCTATATCTCCTACAAATAAAGACTTTCTCCTATATACTCTCCTCATACAAACAATACAGCATTATCGCCAAGAAAAACAAACCATAATCTAGTGGTATATATTACCCAGACCATAGTTTTTGAGCAAATTGTTCATGAATTAGGTGGGAGTGGGGATGCAGGGAAGAAGCCTTAAAAGAAGAGGAGTACCTCTGTTCCCTCACCTCTCCCCACCTCTAACCACAATCTAGAGGCACGGGAGGTAATCCAAGGTTTTATTCCTATTTTTTAAAGATTTTTTTCTGAGAAGCAAAGAAATATACACTCATTATAGAAAATGCAGACAGTACAGTGAAAAGCTATCCACAAAACCATCCCTTTTTCTTTTTAAGAATCTCACAGAGACTGAGGCAAACAAGTGAACGTTCATGGGAAAAACGTTGTCCTCGGCCTAAATCCTACTGGTGTTTGGTTCTTCCCCTTGCTTTTCTGTAGGTGGAGTCACTGGGCATGGCTGGATCCCATCCCAGACTCAGCCACATTTTAGTCCTGTAGTTTGTAACCTGGAGATCTGCCTACCTGCTAGAAGAAATTTGGAATGAAGGCTCTGTGTCCAGCTGCCAAAGCCAGGCCTTATTATATACACTTCACAGCTCTGCCTACTTAAAAAACATTCTTTTTCCGCCCACAGATGGAAGCTCCAGATGAACTGTCTTGCCGGCTTCTCCCCACTGGAATATTCAGAGAGCTCTCAGACCTCTCCAGGAAGGAGAAATACAACTTCCTGGTAGGAACACTGTGCTGAAGACTGAAGTTAGAGCTTGAAACAAACAACTTTCAGATCACTCAGAGTCAGGCAGCCGGCATGTGCCAGGACTTGCTCAGCAGCTGGTGTCCAAGGGCGCAGCCTTCCTTCCCTTTCTGGCATGTGGGAGGATTTGCCAGCTAGTTAGACCACAGCTAGGGTTTCAAAGGGTAACTCTAGACTTTTCCACAGGGAGGAAAAACGCCACTCCTCCTTACCACTTCTCCATCATCGTGAGTCAGAGTTCTCACCTCTCCAACTCCCGCCCTTTCCCCTCCCCACCCCGCTATCTAACAGCCACCTGCTCTTCGCTCATTACCAGTTCTGCGCAACTGGCCTCAGAGTACAGAGCCAGGAGAGCAACGCCTTCTTGCAAACGCTCCTTCAGGTCTAGAGTCCTTCCAGTCCCCACGTTGTTTTCTAACTTTTTCTCTAAAGTGAAACTCAGAACACTGAGGGGTAAAAATGCACGTCTCTGAAGAACAGTCCCCTTTCTTGCCCTGGCACTCCCCCAGGGTGGGCTGTGGTCCAGATCTTCCCTACGTAAGTAGCCTGTTGCTGCTTTCGTTAACTGGTTTCTAGAATACTGCTTCACTTTTGCATACATCTGGTGTCTTCCAGGATACTGGTTCCAGCCTCAATTGTAATGTCTGCAGTTTGGACTTTAGCATGATGACCTAAATCCTAGTAATAGCAATTACAGTCACAATGATGTTAATAACAGCCCTTTCTATGTGTAAGTCGAAAGTTTTCAGTGGCACTCTGGTACTGGAGCCAGACAGATGAGTGAAAGTGGAGATGATGTTAGTGTAAAAAGGTTGTAACTTTTAGCTGGCAATACAACTTGTTTGTACTGTATATATATATGTAAAATTGTAAATAATTTAGACCAAAATTAATCTGACCTCCTCACCCCTCCCTCACCATTAGTGGGAATAGTGGCACGGGCTGGGGGAGTGAGAGTGAAAACTTAATATGCAATCTTGCTTAAAACTGAATCTAATCTAAAAATTAAACAATATCTTTAGTTCAATCTCTCTTCCTAAAAATGCCCAGACTCTCAGAGGCTCCTCTCCCCTGTCTCTCTCCCTAAGTAGGTATGCAGGTATCTTGCACACTAGATACCTAGATGTGAGTTTTACAGGATATCAGGAGGTACATGAAACTCAGGGTTTGGGGCACTGGGTACAACATACCCAGATGAATTCTGGGTCCATCCAAGATAACATCCTTGTCCAAATGCCTCAGTGGCATGGACAGTACCCCCACTTCCATCAGTTAAGGCCTTATTTATGTGACATAACTGCCTTCTTCCCTCCCTGAAGCCAAGAGTGAGGAAATTTATAACATCCTGTTTCTGTTGCTCTTTTTCTTTATTTACCCCTTTATCTTTCTACAATTTGCCAGGCAAGAAAAGGGATGGGCTATTGGCCTTTTACTACCCCTACCTCCTCATACCCTAGAGCCAGCCTAGCTACCTGAGTAGCAGGTTATACCTGCTCTGCAGCATGCGACAACACTATAAACTGGATCCTCCATGCTTACCCCCATCCTCAATACTCCAAAAGAAGCCATAAAAATTTTAAATATTATTGCAAGGAAATTATCCAACTTGCAGTTGCCTTGCTGTCTAATTTGCCCTTGTATCTCAGAATCTAAGGATTATCTTCTTTTTTGTCTCTGATTTTTTTCCTTGACAAATCCTAATCTTCCTCTCCATTCCCACACTCCACCCCAAGAAGATGCCAGCCTGGGGCCAATGAGAGCAAAGATCAGATTCCCAGAAAGACAGAAGAAAAAAGCACAGCAACAGTTTCTAATAAGTAACTCCTTTATATCAAGCAACCCTTTCACTGAGTTACACTGAGGTTTAAATAAGATATTGCATGTAAATTGCTTAGGAAAAACACTTAGTCAATGGATATGCAATAAAATATAGTTATTGTTATTTGTCACTCATTGTGCCATCTAACCACTGAAACGTGTGAGGCAGTTTGACCAGGTGGTATTCTCCATTTTACAAATTAGAAACATGAGGCTCAAAGGCACTGCTATTTTCTGTAGGTCAAATGAAAACTAAGCAGTGGGGACAAATTAGGGTTCAGAGTTTGTGACCTCTTCTCCTGTACTCAGTTCTAATCTTCCTTTCTTAATCAAGTTGCACCTCTTATATGTAACTTTCTAGAACTCTTAGACCAAAGGTCAGCAAGCTTTTTCTGTTAAGGGTCAGATAATAAATATTTCAGGTATTGCAAGCCCAAAGGACTCTGTCACAAATATTCACCTCTGCTACTGTAGCACAAAAGCAGCCACGGGAAGTACATGGACAAATTGCTGTGGCTGTGTTCCAATAAAACTTTATTTACAAAAACAAGCAGTGGGCCAGATTTCACCCAAGGGCTATAGATGGCTGACCTCTACTTCAAATCAATACCAAGTGCTTGGTACATAGTGAGGGATCCAAAATGAGTTCAGAAAGATAAATGAATAAAACAATGATTTGTCCTACTTTGAATTCTTTTAGCCCTACAAGGTTCTACTATCTAATCTAATAGTAAGTTTCATGTTCTTGTATTATTCAATATAATTTCATATGTCCCTTCTTTTTCCATGTATAAAATAATATTGAATATGCATCTTGTTACTTTCCAGTCAGATAGGCCTGGAATTAAGACCTAACTTTTCCATTTGGGCAAGTTAATTTACCTTGAACTTCTGTTACCTCATTTGCAAAATGGGGATAAGGATGCTTATTTAACAGTAGTCTGAGGTTCAGAAATTATGTAGGCACAGTGCCAAGTGAATGGTAGATAGGGATTAGACTATAGTCCTGTAGACAGGGACTTCTTTTATCCAAACTTTCCTATTTTTAGTCTTCCTCATCGCTTTTTAAGTGGATGGGAATTGGGAAGGGTGGTGATTCTGGCCTGGCATGTGAGGGAAGGAGGTTACAGACTGGGAGGCAGGCCACGTGCTGAGGTGGCTTGGATGCTGCTTCCTCTTTCTAGCTGTGGCTAACTTCTGAGGTTTTGCAGAGAGCCAGGAAAAGGTCCCCACTCTCGGCTTGAGCTCATTGCTCAAAGCAGCTGTTCCAGGAGCTATCCATAGTAACATGTTCAAGACCTACATTTGAAATGCACTGTTGAAGATCTTAACACTTCACTGTCTAGGTTAGACTCTTCAATTGACATACATGAGAAAGCTTCACACTTTCTTCATGGTGAAGAAAAACCTGAAGTGGGGATATGACCAGTCAAAGAAGGAAGAAGTCCCCACAGTAGTCGAAAGACCAGGAAGATCCTGGGGGTTGGAAGACATGAATAAACAATCCTAGCACTGCTTCTCACTTGCTGTTTGACCTAGAGCAAGACGAACCCATCCTTTCCTCTGGACCTCAATATTTTCCAAATCTCAGTAATTTATTTCCCATCTTCATAATTCTTATCATGTCCATGTATCCCCATACTATTACCTTTTCTATACTTCAACTAAATCAACTAATTTATTTTAGCCTTATCCTTCACAATAATACCTATTATATAATATCATGGGTACACTAATTATATTTTTCCTATTGCACATTATAATAAATACACACATATCTATTGAAATATCAATTGTAACTCTCATAATAAAAATGTTCTCTTTTCCCAATCTTTCCCTTCACAGTCTAGACAGGTTTTCCTTTTCAAGGAAAACCTGCTTTTTACCCAAGCGAGACTGGTTCTTTTTTTTTAATATTTATTTATATTTTTGGCTGCTTTGGGTCTTAGTTGCAGCACACAGGATCTTTCGTTGCAGTGCACGGGCTTCTCTGTCTAGTTGCGGTGTGCGGGCTCCAGGGCACATGGGCTCTGAAGCTGCAGCTCGCGGGCTCTCTAGTTGTGGTGTGTGGGCTAAGTTGCCCCGCGGCATGTGGGAGCTCAGTTGCCCCGCGGCATGTGGGAGCTTAGTTCCCTGACCAGGGATTGAACTGGTGTTCCCTGCATTGCAAGATGGATTCTTAACTACTGGACCACCAGGGAAGTCCCAAGACTTGCTCTTGAACAAGAGAGAGGCCCTGCCCCTTCTGCCCCCAAAATTCCTTGATGAAGAACCTGGCCTCTGAAGAGGGGTCATGGAGCGGCAACCAGCTTTATCTTGAGGGAACTGAACTACATGTTTCTATAAGAGATGGACTGTGCCAAAATACCATACAATGGAATTAACATCACTATTTTTGTATTTAGTAGGTCAATGCTATCTTATTTGAGTGTAGGTCACATAAACAAATGCATCTATTACACCAATTTTATTTTCCTCCCAGAGTGGTCATTTTTGGGATTTAGTGACCACGTGTACATTTTATTTCTACATAAAACCATTTGTGTGAGTTAGAAACACCTGCGTAAGTAGTATTGTCTCTTTTTTTTTTTTTTATGGGTAGTAGTATTCTCTCTTAAAATTAGTCTCATTAATTTTAGTTTTCCAGGATTAATATACCCACAGGCCACACAAAGCTAATTTAAGTAGTATATTTTCATTCTCTTATGCAGCTGATTGATTTTCTATCACTTTCTCCAATTAGGAACTTGAAGCTTTTATCTTAGAATCATTATTCAAATCATAACATTTATTAAAAGGGTTGGGAAATTTTTGCCTTTTGTTTATTCATCATAAGTAATGGTGGAAATGGACAACTTAAATAAAGGAAATTGTTCCACTTTTTCAGTTTTGGTTTTTGCAAACTTTCAACTATATCCTAACATGGAAAAGAAACTAAAGAATATTAAGACCGGTCCCTATAATTCAGTTAGGAAACATATATACATTTAGCTGAAGCCAAGTAAGTATTGCTCAGGTTAATACTACTAACTTCCTGTAGAATAAGGCAATCAGTCATGGTGAATTAAAATTGTAGACCATCAACTGCAGTGGTCCAGTTGGTTAACAGCCACTACTAATTTTCAGTTAATAAGACTGAAGTGTGGTCCAGTGCAAAAGACTGAGCAGGTAGCTGCAGGCTGCTTAAGCATTTCACCTGAACCAGGTGAGCTCTTTGTAGGTGTCCAGAGCTTGCGACTTTTGAGCTCTCGTGTAAAGTGCATGCCAGTGTGAGATGCAGTGCAGATACTGGGGAGCTGGAGAGAACACCATCTGTCTTAGGGGCATCCCTTTGCAACCTGAAGTACTGACCACCAGGGAGGGCTCTGGGACAAGAGCAGCAGAAAGCACTTCTCACTCACTGGGAGGTCTAAGGTCTCCAAGGGCTGGGTTTGCTTTGTTAGGGTTGTTTTTCTTTGAGTTGTTCTTGTTGGCTGTCTTAATGAAGTGGGTAGGAGAAGACTGAAAAGCCAGGATGTTGAGCTGGGGATGCAAAATATTATTATTATTCCTAAATAGCATCCCTTTCATTAGACTCAGCTCACTCTGCTGGGATGCAGTTAGGAGTCAAACTTGAGTTTGAGTCTGCCACTTACTAGCTGAGTGAACTTGTAAAAGTTATTTACTCTTTCTGAAACTCAATTTGCTCATGTGGAAAATTATGATAATGGTATCAACCATCCCTTAAAGCTGCTATGGAAAGTAAATGCAATAATGCACATAAAGTGCTTAACACAGTGCCTGGCATGATGCAAGGATTCTGAATGGGGTAGCTATCGTGTTATGTTGTTTTCCACATATGCACAGGCCACCATCCTGACCTGGGATGGTACATTCCCATGCTTTCTCCTAATTTGTCTGGACCCTCTCAGAAACCACAGATACACACATCTCCCATTTGGCCCAGAATGCTCATAAAAGCCTGCCGATCTTGTTATTACACACCTTTACGTTTTTCCCTACCAACCTCTGTTATCCCTATTCATGGGGCCAACAGTGTGCTTATTTATACATTTCACCAGCATCGTTGAGCATCTGGATGGGCCAGACATTGGGATAAACCAGAGGCGAGCAAAGCAGACAGGACCCTTAATCTTTGAAAGTTACCGTCCAGCAGGAGCCACAGAACAGTCAACAGCAATAACAACTGACACAAGAAATACCAGTTGCCATGGGAACACATAGTAGGGCCATCTATCCTCATCTTGGGTGGTATGGGTGGGGAGTCAGGGGAACCTAGCTTTGCTTTCTTCCACAGCAAAGTCTTGTACCCCAAATCCAGCCAGCTATCACCAAAGTACAAGTCTCTGGTTACAAAAGGGGCCAGGTAGCAAATGGATGATATGCCAGTAACAGGGTATTACATGTGTAGTTGGCAGCACCCACTCAGATACAAATCACAGGGTCTTAATATGGTTGTGTACGAAAAGCCGATCTATGGGCAAATACATTCTCGATTTTACAACTCAAACTCAAGTACTCATGGAAATGCCCTGGGTGACAGTGTGATTTCTAGTACATCATTTAAAAAATTTTTTAGACTTTTAAGCCAGCATTTCTGCAAATAACATGAGATAGAAACATTTTTTTGTCAGTCAGTATCCCCATACCACTTGCTGAACGATCAGCTCATCTCTTGCCCATTCGTTTCAAATGCCAACTTTCTCATATGCAAAGTTTCCTTTTATTTATGAGTATATTTCCAGGTTCTCTGTCTTGATCCATTTGTCAATGCCATACTCTTCCAATTGCTATAGTTCTATAATGTTTTGATACATAGTAGGGCAAGGGCTGTCTTTGTTCTCTAAATTTTTCTTGGATGTTTGAAATCCATATTAAATGTCTTTACAAAGAAGCTGAGTCTGAAAATCTACTGGTTTACATATCTCAATGTCAAACTCTAATTTGTGGCCTATGCACTGCTTTTCATTATCTATTATGTCCAACACTGTCATGTCATCTCAGATTCTCTTTGTTTATACAATAAAAACAGGGTAGTAGAAATACTATGGCTTGAGTAACTGCAGGATCTAGATTTGAAACTAGGCCCTGCCATTTGCCAGCTGTATGACCTGGGGTACAGCATTTACTCTTCCTAAACCTCAGTTTCTACATTTATAACATGGAGATAAGAACAACCGGTTTCATAAGGTATTGTGAGGATTCTATAGGAGAAAGCAATAAAGATTTTATCAAAGCTCCTGTGCCACACTCACAGAGATACTAGAAGCTATGGATGTGAAAAATAGGCTGTGATTTTTTTAAATGCTACATAGTGTTCAGTATCATTATTGGAGAAATTGGCTTGAATATTTCACAGCTGAATAAAAGCTTGTCCTGGAATTGGGAGTCTATATATCCTTTGGTTTTCAGGCAATGGAAATTTGGATGGCCTCATCTTATGCTGTGGCTTCTACTTTTAAGATGTTTGAGTGGTAAGCCACATGTCCAAATCTTTGGCTTTTAGCCACAAGCCACAAAGGAAACTCCAAATTTCAATAAATGTATCTGCCAAACTCAAATGGGCCGTGGTTCTACCTGGGGTGTCTTGTGAGACTGAGGCAACACACAATGCAACACGTGGACAGTATAAACCAAAGGGGCCAGTGTCTGCATCCCAAGAAAATTACCTTATGAAATGATTATCAGGAAACCAATCATCTTGGCCTCTAAATAACTCCATGTACAGTAACGTGGTTGTCACTTCATATTTGCTACTTCTCAACTGGAAGAAAAGGAAAATGGAAAAGTGTGAGGTAAGTCCATAAGTATCTCTTAAGAGACTACTGCAAATTTAATTAACTGAGCAATTGAGTCAGACTTCTTTAAATTTAGATCTGAAATACGAGGGGTTCCTTCAGAGCTTTATTCTTGTTGGAACGGGGCCGTGCTGGCAGGAGGAGAAAAAACAAAACAACATAAAATTTTCCACTAAATTTTAGCTCAGTAATGTTTCATCATTAAGAAAGGATTAAAAGGAAGAATTGTTTTGTCCCTTATAATCACTAGAGTACACTAGAAAAACTGTACCCCAGTTGGTCTATATTTCTCCGAGAAATAGGACAGGGCCCAGTAAACAATTTCACTACATTAAATAAACATCATGATTCCTACTAAGTGTGAAGCACTAGGCATTGTAGGAAATAAAATGGTGCCTAAGAGGTGGCCCCTAGCGTCCAAGATCCCAAAGTCCAAGGGAAGATACAGGTGTGCAGGTGTATGTGGATCACAAGGTCCACGTGGCTGAGTCCCCATGGTAGAGGCAAGGGTCCCATGGGGAGGAGAGGACAGAGGATGGGGAGAGGATCTTCAATCATCAGGCCGCATTACAGAGGTGGTAGGAACACTGAATCAAAGGGGTCCTCACACAAGATGCACCCTTCTGCCACCTCCTGCTCTACACAGAAGCAGGTGGGGCCAGCCATGCCCACTGACAGACAGTGGGTTGGGGAGGTCTGTCTTCCCTTCTCCATCAGGCAGCAGGTTGGGTATGTGGACTTGGAGTTGGCTCTGCAGGTCCAGGTCATCTCCCCTGCCTCCCTTCCTTCCTGCCTCCTTCCTCTCCTTTATACTTCCCTTCCTCCTTCTCTTTCTTGCTCTTTTCCTTCCTTTTTCCCTCCTTCCATCCCTACTTTCCTATTCTCCTTCCTTCCCCCCAGTCTTCCCTTCCTCCTTCCCTTTCTACCTTCTTTCCTTCCTCATCCCTCTCTCCCTTTCTTCCTCCCTTCTTGTTCTCTCTTGCTCTGAGGTCCAAATACCCGCTCACTCTCTGTGTCTGTCTGGCTTTCTCTTCAACATATCCAACAAACATACCGTGCAATAAACATGCCACACAATAAAAACCATTCTCAATACTTCTATCTGGGGAAGTGGGCATAGGTGGTCTAATTAGATTTTTGCCTATACTGTCTTTTCAATACAGCTTTCACTGCAGTCTTGTCCTGAGGGGGGAGGGATTTTCAAGGAACTGCATTAAATACAGCGATGCAGTACTTTGTTTCCCCCATAGCTAGCTAGCTGTGTTTGTCTGCTCCTTTGCGGGGGGAAGGCTAAAGGAGGTGGGGAGGGGCACCAAACCCCTGTCAGGAGAATTTCACACAGGCTGATACGACATGCGAGCATATCTTAGAGGAGCTGAGATTTGAGCCAGGCTTTGGATACAGCACAAACAATTTTCTATTTGGGGAAGAGCAGACCTGAAGTTAACCCAAGGAAGGCTCATCTCTTCACTGCATCTCTGCCCTCCTGGAGCAGCCAGACCTTTAAATCTAGGTCATCTTGAATTAATCCCTGTGCTGCTTGAAATCATCCTGTAAGTTCCTCATCTTTGAGCCCTGTACTAATGTCAGGTTAGAGGACTCAGAAGCAGTGTCAGGAACACATTTATTCCCAGAGGATTTGGGCCAATACTGCCACAGTGATACTAGAAATTATGACAAAATCTGACTGTCTCACAAAGAGGCACCTATCATCTCTTTGTGAAATCTATTGTCGGGAAATTTAGAAGTTGAATATTTTGAGCATCCACTTTAAGCATCTTTGTGATATCTGTGTCAGTCTGGTACCTCTAGGAAATGGTATATTTCTTTAGGAGTTATGATCACAGTTTGGGACAGCTGGCAAGAAGTGTGACTGCCAGCTTGTTGGTAGCACTGAGCAGCTGAGATTGTGCTCATCAAGGAGGAGGCGAGCACATCCAGTGTTCTAAGTGTGTGCTGGGCACTGGGTGCCTCACGTGTCATCCTTACAAAGTCCCTGTGAGTTAGGCACAATTGGTATTCTCCCTTGACAGGCCAGGAATCAGGGGACAGAGAGGGGAAGTACTTTGTGCCTTAGAGCACTCAGTCAACTGGAGTAAGGCAGAACGTCTGGTCCATGAGGACAGAGATCTTTGGTTTTTTTCCCCTGCTATATCCCAAGCTTCTGCACAGTGCCTGGCACATAGTAAATGTTCAGTAAATACTTTATGAATGAGGGAAGACTGCAATATAAACCCAGCAGTCTGGCTCTAGACTCTGTGCCCTTGGTATGGAACGGGGTCAGAATATGCCATCCCCAGATATGCCACTTTGGCATAAGAGTTATTTTGAACTGAAAGTGATTGAGAAACAGCAGATGCAAGAAAAGCTCTCTGCCCTCCCCCTTTCTGTCTAAACACAGGGTATAAATGTCCTTTTGTGAAGGTGAGTCCACTCCCCTCTCCCACACCAGGAAGAGGAGACAACTTTTATTACTGGAGGCAGCATTTACTTGATTCTGCATAAACAAATATTACTGAAATCTTACCTTCCATTAGTTTCTCCCATATATTTACTTTCCCATAACTTACTGTCCCTAGAAGCCCAAACTCTTCTCCTTCATCTTGTCACCTCTCCACAAATTTATGGCTCTTTGTTAAAATAGTATATAAGCTCTTAGGCCCAACTGTTTCTCTGGGTTTTCATGTCTTTTTCTATGAGACCCTTACATATACACACAAAATGTTAACATCAAATACAAATTATATAAATTTTATCCTGTTCATCTACTTTTGTCAGTTGAATTTACATGGCCCTGATATTGAACCTAAGAGGGTTTTCCTTCCCGTAGGACACGATGTCATTTCTCTCTTCTCTATCCTTCCTGTGTTTCCCTGACCAGTAGGTCTAGGATGGGGATTGAAAATATACACTTTTAACAAGATTCCTGGAGCTGCTGAGGCTGCTGGTCTGGAGACCACACTTTGAGAGCCCCTGCCCTAGGCCAAAAAATCCCTTTCAAGCTCTACAATTTTTTTTTTTTTTTTTTTTTGCGGTACGCGGGCCTCTCACTGTTGTGGCCTCTCCCGTTGCGGAGCACAGGCTCCGGACGCACAGGCTCAGTGGCCATGGCTCACGGGCCCAGCCGCTCTGCGGCATGTGGGATCTTCCCGGACCGGGGCACGAACCCATGTCCCCTGCATCGGCAGGCGGACTCTCAACCACTGCGCCACCAGGGAAGCCCAGCTCTACATTTTTATACAAACATCCTTTCCCTTTATCTACCAGAAGAGGGAAAGCTTATCCTGTTCACAATGCTGAGGGAAAGAAAGCATAAATGAAAATTTCCTTCTCCGTTTCAGCAGAAGCATACTCCGGAGCAGAAGGAGATATTGCCAGAGTAATAGAGAAGACCCATAATTTATAATTAGAGAACCTGGATTCAAGTCCTGGCTCTTAGTCAAGTCAGTTGACCTTTCTGCTCCTCATTCTGTAAAAAGGAGCATGTGGATAATCCCTGCCTTTTCTACATCCCCGGGCAGTTGCGAGAATTAAGGGGTAAAACAAGGAGAGCACTTTGTAGACTCTAAAGGACTGTAGAACCAGTACGTGTTATTATGTAGTCAGCTCATAAAATCATAATGTTGGTTTTGAAACTAGAATTAACTCTGGTGGGTGATGGGTGAGTTCAGAAAGAAGCGTGGGCTCTCTTTATATACCGTACAGCTAAAACAAAATGACACCGTGAGATGTTTCCACGTAGAACATGAAAATTAAAGCTATATGCTTCCAGATGAAATATACTTCATTATCACAGGCCAAACATAAAATAAGTAGGGCAGCAATACAGCTACCCATCCCCATAAAGAACCGGGAGGAGATTTAGTGAACAATTCCTGAGTAACTTTAAATGCCTCTTCTATCTCTTTACTGCAGAGTCAAGAAGGGCAGAAAATTATGACATACTAATTATTATGATGGATGGGAAGCCAGTCCCTAACATTAGCTACACTGCTGAAGCAAAGAGGAGCTCCACAGCTCACATACTTCAATAGGCGAGACACTCTAGATGATAATGGGCAATACAGATTAACAACATTATGTTAAAACAGGATAATTATTCTTTTTCATTTCCTAGTTCCTTCCCATGAAACTGGTCCTGCCTTACATTTTTCTGTTGCTTGTTTCTAAGGTGCTGTGTATATCAGGCAGGCTCCTCTCCTGCTAATTAAAGGTGATGTCGTGCTTGCTTTTCCTGAGGTCACCAACAGCAGGGGGCCAGGGACAAAAGATTGATGAAACTACTGCAAGGGAACCGCCCCTTCCGAAAGCAAGATGAGGTCATGGGAGGATCAGGGATACAAAGCAAAAAAGCTCTGCAAAAATGAATTCTGCTTTTCTTTCTTTTTTTTAAAGTGCTTTTTGAGAATTTTAACAATGCATTCAGCAAGCTGGTGTGGATGAGCTTAGAATTAAGAGGTGGGCATTTTTTTTTTTACTTTGGAGATAAATTCCAGACAACATCACATAATTAAGCAGCCATTTAGCGATAAGGTCATAAATCCATTCACTCATTCATTCATTCATTTATTCATTCAGGTAGTCAGTCAGTTAGTCATAACCAGTATCTATTAAGCACCTGCCATGTGCCTGGCACTGAGGGACACCAGGGGACACAATAGTGTAGGGGACGATATAGACATGAGCCCTACTATTCCCAAGGGGGAGATAAAACAAAACCAGACAAATATGCAGAATGGCTACGACTTGTGTAAAGCGCCGTGCAGGAAAGAGGCAAAGGGCTGAGACACAGGCTGACAGAGGGGGCTGCTTTAGGTAGAGCACTCACAGAAGTGGGGGATTAACCGACATGAGAAGGACCAAAATGAGCTATGAATTCAAAGGAGACGGATCTCAGCAAGGGAGAAGCATGTGCAAGGTACACAGGCACGGGGCAAGCTAACTTGAGGACCTGAGGTAGAAGAAGCTGACGCTGAGTGAGCAACAAGAGGAGCAGCGGCAGCTGCTGAGACACACGGGAACCAATTCTGCCAAGATCTTGTGGGGCCTTCCAGGAGCACGTGTGAGGTATGACACTTAGTCTACACATAACAGGAACACGTGGGAGGGTTTCGCCTGGGGAGTGATGTGACGTTTTCTCTGAGCTGTGCTGAATGGTGAAAGGGTATGCAGTGGAAGCGGAGAGCCACTAGGAGGCAGTAGTTCAAGTGAGAGATGGTGGTGGTGCTGGTGGTGAAAATGGAGGGAGCCAGGAAGACTGAAGGGAAATTTGGAGACGGGCTTGATGGGACGTGCTGATGGACCGGGTAGAGGTGGGCGTCAGAGGACCTGAAGCTCGCCGGCTTCACTGATGGCGTGGAGGGCAGCACCTTTTACTGAGCTTGACTAGAAACAGATTTGTGGGAAAGAAAATCAAATTCCAGGGTGGACATCTCTCATTGCTTTTGGAGTTTGAAGGAATTGTCAGTGTTCTAACAGCATGTATACGTTCCCATAGCTCTTAGGCCGCACTGATTCCACACGAAATCGTATACTGGGAAGCTGGAAATGTAGTTCGTTGGCCGGTCCTAGGAGAGCATCCTACACTGACTTATGAGGTGCCTCCACCAGCAACTCGTGGCGGCCGCGGTTCATAAAGATGTTACCACAATGGCGGCAGAGTGGTTTCAGCCCAACAGACTGGCAAAAACAGGAGAAACGTACATGCTAAACACTGAGCCATGTTTCCACCGTAGAAACTGCATTAATGACCATTTCTAATACTGTATCTCATGTTATAATTTACGATGTATTTTAAGACAGTGCCTCTAAAACTTTCGTATGCATACAAATTACCTTGGCATTCTGTTAAAACAAAGATTCTGATTTAGTAGGTCCAGGGTGGGGCCTGAAATTTTGAGAGATGCTGAGGCCAACAATCTGAAATGACATTTGAACTAGCAGGACTATAATGTACCTTATCTTTTTGCTTCTACACAGTCTTTAGGAAAGTTTAATCATCTTTATTGTACAGAAGAAATAACTAACCCTTAGAGAGTTTTAAAATATATCTTGTCTAAACAAGGAACAGTCAATAGGGCCTAGAATGTAAACCACAGTTCACCAATACTAGTTACAATTAGAAAAATCTGTGAGACTATGCAGGTTTAATCCTTATTTAATAAAATTGTCATTTGGCAAACAGGT
The DNA here is from genome assembly GCF_949987515.2 of Delphinus delphis. Lineage (NCBI taxonomy): Eukaryota > Metazoa > Chordata > Mammalia > Artiodactyla > Delphinidae > Delphinus > Delphinus delphis. Next base: position 74,013,197 of record NC_082692.2, on the reverse strand, counting down.
AAAAGAAAGAACTATTTAAAACAGAAGTGATCAATATGTTTGCATGAGGATCAATTCAGGAAAAACAACGTTTGAGACTATTTAACACAGATATCTTTGTGTGTGTATAATTTTATTCATTTTTTAATTGAGGTATAACTTACATACATTAAAGTGCATAAATCTGAAGTGTTCAGTTTTATTCATTTTGAACTGAGGCATAATTTATAGGCATTAAAATGCATGGATTTAACGTGTAACCACCACCCAGAACAAGATATAGAGCATTTCCATCATCCTAGAAAGTTCCATCATGTCCATTTCTAGTCAGTTCTTCGATTTTTATCAACAGTGATAAATTTTGTCTGTTCTTGAACTTCATATAACTGAAATCGTATAGTATGTACAGTCACCTGGTATCCACAGGTTGTACATTGGCCGATTCAACGAACCACAGATAACGTACAGTACTATTTTTATGATCTGTGGTTGACTGAATCTGCAGATGTGGAATCTGTGGATGGAGGACCAACTATGAGACTTTGAAAATCCACAGATTTTAGTACCCAGGGCTGGTCTTGGACCCAATCCCCCCTCAGATATCAAGGGATGACTGTACTTCTTTGTGCCAGCTTCTTTCACGCAATGTAATATTTTAAGGTTCATAACCTTAAAGTTTTTTTTAGGTTTTATCAAGAACTATCCCACCTCTCACTATACAATATCTACAGTTTTCTTTCACCATGATTTCATGATTCTCCCACAGTGAGAGGTTTCCCATTTCGGACTATAATTATAGAAATTACCCATCTAGCAACCACTGAGCATTTGATTGTAATAATAAAGTTTGGCCAAACTTTACTGTTGAGTAAAAGACACTTTTGAAACTAGTTTATTTTGTCTCTTGCTGACTGGCTTTGTGAGTTACTTAATTGCACATTCTGGATGTTCTCATACTGCCTCTTAACACTGAACCCTCTAAAACAAGAAATTTCCTCAAGCAAAAATGACCAGCAATAGCCCAACATCTTTAAGACAAAGAAGTATTATTCAGTATACTTACATTCAAACATGCAATTTTCCTCAGCCTGCTTTTTTTTTTATTATTATTCTTGGCAGCAGGCCTAGCAGAGGTAGAAATTTTATTAAGCAACACACACACACACACACACACACACACACACACACACACACAAATCCAGAGTCAAAGATCCCAGCCTCCTGCCAGCTAACCTAGCTAACGGGTGCTCCTCTGTCAGCCATACCTGCCAATAGATAATGAAGCTCTTGAACAGCTTCTGACCACCGGGGCCCAAGTGGGATGGGTCATGCAGTTCAGTCCTCTCAGCAGCCTAGTTTTTGCATCTCTTGAGATGTGAGAGTTCCAGAAATTAGGTTGCTGACCATGCCTTTAAGGCTGAGAGCATTAAACTCTAATGCTCTAGTCAACACCTGCAACTTCTTTTCAGTAGAGCTGTCTAATCCATTACACACACACACACACACACACACACACACACACACACGCACTCACAGTATGAGTGCTTAGTATATGGACGGAGTGGGCAGAGCCATCTGCATTTTGTCCCTCCCATGCATCTGAAATAACCCTTGACTTCTCTTGTGCTGGCCGCCAGCATCCATGTCAGGGCCTATCACTTTGCAGACTGGGTTTGAGAGAAATTTTTGTTTCAGCAGGAGTTTGTTTGCATTTTACTTTTTATTTTTTGTCTCTGAGACTAGGTGGTAAAATCATATTTCTCTGTGTACCATGTAAGGTTGGGGATAAACTGCTGTAGGAGCTAGTTCTGTAATACTGAAGGGTTTTAGGGAGTAGCAAATGTTAAACTGTCTCTTTGTAATTAGAAGGCTTGCCCTGAGAGGCACAAAATGATATGTCCAAGAGGATAAACATTTTGTCCTGTTTGTCTTGGTATTCCCAACACCTAGCCCAGGGCTGGGCAGAGAGTGATGCTCAATAAATATTTGTAGAATCAACGGCATTTTGTATGCCAAAAATAAAGTAAAATAACATAGATGTTTAACAGAAGTGATAAGGCAGACATTCCTTTCACTAACAAAGTACAGAATAATTATGGAAGCAGGAAGACAACAAAAACATACTTTGGAAAAAAATGTTTATATTAAGAAAATTTCTGTAAAGTGATCCTAATGCTTTGTAAGACCAAAAAAAAACCTATAATTTTTATGCTTTTTACCCAGCTTCAAATTTAAGCATTCATAGCACATGATTTCATTGTAGATAATTACTGAGTGACAATCACATACAGATTTATTCAGTACCAGTTAATGGAAAATGGCTCCCATAGACATCCACTAATATATTAGAACCACATTTAGGTATTAGATTTTTAATCAAGAAATGATCACCCTTCTCATGAATACTGATGTTGATGGCACAAGTGTCAAAGATGTGAAGAAATACTATTTTGAATAGTAAGTTGCATTTCTCACTACAAAAAAGTGATAGTTTTGTCTGCCACATTTTGATTAACTTTGCTTGATTTGGTCCTACGTTTTCTTACACGGCCATTGCACCAACTGAGGCGGAGACATGGTGGAGAAGGGAGAAGAGGGAAGCACAATTCCTCCTTTCTGTTTCTCCAAAACACAAACAAGCCCTTACCTGCTTCCAGGCCCTTGCATTTGCTTTTCCCTATCCCTGAAATGTCCCATCCCCAGTACTTCATGGGACCAGCTCATTCTCATCTTTCAGGTTCTTGCTCTAGTGCTCTCTTCAGAGAGGCGCTCCCTGACCGCTTAGTCCACAGTGGCTGCCTTAGTGGCCCTCCACCTCATTGCATTCAGCTGTGCAGTTGTCTTGTCTATTATCTGTTGACTTGTTAACTATTTCCCTCATTCAAATGGAAGCTCTCTGAGGTCAGAAATTCTGTCTGTCTTATTCACCACTGCATCCTCAGCTCCCAGCCAAGTGCCAGCACATGGTGGGCACTCAATAAAAATCTGAAGAAGGAGGCTTCCCTGGTGGCGCAGTGGTTGGGAGTCCGCCTGCCGATGCAGGGGACGCGGGTTCGTGCCCCGGTCCGGGAGGATCCCACGTGCCACAGAGCGGCTGGGCCCGTGAGCCATGGCGGCTGGGCCTGCGTGTCCGGAGCCTGTGCTCCGCAACGGGAGAGGCCACAACAGTGAGAGGCCCAAGTACCGCAAAAAAAAAATCTGAAGAAAGAATGAATAAATGTATGAATCCACCACTTTTGTTTATAAAACACTTTAACTGCACACAACTTGAAGAATCAGCATAAAGCTGTTTCTAAACCCAGCCTCCCAGAGCTTAGTGGAGACAGAAGGCAGTTAGTCGCAACCTTTCAGGTTCTTTGGCTATTTCTTGGCATTCCTGTGGTGCCAGGATAGTTATGGTAGAAAGCAGCTCAGATGACATGGGTTTGGCTCACATGAGAAACTTCGGTGGGAATCAAAGAGCTGCTTCTCTGCTGTTTCTGACAGAGTTCACGTAAGTCACTATGTCATAATTTATAGTAACTTCTAAGAGTCTGTAGTCAACTCTGTGGACACCTCAGAGGTTGGAAAACCAGGAGACGTGCTACAAAATGTTAAGGTGAGGTGCCTGTGATATTAGTCTTTTATTCAAAGTGCCTAGATTATCTAAATGCATTCATACTAGGTTTTTTAAGTTACATTAATTCTCAGAGTAATTCATATTCATTATATAAAACTGAAAAAAAAAATCCCAAGCATCAAGATATCCAAAGAAGATCATCATCACATGTTCCAGTAGTGTAGTGTGACTCTGCAGTGAGATACCTAGATTCCAATACCTTTCTGGCCACTTACTGAATTTGTGACTAGGATAGATTGCAAACGGCCACAAATTTTTCCCATTCCTGTATGCAAGCCCCCTTGCAATGTGACTATGCCACTCTTGCAGTCAAGAGGTGGAATCTATTTCCCCACCCGTTGGCCCAACATGGCTTATTTCATTTAACCAGTGGGATGTTATCAAACATGACACCAGCAGAAACTCGAAAAATGCTTGGGTATTTGGTTTTGGCCACTCTTGTGACCGGGAACTCCTCCACCACCGTGTGAACAAGCCTGGGTTAGCTTCCTGGAGGATAAGTGACCACATGGGGCGAGGCCCAGCTGTCCCATTGTCCCAGTGAAGGCCCAGAGATGGGAGAGAGGCCATCCTTGACCATTCAGCCCTGGCCAGGTTACTGAGTCCAGAAGAATTGCAGTCAAGCCACAGAATTATGGCAAATAGTAAATGTTTGCTGTTTTAAAACACTTTATTTCATTAGTTAGCAGAAGCTAACTAATACAATAATTCTGTGCAAATTGCTTAATCTCTTTAAGTCTTAGCTTCCTAATCTGTAGAATAAAGATAATAATAGCACATTTCCCGTAGGCTTTGTTTCAAGTACTAAATGAGATAATGTGTAGAAAGGATTTAGTATCATTCCTCACACATAGTTAAGTGCTGAATACATTTTTATTGTTTTCTTCCAAGCTTCTTAGAAACTCAAGAATGTGCGCTATGATTTTCTGTTCTGTTTTGTTGATATAATATTATGCTACTTAATATTTATCCACAACATAAAACCATTGCCTCATTGTTTATTAATTAGGTTGTGTCCAACTTTAAAATTTGTAACCTCATCAGGGTCTCACAGAAGCACCCTCTCTGCCATACTGAAATGGAAGAGGGCTCTTCCAGGGCATTTGGGAACTTCCATACAGCTTCTTCAAGGAGAAATAAGGAAAAGTCTTCCCATGGAGCAAACAGAAAAATTCTAGTTTATCGAATATAATAGTTTATTTTAAGCAATTGGGTTGAGGAAGGCAGGGAGATTCCCATGGCCTGAAAGTGATGCTCTGAGAAGACGTATGTTCTTTGTGGCAAAGAAGTCCCTTGTTGTTCCATATCACAAGTATTTGTTCTAAGACTAAGAAGCTCCTGTTCATGGCAACCCTGGAATGAAGGGGCTGTTTCCCAAATTACTGGAGACAGCTCTACAGATTGTTGGAAAGCTCCTTCCTGGGATGAGGTCTGTATCATCCCCCAGGCAGACTCTATACCTCTAGCAGCTGTCAGAACCCCTGAGAGATGCCTGCAGATCACTGTTGGTCAGTGGTGGTTCAGAGACTGAGTGGCTGGCATGAAAGGTCACAGCTACAGCATACCAGGTACACTAACTTCCTGTGGTGATTCTAATGACCCATGTTTTTAGAGGTCCTGTTGGAAGACCAGCTCCTCTGATATAGGCTGCAGTCTTACAGACTCCCAGAAAGTGCATTTCAGCTCCACAACCTCATAAAAGAGCTTCCTGAGGTTTGAAGCTGCAGGAAACAACCAGCTGTTGTCCAGAAAAGAAGAAAAGGTGAGGATCCCCACAAGGAATGGACAACTGTGTGCTTCATGACAAAGACCGAAAGAGCTGGGGATTATTTCTGGTGTGTGTCTCTATCCATAGGATTAAAGACAACAGGGGGAGACCTCCAAGATGGCAGAGGAGTGAGACATGGAGATCGCCTTCCTCCTCACAAATACATCAGAGGTACATCTACACGTGGAACAACTCCTACAGAACACATACTGAACGCTGGCAGAAGACATCATACTTCCCAAAAGGCAAGAAACTCCCCACGTACCTGGGTAGGGCAAAAGAAAAAAGAATAAACAGAGACAAAAGGATAGAGACGGGACCTGCACCAGTGGGAGGGAGCTGTGAAGGAGGAAAGGTTTCCACACACTAGGAAGCCCCTTCGCGAGTGGAGACTGCGGGTGTTAGAGGGGGGAAGCTTCGGAGCCGCGGAGGAGAGCACAGCAACAGGGGTGTGGGGGGCAAAGCGGAGAGATTCCCGCACAGAGGATCGGTGCCGACCAGCACTCACCAGCCCGAAAGGCTTGTCTTCTCACCCGCCGGGGCGGGCGGGGGCTGGGAACTGAGGCTCGGGTTTCGGAGGTCGGATCCCAGGGAGAGGACTGGGGTTTGCTGCGAGAACACAGCCTGAAGGGGGCTAGTGCACTACAGCTAGATGGGAGGGAGTCCAGGAAAATGTCTGGACCTGCCTAAGAGGCAAGAGACCGTTGTTTCCGGGTGCGCGAGGAGAGGGGATTCAGAGCACCACCTAAACGAGCTCCAGAGACTGGCGCCAGGCACGGCTATCATCGCAGACACCAGAGACGGGCATGAGATGCTAAGGCTGCTGCTGCAGCCACCAAGAAGCCTGTGTGCAAGCACAGGTCACTCTCCACACCTCCCCTCCCGGGAGCCTGTGCAGCCCGCCACTGCCAGGGTCCCGTGATCCAGGGACAACTTCCCCGGGAGAAAACACGGCGCGCCTCAGGCTGGTGCAATATCACGCTGGCCTCTGCTGCCACAGGCTCGCCCTGCACTCCGAACCCCTCCCTCCCCCCGGCCTGAGTGAGGCAGAGCCCCCGAATCAGCTGCTACTTTAACCCCGTCCTGTCTGAGCGAAGAACAGATGCCCTGAGGCGACTTACACGCAGAGGCGGGGCCAAATCCAAAGCTGAATCCCAGGAGCTGTGCAAACAAAGAAGATAAAGGGAAATCTCTCCCAGCAGCCTCAGGGGCAGCGGATTATATCTCCATAATCAACTGGATGTATCCTGCATCTGTGGAATAGACAACGAATCATCCCCAAATTGAGGCACTGGACTTTGAGAGCAATGATATATATATTTTTTTCCTTCTTCTCTTTTTGTGAGTGTGTATGTGTATGCTCCTTTGTGTGATTTTGTCTGTATAGCCTTGCTTTTACCATTTGTCCTAGGGTTCTGTCTGTCCGCTTTTTGAGTTTTTTTTAGTATAGTTTTTAGCACTTGTTATCATTGGTGGATTTGTTTTTTGGTTTGGTTGCTCTCTTCTTCCTTTCTTTTTTTTAATTACTTTTTAAAAAATTTTAATAATTATTTTTTATTTTAATAACTTTCTTTTCTTTCTTTCTTTCTTCCTTCCTTCCTTCCTTCCTCCCTCCCTCCCTCCCTGCCTCCCTCCCTGCCTCCCCCCCCCTTTCTTTCTTTCTTCTTTCCTTTTCTTTTCTTTCTTTTTTTTCTCCCTTTTCTTCTGAGCCATGTGGCTGACAGGGTCTTGGTGCTCCAGCCAGATGTCAGGCCTATGTCTCTGAGGTGGGAGAGCAAAGTTCAGGACACTGGTCCACCAGAGACCTCCTGGCTCCATGGAACGTCAAATGGCAAAAGTTCTCCCAGAAATCTCCATCTCAATGCTAAGACTCAGCTCCACTCAACAACCAGCAAGCTACAGTGCTGGACACACTATGCTAAACAACTAGCAAAACAGGAACACAACCCCAACCATTAGAACAGGGTCCCTAAAATCATAATAAGGTCACAAACACCCCAAAACACACCACCAGACACAATCCTGCCCACCAGAAAGACAAGATCCAGCCTCATCCTCCAGAACACAGGCACTACTCCCCTCCACCAGGAAGCCTACACAACCCACTGAACCAACCTTACCCACTGGGGGCAGACACCAAAAACAAAGGGAACTACTAAGCTGCAGCCTGTGAAAAGGAGACGCCAAACACAGTACGTTAAGCAAGATGAGAAGACGGAAAAACACACAGCAGATGAAGGAGCAAGGTAAAAACCCACCAGACCAAACAAATGGAGAGAAAATGGGCAGTCTACCTGAAAAAGAATTCAGAGTAATGACAATAAAGATGATCCAAAATCTTGGAAAGAGAATGGAGAAAATACAAGAAACATTTAACAAGGACCTAGAAGAACTGAAGAGCAAACAAACAATGATGAACAACACAATAAATGAAATGAAAAATTCTCTAGAAGGAATCAATAGCAGAATAACTGAGGCAGAAGAACAGATAAGTGACCTGGAAGATAAAATAGTGGAAATAACTACTACAGAGCAGAATAAAGAAAAAAGAATGAAAATAATTGAGGAAAGTCTCAGAGACCTCTGGGACAACATTAAATGCACCAACATTCGCATTATAGGGGTCCCGGAAGAAGAAGAGAAAAAGAAAGGGACTGACAAAATATTTGAAGAGATTATAGTTGAAAACTTCCCTAATATGGGAAAGGAAATAGTTAATCAAATACAGAAAGAACAGAGTCCCATACAGTATAAATCTAAGGAGAAACATGCCAAGACACATATTAATCAAACTATCAAAAATTAAACACAGAGAAAAAATATTAAAAGCAGCAAGGGGAAAACAACAAATTACATACAAGGGAATTCCCATAAGGTTAACAGCTGATCTTTCAGCAGAAACTCTGCAAGCCAGAAGGGAGTGGACATATTTAAAGTGATGAAAGGGAAGAATTTACAACCAAGATTACTCTACCCAGCAAGGATCTCATTCAGATTTGACAGAGAAATTAAAATCTTTACAGACAAGCAAAAGCTAAGAGAATTCAGCACCACCAAACCAGCTTTACAACAAATACTAAAGAAACTTCTCTAGGCAGAAAACACAAGAGAAGGAAAAGACCTACAATACAAACCCCAAACAATTAAGAAAATGGTAATAGGAACATACATATTGATAATTCCCTTAAATGTAAATGGATTAAATGCTCCAAACAAAAGACATAGACTGGCTGAATGGATACAAAAACAAGACCCATATATATGCTGTCTACAAGACACCCACTTCAGACCTAGGGACACATGCAGACTGAAAGTGAAGGGATGGAAAAAGATATTCCATGCAAATGGAAATCAAAAGAAGCTGGAGTATCAATTCTCATATCAGACAAAAGAGACTTTAAAATAAAGATGATTACAAGAGACAAAGAAGGACACTACATAATGATCTAGGGATCAATCCAAGAAGAAGATATAACAATTGTAAATATTTATGCATGCAACATAGGACACCTCAATACATAAGGCAAATGCTAACAACCATAAAAGGGGAAATCGACAGTAACACAATCACAGTAGGGGACTTTAACACCCCAATTTCACCAATGAACAGATCAACCAAACTGAAAATAAATAAGGAAACACAAGCTTTAAATGATACATTAAACAAGATGGACTTAATTGATAGTTATAGGACATTCCACAAAAAAACAACAGAATACACTTTCTTCTCAAGTGCTCATGAAATATTTTCCAGGATAGATCATATCTTGGGTCACAAATCAAGTCTCAGTAAATTTAAGAAAATTGAAATTGTATCAAGTATCTTTTCTGACCACAACGCTATGAGACTTGATATCAATAACAGGGAAAAATCTGTAAAAAATACAAATACATGGAGGAAAAACAATACACTACTAAATAACCAAGAGATCACTGAAGAAATCAAAAAGGAAATCACAAAATACCTAGAAATAAGTGACAATAAAAACAGGATGATCCAAAACCTATGGGATGCAGCAAAAGCAATTCTAAGAGGGAAGTTTATAGCAATACAATTCTACCTCAAGAAACAAGAAACATCTCAAATAAACAACCTAACCTTACACCTAAAGCAATTAGAGAAAGAGAACAAAAAACCCCAAAGTTAGCAGAAAGAAAGAAATCATAAAGATCAGATCAGAAATAAATGAAAAAGCAATGAAGGAAATGATAGCAAAGATCAATAAAATTAAAAGCTGGTTCTCTGAGAAGATAAACAAAATTGATAAACCATTAGCCAGACTCATCAAGAAAAAAGAGAGAAGACTCAAATCAATAGAATTAGAAATGAAAAAGGGGAAGTAACAACTGACACTGCAGAAATACAAAGGATCATGAGAGATTACTAGAAGCAACTATATGCCAATAAAATGGACAACCTGGAAGAAATGGATAAATTCTTAGAAGAGCACAACCTTCTGAGACTGAACCAGGAAAAAATAGAAAATATAAACAGACCAATCACAAGCACTGAAATTAAGACTGTGATTAAAAATCTTCCAACAAACAAAAGCCCAGGACCAGATGGCTTCACAGGCGAATTCTATCAAACATTTAGAGAAGAGCTAACACCTATCCTTCTCAAACTCTTCCAAAATATAGGAGAGGGAGGAACACTCCCAAAATCATTCTATGAGGCCACCATCACCCTGATCTAAAACCAGACAAAGATGTCACAAACAAAGAAAACTACAGGCTAATATCACTGATGAACATAGACGCAAACATCCTCAAAAAAATACTAGCAAACAGAATCCAAGAGCATATTAAAAGGATCATACACCATGATCAAGTGTGCAGGAATGCAAGGATTCTTCAATATATACAAATCAATTGATGGGATAAACCATATTAAGAAACTGAAGGATAAAAACCATATGATCATTTCAATAGATGCAGAAAAAGCTTTCGACAAACTTCAACACCCATTTATGATAAAATACCTCCAGAAAGTAGGCATAGAGGGAACTTACCTCAACAAAATAAAGACCATATATGACAAACCCACACCCAACAACATTCCCAGTGGTGAAAAACTGAAACCATTTCCACTAAGATCAGGAACAAAAGAAGGTTGCCCACTCTCACCACTATTATTGAATATAGTTTGGGAAGTTTTAGCCACAGCAATCAGAGAAGAAAAAGAAATAAAAGGAATCCAAATTGGAAAAGAAGAAGTAAAGCTGTCACTGTTTGCAGATGACATGATACTATATATAGAGAATCCTAAAGACGCTACCAGAAAACTACTAGTGCTAATCAATGAATTTGGTAAAGTAGCAGGATACAAAATTAAAGCACAGAAATCTCTTGCACTCCTATACACTAATGATGAAAAATCTGAAAGAGAAGTTAAGGAAACACTCCCCTTTACCACTGCAACAAAATGAGTAAAATACCTAGGAATAAACCTACCTAAGGAGACAAAAGACCTGTATGCAGAAAACTATAAGACACTGATGAAAGAAATTAAAGATGATACAAGCAGATGGAGAGATATACCATGTTCTTGGATTGGAAGAATCAATATTGTGAAAATGACTGTACTACCCCAAGCAATCTACAGATTCAGTGCAATCCCTATCAAACTGCCAATGGCATTTTTCACAGAACTAGAATAAAAAAGCTCATAATTTGTATGCAAACACAAAAGACCCCAAATAGCCAAAGCAATCTTGAGAAATAGAAACAGAGCTGGAGGAATCAGGCTTCCTCACTTCAGACTATACTACAAAGCTACAGTAATCAAGACACTATGGTACTGGCAGAAAAACAGAAATATAGATCAATGGAACAGGATAGAAAGCCCAGAGATAAACCCACGCACATATGGTCACCTTATTTTTGATAAACGAGGCAAGAATATACAATGGAGAGAAGACAGCCTCTTCAATAAGTGGTGCTGGGAAAACTGGACAGCTACATGTAAAAGAATGAAATTAGAACATTCCTTAACACCATACACAAAATAAACTCAAAATGGATTAAAGGCCTAAATGTAATAAGGCCAGACACTATACAACTCTTAGAGGAAAACATAGGCAGAACACTCTATGACATAAATCACAGCAAGAGCCTTTTTGAGCCACCTCCTAGAGAAATGGAAATAAAAATAAACAAATGGGACCTAATGAAACTCAAAAGCTTTTGCACAGCAAAGGAAACCATAAACAAGACGAAAAGACAACCCTCAGAAGGGGAGAAAATATTTGCAAATGAAGCAACTGACAAATGATTAATCTCCAAAATTTACAAGCAGCTCATGCACCTCAATATAAAAAAGTAAACAACCCAATCCAAAAATGGGCAGAAGACCTAAACAGACATTTCTCCGAAGAACATATACAGATTGCCAACAAACACATGAAAGGATGCTCAACATCACTAAACATTAGAGAAACGCAAATCAAAACTACAATGAGGAATCACCTCACACCAGTCAGAATGGCCATCATCAAAAAATCTACAAACAATAAATGCTGGAGCGGATATGGAGGAAAGGGAACCCTCTTGCACTGTTGGTGGGAATGTAAATTGATACAGTCACTATGGAGAACAGTATGGAGGTTCCTTAAAAAACTAAAAATAGAACTACCATACGACCCAGCAATCCCACTACTGGGCATATACCCTGAGGAAACCATAATTCAAAGAGTCATCTACCACAGTGTTCATTGCAGCTCTATTTACAATAGCCAGGACATGGAAGCAACCTAAGTGTCCACTGGCTGATGAATGGATAAAGATGCGGCATATATATACAATGGAATATTACTCAGCCATACAAAGAAACGAAATTGAGTTATTTGTAGTGAGGTGGATGGACACAGAGTCTGTGATACAGCGTGAAGTAAGTCAGAAAGAGAAAAACAAATACCATATGCTAACACATATATATGGAATTGAAAGAAAAAAAAGGTTCTGAAGAACCTAGGGGCAGGACAGGAATAAAGATGCAGACGTAGAGAGTGGGCTTGAGGACACGGGGAGGGGGAAGGGTAAGCTGGGACGAAGTGAGAGATTGGCATGGACATATATATACAGTACCAAGTGTAAAACAGATAGCTAGTGGGAAGCAGCCGCATAACACAGGGAGATCAGCTCAGTGCTTTGTGACCACCTAAAGGGGTGGGATAGGGAGGGTGGGAGGGAGACGCAAGAGGGAGGAGATATGGGGATATATGTATATGTATAGCAGATTCACTTTGTTATAAAGTAGAAACTAACACACCATTGTAAACCAGTTATACTCCAATAAAGATGTTAAAAAAAAAAGAAAGAAAACAAGAAAAAAAAGAGACAATAGGGATGATGATACAAAATCAGACATTCCACGCATTTTGAACTGGTAAGCTTGTTCTTACCACAGTCTGTGCTAAATCATTTTAGCGTCTACTTCTTAGCAACTTGTTATGCATTCCAGCCATGCTATCATCTTTGACCTACTTTCCTTACTTCGTAAGGGCGGAAAATCTCTGCAGGAACTAGACTCAATCAATATCCAAGTTCCAACCAATTATCAATTTGGCCGAACCACAGTTTGTGCCACCAATTTTTGCCACAGACCATCAAGAAAAATACAGCTTCTTATTCTTTGGATTTATATATTGTGGTCATTCTATATAATTTATAGAATTTTATTGGTAAATCCAGTACAATGAAAACAGATGACAATGGATTTACTCATTAACTGCTTTTCTTAGTTCTCTGTAGAGAGGAGCTCCTCCAGAAATACCAGCATGCTTGCCTTGGTCTCAAATCCAATCACACAAATTTTACTGTCAGTCTTAATGCACTTACGTGTCCACTTTCTCAGGCAACAGACCCATATGCTGAATATTTGCCTTGATATATTTATTTTATTTGAAAATTATTCTATGCCTATTTTCAAAAAAATATCTGAGGCAACTTACAATGAGAGATGTATAAGATAATGCAATCAAAAATAGTGGGAACCTGCTGCATAGCACAGGGAGCTCAGCTCGGTGCTCCGTGATGACCTAGATGCGGGGGGCAGGGAGGGAGGTCCAAGAGGGAGGGGGTATATGTATACGTATAGCTGATTCACTTCATTGTACAGCAGAAACTAACACAACATTGTAAAGCAATTTTACTCCAATAAAAATTAATTAATTAATAAAAGAAAATGGATAGGAGATATTAAAAACTATACCAAGAGAGCGGAACTATAAATATTACCACAACATTGGCTAAGATGGGGGCATACACATTAACTTTATCTCTGACAGCACAGGAAACACTGTGATCTGTTGGTACGGTCAAAAGATTTGGATTCAGACAGACAGGATTCAGATCACTTAATGGGAAAATTTAGGCAAGTTACCAACCCTTTTTGAATTACAGTTTTTTTCTACCCCAATGCTTATGAGAGGCGTGTCATAGAATTGTTGTGAGGAGTAAATAACAACACAAATGTAATAAAAATAAATATATACACGGGTGATAACCATGTGCCAGGCACTCTGCACATATTACTTCATTTCATTCTGACAAGGATTCTGTGATTCTTGACTCCTATTCCAGTTTCACTAATTTGAAAAGTGAGGCACAGAAAGTGTAATGAGATGTCAAAGGTCACAAACCAGTAGTGATAAAGTCAGTATTTGGAGCTGCGGGTCTGGCTCTACTGTCCATACTCTTAACCATTCGGCTGCACTGTCTCTCATTAACTCAAATGAGATAGCGGTAAAATAAGAAGTGAATGGGAGGTACTCCCGTTACTCTCTTCAGTTTCCTGGCAGTCAAAGCAAAGAGGGAAATATTTTATATATGATAAATGTATAATATATACATTGTAATATAAATGCATATAATAAAATAAACTACCTTTAGGAAAGACCCCACTGCCAGTACTGGTATTAAGTTACTGTATCCTGGGATGCTTGCTCACCTAACAGAGTCCTGGCTCCTAGCCCTGACTCTGGATGTGTCTTTGGGCAGGGGGCGGGGTGATGATGCCACTGATGACGTGAAACAACAAGTTCCACAGGAGATTCTTGGGGATGCTGAAGACTGGCAACCCCTGAGCTCTGTTTTTTTCTGCCACTTGATTGTGTTGGTGAGTTGAAATGCAAGTGGGCTAATCCACATCCACAGCTTCACTTACTGAAAATGACCTTCCTCAACTTCTTCACCCATAACACTCCCCAGGGGATGCCCATTATCTGTTTTGGCTGTTGGTCAAATCTTGTGCTTCAGCAAAATTCTACCACTGTTTAAGTTATGTCGGGGCATAGGATTAGGTTATTTAGGGAGAAGGAAATTTGACAATTTCCACCATGTGTTTAAGCAAGAAACCCTCTCACTAGCAAGGGGATAGTTCAGCTCAGCACTGCCTGAAGTCATCAAGAGTCAAGACTGAGGGAGTAGTCTAGAAACAGCTGTAACACCGAGATGATACATTTATTCTGGATCAGAGGCCTGTATTATGCACTTGAAGATTTTCTAAAGTACTAAAGATAAGAGCAAATAATTTGCCCACTCTTTCAACTTACAAAATCTTGGATTTCAGCATATCTGTGTCCAAAGAAATATAGCTGAAAGAAACCGAGTCAGCTTTTTTTCTTAGAAAATTATTCAACGGGAAGGGCAACAGCTGTACTTTATGCTACTCTGGACAATGCGGTCACCAGTGACACTGCTAAGCAGTGTACCTCATAAATATTTCTAGTTCAAAGAGGGAAATACATCTAGTTCAACATACACACACACTCACATTCACACAGATGCACTCACGTTCACACACAGACACACACTGAGTAGTGTGGTCAATTTAAGCTTAAAAATATTAAGAGTGAACAGGGGCTTTAACAGCTGTTGTGTATTTTGAATTTACAGCAAAAAGGTTGCTACTTAAAAAGTTACCAGCAAGTATGGGTCACCCGTTAAGATCTGCTTTGCACCTTAAGCACAAGGTTAGCCCAACCTAACATGGTGGTTGGCCCGTTAGGAACTTAGTAAATCTTTTTTGGATAAATGAACAAGTGAATAAATGAATTAGTGGATACCACTTATTTGTTTAGACAAAACCCCAAAGTATAAGACAAAATTGGGAAATCTATATAATCTCTAGGAAGAGGGTATCGGTTCCTGGTGTTGTAAGAAAAATAATTTGGTCTAGATGTTTTCCCCTACTTATGCTGAGCATAGACTTATATTTGAGGGAAAGCTATGTAGACTCTGAAGCTTTTTTTAAAATGTAGAAAAATAAAACACTTTCATCATAAAACATCACTGGGTGACTTGAAATATAAAATACATTAGAAACTTGGCAAAAAAAGAAAGAAAAAAACACTAGATTCTTAAAATCATATCCTTTAAATTTTAAGCAGAACTGTTTTGTGCTTTTTAATAGTTTAATTTGCTTTTGTGATTATGTTTTCTTTCTGATATCCCTTTATTCTCCATTCCACCCCCACTTGTGACATTAAAGAGAATTAAAATAAGAGTTTACATCAAAACTCTGTGAGACACAACCATAAGGGAAATTTCCATGGTATCAGAGTTATTTCCTATACTCTATCTATAGCTGGTGACATCCATTCATTCAACAAATCTTCTTTATACTTAGTGGGTATCTCAACAAATATTTACTGAGCACCTACCACATGGCAGGCACTGTGCGAGATACTAGAGATGGAACAGAAAACTCTTCCCCCACTAGATCATGTAGGTCATAGATAGATATTAAATGATCACATGTTAATAAGTTCATGGAGATTGTGATTAGGACCATGAAGTTGAGTATAGATCAGTTCCTTTAAATAATAACACCACTTGATGAAGGAATACAGACTTGATCCTAGAGTTGTGGGCAACTACTATAAGCGTTTTCATCTGGAAGTGACATATCAAGATCTTTCATGAAAGGTAACCTGGGCCATGCTGAGGAGAAAGGATTTAAGTGAGGCAAGGGCAGATGCTGAATGACCAATGAGGAGTCTGTTTCAGTATTATTATCCAACAAATACCATACTCCAGGTGACAAGTGATTGTGGCATGGTCTAGAGTGACACCACTGGAGATGGTGAGAGTAAAGTAAGGATGATAGGGGCTTCCCTGGTGGTGCAGTGGTTGAGAGTCCGCCTGCTGATGCAGGGGACGGGGGTTCGTGCCCCGGTCCGGGAGGATCCCACATGCTGCGGAGCAGCTGGGCCCGTGGGCCATGGCCGCTGGGCCTGCACATCCGGAGCTTGTGCTCCACAACGGGAGAGGCCACAGCAGTGGGGGGCCCGCGTACCGCAAAAAAAAAAAAATAAAATAAGTAAGGATGATAACAATAACCAAGACGGCCATTTGCTGTGCCATTCTCTGTGCTTAAACATTTACAATGATTGACTCATTTCAGCCTCTCATAGTCCTGATAATGAGGTACTAATATCATCCCAAGTTATTATCAAGGAAACTGAGGCAGAGAGAGGTTCAGTAAGCTGTCCACGGTCACATACCTAGCAGCTAGCAGCAATAAGAACTCAGAAAGTCAGTCTCCAAAGCTCAAGACCTTGACCATTCCATAAGCTTGCTAAATTGAATGAGATCTTCTTCTGAATGTTTAAACAGCTACCTGGTTTTCCACGGCCCTGGCCATTTATTCATTCCCTGCCCTGTTCTTCCACTGCTATTCAACAGGTTAAATATTTTCTCATGGGCCAGTTCAAGAGAGTACCTTCAGTGAGAACTGTATCTTGTTCTTTATTTTTCTATCCTCTTCCTAGTCTCAGAAATGAATATGTCTTGAAATTTTATGCGTTGACCTATTCTAAAAATTGGCCTCGGAATTTCTTCACATGAAATTCTTTTCTGCACAGACCATGGGCCATAGAACAGAGCTCAGTTGTGAATTTTGATGCTTCCATTTGAAAAGATTTGTTAATGTTGAAAATAAATATGATTGATCAATCTTGGGTAGTGAATGTGGACGGAAGAAAATTGTTCATTTACAGGGTCACTTCCCTATGGGAGCCTGAACAGAAATGTCAATTTAAAAGTTATGACCCTATTACTGAATTTACTGTTTTAGACTGTGTCCCATTAGAATGGACTTGATGGACCAGAGGCTGGACTAACTGTGAGTCAGGTCAGACATTTGCAGACCCAGAGGGCAAGGAGACTCATAGGACCTGTCAGGTACCTGCAGTGTTCCTGATGAGGTTAGAGAGGAAACTGTCAGATAGGTCTGCTGGTCAGGAGGAAGGCGAGGGAAGGGAGAGAAAACGCGAGGTGACAGGGTGTCAGGATTATCCGGGAACCCATCACTGTGATTCACTCACTGAAAGGAGGGTTAGGGCAAGAAAGATGGTCAGACCTGAGCTGGAACTAAATCTTGAAGAAGAGAAGTGTTGCAGACAGATATTCGTGATAGGATTGAGATACAAGAATAAAACACACACTTGCATTAGCAGCTGGAGTAGAGACTGAAGCTTGGTTACACTGAACATGGTGGTTCATTCAGGCAGCCAGTACTTCGTGTGTCAGGAACCAATGAAAGGTTTTGAGATTCACAAATTAGCCAGTTCACCGTTTCTGCATGGCAGGAACTAGTCAGCCTAAGTGGAACAGTTGCTCCTTTTGGAGAACAGAGGCACATGATCAAGGCAAGCATAACATTAAAGCAGGCTTGATCCATGTCACCTCCTGCCCATCCTAGAGTCAAGAGTATTCTTACACTCTGCAGTTAAGTGGCCCTTGCTTGGAGATCAGAAGTAGGTTCTAGGTTCTAGGTTCCAAACATTTTCCAGCTTTTCTGGGCAATGCCTGTTATTATGAAATGAAGTCAGACCAGAAGCTCAAAGCCACTCTCTCTATAGACAGAACTCCGTGTCCTCGGAGGAATCATGTTTCTTGCTGATTCCCTGTTCTTGGCCACTGAGGTGACCCTGTCTTAGATTCAACTCCTCTGAGCCTGTCTCCATCTCTGGCTCCTGCTTCTCTGAGAGCCCCAGACTTGACAAAGGGGCCAGGTCATGCTTATCCTCTGACATGGTTTTCCTCCATGGTACCCTGGCTCCTAAGGGTCATCGGCCTCATCTCACCTCCACCTTCTCCTGCACCTGGTTCTGAAACTAACCGGTGGGTGTTTTCTCCAGCCCCCACCTGCTTCCCACCCTGGCTCTATGCTGCACTTCTGCTTCTCTGTGGTATCATAACTGACCTACTAAAATCACCGGCAGAACTAAGAACCCTCAGTGTTCCAGAGCACGGCAGTAAGACTGCTGCACCATTGGGGGAATTTCTAGCTGTCCTGAGACTAGGCTTCTTAAGATACTAGAACCGGAAGGGACTGTCTGGTCCAACATCCTGAAGCCCAAAGTCTAGAGAGAACATGAGGCAGAATTAGTCAAGAACTCAGCTCCCCAGACCTCCCCCAAACACACCATGTTGCCTCTGTAAATGAAGCTACTGGGTAGAAGTTCTGACAATTACAACAATGGGCCTCTTGTTCAGGGGTCATCTTACACTTCCTGCTTTCATTCTTGTCCCTCCCCAGCCAACTCCATTTTCCACCTGAGAGCCAGAGTGATCGTAAAAGATAAAACAGTTCACGAGTCAGTAAGCTACTCAAAACTCCCAATGCCTTTCCATGACACAGAATAAAATCCAGACTCCTTCCCATGGGCCTGCCCGTGGTGGTCCCCGCTGATCTTCCCGACACTGTCTCCTGCCGCTGCCCCCTTCTCACTGTGCTGCAGCCACACTAGCTTTTCCCTAGTCCTCAGACACACCAAGCTGTCCCCACCTCAGTGCTGGGGACACTTCTCCCCCAGGTGGTTGGCTGTTCTCATCTATTGGCTTAACTGCTGTCTCCTCAGTGGTGTCTCCCTCTGAAGCCTCCTGCCGACCCGCCCCATCACTCCATTCCCCATTACTAGCTTCACTTCTCCACAGAACTCTGTACTAGCTGAGATGATTTTATGCACTAGTTTTTTGTCTCCCTCTCCTACCAAGTACACCCCATGAGGGCAGGAATCAGTTCTCATCCTCGGCACTGTATCCCAGCACCTGGAATAATGACTAGCATAGTAGGTACTTATATATTTATTGAAAAAAAATGACCACAGGCTCCTCCTCTGGAATGAATGTGCTATGATAAGGTTTCAGTTTATAAGTTCTGGAAATAGACCATGTAAAGAACAAAAACAAGGGGAAAAATCTATTTGTCCATGTAGTTGTTTTAATAAGAACTAAAATATGTAGTTACTAAGCCCAATCTTATACATGATATTTTAACTCCATACTCTGTAAAAAGAAAATTGTTGCTGCCAAAATTCCAGAAATGTGATTTTGATTTGTAATAATGTAGAAACAGTTCTAATAAGTTGTTAAATCTTGTTTATTTCTGGGACTTCGCTGAATTTTTCTTTTCATGAAATTATTATTTAAAGTTCCAGTTCGTGAATTAATGTCAATAATTTAAGTGGATTTCTTTATATGCAATTATCTTGGATTGGAAGGCAATAAAACAGTTGGAATTACTTTTAACAAATTGCACATTCTTTCCCCTTCATACACTCTACCGTTAACATCAGGGAAAGTTACTGCAGTAATTTCATATTTAAAGTGGAATATTTGGTGTAGAGGGAACTACAGAGCTAAAAAGAATCCACATGCTCCTCACTTTTACCTTAAAGAAATAAAAACACCAAGAGGTCATGATTCCCTAATAAATGGTATTCAATCACACTCAATGTACTTGGGTTTTGTTTTAAAGAAATTAGATTGGGGAGAAAGCATCCCAGAGCCAGAAGCTGAACTTTGAGAAGATAAATAAATTAATGCATAATGCATTTTAAACTCATGAATAGGTAATCAGTTCCTTAACATGCAGAAGTATTGGGCATTTTTACCTTGGAGAGATGGGGTTTACCTAGTGTCTTGGAATGTAAAGGCAGCTACAGGAAAGGGTTAGTGATTAAAGAAGAAAAACTATTCACCTGAAATTTCTATTTTTAGCTAGTGGATGATTTGGTCAAGTTGGAAGATAATAGTAAAATGTTATAGGCAACAGTTGAGAAGTTGATGTACCCTTAGGTTGCAAACCATGTTCTGGAAACAGAAAAATTAATGATGACAAAGTCAATGAGCAAATGCAAAGAAAAAGGCTTGTAAAATTGATTTATCTTCTATGAAAATGTAGAGTAGATTAGACATACTTTATTTACTTTGAGGATAATGACATCGATCCTTTGGAATTCAGAATCAAAATATATTAAAGCAAATCATGAATATAAAACAGGAGAGCAACATAGATTTAAGAATGGGACTCTTGTTTGGATACTCAGCACATGACAGCTTTTGGTGCACACAGATTTCTTCTGTTAATAATCATTCATACCAGTAACTTTGCAGGGGCACATCCTTCTCTGCCCACCCTCAAAGTGAAAGCCATGTGTAGAGTAGGGTAATGTAACAGAATAATGAAATCTGCAAGGATAACAACAGGGTAATGTAACAGAATAATGAATGCCAGTTAGATGCATACAGTCTGGAGCCAAAATCAGCCTTTCCTGAATCACCCTGTTCACATCATTTAGCATACATTATATTAAGTGAGGCCAAAAAGTATACATATATCTCTCAACACAAAAGCTTGCAGGAACATGTAGACCTCAGCCAAATGTAAATAAATCGAATCCTAAATCTATTTGGATTAATAATGAGACCTAAAATTACTTAACCTTCACACAACCCTATGAGGTAGGCACTAATATTACCCACATTTTGCAAATGAAGGAAACAAGACACAGAGAGTTCAGGAACTCTATCCAAGAACAGACAGCTGATACCTGGCAAAGCCACACTTGAATCCAGGCATTCCGGCTCCATATTTCATACTTTTAACCATGATACGATTATACAACCCCTATGGAAATTCTTGTACTTATTTAGCTGTCATAATTCTTACATGAATAAAGTTAGATTTCTTATGAAGCAGCCATGGAACCCAGATGCATGGGCATAAGCATGGGGGTTAGAGCATCTTTGCTCAGATAGAAGTTGTGTATGCCTGCGTGCTACTTCTCACCGAAGCACTTACCAGGCCTTCCCCATGTAGTATATAGACCTCAAATAATTCAGCAGTAATTAAAGTCTTTTAAATCACATTTTAAATTTCAAAATACATTTTTTTGTCAGAAAGCTGCTTATTTTCACTCATATGCACTGAATTTTCCTCAGGTGTATGTCTTATTTGGTATGACTTTTAGGTATGCTATTAAAAATCTTAAGGACCCAGTTATCATTTCTATAAATATAGTCAACATCTCTATATAACACATGACTTGACAGTCACAGAGTGTGGCCCATATAGTGGCACCACAAATGATATTACTCACTTCCCAATATGTCCAAAGAATCTAGACACCCTTTGGATCTATTATAATGGTACTTAAGCTAAATTTAGTGAAAATGTTTGAAATGTCCTTCAGTCGCTTTTGACCAATACAACTCAACATTTTTCAACAATATAAATTAAGCAGGTCTCTGAAACTAATGTAGACATTGATTATAATGGAATTGCCTAATGGGAAGCATTCAGTATACATTTTAAAACAGTAATTCAATTATTCTTGGGGTGGGGGGCAGAGGGAGAACAAAAAAGCCCTTTCAAAGCCCAAAGCCATGCACAAAAGAGGAGAGCTTCTGCTTGAGGTCTTCCTTTAAAATCCTTCAGTTTTATAGCTCTGGCAGCATAGGTTTCTCCTCAGCTCCTGTACTTACGCACTTATGTAATTCTGGGAGGACAGAGCACATATTGGCCATACTACTGACTTTGATAAATCACCTGAGCTCTATAGAATGCAAAAGGATATTGTAAGGAGAAATGCGATACTGTCTGTGATAATACTTTGAGGTCTCCAGAGAAAGGCACATATTTAAACATGGCAAAAGCCTAGGAGTGAGAGGGTCAGAACAGCCAGGGCCTAGTTTTAGCTCCCCCCAGTGGCAGATAGTGGTAGATGATGACCTATCTGCCTTCGTCCTTCTAAAAACTGTCCACACGCAGACCACTGCATGCCATTGATCACCTGGTCTGCAGACGGTCATTCCAGCTACTCTGATCTAAAGGGGGTCCACCATACCAGGCTTGTTTGTTCTACCGTTTGTTTTCATGCTAAAGCCATACCATGAACATAACATTTTCCATCTGGCCATGCTACAGAGAGAAATTTACATGTACCAGCTGGTACTTAACAGCAGCTTGTAGCCAACTCCACCTTCTCATCATGTCCGTGGACACTTCTACACTTTAACAATATTGGAGAAAGGATGTTGTACTAAGGTCAAAATATCAATTCAAGTCCTAACTCGTCCACTAATTAACTATGCGACCTTGAACTTATTAGCCTCTTTGAAGCCAATAACCCCTGCTTCATCTGCGTTCCTGGGGGATAGAATGATCCAATGAACTAATAAGGTACTGAAATGTTTTAAAAACGTAAAGTGGAATTTTTCAATAATAGTGCTTTTATTGAAAAAATACCAATTAAATATAAAAGTAATCTAAAATACGCCCTATATGTAGTTTTACACTTTCACATGCATGCACACATGTAACTGAAACATAACTTTACAATGTAATCTCTCCATATGTACTCACTCATATGTCCTGAACATGTTATGAACTTCAGGTCCTACACATTCTGTGCATCATAACCATGCCTAGCCCAGGTTATGGTAGAAAAGTTTATTTTCAGAGTGGTTAACACTCATTTTTTTTCCCTGACACTGCTACTTAGCTGAGCTAGAGATAATCTTCACAAGAAAAAAAATTTTCCTTGAAACACAATTCATTATGTTCAAAAATAGCCACAGTCCACTTAGAACTGAGTTAATGATAGATTTTCCTGAGCAGAGTTTCTCCTTTAGTAATTTAGTAGCAAAATGTTTACTCCTGGAAAATGCCTGTTTCCCAGGGATTATTAATCATACTTTATTGGGAAGTAATCAGTAAAATAGTTTTCTTTCCTACTCCTTTTAGAGAATTTAAATGCTGAGATACTCATTTTTGCTATGAAAAGCTACCCAGTAATTACCATATTTATTTTTCATTTATGGGGGAATAATCTGTTTTAATTAAGCCTAACTGAAGAACTTTTATCAGATGTAATTATCCCTTTCAATAAATATGTCTCCACTAATTACATTTAACCATGGGATTTATAGCTCTTAAGTCATTTAGTAGGAAACATAATAAATCTTTAGTAATACATGTTAAATTACTATAAATTAATTCAGATCATTAACATAATAAATAAATTAGGATAATTTTGCTTAATTAGTTAGGGTGGTTAACTCAAAATCCCATGTAAGCTTCATGGTAATCTTGATTTTCACCATTATTTCTGGAATGACACATTTTGAAACAAATCTATTGAAATATTTAAATATAAAGCAGTTCCCTTCTCTTAAGCCTTAACTCTTTTAACAACTGATTATTTTCCAAACAGGAAATAAAATTGTCCTTTAGTTTTTGAACTTTATAAAAATTTGCATAAA
The DNA here is from genome assembly GCF_949987515.2 of Delphinus delphis. Lineage (NCBI taxonomy): Eukaryota > Metazoa > Chordata > Mammalia > Artiodactyla > Delphinidae > Delphinus > Delphinus delphis. Next base: position 73,989,276 of record NC_082692.2, on the reverse strand, counting down.
ACTTTACAAACTAAATATATAATATTTCAAGCAAAAATACTTCCTATTTCCTTCTTAAGGAAGCTAATTTTCATTTTCTGCTTTAATAAATGTATCCCAGTTTTTTAAAATTTTACATATCTATATCTATATGATACATTTTAGGTGGATCGCTAAGAAGCCTGAGCCTTAATTTAGGCTAAAGAAGGAAAAGTATGTAGCAACAGAAAGGGAATATTAAACTAGGAAGCACTTAGAGAAATTTGGAACAAGTAAAAGGAAGTGTGTCTTTCACCATGAATGTAAACCTTATGGAAATTTTTTATCCCAAGAGGTGGTGCAGACCAAAAATGTAATTACCCCTCAAAATAGTCCAGCTAAATTCAGAGATGCTAGCATTCACAGATGCCAGACTCAGGATGAGGTACTGGAGAGGCAATATGCCATGTTCTCTCATACTTCTGCCAAGCATTCCCTCTGTTCTTTCCACTTGTTTTCACCTAGGGAACTCCTGGGACACTTCAAGATCCAGCTCAGGGGCCACCTTCTCTAAGCAACATTAGAGAATAATCTGTTAGGTGTCTTTGACAGTACTGCCCCATTTGTTTCTGCATTTTCTCCCACACTGGATGATGAACTTCAGACACAGGTGGCCCTTCCAGACACGATATCCCACCTATCAGTGAAGATGAAGTGAGAGGGCACTGACACTGGTCCTGAATGAACCTGCAAAGACCCAACCTGCCTGCCCCTGGCTCCCTTTCTCCCTAGTGTTTTAAGTGCCCAATAAATATATTTGTTTCATTCTTTCATTCAATCATTCATTTAGGAAACACTTAATGGTCAGGCACTGCTTTTTACCTCTCTCCCCTTAAATGACACTACAGATTCTCAAAGAGCATTTAATCTTCTCTAGGATATCACTCAGCTTGATGTTGGGAGAAATAATATGCATACTTATTTCCTGCTCTTAATGAGATTACAGCCCATTAGACTGTTCCATACTCTTCATTTCTGGCCCATTTGAAATTTCACTTCCTCAAAAAGGCTTTCTCTGACTCCCCAGAAGCAGATGGGGTCTTTGCATTTTAGATTGTCCTAACACTCTATACATCTCCTTTAAACCATTTTTCATGACATTTGCTTAATGCCTTTCTCCCACATTAAACTGAAAGCTTCATGACAGCAGGGACCACATCTATCCTGTTCAGTGTGCCATCATTAGTACCTAACACAGGTTCCCCCATAGTAAGCACTCAATGATGGCCAGTCTGGAATAAAAAAGATCAAGGGGAAACTAGAATAAACAGTCTTAAAATTTGTATGGAATAACAAAAGACCCCAAATAGCCAAAACAGTCTTGAGAAAGAAGAACAGAGCTGGAGGAATCATGGTCCCTGACTTGAGACTATACTACAAAGCTCCAGTAATCAAAACAGTGTGGTACTGGTACAAAAACGGACACATAGATCAATGGAACAGGATAGAGAGCTCAGAAATAAAACCACGCACTTATGGTCAATTAATGTATGACAAAGGAGGCAAGAATATATAATGGAGAAAAGACAGTCTCTTCAATAAGTGGTGCTGGGAAAACTGGACATCTACATGTAAAAGAATGAAATTAGAACATTCTCTAACACCATATACAAAAACAAACTCAAAATGGATTAAAGACCTAAGTATAAAATGAAATACTATAAAACTCCTAGAGGAAAACATAGGCAGAACACTTTTTGACATATCACAGCAACATTTTTTTGGATCCACCTCCTAAAGTAAAGGAAATAAAAGCAAAAATAAACAAATGGGACCTAATTAAACTTAAAAGCTTTTGCACAGCAAAGGAAACCACTGAAAAAATGAAAAGAAAACCTACTGAATCGGAGAAAATATTTACAAATTATATGACTGATAAGGGATTAATATCCATCATATACAAACAGCTCATACAACTCAACATCAACCCAATTAAAAAATGGGCAGAAGAACTGAATAGATATTTTTCCAAAGAGGAAATGCGGGTGGCCAACAGGCACATGAAAAGATGTTCAACAGTGCTAATTATCAGGGAAATGCAAACCAAAACCACGATGAGATATCACCTCACACCTGTCAGAATGACTATCATCAAAAAGAACACAAATAACAAAAGTTGGCGAGGATGTGGAGAAAAGGGAACCCTCGTACACTACTGGTGGGAATGCAAATTGGTGCAGCCACTGTGGAAAACAGTATGTAGGTTTCTCAAAAAACTAACACTAGAACTAACATATGACCCAGCAATTCTACTCCTGGGTATATATCTGAAAAGAACAAAAACACTAATTCAAAAACATATATGCACCTCAATGTTTATAGCAGCATTATTTATAGTAACCAAGACATGGAAGTAAACTAAGTGTCCATCAACAGATGAATGGATAAAGAGGACATGGTAGGGACCTCCCTGGTGGCACAGCAGTTAAGAATCCATCTGCCAATGCAGAGGACATGGGTTTGAGCCCTGGTCTGGGAAGATCCCACAGGCCACAGAGCGACTAAGCCCGTGCACCACAACTACTGAGTCTGTGCTCGAGAGCCCACAAGTCACAGCTGCTGAAGTCCACATGCCTAGAACCTGTGCTCTGCAACAAACAGAAGCCACTGCAATGAGAAGCCTGCACACCACAACGAAGAGTAGCCCCTGCTCACTGTAACTAGAGAAAAGTCCACGTGCAGCAATGAAGACCTAAAGCAGCCAAAAATTTAAAAATTAATTAATTTTTTTAAAAGAGGACATGGTAGGTTATCCAATGGAATACTACTCAGCCATAAGAAAGAGCAAAATTTTGTCACAGCAACATGGATGGATTTGGAGGGCATTATGCTAAGTAAAATAAGCCACACAGAAAAAGACAAACACTGTATGATATCACTTACATTTGGAATCTAAAAATACAACAAACTAGTGAACATAACAGAAAAGAAGCAGACTCACAGACATAGAGAACACACTAGTGGTTACCAGTGGGGAGAGGGAAAGGGGGGCACTATAGGGGTAAGATATTAAGAGATACAAACTATTAGCTATAAAATAAGCTACAAGGATATATTGTACAACATGGGGAATATAGCCAACATTTTATAATAACTATAAATGGAGTATAATCTTTAAAAATTGTGAGTCACTATATTGTACACCTGTAACTTATATAATATTGTACAGCAACTATACTTCAATAAAAAAAAATTTAGCTGCAAAAAATAAAGGAATTATTAACAGATAAGGAAAAAAGATCAAGGGGGAAATTGAGTTTTTTCATTATATATATATCATTATTATATATTATAGCTAATATTATAAAGTGGTTAGCGTCAGGAACTCTTTCAAGTACTTTACATGTAAAAATTCATTTCATCTTCCTATTAATCCCATAATGTAGGTACTATTGTTACTTTATAGATAGAAAATTTATGTGAAGTTTATGACCAGATACTATTGCTATTTTATAGATGAAGAAATAAAGAGAGGTTATTAACTTGCAATCATCACATAGTTAGTAACTGGCAGAATTGTGATTCCAAATCACAATCACTAAACTATATACATTCTCTATCCCACTAGCCACAGAAGAGTGGGCCAGAAGCTAAGACTATCTCTGATTTTGAAAGCTTACTAGATTTTCCAAGTATTATCATATTGTACATCTGAGTAAAGAAAAGACAGTTGGACCCCTACCTCACACCACAGACAGAAAAATCAATTCAAGGTGGAACAAAAGATAGACATGAAAGTAAAAACGATAGAGTCATTAGAAGAAATAGGAGAATATCTCTGTGACCTTGAGGTGAACAACGTTTCTCGGAGAAGAAATAAAAAGCATAAAACATAAAAGAAAAACTTGATCATTTGGAATCATTCAAGTTTAAAGTTTCTGCTTATCAAAAACACTGTAAAGGAAATGAATAGGTAAGCCACAGGCTAAGAGAAAATATTCGCAAAGTATATATTTGACAAAGAACTTGTATCCAGAATATATAAAGAACTCCTGCAACCCAATAACAAAAAGACAAACAACTCAGTAAAAAATTAGGCAAGAATATTGAACAAACACTTTATAAAAGAAAATATATAAATAGCCAATAAGCACATAAAAACATACTAAATATTACTGGTCATCAGTGCAACACAAATTAAAATCATTAAATACTAAAACTCACCCACCATAAATTTAAAAGATTGATAATATGAAATATTAGAGAGGATATGGAGTATACAGAACCCTCACACTTTGCTAGTAAGAGTGTAAAATGGTACAACTTTGGAAAAACCATTTAGCAATTTCCTAAAAATTTAAATATACAGTACCTTATAACACAAAAATTCCATTTCTAGATTTTTACCCAAGAGAAATCAAAATATCTGTCTACAAAAAGCTTTTTACACAAATGCTTATAGCAGCTTTATTTATAGTAGTCCAAATATGGACACAAGCCAGATGTCTATCATCAAGATACTGGGTACATAAATTGTGGTATAATCATACAGTCAAATACTAGTAACCAATACAAAGGAATAATCTACAGACCCATGAAACAACATGGATCAATCTCAAAAAATATTCTGAGTGAAATAAACTAGCCAACTAATAAAAGGACACTCTGAATGACTTCAGTTATATGAAATTCTAAAATAGGCAAGACTAACATTTTAGTGATAGAAATCAGATGAGTGGCTGCTTCTTCTGGGGCAAAGGAGGAAGAAATGATGAGAAAGTGGCATAAGGGAACTTTCTGGAGTGGTCTATAAAAGTTCTGTGCCTTGATACGCATTCAGTAAAACATACTGAATGGTATGCTTAAGATCTGAGAATTTCACTGTATATAAACTATACCCCATTTTTTTAATGGGGGAAAAATAGCCAGAGAAGATCCATGATGATTTTAATAACCAGATACAGCTTTCACACAGATAACACCAGTTTTTAAAATGAGTGTGAGGAGGTGAAAGGACAAGAATAAATAACCATTAGTCCATGAGGAAAGAATGCCAGTGCTGTTCTGAATATAGTGGCAATTTTTATTTTTATTTAACCCAGATGATTACCTTAACATTCTTTTAACATTTTATGATAAAATAGTGTTAATTGCTTGCCTCCAGCTAAGAGCAAATATTATACCCTGTGTCAGAGACTTATATCCTCCTTTAGAAAAAAGATGGACTCTGGGATCAGAGATATCTTTCCTGCCTTTCTCAGGCTGATAGATGCTCCCAAAGACCCTGAATAGGGGCCACTGATTTACTGCCAAAGTTCACAGAAAGTGAAGTCATGGAGGCAGCTCCAATCTTATGCATAGCAGAAGTTACAAGGTCTGACTTGAAAGGACCCACATCCCTCATCAGACTGCCTTCAAGGATAGTGTTCCCACCATGGTATGCATCTGTGCAGGAAGGTTCACTTGTCATCTGTGTGGTGGAAAGCAATTGTCATCCATGACTCATGGTCATCAATATAGTCATCATCAAGCTAAGTGGAGACATCAATCTTTTCCCTCCTTTGTTCTAGCTTCCAGAACTCAAGTTTTGCTAAACCAAGTCCTCTTTTCCCCAACTTTCTTTACAGTTTGGGAATTTATGATTCACAGGGAAGCTTTTTCTTTGCTACTGAAAAGGAAACAGCTGCTGTTGGTACCAACCTTTGCTCTACTTTCTGTCTTGAATGTGGATGGGATGTTTGGAGCTGTAGTAGCTCTATGTAGCAGCAACCATGAACCAACGGCCAATAAGTTAATGATGATGAACTAGAGTCTAGAAGGAGGCTAGGTTCTTGATAGCATGAGTCAGGCTCTGCACCAACTTTAGACTATGTCCTTCTAGAGTTCCTGTTCTGATGGGTGAGGATGCTAGTTGGGAAAGTTCAAGGGCATAGCATACACTCAGGGAGGACCTAGACACATAGAAAATATTGCCCTAAAAGCATGTAGAAATGTACATAAAAGAAATGGATAGCTCCAAAGATTAACCTTGTCCTGAGCAGGCCCTACATTTAATATCAGGTTTAAAGGATTAGATGAAAACAAAGAGGAAGCCTAGCTCCATCCACCTCACTACAAATAAAACTCAATTTCATTTTTTTGTGGCTGAGTAATATTCCATTGTATATATGTGCCACATCTTCTTTATCCATTCATCTGTTGATGGACACTTAGGTTGCTTCCATGTCCTGGCTAAGTGAAGTAAGTCAGAAAGAGAAAAACAAATACCATATGCTAACACATATATATGGAATTGAAAAAAAAAAAAAAGGTTCTGATGAACGTAGTGAGTAAAGACGCAGATGTAGAGAATGGACTTGAGGACATGGGGAGGGGGAAGGGGAAGCTGAGATAAAGGGAGAGAGTAGCATTGACATATATAGACTACCAAATGTAAAATAGATAGCTAGTGGGAAGCAGCTGCATAGCACAGGGAGATCAGCTTGGTGCTTTGTGTCCACCTGGAGGGGAGGGATAGGGAGGGTGGGAGGGAGACACAAGAGGGAGGGGATATGAGGATATATGTATATATATAGCTGATTCACTTTGTTATACAGCAGAAACTAACACAACACTGTAAAGCAATTATATGCCAACAAAGATGTTAAAAAAAAAGAGGAAGCCTAAAATGTCTTATTTCCTAGAATTTAAGGAAAAAATTTATATTTGGCTTCCAACTTGGTAAATGAGTATTTTTCACCTTTTAGAGCATGTATGTATATATATATATATGTATATATATATATATACACATATATATATATAAGTGTGCGTGTGTGTTTAAAGAAAGAGAAAGAGACACCAAGGTATTTGGTACTCTGCTTCTTTTCTAAATTTCTGAGCTTCTACATTGCACTTTGCTGTATTCCATCCAAGGGGCATCCATCAATCACTGTCCCATTCTTGGCAGTGACAATATAAACAATGCACCATGTCAAAGATGTTCCTGTTGGGGCTTCCCTAGAGGCGCAGTGGTTAAGAATACGCCTGCCAATGCAGGGGACGCAGGTTCAAGCCCTGAGTCGGGAAGATCCCACATGCCACGGAGCAACTAAGCCCATGCACCACAACTCTTGAGCCTGCGCTCTAGAGCCAGCAAGCCACAACTACTGAGCCCACGAGCCACAACTACTGAAGCCCACGTGCCTAGAGCCTGTGTTCCACAACAAGAGAAGCCACCGCAATGAGAAGCCCACACACTGCAATGAAGAGTAGCCCCTGATCGCCGCAACTAGAGAAAGCCTGTGCGCAGCAACAAAGGCCCAGCACAGCCAAAAAAAATAAACAAATAAAAATAAAAGATATTCCTGCTAATAATTAATGATAATTTCCATAATGGGGGTGGGAGTGACACAATGTATTACACCCAAGCTCAAGATAGCTAGGCCTGCCCTCCACTCTAGTTGCTCATGAGTGCATAAAGGGCAGCCTCAGAAAACAGAGTGGCCGACATCCGTTGCTCCCATTAATCTCCCATGAGGTAAATGATGGTATAGAAGATATTTTAGAAGAATTGAGCAGTAACAGGAAGGCCTGCTCAGTCCATTCTTAAGCTTGTTGTCTACACCAGCTTTTATATAGCCCAGCTTGCATTAGAATGTGTCGTACCATCAGCTTTCCCACCTTCTCCTGCCCCCAGACATTCTAAATTTGAATACCCTACAGTGGCAGACACCGTTGATTGCCTATCTAATGTTAAGTACCCCTTCCCTCTTGCTAACACAGCCCCAGTTTTGTACAGGGCATCAATGGGTCCAGCTAAATACTCTCTTTTCCAGGTTCCCTTGCAGCTGAGGGCTGCCATGTGACACAGATCTGGTCAATGAGAATAAGTGTAAGTCTCTGATGAGAGCTTCCAAGAAAACTTGCTTTCTTGATCATATATATATATATATATATATATATATATATATATATATATATATATAATTTTATGTGTGTGTGTGCATGTGTGTGTGTATATATATATATATATATATATATATATGTAATATTTCTGGCACTCCTCTTCCCACTTCTTCCTGACTTAAATGTGGACATGGATGTCTAGAGTTACAGCCACTATCTTGTAACCAAAGCCAATGACCAAAAAGCTAAGAATAGCATATCATAGCATAATAGCATAGCATGACCACCTCTGTGCCCCATGTCTCTGTACATGCTTTTACGTGAAGAAAGTCAGCCCTTATTTGTTTAAGCCATTTCCTTTTGGTTATTTTCTTACCTGAAACCAATATATTCCTAAGTGATATAGGTAGGTGTGAGAACCTGTACTTTAAAAAACTGCACAGATGATTAGATATCTAATAAGCATTTGGAATTTAACATGTCTAAAACAGAATATTTTATTCCCACCTGCTATCTTCTTTCCCACTACCTCCCCCTCAAAAGATCTGCTCTTCTCCCAGCCTTCCCCCATCTCAGGAAGAGGCACTACACAATCTACCTTGTTGCTTAAGCCAAAAACCTAAAGATCATCCTTGACCTCTCTCACCCAACACCCACTTCATCAGCAAGAGTTATTAACTCTATTTCTAAAGCATGCCCTGAATCCACCTACTTCTTTCTCTCTCCCCATTCCAACACACTTCTTCAGTCCAGGCTGTCACATAGCCTCCTAACTAGTTCTTCCCCAGCAAACAACAGTCTTTAATAATATATGCCAGATCATGCCATTTTCTGATTAAGACCCACTAAGAGCTTCCCACTGCACTTGGACTAAATACTTATCACCACCAGGAGAGCCATACATCACATGCGTCTTCTACCTCTGAGATCTCAGCTTATATCACTACCCGCACCCTCACTTCAAGCCAGAGAGGGCTTCAACCTCTCTGGGACTTTACACTGTGTCCCCTCTCCCGGGGGTGTTCTTCCCCTGTAACCTGCACATTCATATTATTTAGATCTTAGCTTAAGTTCCACTTCCTCAGACTTGCTTTCCCTGGCATCTCTATTTAAAGCAGTCTTCCACTCACTCTGTCATCATTCCTTTTTGCTTCATAGCACTTACCACAATCTGATATTTTATTTATGTTAATTGATTTATTTTCTGATTCCTGCCATTAGAATTTATGATCCTTGAATTCAAGAGGTTTATCTGTCTATTCCTTAGTGAATCTCTAACACTTAGAATGATGTCTAACACATGCCTAATAAGCTCTTATCTAATGCATGAACAAATTTATTGAATGTATGATTTTACAGCCACATGGTGGAATCACTTAGATAAAATATTCAGATTATTTATTTAATTTCTGCTTTTACATTGGATGTCCTAATCATAAGAAATACACTCTTCAGTGAGTGAACGCGGAATGTTGATTTCAGTCACGGCAAACATTCATGATTTCATTGATTTCCAATACTGTGATCCCGACAATGCTGGTAGCTTGTTGCTCATTCTTTTCAAGAACGAGAAAGAATATTTTGCCTTGGATTCTGTTGCATTTTGCAAAAAATTTCTATTTTCCCCGTTAAATGCACTCTGAATTTCCCCTTTTTTAATTACTAGGAAAGCACCTAGACCTAGTTATTTTCATAAAACATGCAGAGGTCAAAATTCCTGAACTTGCAGAGTGATAACTTCCTAGGACTCATTCTGAAGTCTATCGCAGCATTTGCCAATAGCTATAAGAACAAAAATCTAACATAGAGGGCTTGGGGATACATACAGTCATTTAGTTTGAAAGATAAATTATACCAATAATGTACACTATCACATGCTGAAGAGTCATCAACCTGCTTTAGCTCATCTTTGTTAGAAAATTACTCATCTTAATTACTGCCTTCTTTTTCTTATCTCATTTTTCAATAGTCATATTAATGGTCGCATAATAATATTAGACAACGTTCACTAAGCTTAACTCTAAAAGTAATGGCTGTTTTAAATCAGAGTTAATTAGTATGTCAAGAAGTTCAGGTAATTATGGGGCCATGTGATTTTTTAAAGGCATTGGGGGGAAAGTCACTTCACCAAATGTTACATTCATGATTCCACGAAGTATTTTTAAGATTTTTCTTAATATTGTCACTGAAAACTGAATAACGCAATTCTTCAGTGATCATTTGTCATTGCCAACTACAGGTGAGTGAGCTCTCCCTAATCCTGCAATCACTGTGGAAAATAAATTTAACATTAATTTATGAATCTCAGTGCCATTTCTCTTCCAGGTTTAATGGTGAATCATGGTTTATACTATTTATATTTCATCACATATAAGGAAGGTTGTCAGGAGGAAAAGATCATAGTAACATAATTCTCCTCTTCTCCTGCACTCTCGTCAACTGTTCATGGAGAACACTCAGTGGTCTGAGGGGAGTTAGAAGGCACGCTGTCCTTGGATGTGTGTGGGAAACATTCTGGGATTTCAAGGGAAAGGAATGAGTAGAGTGAGGGGTGTCTCTGAGAACTGTGTGCATATGGAATAAGCACCATAAATAAAAGACCTGTTATCGTGGGTATCATGGCCCATAAACTTGTCCATCTGTGGGTCCTCTGAGAGGACCCACAACCTCTCCCTCAATCCTTCACAAAATAAGCAGAATTTCAGCGCAATTGAAAAGGAAGAGCAAAAATAGTTTGCCTTTGTTCCACTGGTTCCTGAAATACATTTCTGCTCAAGAAATAAGGCCTATCTCTTTAAAATCAACATTAGCAAAGACGACAAAAGTGAAAACAGGAAGAACTGGGCAACAAAAATAAAGAGGCTCCCTCAGTACATGGATATATTCTCAAGCCTCAGCATCAATTAATCTCTGAGCCATTAATTAAGCTTTAATAGGGCAGCAAAGAGATTGTGGGTAGTCAGCCATGGACTAGGCCTAGCAAGGGCAGTGCCGTGGGTGCTGACTGGAGAGCAAGGAGATGTCCATCTGTTTCATGACCTGCTGGGAAATCTCTGATGAAGCCTGACCTCAAGTTGAGAGACAACAACCTTTAACACTATTTTCAACTATACTGAGTTCCCAACAAGGTAAAATCGTAAACCTATTAATATTTACTAATATTTATTAATATTTACTGAGCACCTACTTAGTCTGAGGCACTATGGACTGCATAAAGATACCTGGGCTCCTATGACCCCCTTTCTGTCCCCTGTAACAACATGTCACACTGACCACAGTTGATTGTTTAACTGCCCACCTTCCACACAGGCTGCTAAGGAAGAGGAACGAGACTGTGTCTATCCAGATCCCACTACCTCTCCACTGCCTAACACATGGTAGGTGCTCAAACTACATGTTTGAACGAGTGACTAGAAGCTCATAAAATAGTTTAAGAGATAAGATATAAACACATGAAAAGCTGAATAACAAGAGAAGAGGTGTCCCCAACTAGCACATGAGTTGCTGAATGAAAATTAAGACAACAGCTTGAGAGAAGGGAGATCACTGAAGGCTGGAGTGGGGACTCCCTCAGATTATCAGACACTGACACTGAGTCTGTTCCATGCTTTTCCAGGATGGAGACAGAGGCAAGCATCCAATGAGGGAGAATAGTAGGAAAAAGAAGAGACTAGTCGGGGTAGAGAGGAGAAAGTGTCCTATCACCAGGGTCTCAATTGCTATTGTGTTTCTATTTGTTCACACTTCAGGTACATGTATAAATTGGGCTAAAATTATTATAAGGAAGTGTTGAGGACTAACACTCATTTACCATTAATTAATTGAATTAATAATTAAGGATCAAGCACTTACCTTCATGCTCCCATTTAATCTGCATGACGGTCTATGAGGTGTCAGATCCCCATTTTGTGGATGAGAATACTGAGCCTCAGAGAGGTCATGTGAAGTAGACCAACCACAATCCAGAATAGTTGACTTCCAAAGCATTGCCTCCCTATTTAACCCCAAGTAATGACCTAGTCAGATGCTGATCCTGTTGAACCCAATACGTTAAATGAACAGCTCTTAGATGGTAAGATGAAATCAAACTATATTTATTGAAGAGACGAGGAACCCTTTACAGTATGGAAGGGCTATGGACTACTGAGAAGCCTAGAAAACAATGAACTGTCCTAAGATACCAAAAGTTGATAAAGCAATGACTCCAAAATAAGAAGGTTTCAAGGTGGTGCAGGGTCTAGGAGGGTAGGAAGCAGCAAGCCTGAGAGAGGAAGATGGGGTCTAATCCATGGTGTGATTCCAGTCTGACCAACAATACCCCTCCTAAAATTACCTCCCCACCACCTCTGTCTGACAATCCTCATTCAGACGTATACTCCTTGGCTTAAGAAACGTTACTTTGCTATCATCAATTGCCATCATGTTCCTTTAACTCAACTTCAAAAACGTGTATCAATTACCTACTGGGAGAGAAAGCAGTGTGCTAGCCCTAGGGTGCAAAACTGAATAAAGCCAGGTCCCTGGTCTCAAGGAGGAGATGGGAAAACGACTCAATATATTGGAATTTACACCTAGTGGGATCACCAAAGTGTTATGGGAACATGTGGCAGGGAGTGATTAATTTTGCTATCCCTAGCTCTATTGCCAGTTCCATCCCCCTTCACGTACCTGATTCCCCACCAGTACTGTGAAGAGCCCCTCTATTTCTATTATACACTCTCACTGTGGTAAGCATAATAGCCCCCCCAAATGTGCCCATGCCCTAATCCCTGGAACCTATGAATATATATTATGTTAGACAGCAGCCAAAAAGAAAAAAAATTGTAAATGTAATTAAGGCTCTGGACCTTAAAATAGGGAGATTATCCTGAATTATTTGGGAAGACTCAATCTATTCTAATCACACAAGCCCTTTAAAACAGAAATTTCTTGGTTGGAGTCAGGAAGATGCAGTAAAAGGAGAAGGCAGAGAGATTCAAGATGGAAAGGGCAATGAGATGAGGGTTGCAGACAGTCTTAGGAGGTGAGAGAGGCTCTCAGCTGACAGCTAGCGAGGAAACTGGGACTTACTACCACAAGGAATTAAATTCTGCCAATAGTCTCAATGAGCTTGGAAGTGGATCTTTTCCCCCAGAGTTTTTAGAAAGCCACTTGGTCCTACAGAAACTTAGATTTTGTCCTTTTGAGAACCTAAGCAGAGAACCAACTGAGTCATGCTGTGCTAGATTTCTGACCCATTAAAACTGAGATAATAAATTGGTGTTGTTTTAAACTACTACATTTATGGTCTTTTGTTATTGCAGCAGCAATTCATTGTATCCATATTTAGCACCCCTGGGTGTAGGGCAATAGTAGGCACTCACATGTCTTTTTGGCTGGTAGCCAGGGTAGTGAGATGTCAGTTCAAGACAATTCATGGTGAGAAGGGCAGTGTTATACAAGAAGAACAACTCATTAGTGATCAGTTGACACCATTTTATTAACCTATATTGACTGCTTTTTAAATGCAAATTGAATGCTTTAGTGAAAACTAAATTGAAATATTACATTGGAATTAGTCTTGATAAAAATACATCATAGATTGATGCGGGACCATCACCTGCACAGCTATAAATTAATAGTGCATCAAAAGCCAACTTGATTATTGTCCCTCAGTTGAACAAGACAATTTAGTGTTTCAGGAAAACCATTAATTCATTGAGACATAGCAAGCATCTCTACATAAAAGAGCTAAGGAGTGAAATGTGATACTCATTCCTTAGAATAAACTAACACTTTAATATATCAATGGTGCTTTCTTAGAATGGCCACCCAATTTATTTGAACAACTAACTAGCAAGGAGGTCAGAACTATCTGGAATGTGGAAAGATGATAAATTCTCTTTTAGAATATATGATAATATTATATAATTCTAATGATCTTATGGGGGAGATGTAAAAACAGGTATCATGTACATTTTGGTTAAACCCACTTTTTACTCATATTCATCATATATTACAACTGTTAAACAACATAGCCTGTCTAACAACCAAGTAAGTTGAGAAATCTCGTGTGATCCCACAGTCCTTGACTCTAAGGAGAAATCAAAACTCCCAGCGGAGATATAAACGTGAAATATGTACGTGTGTGCATTATTATTATTATTGATGTAATTGCCTCAAGTAATGCATTCACTGTAGGTAAAGAAAATCTATAGGGAATTACTGGTTTATCTCCTCACTACAAGGTGTCCTCCATACTTGAGTAGAGTGATATATTTATCTGTTTGCTAAGAAAGAAGTGCTAATAGGCCAATCTGGATAAACTCCCTGGAGAGAGAACTGGATGAATGGAAGGTTGTTAAGAGGTGTAAACAGATCAGAAAAGGTAAACCAAACTGTAAATCAAAATCCAAATAATTGTTAGAGAGAGAGAAGTGAAAGTAATTTATGGAGCAGAAAATGCCATGAGTTTATGTATCCTAACGCTGACAGTGATGGGGAAGTTAGGGAAAGCATCCAATCCCAGATTGGCCAGGGATCTGACTGCGGTAACTGTATTGTAGTGTCTGTGAAATAGAGCTGCATTAGGCCACAGACTCTAGAACTTAACTCCTTCATTCAACCAACCAGAAATGTTTGAGTGTCTACTCCAGCAACTCCCTGGACCAGGTAGTGAGGAGTTAAAAAAATGAATCGGAAGTAAATCCTGCCCTCAAATGGTCTGAGCAGAAAATATAACAGATGTAAAGAGGGCAGAGGTTTTCAAACCTTTAGCAAAAGTAATCTCACATAGAACTCCACCAGGTAAAACAGACAAAAATGTAGCTCTTCTTGTTGAAGTAGATGTCCAGAGTCATAGATTCTAGTTCTACATATTATCATTGGAAAACAATCACTCTGATATAACCAATCAAGGTAGAAAATGACTTGTTCCATAAAGGAACAAAAAAGGTTCTATGAGAAGACAGAGGAAGTTGAGAGTATATTCACCTAGAGTGCTTGAGATGGCACTATCCAATAGAATTTTCTGAAATGTTGGATATGTTCTATATCTGCATTGTCCAAAAGAGTAGCTACTAGCCAGATGTAGCTATCAAGCACTTGAAATGTGGCCAGTTGACTAAGAGTTTTTAAATTTAACTTTAATTACTTTTAATTAAATAGTCACATATACTTAGTGGCTACCATATTGGGCAACACAGGTTTAGAGAAAATTTTCATGGAGAAAGTAGCAGGGGTTTAGGAAATGGGCAGCGTTCAGACATTCAGAGGTGAAACAGAAAATGGCACTCCAAGTAGAGGGAACTGAATAAGAAAGATAGGAACACTGTTTCCTAATAGAAATATTACTTTTCAAAAGAATGCACGTGATATAATTTAGAGTTTTTATCTTTGCGGGTCTTTAGTCCCTTCTATCCAACAATATGGAATTTCCATGGATTTGGCTGATCAACACTCAAAGGATATTAGTTTCAAGATAACTAATCAGTCATCGTTTTACTATTTGCCGAAAATAGAGCAAAAACAAAGAGCAGGAACCAATGGCCGTCAGCCCAGGAATGAGAAGCTTCCTGCCTGAGAAAGGTAATACTGAGGACACTTGTCTTCTGGTCTATCACTCCATCATGAGTCCATGGGTTTACACCCTTTTACTTCCTTGCACATACAGGATGACCTGGAATACATCATATAAACTTGCTGTACTTTGCACTATTTTTATAAATGAGCATGAACTCAACCATATTTTTCAGTCAAAACATTTTTCCCGCAATAATTAATATTTTATATAATTGAAAGGCAGCCAATCTGATTCAGTTGAGGTTTATTTGTGAAAATTGACTACTTTTTCCCAATATATCAATATAGCATCAATTAAATAAAATTAAGCTGATTCTTAGTTCCAGAGTCTCTGGTCAATCAAGATTAACGAACCATAAATTATGCAGATCACTGAAAAGTTATGGAAGAAAACCACAGGACCAACTGTTCTTTGTCTTGCATTTGTCCCTACCCTGCAAATTCTTAACCAAAACAAGCCTGACTCTCAAATTCAGCAAGCTCAATTCTGAAAGGAGAAAGGAAACACAAAAAGTATTTGTGAATCAACAAAATTCCATTGTACCAGATTGGCACAGTCTCGATAATAGAAAAGATCACTTATTTGGGGTTTAGAGCAGTCTTGGTACTAAGCACTTTGTAAGTCATTTCATTTCATTCTGCCGTCATTATTCCCATTTGACAAACAAAGAAACTGAGGCTTAGGGAAGAAGAGTTGGAACCCTGGCTGGTCTGACTCCAAATTGTGTCTTCTTTCCATTACTGTGTTCCAGACACATCATTATTTTCTGCTTGATTTTGAACTACTTTCAGCCTTTGCTTTTAGTAGAGGAAGCAAAATATAGCATTTATTGAGTATTTACTGCATGTGCTCTGCTGTTTACATTCATTCAACAAATATCTGTTGAGTGTCTTCTCTGCCCCAGTACTATTCAGTGATTATCAAGACAAGTCCCTGATCCCTTGGACTTACATACTAGTGGACAGAGACAAATAACAATAAACCATCAAATTAACACCAAAGAAATAACTTTAAAACAAAAAGAAATAGGATAATGTTAAGTGCTATAAATGGAAACAAAAAAAGGTAGAGGGCAGGAAAATATAAACAAGACGAAAAGACAACCCTCAGAAGGGGAGAAAATATTTGCAAATGAAGCAACTGACAAATGATTAATCTCCAAAATTTACAAGCAGCTCATGCAGCTCAATATCAAAAAAAACAAACAACCCAATCCAAAAATGGGCAGAAGACCTAAACAGACATTTCTCCAAAGAACATATACAGATTGCCAACAAACACATGAAAGGATGCTCAACATCAGTAATCATTAGAGAAATGCAAATCAGAACTACAATGAGGTATCACCTCACACCACTCAGAATGGCCATCATCAGAAAGTCTACAGACAATAAGTGCTGGAGAGGGTGTGGAGAAAAGGGAACCCTCTTGCACTGTTGGTGGGAATGTAAATTGATACAGCCACTATGGAGAACAGTATGGAGGTTCCTTAAAAAACTAAAAATAGAACTACCATATGACCCAGCAATCCCACTACTGGCATACACCCTGAGGAAACCATAATTCAAAAAGAGTCATGTAGCACAATGTTCACTGCAGCTCTATTTACAATAGCCAGGACCTGGAAACAACCTAAGTGTCCGCCGACAGATGAATGGATAAAGAAGATGTGGCACATACATACAATGAAATATTACTCAGCCATAAAAAGAAACGAAATTGAGTTATTTGTAGTGAGGTGAATGGACCCAGAGACTGTCATACAGAGTGAAGTAAGTCAGAAAGAGAAAAACAAATACCGTATCTAACACATATATATGGAATCTAAAAAAAAAAAAAAAAAAAAAATGGTTCTGAAGAACCTAGATGCAGTACGGAAATAAAGACGCAGACATAGAGAATGGACTTGAGGACACAGGGAGGGGGAAGGGTAAGCTGGGATGAAGTGAGAGAGTGGCATGGACATATATACACTACCAAATGTAAATAGATAGCTAGTGGGAAGCAGCCGCATAGCACAGGGAGATCAGCTCGGTGCTCTGTGACCACCTAGAGGGGTGGGATAGGGAGGGTGGGAGGGAGACGCAGAGGGAGGAGATATGGGGATATATGTATATGTATAGCAGATTCACTTTGTTATAAAGCAGAAACTAACACACCATTGTAAAGCAATTATACTCCAATAAAGATGTTAAAAAAGAAAAGGTAGAGGGCAATGATATGATAAAGAGTGTCTAGGACAGGGATCTAATTAAGATAGGGAGCTCAAGGCCTCTCTGAGGTTATATGTTGAACTTTGCTTCAGATTCTAAAATCTAAAGGATGACAGAAAACATTCCAACCAGAAGAATCAGCCTGTTCAAAAGCCCTGAGATGAACAGCGTGGCAGGGAAACAAGAGCATATGAGATATGTTTGGACTAATAAGCAGGCCATGCATGGAGTGTGTTTGGATTCTAGTCTCAGAGCAGCAAGAAGCCACTGGAAGATTTTAAGCACTAGAGTCACATATGATTTACATTTCTAAAAGCTCACTTTGGCTGTAATGTAGGGAAAAGACTGTAAGGGGTATGTGTAGAAGCAGGGGCTGCTGCGGTTGCCCAGTTAGAGACTGTGGTGTCTGACAGCGTAAGTGGAGACTAGTGGGCAGATTCATGAAGACAGATCTGGGAGGCAGAGCTGAGAGATTTGTGGACTGGACTGGGGTTGGGAAGGTTGGGAGGATGATGGAGAAAAGAGAGGAATCAAGGATCACATCCAAGTTATTGACCTGAACTAATAGGTGGATAAGGTACCCTATGTTGAAATGAGAAAGGCTGAAAGAGGAGGAGGTTTGGAGTTTGATGAAAAGGAGGAAGAATGAGGAGTTTGAGAGAAAAGAAAGATTCCTAGGTTTTGGCTTGAACAACTTATTGAATCTTCACAGCAGCCCTATAAAGTTATTCCTATTTTTCACACGAGGAAATTGAAATTCAGGCAAGTTAAATAACACGTCCAAGGACACTGAACAAGGAAGTGCCAGGACTTGGATCTGAGCCAGCATGTCTGATTCTAGAATCCACACGTGCAGTTCTACACATCACTACCTCCTAGTACAGAAAGACTGAGATTTGGGTACTGCTTTTGTCTCAATGAGTTTCTCTTTCCCTATTTATAAAACTCGGCAAATAATACTCACTGCCTAAGAGTTGTAAGAATCAAGGTGGTTAAATGGGGAGTTCTCCCTGTACTGCAGAATTCCTTGTAAGAATAAATATTATATTACCAGCCATTGAATTCTGGCATATATTCTTGATTCTGTTAACTCTGCGTACTCTGGTTTTGACCATGGCCACACCCTAGTCTGGTAGATTTCTGCTGTCTTATTTGGTTTCCAGTCAAAGAGCTTTCCAGGTCCCATTCCTGGGAGCCCTGAAAGGGACTGAGAAACTCTTCCCTAAGCCTGGGACTGTGCCCTACTCTCAAATATCACTAGAGAACTTTAGGATTCTCCCTGCCTCCAGTATGCCTTTGTGATTCACCTTCAAGAAAATGATATATCATGCTGAGCCTGGGGTTGAAATCTACACAAATGGGGATGATGTCATGTAGACAGTTGCAGTGACTTGCGTTCTCTGAAGGAATTTTTCTCATGACACTTTACAAACTTGTGGGAGATATTCTTAGCCTGAAGCTGAGAGGGTCCTTGACAACTGCCCAGCCACTGTCCCTTTGAGCTAAGGAGTGAGAGGAGGGAGCGGGGAAAGAGAGTGGGAAAGAGAAGGTTACTATCTGTGAGCTCCTACTGGGTCCTAGGCCCCATGGTGAATATTTTTACTTATATTATCTCCTTTAATGCTTATAACAATCTTAAAGGCAACAATTATTTTTCTCATTTAACAAACAGACATTCTAAAGCTCAGTGTTCATTTAACTTGCCAAAGTTCACACAGCAGATCAGAAGCAGAGTCACAATTCTGCCCTACATATATTTGACTCTAAAATACAAAGTTGTGTTTTTTTCCCCCACTAAGCCATAGTGCCAAAGTATAGAATCATGAGAGACAGGGGGCAAAAAGGAGGACAAAAGTGTCTTAGAGTATGAACTCAGAATCCTATTGAAAATATGAAGTTGCAAGTCCATGGTGACGGAAAATTAATTTGATTTTCAGCTCAGGTATGTCAGAAAAAAAAAATCTAGTTTCAGTTATTGTTATACATGTAGAATGTAGGTTATCAAACTATAATGAAAAACATTGGCCATATTTAACGAGCCAGACTTTTTTATTTCCCAAGGCCATGATAAGGAAGATGACTGAAATTTCGTTTGCATAAGTGTAAAGAAACCACGTCAGCAAAAGGAGAGCAACTTATTCCATTGCTAAGAAAATCAATTCTTCCATCCAAATGAGAATGCCAGGTGAGAAATGGAGACTTACATGGCTACCTTTCACTGTGATGTTTTGATTTATGTAAGTAAATTCTATACCTTTCCAGTTCCTAAGTGCAGTTAAGCTGATGCATATCAGAGCCAACTCACTTTCTCATTTGAAGTTGATAATTTAAATGCTTACATCAGGACTTCCCTGGTAGCACAGTGGTTAAGAATCCGCTTGCCAATGCAGGGGACACAGGTTCGAGCCCTGCTCTGGGAAGATCCCACATGCCGCAGAGCAGCTAAGCCCGTGCGCCACAACTACTGAGCCTGTGCTCTACAGCCCGTGAGCCACAGCTACTGAGCCCACGTGCCACAACTACTGAAGTCCACGCGCCTAGAGCTTGTGCTCCACAACAACAGAAGCCACTGCAATGAGAAGCTGGTGCACCACAACGAAGAGTAGCCCCTGCTCGCCGCAACTAGAGAAAGCCTGCACACAGCAACAAAGACCCAACACAGCCCCCAAAAAAGCTTACATTAAAAAGTTTCTATGTTAACTTTCAGGGTTTTAAAAACGAAGGAAGTTTCCATTCTCCATCAGGCCCAGGAGCAATGGGAATTAATGTGATATTGTCTTTAATGAAACGTAGTGGGGACTTGCGATTCATGTTTGTTTCCAATCGTTTCCTTCTCTTTAAAATGCCATAAAATGAAAAATACAACAGCTATTTCATGTTAAAGAGAAATGCAGATGTGCATTAATGCAGCTCAAGAAATATTTTTTAAGAAATATTTCATATGTTTGGAAAATTTATTATTTATATGAATGTAATCAATCTACATTTTTCCCATTTAATAAAATGGCACTTATTTCAATGGCTTTGCAAGGTATTTAAGCCAAACGCACAAAAGGAATGGTCTAGGATCTAAGTCAAAGGTATCTTTCTTTTCTCTAGAAAAGTATAAAATAAACAACAAAAAATTTCTGATGCAGTTTGCCCAACAAAGACATAAAAGCACCACATTCTCCTTATACCTAGATTAGTAGACTAACTAGTTTCAGTTGCTTATTCAATAATCTCATCAGAAGAGTCAATTGTTTAGGCTGAGCTTTGTCATAGGGTGATCAAACCCAGGTACTTCTTGCACTGGTAAAGTGTGTTTGGAGAAGGCCTCCTGGTGAGCAGTAATGCTTCCTTATTATTATACTCCTTCTATTACCTACTTTAGATGCAGATATAAATTATTTAAAAGAAGAGAGGTTTCCCTTGCTAATTAATGGCAGGCTGACTAACAGGCTCCTATCAATGCCTAAGGCTTCATTCTATGCACAGTCCTCCAACCAGTATAATAGCCCACTTCCATGGTTTCGTTGGGTAATTTTCATCAGTCGTTGTGTACACCACAGAAACCCAACAGCCGTGCACTTGGGTGACCTTATTATCATTAGTGGCAAATTGGTTGTTGAGCAGGGAATTTTTCATTAGGAAAGACTACATGATCTCACAAACTTGGGAATGGCCAGGTTCTGTTTATTTTTTTCTAGCAATAACTTACAGCTTACGAGATGAGCATATTTAGAGTGAAATTCACACTTTAACAAAGAGAGATATATCTGAAGTTTCTTTCTAACACATATTCACTATTTCTTCGTTCTCTCCCAGGGAATAAGAGAATTGTCGTCATTTAGATAATTTCCCAGTGAATGAAAGGGAGGAGTCTTTTGTGACTTTTGCTTCTGGCATTGGAAATATCAAAAGTTGCCTCATGGTGGTCAGGGAATCAATAATTTTCTGGAATCTTGGGGAAGTAACTCAAATAATTGACCCTAAAAGGAGATCTTTAGATCCCTATGGTGAAAGATGCACATTTTTGGTGCTAAGAAAAAGTCAAATAACTTGCTGGAGACATGATCACTCACAAGAGCATGTTTCAAACAAGTCAGTAGATATTAATTTTACAAACCTGGCACAGCCCAGACGTTACTTTTTTATCAGGTGTCCCAATAATCCACATTTTAGAACGGAGCTGCCATGTTTTAGCCTTTTAAATTTTCCTATATCACCTTAAATTTAATATGTAACCAAGCTCTTATCTTTTAAAAAATACTCCTAATGGAAGAATGCACTGCTCTTTCTTCTGTAAGGGTAATTTCTCTAGAGGAGACAGTAGTTTTGTCACAATTAGTCCCTTAACTCTTTGATAATTTCCAAAAGCTCATTCTCCTCATTATTAGCATCCATGTGATATGCAGATCAATTTCTTTGCAATTCCACAGTAGTGCTGCCAAATGGAATGATGACCCCAAAGATATTTAAATATGATGTGTACATGTGCAACTAAGGATAGAGAGAGTGGTATAGAGTATACAAGCTTCCTGCCCTTCTTGCATGGCCCATGGCGGTGATTTCCACATTTGTTACACCAGCCTTGATTCTCTGTGATGTTTATGGCCTTGTCTCTTGTGGGTGTACCTGGGAAAAACTATGAAGGATGTAAAAATAAGACTTCAGTCTTCTCCTACCTTCCCCGTTTGGCTCTCTTTCTCTTTCTTCATCCCCCATCTCATACCCACACTATTGTACTGTAAAGGACCTGGGGTCAGCTGGATGGGCACTAAGTGATGCTCCACCCAGGGCTGCTTTCCAGGGCCAACAAACCCATCCCTCAACTGCTGGGAATGTCAGCTAAGGAAGGCTCCTAACAGCATCCCTCACTGGAACATTACCTCAGCCTCAGGGAACGACCTCACCCAATGTAATGCCCACTCCCAGGAAGCAGCCCACAATCAACGACTGGCAAACAATGGCATACAAACATCGGGTTCCTTGGCCTCAACTGGGAACTCTGAAGGGCCATCCCACCTCTAGAGCCCCTGTAGGATTGGCTGAGGCCTCAGTTGCAACCTCATTGCACATCAGCTCCTCTCTGCCCAATCCTGCCTTCCTTGCCTCCATACAGGTTATCTCCGGAGAGCACTCCCCAATGAGCTTTCTGCACCCAACTTTTCATCTTTAAGTATGTTCCCAGGGAACCCAATCTAAGATAGGAGTTACACAGAGTAGTCTGAGACTGCTGTGTCATAAGGAAGGGTGGCCAAATCATTCCCCAAAGAGGCAAGAGTTACAACCAGGAAGACAAAGCAGTTATATCCAAAATGTAAGTTACAGACTGAACTCAATAACCCAAAGTAAAACGGTGAGGTTTAAGATACAGATAGAATCAAACTTTTAAGGACAAATTCCAAGAGCAAAGGGAATACAATTTTCAACATCTTAATCTAGCATCTCTGGCTGCTCAGAACACTCACTAAAGTGCATTCTAGTAAGCCTCCATTCTGAGGCTCCTACAGCCTAACCACTGTGGTCATAACCATAGAATGGGATCCTGTAAGCATGCCTCTACAGACCACCCTCTTCAGAGTTCCATATGAAATTCCAAGGCTGAGTAGCCCATCTGTCCCTTATGTCTACACCCCAACGCTCTGCCTCTCTCATCACTGTCTTCCATAGCTTGGGCCACGAGTCAAGTCCTCTGGGCAGCTGTCATTCCCCTGAGCACTCTGGAAGCTCGGGTTATTGCCAGGAAGTTACCTTAGATTTCCAGTGATGCTTATTATACATGACGATTGGATTTTTTTCTTACAAGTTTCCTTTCAATATGGATATATCTTTCCCGGGCACTTGTTTCCTTCCCCTCCCTGGGAAGGAGAGCCAATATTCTCCTGCCTCCGTCCCCAAAACAGCCTTTACTTCTCCTCCTCTGAGTTACAATGGCTAATATTGACTGGGCGCCTACTATGAGCTAGGCACTGTTCTGAGTGCTTTACAGGCTCTATCTCATATAATGTTGACAGTGGTCTTGTGAAACAGTTATTATTATTTGATCCCCATTTTGCAGATGAGAGAAGAGAGGCATAGAGAGGTGACCCTAACTTCTCCAGGGCCACACAATCAGAAAGTGGCAGAGCCAGGATTCAAGCCCAGCCAGTGCTCTCAACCAATAAGCTCTTTTGCCTTGCCCCATTCCCAGCATCCACTGGCATCCACTTCACATTCCTCTATAGGTTGCGGATTTCCTTTCCACTCTGAATGCTACCATCACCCAGTAATGTAATGTCAATATCCCCACTAAGGACCCCACCAAAGCCCTAGCTTCCCAGTTACGTGTCCTCGTCTATTTCAATGATATTCAGCATGACTCCCAGAGTCATACTCTTCTCAAAACTTCAATTCTGAAATTTCTGTCTGACCACCACGTTGAATTCTCTACTTGTCCTGCTTCTTCATTCCTTCTAAACTGCTCTCTGGCATTACTCGTTCCTTTCCTGATATGGCCCACCCCCTCTCCATACCTTCAGCTTCCTTCCTTCCTTCATGAGCCCATGTTCCCTGTCTTCCAGTCTATTACTGTTTTATTGGCACCTGAAACTCCCTTACCTTCCTTTCAATGAAGATAGTATGCTGATTCCCAACTCTGCATTTTTCTGTTGTTGTTTGTTTGTTTGTTCTTTTCCCAGTGACTCTGCTCTGTGTAAAGGACAAAATCCAAGTTCCTAATCAAGACCTTCAAGGCACTGCATGGTCTTCCTCAACCTGCTCATCTCCCACCACCACTCTCCCCCATGACTCAGTACTCGGTCCACACTGAGCATCAGTTTTCAAACAAGCCACACCTCTCCATAGCTCCTTGTCTGAAATGTTCCTCCCTTTTCCCATTCTGGAAAGAAACAACAGGATCAGGTGACTTCTTAGATGAAGGATTAGGGGGAAGGAGGAGGAATAGTGGGGATGGGGTAGAGGAACAAATGGAAGATGACTCAGGAATGCTTACTCTGAGGACCTGCAAAGATCAGGGTGCCATTATACTGAAGGGGCACCACTGAGGAAGGAAAGCAGATGAGATAGAGGGTCAAAGTGGGCCTTCTCAGACCAGAGGTGCTGATGAAACACCATGCAAAAGCACCATTAAAACAATAATAATAATCACAATTAAATGTTGATGTCCCAACAATTATCTGAGTTTTACTATGATTATGTGCCAATGGTTATGCATGAGATATAGTTTATATGGATTAGCAAAGCAAATGAATTTGGGAGTATTACAGAACATAACTGCCATTCAGATAGCTGATAAAATGAAGGAATAACCAGAACTAACCTATATGGCTGCAAGCTACTTAGAAATATGACAAAAATCCTCGTCTAAAATAAATGCGAAAATGAATGAGTTAGTTATCTCACATTTTATCTCACAAGCACTTATCATATTACCATGAAATTTATATACTGATTATTATAATGAACTTAGCCATTAGGGCTAATATTGTTATATATTAAAACCAAATTTATCTGAGTCATTAATTTGAAATACTTTTGAAAATACATGTATGTATATTGTCTCATATCATTTTCCATTTTTTACCTTTAAAATGACTTGTAGACGTTAGCTTTAGATTTTGTACACTGTGAAATTTTGATTTTCTAGAGAAAATATGGAAATAAAAAATAAGATAAGAACAAAGGCAGATGACAAAGCAGAAACATACTATTTATGCTCTAGAAACTAGGAACCACAAAGTGCTTACTTATTGAAAGAATTTAGGCTTTACCATACGTCTATTTTTATCATGAAAAAAATATTTTCCTGTAGAAACTAAAGTGTTTTTTAAGTGCTATGTGGATTCTTTTATACAGAAGCTCAAGAAACAGGATATTAGTCATTCTTGCAGAAACAAAAGCCACTTAACACTAAAGGCTCACAGTATCATGACATAGTAATTGGGCTAAGCTCAGAGGAACCCAGAGCAAACATGTTCCTCATGAAATCACCCGTACTGCAAAAGAGTCGAGATTTCATAAAGTTAATGATGGTGATGTTGGAACGTTGCTCAATCTCATACTACATCCACTGATAAATGAGAATCTAGCAAAGCTAGACCTGTTAACAATAGAAGCAAAAGCTTTAAAGCATGGTGATAGAAAAGGGACACCAAAAGAAAACAAAATAAATGTCAAAGTATAAGGAGATCTTTGAGGAAATTGATGAAGTCTACATTTTTGTGCTGCAAAATTCAAGTACGACGTAAAGGCTGTTGCATCATACTATCATACCATTTTGCTACATAAAAACATCAACACCAGATTTATTCTCAGTAAACACAATTAGTGTTACTATTGTTATTATTATTATCGTTGGTCATTAGAGTAATGGGGGAATGAGGTCCATTTCGACGCAGCAGGGAGGGAACTCCAGGAATAAATACTGAGACCTCACTGTCCTCCCATCCTCAGATCTCATGATGATGTCTCCCCTAGGCTGAATCCAACCTGAAGCCATTGGTATATATACAGATCAGCTTCCTCAGGCCCAGAGACAAATGGAAAAGGGCAGAGAGTAGATCTAGAGCAGCAAACAAAAGGTGTCCAAAATACACACACACACACACACACACACACACACACACACACACAACCTGAGTTCTATTAGGCCAGACCCCAAAGTTTTCAAGCTATTTCATTTATCTGGACAGCAAATTCATTTTGAGAGCTTACTATGTGCCAGATATAGTTCGAGGTGCTGAAGACCCACTAGTGAACAAGATGGACAGGGTTCCCACCATGGCTGCCTTATGACTTTCGTGGGCTCCTTCCTCCATAAAAACTATTAAAAATTATATTTTATGATTGTGTTTAAAAATAAATTTAATCCGCAATGAATTCTTTATTTTATGTTCATTATTATTACATTCATTTTTCTTCTAATGTTTAAAGAAATTAAAACATTTTCATGGGCCCCTAAAAGCATCATGGGTGCTAGGTTCTGTGCCCCCTGTGCCCAGTGGATAAGTTGGCCACAGCCCTGGTCTCCGCTGTCATGGAACTTCCACTCTTGTAGGGGAGCCAGTAACAAAAAGTCACAAATAAAGCAAGAAGAAAATATCAGGAAAGTACAAGGAAGACAACTGAACAAGATCTCTTAGAAAGTGATCAGGGAAATGGGGCTGTATAGAGGGAGTATCCTATAGAGGGAGTGTTCAGAGTAGACTCCCTGAAGGGATCACAATTGAAATGAGAACCTCGATGACCAGAAGGAATCAGTCGTCTGAAAATCTAGAGGTCTCACAGGAGGAACAGATGGTGTACAATCCCTCAGGCTGGAAAGAGGTTGGTGCATTTGAGAAAAGTAAGGCAGCCACTTAGGCTGAAGCATAGTAGAAGATGGAAAGAGGGAAAAACGCAAGAGGTAGGCAGGGGTTAGGTCACACAATGCCTTACAGGTAAGAATTTGGATTTTACTCCAAGCTGGGGAGTTATATGGCTTGATTCTGAGAATGAATTACACGGAGAAGCAGGGAGACTGCTGACTACTATAGGCTGCCCAGGTGAGAGGAGATGCTGCTTTTGCCAGGGGGATAAGAGTGGAGAGATGAAGAAAGGATAATGGATGTGAGATGTCCTTGGAACTTAATGAGTCAACAGGATCTGATGAACCGATGCAGGAAGTGAAGAGCAAAGAGAGGAATCAAGGATGACTTGAGGGCTTTGGGCTCGAGAACCTGTGGGATGGCAGTGTCAGTCACTAGCACTGGCTTCTATAAACCTTGCTACTCCAGTTATATTAGTAACTAACAAAATATATTACAGTGACATAATATGTTTAAAAACACAGATATACAATGCCGTGGTTCTCACACATCTTTTCAGGAGCATGTTTATTGTGGGAGCACACCAAATTTGTGGATTCATGTTGTTATTTCCAGTGACATGGAAATAGCTCCTTTGGCCACCATACTGCTTGCTGCAACTGTGCCAACCTTGCCTCTTGCTTGCTCATCTTGCCTTTTAACCAAACATCGGTGTTTTGTAGCCAACACTTGCCTTTTGGACACACAAGTGCCTTTAGAAGGACCTAACTGGTTCAAGATTACCTGACCCACATGCTCTTCAATCTTTTGGTCTGGGACCTGACTCTCTTTTCTGTGTTCCTGATAAGAATATACCATTTGAATTCTGGATCTTCTTTGTTCATTCAAGTACATTCTAATGTATTTGAATTCTCATCCAACTAGATTACTAACCACTTAAGGAATGATAAAATCATGTTCCTATTCTTATCCCTCTTATCTTCACATTCTGTATACTTTCTCTGGATGATCTCTGATTCGTTCATTCTACACTTAGCACTGTTTAGATTCAATGACGGTGATGACGGGAGCTAGCATTCACAGAGTGCTCGCTGTGTGTTTGCCAGGCATTCATT
This sequence comes from Delphinus delphis, assembly GCF_949987515.2. Lineage (NCBI taxonomy): Eukaryota > Metazoa > Chordata > Mammalia > Artiodactyla > Delphinidae > Delphinus > Delphinus delphis. The sequence goes on along the minus strand of NC_082692.2, from coordinate 73,961,252 downwards.
TAGTCTTCAAGATGATCCTGTAAGATAGATACTACTGTTATCTCCATGTTAGAAATGAGGAAAGAAAGGGTAAAGATGTATTAAGGAACGTGACCAAGATCACACAGCTGGTGCCCTTTGGAGCGAAGATTCCAACCCAAATAATGGGACTCCAGTGTCCATGTGTTGTAAGAACTCTCCTATACTGTTTCATTAGCTGTGCATGTAAATTACAGACCCAAATATCCAATGTCTTACTCTCTGTTTGGAGGGCACACGGGAACCTAAAACTCAAAGTACTTTAAGCTGACCTTATCTTTCTCCCTACAGATGTTCTTCCTCCTCATAAATCTCAATGAATGGTGTTACCATCCATCCAGTTGAGCAAGCTAGAAACCTTAATGTCATTCTGGACTTTGCCCCAGCAACTTTCATCCCCAGACAGCATTCAGTCATTGATAATGTCCCGTCTCTTTTACGTTTTTAGTACCTTTCAAATTTATTCATTTCTCTATCCCCACCCTTCTAACTTCATTCTAGCTTTCACTCTGTTACTTGATTAGCCTCCATGTGGTCTCTGACAGTAGTGAGTAAACATATCTGTGCTGAAAAAGATGCTGAGGCCATGACCAAAAGCAGTGGAAGTAATGTTGTGGTTGATTGGTGATGTCTCCCATGGGAACAATGAGCAAGTATCAGCACCAGTACCAGGACTAGCCAGCCTTGCCCCAGCATTCTAATGCAATACTTAATACATGGAGGGCCTGTAATAAATGATGCTAAATGAATGAAAAATTGATATGAATGTCTTACTGTCTCTGAGACACTAAGAATAACCTATAGCTGGTCAACAGCTGTGTACTGGGATGCTCTTTGTTGCTAAAGATGATAATAGATCACTTCATTTCTACCAATCCAATCTAACTTAACAGTTTTTGGAAGCTACTTCTTGTTTCTTGCCATGGTCTGTTGACACACACCAAGCCTCTCAAGTTTCTTTCTCACCCCTCCCCCCCACCACACCACCCTCTGCTCTATCCCAGCTTCGGGCAGTCTGACCATTTTAAGTGTTGAAAATCCACCCATGGAAAATTCTACACATTCATTTTATGATATGTCCCCAGTAATAAAGCTGTTACACTTGTAATGTGAACAAATAACATACAGGAAGAACCAGTAACATGTAGAAATCCTAGCCCCTCAGTCCTTTAGAAGTTTAGATATGACTTATGCTACAAACCTTCACCTTGATTTGGAGACTAATGTCTTCTTGGCCCATATTCTATCCACTAGAATTATGCTCTGACCTTTTTAATAGGGTTTCCTTTGTCAGTCTACTCCCTAAACTTGTCAGATATTTCCCCTGCATATGATGGATATTTTATATTTGGCTGACTGCTTTATTTTTACTTCTCAGGCAAAGCAAGCTTTTTATATATTAAATTGTTTGGTAGATACAAAAGAGGGTGTTATTTTTATTCTATATCTTGTTCTTAATGCTCACAATCAACAAGCACAATCCCTAATTCTAATTTAGTTTATAAAGGTTACAATTGTCTGTTGTGCTGCCTCCCTTGAGATTCAAGGAATTTACTAATAATAATGCAGAGCTGCTGAACCATAATATCTATTGGTCTGTAAAACTAAAGACTTTTAACATTTGCAGGACTCCAGTCTGCCACAATTAATTCTGATCAGATATCCACAGTCCAGAGTTATTATTAGCTGGAGAGTGTCAGAAAGTGCTGGCCATTTTGAAGGTGGATCTTTGCAAATGCACTTTGTTGCCAAATAATTAGAAGTTAACATTCAACTTTATATAAAAGATTGCAAATGGATAGGAAAAAGTGTTTCAGCAATTAGTCAATTTTTTGCTGTGTTGGCTTTTCTTTTGCAGTTGAAACCCAACCTGCTTGTATAATTCATATATGTCAAATAGTATAAGTGTTTTCAAGTTGTAACTCAGTTGGCTAAAGGGAGCCCTTCAGATGTTCAGGGAAAGAGAATGTATACGCAAATAATGGAATGTGCCTAAATCTCTGTTTAACGAGAACATTAGCATCATGACTAGTGAGATGTTAGGGTCCTAGATTTCACACAGGGTCTTCTCCCTGATGTTTTGGGGGCAGATGGAGCCCAGAGACACCTGGGGGTTCAAGTCCAAGGACCAAGTTTGGAGTGGGGCCACACAGTGCCAGATAGGTAAGGGGCAAGCAAGGAAGCCACTGCATATTATTAGGCCAGCAGATATGGTCATCTGTGAGAATTCCCAAAAAGTTTCATTAGTCACTTACAAGGTGGGTAGGAGAGGGTCAGGGACACACAAGTCACAAAACGCCACAAGAAATTATCGGACCTATGCTATGCAAGGAAACAGTAGTTGAAGTGGCATATACAAAGTTGATTAGAATGCCATCCTGTTCTCAAGATACAGACTGATAGGGATATGGTAGTGAACACAAAACAGTTACAGAAGGGCCACACAGGGCAGAAGGAAGCACACAGCATAATGAAGAGCACAGCATTAGAGTCACACCATCCTGGATTCCGTTCTGAGTCTGGCACTAACTCTTGATATAACCTCAGACCTCAAAAAGAAAAACAACCACCTAGGACTGCTCTAATGAGGTCGTTTTAAGAAGTAAATGAGAGAGATAGGAAATATAAATACACATATATATATTTATTTATTTTAATATTGTATATATCTGTAATGGTTTGGGGAGTAGGTAATAAGTACGCATTCATTGATAGGTAGCAATGGTGGCAGCAGCAACCGTTGTATGAAGAGTGTGATTTGTAAAGAAAAGAAATATCAACAAAGCACCACTGGCAGCACACAGGCGGGAGAAACCAGTATAAACTATGAAATCTATAATAATATTTCACAATATCTAGTCTTCCCTGTCTCAGTAAATGCTAATGTTATTTGCTCAGGCCAAAACTCTTGGTTTCATCTTTGGCCCTCTTTCTTTCACACCTCATGCCTAAACTATCAGCAAATCCTTTTGGCTCTATCTTTAAATACATTCAGAGTCCATCCACTGCTCATTACCTCTCCCACTTCCCACCTCCTTCAAAGCTCATCGTCTCTTGTCTGAATTCTTCAGTGGCCCCCAAACTGGTCTCCCTGCTTCTGCCCTATCCTCCTATGATCTGTTCTCAATGCAGCAGTGACAATGGTCCTTTTAAAATGTTAGATCACATTCTCCACTGCTCAAAATCCTCCAAAGGTGTCCCTGTCTTAGAGCAAAACTCTAGGTCCTTAAGAGGGCTGCCAGACCCTGAGGACTCGGCCTCCTGCTCTGTCTCTCCTCTCATTCCCTACTACCCTCCCCGTTTCTAACTCTTCTCCTGCCACGCTGGCCATGATGATCCTCAACCACATCAGCATGCTCCTGCCTCGGTCCTTCACATCTGATGTTTGTGTTTTTTGGGACCTCCAAGAGCAGATGTCAAGATGGAATCAGATGAGCAAGAAATGTACTGTAGGGAAATGTGGGTGAAGGATAAAAGGGATGGAGAGGGAGAAGGTGGGAAGGGCCTTTGACCACAATGCCAGGCTGGCACCTGTGAAGGAGAAAGAAAGCCAAGAGGATTTCATAGGAAGGTTTCAGACTGCAGCGCTGTCCTAAAGAAGCTTCCGGTAGGCCAATGGGTTGCCTTCGAGTCACAGTTGCCTGTCAGAGGTGTTCCCCATCTCATGGAATAGTCTTGAATTAGTACCCGATTATGCTCAGTCACTGGCTGGGAGAGGCTCAGGAGAAGAGTGACCTCCATGTAAATGTGGTTGTGGATCCAGACAGTGGCAACCTGACTGTAGCCAGTTATGTTCCCCTAGAAGAAGACCTGTGTCCATCACACTCTTCCCTCTACCTGGAAGGATCTTTCACCAGATATCAGCATGCCTTGTTTCCTCACTTCCTTTAGGTCTCTATCCAAATGTCACCTTTTCAGTGAGGCCCACGCTGACTCCTCAAATAAAAAAGCACCCCTTCCCTGGCACTTTCTACCTACCTTACCCTGATTTATTCTTCTTCATAGTGGTTCTCTCCATTGTGACATATAATATAATAACTTGTTTGCTATCTCTTCTCCCACTAAAATGCAAGCTTCTTGAAGGTAAGGATTTGTCTGTTCTGTTTACTGCTATATTCCCAGTGTTTAGAATAATGAATAATACATAACACATAGAACTTGCACAATACATATGTTGTGAATAAAGCTTAAAAGACACAGGTTAATATAATCATTGTATGTGCATTTAAATTCCCTGCTGATTTTAGAACCTGATCTCCCCATATAACCTTGTTTAACCTTCTCAACAATAACACAAGCAAATCTATTAATATGTATTCAAGTTATAGAGGCTTAATATTAAGACATAATGAAATAAACCATGTAGTCAAGCAGAACCCTTTAGATTTCTCCATCCATCTTCATTTACTGCCTGAGATTTGCAAACTCTCTTAAGGACCCAGACATCTCCATACAGAATCTTATTTTACTCCTTGCTTTATATATTTTAGTCGCTCCCAAAGTTCAGTGTGCAAAATCTACTTTTTAGGATTGTATACATAAGCCATGTTTCTTGTACTTATGGGAGACATAATGGATTTTCAAAGGTAATTTTGACATCTTCCACGCTATCTGTGGGTTAGGTTCTCCAGAAGCAGACTCTGAGATGAAGATTCAGGCGAAAATGATTTGTTAAAAAAACTTTAACAGATTCAGGTGAAAGATTCAGGTGAAAATTATTTGTTAAAAAAACTCCCTAGGGGCTTCCCTAGTGGCTCAGTGGTTGAGTCGCCTGCCGATGCAGGGGACGTGGGTTCGTGCCCCGGTCCGGGAAGATCCCACATGCCGCGGAGCGGCTGGACCCGTGAGCCATGGCCGCTGAGCCTGCGCGTCCGGAGCTTGTGCTCCGCAATGGGAGAGGCCACAGCAGTGAGAGGCCAGCGTACCGCCAAAAAAAAAAAAAAATTGGGAGGGTCATGGGAAGTGGGACTGTGAAGATAAGGAGGCCAAGCAAAGGCAAGATATCCAGCAAACTCCCACAGAAAGTAACTTTGGCTTAATCCTGCAGGGGGGCGGGGGGCGGGGAGGCGTCTGTAGATAGTGGATGTTGCTCCTCAGACTTGTTCTTGAGAGTACTGGACTCCACTCAGCCACTGGTGAGGGGCTGCCCCCAAGGGGATGTAAATTCCCAGGCACTTTAGCTCTTCGTCTACACCAGCAAAGTAGGCAGCAGCAGTCTGTGTGCAGTCCTCCAAAAAAGAGATCCTGGTGCTGGATATGGGAAGGGAAAACACAGGGGGAGCCAGAGTACATGAAGACAGTAAAGGGACAAAGGGATGGAAGATGATGTAGTACAGGGATTCAGGGTATATGGACAGAGCACTGGCACTGCTGGCTGTGTTTGCTGACTGCCTATCTGTCTCACTGAGTACCGTTCCAGAAGGACAAAAAAGGATGGTGGGTGGGGGAGGTAGCTTTATAGGAAAACTTAGAATACATTTTTCAATTTTTTGATTTCCCTTCTTATTCATGAGCATTTATTTATAAGTGCAATGGAATTTCTTTAAATCACCTGGTATAACGATCCAAACATTGTGCTTGAGATCACATCTCATTGGCTTTTTCAGTAGGGCTGTGTTACAAGACCATAGAGCCACGCCAACCAGATGCAGGCTTCCTTCTCTGCATTTAGTTGTCGACATTAAATACCGTATCCTCCTCTCACTGTGTTGCAACCTCAAGGTCTCAGTCAACTTCTTGAATTTACAGAGGCTTCTGAACAACTGCTCAACTGTGAGCCAGATAGCAGGGGTCAAACATTTCAGCCGGGTCAGACAAATTTTGCTGCCATTCTCTACACTTGGAATTCTGTTCACAACAGCTTCTTTATGGCAGATGAAAGGATAAAGTTATACTGAAAATTGTAGTCCATGAAACAAACAATGTCACTAGAGGCTAAAGAACAGCATCCAGTGACATCAGGCATGGTAAGTTCTGAAGCTTTTGGTAACTGAGCTAACTAGATTCTTTCAAAATATCCTTTCTGCAATAGAAGTCCATATTCAACAATTGTGTGGAACATGCCCCAATTCACGGTTCAGTAATTCTATAGGAGATTCCCCCAATGTGGTCTCTGTTTGAGGGAGTTCCTGTGGTCTTCTCAAGGCCTGTGACAATTTTTCCACTGCTCAACATAATATCACAGAGAGATGAAAACTAACAGTTGTTGGATGCCAGGTACCATGGTAAGTACATATAGTGGTTTATTTAATCTCCATAATAATATTATAAGGTGGTATTACTATATGCTTTTTATAGATGATAAACCTTAGGTTCAGAGAGATAAAATAACTTGTATAGTCACATAGCTAGTAAATATGGAGTCAGAATTCAAACCCAGGGAGGCCTGATACAATCTGCTGATACAAAGGAAATAATTTCCAAAGCAGGAGTTATTCCCAGGAAGTAGCACTGAAGCCCAATCGAGGGAATATTCCTTGTCTTAGGCAGTTCAGGCCGCTCTAACAAAGTACCATAGACTGAGTGACTTATAAACAGCAATCTATTTCTCACAGTTCTGGAGGCTAGAAGTCTGAGATCATGGTCAGGTGCGGGCCCCCTTCCTGGCTGCATGCTTCTCGCTGTGTTCCCACATGGCAGAATGAGTGAGAGAGCTCCCTGAGGTGACCGATTCATGACCTTTATAAGGACACTGACCTTCATGACCTTATCATCTCCCAGAGGCCTCACTTCCCAATATCATCACACAGTGGGGGGTAAGGTTTCAACATACGAATTTGGAAGGACACAAACATTCATTCCACACATTCCCTGTCCCAAGAAGAATCACTGATGACACGCACGTGGCTGGATTTCAGAACTGCTATAAGCAGCGACTGCCATGGGCCCTCTACGTCCCTCCTTTTGGGATAGAAGTATCTACTGTGGCAATACTGTGCCTTTCTCACCACCGTGTGTTGAGAGTGTGTAGGTATAAACAGCTTGTTTCTGTAGTTCACAGGTCTTCAGATCAAGAAGAATCTGTACCCAAGGAGCTGCACTCAGGGATTCACATCCAAAGAGACTCATCCACATCCAGATCTGATTTCAATAGAGATCCTTGACAGTCAATGCTGTAGTATGATGTAATTTGGGAGGAGGAGTCCTTGGAAAAGAGGGAGTGTATTTTGCTTGTGGGAGGCATGTATATAATTTGTGGCCAGAGGGTGGACTTTGGTAGCCTTAAGATAGCCATAACCCTATTGAGCAGTAATCCTCCTCCCCTGGAATCTGATCTGGCTTTAGTGACTTGCTCAACCAATTAAATGCAACAGAAGTTACGTTCTGAGTCTCCTAAGACTAGGTCATAAGAAGGATTACAGTTTTCACCTCTTAGAATGTTTACTCTGGGTGAAGTCAGCCATCGAGTAAGAAATCTGACTACACTGACTACACTACTACCTTGCTGCTCAAACTTGACATGTGGGAAAGCCTTGAGGAGACAGACAGTGAGCCCTGGCCAGCCCCAGATATTTCACCTGTCTCAGCTCAAGCACCAGATATGTGACTGAAGAAGCCCTCTTAAACACTCCAGCTCCACCAGCCACAACACACAGAAGAAGTAAGGCAACCAGCCTACTGCCTACCAGCTAGAACCAAGGCCCTTGGGCACCTGACCCCAGGTGAGCTTTCTCAACCATTTCCTGCCATGTGAGTACCCCAGATGAGACTTCAATCATCAAGACGCAGAGGTAAGCCTCTCTCACTATGCCCGGGCCAAATTTCTGATCCACAAAGTCATCAGCATAATAAAATGGTTGTTGTTTTCTGCCATTAAATTCTGGGGTGGTTTGTTAGACAAAAATGGATAACTGGAACATATAGTTCTAAGGACTCCCCAAAGAAAGTGATTGAGTTACCCAATCAGTTACTAGTTGTTTGAAATGACCCTTTTAAAAAACTCAGTATTATGTTCAATATCATTTATTATTAATCTTATTATTAAAGTAATGCAGGTTCATTAGAAAATATATGAAAGTATACAAAAGAAAATTAAAATCACCTATAATCACACCATCCAGACATACATTTACATTTTTTAAGTGTATACCTGAGGACTTCCCTGGTGGTCTAGTGGTTAAGACTCCGTACTTCCAATGCAGTGGGCCGGGTTTGATCCCTGGTCAGGGCACTAGATCACGCGTGCCGCAACTAAAGATCCCGCCTGCCGCAACGAAGGTCCTGCATGCAGCAACAAAGATCCCATGTGCTGCAACTAAGACCCAGAGCAGCCAAATAAATAAATATTAAAAAAAAATAAAGTGTGTATCTGAATTAGGATGACACTATATATGACCATTATCTACTGCTGCATAAAACCATACCCAAACTAAAGGTTTATAATAACAACCATTTTATTATTGTTCACAAGTCCGTGGGTCAACTGGGTGATTCCGGAGGCAGCTGGTGAATCAAAGGGAGTTGAATGGGCTGTGGGCAGGCAGGTTACTTTATAGAGCCAAAGCTGGGATGTCTCTGCTCTCCACGTTCTCTTCTCCTCAAGAAGGCTGGCCTAAGCTTTTTCACATGGAGACCTCAGAACAGGAAAAGCATGAGAAGATTAACTACAAGATCTCTTGCAGCCTAGACTTGGAACTCCTACAACATCATCACTTCTGCCCCATTCTACTGGTCAAAGAAAGCCAGAAGTCCAGTCAGGTCAAGCGGGTACAGAAAGTGACTCCAACTCTTGCCAGAAGTTGGCAGCAAGTTCACACTGCAAAGGTGCATGTATGTGAGTTTTGGGGGAATCCGTGGCTATTATTATTATTATCATCATCATCAACTACAACAGCAGTCCCCAACCTTTTTGGTACCAGGGACCGGTTTCGTGGAAGACAATTTTTCCATGGTCCAGGGAGGTGGGGGAGGCGGGGGGATGGTTTCGGGATGATTCAAGCACATTACATTTACTGTGCACTTTATTTCTATCATTATTACAGTGTAATGTATAATGAAATAATTACACAACTCACCATAATGCAGAATCAGTGGGAGCCCTGAGCTTGTTTTCCTGCAATTAGATGGTCCCATCTGGGGGTGATGGGAGACAGTGACACCGACGTGTGTTGCTCATGTCCAGTCTACTCCGTGATCTCATTTTGGTCGCTGTCACTGCAGAAAACCCTGCTTCACAAAGATAGGATGTTGGAAATGCAAGCAGGCTTTTCAGTGCTTTTGTGGCAATCTCAGGATGTTCGCCTTGACTTTAATCCAGAACGTATGGAGATTTGAAGTTGTCTCAGACATACTTTTAAGGCCACCGTCATTTGCGATCTCAAGCAGTTGATCCTCTTCTAGCACGGACAAAGTTGATTCACCTGGATTATTCACAAATGGGTCGCGGATCCATTCCTTCCCAGTCCGGGCGTCTTTTGTGGTTGGGAAGTAATGCTCAAACTCTTCTGAAAGCTGAGATAGGTGATCATGCACCAGCTGGGAGAAAGAAGGCCCTCACTCAGTTGCTTTCAAAATCTCTGCTAATGTTTGAAACATGTCAAAAATCCCAGTATTCACTTATTACCCCTGTAATTCCAGTTTGGCTTTGAATGCAGCCACTTTATCTGCCGACTTGAACACAGTTGTCATCCTCCCCTGAAGTGACAGATTGAGTTCATTGAGCAGGTTGAATATGTCACACAAGTAAGTTTTGCGACCCATTCTGTGTCACTGAAATGTGCTGCCAGTGGTGCCTGTTTTTCTAAAAGAAATCTCTGGAACAGCACTCAAAACTCAAAAACTCTGGGCAGTGATCTACCTTGAGAAAGCCGTCTCACTTCTGTGTGTAAGAGAAGACGTGTGTGCTCTGCGTCCATCTCCTCACAGAGCTGCACGAACAGACGTGAGTTAAGGGCACGTACTTTAATGTGGCTGATAATTTTAATCACATCCTGCAAAACGTTGTTAAGTTCAGGTGACATTTTTTGGCTAGCCAGCATTTCTCTATGGATGACACAGCGCATAGACTCACATTCAGAAGCAACCTCTTTGACCCCAGTAGTGAAACCAGAAAGCCATCCAGTCATAGCAGCCACTCCGTCCATGCATTTACTGACACAAAATGACCAATTCAGTTTTCCTGATATGTAATCATTCAAAGACTTGAATAGTTCTGCAGCTGTGGTGTTGGTTGGTAACAAAAGTGCACATAACATATCCTCATGCACATCCTTCTGAAAAATGTATCGCACAAAAACAAGCATTGTTGCCTTGTTGTTAATATTGGTAGACTCGTCAACCTGGATTGCATACCACAGTGACTCATTAATCCTAACAAGTGTGCCTCAATATCTTCTGCTATTTCATCAATTCATCTAGTTATGGTGCTAGAAAGAGGAACACGTGTCACCTTTTGAACTGCAGCCTCTCCTAAAAGTTCACAACAAATGTCCTTAGCAGCAGGCAGGATCAACTCTTCACCAATAATAAAGGCTTCACCAAAAATAAGGGCTTCTTAGCTTTAGCAATGCAATTAGCCACTAGGAATGATGCTCTCAGTGCAGACACATTTGATGCAGTGGTAGTCTTTAATAATTGCTTGTGTTCTTCATGTTCACGTTTTTTTTCTTGTGGAAAACTCCAAAGGCTTGTCTTTTAATGCAGTGTGCTTGGTCTCCATGTGGTGAAGCAGTTTTGAAGGTTTCATGGCTTCCCTGGATAGCCAGTCGCCCCATATTATAGAAAGCGGGCTTGGAGAATGTGAATCACCTGCTGCAATGAACCCATAATTTAAGTAGGACTCTTGGTATTTTCTTTTAAATGCAGCTTTCTTTTTGTTAGCAGTCTTAGAGTCTTCTGCTGTCTCATCATTGGGTCTTTCCCCCTTTTCAAAGAAGCTCTCCAGCAATGTTTGTTTTTTACTCATTTTGGCTAGGGTTAGCTTGTGGGCTTACCAAAACTGTGACTGAGACAAGTGCGCAGTGCAGAAAAGAGACGTGGAAGGAAGTGATAAATAAGATAATGGGCGGGACATGCACAGACTAAAATCAGTGTCAATTCTGACTTAAAGCCTGCCACCCGATGCAGCTCACTTGTCACTTGCCACTCACTGATAGGGTTTTGATATGTCTGCAAGCAATTGATTTATTATGGTCTCTGTGCAGTCAAACTTCTTTGCTAGTGATAATCTGTATTTGCAGCTGCTCCCCAGCACTAGCATCACTGCCTCAGCTCCACCTCAGATCATCAGGCATTAGATTCTCATAAGGAGCGTGCAGCCTAGATCCCTCACATGCGCAGTTCACAGTAGGGTTCATGGTCCTATGAGAATCTAATGCTGCTGCTGATCTGACAGGAGGCGGAGCTCAGGCGGTAATGCGAGCGATGGGGAGCGGCTGTAAATACAGATGAAGCTTCCCTCGCTTGCCTGTCGCTCACCTCGTGCTGTGCCGCCCGGTTCCTAACAGGCCATGGACCAGTACTGGACCATGGCCCGGAGGCTGGGGACCCCTGATCTACAACACTATACTTGAAATTTTCTACCCAAACGTTTATAAACTGCTAGGCTTGGAAAACACAATCAAAAGTTAGGGTAAGTAAACTCTGTCCATCATCCTCTAAGAAAGACTGTTATGTCTCAGATAGATGAGTCCTTATCTCAATAAGAACTCAATAAGAAACACTGTTTCTTTTCTTTAAGGAAAAACTTGCAGCTCCCAAAGCCAAATTTTTGAGTAAATAGATCAATCAATTCAATTCCCATTTCTCCTGCCCCAAACTAATGGGTTATTTAACTGCCCTGAGTTAACACCACCTAAGCATCGCATTGAGGCACCTAGTCACCACCCTCAGAGCTTTCCCATTCTCTAAACTGGATAACTGAGTGATGTAATGATAGTGACAGGGTCCCTGGGCCTCAAGATGACCTTTGTTGCCATATTTTAATTGAGTGTTTATCTCAAAGACTTGTAAATATCTTAAACTGCAGTACAAAGTCCACCAAGATTTATTTCTGAGAGAAATGGTTATCTCTATCCTGCTTTGGGCAAAAACATCCCACGAGCTGAGGTTATACACCCTGAATAAATTAAATCCCAGGGATACATAAAGGTTAAATGAAAAAGTCGAAATAAGTAGGTGATCCAACTAAGTGGATCAGTTTGAGAAACACCTGGGAAGGGAGGGTAAGAACTGTATCCCTGTCCTCAGCCACAGTGTGGACTTCTATTCTCCATGGATATAGCTATTAATCAAATAGATTATTTTTAGAATATCCTAGAAATGAAAGTGCCCTTCTGGATTGTTATTGTCCTCTCTTAGGTCAATGATACACAACAAACTTATCATGAAGTCTGTTAAGGAAAAAAATATCTGCGATGTTCTTTGTGTCTTAAAGCACAGAAATTTCAACCTGGCTTAGGTCCATACTCGGTCATGATTCCTTTGCAAACTTCTCCATGGAATGCCTTATTTTGACGGTTTGCATTATGCCCATTTTGACGTGACACAGTCTAATACCTGGTATTAAATGGCAACCAGAGAAAGAGGCAATTGAGAAAAGTGATTACAAGTTCGGGCCCTGGCAGGGACCGATCTGGTTTCAAGTTCCTGCTCAGCTGACTACCACTAGCTATGTGGGCTTGAGTAAGTTAATTCAGCTGCTGAGCTCTGGTTTCCCCATCTGTGACATGGTGATAAGTTGGGTAGAGAAATTGACTGGGATAATGCAAGGAAAGTGTCTGGCACCATGTCTGGCACATGGTGAGTGCTGAATAAATGTAAGCTCTTAGGGAAGGAGGCCCAGTGTGGTGACGAACCTCTCTGTCAAAGGGATGTCAGTGGGACAGACAGCAACGGCAGGAGAGGCTTTCTGTGCTCTAACAAGAAGAATACACTATACCTCATTAAGCACATATAGGACGAGACATGATCCACGTAGAAACTGGATTCATGGAATAGCAAGGTATACTATAATGAGCTTAACTAAATCTGTGAAATCCTAAGTCTCTGTAATGATAGAACTTTTATCATTCTCTCTGGATGCATATAATATAACACATATATATGGAATCTAAGAAAAAAAAAAAAGGTCATGAAGAACCTAGGGGTAAGACGGGAATAAAGACACAGACCTACTAGAGAATGGACTTGAGGATATGGGGAGGGGGAAGGGTAAGCTGGGACAAAGTGAGAGAGTGGCATGGACATATATACACTACCAAACGTAAAACAGATAGCTAGTGGGAAGCAGCCGCATAGCACAAGGAGATCAGCTTGGTGCTTTGTGACCACCTAGAGGGGTGGGATAGGGAGGGTGGGAGGGAGGGAGACGCAAAAGGGAAGAGATATGGGAACATATGTATAACTGATTCACTTTGTTATAAAGCAGAAACTAACACACCATTGTAAAGCAATTATACTCCAATAAAGATGTTAAAAAATAAAAAAATAAAACTTGGAAATATAGAAATTGAACAAACCCTAATGTCACTTATTAAAATTCAGGAAAACAAACCAAATCTAGGTATTATCACTCTGAGGAATCTAGTGAACATCAGAAGTTACTTTTCCTTGCTTCTCAAAATATTCTCTTTCCCTCACAGGCAAGGGAATGTTGTGCTCACTGCTACTAACCAAGCAGAGGCTTCATCACAAACTTCTACAGGTCAAGTGCCCACTCTCTCCCAAATCAACCATGAAGAAAAGATAAAGTTCATTAATCAAAGGGCAATTAACAACTCATGTTTACCTAGACCCAAAACAATGTGTTGAAGAGTAAACAACATGTGGTTTTATGTAATTTTGTAGTAAGGGCTATTATTTTAGTGAATTCTAACTCATTTTTCCTCAGTTCATTCATAATATCTTATGAATATGCATAAGATTTTTTCAGTTGATTGTAACTGTATTTCTCAGGTATTATTCTCCTGTGTTGCTCCTGGATTTTAAAAGAATAGTGTAGTATCTTCTAGGCCCATATACTCACTGGGGTTTCCAACTTGCATGCTACTATAACAACCATGATGTTTTTGGAGATTTAAACTGGTGTATGATATCATGACCTAGCTTGGCCCAATGATATAAAATACTCAGATTAAAGGAGAAAGAGGAGATTAAAATCATGAATATAGGGCTTCCCTGGTGGCGCAGTGGTTGAGAGTCCACCTGCTGATGCAGGGGACACGGGTTCGTGCCCCGGTCCGGGAAGATCCCACATGCCGCGGAGCGTGAGCCATGGCCGCTGAGCCTGCGCGTCCGGAGCCTGTGCTCCGCAACGGGAGAGGCCACAACAGTGAGAGGCCCGCGTACCGCAAAAAAAAAAAAAAAAAAATCATGAATACAGCATAAGGAAATTCCCAGCTTGGACAAAAATCTTACAGTATATGGAATACAGAGCAGATGTCCAGTGGTTAGGGAGAAGCCCTGGTGCAGGGAAATTGCATAGAAGAAAATTAAGGCACTATATCTTCTGCAGGCATTCATGAATGATGCTATTTGAGGAATGCACCATGAGACTGCAGGGGAGGCCACCTAAACTGCCTCCTCACCAAACGTTTAGTGGGTTTCTTTCCAGAGTACACATCCCTAATTTTATAAACTAAATCAGTGGGGAAATGGGATTTACTTTATACAATGTACTTTACTGGCAGCTCTTTGGAACACACCTATTCCATAAAAATACAGGATAGCTGTCCTCCATCTGATCCAAACTTCAAGAGGCATGTGGATCAAACTCCATGAGTTACAATATGATCAGAAGGTTGAACACTCCTAGAAAACAATCTACAGCCTTAATGATGACAAATACTTCAGCTTGTTTCTCATAAACGCTGAGGCTGGAAATGCCGTCAGCCAGCGTGGCAACCCCTAGATGGGGTGCAGAAGCAAAACTCATGGTACATGCTTCCAGCAAACATTTCATCAACTATGTCCAGCCTACTCAGCAAGCCATTTCTTTGCTCACTGATCTGTATCTTATTTGCCATGTAGACCCAGCAAAACAAACATTCTCAGTGACATGACTGCAAATGTTTCTGTCACAGAGGCCCATTGCAAACAATCTCCAGTTTGGATTTATTCTTGGCAGGCAGGGCTCTGCTCCAGAAGCCTATGAAGATTTCTCTTACCGTCCACATCTCAGAGAGTGTCTCTCCTACCAAAAAAAAAATACGTTGCGATTTCTGCCACAGCAGAACAGCAGCGTAAGATCCTCCTGAGAATCAATGTCCCACCTAAAATATTCAAGGCTAAGATTCCCAAAGGCTGATAAAGCAGTGCCTCAACTAATGACATTTGCCCTAGTGCACAATAAAAAACATGGGTCCCAGGGATATGGTCAGAATGCTTCACTCTTTTGCATTGTTATTAATCTTCAGTGTTTCACTGCTACTGAGATATATCTTTTAATAAAAACATATGAAACTGTGAAAAAATTATTTCACCTCATTTTACAGACTGTTCTGATCATACTACTCATAAATTATGGATGGTTACATCCTGTGGCATTTTAGTTCTGCTCACTTTATAATTTAGTCTGACATTTGGATGGCCCTGGCCCTTCTGCACTAAAGTACTTTTCAAGCACTTAATTATAATCGTTACATCTTAGGGGGAAATGTGTACCTGTAATAACTTGCCACTATTAAGTGGCCAACTGAAGATAAAGTAAGTTTTTGATACAAAGAAAGAAGAGTCACCCTCTTTTAAAAGAATGGTCTAAAATTTTAAAACTTTGGGTGGCAAATTACAGAAACCTATTCAGACTGGTTTGAGCAAAATAATGGAAACCAACTGGGAGTATCCAATAGCGTGTCCTTGAATTCAGACACAGCAATCCAGCCAGGCATGGGGAACTGGAATACGGAGTTTGCAAGCCAGTGGGAACCGAAGTAACCAACCTTATCCTCTCTCAACTTCCCTCTTTCCCTTCTTGAAACACGTGATTTCTCAGGTCACATGAGATCCTACCATGCATCTGCTTCATTTACGTTTCCTTGCCAATGAGTGTTTTCAGTTTCCCCACTTACAGCACAAAAATGGCTGTGCCAGTTCCACAGCTTCTGTACTTCCCAGCTCCAGAAAGACAACCAGTTGCAAATTCTAAGGGAGAGAACACAAGTGTGCCAACTTGGTTCAGGTGTTCACCCCTGCCCTAATTAACTGTGGCTGCTTCCTCAGTGAAACATACACATATTAAACCCTGTTAATCATTAACCCTTTGGAGTTACCTCAAAGAAAAATGTCTATGTTTAAGGATAAAGCATGAGGCAGGTATACATGATGAATGGAGTGGTGGAATTTTGAGACTGGAAAGCACATCAGAAATCACCCTATGGATACTCCCACTGATATAGAAGTCCCCTAACAGCTCAGCTTTCCTAATGGAAAGCGCCCCAGGCGTTCTCAGTTTGAATACTTCCTGTGACTGGGCGCCCACTTTTCAGCAGAGGATCATTCTACTAGTGGGAAGATTTCATCTTCAGATATGTCTTACTTATATTGAACAGAAATTTCCTCCCTCTAACATCCATCCATGCTCGGGTCTGCTCTTTGGAGTTCACAAAAGAGTTCAAGTCTAGCTTCCATGTGGCAAACACTTGAAGACAGCTGTCGCATTATATCTCCTCTTCTCCAAGCTTGACGTTTTCACATTCCCTCAAACATCCCTTTGGATGACATCATGCTGACAGCCCTTCTCTGCACGCTTTCTGGTTTGCCGAGGCCCCTCACTATATGGATATAATCATTTAAGTTTGTGCAACATCCAGGAGGATGTTGTCTGAGACTATTACTAAGTCTCACCTAGATGCAGTATTTCTATTAACATGGCCAAAAACTGTTAGCTTTTTTAACCACACACTTTGGTGTAGGATTAAAGAGCCCAGGTTTCCTGGGCCCATAAGCTGTCTCCTTCCTTTCCTAGCTGTACGACTTTGGGCATATAATCCCTTTGTGACTCAGCTTTTTACCTATAAAGGGAAAATATGCACAGTGCCTACTCCAAACGGTTGCTGTGAAAATTGTGTGATAATACATGTAAAGAGCTGAAAATAGCACCTCGCACACGGCAAGTGCTCAGTTAGTGTTAGGCATTAGTTTGGGATGAACTAAATACAGCTCTCCTTTATGTGACTTTCTCAAATGGTTAAATTTGAATGGCTTGACCTCTTAGTTCAGTCTACGGACACCATTTTTGTGTCCTGATTATTTCCACAACAAATTAATCATTCTTCTTAGGCTTGTCTTATCCACAAATTTGATAATTATGGCCTACTTGCCCTCAAGATAATGAAAATGCTGAGTAAGATAGAACCAAGGAGAGAATTTGAGGCATACACAGAGTGTTTTTATATTGCAAATGCTTTCCTGCCTTCTTACTTGAGTTAGATACTGTTAGTCCTGTTTTTCAGATGAGGATATTAAGATCCCAAACTAAAGGTGCTTGTCTGAAGACACAAAAGTAATAAGTAGTTAAGCCAAAACTGAAATCTAAGACTCCCTGTTACCTCAGTGTTCTTCAGATACAGTTGATCTAAAAGCTAAAAATTCATATCAATTTTATCTTACACATTTTAAAAAATCTTCTCCATAGGGTAAAAAGGATATTGAGTGAGAATGTCAACTTGGAAATGATACAGATCTGCTTTTGAATCTCAGTTCCACCACTGAGATGATTTTAAACGTTACTTAACTTCTCTAAGACTCGGTTTTCTCATCTGTAAAGTGGGTAGAATAACAGTACTTAGCTCACAGGCTTGCTGAGAGGATGAAATGAAGTAATGTGTGGAGTGCTCATCACAGTACCTGTGTATCCACCATATGGTAGCTGTGATAATTACCATTCATAATATTATCCATGAGAGGTTGTCAAATAGCTTACTAAAGGCAAGAAGTATTACTTCTTTTGGCCTTATTCTGATTATACTATTTGCTTTCAAGTAAGAAAAAACAAACAAACAAAACTTGAAACAAACCCTTAAGGAAATTCAGGTTTTTGGACTATAATGCCACAATTTCCAAAGTTATGTAACCAATTTCTCCCCAAGTTAGAGTAGTGTCCACTTTATGAGACAGATAACTGCCTGTGATTTGTAAAATATACTGCTTCTCCTCACAGCAGTTCTGCAGTCGAGGTTTCAAGTCTAATAAGGTCTAATCCCCACAATTATTATTATTGCTGCTATAGGCTGAAGTGTGATACTGTGGTACAGTAACAAAGAATAGTTTGATGACCAGATCAGATTACAGTTTTGGACACAAGGTCGCACCATGACCAAAGCTGTACTCTCAGCTTTAGTCGTCCCACACATGTGGTCACTGGTCCCTAGTTGTAAGACCAACAAGTAAAGAAATGTGTGGATGCTGGCAGTTACCAGGCCGACTACGGGAACTACAACCCCAAAGCCACGTTCTTGCCAGCTGTGGGTCTCTGGCACCCACCGGACACCCAAAAACTACAGATGACAACCCACTGCTCCTGCTGTCTAGGTCTCAAGAAATGGAAACAACCTCATTAACAGAAACAGTTCATCTGGATACAGTGTGAGAACCAAGAAGCTCGTAGTCCCCTCCCCAGTATTCATTATATGGATGGTGTGTGAGAAACGAGATAAGTCCAGAGTAACGTCCTAAGGAGACAATTAGGAGAAACTGGAGTGACAGCTACTTTTATTTGCCTATGTGCTCTTATTTCTGCCTTATGTCTGAAAAGTGAATATTACTCAACAGAAATAAAATTGTAATAGCGCAAATATAAATTTAATGTGAGGTCTAAGTGCAATTTTACTATTTATTTTGTGGAGATAAACAGTAGAAGCACATCTGAATAGAAAATGTGTTATAAATCAAGCCAAGGACTCACAAACTAATCCCATTTAAAATATATATCCATTCAACGTGGCAGAAAATGAGGCAGTGTCAGTAATTTGGCACCCTTGTGCAAGGAAGCCCTTGCACGAGTGGGAAGGAGTCCTTGAGAACATTGTTATTCTACTTCCATGTATAGCCTGTGTGTTAAAGGGGATCCTTGGAAAAAGGAAGCTGATTCTAGGGGCTTCAGCTCTGTTGAGGGCCAGGGACAAAGGAATAACAAGAAGGAGGGGACATTTACAATTTGAAATTTTTTTTTCAGGTGGCTGCTCCCTGCAGACAAAATTGAAAACCAGCCCGCCACTAAGCAGATGGAGATGTGGGAGACCCCAAGTACGTAAACCACCAACATCTGAGGGAGACGCCAGATGGACGTGGAAAAGGGTCAGTTCCAGGAAAAGCAAATTATATTAACGTTCTCATATAATAGACAGGATAAAAATGTAAGTATAGTGAATGTAAAGGCAAGATAAGAGAGTAGGATTCCACCCCTGGCTGTCCAGAATGAGTTTCTTGGACTGGCTTGGCTCCTACCAGAGCCTCTTCCAACCACCAGAGCTCTACCTCCATGAGGGAGTCTTTGTAACACATGAAATTGCTATTCTCAATCTTAGTTTCATGCCTGCTTCCTTTCTAGGAAATGACTTGCTATTTTGTATGCATTTTCCTTTATTTCCTTTCTTCCTTTTCTCCACTAGGTTCCCCCCAAAAGGCCTATTATCTTCATTATTATATTGCTATACTCTACAAGAGTTCCTGGAACCCACCGTGCAAGTGTTCATTAAATATTTGTCAAAGGAATGAGCAAATTCTCTCTGGTACCTATAAAGTAACACCTTAAGCCAGGGATGACATATTTGCTTCATTTTGTGTGCCAGGTATGATCAGTAACCAGCAGCTTCCAGGAGGAGGTGAGTCTAGGCTCAGTGGAAATGTGCCGCTTGGCTCTGCAGCCAGGAATGGGACAGCACACCTCTGCCACTCATCCTCCCCCCTGCTGCAGCTCCTTTGGTGAGTGCAACTCAGGTTACACATTGAATTCGACAGGGGTGGGCTGGGAGGGGAGGAGTACAGCAGGCATTTGTAATTTTTAAAACTCCCTGGGTGATTCTGACTTGCAGCTGGGGGTTGAGAAACACTGAGCTACCAGCTTCTTGGAAATTCACTGGTCAATCCCAGCAGCAGGTCCTGTTTGGGATGGGAAGAGGGACCATTGAAAGGAGAGGAAGCCTCTAGACCAGAACCTGTCCAGAGACCCAGACCAGTCTACCTGGGCCTGTCTGTGCCCTCAGCAGTAAGAGAAACCGCTGCTCTACATCTGTGCGCAGTCCGTTCTCCAAAGCAACCACCGCTTCATAATTGCAAAGCTGTGGATTTCTTATTGCTAACTGGGAATAAGAAAAGAGCATTTATTCAGAAATTCTTGACTTGTGGTAAACCAGATGCAACCTCAAGAAGAATTAATCTCATGTGTGCAGGGAAAATTTTTGTACAAACCCACAAAATGTCCAAGAAAAGTAAATAATGAGTGTCTAATTTCCCTCTGTATAATTTGACTAATTATATAACTTTCAGATTATAACAGTGCTTGGATAAACATAATGATATCTTATTTGCCACAAATTCCCTTAGTTTAGTTAACGAATTACTTTTCTAATTCTTCAGGTATCATTAAAGCCGTTCTAATTTAAGAATAATGGGCTTCCCTGGTGGTGCAGTGGTTGAGAGTCCGCCTGCCGATGCAGGGGACACGGGTTCGTGCCCCGGTCCAGGAGGATCCCACGTGCTGCGGAGCGGCTGGGCCCGTGAGCCATGGCCGCTGAGCCTGCGCATCCGGAGCCTGTGCTCCACAACGGGAGAGGCCACAACAGTGAGAGGCGCACATACAGAAAAAAAAAAAAAAAAAAAAAAAGAATAAGCAGCTGTGTATCATAACAGAGCTGCAAATTTAACCCCGGTTACCTAATAAATGTACAAAAGGGAAACAATTATCTATTCCTAATATGCTACTTAATTACATGGTTTGAGGAAGAAATAATACATGCTAATGATGAAACTAAAGACTTTAAGATCTAAGATCTAAACTGATTACATTCTGTGAACAATGGTTATAACTTGGCTTGCAGCTAAATCTATCAAGATGACTTTCCCATTCACATGGGGCTAAAAGCAAATTTCAGGCAAGAGGCTAGAGTCATGGTGGATTGTTAGTGTTGGATAACTTTTATCATACGGTACCTCATGCTCTGGACCTATTAGTTGGTAACAAGCATATACCAAGCTACGATGATGCCCATAAATAGTGCCATTAGCTGCTTGTATATAAGACAAAGGTGTCTAATGGACCAATATCACACGCTTTCCTATAGCAGCAGGGCTTATTTTACAATGGGTTATTATGCTAATAGATTGTAAAATAGTATACAAGAATGCGGCTTTAATGTATTTACCCCTGTAGACAAGGCGGGGGGAAAATGCTTTGCAAGCGATTATCATGAATTATTACACTATCTAAAAAACAATTACTGTAGACTCATGTGTTTCAGTTTTCCAAGTTTATTACTGTTAGCATGCACACAGTGAAAATAATTGAGCAAGCCATTCAAATCTGCACTTACAAACATAACATCCTGAATGCAGGGATATGAGTATATGTGCATCCACTCCCTTTGCCCCCCCCCCCATTGTTCCCCCACTCCAGAAGGACTTTTCTTCTTGAATGTGCCAAGCACTTTTAAGAAAGGAATTGAACAATGGCTGTAATTTAGAATGCAATTAGGTGAGCCACTTTTCCTTTTTTACCTCAAATTATGCACAGCGACCTGCACACAGCTACCACAACCTCCTTCTCTCAGTCCCAGCTGTTGTTCTTGCATATCAGATCAGGGCGATGTAACTCAACCAGAGAAGCTGAGGCTAAGAGAGGTCCCCAAAGGAATCTGGCTAAACCACAGCTCTTCTCCCCCTTCCTGCCTGGCTGACAACATCTGTTAGGCTGATTCCCTGGGGACTTATGCATCTTCACTGAAAACTCTCCACAGACTTGGAGTTCACGGTAACTACTCCAGCCCACACACTTCCCTGGCACGTCTCAAAACGTGTGCTCAGGGAAAGGGAATTGAGTCTGTGAAAGCAAGCTAAACGAACAGGGTCTTTTCAAAAGATAAGTCTGACCACGACCCCCTCCTCTACCCCTTTAAAACTTCTCATTGTGGTCTGCAAACGCTGCATGTTCAGATCTCTGCTCATCTCTAGCCTTTTCTTGACTTCTTGCACCACAGGGCCTTTGTACGTGTTGTTTCTGCCACTCCTAAAACTCTTCATTCACCCCCTGCACCTAGTTAACATCTAACCAAACTTCAGATTTCAACTCCACTTTCCTCTCCTCTGACCTCCTTAGTTAGATCCCTCGCCCTACCTTCCCTGCCATGCCCATGTTATTCTCTCAGCATATCACATTCTACTCCTCCAAAGCCCTCACTGCATTTGCAGATTTGACTCTTATTTGTGTGATTACTTGCTTAATTAACATGGGTCCCACACCAGACTCCAAGCTCCACGAAGGCAGGAATCCATCTGCTTTACTTGCCATTGTAGCCCCTCTAGTACAGTATCCAGCACATGGTGGGTGCTCGGTGAATATTTCTGATTGATTAAACATATAAGCAAGAGCAGAAAGATAAAAATAAATATCATGTATGCAGGAACAAGAATAACTAACTTGGAGTGTGTGTATTGGGGCCCGGTGAGAGAGAGAATGGTGTAGATAGTAAAGAACCACTTACAGTCATCGTTGACAATACAAGATAAATTGTAACTATTTCTAAGGAAAAAAATCAACAGAGATGAGAGAGTATGGAAGATTTTCAAGGCAGAAAGCCTAGAAACTAGATGAAAATGTGTTTTAAATTGCGGGGCAGGTGGGGCACAGTGGTAATCAAGTGTCCAATATAACATGAACCAAGAATAGCTCAGGAAAGAGCAGAGAATTTGTCTAAAAAGGTAGAGAGACAGATGATTTTCAATCGAGTATTGGGGACAGGTGTCAGACTGCAAAGACGTAAAAGAAAATGAGGTAAAGAAAAGAAAACATTTGGGTATGAATGGAGAGATAGAAACCAACCAACATTTACCAGCTACACAGTGTGGAGTGGAGAAGTGTTCCAAGATGGAAGTTCAGATGGATCTATGTAAAAGGGGGGAGGAAGCAGTTCATGGGGGGAGTGAGTGAGTGAGGGGCAGAAGACTGGGAAGAGGCTACATGGCCAGGCAGCACACAGGGAGCAGTGTCCCTCAGGAGACCACGGGCTGCAGGATGCTGATAGAAAGATTAGCTGTGGGAAGAGGCAGACTGCCTCCCAGGAGAGCACTAGCAAGGAGAGGGAAGAGAGAGGCACAGAGGATCCAATAGTACAGGTGTGGTGTAGCCTTGGTCTGTTTCAGGAAGTAAGAACCAAGGGCTTCAGGTGTAAACCCAGTCTGGAGAATAAAAGGAAGCCTGGAACATAGGCTTTTGATGCTTTGTCTGCAAAAAGAACAGGGAAAAGCAAATTCTCCCGCTCACATTATGAAGGAGAATGCCTCTTCTGGGTTACACCAGAGGAAAAGAAGTTTTAGAAGTTGTGTGTTGGAAGCACCAGTTGCCACAAAAGTGCTGACTTCCCCCGGAAGATCACACTTGGCCATCTGTTAGTGGCAGGGCTGAGCATTAGTAATGTGGACAGCAACCCAGCTGCCTGAGGAGACCCAGCACATCTCCACTGCAGAATCAGGCGTGTTAGCCAGGACATGTCAATTTGGTAACCTCGC
Organism: Delphinus delphis; assembly: GCF_949987515.2. Lineage (NCBI taxonomy): Eukaryota > Metazoa > Chordata > Mammalia > Artiodactyla > Delphinidae > Delphinus > Delphinus delphis. Next base: position 73,937,579 of record NC_082692.2, on the reverse strand, counting down.
TCTAATCAAATGATGAATGGCCAGGCTGTGAAGGAGAACCACGGTCCCTTAGCCCTGGAAGGCCTGGCCATCTGAACCACACTTGGCACTGAGTGAGGCCTGCACAGTGCTCCTCAGGTGGAACCGCCATCATCAGGAAACATTAGGAAAGGGGGGCATGCATTCCAGAGCCACACACAAGTTGGCAGCTCTGAAAAGGAGAGTTTGGGGGAAGAAGAATTACTACTGACAGCACCAACGTTTTTTCCAAACATACTCTTTTTTTTTGCGGTACGCGGGCCTCTCACTGTTGTGGCCTCTCCCGTTGCGGAGCACAGGCTCCGGACGCGCAGGCTCAGCGGCCATGGCTCACGGGCCCAGCCGCTCCGTGGCATGTGGGATTTTCCTGGACCGGAGCACGAACCCGTGTCCCCTGCATCGGCAGGCGGACTCTCAACCACTGTGCCACCAGGGAAGCCCTCCAACATACTTTTAATTGATGAGCCCATTATATCCCTCCCAAAAGCATGTTTAAAACTTAATAAATGACTGCTTACTATGGAGCACAATACAATCCCTTACAAGTTAAGCTGTTCTCGTGAATCACTTGTAATTACTGGGCATTTTCAAGCCCAGGGGATGTATAACTATATTATTGTATTCCTGTGATTTTTATGAAGTCAAGACAAGGAAACAAATCACAGGAACTGAATTAATCTCTTCACCAGAGTTCATAATAATTAGCAGAAAGCTTAAGAATCCCACAAACCAAAAAACCGTCACTATTAAATCATCAGGTCTTTTTCCAACCAGTACTTGGATTGTTTACTCCCGAAAGGAAAGGGGGAAAAAAAGGAGGTGAGAAGGGGAGGGAGAAAAGGATGGGAGGAAGGGGCTGAGTGAGAGAGATGAGGGAGAAGGGAACAGGGGGAAAGGGAAGAAGAGAAGAGAGGGACGGAGAGGAGGGAGCCAGGAGATTACAGTAGTTTCCCACGGCTGCTGTAACAGATTGCCACAAACTGGGTGGCTCAGAGCAGCACAAATTTATTCTCTCACAGATCCGGAGGTCAGAGGCCTAAATCAAAGTGTTGGCAAGATTGTACTCCTTCTGGAGGCTTCATGGGGAGAATCTGCTTCCTCGTCTTTTCCAACTTCTGCAGCCACCGCATTCCTTAGCTTATGGCCCTTTCCTCCATTTTCAGAGTGCATTACGCCAGCCTCTGCTTCCTTTGTCCCAGCTCCCAGCCTTTGACCTGCTCCCTCTTATGAGAAGCCCTGTGATTACACTGAGCCCATCCAGATAATCCAGGATAATCTCCCCATCTCAAGATTATTAATCACATCTGTAAAGTCTCATTTGCTGTGTAAAGTAACATAGTAACAGGTTCCAGGGGGTAGGATATGGACTTCTTAGAGGGGCCATTATTCAGTCGGCCACAGGCATTGAAAAGTTTGCCAACGGAACATGAAAAGTATGCCAACTGGAATCTCTACACCACTTTGATACTGAATGACCTTCAAGTCAGGTTGTAGGAATGGCCTTTTAAAATGCCCTCTCTAAAAAAGATGCAGAATGTGCCATGTTGTCCTCTTGACAATTCTTTCAAAACACATTCACACCTATAATCCGATTTTCTCCTCCAAAGATACCTTGTCAGATAAGAAAGGCAGCTTTTCCCTAGTTGCAAATGAGAGGACTGAAGGAGAAAGGCTGGCTGACTTCTGCCCCGCCCACCCCACCGCCGCCAATCACCCAGGCAGCCACCAGCAACTGAAGAGGACAGTTGTCCACTTCTCTTTCCAATGCATGACACTCATCAACTATACTTTCTTTATAGCGTTTTGTAAGAAAAAGAGAAAAAAAAAGATGGAAAGAAAAGAAAGATGCAATCAAAGCCTCTTAAATCTTTCAAATCATTTGAAAAAGAGATCAAATAATTTACCCTCCCCCACCCACATGCTCTGCCTACCAAGCATTCCTGTCACTTGGCCGTGGTCACTGTGCATGGATATTTCCAGCAACGTGGCCCTCACTGCTCGGCAAGTTAACCCACTCATAGGCACTACTCTGCAGGGTCTATTCCCTAAGTCAGTTGGAGTCCCAGGGCCTGCACTAAGGTGGTCTCTTACACAGAATTAAAGGCTGATACAGGATGATATACAGGTGCTGTTCAGGGTCATAGGTCGTTCTACAGGACATGTGTCCACAAGCAGTCCATTGGCATTGCACTGGCCAGGGAGTCTGAAGCCTGGAGTCCTTTTCCTTTTTATTCTTCTGCCACTGGCTTGTTGAACAGTGTTGGTTAAACCACCTTCCTTTGTATGCAGCTGGTCCAAGGCAAAGTTTGGCGGAATGCTCTCACGTGATGCTCAAGAGGATAGAGCCCGGAGCCATACTAGCTACTAGTTACTAAATACTGAGCAAGTTCCTTAATCTCTCTGAGCCTCAGTTTCCTCAGCTGTAAAAGTGGGAGAGTAAAAGTCATCTGCATTGTAAGATCATTAAGAGGATGAGGGAGATGGTGTGTGCAAAGTGCACCAAGAGCATTTATAAAAGTAGCTCTTTCTCCAGGGATCTGGGCTCTCATTCTATGCTCAACTATCCAGCTTTCTTTCCTCCCACCCCATATGACACTGTGACTGGCTATATGCTCCCTCAGCAAAATCCCTCTGTTTCACATGCAACCTCTCAACACACACACACACACACACACACACACACACACACACACACAATAAGTGCTATGCCTATCAATGCTCTCAATATGCCACTGGTTCATTTAGCACTCAGCGTGCTGGGCACAATGTAGCACACAAAGGAAAATAAGAGTCTACCTTCTCAGAGTTTTACATTTAAGCAAAGAGAAGGCCCATGGGACAATAACTATAAGGCAAGATCAAATGTTGGAAGGTTCTAAGACAGATTTGTATAAATAATGTGCTTGAAGTTTCAGAGGCCAGAGAATAGCACTGGCTGAGAGTGGGAAAGCAGCAGCCATAAATTTGCATTCATTGGTCTTGACCCGAAGATGTAGATGTGATGAGGAAGAGCACTGTAGGCAATGGAGAGGCTTACAGGGAATCAACATCATTGATGTATTTGCTAGGGCCCAATTCAGTCTTCCACTTTGCAGACCCAGAAAACTGATTAATTCAGAAGCCTAAGAGTGGAGCTGACACTCGGGGTAGACTCATATTAACCACCCTCAGGAACCTGAAGTATAACACCAGAGGGTCAGTGTACTGCTTCCAAAGAGCAATGACTTGGATTAGAGTAATCCCATCAGTATATCCATCATATGTTTTCAAATCATAATCAAAAAGTTGATTGACCATGAAAGCAGATCAAGGAGAGTTATGTAATGCAACTGTTTTCTGACTGACATAAGGCTACGGTGTCTGATGCACTTAGGTGTCCTCTGCTAAGTACTGAGGACCAAGATGCCCTCTCTCCCTTTCCTTTATGACTAACCCAGCTCTTTCTAATTGACCCATCTTTGGTTTTTTTCTAAGTTAATTATTTTAATTACATCATAAACACCCTGCTGATCTGGAAACCAGCCCATCTCTTTGAAATGCTCTTGAATATCTCTACTCAGACTCATAACTCTCAGAGGGAAATAGAAAGAGGTTCAGTATGGTTCTGGGAGATGTGGCTGCAAAGGTCTGATGGGACCAGACCACAGGAAAGGAGTTGGACTTCACACAGTGGGTGTAAATGGGAAGACTATGTGACAGGGGGATAATGACACTGACGGCCACTTTGCTGACCTTCGTGGTTATCCATCTGCTTTTCCACAAGGAAGGGATTGCCCAGGGTCTATGCCTTTCCCAGATGCAGGCTGCTGGGAGAAGTATTTTGGGGACAAATGTGACTTTGAGTGCTCTAAATCAGGGGACCATTTTCCGATCCATGGGTACAGAATCTGGGCTCACTCGGTATAAAACTCAAAAGAGTTGTGCTCTCAGGAAATGAGGTGGGGATGAGGGAATGTGAGAGGGAATAAGAATAAAAGTGGCAAAATGTTCCTGTTCCTCTGTGTCATCCTGTCAAACTTCACCTCTTCAGTCTCCTAACACATTTCCGATACGATACTTCCTGGGAGCCCTCCTGAGCCCACAGAATTAACCCCTCCTTCCTCTGTGCCAGGGGTCAGCAAGGGCTAAACAGTATGTATTTTAGGATTTGTGGGCCATATGGTCTCTGTCGCAACAACAATCAGTTCTGCTGTAACACTTGTTTCAAAAACGTGAATTTGTTCCAATGTGATTAACAACATGAGCATAACGTGCATTTCATGTTTATTTATGTACAATTTCCTCTGTGAGAAACACTAGGTGGAGGCAGAAAACTGCAGCCTGCTGAAACAAGATGCATAGGAATACACAGAACACTCACATGCATTCACCTGCAACACCCACCGTCCACCTCGGGTCACCACAACATCCACATCCTGCACTACAGCGTTCCGGCAGATTTCCCATAAGCCTTCTTCCACTACTTAACAGCTCACAAGCTGAAGCCTTTCTGGTAAACGCTAGGTCTTTTTTAAGGTAAACTTCCATATTTATTGTGGTATTTATATGTTTCTTAACCCCTTAACGTGTAAAATTGTGTTGCCATCTTTATTAGGTTCCGAACCATTTTATATGTGTCCCTGACCAAGTTTTTAAGTGTTGTCCTCAATGTCATTTTCCCCATATGTCCTTTGAATTATACTGCACAATCTTGCATAGTCTGGTGATTTTTAGGAATACGTACCATGTTGAAGCAGAACTGACCGTACTCAACTGTGCCATTTTAGGGCAAAAGTGGCCAGAGACAACACGTAAAGGAGTGAGTTTAGGTGTGTTCCAATAATATTCATTTATGAAAACAGGCAGCAGGCCAGATTTGTTCTGTTGTTTCTCTATGCTTTGTACATGATTCAGTCACTGCATTTAGCACCTGGAGAGAGATTTATTTATTTGAATGTCCCTCTCCCCAACTACACCATAAGTTCCATGGAGACTGGGCTTCTTTTATCAGTCTCTTTCCTCAGCACCCAGCACTGTATCTGGCAAGCAGTAGGCTCTGAGAAGTCCAGAGTAATCTACCTCAGAGGAGAGGCAATCTCCTCTCCCACCAGACATTCCAACCCCAAAGAGCAAGAGCTGTCCGTCCTCTATCTCTCATTTCAGCCTGAGGCTTGGTGTAAGTAGTATTTATTGAACCCTATCTCCTCAGCATACTGGAGTGGGTACATGAATTTATGTAATTTTATGCTGTTCCTCAAAAGAAACCTGAAAATATGTATATTATTTCCATTTCACGGGTAACGGAGTTAAATCTCCGAGTGGTTAAATAATTGTCCAAAGTCACACAGAGCAGAGCAGGGAATACTTTGGGTCCAGGGGAGCGAACTCGGAGCTTATCTGGGGTGCCCTCATGCTGACTTCCTTTCCTCTCTCTCCACAGCCAATGTGTCATGGAAATAACAAAAAAAGACCTAACCGAAAAACCCTCCTGTAGAAATGCCTTCTTAATATCTATTGGGGGGGCTTCCCTGGTGGCGCAGTGGTTGAGAGTCCGCCTGCCGATGCAGGAGATGCGGGTTCGTGCCCCAGTCTGGGAAGATCCCTCATGCCGCGGAGCGGCTGGGCCCGTGAGCCATGGCCGCTGAGCCTGCGCGTCCAGAGCCTGTGCTCTGCAGCGGGAGAGGCCACAGCAGTGAGAGGCCCGTGTACCACACACACACAAAAATCTATTGGGATATTACGGTAACCTAAACAAAGAAGCTTTAGAACAAAATAGATGAGGTTTCTGGTACCCAGAAAAAGTATGGAGAAGCCAGTATTCAGCACAAACTTAACTTTCAGGAGTCTCTAGGACTACTTTGGCTCTTACTCAATTGGTCTGGTTTTATAGGATCACATTGGTTTTTACTTGGCTATGTGCGGTTCCTAAACTCTGTTTACAGAATGACAAAGGGTTTCAGTTTCACCTGATTTGCCTTAACACACTATAGCCAAGAAAGCATTTGTTTGGCCCATTCTCCATTTACGTAAGGAATATAAGCAACTGTGCATAGTATCTTGCCTGAACTGGCAAAATTACCATCTGGAGTCTGCAAATATGAGTCAAAGGAATCCCTGGAAAAAAAACCCAGAATGTTCAAAACCCACCTGGCCCCTATTATTGCTATGGGACCTTGTTCAAAGGCCCATGATTTAGCCAGTCCCCAAGGTCTGAGATGTCGATGAGGTGAGCTGCTGCAGTTCCTTGCAGACTGCCCTGGCCATGGCCGCCTCTTAGCAGAGCATGTCACAAACAGCCCAAGGGAGGAGAAGGTTTTCTGCTCTTTGATATGCTTCCTCCCTGGCTGGATGCCTGGACTGCAATGTGTACACAATCCATTCTATGAGACAGATGGAAATTGAGCTATAGCGGATAAATCATATGGCACTGCCTTTAGTGATGCCTTTCTATAGGGAATCCTCCTGTTGGCTAAGTGTGGCCTTGTACCTCCTCCATTAGGTACACAGATGTTTGGTTGACATTTGACTCCTGTGAGAAGCTTCTTATTTAAAAGCTCTCTGGAGCTTCTCAACATGCAGAGTCCTGCCACTTAGATACTGGTGAAGAGATTTGGGAATTGATTATTACAACCACACTCATTCTGCAGACACACACCCAGGCCAACACAGTTATAGACACACAGCTATACCACCAAAATCGCCAGCACCCCCAAATGTTTTACACCCCACCCTACCAAAATGTCCCATGCAAAGGCTGCGACCTGTGCAAAGCAGGTGATAACTTGGACATTGTAGCTCAAGTATTTCTTTCACCATTCTCCAAATAGATGTCCTATATAAACGCTAGAAAATGCTTCCCAAAGAGGCAACAATCTGGAATTCCAGTTTTAACCATTATTGGCTGCGTGTCCACAGGCAACACAGCTCTCAAATCCAAATCTGTAAGGTTAGAATATTAATGCAACCTCATGAAGGTTTGGGGAGGAAAGCCCCTACAGCACAGTGCATCGAGCACTGTGTGTGTGTGTGTGTGTGTGTGTGTGCGCGTGCGTGCGCACGCACGCGTCTTTTATTTTTGTTTCTTTTGGAGGAGGAGGAGGGAGGTATTAATAAATACTACTTCTCTTCCCAGGTAACTTGCAAGTTTAAGGGCTGTCTACATTCTGGACGGCTTCTGGACTAAATATACAGAGCTGACGGAACTGCACTGCCAAGGAGCCAGACCTATTTATTGAGGGGAGATGATAACACAGGAAGGTGTAGCTATGCAAATAATAGTATTGGAAAAAATAGAATATCAAATCTAGGAAAACAGACTAACACAGATTGGGCACCCACGGTATGCCAGGCACTTAACATAAATTATTTTATTTAATCCTCAAACCAAATGAGGAAGCTGAGCCTCTAAGAGATTAAGCATTTTGGCTAAGACCACCCAGCTCATGAGTGGCAGCCCTGTGATTACAACAAGGCAGGTGGGTCTGTCTAGGAAGACAGGCTTTAGTTTTGCCCGGGTGCCTCTCGCCTCCTCAACGCTAATCATGTAAAATGTGGGCAGTTACACAAGAACAGCACACATGAATAGAGACAAACAACACAGGACTAGAATTCTGAGGAGGCCCTGTGTGCAGCAGCGGTGAGGCACAGTAAATCAATCGTCAAAACTGGTTAAAAAATATACGTGCGGCAGACCCCCTGAATAGCCACTACCGAAGTCCAGAGAAGCCCCCTCAAGACAAACAATGCTGATGTGCGTACAACTGAATCCCATTGCTTTTCTGAGATCAGAGTGTGAAAAGGAGTCAAACGGGTGGAACCTTGGACGTGTGCCAAGCCCATTCCAGATGAGAAAGAAAAGACAAATAGAAAAGCCAAATTCTTACACTTCAGAACTTGATGAACAAAGAGTGGAGATTCACTGACTGGGGTCAACTCTTCTGATGAACCAAAAAAGAGTCACCCTTGATTAATATTCTTTTGCATCATCCAAAGGTGATAGGTCAAGATAAGGTAATGATAAGGTAATCGATAGACCACACATTGCTATTAAAGGGGTCATCTGCCAGTGGAAAGGGGGCAGCTTTCTTCCCTGAAGAGGTCATACCATAGCTAGAAGCTGCTGCCATCCCATAATTCTTAATAAAAAGCTTAATCTCACTGTAATGACTTTTAAACTCCCATGATTTTCTTTCATGACATGGAGGGACAGCAAAATAAAGTCATCACCCTTCTCTATTTTTTTGACCTAAATTGCTTCTTTTCTTGATTAATGACTAATTACCAGTTGTTTCATCTCTGCCTGGGGAGACTAAGGTGAAGAGCCCGCTGACTGCACATTAGAATCACCTGGGAAGCTTTTACAAGATAATTGTTCCTGGCCCTGCAACAGACCAAATGACTCAGAATCCCTGGGAAGGGTGGGCCCAGGAATGGATTTTTTAAATAAGTTCTCCAGGTGATTCTAACCTGTGGGAGGGTAGGTAGAGAACACCGGATAGTGCCAAGCACCCAGACTTTGTCATAAGAATTGGGTCAGTGGTTTGGAATTTGAATTCTGGCTTCAACATTCACTAACTGTGTGACAATGGGCAAAACCTGATTTCTAAGGGTCAGCTCCCTCTCCAATAAAATAAAGATATTCAGGTTTCCAGGGTCAAATGACACAGAATATGCAGAAGACTTTCATAAGCTATGAAAACACTAAAAATAGGATTATGTTTATCACATATATTTGTTAGATAAAGTATGTTTTACAGATAAATACACTCTACAACACCTTTAAATCCTATAAAATTGAGTAAGGCCATCTTAGGCTAGCTAATATGGATGAAAAAATAAAAATGATCAGGATCTCCTTAAACTTTTAGTGACAAGAAAATACAAAGGATATTTCTCCGGAAGATGGAAAGGGACATTCCCTGAAGCTGATGAGTCGCTGATTTATCCTCAGGCCCACACTACTAAAGAGCTTATCCTCCTACAGAGGACATGTCCCCTTGTCACAGCAGCAAGTCTGTGTGTCAGTAACTGAGGCACCTGTACTTGTGGCATGCTAGGGAGTGATGACAATTATTCCTAAAGAGTCATTTATTGATCACTGGGTGGGAAGAGAAAGCAGATCCTTTATCTAAGTTACCTCTGATCAATTGATTTGACAGGTGCTGAAGATTAAGTGACAGGCAGAGGTTTGTATGAAATTAGCAAAACAGAATAAGCTATATTCCTGAATGATTAGCCAAAGTCTCCTAAGGGAGGAAAAAAAATCACAGATAGATTCAGTCCACGAGGCATGTCCTATTCGGAGAAGTACTGAAATGCAAAATTCAACAATGTCTGATGATGGTTTGGAATAAGACAGAAGAGGCTTGCTCCCTATCTGACACAAAGGCCCAAGTGGAATATGGACAGTAACGACCAGCATTTGGGTGGCTACTTGAGGTTTATAAAGTAAGGGACTTGGAGGCCCCGAGGTGGTTATTACATGCTTGTACGTGCCAGCAGGAGAGCTCCGGGCCTGCCAACTTGCCTGCTCTAGTTGCAGTTTTATTCCACAGAATGGAAGAGAGAGAAGGCAAGAAAGGGACCATCTTTCCCCAGAGTGTCATTTATTATAAAATTTTGCATACCATCAAGAGGTACCATAATAGAGAATTGATTATGTAAACTGTCATGCATCTCTAAAATAGAATCCAAGGAGCCACTACAAACAATGTTATAGAAAAATGTCCTTGACACGGCAAATGTTGACAATATATTAGGTTTTAAAACGCAATCTATGTTTTATATGAGGCCTTTTATTAAAAATGGAGTAAATTTTACATATGTTCATACTACAAATATTTACTGGATGCCTGCCACAATTCTAGACATTGGGAAAATAATTGTGGAAAACAAAAGCCTCTGCTGCCTGGAACTTAGATTCTAGGGACAGGATGCAGGAAATAAACAAATGAGCATGTAAATATATAGTATGTCATACGATAATAAGTGCATGGAGAAAAATAAAGCAGAGTAGGGGGTGTAGGGATTTCCAGGGAAGGAACTCCCCTGCATATAAGGAAGGCCTCACTGTTAACCATCAGGGAGATGATTAGGAGATGATGATGTGCTTGGTAGAGAGAAGGCTTTGATGGGCAGGAGAGTGCTTGGTATACTCAAGGGACAGCAAAGAGTGGCAAGACAGATTAAGCAAAAGGAAGTGACAGATGAGGTCCCAGTGAAGTTGGAAGGGATCATGCCAGGCCATGTGGTATACAGATATATGCCACATATAATTATTTAGGGTCTTCCCAGAGTGAGATGGGCAATCATGGGAGGGTTTGGAACAGATTTGTGATGTGATCTGTTTTAAGATTAAAAGAGTCAATCTGGCTGCCATGTTGAACATGTGTTGGAAAGGGGTCAAAGCAGGAAAGCAGTCAGGAGTTTATTGTAATAATCCAGGTCAGCAACGACCATGCTTGGACTAGCATGGTGGTGGCACAGGGGCTGAGGAGGGGCAGATTCTAGACGTATTTGGCAGGTGAAGCTGACGTGGCTGCTGAAGGGCATGGAGTGTAAGAGAGAGGAGTCAAGAAGGACTCCAGGGTTTGGGGTATCACGTGATACTGACAAGGCATGTAGGAAGAGGACTGAGAAGTGATCATTGGATATGGGGACCTAGGTGATGTGGTTCAGATGAAATCTCAACTGAAGAGGATTGAAGAGAGGATGGGAGGAGAGGAACTGAAGACAGTGAATGTGGACAACTCGTTTGAGGAGATTTTCTAGGTAAAAATGGAGTGGTATGAGATGTAAGCTTAAGCAAGTGATAGAAATAAACATGTTAACAGTGACTGGTTTTAAGTAGCAGGAGTCTGAGTAAATTCACACCCTCACTACAAGCCCCCTTCACCCCTGGTTTGTTCACTGCTCATGTTTTCTAAATTTTCCAAATGAGCCTGCATTATATTTAAAAGTGGAAAACTAAAGTATTTTTTAAGAAAACACTAGGTCCTGGAAAATATGACTTCCTGACTTATAGGAGATAAGATATACAAAAAAGAAAACTAGCTCAGAACCAAAAATAGAAAAAGAGGAGAAAGAAGAGTAGAAAGCATAGCTCTCCTGTGAATTATATCTACGCTACCATTCGTGTAAATTAAAAGTGCATAATAGAAAACAACACTATACCTTTACGTCTGCGTGTGTGTGCGTAAGTATAACAGAATAAACTGGAAGGATTCACATTAAATCCACAACAGCACTAAATCCACAACAGCGGCTACTTTTGGATGATGGGTAAAGGGTAATGGGCCAGGGTGTGAAGCAAAAAGGAACATCAGTTTTATTTATTTTTGGTTAAAAATCAAAGACTGGAAGCAAATATGAAAAAGAAGTGTTCAAGGTAACATTTCTTATGGTGATTTCTTGTGGTGAATACGATGTTTGTCACGTTATTATTTTCAATGTTTTAAAAAAATCTCACCAAACACACACCAAAGAATCATACCTACTCCTTCCCCGCAACACCCTCATGCCATTCCATCTCTTTCCAAGTAGAATCTACTTACAATAAAGTCATGTGATAGCATCAAAACAATCTGTTAAATTAAGATTAAAAAATCAGCTTTTTAGCATTAAACACTTGTTTGTTCATACACTATTAAGTGTGTACCCATAGTACACACATAAGATATTACAGTTGTAATTACATTGTAATGATCAGGATAAACAACTTCTAAACAACAAATGTTACATCCTATTAAGAGACTTAGAGTTGAGGATATAAAAAGGAAGAAAGGAGATGAGAGTAAACTCACCAACAGAAGACAAAATCAGATAATTCTGCATAGCATAGATTTTGATGAGATTATGACTTTTGATAAACCTTACATAGGTAATAGTTTAGAATATATATTAGCTGCTAAATCCAAATGCAAGGGAAAAATCAGGTACACCTTGCTGATTTTTTTCAAGACTTCTTTCTTCCATTTTAGAAATAACCGTTTTGTTTCAAAAAGAGAACATAAATTTCTTTCTCGTGTGAATGACGTCATCAGCCTTTATGGCCAATCAAAGGAAAAGGAAGAAACACTTAGTGGCAACTCAACAATGTTAAACTTGTCCTTTTTCAAAACAGATTTACAGTTAGAAGCTAGTGAATTTCTGCAGGACTAGCACAGGAGTGTGTATATCCCATTACCTCTGGAATTTCTAATCACCTTCACTGACCGCACTGTAGACCAGAATTTTCTCAGGAGAAAGCAGCAAGGTTGTGATTAATGTTTTCAGAACAGCATGGAGCTCAACAAACAAGAGAACTTTAGTCCAGAATAAGCTTCAGAATTCACATCCTACCAACCTGCACTAACTGAGAAAAAAAACCCAAGAAAATAATGGATTTGTGAGGGTCAGACGAGAGAGCTAGAGCGAGGACTGGAAGCCCATGCCTTCTCCAAACTGTGAATATGTTTACATTTTATCTTTCCCAGGGTGATTATGTAACCCAGTAGCCAAACTTTAGCATAATTTAAGCCAGGTTTCTCATACATTTATAGTCTCTCATTCACTCATCACCCTACCCATCACTCTCACTCTACCTCCCTCTTGTTCTCTCTCTCCTTTCTAAACAATCTTTTTTCCCATCAAGTATAATATATAATACAGACTACTGAAAGAGCAGTTTTGTAAAGTACTCCCCTAAGGAGGTTCGCATATTTCACAAAGACGAAAATGTTTAAACTTAAGTGAAACAGGATTAATCTTAAAGAATATTCTCAGTGAGAAAATGCTTCCTGCACTGCTTATTTCCACCATTAAAGTCAGTAAAGACAGAGTCCCTCAAATGAATTCTCTGTAAGAAATTACAATGGGTTTTTCAACTCAAAGATAATCTTCTTTTTAAAAAAGCATATTCTGGATTTCCTGGATGACTATTATCTAGTCAAGTACTGCCATGCAAATTCAGAGCCAGTATTTTTATTGGGACCCAGTTGGTAATACTTTCATTGTCTTGGGCAAATGAGAAAAGAACAAAAGCAAAATTAGCGAATATTCAAGATAAAAAGCCAAACTATGTCCAAGAATCCTCTATGAACAAAGTTTGAGAGGAAAAGAAGAATTGAGTCATCACACAGCAGATAGAACAGGCATGCTAAACTCAGGGGAAAAAAAAAAAACCCTCCAATGGCCAATACTATACTTAAATTTTCTCAGCAATTTCATTTTCAGTAAAACCACATCATCTGTCACATTAAATTAGTGTACTTAATTTGAATTTTATTCGCTTTATGGATTGTTTGTATTTAATTTGTAAATTGCTTTAGTTTTATCTTTGTATAAGAGCTACAAACATGAGGTGTTTATAAGCAGTTTAATGTTTATATGTATGTATGTAACAATTTAATAAACATAAGTCACCATTGTAAAGCAATTATACTCCAATGAAGATGTTAAAAAAAAAACATAAGTCAACACGGCAAGAGTCTATAAAATTTTATTCCTTTTAAAAGGAGTCTATATATTGCTCAGTTTTGAGAAACACTGAGTTAAAATAATATCTACACTGAATATTACTTATAGCAATCGAATACTAGCCACCAAAATACGCTCTCAGCCCAGTCTCTGGAACCTGTGAATATGTTACTTTCTAAGACAAAAAGAATTTTGAAGGTATAATTAAATTAAAAATCTTATGACAAGGAGAGGATCCTGGATTATCCATGTGGCCCTGATATAATTATTAAGATCCTTACAAGAGGAGACAGGAGATCGGAATGAGAAACAGATGTGAGGACAGAAGCAAGAGGTTGGAGTAATACAAGGAAGTGGGGAGGGGGTCACAAACTGAGAAACTCAGGTGGCTTCTGTAAGCTAAAAAGGGAAGGAAACAGAGTCTCTCCTGAAGCCTCCAGACGGAGGTCAACCCTGCCAACACCTTTATTTGGTACTTCTGACCTCCAGAACTCTGAGAATAAATCTGTATTGTTTTAAAACCCAGCATTTGTGGCAATTCGTCACAGCAGCAGTAGGAAACTAATGCACTTCTTAATCCATCTGTATAGAATGATCTTAAGACCAATGTGTGCCACTGTGTTAACCAGGAAGCAGATCCATTGCCCCCTTTTTTTTTAAACATCTTTATTGGAGTATAATTGCTTTACAATGGTGTGTTAGTTTCTGCTTTATAACAAAGTGAATCAGCTATACATATACATACATCCCCATATCTCCTCCCTCTTGCGTCTCCCTCCCACCCTCCCTATCCCAACAAAGAGGCTCTAGTATCCTGAGCAAAGCAGAGTCAGATTTCAGTGGGAGAAAGAGAAGGGAAACATGGAAGTGAAGAAGAAGCCAGGCAGAGTGCTCAACTGGAAGGCCCTTTGTTGGAAATGGAACAGTACACAACTAGTTTTCTCATTAGCCAGTGGGGGCTGGCAGGAAATGACAGGAAGCTGAAGCCATAGGACAGTAATCCAAACGAGACAGTGGCTGGACAGGGGAGATAGTACTGGAGACTGACTGCACGGCCACCTTTGCAATTTTGCCTAGATCTGACCCTTGCCTCTGAATCTTTAAATCTGTGCTCAAACTGTTTTCCCAGCATTTCTGTTCCCTGGGTAAGCGAGGCTCCGCGAAGATCTGCTCTAGGGAAGAAGGCAGATTCTGACAGCACTCCAGAGTCAAGGCAGATCACGCTCACCCCTACTGAAGCTGACCCAGGCTACAAGGCAGGGCCAAGGCATGGAGACCAACAGAGAAAGCCCTTCCCTTCCTGTCCCTGACTGAGGGATTGGGGAAGGAAATCGAGTCAAAGGACAGAGCCTGGATAATTACTCAGAAAGCAGCAGAAACGGAATATCAACCACCACTATTTTGTTATTTTATCCCCTAAGGAACTAGGAGAGCGATTATGCCCTATGGGTCTTGAATGATGCAGGCGAAAACCAAGCAAGATGTCACAGTGGCTAACAGGGAGGACAACACCAGCAGAGAAAAGAGAGTTTGCTAAGTATAAGCTAAATGGTGTCCAGTAAGAAGTAATAGTGTATATTCTTTCTGCCCCTGGATTCTCTTGTCTACACTCCAGTCATTTGTACTTCTTCCTGGGCCCCCTCCCTCCTTCACCAACCTCCCCCTACCCCCCAGCCCCCACTCCTCTGTGGCAGGATTAAGTTGCTTTCAATTATCAGTCCTCTGATTCTCTTAAATTTAATCTCTTTCTGAGCACAATCAGGCCAAGGCACACTAGTTTACTGCAGAGAAATCCATCACAGCTGATAACAGGGCTAATGATGTTCTGTCTTGTCACTCAATACTTTCTCACCGCACCTCACGCTGGTATTTGAACAGGAACCCAGTAAAGGGCCCTGCAGTACCATTTTATTAGGACTATCATTTAATAATCCAAGATTAGTTTACTACCTAAAAAGACAAAGATTCCAATTCTGTTCTAGAGCTTAAAGTCATCTCAAATCAGAAGCCTATTTTAAGCAATGGAAAATCTAGTGATACTATAATTATCTTCTCACAACACAGAATATTTAGAATACAAATGTTGCACAGAGAATTCTGAATCCATGCTTTCCACTCTTTAAAATATAATATCTTATTCTTACAAACTTATTTAAAGTGATTATTATCATCTTCACCACAATTTATTTTCCCATTTCAAAAACAAATTCCTTAAATTTCAGCTACCTCAAAATCCACGATAAATTTAAATTCGAGTAGAGTAAGGTTTATATCATAATATTTAAGAAAAAAGAAGGTTGTGAAGAAGATCATAACAGAATCTGTAAAATATTTAGGAGAAATGATTTTCTCATACAGTGTTGACATTCATTTGGATGATGCTAATTACAAAATATGTCTCATCCTCTTAAAGAACTAAATATAGTCTCATTAAGCCATAGAACATTTGAATTGGAAGAGACCTAGAGTTATTTACTTCAATGGTTCAGACATGAGTAAATCTCCTCCACAATAATTCCAACTATCGGTTGCCCAGACCTCCCTGGACCACAGAAATGGAATGTACTCCAAACTTTGGCAGCTCACTTTTCCTTACTCTACAATGACAGTCTACCTTGGTGTCTTGTCCTTTCACCACACCTCTGCCCTTTGCAGCCATACACAATATAAGTCTTTCCCAAGTCAGGACCCCCCAGAGGCATCTCTTTTGACCCCTGCATACAGAGTCCGCCTTTGAACCTTCACCACCATTGTCCTGGGGCTCTGGTCACTCTGATTTGTTACTGCTTGTCCTGTCATGTGGAGTCCACAACCCAAACTGGTATTCCAGCTGAGGTTTGGCCTTCTTTGGAGCACTTGGTTAAGCATCAGAATTCCGGTAAAACAGGGATACAATTACATTCATCAAATGCATTCTGTAAATCAGTCTTGCCATTGAGAATGCCCTGCCCTCCAATGAGCCCAAAATTAGGAATTGTTCTTCCTCTACTGTTCCTCTCTCAAGAGTCCAAATTGTCATTTCAAGTCATCCTTAGCTGTGAAAGTCAAAACAAAACAAAAGTAAAGTAAGCTTGCCTAAGAATCACCCCCAGGAATACAGAATAAATAGCCAAATATGATCAGGTGTACTATTTGCTCAATGTAAAAACTACTGAAAAACAAACTGGAAGAGAAATCGGAAAAACAAGCTGGAAAAGTCTTCTAACCTAATACAGTTTCTTTTATGAACTTTCCTATCTGAGGACAAATTGAAAGTAGAGTCATCCTTGTGAATGAAGTACAGAAAACATTATTTTAATAGTCCCTACTTTTGACACAAAGCCCTAAATTTACTAGCGAGATATTTACTAGGCCAGGTTTCAAAGCTATTTAACACTCTTGTTCTTAACGCTCAGGACTTACTAGGGGAAGCAGTGAATTTTGAAGGCGTAATGGCAGAGGAGAGAGAGAAGAGGGCCCACGATATCGGGGAGCAGCCCATTAAGCCTGCAGGCCCGATGGTGAGCAGAGGTGAGACCCAAGCTCATTGAGGGAACCATGGGCAGCTGTCTGGCAGGTGCCTTGGCTCCCAGGTGAACAGTTCACCACTGCTCTCACACTGAATTTTGTAATGAAACAAAAGATAATTACCCCCTTAGAAGCTGGGTGTTTGGGTTTCATACCTTCTCATTTGGGTGTTCTTTGTTTGGCCAACAACAAGGACTGATTGAAAAGAAAAACTCACAGAGATTTCAATTACTGTTAATGTTGCCTAAGTGCTTTCACTGTCACAGTATACGGCTTCAACTTTTTAATAAGTTTCCCGTAATTATTACAAGTTTTTGGCCTAATTCCAGCTGAGGGTTTAATGGGACTCATTCTGACAAGATATAGGATATTGTCCCAATAGATGTTCATTTGGAAATGGGCCACTTGCAATTTCAAGTGTGCAGAGCTGTGCGAGATTAAAAGCACCGGCAGTATAATTTCCACCTTGTGTTCCAGGCTCTGTGGATTTGTAGCTCATCCAGGCTGTCCATCTGGGGAGCAAACAGCATGTACTCCTTGATGAGAAACCCTGGCCAACCGACCAGCTGTGAAAAAATAGATTACTCTTGTCATTTTTTTTCTCCTAGGTAATTTGCTGGGAGTAAAAATATAATTTCTTAGAAGGTGTGCAGTTAAAAGCAAATCCTAGGGATGTGTCTGATTTGTATTTAAAACTTCTCTACACTTTTATTTGTTAAATTTAATTTTCAACAATACCCTGGCTGTGATAATATTTCCTAATTCAAAAAAGATGGAAAGGTTGGTTTCTGGTATTTGTACACTAAGCAAGCACAGGAAGGGGAGTATGGAGGACAAAGAACATTGGAGGAGGACTCAGCTGGCAGGCGGAGCTGAGCACAGAGAAACGCACTGTTGCTCTTATTATAGGTAAAGGAGATATTATGATGGAATTAAATAACTGTTGAGAAAACAGATATTCCTATTGCCCCCAGGAAGCTAAAACGATAAATTCATCTTTGTAAACCTCTGACGTATAACTTCATCCTTGTGAGAATTCAGAAGGTCATGTTAGATGGATAATGAGGGTAATTCTGGATCAATTCTGGATCAACTGAACTGATCCAATTCTGGATCAACTGAACTGAAGAGCTGAGAGAGGAATTGTTAATTAACAGTCTGAATTGTGATGTAATATGTGACGTCTAGAGGTGTCACGTGTTCACCATGCTATATGTCTTCAGACAGGAGAATTCAACTGTTTTGTTTGTACCCAGCGGAGAGTTAATGATATAATTAGAAATTAAAGAATTTGCAATAATACTTCTGCACAGTGAATTACAAAATATATAGACATAAATGAGTGTTTCATGGTAACTTGCTATCTGGAATTTAAGCATTACAGTACTATACCTCACACAATCTTTTGTCCTGACCCAGAAATTCTTAAAACAGAACTCCAAACAGGTGTGTTGGCATTTTAAAAACTTGATATATTAAAGTTACATATTATTTTCTTTATTTTGACACTGACTATAGGTGATTGTACATTAGTATATATATTTACACACATACATGCATGCACAGACATAGGACTTGTATCCAGAGTCTACAATTAAATAAAGGAATCATTTTTACAACTAAAAAAAGGAATGATACTTATAATTCAATAAAAAGAAGCCAAACAAACCAATAAAAATAATAGGCAAAGATCTGAACAGGACCTCCACAAAAGAAGATATACTAATAGGTAATGAGCACATGACAAACTCAACTGCATGAGTTATCAAGGCAATGCAAATTAAAACTGTACTGAGAGGCTTCCCCAGTGGCACAGTGGTTAAGAATCCGCCTGCCAATGCAGGGGACATGGGTTCAAGCCCTGGTCCGGGAAGATCCCACATGCAGCGGAGCAACTAAGCCCGTGCACCACAACTGCTGAACCTGCACTCTAGAGCCCGTGAGCCACAACTACTGAGCCCGCCTGCCACAACTACTGAAGCCCGCGTGCCTAGAGCCTGTGCTCCACAACAAGAGAAGCCACCACAATGAGAAGCCTGCGCACCGCAACAAAGAGTAGCCCCCGCTTGCTGCAACTAGAGAAAGCCTGCGCACAGCAAGGAAGACCCAACACAGCCAAAAATAAATAAATAAATTTATAAAAAAAAAAAACCCTGTATTGAGATACCACTCCACATCCATTAAATTGGCTTAAATTTAAAAGGCTGACAGTACCAAGTGCTTGGTGAGGATACGGAGCAATAGGAACTCTCAACAGTGCTGTATATGCTATATATTATATATAGTCATAATACTAAATATGACGGAACTGAATTCTCACGTTAAAAAAAGAGACTGTCCTTTTAGGATAAAAAACAAAACTCAACTACACTCACCCAACTAAAATAAAACAATCAATGTTGAAAATCACTTTATGTTAGACCAATGCAAACAAATAAAAACAAAAGCAGCAATATTAGTATTAAAGGATATTAATCTAATATAGAGGATAAACTGTAGCTATCAAAAGTACAGTTTATGATGAGACTCTAACAGTTGTAAACCTACAGGCATCAAAAAACAGCACCTAAAATAAAAAGCAAAAATATGACAAATGAAGCAGAGCTTGATAAACAAGAATAATAGTGGAAACCTTTAACAGTTAAACAGATCTGGTAAACAAAAAACTAAGCATGGACACAGGGAAACTGAATGAAACAATAGATAAACTTGATTATGTGTGTATTTCTCAATGGAACACTGTCATTTCACTAAAATGTAAACTTTACAAATCAAGGTATATATATGTGCTGTTCACTGCTATGTTACCAGATCTGAGAAAAGAGCCTAGCATGGAGTTGAGTTTGATAAATATTGGATGAATAAATATCTGCATTCACAAAATTTGACTCTACTTGATTAACAAAACCTTTAACAAAATATTTTTAATGGATGTTTTAAAATTAGAATTTGTGCAAGCTACCCTCTCTGACCAAAAAGGTATACAAGCAGCATGAAATGCCTTTATTTGAAGCTATAAAATCATGTCATAGCAAAAAAAATCATAAAAGAAACCAAACTTACAATTAAAAAAGATATTGAAAAACTAACCAGGGCTAGATGGGTTCACAGCTAAGCATAGCTAGACATAGAAGAGTTTATTCCAGTGTGACATAAACTGTTACAGATCATATGATAAAAAATATTTCTCAATAGAATGTTTCCTCAATTCATATTATAAAATAATTTAGCACAATTCTAAATAGAAAACATAATAGAAAACTGTAAACCAATATAATTCATAAGTAAGGGCGAAAAACGTTAAAGAACATATTAGCAACTGAATCCAACAATGAACCCATGGATAATAATACCATGTAGTCAACTAAGGTATATTCTAGGAATGCAACAGTGACTTAATATCAGGAAATCTGTAATTATAATTCATCACATCATTAAATTAAAGGGGAAAAACCCCATGATCATGATCATATCAATATTTACTAAAAGGGTCTTAGATAAAATTAAGCAGCCATCACTAACATAAAAGCTAAATAGAATAGATACCAATGACTTAAATATAATAAAGGTTATTTTCCAGTGACTGAAAAATATTATCCTAAATTATGAAACCCTAAACCCACTTTAATTAAAGTTGAGAGCTAGACTGAAGTGCCTGTTACTATCTTTAGTATTTAATAGTAACTTGGAGGTTTAAGAGAATACAACACAGCAAGATAATAAACTAATAGATATAAATATGGGAAAAAAGGAAGCAACACCTGTTTTTGTTGATTATATGACTATATGCCTTATAAGCCTAAGAGACTCTAGTAAACTACTACTGAAATTAATGAAATAATTTAACAAAGAGTTTGATACTGTGTAAATTATATAGAAGTCAATATTTCTGAATAAATGAAGAGTGATGTGCCTGAATGGGAATACTTAAAAAACACCAAAAAACTCCAAAAATTAATATACAAATTGAATGCAATTAAAACTGAGATGAGAGGGTTTTTTGAATTAGATCCACTTACCTTATAGTTTAGATCTAAGAAAAAATGTCCAAAAGAAACTAAGAAAATATGAAGAAGAAGAAGAAGAAGAGACGACATGTCTTACCACATATTAGAACTTACTTCCATTCTAGTGTAATCAAAATAATATCACAGTGGCACTGAAATATTCACTGGGAGATTTGTGTAACAAATAGAGAATCCACAACCAGATCGCTTTATATTTAGAGAGAATTGAATATATATCAGAAATTATTTCAATTTAGCTAGGAAAGAATGGAAGGTTTAAATGGTACAGACCTAACCGGCTATCCATCTGGAAGAAAATACAGGTGGACCTCTCTCTCTTGCAACTTAAGTAAAAATAAGTCTCAGATAAAGACTAAATTATAAAAAATAAAACAATAAATCTAGGAGATTATATGTATAATCTAAAGGGTGTAAAAGACCTTTATAATAAAGACAGAAAACCCAGAGATAACAAAAGAATAGATGAACCCACACTGTAGATAAGTGTTAAACATTTATAATGGAAGAAGATAACATAAAGTCCACAAAAAAATACATATAGATTTGAGGACATATTGGCAACAGAAATGAGAAATGGAGGGTTAATATCTATAATACATAAAAATCTTTTTTAAATTAATAGGAAAAGATAAATATCCCAATAGAAAAATGGGCAAGAAATATGGGAAGATAGTTTATGCAGAGCAAATCCAAATGGCCACAAACATATAAAAACATGCTAAACCTCATCAAAAGTAAGGAAAAAACAATAATTAAAATATTATTTGCTATCTAGTGAAAAGGCAAAGATGAGAGGAAAATGGATTTATATCTCATTGCTGATGAAAATATTAATTGGTATAGCTTTTTTGGCAGCATTTATTAAAACTAAAATACCCTGTAAATCAATTATATTTCAATAATTTTTTTAAAAAAGTTGAATGACTGAACCAATAAAATTTGAGCCATTGTTGATTAAAAAAAAAAATACCTAAAGCCTTTGCCCTAGCAATCCTGTACCTCAGAATCTCCCCTAATAAAAACACTAATACACAAAAATGTATTTACAAGAAAGTTTATAACAGCTCTATTGGAGGTAGCAAAATACTTTAAAGTAAGTGGTGCCTTTCAGTAACAGGAAATTAAACTCTAGTCAAGTCACACTAAGGACTGTTATGTCTCTATTCAAAAGAATGAGTTTGAACTAAACCAATAGAGTTAGAGGACTATCCACTAGTATTATTAAATAAAATTTTAAAAGATACAGAAAGTAAGCATCACATAATAATATAATCCCATTTTTATCGAACAGCGACGTAGAAACCATGTTTGTTCATGACCATACAACGACTGAGAATAATACAAGAGGATATATACCAGGTTGTTAACATGAGTTCCCTGTATGAGGAAGATTGGTGATGGGGACAAGTGGGTGGGAGAAAGGTGACAAGGAGGAGGAAGCCAAGCAAAAAAGGAAAGTACTACATTTTTAAAGCACACCATAGAATACTACATTCTTGAAGTATAAAGCAAGTAATCCCATTTATGCATTTGCAGGATATCTGTGTGTGTGTGTATGTGTGTGTGTGTATATATATATGTGTGACAGGAAGAGAGAAAAAGAGAATGTGAGAGAGATAATTCACTAGTGTCCCATGGAAAATACTTTTTTAAACTATCTTTAAATCATTTGGGCCTTTTCTGCTCAGATGAATTTTTCAAAATGTTCAGAGGATAAAAATACTTACAAATTATTTAACTATTTTACAACCTTCCAGAAGCTCACATTTGCATTCCAGGAAAGAGGAAACACTTGCCTCCAGAAACTTTCTTATGACTGAAATGGTAAGCACTTTATGAAGACTGATAAAAATCACAGAATAATGCATATACAACATAAGTAACTTGAGTCAAGTCTCTTTTACTCTTAGGCTGCCCTTATTAGATTCTTATATCAGAGGGAGAATTATAAAAACCATAAGTATTTCATTAAAAAAATATAAGTTCAAGTTGGCTGTTTAATCAATAGACTGCAAAACCAAATTTAAAATAGGGAAAAAATACATAAAGAGCCTAGAATTTTTCAACATTCAAAGAATCATGAAATAAAGTTCAATTTTATCTTACAGATCATAAAGGATTTCCATAAGGATAGAAGAAACAGTCCATTCTCATAGACTATAATAGTTTCCTATGGCTGCTGTAACAAATTACTGCACGCTTGGCTTCAAAAAACAAAAATCTGTCTTACACAGTTTTAGAGTCCTGATGTCCAAAATCAGTGTCACTGGGCTGATATCAAGCTGTGGACAGATACACAGTCCCTTTGCAGGCTCCAGGGAGAACCCATTACTTTCCTCTTCCAGCTTCTGGTGGTTGCCAGCATTCCCTGATTTGTGACCACATCACTACAGTCTCTGCCTCTATCATCATTTTGCCTTCTCCTCTTCTGTCTTGTTTGTAATTTTCCTCTGCCTCTCTCTTATAAGGACAACTGTGATTGCATTTATGGTCCACCTGGATAATCCAGACAATCTCTCCATCTCAGGACCTTTATTGAATTTAGTCACATCTGTCAAAGACCCTTTTTCCAAATAAAGTAACATTACAGGTTCCAGAGATTAGGACTTAATACCTTTGGGGACCATTATCCAGCTTACTACAAACACTGGTAGAATAAATTAGTACAATCTTTATGGAGGATAATTTGTTAAACTATATTTAAGTCCTTAAAAATGTATATATCTTTGATGAAAAGTACCACTGCTAGAAATTTATTTTAATAAAACAATTCATTCAATTAATAGTTAATTTATACAATTATGTGAACATGGATATTTATCTAAAGGAATTATTTATAATAATGAAAAACCAGAATCAGCATAAACACCTAACAATAAAAGATAGGGTTTATAAATTATGCATTCATACAATGAAAAATGAAGTGACAATAAAATAATAATATAAATGTATATCTGTAGACATGGAAAGATATATATGATATTTTAAGTAAAGAATATAAGGTTATCAAACAGTGTGATTCCACTGAATTTTTGTTTGCTTATGTTTTTATGTGTTTGTGTTTATGAATATGAATTTGTGTATGTATATATATTCTGAAACACAAAGAATGGAAGTATATACATCGAAATATCAACAGTGATTATCTAAAGGTGATAAGATTATTTTTCTAAAGTGAACATGTATTGCCATAATAATTTTTTTTTTAAGTCAAAAAACCAATTTCTGCTACTGGAAAT
Organism: Delphinus delphis; assembly: GCF_949987515.2. Taxonomy (NCBI): domain Eukaryota; kingdom Metazoa; phylum Chordata; class Mammalia; order Artiodactyla; family Delphinidae; genus Delphinus; species Delphinus delphis. The sequence goes on along the minus strand of NC_082692.2, from coordinate 73,913,353 downwards.
GAAAGACTAAGAGACTACTGAACAACTCCCCTGCAGACGAAAAACCGTAAAATCAGCATATAATACAAAAAAGTGCCAATCTGAAGGCAATGGAGAATGAGCAGAAAAGACCAGTTCTGGTGGGAGTACATCCTCAGAGGAGGGGAGCTGTACAAAGTAAGATCCCGCTTGCATAGCCTTTAGCTCAGAGCTAAGTGTAGTTGACATGTAGCATGCAAGGTGGTAGAGTACAACTGGAAAAATCACAGTATTTCTGGCTTGAGTAACCAGAAAAATAAAGCTGGGGAAAATATGACTCTAGACGGTAATGGGGAAATCCTGGAAGGGAAAGAGCCAAAGAAAGAATCTCCAAATCCTTGACCCACATTTCTAACTAATTCATGAATCACACATTCATGGCACTGGCTCCAAACAGCTCCAGCTAGCAACAGAACATCTGAACTGAGGTCTGAGCTGCCACGACAAGAAGCAGGATTTGCAAATCCAGTTAATAAAATTACACGCTAAAACAAAAGAAGCAACATTCATGTGACAGATGACAGAAAAACAGAATACAGAAACTTCACAGCTTAGCATTCATAGTACCTAGTATACAATTCAAAAGCCCAATCAGGGCTTCCCTGGTGGCGCAGTGGTTGAGGGTCCGCCTGCCGATGCAGGGGACACGGGTTCGTGTTCCGGTCCGGGAAGATCCCACATGCCGCGGAGCAGCTGGGCCCGTGAGCCATGGCCGCTGAGCCTGGGCGTCCAGAGCCTGTGCTTCGCAAGGGGAGAGGCCACAACAGTGAGAGGCCCGCAAAAACAAACAAACAAACAAACAAAACAAAACAGAAACAGACTCACAGATAAGAGAACAAACTGATGGTTGCCAGAGGGGAGGAAGGTAGCGGGTGGGACAAAATAGGGGAAAGGAATTAAGAGGTACAAACTCCAGTTACAAAATAAATAAGTCACAGAGAGGTAATATATAGCATAAGGAATATTAGTCAATAACACTTTAATAATTTTGTATGGTGACAAATGGTTAGTAGACTTACTGTAGTGATCATTTTACAATGTATTTATAAATGCTGAATCACTACATTGTACACCTGAAACTAACATAATATTGTACATCAGCTATACTTCAATTTTTAAATAGTCAATAGGAAACTTTAAATGAAATTCTTTAAAATATTCCCCAAAAAAGGTCAGAAAAAAAGAAAGACAGTTACATAAAATAGAGTGGACAAGCTGAAAACAAATAATGAAATGGTAGACCTAATCCCAATTACTTCAGTAATTACATGACATTAAACGGCTAAATACTCCAATTTAAAGGGAAAGGGCATCAGAATGGTTTACAAAGAAAAAGGACCCAAATATATATGGCCTATAGAAACTGCACTTTAAATATAAAGACACTTATAGGCTGAAAATAAATACTTGGGACAAAACACATCACAAAGACAGTAACATGAGAAGACTGGAATGGTTGGCTTCTGGATACCCATCTATGGGAGCACTGTCCTAACTACTTTTCAGACGGTGTTCCCATCTCCAGGACAGCCCTAGCACACAGTCTGCCCTTTACCACCAGTTCAACCAGGACAGCCCTAGCACACAGTCTGCCCTTTACCACCAGCCTCAAACTCATCATATAATCTCTTAACCCCACACTTACTGATTCACGATTGAATTCATGCCTCAAATGTCTTTGAAATTCAAAATATTTTTCTTTATTCTGGTAAACTTCTAATTTATATATCTCAAATGTAATTTCTAAAATATTCATCAAGTAACAATTGTGTGCAAAGTTTGGAGGTAAGGCTATGAGGCTAAAAAGATGACTAAGATAATCATCTCATAGCCTTTGTGAAAGGAAGGAGGAAATAAACAAGACCAAGTACAGTTCCTCTTTGCTTGCTATCTAGTAAGGATAAGCTAGGTACACAGAAATTATAAAAATTATATATTATAGATGAGATACCATAATGCTCAATTCTCAGAATTTTCAACTGAGGGTGAAGAAGGGCACATTTTTTTTAACCCAAATATATCAGAGAGTCTGATATGCCCATTCCTCTCCCACCTCCAACCAAGAGATAGGGAGAAATACTGCCATAGTGGTTTAGTGCCTTCGATGGAAGAGCTTCATATCCCTCATATTTCTTAGAGCTAAAAAATGGTGAAAACTTCAGCTACATACAATTATTTTCTAGTTAAGTACAAATATATTAATGGTATACTGGAGTTTCATATGAAGTACAATGTAGTAATACAGAAAAAATTATGATGCATTAAATGTACATTCCATCATTTTGAATTTTTACTCATTTGACTCAAATTGCATGGCTATATTTCCAACAAAGCATGAACACCAACCGCTGACCTACTGACACACATAAAAGTCTTAAGGATACTCAAACTATGTATATAGATCTACATGCCAAATAACATAAATACATCATGAGGGGTTACCCCTACAGAGCAAAGTGCATGACCTAGGTCACAGTTAATTGAGTGACCCTGGAGACCTTTGGTTGTGTCCTGAATTGCTGAATGTTGTAGAAGTCAGCTTCCAGGTTACACGAGTTACCTGTTATCACAAGCTATTTCGGTATTTAAATACAAGCACAAGCTATTAACTAGAATCATATTTTCATGGGAAAGAAAAACACAGATTAATTTTTCTCAGAGCTATCCACAGGATGGGGACTAGAGTGAGACAAATGCCTCACTTGCCTCACTCTGGTTCCAGATGAGAAAAGCCTACTTAGTGGGTCCACACATGTGGAAATCATACTTCTACCATTAACCTGGTGGCAACCATCCCAATAATAGGGATTACTGCTCTTGTCTAACTGCAGAGACTCAAACCTCCTGCACTTGCCCTAAAAAACTAAAATAATAGAAACGAACAGAATCAAGTGTTAAAGAAACCCTGGTTGACTATTAACAGATTCAACTATTTTCAGTTACTTGAGTTGTGTTTACATGATGCAAGGTCATCAGTTGATTGGGTTAATTTAGCCCAAGTGTTGACCAAAAGTTTCTAAAAGAGAAAAAAATAGCGATATCTGCCATCGTATTGCGTTGTAGTCAGATAGGTGTCAGCCCTTTAGTTGTGGTTACAGAATACTGAACAGAGACAGAGGCGATTATGAAAATGGTAACTTCAGGTGTCAAATCAACATCTACATACAAATAGCAAAGCATCCCACAGAAACTGGACACTGGTGAATTTAAGCTGATTTTGAAATGTTAAATCCATAAATACACATGACCAATTCCATTTTTAAACTTTTGTCTTTAAATGTTAAAATCTGGTATTTGTAATGAGAGATGTTGGGAAGCTTCCTATTAAATTGCTTTGACTATTTTGGTTTGCACAGGAAAAGTTATTTTTCTTTCTGTTTTCAAATTATAAATTTAACATATTTTTATATAGATAACTTGAACACTACAGAACTGTCAAAAAGCAGAAAGAAGTCTCCCATGATCCTACCACCCAAAGGCAACTGTACTGTTCATTTAGATATATTTTCTTCTAATCTTTTTCTTTACATTTTATAGGTAAGATTATGGCAGGCCATTGCTTCATTATCCCTGTGGCTTGATACTATCATTTTCTTTGTGCTTATTTAAGAGGCAATTCCTTCATATTTTCAGATGTTATTAGTTAAAAATCATGATAGTGTATACTTGGAAAAATTCTTGGAAGAACTATGAGATGATGTTGTTAACAAAGAACTAGAAATATACTGCCAGCAGCCTACTGTGTCAACTCCATGCTTGAGACATCAGACATGCATTTCTATATCTGTGCAATTATGACTACAAATTTTATCTCCAAAGGAGTTTCAGAAAAACATTTCATGTATGTCCTGCTATTTTATTGCAGGGTCTACCTAAAGTGATTCATTAGCAATAAGCTCTCGAATAAAGGATTTTTTGTTATTATTATGTTGTTTATTTCTGTTTTTAATAAGAGCTAGTTAGTTTAATAAGAGCTAGTTAGTTTAATAAGAGCTAGTTAGCTAGTTTACACACGCTTTCCTATGAAAATCTACTATCAACAGTACCAATTTGGAGGACCTAAATGACATCTAGAGAATGACTATGTCGTCCTCATCAGAGCCGGGGTGTAACTAACCCCCCCACAACAATAACCTTAGCCCAGGAAAGCAGGAAACGAAGTTGGGAATGAGCCAGCTGAACCCGAGATGTTAAGGCTGGGAACATTCCAGAGCTCTGCATCTGGAGGCATCTACTGCCAAACCAGTCCCATCTATAACAAAGGCAATAAAGTCCTCTCTCAGAGGAGGGGAAATCAAAAAAGGTAAAACAATATCAGGTGTTTAGCAGCCAGTACCATTCCCCCCGTGAGCCTTCTGTTGGCGAACTGGTACCAAGAAAGGGCTAAACAGAACACAGGAAGTCAAGAATTGAAGCTAGAATGCTAATAAAATTCAAAAGAAAAAGCAAATTACAAGGATAATAAAGTTGGTGTAAAGAACATTGTTGTTTTCTTTTTCTCCCCCCCAAACCCAAGCAATAAATAAGATACAACAGTGCACCCTTCTGGTCAAAATATAAAATGACTGTTCAGACGAAAGTCTAGTCAACATTCTTTCTCTAGTTCCTTGGGGATAATCTCCAAAAGGGCTCCTGGTTTCCTCATCCAGTGTGAGGGTTCATAGCAATGCCCTCACTTGGAGACTTTTTTTTAAAGTGACAAATGCACAAGATTTTCAAACACGAAACTTGTTTCCATGAGGGAGTTTTGTCATTCTGAATGAGGTGAACATTCAGGTTGCGAAGAAAATTGTAAACATCTTTGATGCTTCATTTATTTAATATTTATATGGGTATCTGATGCTTTATTAACTTGGCTTTCTTGGAGCTTTCCTATGGGGCCTTGAATGTGATGAAGACTTACTAAATATTTAATGAATCAATTAATCAAGCAAATTTCTGAAACTCTGGCCCTCAATAAAATCCAAAAACCAATTGTAATATTATATCACAAGTGCAATAGCTCTGGAAGTTTCAATAAAGGGAAGTCCAAAGTACTGTAGAGTGGAAAAACAAGTATGAAAATGCCTAAGAAAGTCTTACTCCCATTCTTGGGAATAACTATAGGTATGTCACCACCTATTTTCAAAAGTTAAAGAGTAATCAGAACACGGATTCCTGAAGAGTAACTGAAATGCAAAATTCCACTCCCTCCCTAATGCAAATAAAAATATACAGCCTAGTATATTAGCCTTCCTTCCCTTTAGATATGCTCATGTTAGAATTTGGTATGTTCAGAGCATGTCTTCATGTATCATCCTTTTGTGGTTATATATGTGAAAGTATCAAAAGACTCAAAATAGCATTATAAAAAGTCAGCAATATTTGCAAAGCATTCATTATCACAATATAACCATGTTTTACATCTCTATAAAGGTATCCATGGTTATCTTACTACCCTTGGTCACCTTGCAGCACTCTGTCTCTTTGAGAACTGTTTTCTGCCTTGACCACAATACCTCAGAATTAATGAGGCTAAGAATTAATGTTTTAGTAAATGGTACACTTTCTTTGGCACTAGGTTGACACTATGTTATACTTATAAATGCGTATTTGCCACAAGCTGTATCCCAATATAGAGTGCATTACATGGTCTGCTCAAGTAAATGATTCATCTGACAGACAACATCCTAAAAGCATAACAGTGTGATTCAGTGTCAGAAAAAATAAATTGTATACATTGATCAAAGTTTGGGAACATTCCTGTAAGGGGCCTGCTATATACTACTTCCCAGGCACACCACCTAAGAACCTCTATATTGACCATATACAGAGAGTAAGAATTATTAGACATCGTAGATTTAAAAGTAATCTCAAAGAATTATGAATGCTGATTTCCAAAAACAGGTGTTAGTCTGAAACTTTGCAAAAATCACCCCAGCTACAGGAAATCAATGAAAGCTGTAAAGAAGGTCTCTCCTAAAACCTACACCAAAAAAAAAAAAAAAAAAAAAAAAAAAGGTTTCCTAAGATACATTTGGGATTCAATTTTTAGCAATAGATCATCTTGCCTATAAAGATTTCTTCCAGCAAGTTCAAGCCAAGCAAGTATCAGACACTATAATGCTAGCATAAAAATTCATCACAGTACAATGGTATGAAGCAGAATTCACCAACAAAAGATCCAGACTTAACAGGGATATCAGCAGGGCGGAAGCAGAGAAGAGGGAAGAACAGAGACTTCCTGAAGAAATGAAAGCCTCTGCTCACTGGCTCCTCAGGGCAGTAGAAGAAACGTATTTAAAACTGAAAAATATAGCCAAAGAGAGCAGCCAAGGGTTAATGTTTCTTGAAATAGAGATGAAACTGAGAACAATGAGAAGCAAAGGTTTCCAGAGCAGATAACCTGCTTCCCCAGATCTTGAGAATGCAGGCAGTGAAAGTACTCATATACTATAAAACACCCTGCCTATCACAGAAACACCTGGATCCACGGGCAATAAACCCAAAATGGCACCCATATCAAACAAAAGCTAAAGAAAGCATCAGGAAATAGCAGGCTGGCTTTGCGGAGTTAGAATGCTGTGATCAGGAAATGATATAAAATGAGTCGCTTGAAGAGTAGCAGCCATGGACAGGTAGGGGAGATTTATCTGGAGGAGGTCAGGCTCAGCAAATATTTTGTAAAATTAATTTAGAGGACTGTCAGAACTTAAACAGATGATACAATAAGCTAAGACTTTTAAGAGAGCCATTATATAGTGCTATATGAAAGGTTCATGGCGGGTGTACAAGTACAGAAATAATGGCAAAATCTATAACATGATGCAAAGATTTGACAACATGCTGAGGTTCATCTGTAAGCCTACTGTGTGCCTAAGCACTGTGGGGGCTGTTGACAGCATGAGGAGGAATAAGATGCTGTTTCTGCCCTCCAGGAGCACAGGAACTAACGCTTCTAGAGTGTTTTAATCTTTACAAAAGTCCTGTGAGATAGATATTATCACTTCCATTTTACAGATAAGAAAATTGAGGTTCGGAGAAGTTAAGTATCTTGCCAAAGGTGCACAGCTAGAAAATTGCTAGGTCAGAACGTGAAGCATGTGATCTTTTCACTAAATCACAGTTTCTAATTGATTACAGAATATGTGGCTTTTTAAAAAAGTAGCAACCAATACAAAATAGCATATATTAAAATTAAGAAAATTTGATAAAAGTAAAATGTATGAATATAATGGAGTGTTAATTGTGTCTCCTAGACATCAATGCTAGAGCTGATCAGAAAAGACAGGGATCAAAGAAGACAGAAGGAATCAAAAAAAGCAATGAAAGAAGAGGGGGAAACCTCCTGGGAAGAGAACATGATGTGCAGATATGAAACTGAGCATGGTCCGTTCATGAGGCCTGACCAGAGTTGAGCTAGGAGGAGCCACTACTGAGAAATGCAACATGGGCAGGTCACACGGAACCTGGAGAGTCTGGTAAGACAGGTGAGATTTAACGTGGTGGGAAAGGGGGCTGCTAAAGATTTCTGAGCAGAAGGGTGAAGGTCCTACTGCCCTACTGTAGTCTAAATCTCTCCTTCTACTAGTTTATTTTATAGCTGCTGTAACAAAGCTTAGTGGATCCAATAAAACACCAATTTACTATCTTACAATTCTGTCTGACACAAGTCTCACTGAACAAATTAATGTGCCAGCAGCGCTGCGTTCCTTTCTGGAGACTCTAGGGAGGAATTCCTTCCCTTGTCTTCTCCAATTTCTAGAGGCTGCCTACATACTTTGGCACCTGGGCCCCTTCCTTCGTCTTCAAAGCCAGCAACATTACATCTCTCTAAACATTCTTCTGCAGTTGCCTCTCCCTCTGACCACAGCCATAAAAGCTGTCTGCTTTTAAGGATTCATGTGATTAGATTGTGCCCACCTGGATAAACCTGGACACTCTCTCCTGTGGTTAAGGTCCTTAATATGAATCACATCTGCAAAGACCCTTTGCCACGTAGGGTAACATATTCACAGGTTCCGGGAATTAGGATACGGATATTTGGGAGGCTGTCATTTTGCCAACCAGGCACCTATCACCTGCCCCATATGTCTCTAGTCCCCTGTGCCTGTAATACACCCTCCTTTCTGTCCCCTGGATAACCAGTCCTCTGCTCAAAATCCTCAATGACGAAAACCACTCACTGAACACCAAACTGCTTAGCCTGGCATTCCTGTCGAGCAACTGGGAGCAGTCCTTTATCAACTGAGTAAAGGAATAAAAGCAGTGTATGAGGGAGACCTGAGAAAGATGAGAGTGAGGCAGAGGCAATGGATGGGAGGTTGTGAGCAGGACCTGCAGTTGAGTCCAGTGCTGCAGAGAGGCACACTGTGGCTTCAGAGCCAGACCCACCACTGGGGTCTGTGATGCGGGGACGTTATGTCATCCCTTTGAGCCCCAATTACCTGGCCTATTAAAATGCGGATACAAATAGTACCTTCTTCACTGGGTTGTTGTGGAGGTTAACGAAATAGACATAATTAAATACACAGCAAGCACTTATCACATAGTAGGCTCTCCACAAATGTTACTTTCCTCTCCTTTCCCAACAGAAGAACAAATAAAGCAACTAAATTATAGTGAATGATTCATGAGAACCATCAGAGAGATACAGAGGTATTAAATGTTAGGCTTAGTTCAGGATAATTGCTCTTTCCCCGTGAGTAAAAAATGCCATATTGCTCCTCTTTATGATGTGTGACCATATTTCTACAGAGAACTAATGAAAAATGTCATTAGCAATGAATATTTAATTGAAAAATTATAATCTAGAGAAACAGAGCCTATATGGAAGTGATAAGTACAAAATGAAACTTCTTAAATATGTGTATGTATGTGTGTGTATAATATCATCATTAAAAACCAAATGCTGTACTCATAATGACTAAGCATTAGAAAATGCATGAATTATTCATTTATTCATTCATTCAAATTTACTCATGGAATGCCTTTTATATGCAAGATGTAGCACTGGACACTTGAGATACATTCTGCCCTCTTAGAACTTACATTCTATCTAGAAGAGGGGAGACATATATAAAAAATATATATGTGTACATAATAAATATAATAAATGAATTCTCCAAGATTTTTTCATGAGCCCTTAGTAAATAAAACCAATATGCAGATCTAAATTGTATTTTAATTTCATAAGTTTTTTTCACATTAAAGCAGGAAGAAGCGTTAAGAAACATTATTCCAAGACAAAACCTATACATAAGGCAAGAAGCCTTAATAATATTATTCTTTTAGTTTTTCTTCCAGTTTTACTGAGATGTAATTGACATACAGTACTGTGTAAGTTTAAGGTGTACAGCATAATGCTTTGACCTATATACATCGTGAAATGATTACCACAGTAAGTTTAGTGAACATCCATCACTCCATATAGATACAAAAGAAAAAGAAAAAAATATATTTTTTCCTTGTGATGAGAAATCTTAAGATTTACTCTCTTGACTTTCACATATAGCATACAGCAGTGTTAATTACATTAACCGTGCTGTACATTACATCCCTAGTACTTATTTATCTGGAAGTTTATAAACTGGAAGTTTATACTCTTTAACCACCTTCATCCAATTCCCCTTCTCCACAGCCCTCACACACCCCCAGCCCCACCTCTGGTAAGCACCATCCTGATCTCTTTTTCTATGAGTTTGTTTGTTTGAAGTATAATTAACCTATGACACTATGTTAGTTCTTGGTGCACATCATAGTCATTCAATGTTTCTATACGTTACAAAATGATCACCACAATAAGTTCAGTTACCATCCGTCACCATAAAAAGATAATATATTATTATTGACTATATTCCCCACACTGTACATTTCATCCCTATGACTCATATATTTTGTAACAGGAAGTTTGTACCTTTTAATTTTTCTCACCTATTTCACTCAGTCCCCCACCTCCTCCCCTCAAAAATCAATTACTCTTAAGAGTATGTATACTCCTAAGAGTATACATACTCTCAAGAGTATATAGAGAAGTACACTGTTTATGTTTATGCTTCACCTTACTTTTAAAATGTTTAGAGATAGCTAAAATAAACCCATATATGCAGCAATATACAGCAAAAGGATACATAACATAGGACAAAAGAAATAAAGAGGAAAAGAGACAGGAAAAAAGAAAGAGAGAAACAGGGAGGGAGAAAGGAGGAGGGAAGGAAGGAAGAAGGAACACTAAATAAAAATAACAGTGGGAAAACAAGATGAGTCCTGGAACACATGTTTCTTTTTTGGAAATTGCTGGAAATTTGGCTCTGAGTTACTTAGCAGACAAAGCAAAGAAGGAACATGACTACTAACAATAATCAGAGTTCTAAAAATAAAAATAGACATGTGTCTGAAGAGAAGCATACCTTTATTGCTCCAAGACCTAAGAGGACTCTCTCACACAGATTTTTGTAATACCTGTAATACCACATCTTCAACAACATCCAGTAACCAGCTGCTAGATGTTTCATAACTGGTTTGAAGAAGGAGGCACTGTTTTGAGGCACTATGGTGTAAATACTCCAACCATGGCCAAATTAAAGCTACCAACATGATGTAGTTTCTGAACTCGAGTTGCAAAGAGATATGCAACAGCACATCATATAGTATTTTCTTCATACAAATATGATAGATGTAAATAATCTCAAGACCACAGATAATCATAAAATGCAGTCTTTTAAAAAAAGTGATGTTTTAAATATGTATTACCTATCTTGTATTTTTTTATCTTTTTGTATTACCTACCTTTTAAATACAACTTATTTTATGTCAACTTTGGGTAATTATTAATAATGGCTGAACATCCCTAGACTACATAGCGAATTTTCCATGTTTGTTTCTTTAACACTCCTCAACATAGGCTTATTGTACACCACCAAAGAACAATTCAGTGAAAGTAATTTGATGAAAGGCCAAATCATCGTAGACCTGCAGGACCAGAATCATCCAATTATAAAATGTTAAATTTTAACACCAGTGTCTTCAGTACACTGGATGGCTGCAGATGAGTGGCAGAGAGAGGAGTGGAATTCCAGCCAGCACTTCAAGACTGATACCTCACAGCTGTGCCAAAGACACACAGTGAGCAGCCTCAGCAATGCAAGTATGTTGCACCATGAATGCTTTCCTCTACTCACGTCTGAGGAGAAAGACTGGAAGCCACTGATCTTGACAAATGAATGAAGCGAAGATTCTTTAGATATTGTTATATTGTTAAGTATAGGTATAGTTAAGTAGCTGAGCTTGGTAAAACCTGGAGTAAAGGAAATTCCAGAAGTCTGAAAAATGAATTGTCTAGTCAACTGGATGTAGGAGGCTAGAGCTGTTGTCTTCTTAAGAAAGTCAAAAAACATCCCTGCCTGCCCAGAAGACCACTTTACCTGTGCACAGAGGCCAGCTAAGCTGATGTACCTGACCACTGCAGCACCCTGTTGTGGGCATAGCTACAGTCTAAATGTCTCTCTTGAATGAGACATTAAAATATTCAAATGAATCATACATTTGAAGAAAATATTCTCAAGATAATTTCATTCTGCTACCACAGTTTCATTGATTTTATATATTCCTTTACTTATAAAAGACATTCAAAGCAATTTACCCTAGTGGATTTTGACATTTTCTGGCCCTTAGAATACTATCAACTTCAATTAGTTGAAGTAACAATATCTTATCAACAGGAAGACATTTTGAGGATGAAAATGTCAACATCAGACACAATCAATTTTAAGGAAACATTAAAAGCCAAATTTATAAAACAGACAAATTAGTGGGATATAATTTATATTTCTAGAATTTTCCTAACTTCACAAAAGCATTCACTTCAGGGATCCTTCAAATTGTAGATTGCTCTTATGCATCTGAAATATTAACTAACTTACAGACATTCCATTTTTTGGACATACTTACAGTGTTAATCTAGGCACACTGCAATGAACAAAGCCTAACCCTTCTACATGTAAACTGATGGAAAAGAACGCTTCTAAGCAGAATATGCAATATCATAAGAATATTATGCTCAATATTACTGCACTATTTCTATTGTGCATACCAGGTAAAAGCACTACATTCAGTACCAGTAGTCAGGAAACCTGGATTCTAATCTCAGTTGAGTCATTAACTAGGAATTTGGCTTGAAGCAAAATCTCTGTATGCTTCAGTTTTCTTTACTATCAAAGAGAAATAAAAATATGGGAAAACAGAAGTAAAAACAACATACAAATCCAAGTGGTGCTGACTTTTCCCTTCTCAAAAATGGCAGACTAGTTTATTTGAAATGAATCTTACTGCCATAAAACACAATAAAAGCTGGATAAAATTAAACAAAGATTTACCTGAAGGCATCAGAGAGCTACCAAGACAGTGAGGATTTGAAAGGCTAAGATCTTACAGAGAAAAGAAATTCAGACAGGTGAATTGGCATTTGGTACCACTTTTCCCTTTGAGGTATTTGTAAATTCTCAAGAAGCAGCTGAGAGACAAGAAAAACTAAACAGAAAATAATGTCTACAAGTCTTTAGAGCTCAACTAATTTACTACAGTCTCATAGGCTGAGGGAAAACTTGGGGTTCAGAGTCCACTCAGGAAGAAGGGCATAGGTAAACACCCTTAAATGCTATAACTTAGGAGTATGAACTCCAAATTGAAGAGCCTTCACAGAAACTGAAGCCCAGCTTTGAATCTGCTCAATGAACGGATTAAACTAAATTATATGCTCCTAGGCTACCTGCATGCTACAAACAAGTGTAAATCTTCTCTGAAGTAAGATATGATCCAGAGACTCAAATTATCTCTATAATTTTTATGCACAATGACCAGCATCCAACTAGAAGTAACACAGCATGGCCAAAAGAAATAGCTAAAGATCAAAATAATAAAAGACAGTAGAAATAAACCCTTAGAAGATACAGATACAGAATTATCACATAAGGATTTTAAAGCAACTATTATGTTTTAAAAAGTGACAAAATGGAGAATCTCAGCAACGACCTGAAAATCATAAAGAAAAATTCAAAGAAATTACAGAAAGTTTTAAAATCCAATAAATGAAATTGAGGACTCAATAAATAGATTAAAAAGCAAAATAAATGAGAATCAAGATGGTGGAATAGAAGGACACAGAGCTCAACTCCTCCCACAAATGCATCAAAAATACATCCACATATGGAACAATTCTCACAGAATACCTACGAACACTGGCAGAAGATTTAAAACAATCAAAATTACGAGAAAGAGCACCACATACCCAGTAGGATGAAATTTAAAAAAAAAAGGAATCAGGACAGGCCCTGCACCCCTGGGAGGGAGCTGTGAAAGAGGAAAGGTTCCCTCACTCTGGGAACACCCTTCACTGGCTAAGAGATCAGCAGGGACAGAAAGGGAACTTCAGAAGCTCAGAGGAGAGTGCAGCAACCAGGTTGCAGCTGGCAGAACAGAGATAGACCAGTACAAATGGTCCATGTCACCCTGCTGCATTCCTCAGCCTAAGAAACCCACCTGCTGGTGTGTGCAGGGGCTGTGTACTGAAACTCAGGCTTCAGCAGACAGACCCGGGGAGATGACTGGGCTTGGCTGTGCAGAGACAGCCTAAAGGGGCTGGGAGTGTGGTATGGGCCGCAAACAGGGGTGTACTCGGATGCAGCTCAGGTCCACCAAAGAAGCGCCATTGTTAACAGGTGCTCAAAGGGAGGGGTGACATCTCCCGCCACAGCAGCTTCACTCTCAGCATCCTCACAGCCAGTGCAACTCCACCTCTGTGAGCTCTGGGAGGGGGAGCGTGAGAGCACTGGTGAGTTGCCCACATGCAGAGGCAAGGCTAAAATCTGAGCCAATCCCCAGAGGCCACATGACTTAGGAAGCAGAGCTGAAATCTGAGCTCTTTCCCCATGGCTGTGCAATCCACAGATTTACAGTACCACCACTGGGCCTTTGTAAACTCAGCACCCACAGGACATCCAAATGGATTACTGGTGCTCCCACGGCTGGAGTGGGTCTTGCATTAGCAGCTGCGGGCTTTGTGGGCACCTGCAGAGGTGGGGCTGGAGCCTGGGCTGATTCTGTAGCTCCCACGGCAGGTCTAAGTGCACAACTACTGAGGTCCTGGTACCTGACTTCAGTGGATCTGTGCCTACCGATCTGCACTGGTGGCTTTGTGAGCACAGTGCCTGAGGGACACCAAGCCCTATTTCTTGTGTTCCCATGGTTGAGGTGTAGCTGAGGACAGTGCAAATAACAGTGTACTTTCTGAGCCCGCACAATGGGTGACAGGCAACACCACAGGGCACACTCCCTGGTGGACAGCTCCTGCGGAGGAATACTCAGTGGCTCCTCTCCCAGTGGGCATGCTCCTGTCCCCCCTATTTCACATCTCAGCTCAGAAACAGATCTGGGGTCTTCTACTCCAACAAGTGGGGAGCAGAGCCTGCCCCCAACAGGGCTGTGACAACCACAGAGCAAAGAGAAGGCTTTGGTCACCACAACACCAGTCACACCCTCTGTCAAGGGGATAACGGCCAGTACACACTGAGGAAAGATGCCGCAGACATCCATGCTAAAAACAGCCCTTGCACAAAAAATACTAGACTCATGCAGGCTACACAGGGACATGCCCACATAAAAACAGCCCTTCAAGACCACAGTAGATAACTGTTTCTCCTAAACTCATAGAGTCAGAGAAATATAAGTAAAATGAAGAAGCAGTGGAACCACTCCCAAAAGATCAAAAGAATTCCCCTGAAAGAACAAACAATGAAATAGACCTTTCCAGTCTACTACACTCCGAGTTCAAAAAGGAGGTAATAAAAATACTGAAGGAATTAAGAAAGGCTATCGATAGAAATGCAGATTACTGTAAAAAGGAACAAGAAACGATAGAGAAGAACCAAGTAAAATTAGAAAACTCATTCAGCAAGATGAAAGCCAAGCTAAATGCAATAAACAGCAAACTGAATAATGCAAAGGAATGAATAAGTGATCTGGAAGATAGACTAATGGAAATCACCCCATCAGAACACCAGACAGAAAGACAAATTTAAAACAAAAAGTAATATACGAGACCTATGGAATAATATAAAGCATGCCAATCTATATATAATAGGGATCCCAGAAGGAGAATAAAGAGAAAAGGAGATTGAAAATATATTTGAATAAACTACAGCTGAAAATTCCCCAAACCCAAAGAAGAAAACAGATATCCGGGTACAGGAAGCACCGAGGTCTCAAACAAGATGAACACAAACAGACCTCCAACAAGACAAATTATAATTAAAATGGCAAAAGTTAAAGGTAAAGAGAGGATTCTAAAGGTGTCAAGAGAAAAACAAGGAGTTAATTACAAAGGAAATCCCATAAGGCTATTAGATGATTTCTCTACAGAAACGTTGCAGGCCAGAGGGAGCAGCAAGATATATTCAAAGTCCTGAAAGGGAAAACCCGTCAACCTAGGATACTCTACCCAGCAAGATCATCATTTAGAATAGAAGGAGAGATAAACAATTTCTCAGATAAGCAAAAACTAAAATAAAACAGCAATAGTAAATATATTTTAAAAGAAATATTCATGGTCTTCTCTAAATAGAAGAGAAGCAAGAATACATAGGAAAGAGAAAAACACAACTGGAAAGTAAATCTCTTAAATAAGCCAGTAAACAGATTGAAAAGAAAAAAATTTGGGGGTGGGGGGAGTGAAAGCAATGATAACTACAACAAATAGCAAAAGGATAAACATCAATATGTAAAAGAGGACATCAAAATCATAAAATGTGGTGAGGAGAGTAAGAAAATGTAGATTTTTTTTTTTTTATAATGTGTTTAGTGACTTCCAGTCTAAAAGCAAGTAGATATAGTAATGGTTAACATGCTTGAAAAACAGGGTAACCACAAATCAAAAAAATTCAATATATTCACAAAAACCCAAAAGAAGAGAACACAAACATACTATAAAAGAAAACCATCAAATCACAAAAGGAAAAAGAAAAAGAAGAAATACAAAATCAACTGGAAAACAAGGTTTAAAACGGCAATAAATACATTTCTATCAATAATTACCTTAAATGTCAATGGACCAAATACTCCAATCAAAAGCCACAGAGTAGCAGATTGGATATTAGCAATAACACTATAAAACAGAGGATGGAGTAAATGGAACTAACATGTCCAGGAGGTACTAACCATACTAAATCATACTAAATTTAATAAGTCAAAGATGCATGTAAAAACCTCTAGGGTAACTACTACAAGAATAATAAGAAGGAGCTAATGGTGGAGAAAGAAAGGGCCATAAAAGGTAATACAAAAGAAGACAAGAAAGGGAAGAAAAAGAGAAAATAACTGTGACAAAAGGAAAAAAAATAAGTGTTACATTTAAATTGAAATATATCACGAATTCCATCAACTGAAAACAGATATGTATTCCAAATAAAAGGCAAAGATTTTCAGATCAATTTAAAACACCTCAAAGACTCAGAAAGGCTGAAAATAAAAAGACAGAAAATTATATACCATAAGAACAATGTAATACTAATCAGAAAAGACAGCCTCTTCAATAAGTGGTGCTGGGAAAACTGGACAGCTACATGTAAAAGAATGAAATTAGAACACTCCCTAACACCATACACAAAAATAAACTCAAAATGTATTAAAGACCTAAATGTAAGGCCAGACACTATAAAACTCTTCGAGGAAAACACAGGCAGAACACTCTATGACATAAATCATAGCAAGATCCTTTTTGACTCACTTCCTAAAGAAATGGAAATAAAAACAAAAATAAACAAATGGTAACTAATGAAACTTAAAAGCTTTTGCACAGCAAAGGAAACCATAACCAAGATGAAAAGACAACCCTGAGAATGGGAGAAAATATTTGCAAATGAAGCAACTGACAAAGGATTAATCTCCAAAATATACAAGCAGCTCATGCAGCTCAATATCAAAAAAATGAATAACCCCATCCAAAAATGGGTGGAAGAGCTAAATAGACTTTTCTCCAAAGAAAATACATAGATTCCCAACAAACACATGAGAGCATGCTCAACATCACTAATCATTAGAGAAATGCAAATCAAAACTACAATGAGGTATCACCTCACACCAGTCAGAATGTCCATCATCAAAAAATCTACAAACAGTAAATGCTGGAGAGGGTATGGAGAAAAGGGAATCCTCTTGCACTGTTGGTGGGAATGTAAATTGATACAGCCACTATGGAGAACAATATGGAGGTTCCTTAAAAAACTAAAAATAGAACTACCATGTGACCCAGCAATCCCACTACTGGGCATACACCCTGAGAAAACCATAGTTCAAAAAGAGTTATGCCGCAAGAGGGAAGAGATATGGGGATATATGTATATGTATAATTGATTCACTTTTTTATAAAGCAGAAACTAATACACCATTGTAAAGCAATTATACTCCAATAAAGATGTTAAAAAAAGAAAAAGAGTCATGTACCACAGTGTTCATTGCAGCACTATTTACAACAGCCAAGACATGGAAGCAACCTAAGTAAGTGTCCATGACAGATGAATGGATGAAGTAGATGTGGCACATATATACAATGGAATATAACTCAGCCATAAAAAGAAATGAAATTGAGTTATTTGTAGTGAGGTGGATGGACCTAAAGTCTGTCATACAGAGTGAAGTAAGTCAGAAAGAGAAAAACAAATACCGTATGCAAACATATATATATATATATATATATATATATATATATATATATGGAATCTAAAAAAAAAAAAAGACATATATATACTACCAAATGTAAAATAGGTAGCTAGTGGGAAGCAGCTGCATTGCACAGGGAGATCAGCTCAGTGCTTTGTGACCACCTAGAGGGGTGGGATAGGGAGGGTGGGAGGGAGACACAAGAGGAAGGGAATATGAGGATATATGTATACCTATAACTGATTCACTTTGTTATACAGCAGAAATTAACACAACATTGTAAAGCAATTATACTCCAATAAAGATGTTTAAAAAAAAAAACTGGCTTAAAGCTTTACTGACAACAGGTAAAATCAAGTTTAAGGTAAATATCATTACTAGAAATGGGAAGAAAGATTCAAAATAATAAAAGGGACAATACGCTAGGCATTATGGCAATTCTGCTTTACACTTGCAAATGTACTAAGAATTGACAGAGAACTAAAAGGAGAAATAGACAAATTCACCTGATGTTGGAGATCAAAATATCTGTCTATATAACTGATAGAACAAGCAACGATCATAAAATGCAATCCCCATCAAATTAGCAATGGCATTTATCACTGATCTAGAAGAAAAAAATTTTTAATTTGTATGGAAACACAAAAGGCCCCAAATAGCCAAAACAAATCTTGAGAAAGAAGAATGGAGCTGGAGGAATCATGCTCCCTGA
Organism: Delphinus delphis; assembly: GCF_949987515.2. NCBI lineage: Eukaryota > Metazoa > Chordata > Mammalia > Artiodactyla > Delphinidae > Delphinus > Delphinus delphis. The sequence continues at coordinate 73,894,935 of NC_082692.2, read as the reverse complement.
CTTCAGACGATATACTACAATGCTACAGTAATCAAAACAGTATGGTACTGGCTCGAAAACAGACACATAGATCAATGGAACAGGACAGAAAGTCCAGAAATAAACCACACTTATGGTCAATTAATCCATGACAAAGGAGGCAAGAATATACAATGGATAAAAGACAGTCTCTTCAATAAGGGGTGCTGGGAAAACTGGACAGGTACATGTAAAAGAATGAAATGGAACATTCTCTAACACCATATACAAAAAAAACAAAAACAAAACTCAAAATGGATAAAAAAACCTAGATGTAAGACCAGATACTATAAAACTCCTAAAGAAAAACATAGGCAGAACACTCTTTCACATAAATCACAGCAATATTTTTTTGGATCCGTCTTCTAGAGTAATGGAAGCAAAAGCAAAAATAAACAAATGGGACCTAATTAAACTTAAAAGCTTTTGCACATCATAGGAAACCATAAACAAAACAAAAAGACAATCTACAAACTAGGAGAAAATATTTGCAAACAATGCAACTGACAAGGGATTAACCTCCAAAATATACAAACAGCTCATACAGCTTAATATCAAAAAAACAAACAACACAACCAAAAAATGGGCAGAAGACCTAAATAGACATTTCTCCAAAGAAGACGTACAGATGGCCAACAGGCACATGAAAAGATGCTCAACATCACTAATTATCAGAGAAATGCAAATCAAAACTACAATGAGGTACCACCTCACACTGGTCAGGATGGCCATCAACAAAAAGTCTACAAATAATAAATGCTGGAGAGGGTGTGGAGAAAAGGGAACCTTCCTACACTGATGGTGGGAATGTAAATTGGTGCAGCCACTATGGAAAACAGTATGGAGGTTCCTTAAAAAACTAAATGTAGAGTTACCACTGACCCAGCAATCCCATTCCTGGCATATACCCAGAAAAGATGAAAGCTCTAAGTCAAAAAGATACATGTACCCAAAAGTTCATTGCAGCACTATTTACAATAGCCAAGACATGGAAGCAACCTAAGTGTCCATCAACAGCTGAATGAATTGTATAAACTACAATATATAAAATAGATAAACAACAAGGACCCACTGTATAGCATAGGAAACTATATTCAATATCTTGCAAATAACCTATAATGGAAAAGAATCTGAAAAAGAATGAATATATTAATGTATATATTGTAAATTCATATACATATATCTGAATCACTTTGCTATACACCTGAAACACTGTAAATCAACTATACTTCAATTTAAAAATAAATAAATAAATAAGATCATGAAATAATTAGATGATTTACATTTTACAAAATTGACCTAACTGACTTTTACAGAAAATTACAACCAGCAACTGCAAATATACATTCTTTCCAAATATACATGGGACATTTACCAAAACTGACCATATTCTGGTCCATAAAGCAAGTCTGAAAAATGTTCAAGGATTAACATGTTAAAAGCATGCTCTGCCCATAACAAAATTAAGCTACAAATCAAGGCAACAAGAACAATAATAAAATGAACAACAACAAAATAACTAAAAAATCCACAAATGTTTAGAACTTTATCAATACTCTGGGTAATCCATGAAGCAAAGAAGAAATCACAGATGTTTCTAGTTTGATTTTTAACACCTTTATATATACAAAAATTGAAACATATTTAAAATGTTTAATCAAGCAGACCTGACATGTTACACACCTGTGAAATCAACACCCCCCCAAGTTTTCTTGTGCCCCTCCCTGTCCCCTATTCCCCAGAAAACCACTGATTTGCTTTTTATCATTATAGATTAGTTTGTATTTTCTAGAATTTTGCAGAAATGGAATCATCTAAATTGCACTATTTTGTCTGGCTTCTTTCGCTCAGTATAATTATTTTTGAGTTTTATACATATTGCTGCAGGCATCAGTAGTTCATTGCTTTCTGTTGCTCAGCAGTATCTCATTGTATGGTTATATCACATTTTATTTATCCACTGATCTGTTAACAAACATTTGAGGTTGTTTTCAGTTTTGGGCTAGTACAAATAACACTGCTATGAATATTAGTATACAAGTTTTTGGATGGACATACGCTTTCACTTCTCTTGGACAAAGGTGGCACTGAAGTATAGTGGGTAAAACTGGTCCTTTTAACATGATGCTATGTCAGTTGTCCAAATGAAAAAAGAAATAAATCTCAATCCATCCCCCACCAAACTTACATCATACACGAAAATCAATTCCAAGTACCTTGTACATCTAAATGAAAACAGTGAAAGCACAAAAGTACTAGAAGATAGCATAGGAGAATATCCTCAGGACTTTGAGTTAAGCAAAAGTTTCTTAAACAAAACACAAAAGCACTAGTCATAGAAGAAAAGAGTGATGAATTTTGCTACATTAAAATTAAAGATTTCTGCTCATCAAGAGGCACCATTAAGACAGTAAAAAAGCAAGCCACTGCATGGGACTATTTGGGGGATTACATGTATCCCACAAAGGCAGAATAAAGAACTCCTATAAATCAATCAGGAAAACAAAAAGACAATCCAATAAAAAATTGGTAAAAGGAACTTCACAAAACAGTATATTCAAATGGCCAATTAACTATTAAAAGATGGTCAACATCGGGGCTTCCCTGGTGGCGCAGTGGTTGACAGTCTACCTGCCGATGCAGGGGACACGGGTTTGTGCCCCTGTCCGGGAAGATCGCACATGCCGCGGAGCGGCTAGTCCCGTGAGCCATGGCCGCTGAGCCTGCGCGTCCGGAGCCTGTGCTCAGCAACGGGAGAGGCCACAACAGTGAGAGGCCCGCGTACCGCAAAAAAAAAAAGATGGTCAACATCATTAGTCATCAGAAAAATATAAATTAAAATCACAATGAGGGCTTCCCTGGTGGCGCAGTGGTTGAGAGTCCGCCTGCCGATGCAGGGAACACGGGTTCGTGGCCCGGTCTCGGAAGATCCCACATGCCGCGGAGCGGCTGGGCCCGTGAGCCATGGCCGCTGAGCCTGCACGTCCAGAGCCTGTGCTCCGCAGCGGGAGAGGCCGCAACAGTGAGAGGTCCGCGTACCGAAAAAAAAAAAAAAAAAAAGGCCCACAATGAGATACCACCACAAACCCACTGCAATAGCTAAACAAACTGGAATACTCAACTATTGATTGTTGATGAGGATATGGAACAAGTGGACCTCTCATAGACTGTGGTATGCATATCTGATGACCCAGCAATTCTTCTTCTAGGTACATACTCACTAGAAATATGTTCACGTGTCACCGACACAGACATGTGCCAGAATGTTCATAGGAGCCTCATTCAAAATAGCAGAAAACAAAACTAAACTGGAATCAATGTCTATCAACAGAAGAATGTAGTTTATTCACGTAACAAATACTTTAAAAGCTATTAAAATACACAGGGTACTATCACATGCAACGACATGGATGAATTTTACAAAGGACTCTGAGGTAAAAAGCTAGACTCAAAAGACGATGTACTGTACAATTCAATATATTTAAAGTGCAAAAATGCACAACACTAATAAAGGAGTTGGAAGTTAGAATAATCTTTTTCTGTGTGTATGGTAAAATATACAAAATATAAAATAAACCATTTTTAAGTGCACAGATTCCTGACATTAAGTACATTTACATTATTGTGCAACCATCACCACTATCCATCTCCAGTCTGAACTTCCATACCCATGAAACAATAACTCCCCATTCTCCCCTCCCCCACGCCCCTTGGTATATACTAATTACTTTCTGCTCTATGAATTTGACTACAGTAGGTACCTCATATGGATCACACAATATTTGTCCTTTTGTGTCTGGTTTATTTCACTTAGCATAATGTCTTCAAGGTTCTTCCATGTTTCAGCACGTATCAGAATTTCCCTCCCTTTTAGGACTGAATAATATATGTGTATCACATTTTGTTTATCCAGTCATCTGTCAACGAGCATTTGAGTTGTTTCCACCTTTTGGCTATTGTGAAAAATGCTGCTACAAGCATTGGTGTACAAGAATCTGTTTGAGTCCCTGATTTCAATTCTTTTAGTATATACTCAAAAGTAGAATTGCTGAATCATTTGCTAATTCAGTGTTTAATTTTGGGGGAGAACTGCCACACTTTCCCACAGTGGCTGCACTATTTTATATGCCCATTATCAATGCACAAGGGTTCCAATTTCTCCATCCTCACCAACACTTATTTCCCAGGGTGTCTGTCTTTGTCTTGTTTTGTTTTGTTTTGATAATAGCCATCCGGATGAAAGTGAAGTGGTATCTCATTAGGGTTTTGATTTGCACTTCCTTAATAACCAGTGATGTTGAGTATCTTTTCGTGCACTTATTGGCCATTTGTATATCTTCTTTAGAAGACATGTCTATTCCAGACCTTTGCCCATTTTTTAATCAAGTTGTTTTGAGTTTAGGAGTTCTTTATATATTCTGAATATTAATCCTTGATTTGGAAATATTTTCTTCCATTCTGTAAGTTGCTTTTTCATTCTCTTGACAGTGTCCTTTGATGCACAAAGGGTTTTAATTTTGATGAAGACCAATTTATTTTTTCTTCTGTTGCCTATGAAGAGTTATCATCTTCGATGATGAGAGAGGAATTAGAGGATGATCAAGAGCATGAGAGGGGCTTCTGAGGTGCTGCTAGTGTTCTACACGTTTATAATTTGTGCATTCTGTATGTTTGTATGACTGGAAAACAGAGGTTAAAAGGATAGTCAATTTAGTGTGTTTGGTCTGGTTTAGTGATCAATTTAGACCACTCCTGTGCTAAGTCAACTGACTGCAGAAATCAGCCATTACATAGGACCAAAAATCAGTTTTACTTATATAAAATATTTATTTTTAAATGCTTATTTTCAAAATATTTAAAATTAATGTCAGATGTATTTACCTTTTTGTTTAAGTGGTAACAATATTGCTAAATTACAATAATTGACTATTCAGAATATAGCTAAGCATTGTTCTCCTAGGTTGCCAGTTTTCTAAAGTCAGAGATTGCCTCCTTCACTATTACAGTGCTTATAAGACAATTAGTTATGCACTGATATCAACTCTGAAGGGCAGTCTGGCAAAATGTACCCCAAAAAACTTTAAAATGTACTTGCTCATTAATTCACCTATTCGAGTTTTAGGAATATATCCAGAGGAATAACTGAGCAAGTAAACACAAATATATGCAGGGATATTCCCTGAAGCATTGTTTATAACAGCAAACAAATGGGGATTGGTTAAATGAAATATGGTCTATACATACTACAGAATAGTATACATCCATTGATTTTATAATTCAAATCTATATTGACATGAAAAGGTAAAAGATTTACTTACATTCTAAGTGCAGTTTAGAAAACCAATGTGTATAGTATAATCTCATATTCTAATGTGAAAGAAAAATCAGGAAAGACAGACATCAGCATCTTAGTGGGGCTGTCTCTGGGTGGTGAAATTTCAGCTGATTTTTCCCTTAATTTGCCTATTTATAATTCTAAATTTTATACAGAGAAATGTATTATTTTGTATTAAACACATAAACACACTCAAAAAGTGGTTTTCCCTAAGGAAGTGAAAAGTGTCATCTTGGATCAGTTTTATCACAATTTAATTATTAGTGTATGAGATGGCATTTTCAGTTTTCATTAAGTAGATATGTTTACACATGCACAAGCACACACATAGGTAAATATGATGAAATGACAGTCTTCATAGCAAGCCAATATATTCCAATTTTAGATTAAAGTTTCCATGCAACCTTGCAAATAAGGGGGACTTTACCAGAGCAATTGATTCTTTTCTCTCACTGTGGGGAAGGGCTGCCATTTGTGAATCATTAAGATAGACAGTTTCTATTTAGTTTCTGCCAGAAACCAAAATCCACATTCAGCATGTTAACAAAAAAGTCCATGCAGTCTTTACCAAAATGTCAACAATATAGTATATCCCTGGGCCATATAACTACTGGATTTCATGCTGGGGGAAATGTTTCAAGAAAGGCCTGAGAACCATTCTGAGTTACGAGAGTGCAGAGCTGCAAATGTGTTGATCTGAAAGTATGATATTGACGTCTTCAGAGAAGAGACTCTCATACTCCAAAATGGGTTGAATGACAGAAGGCTCATTCGAGGCTTATGGCACCGTGGCTTACACCTAGCTATCTCCTGGATGCCTCTATAAGAGAAACTTTTGAATATAACACATGATAACCTTTGTCAGTGAAGTAACTCCCACCTCCACTGCATTCTGGAATTTATCATTTCCTAGTGTGTAGATCTTACAAGTGGTATATTCTTCAGTCAAAAATATGACTCATCAACTAATAATTCTGGACTTCTCTCTGTATCACCACCCAAATGGACAAGTCTATTTACAACTACACATTTTGAAAATGAATCAGTTTTGCAAGTTCAGTTGTTCTCAATATTTTTTTTAATCAACCAAACTTTCCAAAATTTGGTGAATTATATTCAAACAATATAATTACATTTACAAATAATCAGGATTGTTTTTTAAATAAATTTATTTATTTTATTTATTTTTGGCTGCGTTGGATCTTCGTTGCTGCGTGCAAGCTTTCTCTAGTTGTGGTGAGCGGGGGCTACTCTTCGTTGTGGTGCATGGGCTTCTCATTGCGGTGGCTTCTCTTCTTGTGGAGCACAGGCTCTAGAGCGCAGGTTCAGTAGTTGTGGCGCACGGGCTTAGTTGCTCCATGGCATGTGGGATCTTCCTGGACCAGGGCTTGAATCCGTGTCCCCTGCATCGTCAGGCGGATTCTTAACCACTACGCCACCAGAGACGCCCGTTTTGATTTTTATTTACAAAAATCCAGAAAATGAACTGAAGACTGGCCTTGTGAATTAAACCCTGTTCTGCTATCAATGCCTTGTACCAGGTTCCAAGGTGAGCAGCGCAATGCTGCAACTTTGATCAGAGACTAGCAAAGGGCATTTCAAGAAAGCTCCCAGTAAAAGGGATTTGGGGAACACTATAAACAACTCATATCCCCATAGGAATTCATGTTGCAAATTAACACATTAAAGACTCTGTGAACCCAGAAATAAACTTTTAAAACTTTGCTTCATCTGGTGTTCCCATATCTACTAAAAATCCATATTTGATAAACACCACCTAAGCATAAAGGAGGTATCTGGAATACTGTGCAATAGAGATATAATGTAAGCCATATACGTAATTTTAAATTTTCTTATAGCCATGTAAATATAAACTAAAAGAGCTGGAATTAATTTTATTAATATATTTCATTTAACTCAATATATCCAAAATATTTTTCAACATATAATCAATATAAAATTATTAAAGAAATATATTTTTTGTAATAAACCTTTAAAATTCAGTGTATATTTTACACTTACAGAACAGTTCAATTCAGACTAGCTGGGTTTCAGGGGCTCGATAGCTACAGGTAACTAGTGGCTACCTAACTGAACATTGCACATGTAGAAGATTAATGATGATATGAATTTAAATGTTTAAAATATTATAATATTTAACAAATTTATTTTTAAAACAGCTAATCAACAAATGATGTACAGGATTATTATATATTAACAATGACTATTTAGACAATGGTACTAGTTTGAAATGTAATTCTACTTTACAAGTGGAATCAGAATTGTCTATGTCCAGTGACTTTTTCTTTTGCTTTTAATAACATATTTATTGGAGTATAATTGCTCTACAATGGTGTGTTAGTTTCTGCTGTATAACAAAGTGAATCAGCTATACATACATATATATCCCTGTATCTCCCTCCTCTTGTGTCTCCCTCCCACCCTCCCCATCCTACCCCTATAGGTGGTCACAAAGCACTGAGCTGATCTCCCTGTGCTATGCGGCTGCTTCCCACTAGCTATCTATTTTACGTTTGGTAGTATATATATGTCCACGCCACTCTCTCACTTTGTCCCAGCTTACCCTTCCCCCTCCCCGTGTCCTCAAGTCCATTCTCTACATCTGCGTCTTCATTCCTGTCCTGGCCCTAGGTCCTTCAGAACCATTTTTTTTTTTTACATTCCATATATATGTGTTAGCGTACGGTATATATTTTTCTCTTTCTGACTTACTTCACTCTAAATGACAGTCTCTAGGTCCATCCACCTCACTACAAATAACTCAATTTCATTTCTTTTTATGGCTGAGTAATATTCCAATGTATATATGTGCCACATCTTCTTAATCCATTCATCTGTCAGTGGACACTTAGGTTGCTTCCATGTCCTGGCTATTGTAAATAGAGCTGCAATGAACATTGTGGTACATGACTCTTTTTGAATTACTGTTTTCTCAGTGTATATGCCCAGTAGTGGGATTGCTGGGTCTTATGGTAGTTCTATTTCGAGATTTTTTAAGGAACTCCATACTGTTCTCCATAGTGGCTGTATCAATTTACATTCCCACCAACAGTGCAAGAGGGTTCCCTTTTCTCCACACCCTCTCCAGCATTTACTGTTTGTAGATTTTTGATGATGGCCATTCTGACTGGTGTGAGATGATACCTCATTGTAGTTTTGATTTGCATTTCTCTAATGATTAGTGATATTGAGCATCCTTTCATGTGTTTGTTGGCAATCTGTACATCTTCTTTGGAGAAATGTCTATTTAGGTCTTCTGCTCATTTACGGATTGGGTTGTCTGTTTTTTTGATGTTTACCTACATGAGCTGCTTGTAAATATTGGAGATTAATTCTTTGTTACTCGCATCGTTTGCAAATATTTCCTCCCACTCTGAGGGAGGAGCCTTTTCACAGGCCGCAGGTTCGTAGTTCCCGTTGTTTTTGGTGTCTGCCCCCAGTGGCTAAGGTTGGTTCAGTGGGTTGTGTAGGCTTCCGGATGTAGGGGACTGGTGTCCGTGTTCTGGTGGATGAGGCTGGATCTTGTCTTTCTGGTGGGCAGGACCGCGTCTGGTGGTGTGTTTTGGGGTGTCTGTGAGCTTATTATGATTTGAGGCCGTCTCTCTGCTAATATGTGGGGTTGTGTTCCTGTCTTGCTAGTTTTTTCGCATAGGGTGTTCAGTACTGTAGCTTGCTGTCACTGACTGGAGCTGGGCCTTAGCATTGAGATGGAGATCTCTGGGAGAGCTTTCGCCATTTGATATTATGCGGAGCTGGGAGGTCTCTGGTGGACCAATGTCTTGAACTCAGCTCTCCCACCTCAGAGGCACCGGCCTGACACCTGGCCGAGCACTGGGTGTGAGCCACACAGCTCAGAAGAAAAGGGAGAAAAAAAGAATGAAAGAAAGAAAAAATAAAATAAAAAGAAATAACATTATTAACATAAAACAATTTGTTTAATTATTAAAAATTTTAAAAATTAAAAAGTAATAAAAATAAAAGAAAGCAACCAAACCAAAAAACATATCCACCAATGATAACAAATGCTAAAAACTATATTAAAACAAAACAAAATGGATATACAGAACCCCAGGACAAATGGTAAAAGCAAAGCTATACAGACAAAATCACACAAAGAAGCATACAAATACACACTCACAAAAAGAGAATAAGGAGCAATATATATGTATCTATATAAACAAATCTACCAATGAAAATAAACTCTAAATACTAAACTAAGATAAACATAAAACCAGAAACCAGTCAATCGCATACCACAAAGCCCAAGTCTACAGTTGCTCCCAAAGTCCACCGCCTCAATTTTGGGATGATTCATTGTCTATTCAGGTATTCCAGAGATGCAGCGTACATCAAGTTGATTGTGGAGATTTAATCCACTGCTCCTGAGGCTGCTGGGAGGAATTTCCCTTTCTCTTCTTTGTTTGCACAGCTCCTGGGGTTCAGCTTTGGATTGGCCCCGCCTCTGCATGTGGGGCGCCTGAGGGCTTCTGTTCCTTTTGGGAAGTCTGAGGTCTTCTGCCAGCATTCAGTAGGTGTTCTGTAGGAGTTGTTCCACATGTAGATGTATTTCTGATGTATTTGTTGGGAGGAAGGTGATCTCCACATCTTACTCCTCCACCATCTTGAAGGTTTCCATCAGCAATCTCCAGTGACTTTTTTGAAGATAGGAATTTTAATGTATTTTGTTAATTGCTATATCCACAGCACCTAGCACAGTGCCAGGCATATAGTAGATGCCCAATAAATATTTGTGAAATAAATGCCAGTATCACTTAGGATAAGGTCATGTCTATATCAAATGGTCAATAAATGCTTAAGCTTTGCTTTATTCAATTAAACAAACTATGTCCTATTCAGAGCACTGAATATGTGCTATTTATTAAGATTTGAATACTTAAAGAATTGAATAAATCCTCAAAGAAGGAGCTTACAAGCAGGGATTAGCAATTTTTTTCTGTAATCGTCCAGACAGTAAATATTTTAGGTTTTATGGACCATGGGGTCTCTGTTGCTAAGAGTAAGTATTATAAGTAGAGTACTTTCTCAGCTTTGCCTTGGGAGCACAAAAGTAGCCATAAGCAGTATATAATTAAATAGGCATGGCTGTGTTCCAATAAAACTTTACTTGCCAAAACAGGTGGCAGGCCATATTTGGCCCAAGAGCTATAGTTTGCCAACCTCTGGCATATACAGTATAGTAAGCAACTAAGATACGTAAAGCTTAATTATAACCCCACTGACAATAACGACAGAAAATATGTAACACCTAAAGATGAAAGAAAAATTTAGAAAAGAAATGGGCAGAAACTATATGAAGAAACATTTAAAATTCTACTACAAATATATATATATATATTATCCGTATCCTTTCTAAAAAGCTAGTTTTCTGAAACTATACTTTATCTTTTAAATTTCAAGCCTATTTAAAACTATAAACAATTTGAAAATAAATAATAATTAAACAATGCAGAATTAAGTAAGTGTTAAATAACAGTACGAGCAGCATGATACACAAGCATAAGAAAATAAAGGTTAATTTGATGGGATGAAGCTTCTTTCTGGGATCAGCCCTTTGCTTGTAATGTCACGTATGTTTCATATGGTCATAGACAGAATCACAATTGAAGATGTGAAGGGAATCAGAAGCTAGCCTCTATCCCTAATCTGCCTTGCAACTGCTCACTATCCCTACTTGGTCTGAAACGCCTACAATAATTGGCAGCTATACACAAATTGGCAGCTATAAAACCATCCAATAAATTTCCCCATCTCATTGAGACAGGCTGGGATCTGGGACCTGGGATCCTTTACTGCAGTGCGTGCACCTGGGCAAACGTCAAACGTCTCCTCGAGCAACAAAATACGAAGAAACTATAAGGGACTAAAAATAACTATTGATACGTATGCAGCTGGGGCAAATTATGGACAACAAGATACTAAAAGGCCAAAACCCAACTGCCACTTCTGAGATACTGGGATCAAAAGCAGGGTACTGTGTATGATCCATGCACACAGCACCACCAAGAAAGTGGGCAGCCCACATAAGCCACCCCTCTGGCCCAACCCACCATTCCACCCTTACCCTCACCCCACTTAAGGGACCAACCACCCCTTCTCGGGTAGCAAGCAAGGGAAGCTATTATTTGTTTTTGCTCCCTCGTGCTGGAGTCCCATAAAGCCTTGCCTAAATTCCTCGTCTGGCCTCTTGTCAATTTCTATTGATTAAAGAGTACAAGAACCCAGGTTGGTAACAGCATCATCAGGGAAATAATGAACAACTTGAACAAATGTCTCGCCAAAATAATCACCATACCTCATATTTTAGAAAGTATTTGCACCCAAAGAAAAACGTATTTAAGTAACATTCATTCATTCAATGGGCATTTATTGAGCCAGGGCATTGTTTAAAATGGTAGGAATACAGTGAAAGTCAACACACGTGTGATTTTCAACCCCATGGAATTTGTATTCCAGTGGGAAAGGGGCCAGACAGTAAACAAACAAGGTCATTACAATATAATTTTTTATATATCAATAAATGTCTTAAATATAAACAATAATATAATCTGTTATGGAGATTACCTAGGTGGCTATTTTAGAGCAGGTGCTTAGGAACTGTCTTTCTGAAGAGGTGGCTGTGTGTAAGCAGCCCCAAATGATGAGGCTCTACACTGCCTATGGCATTGCCTTAGCCCACTGGTCTAATGAAAAATCAAAAGATAAAACAATACTAATTTGGCCTGACTTGAAAAACCTATGTTAAGAATGAGTCATCACAACTTTTCTTCCAATTATTCACAAATAGTCATTTTTAATTACTTCAGATCCAGGTCAAGCTTATTAGCCAACTGGTTTTTATTTTTAAATCCTCTCCTTTTGAAAACTGGGACACTAACCCCTCTCTAGGATTCTGGAAATTCTCCCACACTCCATGATTTCTCAAACATTATTACCTATAACCACAATTCTTTGATCAGGGTCATGAAACAGAAGCTGCCTTTTGATCTGGGCTTTTATAAATGCCCCTGCACTCTTCTCCAAATTTCTCTTGGACTTTAATTTTTTTCTTTTTTTTTTTTTTACTGTGTTCTACTCTATCCTTCTTGCTTGAAAATCATTCTTAATGGATTTTTTTTACTGTGTTTTAGTCTATCCTTCTTGCCTGAAGACCATTCTTCATGGAAAAAAAAGTGAATCAAAGCAAAATCAAAGTCCTTCTAAGAAATAAGCTCTCATTTGTTCTTTTCTATGAGTTTTTTTTTTTTTATCTTTTGAGGCAAGTTTGATATCTCTTCAACTCTGATAATCTGCATAAACAGATCACTCATTGTCAGATCACCGTTTATTATGATCACACACACACACACACACACACACACACACATGCATATGCACACGCACATACCCCAAACCGATTTCAAAAAAATAAAATTCATCAAAGAGGGAAGCCAATATAGCTAAAGTTTTATTCACTCCAGTGGCCTTGTATGACTTTTCCCTAATTACAACAAAATGCCTAGTGGGAACAATATGCCTCCAGAAATATTTTTATTCTTTTTTTTGAGCATGAGTTTTGTTAGTTGAAACAAAGCACTATGATCTTTCTGTGTCTCTCTGGAGCTTTCTTTCTGGCTTGATACTTTATTAAGATAAAAGGTGAACAGATTTTCCTTCATTTCTCCTTCTTACAAAAGTTCATAAGATGTGCCCAAAGGATAATATATTTGGCCTTAGGGAAGTGGCTGGGCCTTAAGCATCTGCACCCTTTCTTGTTGGCTTTCTCTGGGTCGTTAAAGATGAGTGCTTGAGTACCGGAAAGGCAAAAAAAACTCACATGAAAATAGGCTTTTTAAAAATTGAGCTAAAATTAACTGAAGGGAGCATCTGAACAGACCATCAGAAAATACAAAGCTGACTTTTTCTCATGATCTCTCAGCTGGAAGAAAGAATTTCAGCAGAAAGAACAACAGAGCCACCCATTCCACCTCGGAGAATTTATCCCCCAAAGCCAGGTGTGAAAGTACAGACTAAAGACTTATCTTCCCACTCTGCTTACTGGCCAGTTTGCTAGTCACCAAGGTTCATGTTCTCTATTCTCTCTCTCTCTCTTTTTGATACCAGTAATTTTCAAGGCTCTAAAATATCCAGAGAGGGGGGCTTCCCTGGTGGCACAGTAGTTAAGAATCCGCCTGCCAATGCAGGAGGCACGGGTTCGAGCCCTGGTCCGGGAAGATCCCACGTGCCACAGAGCAACAAAGCCCGTGCACCACAACTACTGAGCCTGCTCTCTAGAGCCTGCGAGCCACAACTACTGAGCCCACGTGCCACAACTACTGAAGCCCGTGAGCCTAGAGCCCATGCTCCGCAACAAGAGAAGCCACTGCAATGAGGACCCCACGCACCGCAACGAAGAGTAGCCCCCACTCACTGCAACTAGAGAAAGGCCACATGCAGCAATGAAGACGCAACACAGCCAAAAATAAGTTAATAAATAAATTCACAAAAAATAAATAAAATATCCAGAAGAAAGAAAAATCTCTAAGCACTTTGATTCACAATACCAAAAGCTGGCAGATGAAACAGCACAAAATTTTACTTAGAAGTGATCAAAAATTTAATACAAACCTCAAATAAGAATAGCTAACACCATTTATTGACATCTTTCTCTGGGAATGTCTTATCAAATAGAGATGCTATATAGTAAAATAAATTGTCCCTATTTTAGCTTTATTTCATTGGGAAATAAATTTCTCTTTTCAAATTTTTCTCTCATCAAAATGGTTTCTTTCTTCTTTTTACCATGCTTGTTTCCTTCTTTTCTTTCTTTCATTTTGGTTTTCCTTGTGAGGACAACCTACCTACACTGGTCAGGCACCACACAAAAGCAAAGGGTCACCAGTTAATCAAACTTGAAAGCCCTGACATCCTTCATCTCCTAAGAAACCATATTTATTTTTCCTAATCCAGATTTAGATTCCACTAAAACACTCCTGTGTATTTCAGGGAAGAGAATATAAATGTCAAAGTTAAGGTCTTCAAGGAAAAAGAAAAAGAAACATTCCCAAATTAAAAAATGATCAAAAGTTTGGAGGAAAAATAAATGACTGGGATAAGAAAAGATATCGCAAGGATCCTAATTCAGAAAATTCTCAGAAGATTAGAGTCTACACAAGCCTCTCATTGTAAAATAAAGCAATGTGCTTTGTTCAGAGGTATAGAATTAGCCTTTAAATTATATTACAATGCATTTAAATAAAAGGACATAAATACAGACTTTTATTTCTGTTTTAGTGAAAAAGTCATTAAAATTACACTTTATTTTCAAAATTATCACAGTTGCAGGACAATTTAGGGACCATGTTATATTTTGGATAATGTGTCTTTCTCTCAGGATATAATATCTTGTGGATTGGGTCATATTTATTCCTGTACTTAATCTTAGCACCTGGCAAAGTATCTGGTAATACAACAGAAAAACAGCAAATATTTAATTGTGTTTAAGTTGTGATACCTCTACTTAAAGACTCTTCTCTCTTTTTTTTTTTTTTTTTTTTTTTTTTTTTTTTTTTGCGGTATGCGGGCCTCTCACTGTTGTGGCCTCTCCCGTTGCGGAACACAGGCTCCGGACGCGCAGGCCCAGCGGCCACGGCTCACAGGCCTAGACGCTCCGCGGCATGCGGGATCCTCCCGGACCGGGGCACAAACCCGTGTCCCCTGCATCGGCAGGCGGACTCTCAACCACTGCGCCACCAGGGAAGCCCAGACTCTTCTCTTTAAATGTTATCTGGCTGCTAGGTGTATCCTTGAGGATAGAAATAGGGGTGGGGGTAGAAGGTGACCCTGTTCTTTAACCTTAAACTTAAGTGGTTCATAGCTCCATTGCAGGCATGGTGAAAAACTCAGTACTCCTTCCTACTCTGATTTTCAATACCCTCAATTCTTCTGGACTGAGTCGTGGTCTCATCTTGTGACTGCTCTGACTCTATATTAACCCGGGGGAAACACAGCCAGTTTTTTTTTGGATTTCCCCAAAATTCTACCTGTAATAGGCATTTGTGTATAACACTTCTAATATTCAAAAGTAACAATGGAAAGAGACTGCATCACATCACAGCAAACAAATTAAAACTCAGGCCTAAACACACTCCAAGCCTTTCCAACCTCTGGACTATTTCTATGGCTACGTCTTGTCTTTAGATGCCTCCTCTTCTTCACACTCTCCTTATCACTCCTCCTCTGAAACCCCTCATGTCCTCTCTGGCTGTACCACCACTGCCACCGCCATCGCCTTTTAGGAAACTCGAAATTCCTATACATTGTCTAATGCAGAACAATGCACCCCTTTCTTTTTCTGCCTTCTTAATTTAGACCTGTAATTGTCCAGTACAGTAGACACTCGCTACAAATGCCCAAAGACCATTTGAAATGTGGCAAATCCAAATTAAGATGTGCTGTAAGTGTAAAACACACACCCGATTTTGAAGACCTAGTATTTTTTAAAAGATTTATTAATAAAATATCTTATTAATAATTTTATATTGATTATGCATTGAAATTATAATATTATAGATATATTGAGTTAAATAAAGTTATATTAAAACATATCCACTTCTTTTAATGCCTTTTAATGACTACTAGAAAATTTTAAATTACATATATGACTCATATCCTAGTTCTACTGGACAGTGCTGTTCTAGACCCTAGGGTTTCACTCCTCCATAGCAACACAGGCTCATTAAAATGGTTACATTAACCCCAGAGATGAACTATGCGAGTCCAAAAGAAAGGTTATAGCCAGTGTTTGCTTTGAATTATCTCCTTTCTCCCATAGAACATTTCAACAAATACCCTAATTTTCCAACAGTGCTACAGTGGATTCTGATATTAAATGCCAATTCCCACTCAGAAATTGCTGAAAATACTCAACTAAATGTGATTAAGAGAACTGCCTTGGTTTTGGTTCAAATGTGGTTTCTTTGGTTTAGACAGGTATTTTAGTGCTGTGGCAAAAAACCATGCTTTGGAGTCAGACAGACTTTTATTCCAGTCTCAACTATCTGAGCAGGGCTGATTTATCCCCTAAGCATGATAGGTTCAGTGCCTAGAGCCCACAATACTTTTAGGAGTCCACAAAAATGTTTTATTTTAATTTCTTTTAAAATAAGGGGGAAATTAATATAATAATAACGAGTAAAGCTTGGGTTATTTCCATATTTGTGCCAATATATTCATAAAATATAATTTTAAATATTTTTTATAGAGGAAAAAGGCCCACGAAAGCAAAAGTGCACAGGGCCCATGAAAGTCATGATGTGGCCCCATAGCAGAGTGGCCTTGGATGAGTATTTTTAATCCCTCTGAGTATTGGCTTCAGAATCCATAAAATGAAGATAGTAATGGAACTTATGTCACTGATGAGGAATACATATATTCTCCAATATCTGTTTCCCTTTTCTTCTGAGTACTTGGGAGGATTATGCTTTACCTTCTTGTAGTTACTCATGAATGTGTGGCTTGCTCTGGCCAATAAAATGTGAGCAGCTTTGACATGTATTACTTCCAGAAAGAAGCATTTAATGGCTTATGTTTGGCTCTCCACCTCTCTCTCTTCCCCAGCCTTGGTGGCCGTAGTAGGATGCAATGATATGCAAATGTGATATGATTAAAGCAGGTTGGAATTTTGAGCTCAAACAAAGGACAGCAGCTCCAGAGAGCTTTCCTGAGCCTCCAGCGGACTTTACCTAAGCAAGAAATAAACATACAATTGCTAAACCATTGGGATTTGGGGATTATTTATTACTGTAGCATAATTCAGATGAACCTAGCTGATATAATAGGGCTGTAGTGATGATTAAGTAAGATTATATACATTAAAAGCTCTTACATTATCATCGTCAGGTGGTACCTAATAATATGGTACAAAATGATAATAATTAAGTACTTTGCACACAGAGTTCAATAAATGATTGCCTTCATTATTGTTGTTATTGTTTTTGATTAAGTCCTGCTGCTCCCCCTTCCATGCCACAGGATGCTCTTAACCCACTCTAGTTTCCATTGTCAGGAAATTTATTACTATTGCAGAAATGTTTCAACCTCTTAGGTACAGAATATGTGTCAAATAGTGTATTTAAGTAAGTGTGGCTTTGGTCCAAGGTAGCCTGCCAAATGCCAGCTGGAAACATCACCCTCTATTTATGAACCGGGGCAGGTCCCCTCTCTCTCTCTCTCTCTCTGTCTTGGATATATTTCTCTTGCCACTGAATCTGCCTCTGAGTTTTCTACCTTTATTCCTTGCCTTGTGATAATGGAATGTTTCCTCCCTTACTTTTTGACAAAGAGTAACTGCCAAGTAGAATCTAAGTTGAAAAGTATATATTAGGCACAAAAGAAGATTCTATGACATTTCTTGCAAGAGCTCAGGAGTTTTAACTATTTTATACCCACTGTCATATGGTGTGTGGATGCTCACTATAAGAGAGATGGTGATGATGTCAAGAGGGAAGGAAAAAGGAAGGAATTACAAGTGGGAAAGAGAAATTACATTTTTTGTACTTATTGGTCCCTTTGATAGGCACTGTCTATACATTCCCTACTTCTGAATAAAGGACTTTGAGGGGCAACTCTAGAAAGTTCCTCAGAACAGCTGGTTAGGTCTCTAAATACCATACAATTAAAGCAAAGAAATGGGAAAGAGCCATTTGTCAGTAGTGTCAAAAGTTACATGTGCCACATGAGGATTTGGAGAAATTGGAACCCTTGTGCATTGCTGATGGGAATGCAAAATGGGACAGCCACTATGGAAAACAGTATGGCAGTTCTCCCCAAAATTTAAATAGTAAATCACCATATGATCCAGCAATTCCACTTTCGGGTATACACTAAAAGAACTGAAAGCAGGGACTCAAACAGATACTTGTACACCAATGTTTATCGCAGGATTATTCATAATAGCCAAAAGGTGGAAACAACTCAAATTCTCATAGACAGATGAATAGGTAAACAAAATGTGGTACATGCATATTATTCAGCCCTAGAAAGGAGGGCAATTATGGTACATGCTACAACATGGATGAACCTTGAAGACATTATCCTAAGTGAAATAAATAAGCCAGTCACAAAAAGACAAATATTGTATGATTCCACTCAAATGAGGGACCTAGAATAGTCAAATTCATAAAAACCCTGTTGGTTTCCAGGGGCTAGTGGGAGGAGGGAGTGAGGAGTAGTTTAATGTGTATAGAGTCTTAGTTTTGTAAGATAAACAAGTTTTGGAGATGGGTAGTGGTAATGGCGGCACAACAATGTGAGTGTACTTAATGCCACTAAACTGTACACTTAAAGATGGTGTAAATGGTAATTTTTATGTTGTGTACTTTTTTTTTTTTTTTTTTTTTTTTTTTTTTGCGGTACGCGGGCCTCTCACTGTTGTGGCCTCTCCCGTTGCGGAGCACAGGCTCCGGACGCGCAGGCTCAGCGGTCATGGCTCACGGGCCCAGCCGCTCCACGGCATGTGGGATCCTCCCGGACTGGGGCACGAACCCATGTCCCCCGCATCAGCAGGCAGATTCTCAACCACTGCGCCACCAGGGAAGCCCTGTTGTGTACATTTTACCACAATTTTTAACAAGACAAGAAAAATTCCACGTGCCACAGACAATGCATACTGAGCTCTACAAGAAGGATCTGCCTGTGGGAGTTCTGTGCTCTTTCCCTCTGATGTAAGCGGAGCAGCAGTCATGAGGAAAGGATGAAGATGTAGATGACACCAGTTAAAGCAGAGCAGCCAAGCAATTCAGTCGAAAGTATTTTGACATTTAATTTAACTGCAATTTCCCAAGCATGTGATGCTTTCTTCCTTTAGGGAGAACAGACAGATTCCATTGCCTTGACTGTTCTGTCCAGTAGAGTTTGTGAGTTCTTTCCAGCATCACTTCAGAAAAGAGATACAGATGGCAGCATTTCTTTTTTCCTTGTCTTCATCACCTTGCCAATAAATGCAGCTGCCTTTCCAAAGCGCCCCTGTTGCACATGTCATGCTTTTCCTTCTCCCCTCTCCTTTTATTAATTTTTCTGTTTGAGACATATGGAGAGACATGTGTCGGTGCAGGCACAGTTTCCTGTGCCACTGCCAAAGTTAAGGGCAGCTCTGAAACTTAGGGAATTGATCTTAGACCTGTAAAACTGATTAAGAGGCGAGGAGGACGTCTGAAATGCTAAATAAGAAATGGTATGTGACCAGACTGTAGCCTTTTAAAACCAGGAAATAACTCAGGCCCTGCTGGCAAAGATACCACATGTTAATCCATGTCACCCAGCCTTAAAAATATCACAAGGCTGTTCACTGCAGCACTGGCTGTATTGAGAGGAGGAAGGGGTGACCAAAAAAGTGTCAATCAATGAGAGACACATTAAATATATTATGGAACATCCAAAACAAGCTACTGCTAGCAAGCTACCCTTTTGTGAGTTAGGAAAAGTGCATCCTCTGGTGGCAGACCAGTAGCAAAACAGCAGACCATTCCACCACCACCACCACTCCACTGCCCCCATCCCCCACCCCAGACCTCCACTTGCATCCTTGGGTAAAACAATTAGATAAAGATGTCCCTGCCCCTCAGGTCTCACCGCTCATGCCAGTGATGCACAGCCCGGATTTCAGCCTCCAGGACAATTTGCTCACAACCTGAAATGCATGGAGCCATTACAAAAGAAAACTCTCTGAGATACATTGTTAAGTAAAAATGAAAGGCTCAGAAGAGTGGTTTTTAATACACAAATACACAAAGGGATATTTCTGAAAAAGACATCCAAGAAACGGGGTATGTTAACAGTAACAACTCTGAGGCTTGGCGTTTCAGGTGACAGGTGAGTGAGCCTGGTACATGGAATAAAGGCCAGGTATGCTTGCTGCGGCAGCATTACGCAGTATTCTTCCACCTCCCCCTCCTCCTCCTCTCCCCCTCCTCCCCCTCCCCCTCTTCCTTCTTTCCTTTTGGTTATATGAGGTTGCATGCTTTGAATTGGAGAACATAGGATCTCCATTTGTGTAATTTTCCCCGATTTCTTGGATAGGACTCAAACCAGGAGAAATGTTAAAAACCTTCAAGAAGTAATCTGGATTGTTCTTGCTAAAGGACGCAACTGACAAGCAGTTTTCACTTAAATTAACGAGAGCTGAGGGCTTGTTCTAGTTAATAGCCTCTAGGATTATCTACAAATATTTGACTGAATTACTTGTCTTTGGCTCAAAACCATATCTTCCTTTGAAAGGGGGAGTGGGGAAGGTAGGGCAAAGTAGCTCAAGTCTGAGGTTCCTTATTTAAGTTTGCCACCAAGAGTCACTACGGTGTGGGGTGGGCGCGGGGTGCGCATGTGTATGTGTATATCCTGTTGGCTTTGTTACTTTGCAGAACCATGACTAATACACTATCTGATAGGCTAGTTTTCCTTATTATTCATGTTGGTTTATTTTTCCATATAAATTTATAATCACCTTGTCTAGCTAAAATTAAAAACTGGTATCTGGGGCTTCCCTGGTGGCGCAGTGGTTGAGAGTCCGCCTGCCGATGCAGGGGACACGGGTTTGTGCCCCGGTCCAGGAAGATCCCACATGCCACGGAGCGGCTGGGCCCGTGAGCCATGGCCGCTGAGCCTGCGCGTCCGGAGCCTGTGCTCCGCAGCGGGAGAGGCCACAACAGTGAGAGGCCCGCATACCGCAAAAACAAACAAACAAATAAAAAACGGGTATCTGTTATTGGAATGCTATTAAATGTATAACTCTATAACAAATTTAAAACTGGTAAGTTGTAAATTTAATTTAGGGAGAATTGAAATCTTTATGATACTATTGAGTTTTCCTATGATTGAGTCTTATTTTGTATATTTCAGGGTTATTTTATATGCTTTTTCACTCATCCAAACATTTTTTGTTAAGATTATTCTTACACATTGTCTTTTTATTCTTTATTCTTATACGATATCATCATAAATTCTATTTTTGTCCATCATACGCTTTGTTTATTACTTTTTTGCATACAGGAAAGCTACTGATTAAATATTCATTTTGTCCTGCAACACGTTTTAAAATTTCTTTTCTGTTTGTGGTAGCTTTCCAGCTGATTTCCTGGTTTCCCAGGTATAGAATCCTATCATCTGCAAACATTGATAGTTTTGCCTCCTCTTTTCCCTGATTTTATACTCGTAATTACTCAGCTTTTAAAAATTGCTTTGGTTTAGCCAAGTACCATATTGTATTAGTGTCGATAATGGGCAAAAACCTGTCTCTAACCTCAGTGGGAATACCTCTAGAATTTTACCTCTAAGCAAAATGCTGGCTTTGGGGCTGAGAGAGTTAACTATTATACGTTAAGGAAGAATTCATCTTGTTTTATTTGTATACCAGACTTTTATTGCAACTGACTGCTAAATTTTCTCAAATTACTTTTCAGTAGCTATGGAATGATGAGAGGATTTTTCTCCTTAGATCTAATGATAATTTTTATTAATAAATCTCCTAATAGTAAGCCATCCTGGCATTCCTGGGAGGGGAGGGAATGTCTTCATCAGGATGTATTCTTGTTTTAATTTTTTTTGTATGTGTGAAACATAACATACATAGAGAAAAGTGAAGACATGTATGTATACTTCAACAGGTAATAACCCTTAACCACTACCCAGGTCAAGAATCACAACACTGCTAGCATTGCAGAAGCCTCCATGTTTTCCTTCCCCTTAAAGATGAACACATTCCTGATTCTTCCAGCAATAATTTCTTTAATTTTCTTTATAGATTTGGTAATGTTTTCTCAATTTTATATGAGTGGAATCATAAATATATATTAAGTTATGTCTCACTTCTTTTGCTAATCTTTATCTTGGGAAGATTGATCTATGTTAATGCACATAGCTGTGTTTCATTCATTTTCATTGCTTTATAATATTCTACTCTGCAAATGTACCACAATTTATATATCCATTCTATTGCTGATGAACACTTGGATGGTTTCCAGATTTGGGTTGTAAAAAATACTCCTGTGTTTATGAACTATCTTGTACATACATGTGTACATATCTGCTCATTTTTCTAGGATATACACCCAGGAACAGAAACACTGAGTCACAAGGTATATATATCTGCAACTTTACTTGATAAAGCCAAATGGCTTGACAATGGTTTTATTAACTTTCACCCCAACCTCAAGCAGTGTATGATAGCACTAATTGCTCCAAATCTTTACCAACACCTTATATTGTCAAACTTTTAAATTGTTAAGTGGCAATGGTATCTCATAGTGGCATTATTTGTATTCCACTACTAAGAATAAGAATGAGCACCTTTTCACATGTTCAGTAGCCATTTGGATTTTCTGTTTTTAAAATTTCTATTCCCACTTTTCAGACGCTGCTACTTCCAATTTTATTTTTCTATCTTTCTCTTACTAATTAGTAGGAGTTCTTGATATATTCTGCATGTGAGTCCTTTGTTGGTCATATGTGTTAGAAATATCTTCTGTTCTGTGCCTTATCTTTTCATTCATTATGTAATATCTTTTGATGAACAGAGTTTCATGATTTTAATATGGACAATTTTTTTAAATTTTGCTTTATAATTAATTGGTTTTGTTATATAAGATCAATATATAAAAATTAATTATGCTTCTATAAAGTAACAACAGATAATCAGAAGTTGAAATACTAAAAATATCATTTATGTTATCAAAAGTGAAATATTAACAATAAATCTAAGAAAAGCTACGTAAGAACTATACACTGAAAACTACAAAACACTGTTGAGAGAAACTAAAGAAAGCCTAAATAAATGGAAAGATAGTCCATGTTCATGGGTCAGAAGACTCAATATTGATAAGATGTCAATTCTCCCCAAACTGGTCTATAGGTTCACTGCAATCCCAACAAAAATCCCAGCAGGTTATTTTGTAGAAATTGAAAAAAAAATTCTAAAATTAATATAGAAATACAAAGGTTCTTAAATAACTTAAACAACTTTGAAAAATGAAGAACAAAGTGGAAGAATTAATATTACCTGATTTCAAGACTTACTGTAAAGCTACAGTGATCAAGACAGTATGGTATTGGTGTAAACATAGGCAAAGGAATAGAATAGAAAGTCCAGAAATAGAGTCACAAATATATAAACTGATTTTCAACAAAAATGCATAGACAATTCAATGAATAAAAGACAGTTTTGTTTCAACATATGATGCTAAGACTGGATATCCATGAGAAGAAAAAAGGAGAAAGAAAAACTTTGCTCCATACTTGGCACAATATATAAAAATTAACTCAAAATGGATCACAGATCTAAGTGTAAAACTGAAAACTAGATAACTTCTAGAAGAAAACATAGGAGGAAATCTTCATGACCTTGGATTAGGTAAAGAGTTTTTAGATATGATACCAAAAGCATTATCTACCAAAAAAATTGATAAATTGGACCTCATGAAAATTTAAAACTTCTCTTCAAAAGACACTGCTAAGAAAATGAAAGATAAAACCCAGACTGGAAATAAAATTTTTGCAAATCATATATCTGATAAAAGATGTACACAGAATATGTAAAGAACTCTCAAAACTAAGAAAATAAGCAATCAAACTTTTTAAATCAGCAAAATATTTGAATAGACACTTCATCAAGATAATGGTAAATAAACACATAAAAAGATGCTCAGCATCATTAGTTATTAGTGAAATACAAACTAAAACAAAACTGAAATTCCACTACACACATTTTGGAATGGCTAAAATTAAAAAGCTTAACAATATCAAGAGCTGGCAAAGATAGGAAACAATACCACTGTTGGCAGGAATGTAAAATGGTACAATCACGTTGGAAAATAGTTGGCCATTTATTAAAAAGTTAAGCATACACCTACCATATGATGTAGCCATTTTAGTCCTAAGTATTTCCCCAAAGAAATTAAAACATATGTTCATACAAAGACTTGCACAAAAAATTTTTATAGCAGCTTTAGTTACAGTAGCCAAAAACTGGAAATGACCTATATATCCATCAACAGATGAGTGGATAAACAATTATGGTATGTCCATAAAAAGATGTACTACTCAGCAATATATACAGAACAATATGGGTGAATCTCAAAAATAATTATGCTGAGTGAAATAGGCAAGACGAAAAAAAAAGCACATACTGTATGATTCCATTTATAATGGAATTTTGGATCTAAAGTGACAGACATCAACCAATGACAGAATGGGGACAAAAAAGAGACACAAGAAAACTCAGGGGAATGATAGATGTATTCATTATCTTGATTGTGGTCATGATTTCATTGCTGTATATATATTGTTTTCATATCATTACACATATAAAATTTATCATATTGCATATTTTAAATATGTAAGGATTACTATATGTCAATTATACTTCAAACACCAACAACAACCAGCTTTTTTTTTTCTGATAAGTCTTTGGATTGATAAGTTAGCAGTGGTCTGCCTGATCTAGGATGGACTCAAAGGAGACAACTCAGATCAATTCAACGGGCTCTCTCATCCTCCAGCAGTCTGCCCAAAGCTTATTCTAATGGCAAACACAAGGGTCCAAGAGGAAGAGGGGAAGAACACAATGACTGGTAAGATATAGGCTTGGAATTGCCCTATTACATTGGCCAAGATAAATCAAAAGGCCACCACAGATTCAAGGGATAAAAAAATAGACTCTATGTCTTGATCGTATTTCAAAGGGTATAGATACAGGAAAGGGAATAGAATCATGATCGTTTTTGCAATTAATCTACCACACCTACTAAGTAGCAGGCATTGCTGTATACTAGGCGATACAAATATTCCTTTGTTTGATTCTCATTACACCTCTAATCAATTAGGATTAGGCAAAATCCTAATTTTGAAGACGAGGAAACTGAGGCCTAGAGAAGTTAAGTAACATGACCAAAGTCCCACAGCCAAAATCAGTTGCAGAGGTGGAATTCAAGCTTTACTCCAATCGACTCCACAGCATCTGCTTTGTCATTTCTCTTTACTACTAAAATGTTCATTCCATAATGCTTCTGCCTCAGAGTCTAGGGCTCCATCTCAAAACTTCAGAAAAGATACCAGAAACTGTTTCGTAGATGGTATAGATAAGATGGAGGAGGTGGAGGGCTTTTACTATTCCTAATTTCTATAAATCAAGCTTTATCCTGAGTATTAGATTTCACCTTAAGGATGAAATCTTTGAAGCAGTCTGAATTTCAATCCAAATCAAGAAAAACTTTGTTGTGTATCCAAAGATTAGATACTAAACCCCAATACTCATTTCAAAATGCATAAGAAAGAGTGTCCGATTTTAAAAATTTATTAGGACAATTTGATCTAGTGAAGGTCAATCATTAACATTACCTACCTGTTTGTGCCTCTTTGTATAGGCAATTTCCAGGTAATTTCCAAACAATGAAGTATGTTCCTAAAGTTCATATGTAAGTCAATGATTTAGAAATCAGGCATTTTTTCATAGAAATAATTCAACAAATGCTTCCAAGGTAGCCTAATAAAGCCCATTTAACACATAAAGGCTAAAATATAGTACAAAGAATAAAAGAGTACTTCCCTGCAGTTTTTTAAAATATAAAACGTTTCTGAATAAAATGTCTGACAAGTTCCAATTCAGTATTCCATTAGTAGAATTCTCTTCCTATGTGTCCTCTGAAAATGGAAGAGCAATATAGAGATTTATTTCCCAACAGATACGAACTGTGTCACTTGTTCTAGAAGGCAGAACCAAGTATAGACACATTTGGTTTTAAATAACAGTTGTTTTCATCTCACTACATGTATAAAGGACATTCAACCTGTGCATTAAAAAAATATCACAGGATATTTCCAAATGTAAAATATAGTTCAGATTTTCTATACTAAAACTGAAAATAAAAATAACTTCTAAATTTAACTCCTCTGCTCAAATCTTCTAATGGCACCCCACAGCAGAAGTCAAAGTCATTAAATAGCCTGTAAGTCTCCACATGATCTGCCCTCAGCCCCCTTATCTCTGTGCCTTTGTTCCCTTTATCTTTCCCCACCTCCCTTACTCTGTTCCAACTGACCTGGATCTCCTTACTTTCCCCTAAATAGGATAAACACACTCCTGATTCAGGGCCTTTGCTCTTGTTCCCTCTAACGGGAACATTCTTCCCCCAGATATCTACATGGCTCCCTCAAACCTTTAAGGCTTTGCCCAAACATCATTTTTCAGCTGGGGCTTTCACCTACTATGCCATGGAATACTGCAACCACTATCCCTCTTTCTGCCTCTGCGTTTACTCTCATCATTCTTCCTCACTTAATTTTTCCCCATATACCTTTTCACTTTAAACACATCACGCAATTCACTTATTATTTGTCAGCTCACTACCACCAGCACTAACATGTCAACTCCATGATAACAGTGATTTTATATCTTCTGGTCTTTACTGCAGGACACAATACCTCCATGTTCGAGAACTCTGCATAAATAACTCTTCAAACTTATTTCATGATCTATTTATCTATACATCTATTTATCTATACATTTCTTTCACATACATGTTTTTTATTTGACTGTCTTGTTTAAGTCTTCTGCAGAAAGAGAAGAGATCGTCTTCTCTTTGGCAAAAGATTTACCTGCTGAGCTATCAGAATTGCAGATGGAAAATTCCTTATTGCAACAGCCTTTCAAATAATTTTTGGTCTTCAAATCATTCTTGAAAATTTCATGTTTTCTATATTCCTATACAGTGGCATAAGTTTGGTTGAAGCTGTTCTCTTATCAATACTCATTTGGATTGTACAACTGTGTCATGGTTTAGCACCCTGTAGAATTAAGTATGCTGTCAATAAATTATCTGTTTATGAATAGCAGGTATTATATTATTTAAAATCTAAAATTATGTCTATTATGAAAAAGATCCAGTTCAATGATTTCCTGCCATTCAATTTCATTGAATTAAAATTCTACTACTTCCTTAAATCTGCTTTTTATCAATTAATCTGGATAAAAACCAACCCCCATGACTGTCATGAATAAATCTACATCATAGCTCCCAAGGATTTTTTAGTACAGCAACTCTGTCATTTGTTGGTGTGATTTCTGTAATGCAGCTCTGTTCATATGTTGCTATCTTAAAACTCACTCACTCCAATTTTCAATTCATTGGATCTGGTTGGGTAAACACTGTAGCCTCCAATCAGTCTGCTAATGGTGCCAAATCAAGAAATAGTTTTGAAAGGCTTATAAAATCAGAGGTGGGATACAAATTCAAATTTCTTTTCAACTTAGCTTGGGAGCTAAAGAAAATATATTGTGTTCTGCCTATATTCTCACACAAATCATTCACATTGTATGGATTTGGTATTTAACGTTGGTTCTCCACACCCTTTTCAAGTGTGCATCACTCAGAATACAACCATGAGTTAAACACATTCTGAAGTGTTCTTCGCAGGGCTCTGATGAATTCTGAAAACTAGAATATATATGTCATTTAAAATTCTTTTCAAGTGAAATAAACTTGTATTGTAAATGACCGTCTTTCTTTGATAGTTATTTAGGACACATATTAAAAACATACTGAAATGATACATTAGTAGCAATATCAAAAATCCATGGAAATAGAAATCACATTGAGTACTGGGTACTCAATCTCATATGTAATAAAAATATGAATCTGTAATAAAAAAGAAAAATCCCTGCAAACAAAAGCCCAAGACTGGATGTCTTCACTGGGGAATTCTACCAAACATACAAAGAAGAACTTACACCTATCCTCCTCAAACTCTTCCAAAAGATTGAAGAGGAGGGAAGGCTCCAAAGGTCATTCTATTAAGCCACCATGACTCTGACACCAAAACCAGACAAAGACACTACCAAAACAGAAAATTACAGGAATATCTTTGAAGAATATAGATGCAAATCATCGATAAAATATTAGCAAACCAAATTCAACAACAGATAAAAAGGATCATACACCATGACCAAGTTGGATTCATCCCAGGGTCACAGGATGCTTCAACATAGGCAAATCAATCAATGTGATACACCACATAAACAAAAGAGAAAAATTACATGATCATCTCAATAGATGCATAAAAAGCATTTGATAAAATTCAACATCAATTCATGATAAAGACTATCACCAAAGTGGGTATACAGGGAACATATCTCAACATAATAAAAACCATTTATGACAAACTCACAGCCAATATAATACTGAAAGCCCTCCCACTAAATTCTGGAACAAGACAAGGATGCCCACTATCACCACTTCTATTCAACATAATATTGGAAGTCCTGACCACAGCAATCACACAAGAAAAAGAAATAAAAGGTATCCAAATGGGAAGGGAAGAGATAAAATTGTCATTATATGCAGATGACGTGATATTCTATATAGAAAACCCTAAAGACTCCACACAAAAACTACTAGAACTGATAAACAAATTCAGCAAGGTATCAGGATACAGGATTAATATACAGAAATCTGTTGCATTTCTTTACACTAACAATGAAATATCAGAAAGGGAAAGTAAAAAAAAAAAAAGAATCCCTTTTAAAATCTCATCAAAAAAAAAGAACACCTAGGAATAAACCTAACCAAGGAGATGAAAGACTTATACACAAGAACTATAAAACACTGATAAAGGAAACTGAAGATGATTTAAAGAAATGAAAGATAAGCTCTTGGACTGAAAGAATTAATAGTGTTAAAATGGTCATACTGCCCAAAGCAATCTACTTAATGTGATCCCTATCAAATGACCCATGACGTTTTTTCACAGAACTAGAACAAATAATCCTAAAATTTATATGAAACCACAAAAGACCCAGAATTGCCAAATCAATCCTAAGGAAAAAGAACAAAGCAGGAGGCATAACCCTCCCAGACTTCAGACAATACTACAAAGTTACAATAATCAAAACAGCATGGTATTGGCACAAAAACAGACATATAGATCAACAGAACAGAACAGAGAGCCCAGAAATAAACCTACACATCTACAGTCAATTAATCTTCGACAAGGGAGACAAGGACATACAATGGAGAAAAGAGAGTCTCTTTAGCACATGGTGTTGGGAAAGCTGGACAGTACATGTAAATCAATGAAGTTAGAACACTCCCTCACACCATACACAAAAATAAACTCAAAATGGCTCAAAGACTTAAATATAAGACATGACACCATAAAACTCCTACAAGAGAAAACAGGCAAAAACATTCTCTGACACAAATTGTAGCAATGTTTTCTTAGGTCAGTCTCCCAAGGCAATAGAAATAAAAGCAAAAATAAACAAATGGGACCTAATCAAACTTACAAGCTTTTGCACAGCAAAGGAAACCATAAACAAAGCAAAAAGACAACCTACAGACTGGGAGAAAATATTTGCAAATGATGCAACTGACAAGGGCTTAATTTCCAAAATATACAAACAGTGCATACAACTCAATATAAAAAACAAACAACCCAATCAAAAACTGGGCAGAAGACCTAAATAGACATTTCTCCAAAGAACACATACAGGTGGCCAATAGACACATGAAAAGATCCTCAACTTTGCTAATTATTAGAGAAATGCAAATCAAAACTACAATGAGGTATTAACTCACCCTGGTCAGAATAGCCATCATCAAAAAGTCTATAAATAATAAGGGTGTGGAGAAAAGGGAACCCTTCTATACTGTTAGTGGGAATGTAAATTGGTGCAGTGCAATGAAAAACAGTATGGAGGTTCCTTAAAAGACTAAAAATAGAGTTACAATATGATCCAGCAATCCCACTCCTGAACACATATACGGAAAAGATGAAAACTTTAATTTGAAAAGATACATGCACTCCAGTGTCATAGCAGCACTATTACAATAGCCAAGACATGGAAGCAACCTAAGTGTCTGTCAACAGATGAATGGATAAAGATGATATGGTATGTATATTTATACAATACATACATACAATGGAATATTACTCAGCCATGAAAAGAATGAAATATTGCCATTTGCAGCAACACAGATGGACCTAGAGACTGTCATACTGAGTGAAGTAAGTCAGACACAGAAAGACAAATATCATATGATAATTGCGTAAACGTGGAACCTAAAAAATTTACAAATGAACTTATTTACAAAACTGAGACAGACTCACAGATATAGGAAACAAACTTATGGTTACCAAAGGGGAAAGGGCAGGGGAGAGATAAATTAGGAGCATGGGATTAACAGATAGACACTAGTATATATAAAATAGATAAATAGCAAGGATTTACTACATAGCACAGGGAACTATATTCAATATCTTGTAATAACCTATAATGGAAAAGAATCTGAAAAAGAATACATACACATATACAGACACACATATACATATATATACATATATATGTATATACACATATATATATGTGTACACATATACATATATGTATATATACATATATACACATATACATATATACATATATATATAAAACTGAATCATTTTGCTATATACCTGAAACTAACACAATACTGTAAATCAACTATACTTCAATTAAAAAAAGAAGTACATGAAAGAGTTAACAAAAATATGCACAAGACACAGACCCTGCCTCAGGAAATTATAAACAATACATATATACAAATGAGTATCCTTATAAGACAAAATATGATAAGTATTAAAATAACATTTTGTTGATGTCAATAAATACTGAACAAATGATGAGAAAAATGAATGGATTGTATAAGCTTTCCTATGAGCATCACAACTTCCTTCCAAAGATTCAACTCTTCCTAAAAATGTTCCCCCAACTCAGTTTGTGAAAATTTGAATTACATGTTCAACTATATGAAGTAATTTACTCATCCTTACAGATAACTAACAAGAAAACATTTCATCATCTCAAAATATGGAAGTTCTCTCTCCAATTTTCTTGCAATTATTTTCACTGCTATTCTTTGGTAATTTTAAGAACTGACAGAGTAGTAGTAAATTATGTATGTATACATATATCCTTCTCATTTCTCTTCATAGGAAAAGTTAATCTTATCCTTTTCTATCTAAAACAAGTCTTAGTTATTAAATAAATGAGTCACATAATAAAGAGATTATGAATATGTTTGATAAATATTTCATCATGGCTTACTGTCATCATAATTTCAAAAAGGATTACTTTAAGCTCTATGTTAAAACATAAAATATTGAGGCAAAGTCTCAAGAATTTTAACTCAGATAACAGATAAAATATGAGAAATTTCAACTGAGTATTTTCTATGAAAAAAGACAAAATTCCAAATTCTCTTGGTGCAGAATTATAATGAAGTTAGAAATATTTAGATAATATTCATCTAAATATTCATTAATTTATAGATTATTTTATTAAAGTATCAGAATAACATATTTGAAAACTACCTTTCAAAAACCTCACATTTCTCTGGAGGTGCAGGTGTCTTCTGAAGTTTCGCTTATTGTTTGAAACTCTCCTTGTCTACTAGCATGTACTATTTGACTAGTTATAAATGAAACTATACGTTCTAAGAATTTGCATACATCAGGAATTTTATAAATAATCACTTGATTTCAAACACCTCCATGGCTATTTATGCTGTAATGGATAGAGTGGTGAATTTTGAGAAAACTCAAAATTGTGGCATTTGATTGCTCAACATCAGGATTCTATTATTGTTGATCTGCCCCCCAGTGTGCAAATTAAAGGGAACTTTTCATTTAAACCAAAAATCAGCTATATCTGTCTACAAATACTTGAATAGTTGTCATGGGGAAGATCGTTAGTCTCAACCTGTGGTTGCAGAGCTACATTTGGACTAAAAGAAGGATCAGGCAGGCAGATTTCAGCTCAAAATAAGCAATGGCTTGAATTAGAACCAACTGGGAAATGGAGTGTTCTATCATATGAGGTAGGCATTCCTGGTCACTTGATGTGTCCTACAGTTTATTGAGGATGTTATAAATGAATTTGAGCTCAAATTTTAGAAACAAGTTATTTGACACCACTTTCTGCCTCTCAGGGCCTCTTCTACCTCATGAAACTCTGGACTATGGCCAGCTCTACTCACCACTCACTCAAGCTGGTATTTTACATTTGTTCAATATGAATTAATATATTTACATTCATGCCACCACAGTGTATAAAGCAGCCTCTTAGTGACACCTAATTTTCTACCAATTTCCATGTGTAAATAATTACCCCTGGCAGCAATGTCTTTGATGAACCAGAAACTGCTAGCGCAGTTACAAAGGTCCACATAGGGCAGAGATCATGAGATGAAAGGCCAAAGGCAGATGAAGAAATACAGAGGTAGACTACTATCCTGGTAACAATTCAGAGAACTTTTCCTTTTCCTTATTTCTTGTGATAAATTTATAAAGCAATCTTTAACAGCACCAATATTCTCTCTCCTATCAATGTTCAATATGAAGTGTTGAGGTCACTGATGGCCAAAGAAAGATATTTTTGTGTGGTTGAATGGCAGCATATTTTCACGCAGCTGTTCCAATAGAGCCATATTGATTGATACATCAGAATGCAAAAACACTATTAAAAATTACAAATCATGTTTGCAATAATACCCCTATCCATTACCTTCAGAGAGGCTCCCTTCACCCCTCACCCTAACTTCATCCTCACTTCATCCCTCATCCTAACTTCATCCTCCCTTCACCTAACTCCCTTCACCTAACTCCCTTCATCCTAACTTCATCCTCCCTTCACCCCTCACCCTAACTTCATCCTCACTTCATCCCTCATCCTAACTTCATCCTCCCTTCACCTAACTCCCTTCACCTAACTCCCTTCATCCTAACTTCATCCTCCCTTCACCCCTCACCCTAACTTCATCCTCACTTCATCCCTCATCCAACCCTGAGTGTCTAACACCTCACTCAGAGATGGAGTAAAACATGGAGTCAGGCTCAGGGTTGAATGGAGGACAGGGATTGAATGAAGCTAAAGGACAGAGTCAGGAATAGAGCATGGGCTGTGGAGGGGGTGGAGTAAGAAATAAGTTAGAAGAATGGAGTGAAGATGTCCAGTGCACACATTACTTTATAATTTGTAAAATCTTAATACAAGTTTAAAGGTCCTTTTTTCAACCTAGATCTAAATCCACCCTCACCCACCCACTTAGGGAAGCAGGGAAGCTTTCGTAAGCAGAGCTTATTGCTGATGCCTCTGTGAACTCTGCAGTCCCTTCCAGAATGTGCACCACTAGCGGGTGGCTAAGAAATGACATCCCATCATTAGATGGACTGGGAGTGGTATAAACTAGAGGAGGAGCAGCTCATCTATTCCCCTCCCTGGAAATGAATGGGTCTTAACCACTGTGCTATTGGATAGATTTGCCACTTACATTGTCAATACTCATGAGTTCCAGACTTTGGGGAACCCTAATACCCTATTGTTACTTATTTGACTTAACAGAATTTCCTTTACTTCTCTTAGAAGAACTCTGTTTTGTACAATATTAAAATGAATGAAAATTAAATGGGATCTGAGAGTCTTGACAATTCTGCAACATGCTTCGAGATATGCAGAGAGATTGCAAGTTGCTAACTTGGGAATTCAGTTAGTGACAATAGCTGAATCTGTCAGAACACAAAGAAGTATTATTCTTTGTCTTATCTACTGCCTAATTAATACAGAATAAAGGGAAGAAGGATGAACAGAAAATATGAAGAAATGAGAGAGCTAACAAAACTGATTCAGTTGTTGTAGGGTTAGTCCCAGTTTAGAGCAGTCAACAGTGCAATGAACAGTGTCCAAAGACCTCTGGTCAATTTGAACCTACTTCCCGCAGATGTCATCTTCCAAGGAGGTCTAACTTTGTGAGAGAGCTTAAACAAAGGACTGGAAAAGGACATGACATATAAATTTCAAATGGCTTTCATGAGCTTGATAATTATAAAGCAAACACTTCCTGAAATCAAAGAGCAGTTGGAATTTATGAAAATTCAGCGCACTTGACATTATATTCATTATTCTTGCATATCCTAATAATTATTAATAAAACTTGAATATATTTTAGTTATTTTCTATTTATAAAGTTGATTATTAGGATAATTAAATACCTAATTCTTCTTAGATACAGTATCTGAATCCAATCATCAAAATTTAAATTGTCTATACTCATGGATTTTTAAAGATATAAACAGATAAAGTCCAGCCTGTCCCTGGGAATTGTGAATGGTACTATGCCATTCTGAATGACACTGAAATAGCTAAATACATGAAAAACTATGTTCTTCTTAATAAGAAAATACATTTGTACCCCAGTAAATGTAATGTGCAACAATTCAACAATGATTTATATTTATTTCAGGATTAATATATTTATTACAATAAAAATATTATATCTTATTAAGTATTATGATGTACATATGTAGCTATGTCATATACATTATATGTAATATGTATATATGCTATAACATACAATAAAATCACATTATAACACAAATTTACTGTTTTATGCTGTTCTACACAATTACAGTTTACGATCATTTATGGGTACTCTCCTATTTCTTTAGTCCTATGAAGTTTTTTCCTCTCATTCCAAGTCATTTTCCTTTCTCCACAGATGTTTTTATTCAGTGTGATGAACTTTCATTTTTGATACTTGATATACTTGATCTCTCCTTTTTTAAATTTTTTTTTAACTTTTTTTTTTTTTTTTTTTTGCAGTACGCGGGCCTTTCACTGTTGTGGTCTCTCCCGTTGCGGAGCACAGGCTCCGGACGTGCAGGCCCAGCAGCCATGACTCACGGGCCCAGCCGCTCCGCGGCACGTGGGATCCTCCCGGACCAGGGCACAAGCCCGCGTCCCCTGCATCGGCAGGCGGACTCTCAACCACTGCGCCACCAGGGAAGCCCTGATCTCTCCTTTAACGTTTCATTAGCATTTCTTTTACATACTCTCAGAAGTTCTCAGGGTTAAGCATTATACATTTATTTTACTTTGATTACATAAGTAAATACTGAAAATATTTAAAATTCTTTTAGTAAAAGTTCTTCATAAACACACTTAATTCTTATAAATTGCTTAGACATTATATTAAGTTCATAATATATGATATCTCTTAAACCTTGTGCTTACTACTCAGAAATTTATGTAATTCTTAAAGCAGTCACTACCTATTTCTCACCCTTTGATATTAACATTTATAAGTTATTAGATATGGTTTTCATAAATTACTGAAGGCCCATTCTAGTAACATAATCTTGTAAAAATCACAGACTTAAAAACCAAAGACAGCGCAGCTATATCTTGAAGAAATAAGTGTAAGGTTTTTGTTGTTGCTTGTCTTTTGTTTTAATTAAACGATAATATCCACCTCTGGGAATAGGTGTCTGTCAAAGATAGACTATCAGTGTCTCACCGGGGAACCACAGTACTAAGCGGAGCAGCTAAGGAAAGTACCACGCTGTGAACCCTTCAAGCTCCTCCTAGGCACAACGATAAATAATTCTGCGGTAGTGTAACTAAATTCATATACTACTGACTGGTAGGGTTGAGGTACAGAACATTAGTATCCCTCGTGCCATCATCAAAACTGGCTCGGAATCTGAGTAAGGTATTGGAAACTACAGCAGGCAAGACTGGGGAAAGTACACTTTAATAGAAAGCAAAACGATCATGTCTAGAGAAAGATATTGTGATAACCAGTGCCAAAAGACTGCCTCTCAGAAATGAATTACTGACCTACTCATCCATGAAATCCTTACAAAATGTGATGAGGAGACTTCCCTGACCCTTTCCTCCTTCACGCTACTGCACCTCCTCTATCACTTTCCTTTCTCCAGAGTGCTATACAAAAGAATCAGGCTTTGGGCTGAAATACTGTCTTAGTACGTATAATCCTAATGTTTTATAAGCATAGTGCATCCCACTGGCCTGCAATAAGATTTGTTTTCTACATTAGTTCATTTCATGGGTGTGTTCATTTTTTAAAATTATGAATCAAACCCCTGAAATATTAATGGTATATTAATATAAAACTCTATGTGGAGCTTCCCTAGTGGCGCAGTGGTTGAGAGTCCGCCTGCCGATGCAGGGGACACGGGTTCGTGCCCCGGTCCGGGAAGATCCCACATGCCGTGGAGTAGCTAGGCCCGTGAGCCATGGCTGCTGAGCCTGTGGGTCCAGAGCCTGTGCTCCGCAACGGGAGAGGCCGCAACAGTGAGAGGCCCACGTAACGCAAAAAAAAAAAAAAAAAAACCTCTATGTGTATTCATGATGGTTATATATAAGGGACCGTCAGATCCCAACCCCAATTATGTGTACTTACTGAAAACACATTCACAAATGAGTAGAACTCAAGATCATAAGTTCTATTAATTTTAATGCTCCCAAGATGAGTCAGAATTTTTTAAGAAAATGGTTCATTTGCTTAGATCCTTAGCTCTGGAAGTTGTTTTAAATTAGTGAAACTGGTTGTCTTGAAATGTTTAAGTTGATGTAGAGTTTTCCTTTCACTTCTGAGGATTCCTCCCAGTGATTAAAGAGATTTTATATTTTAATATTAAATTAAAATTTGCTCTCAATAACTTTAACATTTTTAATAGAATATGCATGCTTTACCTAACATTATTCAGTTCAAAATGATGTATAAACTATAAAAGATTGAATTTCATTAGTGTTCTAATTTCTCTATGAGCTGCTATGTTATTTCCCCTCTGCTTGAATCTAAAATATTATGTGACAATAAATATTTAAGAGGATAATTCCACAGCAATTTTGGTTAATAGAATTCACCATAACTAAGAAAAATATTGTAATAAATATGTATTAATATCCATTTCACCAAATCCCAGAATATTAAACATTCACAAAAGCTTCTAAAATTTAAATATTCTTATAGAATGCAAATTTTTAAAATTTATCATCCAGAGAAATAGTGCAAACAAAAATGTGAGTTGGTTTAGAGACACTTAGAGAAGTTTCATAATCACTAATACTTAACTTTTTACTCAAAGTTAAATTCAGATGAATATGATTCTGTGAAAACATATCCACTTTGATGTTAGGGGAATTGTGATACAGCTTAGCATGACATTTTGCTGGTCTCCTTTTACTCATTCAATAACTTATTCATTCAGTAAAAATATATATCATGCATTCCCAATGTTCCAAGCACTGTTTTGGCCCTGAAAAGCAAAATAGACGTGTTTTACCTGTCTAAAGCTGGCTGTCCAACTCAATAGTAGCCACTAGCCATTTGTAGCTATTGAGCACCTGAAATGTGGCTTAGTTAAACTGAGATGTGCCATGATGAATAAAACGCACATCAGATTTAGACTTTGTACCAAAAAGGGAAAATACCTCAGTAATAATTTTTATGTTGATTGCATGTTGAAATGATAATATCTGGATGTATTGACTTAAATGAAATATGCTATTTAAATTAATGGCACATGTTTCTTTTCACATTTTAATATGGATACTAGAAAAATTTAAGTTATATATGTGACTCTCACTGTATTTCTATTGGATAGTGCTGGTCTAAGGGAAACTGACAATAAACAGGATATATACATATATTTATATATATGGATACAGATAATTTATTTTATGTAAAAAAAAAAGCTTTCTGAATCTGATGATAAAGCATGTAGTAGGCTGAATAATGGCCACCCAAAGATATCAAGCCCTAATGCCTGGAAGCTGTAATCTTATTTGGAAAAAGGATCATTACTGGTGTTGTTAAATAAAGGATCTGGAGTTGAGAAGAATCTGGGTGGGCCCTAAATGACATCACGAGTATCCTCAAGGAGAGAGGCAAAAGAAGGTAACACCGAAAGAAGAGAGAAGGCAATGTGAGTATGGAGGCAAAGTTTGCAAAGATGCAGCCACAAGTCAAGGAATGCTCACAGCAACCAGAAGCTGGAAGAGAAGGGAGTGAATTCTTCCCTAGAGCCTCCAGAAGGAGTATGGTCCTGACAACACCTTGATTTTGGACTTCTGGTTTCCACAACTGTGAAAGTATAAATTTCTGTTGTTTGAAGCCATCCACTTTGTGCTAATTTGTTATAACAGCCCTCAGAAACTAATACAGAGCTTAATGGTGGAAAGAGGTGGTTTGGAGTGGCATTTAGATAAAGTGGGGAGAGGAAGCTACTTGAGTGGACTGATCGGGGAAAGTCTATCTGAGAAGGCTACATTTACCTGAGATTTAAAGAAGAAGGTGCTAGCCAGTTGAAGAGACTGGGGAAAGCGTTCCAGTTACTGGGAACAAGATACAGGCAGGCTTTGAGCTGGGAAAAAGTTTCACCTCTTCTAGGAACAGAAAGAAGGCCAAAGTGTCTGAAACATGGTGAGCGAAGAGGAGCGTGACTCAAGACGAAAACGGAGAAGTAAGTGGAAGCCATGTAGAAACATGGTTGCCATGATGACGATTACGGATTTTATTTTAATTATATTTAATTATATTTTAATTATAATAAAATATGGATTTTATTTTAATTATAATGAACTGTATTAAGCAAGGGAGTATCATAGTTAGATTTATGTTTAGAGAAAGACTTCTATGGCTGATTTGTAGAGACTGTTTTGGAAGAGAACAAGTGTAGAGCAGAGAAATCAACTAAGAGGCTGTTGCAGAAAACCAGGCAAGAGACGGTGATAATATTGATCACGTTGGTAGTAGTAGAGACTGTGAGAAGCAGAGAATATGAAATATATTTTGAAGACTGAATGTAAGGAAATTGCAATGAGAATCTCTAAAATAAAGAAGCCTCAGGCTTCCCTGGTGGCACAGTGGTTGAGAGTCTGCCTGCCGACACAGGGGACACGGGTTCGTGCCCCAGTCCGGGAAGATCCCACATGCCGCAGAACAGCTGGGCCGGTTAGCCATGGCCGCTGAGCCTGCGCGTCTGGAGCCTGTGCTCCGAGAGGCCACAACAATGAGAGGCCTGCGTACCGCAAAAAAAAAAAAAAAAAAAAAAAAGAAGCCTCATGGTAGGGGGCTGCTGGGTATGCATCCTGGCTCTTTATCTAGACATGTGGCTGTGACTGGCAATGTGTTCATTTAATGCAGCCTTCAAAGAAGCAGATGCCTCCTTGAAGTGGATGACTTGGCAATGAAAGTTGAAGTCAGGCACTTGCAGTACAGAAAGAAAAGCCAACTGTTAGGGTTTACACTACAACCACGTATGAGGGATCTTCAACAAGATCATCAGTAGATTTCTCATCAGAAACTTTGGAGGCCAAAGGCAATGGGTGGAAATACTCAAAGCACTAAAAACCAAACAAATAAACCTACTAAGATCCTATATCTGGCAAAACTGTCCTTCAAAAGTGAGAGAGAAACTAAGAAATTGCCAGATAAACAAAAGCTGATCGAATGTGTTACCACTATACCTGCCCTGCAAAAAATGCTGAAGGGCATTTGTAGGTTGAAATGAAAGGATACTAGACAGTAACTCAAAACTGTATAAAGAAATAAGGATCTCTGTAAAGGTAAATACATGAAGAATTATAAAAGACACTATTATTGGAACAACAAATTGTAACACCACCTTTTGTTTTCTACATGATTTAAGATACTAATACATTTAAAAAATAATTATTAGTCTAAAAGCTATTATTAAGATAACTGGTTTGTAACTCCACATTTTGTTTTCTACATAGTTTAGAGACTAATGTGTTTTAAAAACACAATTATTATTTTACGTTTTCAGACACACAATGTGTAAAGATGTAACTTGGTGACATCAACAGCTGAAAGGAGAGGAAAAGAGGCTAAAAAGAAACAGTTTTTGCATGTTATTGAATTAAGTTGGTATAAATTCAAATTATAATGTTATCATTTTAAGATTTTTAATGTAACCCCCATGGTAACTGCAAAGAAAATAGTTATAGATTATGCAGAAGGGAATGAGAAGAGAATAAAATATTTCACTACAAAAAGAATCAACTAAACAAAAAGGAAATGTGCAGGAAATGAGGACAAAAGTGCTACAAGATACACAGAAAACAGCAAAATGACACAAGTAAGTTCCTCCTTATCAGGAAATACTTTAAGTGTAAACTGATTAAACTCTCCAATTAAAAGACAGAGACTGGCAGAATAAAATGCTCCAACTCTATGTTGTAAACAAGACAATCACTTTAGATCTAAAGATACAAAGAGACTGAAAGTGAAAGGATGGAAAAAGATATTCCATGTAAATATTAACCAAGAGAGAAAGGTTGGCTATACTAACAGCAGACAAATACATTAAATCAAAAAAAGTTTACAAGATGCAAAAAAGGACATTACATATTAATAAAAGGTTCAATAAAGCAAGAAGATATAGCAACTATAAGGATTTATGCACCTAACAGACCATCAAAATATATGAAGCAAAAAATGACAGAACTGAGATGGAAATAGACAGTTCCACAATAATAGATGAAGACTGCAATATCCCATTATCAGTAATGAATAGAACAACCAGACAGAAGAAAAGTAAGGAAACAGAAGACATAAACAGCACAAGAAACAAACTAGATCTAACAGAAATATGTTTAACACTACACCCCCCAGAAACAGAATACAAATTCTTCTGTAGTGGAAATGTGATATTTTCCAGCACAGACCATATGTTAGGCTGCAAGTTAAGACTCAAAAGACTTAAAAGAGATAGGTGTCATACAAAGTATCTTCTCTGACATCAACAGGATGAAGTTAGAAATCAGTAACATAAGAAAAACTTTAAAAATAACAAATTCATGGAAATTAAACAACATGCTCTTAACCAACTAATGAATCAAAAAAGACATCAAAAGGGAAATTAGAAAATACTTAGAGATGAGTGGAAACCAAACCACAACATAGCAAAACTTATGGGGTGCAGCAAAAGCAATGCTAAAGGGGAAATTTATAGCAATAAACTCTTACATTAAAAAAATAAGAGAAGGTCTCAAATCAACACCTAACTTTATAATGTAAGGAACTAGAGAAAAAATAAGCTAAACCCAAAACTAACAGAAGAAAGTAAATAATAAATTATAGATCAAAGAAAACTAAAATAGAGAATAGAAAAACAATAGAGAAAATCAAGGAAAACAAGTTTGTTCTTTGAAAAGATCAACACAATTGACAAATTTTAGATTGACTAAAAATGAAAAGATTCAAATTACTATAATAAAATCAGAAATGAGAATAGGCATGTTACTACTTATTCTATAGAAATAAAAAGTATAAGAGAGTACTATGAGAAATTGTACTACAAATTGGATAACCTAGGTAAAATCAATTCTTAGAAACATAAAACCTACCAAAATTGAATCACAAAGAAATAGAAAACCTAAATATATCTGTAACTAGTAAGAGGAATGAATCAGTAATATGAAAACAAAAACAAAAATGGACTTCCTTGGTGGCGCAGTGGTTAAGAATCTGCCTGCCAGTACAGGGGACACAGGTTTGAGCCCTGGTTTGTGAAGATGCCCCATGCTGCGGAGCAGCTAAGCCCGTATGCCACACAACTACTAAGCCTGCGCTCTAGAGCCCACAAGCCACAAATCCTGAAGTCCGAGCACCTAGAGCCCATGCTCCACAACAAGAGAAGCTACCGCAATGAGAAGCTCACGCACTGCAACAAAGAGTAGCCCCCTCTTGCCACAACTAGAGAAAGCTTGCATGCAGCAATGAAGACCCAATGCAGCCAAAAATAAAAAATAAATAAATGTATTAAAAAAAAATCTCCCAGATAAAAGATCCCTGGAGCTGATGGCTTCACTGGTGAATTCTACAAAACACTAACACTAATCCTTCAAAATCTTTCTCAAAAAAATTGAAGAAGAGAGAACACTTCCCTACTTATTCTATGAGATGAGAATTGCCCTCACACCAAACCCAAAGACACTAGAAGAAAACAACAGACCACTATTCACTATGAACACTGATGCAAAAATCATCAACAAAATACTAGCAAACTAAATTCAACAGCTTATTAAAAGGATTATACACCATGACCAAGTGGGATTTATTCGTGGAAATGTTCAACATATGAAAATTGATCAATGTATTATACCATATTAACAGAATGAAGGGAAAAAAGCACATGATCATCTCACATGGTACAGAAAAAGCATTTGATAAAATTCAACATAATTTCATGATAAAAATACTCAAAAAACTAGGTATAGGAAGAAATTACTTCAACATAATGTAAGCCATATATGAAAAATTCACAGCAAACATCATACTAAATGGTGAAAAAAAAGAAAACTTTTCCTCTAAGATCAATAACAAGGCAAGGATTCCTGCTTTTGCCACTTCTATTCAACAAAGAACTGGAAGTCCTAGCAGAGAAATAAGGCAAGAAAAAGGAATAAAAAGCATCCCAACTGGAAAGGAAGAAGTAAATTATCTCTGTTCACAGATGATATGACCGTATATGTAGAAAACCCTAAAGATTCCACACAAAAAAACTGTGAGAACTAATGATCAAATTCAGGAAAGTAACAGGATAATAAATCACTACACAAAAATCAGTTGTTCTTCTATACACTAACCAAGAACAATCTGAAAAGGAAATTAAGAAAACAATTCCATTTATAATGCCATCAAAACTAATGAAATATTTAGGAATTGATTTAATCAAAAAGGTGAAAGACTTGTACATAAAAAACTACAAAAGATTGCTGAAAGAAATTAAAGACATAGATAAATGGAAACACATCCCATGTTCATGCATTAGAAGACAATATTAAAAAAAAAAACAGGACTTAATATTGTTAAGATGTCAATACTATCAAAGTGAGCTACAGATTCAATACAATCCCTACCAATTTCCAATGATTTTTTTGCAGAAATATTAAAAAAATCAATCCTAAAATTCATATGGAATCTCAAGAGATCCTGAATAGCTAAAAGAATCTAGACAAAGAACAAGGTTGGAGGGCTCATACTTCCTAATCTCAAAACTTACTACAAAGCTACAGTAATCAAAACAACATGGTACTGGCATAAGACAGACATATAGAGCA
Organism: Delphinus delphis; assembly: GCF_949987515.2. NCBI lineage: Eukaryota > Metazoa > Chordata > Mammalia > Artiodactyla > Delphinidae > Delphinus > Delphinus delphis. Next base: position 73,851,592 of record NC_082692.2, on the reverse strand, counting down.
ATTGAATAAAATACAGCACTCAGAAATTAACCCTCACAAATATGGTCAAATGAGTTTTGCCAAGGGCACCAAGACCATTCAATGAGAAAAGAACAGTTTTTCAATGTATGATGCTAGGAAACTGGATACCCACGTTAAAAAGAATGAAGTTAGTCCCTGATTTCAAACTTTGCTACAAATCTATAGTGATAAAAACAGTATGGAACTGGGACAAACACAGACACACAGATCAGTGAAACAGAATTAAGAGTCTGGAAATAAACCACACATATGTGGGTTTGGCACATATATAGGCAATTAATTTATGACAAAAGAACAAAGAATATACAATAGAGGAGGGGTAATCTCTTGAATAAATGGTGTTGGGAAAACTGGACAGCCACATGCAAAAGAATGAAACTAGACCACTATCTTACACCATACGCAAAAATTAGTTCAAAATGAATTAAAGGGGCTTCCCTGGTGGCGCAGTGGTTGGGAGTCCGCCTGCCGATGCAGGAGACGCGGGTTTGTGCCCCGGTCCGGGAGGATCCCACATGCCGCGGAACGGCTGGGCCCGTGAGCCATGGCCGCTGGGCCTGCGCATCCGGGGCCTGTGCTCCGTGATGGGAGAGGCCACAGCAGTGAGAGGCCTGCGTACCACACACACACACAAAAAAAAAACAATTACAGACTTGAATGTCAAACCACAACCATAAAATTCATACAAGAAAACATAGGCAGTAACTTCACTGACATGGATCTTAAAGATGTTTTTATGGATCTGACTACAGGGCAAGGGAAACAAAAGCAAAAATAAACAAATGAAACTTTGTCAAACTAAAAAGCATCTGCACAGAGAGGCTGCCTAAAATCATAATAAGGTCAAAGACATGCCAAAACATACCACCGGACGTGGTCCTGCCCACCAGAAAGACCAAATCCAGCCTCATCTAGCAGAACACAGGCACCAGTTCCCTACACCAGAAAGACTACACAACCCACTGGACCAACCTTAGCCACTGGGGGAAGACACCAAAAACAATGGGAACTACGAACCTGTAGCCTGCGAAAAGGAGACCCCAAACACAGTAAGTTAAGCAAAATGAGAAGACAGAGAAACACACACCAGATGAAGGAGCAAGGAAAAAACCCACAAGACCAAACAAATGAAGAGGAAATAGGCAGTCTATCTGAAAAAGAATTCAGAGTAATGATAGTAAAGATGATCCAAAATCTTGGAAAGAGAATGGAGAAAATATAAGAAACGTACAACAAGGACCTAGAAGAACTAAACAGCAAACAAACAATGATGAACAACACAATAAATGAAATGAAAAATTCTCTAGAAGGAATCAACAGCAGAATAACTGAGGCAGAAGAATGGATAAGTGACCTGGAAGATAAAATAGTAGAAATAACTACTACAGAGCAGAATAAAGTAAAAGAATGAAAGGAATTGAGGACAGTCTCAGAGACTTCTGGGACAACATTAAACGCACCAACATTTGAATTATAGGGGTCCCGAAAGAAGAAGAGAAATAGAAAGGGACTGAGAAAATATTTGAAGAGATTATAGTTGAAAACTTCCCTAACATGGGAAAGGAAATAGTCAATCAAGTCAAGGAAGCTCAGAGAGTCCAATACAGGAAAAATCCAAGGAGAGAAAAACAACAAATAACATACAAGGGAATCCCCATAACCTTAACAACTAATCTTTCAGCAGAAACTCTGCAAGCCAGAAGGGAGTGGCAGGACATATTTAAAGTGATGAAAGGGAAGAACCTACAACCAAGATTACTCTACCCAGCAAGGATCTCATTCAGATTCGGTGGAGAAATTAAAACCTTTACAGGCAAGCAAAAGCTAAGAGAATACAGCACCACTAAACCATCTTTACAACAAATGCTAAAGGAACTGCTCTAGGCAGGAAACACAAGAGAAGGAAAAGACCTAAAATAACAAACCCAAAACAATTAAGAAAATGGTAATAGGAACACACTTATCAATAATTACCTTAAATGTAAATGGATTAAATGCTCCCACCAAAAGACATAGACTGGCTGAATGGATACAAAAACAAGACCCGTATATATGCTGTTTACAAGAGACCCATTTCAGACCTAGGGACACATATGACTGAAAGTGAGGGGATGGGAAAAGATATTGCATGCAAATGGAAACCAGAAGAAAGCTGGAGTAGCAATTCTCATATCAGACAAAAGAGACTTTAAAATAAAGACTATTACCAGAGACAAAAAAGGACACTACATAATGATCAAGGGATCAATCCAAGAAGAAGATATAACAATTGTAAATAGTTACGCACCCAACATAGGAGCACCTCAATACATAAGGCAAATGCTAAACAGCCATAAAAGGGGAAATCAATAGTAACACAATCATAGCAGGGGACTTTAACACCCCACTTTCACCAATGGACAGATCATGCAAAATGAAAATAAATAAGGAAACACAAGCTTTAAATGATACATTCAACAAGATGGACTTAATTGATATTTATAGGACGTTCCATCCAAAACCAGCAGAATACACTTTCTTCTCAAGTGCTCACTAAACATCCTCCAGGATCTTGGGTCACAAATCAGCCTTGGTAAATTTAAGAAAATTGAAATCATATCAAGTATCTTTTCAGACCACAATGCTATGAGACTAGATATCAATTACAGGAAAAAAATTGTAAAAAATACAAATACATGGAGGCTAAACAATACACTACTAAATAACCAAGAGATCACTGAAGAAATCAAAGAGGAAATCAAAAAATACCTAGAAACAAATGACAATGAAAACACAACGACCCAAACCCTATGGGATGCAGCAAAAGCAGTTCTAAGAGGGAAGTTTATAGCAATACAATCCTACCTCAAGAAACAAGAAACATCTCATATTAACAACCTAACCTTAAACCTAAAGCAATTAGAGTAAAAAGAACAAAAAAACACCAAAGTTAGCAGAGGGAAAGAAATCATAAAGAGCAGATCAGAAATAAATGAAAAAGAAATGAAGGAAATTGTATCAAAGATCAATAAAACTAAAAGCTGGTTCTCTGAGAAGATAAACAAAATTGATAAACCATTAGCCAGGCTCACCAAGAAAAAAGGGAGAAGACTCAAATCAACAGAACTAGAAATGAAAAAGGAGAAGTAACAACTGACACTGTAGATATACAAAGGATCATGAGAGATTACTACAAGCAACTCTATGCCAATAAAATGGACAACCTGGAAGAAATGGACAAATTTTCAGAAAAGCACAACCTTCCGAGACTGAACCAGGAAGAAACAGAAAATATAAAAGACCAATCACACGTGCTGAAATTGAGACTATAATTAAAAATCTTCCAACAAACAAAAGCGCAGGACCAGACAGCTTCACAGGAGAATTCTATCAAACATTTAAAGAGGACCTGACACTCATCCTTCTCAACCTGTTCCAAAATATAGCACAGGGAGGAACACTCCCAGACTCATTCTACGAGGCCACCATCACCTGATACCAAAACCAGACAAAGATGTCACAAACAAAGAAAACTACAGGCCAATATCACTGATGAACATACATGCAAAAATCCTCAACAAAATACTAGCAAACAGAATCCAAAAGCACATTAAAAGGATCATACACAATGATCAAGTGGGGTTTATCCCAGGAATGCAAGGATTCTTCAATATACTCAAATCAATCAATGTGATAAACCATATTAACAAAGTGAAGGAGAAAAAACATATGATCATCTCAATAGATGCAGAAAAAGCTTTCAACAAAATTCAACACCCATTTATGATAAAAACCTTCCAGAAAGTAGGCATAGAGGGAACTTACCTCAACATCATAAAGGCCATATATGACAAACCCACAGCCAACATCATTCTCAATGGTGAAAAACTGAAACTATTTCCTCTAAGATCAGGAACAAGACAAGGTTGTCCACTCTCACCACTATTATTCAACATAGTTTTGGAAGTTTTAGTCACAGCAATCAGAGAAGAAAAAGAAATAAAAGGAATCCAAATTGGAAAAGGAGAATTAAAGCTGTCACTGTTGGCAAATGACATGACAATACACATAGAGAATCCTAAAGATGCTACCAGAAAACTACTAGAGCTAATCAATGAATCTGGGAAAGGAGCAGGATACAAAATTAATGCACAGAAATCTCTTGCATTCCTATACACTAATGATGAAAAATCTGAAAGAGAAATTAAAGAAACACTCCCATTTACCATTTCAACAAAAAGAATAAAATACCTACGAATAAACCTACGTAAGGAGCCAAAAGACCTGTATGCAGAAAACTATAAGACACTGATGAAAGAAATTAAAGATGATACAAACAGATGGAGAGATATACCATGTTCCTGGATTGGAAGAATCAACATTGTGAAAATGACTATACTACCCAAAGCGATCTACCGATTCAGTGCAATCTGTATCAAACTAGCAGGCATTTTTCACAGAACTAGAATAAAAAATTTCACAGTTTGTATGGAAACACAAAAGACCCTGAAGAGCAAACGCAATCTTGAGAAAGAAAAATGGAGCTGGAGGAGTCAGGCTCCTGGAGTTCAGACTATACTACAAAGCTACAGTAATCCAAACAGTATGGTACTGGCACAAAAACAGAAATATAGATCAATTTAACAGGATAGAAAGCCCAGAGATAAACACATGCACATATGGTCACCTTATTTTTGATAAAGGAGGCAAGAATATACAATGAAGAAAACAGCCTCTTCAATAACTGGCACTGAAAAAACTGGAGAGCTACACGTAAAAGAATGAAATTAGAACACTCCCTAACACCATACACAAAAATAAACTTAAAATGGATCAAAGACCTAAATGTAAGGCCAAACACTGTAAAACTCTTAGAGGAAAGCATAGGCAGGACACTCTATGACATAAATCACAACAAGATTCTTTTTGACCCACCTTGTAGAGAAATGGAAATAAAAACAAAAATAAAGAAATGGGACCTAATGAAACTTCAAAGCTTTTGCTCAGCAAAGAAAACCATAAAGAAGATGAAAAGACAACCCTCAGAATGTGAGAAAATATTTACAAATGAAGCAACTGACAAAGGATTAGTCTCCAAAATTTACAAGCAGCTCGTGTAGCTCAATATTAAAAAAAAACAACAACAACCCAATCTAAAAATGGGTAGAAGACCTAAATAGACATTTCTCCAAAGAAGACATACAGATTGCCAAGAAACGCATGAAAGGATGCTCAACCTCACTAATCATTAGAGAAATGCAAATCAAAACTACAATGAGGCATCACCTCACACCAGTCAGAATGGCCATCATCAATAAATCTACAAACCATAAATGCTGGAGAAGGTGTGGAGAAAAGGGAACCCTGTTGCACTGTTGGCGGAAATGTAAATTGATACAGCCACTATGGAGAAAAGTATGGTGGTTCCTCAAGAATCTAAATATAGAGCTGCCATACAACCCAGCAATCCCACTACTGGGCATATACCCTGAGAAAACCATAATTTAAAAAGAGACATGCACCACAATGTTCATTGCAGCACTATTTACAACAGCCAGGACATGGAAGCAACCTAAGTGTCCATCAACAGATGAATGGATAAGATGTGGCACATATATACAATGGAATATTACTCAGTCATAAAAAGAAACAAAATTGAGTTATTTGTAGTGAGGTGGATGGACCTAGAGTCTGTCATACAGAGTCAAGTAAGTCAGAAAGAGAAAAACAAATATTGTATGCTAACACATACACATGGAATCTAAAAAAAAAAAAGAAAAAAACGGTCATGAAGAACCTAGTGGCAGGATGGGAATAAAGACGTAGATGTACTAGAGAATGGACTTGAGGACACCGGGAGGGGGAAGGGAAAGCTGGGACAAAGTGAGAGAGTGGCATGTACATATATACACTACCAAATGTAAAACAGATAGCTAGTGGGAACCAGCCGCATAGCACATGGAGATCACCTCGGTGTTTTGTGACAACCTAGAGGGCTGTGATAGGGAGGGTGGAAGGGAGACACAAGAGGGAGGAGATATGGGGATATATGTATATGTATAGCTGATGCACTTTGTTATAAAGAAGAATCTAATACACCATTGTAAAGCAATTATATTCCAATAAAGATGTTAAAAAAAAAAAAGGCCGCCTACTGAATGGGAGAAATATTTGCAAATGACATGTCTGATAAGGGATTAATATTCAAAATATAAACGAACTCCTACAACTCGACGACAAAAAAACAAAAAACCTGATTAAAAAATGGGCAAAGGGTATGAATAAACATTTTTCCAAAGACACACAGATTGCCAAGAGGCACATGTTCAATATCACTAAGTACAGTAAGTCCCCTACATAAGAACCTTCAAGTTGCGATCTTTCAAAGATGTGAACGTGTGTTCCATCAACGTCAGGCGTGAGTGAAATTCCAGCTTACCCTCAGTCTCCTACTTCTGAGATCCTTCAGCTCTACTGTCTCCCACCTCCTCTCCCTCGTCCTGTCAGTAACTCTTCTTGCCTGTTCACTCGATGCCAGGCCCTGTATGCCAGCTGTTGTACTGTAACTACTGTACTTTTCAAGGTACTGTACTGTTAAGGTTAAAAACGTTTTCTTTATTGTTTGTGTTTGTTTTTTTTTTCTGTATTATTTGTGTGAAAAGTATTATAAACCTATTACAGTATGGTACTATATAGCCAATTGTGTTAGTTGGGTACCCAGGCTAACTTTGTTGGACTTATGAACAAATTGGACTTACGAATGTGGTCTAGGAACAGAACTCATTCGTATGTAGGGGACTTACCGTGTTAGGAAAGTGCATATCAAAAGCACGATGAGATATCAACTCATACCTGTTAGAATGGCTATTATCAAAAAGACAAGAAATGACAAATGTTGGAGAAGGTATGCAGAAAAGGGAACCCTTGCACACTGTTGGTGGGACTGTAAATTGGTGCAGCCACCATGAAAAACAATATGGAGATTCCTTAAAAAATAAGAGTAGAACTACCATATAACCCAAATATTCCACTGCACGGTATTTACCTGAATAACACAAAAACATTAATTCAAAAAGATATATGCACCCCTATGTTCATTGCTGCATTATTTACAATAGTCGAGATACAGAAACAACCTAAGTGTTCATCAACAAATGAAACTAGCAGAACTTTGGAAGAACTCTGAACAGCTCCATGGGGGCTACTGTGATGAATTAGATCCTGAGGAACCCTACTCACAAGCTAGTTTTCCCCAATTGTCAATTCTTTCCCATGGGATTTAATCAAATGTCAAATGCTGGGAGTAGGTCAGCAGAGCTGACAGAATCTGTACCAAATACAAACACCAGGCAGTGGCCCACTGAGGCCTGATGGCAAGACAGGAGAATGGAGAGAATTCACTCTGAGCCTTCACCAAATGAAGGCAGTGGATGCTGAAAGCTGAGGGCAGGGCGAAACACTAAGGGAAACCCCCAAAACATTATGCTAAGTGAAAGAAGCCAGACACAGAAGAGGACATATTGTATGACTCCACCATATGAAATACCCAGAATAGATAAGTCCAAAGAGAGAGAATGCATATTGGTGGTTACCAGGGGCTGGGAGGAGGATGCCAATAGAGGGAAACTGCTTAATGTGTAACAGGTTTTATTTTGGGGTGATGGAACTGTTTTGGAACTACTGTAGGTAGAAGTGGTGTTTGCACAACATTGTGAACGTACTGAATGTCACCAAATTGTTCACTTTAAATGGTTAATTTATAGATCATGAATATCACCTCAGTAAATTATATAAATAAATAAATAATAAAATGCCTAAAACCATTTTTTAAAATGCTGAGAGAAATCCATCCAAGCTACTCTGGGCCTTAACAGAGGGTACTACAGCAGTCCTCCAGAGGCTAGAACAGGGTAGCTAGGTGAAGAGAGGTCCCCTGAGGTACAGAAAGCTGGGGGCAGGACTAGAAAGCAAAGAGGATTCCCAAAGACAATTAAAGCTGTCAACTGACATCTCTGGAGTCTCACTAAACCCTGCTGAGGGGCATGTCTAGATCCCATCATCAAAACGTTTGAAGCCAGTGGTGACTACAAAAAACTAAAGCTAGGACAAAGCCCAGATCCAGCTCCACTACAGATGAGATTGAATTAGTCCCTCATACTAACAGCCTAATAGAAGCAACAACATCACTGTTATGGTGGTAAATATTATTTATATAAATATGTTTATCCTTTTACATACAATGTCTGGCATAAAGTGAAAAACTATGAAACACATGAAGAAGCAAGAAAAATGTGACCCATGATCAATAAAGACAAAAAAGCAATAGAAGCAAATCAGGAGAGAGCTCATATATTAGATTTATCAGATAGGGACTTTAAAATAATTATGACAAATGCATTAAGGGAACTACTATAAAAGTTGAGCAACATGTGTGAATAGATGAGGAATTTTGCAGAGGTAGAAACTATAGTCAAGAACTAAGTAGAAGAGGGGGCAGTGGTGAGAACTGTATTCTTTTGATATAAGGTTCTTACATTGTTCATGTCCTTTATTTAAATATAGAGAATTTATCTTTAAACTATATTCTCTCTAGAGCAACCACTAAAAATATACAAAGAGATATAGATAAAAAGTCAATAGAGGAAATAAAAAGAAATAATAAATATACTGATTCACCAAAAAAAGTAGAAAAGGGGGTAAAGGCAATAAGGAACAGACAGGACAAATAGAATTAAATAACCTAGATGATATACTAAAATCCAACCATAAAAATAGTTACACTTACTTTTTTTTAAATTTATTTATTTTATTTGTTTATTTTTGGCTGCGTTGGGTCTCCATTGCTGCACGCGGGCTTTCTCTAGTTGCTGCGAGCAGGAGCTACTCTTTGTTGTGGTACGTGGACTTCTCACTGAGGTGGCCTCTCTTGTTGCAGAGCACGGGCTCTAGGCACACGGGTTTCAGTAATTGTGGCACACGGGCTCAGCAGTTGTGGCACGCGGGCTCTAGAGCGCAGGTTCAGTGGTTGTGGCACATAGGCTTAGTTGCTCCGCGGCATGTGGGATCTTCCCGGACCAGGGCTCGAACCTGTGTCCCCTACATTGGCAGGCAGATTCCCAACCACTGTGCTACCAGGGAAGCCCGTTACATTTACTTTAAATTGACCAAGTACTCCATGTGAAAGGCAAAGATTGTCAGACCAGATTTAAAAAGGCAAGACCCAACTTTTTGCTGTTTGGAAGAAACATTTTAAATATAAAGACAAATACATTGAAAGTAAAAGTGTATCATATATTCCCCATTATAAAAGTTATAAATTCACACAGAAAATATGGAAAATATGTAAAGAAAAAACTCAAAAGTATTTCATTTAAAAATCTGTAGATAATAGCTTCATAACAGGTAACAAAGGAAAAGCTAAGAATATCCTGAGTTCTGCCCATTTTGAGACATAGAACTGAGAGAATAAAGGCTATATTCTCTCCCCCAAAAATTCCCTTAGAGTTCTTGCCATGAAAATTGAATACTGAGCTGGAAGACCCATTCCCATTGGCATACTCAGCATAACATTCCAAATTTTCATGATTTTATGCATATATGTAATGTATTTGTAATATGTATATATACACACACATTTATAAAACACATGTATATGTGTATGTTTGTATATGTATGTATGACCCCCCACACACATATTAATTAATTAAGCACACATATTAATTAATTAAGTGGCATGGACCAGAGCTAATGTTAACTCACAGGAAGTGCTCAGGCTTGAGTAAATAACAGATGAGCTTTAAGACAAGACTTTAAGTAGGAAAAGACTCTTCCGAGCAAAGGAGTGTTCAATCTCCTCTCCAATGGCCACAGAAAAAAAAGGGCATAACCACACTAGCATGCTAATCCTTCAGAGAAAGTACATCACCAGAAAAAAAAAAAACAAAAAAAACAAAAAAAACCCCAAACTTGAGGTGTTCTAGTGATCCTTAGAGCAATCTGCAGAGCACACGTGGGAGGAGCAAAGCTTTACATAGACATTAGCTGATAAACTCTCAGGACTTAATGGCCACACTATGAGTAAGTGCAAGAACAGGTAACAGTATCCAACTATAAAGGTCTGGAAGCAAGAAATGGGCATCACAACGTACACCAGACCAACAGGAAAAATAAAATAAAGATGAGTATCTATACTGCAACGACATTCATTTAGCCATATTTTGTTAGGGCTATCACCAGGTACCTTAGCAAGGAAGAAGTCATCAAGAATATTAGAAGTCACTTGTATACTCAGTTGTACATATTTATCAGAGTGTGGATGCAAATATGTTCAACAAACAACAGTTATTGTTGTATCTGAACAATATATAATTGTATACAATATACAATTCAGTATCTGAATTGCAGGGACCCTGATTCTTTCTCTCTAGGTATGGGACATACTACATATTATACATACTTGACCAAATACATGGGCATGGGCTGGCAGGGGAGAACTAAATCATAGGACCGTGAACAGCCATGTCCAAAAATGCCCAAAGCTTTATGACATAACTGATAACTAACAGGGGGGAAAAACATGTGTTTTTATCAACAAAATATGAAACCAAATTGCATCAAAATCCTTCAGATATTAAAGAATATACACATTTACCTAAGTCATATTTTATCCCCTTATATGTCAGGATTACACTTCTCTACTCTGAATTACATAAATTAGTACCATCCCTTCACTGCTTTACAATAGTTAAGAGCCATTCAGAGAATAGGGAACAAAGACACCATTGTTGAGGGACTTTGGATTTAAAAGCCTACAGGGATGCATAAAGATGACACAGAGACACGTTTAATGGGACAGTGTAAAATAGTAGGTGGTCACTTGTCCCTGAAATCTTCACGGAACAGATCCATTTTGGAAGAAGAGGAAAAGACTTTGATACAAACTAATAGCAGGCTTGTATAAGAGAGAAAGAACATACCTTTAAAAAGATGTGAGAAGATAAAAAGCAGGAAGTCAACCTTCCCAGGACAGAAGTCTAAATCACAGTTGAGCTGCTTTTCCCCAAACTGACTTGAACTTATTAATGTCTTGAATATGAACACTGGCACTTGGAAATTTCAGAATAGCTCATCAATTTTTAGTACTTGTGCTTGAGGCCAGAAATGGAACAAGAACAAAAATAGAGCAGGTGTGCTTGCTTTTTATATGTTTCCACCAATTGAAAATGAACCCAAAGTGAAAAACTACTTATCTGAACCCTGAATCATTTCCCATGTCAGTACCATCACCTCCTATTTACATCTCTCAAAGCATTTACATACTTATCCTAGTGTTGTGGGAAGAAGTATGCACACAATCCAAGAAGAACCTGTGCTCAGTTCTGAAACTGTGCTGCTATTAAGGAAAGCTGGAGCTGCTAAAGTTCATGCTACCTTTAAAAGTATTTTTAAATGTTATCAAAATAATCATGCACATAACTTAAAATAGGACAAAATGTACCTGGGAAGTTTTAACTTGAAAATTACTGTGTTAACTTTTTCATTTAAACATTATTTTAACTTTTTAGTTGTGTTTATGAAAGTTATACTTGAGACATAGTTGAAGGAATCAAATGACACTATGGGGAGAGGGGAGTTGCTTATGAAAAAGAGCAGTTCCCTGGGCCCCTCACCCCTGATTCTTCGCCTTCCAAAGACAACAACTTGCATCTCCTTTAGGTAATAATTTCAGAATTTGCCTCCATATCTCTAATTAACATTTGTATTATTTTTATTCTTCCATTTTTAATTTCCTCCTAAAGAAGATGCAATTTAGCACCTTTTCCTACTCCTCCTCCTGCCACACGCTCACACCTTTGTCCCTTTGCTCACCACTAATGCAGATAAATGGGGAAGATCAATAATCACGATTTTTGATATTATGACTATATAAGGAACATCCACAGGTGAGGTATGAAGTGAACTATATTCTTTTCCTGCTATCATTTTGTTTTCTCTGGAGCTACTAATTATATTACTATGTCATCATTTGCTTAGCATTCTATATATTTATCTCTAATTCAAGCCCTAATTCTTGGACAATTTTCTAAATCTCCTCTCAAGATAGACATGTCAAGTTTCTATCAGTTTTTTCCTTCTGAGGAAGTCTCTCTTAGACTCTCTGATCTACTCTAATCCATACTGCATCCTCACTCTCAGGAAATCAAAGATACTCCCAGAATTAACAGTAAATTGTTTTGGGGTGGAATTGCATAGAAGGTGAAAGAAATGGTGTCTTCCCCCTGCCTGACACATGCTAAATGGCCATGTAAAATGGAAACTTCAGTGTTACTGGGAGACAGTTCATCCAAACCAGCTAAGTTTCTGTGAAGCACATGGGCAGGGCCCACCCTGACATACTACAGGCAATGAAGCATAAATTATTGCCTCTGACCCCATCCAGATCTAAACTCATAGCCCAATGTCTGGTCAGCCTGTTTGGCTTTTGACTAAATCACAAAGGGGGTCTTGTTAACACAGAAAAAGTAGATAACAGACCACCAATTTCTACTCTCTGATGACCATACAATTACCACAAAAAGCAAAAGACAGTGCTTTTAGTCCATATCAGGATTTGGATTTTCCCACCAAAACTTAAAATGACTATGCTCTTTTTTATATAACACTGAATGATTGTTACCCAGATTAAGACTGGAGATATACAATAAGTGAAATAATATAAAATTGCAACTTTTTTAAATTAATAAAAGTTTTAAAATTTTAGGTTTATAGAAAAATTTAACATAAAGTACAGAGAATTCTCATACATATCCTCTCTCCATAAGTCCCCACTCTCTACACATAGTTTTCCTACTATTAACATCTTGCCTTAAATGGATTAAAGGCCTAAATCTAAGGCCAGACACCATCAAACTCTTAGAGGAAAACATAGGCAGAACACTCTATGACATAAAGCACAGCAAGATCCTTTTTGACCCACCTCCTAGAGAAATGGAAATAAAAACAAAAATAAACAAATGAGACCTAATGAAACTTAAAAGCTTTTGTACAGCAAAGGAAACCATAAACAAGACGAAAAGACATCCCTCAGAATGGGAGAAAATATTTGCAAACGAATCAACGGACAAAGGATTAATCTCCAAAATATATAAACAGCTCATGCAGCTCAATATCAAAAAAACAAACAACCCAATCCAAAAATGGGCAGAAGACCTAAATAGACATTTCTCCAAAGAAGACATACAGATTGTCAACAAACACATGAAAGAATGTTCAACATCATTAATCATTAGAGAAATGCAAATCAAAACTACAATGAGATATCATTTCACACCGGTCAGAATGGCAATCATCAAAAAATCTACAAACAATAAATGCTGGAGAGGGTGTGCAGAAAAGGGAACCCTCTTGCATTGTTGGTGGGAATGTAAATTGATACATCCACTACAAAGAACAGTATGGAGGTTCCTTAAAAAACTAAAAATAGAACTACCATACGACCCAGCAATCCCACTACTGGGCATATACCCTGAGAAAACCATAATTCAAAAAGAGTCATATACCAAAATGTTCATTGCAGCTCTATTTACAATAGCCAGGGCATGGAAGCAACCTAAGTGTCCACTGACGAAGAAGATGTGGCACATATATACAATGGAATATTACTCAGCCATAAAAAGGAATGAAACTGAGTTATTTGTAGTGAGGTGGATGGACCTAGAGACTATCATACAGAGTGAAGTAAGTCAGAAAAACAAATATCATATGCTAACACATACATATGGAATCTAAAAAAAAAAAAAAGAAAAGAAAAGAAAATGGTCAGAAGAACCTAGGGGCAAGACGGGAATAAAGATGCAGACCTACTAGAGAATGGACTTGAGGTTATGGGGAGGGGGAAGGGTAAGCTGTGACAAAGCGAGAGAGTGGCATGGACATATATACACTACCAAACGTAAGGCAGATAGCTAGTGGGAAGCAGCCGCATAGCAGAGAGAGATCAGCTCGGTGCTTTGTGACCACCTAGAGGGGTGGGATAGGGAGGGTGGGAGGGAGGGAGATGCAACAGGGAAGAGGTATGGGGACATATGTACTGATTCACTTTGTTATAAAGCAGGAACTGACACACCATTGTAAAGCAATTATACTCTATTAGAGTAATAAAGATGTTTAAAAAAAAGAAATAAAGGACTGTAAAACAATAAATCTTGCCTTAATGTACATTTGTTGCAATTGATGAACCAATACTGATAACTTATTATTAACTAAAGTCCATAATTTACATTAGGGTTCATTCTTTATTGCTGTAATTCTATGGGTTTTGGTAAATATATGCCATATTATCCACTATTAGAGTATCATATAGAACAGTTTCACTACTCTAAAAATTCCCTGTGCTCCACCTATTCATCCTTCTCTTCCTGCCTCCTTCTCAACCACTGCTAACCACTGATCTTTTTACTATCTCTATAGTTTTGCCTTTTGGCCCAGAACGTTATTTCTTTAGTATTCCCCTTGAAAAGAAGTTGGCCTTATTTTCCTTTTCATTGGTGTTCCAGTGATGCTTGACACAGGGGACAACTGATTCCTGCACACTAAAGTCCCAGGATGCTAGAGCCAAGAGTCAGAAAGAAAGAAAATGAATTTGGGAGTAATTTAGAAATTTAAATACACAGTTTGGTAAGACAATATATATAATGGAAAATCAAAGCTTAGTAAACAAAGAAAAAACTATAGCCCCAAATGAGGGAAAATTTACATTAATAAACTATCATTTTAAGCAATATTTTAAAAGTGGTAAGTCAGGCATAGAAACATTAATTCATTAATATTGACAAAAAAGTAAATGTTCTATCACTAAAGGCCTGTAGGTCTTTGTTGTCATGCTCTAGCCCCTAGATCATATGAAACAGTATATTATGCAGTCCCAACGCCCAAATTTAGTTTCTAGAAGCTGATTCTGTTTCTGGGACAGAAGAACTTAGAATGGGGCGGGCTCATCTAGTTAACAGGCGGCAAGGATACTTCCAAAGCTTTGTGGTGGTGGTTACAAGGAGCTAGCTTGAAGGGATTCTCATCGGCCAGAAGGTGAGGAGTGTGAATGTGAATCAAAAAGAAAGTGTTTATAACTAGAGACTGGAACTATTTGAGTCTCAGAAAGACTATGAGTATATGATGACATTCGAAAGGGAGAACCAATGGAAACTGGTAGATAAATGTACAGGTGACCCCTTATAAACTTGAAAAGAAAACCCATAGCAGTTGGATGTACTACCATGCACCGAGAATCGACATGTCTGCAGAGATTTGCTCGGGTGGCAGCATGCAGATGGTCAGGGTAAGCTATTTTGGAATGGTGTTGTAGGCTGTATAAAAGCAGTTAGGACAGAGCAAAAATTCTACCATTTCTTTTCTCAGATGAGGCAGGACTCTACTGTGCATGGACACTGGCATCTGGGCATTCCACTAAGGAACTTGAGGCTGGGGAAGAATCATGCTAAGATACATAGTGGCCCTGCCCATCGTGACCACTCAACTACCAATAACAACATTCTGGGTTCTTGGGTAACCAAATGAGGAACTAACAATGTGCATGAGTGTGTGTGAGAAAGATCACTTGCCAACCCATAACTGCCCTGAAATGCTGCATGATGAGATATCACTTTATATACAAAACAGTTTACAAGGATAGATACCAAAATGTTAACAGTGATTTCATCTGGACAATTGGGTTTAACGTGAGTTTCACTCTCTTATTTACAAAAATAATATTAGGAAAAAGTCACTTTTACTTTGAAAATTAAAAGATTAAACTTTCCATAAAGTTGTGTAAATAAAATAACAGAATTAGTTGTTCAAGAGCTACAGAATTCCATTCTGACATTTTGATACAGAAGTGCTAAACTGCTGAGGTTACACCAATAAGTATCATAAGTGCAAAAAGAGGGACTCTGAATCCTAGCTCCAATAATGTATGAACTTGGGGCATGTTGTAACTCCCCTGAGCCTCAATTTCTTCATATGTAAAATGGAGAAAAGACTACCTACTTTATGATTGTTGTGAGCATTGAAGATACGTTGATGGCATGCCTGGTCTACACATCTCGTAAGCATATACACTATAATTGCCCCATTCATAAAACACTTCACAGTAGTAAGAAACGGGGAATATGAATACATTGCTGTATTTGCTTGAATTTGCAAAAAGAAACCCTAGGAGGGTACATATGTAGGAAATGGTATAGCTTCTTGGCCTGGGGAGATGAGGAAAAACTGGGATGAATGAGAGAATACAGAAGTGAGACTTTTTACTGTACCTCTTTGTTTTCATTGGTTTCATAGTAAATTTAAAATTTCTACTCCAAACTCTATCCATCAGGGCTAAACATTTTGCATGATACTCAGTCATTTCTCATGTTTTTGATAATAAATCACTCATAGATTCAGTTCCACATCCATGCCTTCATTTTCTGTGACTTTATATAACTGCCAATTAGCAACACAAAACAAAATGTAATTCTGCCTGTTTGCGTCAGACTTTCAACTTCCCAGCAAAACCCAGCTCTGTGTTCTTGTATCACAACCACAGCCGTAAGCAAATCACAGATACACTGATTTTAGGTATCTACATAATTTGTTACTGCTTCAGATTCTTCCTTCATTTTTTTTAATGAATTCTAAGGGAAATATATTTGGCAAACTGGATTTCTTTGGTAATACCAAATGACCTACCCCAGAAATCTTCAGCCAAAATAAACAATCATTGACTACATTTCTAATATTAATTTCAATCTCTACTAATGCCAATTATTCTACTACCTTGCTGAGAAATTCTCATGTTGAGAATCAAAAAAGCCAGTGTAGAAAATGAGCTAATAATGCTTTGATGCATTACAGTAAGAAGGCTATTAATGGGTAGAAGAAGGAATATAGGTGAGAGTGATTTTAGTTTGTCTTCTGTCTTGGTGTTAAAAGTTCCTGCTCAAGGAATCTAGAGAAAAAATTACTACTTGTGATAAGTTCTTTATATTCAAAATTTGACACATTACAAGGTTTGTTAATGCCATTGTTCATACAGACCCCAAATCCTTCTGCTTTCTTTTCTCTCTTGCGGGAAAAGTTTCTCTAAAAAGTTTTGAGACTCAGTTGAACTGCGTACGTCTGTGCTTTTTTTTTCAGCTCTGATAATTCAGGAAATGAAAATGTAAGCTATTTATTCATGCTCAAAATGAAGATGTACTATAACTGGAGAACCAGGAAAAACACTAACCTAGTTAAAATACATGCCTTTTATTAGGGGAGGAGCAAGAGTGAAAAAAATAGTTTAAAGTTATGTTTTCAGTACTTCTGGCTTCATTTTCAGACATGCTCGTACCAAAATTTGATGATCTTAGAATATGCCAATTTAGGGAAGGAAACAGAGATTCGACAGTCTCAGGGATTCTTGTATAGGATCTATAATTACAGTATTGTTGCCTGCCTAGTAGCAGGACAACATGTAGCTTGACTAAAGTGACAGGCTAAGGTGTAAAAAGTCAATCCCGAAATTGGGGCCTTTCAATTCCAGTTGAAATTAACCAAATCAAAGGTGTATATGGCATAAAAACTGTTTTCACACCTCTAAGCATATCAGTCTTTTCCTTTATGAAAAGACAACCTCTTTCTTCCAGTGCACTTATAAAATTTCCATTAGGATGGAAAAACAGAATCCCAATTGATGTTTTAATTAGAATGCTGAACAGGAATTCATCAACCTTGACTACATGGTACCTTACAAGAGACACTATCCAAATGCATTTTCTGAGTTCCTCACTTTTCACTTGGATGCAAATGGCTTCCAAATGTTCTCACTCACATTCTGTCTTTGGTGAGAGTCGTTTGTACCCTCATCCTATCCCCATGCCAACTATCTTGCTCCCATTTCAGAGCATTGTACAGTATTTACCTTCTGCCTAGAACACTCTTTCCTGGATCAGCACATGCCAGCTTTCCTATCGCTCAGGTTTCAATTCAAAGAGAGGCCTTCCCTTCATGCCACCAGACTCTATATTATCTTCAAATAGCACTTACAGTGTCTGAAATTCTTATTTATGCACTTATTTATATGTTGATTTGTTTCTTTCCAACTATAATCTTAGTTCATCAAGGCCAGGACATCTGTCTTTGTTTACCACTATTGCTTGTGCTTAAAATAGCACCTGGTCCATTATAAACTCATAAGTGATTGTAAACTCCTTAACAACAAGAATACAGTCTTCTACGCTCAGAAATGCTATGGATAGAGTAGCTAACCAAAAGTTATTCATTCTCAAAGGATTATACCACTACCCTTAAATATGAACAAATGAAACTAATCACTCAAATCCAGTCTAAAACCAAATTTAAAACCAAAATTTTTCAAAAAATTTTTTGAAACTTTGTGACCTTATTTTGCTAATTGCCATAGAATCTGATTTTAAGTCCATAATAAACTGTGCAGTTGAACTGTAAGTCATCAAAGTTTGAATCTACTTGATAAGGTTATGGGAAGGAGGATATTTTAACTCCTTCACAGTACTATGATAATTTAGTTTAATAATGTAACTATTATTACTAATTTAACAGAAAGAATTAAGGCATATTTAAGAAGGCTCTTGTACCAAAACGTGTCTTCAAAATAGGAAAAAATAGTTTATTATATTGTCAGGAAAAGAGACAAAGAGAAAAATAACTAATAGAAATACAGAAGAACCTGACTAAAATGACAAAATACTTTTAGCTATTTAGTTATATCAGGTATATAGGTACATTAGATATAAATATAATAGGCATAAAAGAGTTGTTTTGTAGGTAAATAGCAGTTTAAAATCAATAATTACATGTGGTTAAACTTTCCACATACTCAAGATTTCCTAAACGCTAAACGTTGTAATGGCAATCAACGCATTGTATCATTTAATGCTCCCAAAAAACCTATGAGCATTATCCCTATTTTATAGTTGAAGAAACAGGCTTAGAGAAAGTAATCAAACTCTCCAAGGTCTAAGAGTTAGCCAGTGCCAAAGCAAGGATTCAAACCTGAATCTCTCAATCTCCACAGTCCATTTCATTCTATATTACCTTACACTGTGTAAGCATGTGTTTTTTGTTTGTTTTTATTGAAGTATCATTGATGACTTATATTAGTTTCAGGTGTACAACATAGTAATTTGATATTTTTATAGATTATACTCCATACAAAGTTATTATAAAATAATGATTATACTCCATGTGCTGTACATTCTATCCTTGTAAAATTTATTTTAAACGTAGTGGTTTGTACCTCTTAATCCCCTTCACCTATTTTGTCCCTGCCCCACTCCTCTCTCCTCTGGTAACCACTAGATTGTTCTCTATATCTATGAGTCTATTTCTGTCTTGTTATATTTGTATGTTTGTTTTACTTTTCAGATTCCACATATAAGTGAAAACATACAGCATTTGTCTTTCTCTGACTTATTTCACTAAGCTTAATACCCTCAAGTCCATCTATGTTGTCACAAATGGCAAAATTCCATTCTTTTTTATGGCTGAGTAATATTCCACTATTTACAGTGGAATATTAGCCATTCATCTTCTTTATCCATTCATCCGTTCATGAATATTTAGGTGGCTTCCATATCGTGGCTATTGCAAATAATGCTGCTATGAACATTGGGGTGCATATATCTTTTCAAATTTGTTTTTGTTTCCTTCAGATAAATACCGAGGAGTGGAACTGTTGAATTGTGTTGTAGTTCTATTTTTAACTTTTTGAGGAACTTCCATACTGTTTTCCATAGTGGCTGTACAAATTTACATTCCCACCAACAGTATACAAATGCTCCCTTTCATCCACATCCTCGCCAACATTTGTTATTTCTTGTCAATTTTTGACAATAGCTATTCTGACTGTTGTGAGGTGATATCTCATTGTGGTTCTGATGTGCATTTCCCTTATGACTAGTGATGCTGAGCATTTTTTAATGTACCTGTTGGCCATCTGTATGTGTTCTTTGGAAAAAGGCCTATCTGGAGAAAAAAGAATAAACCTGGAGGCCTCACGTTCCCTAACTTCAGACTATACTACAAAGCTAAATTAATTTAAACAGTATGGTACTGGCATAAAAACAGACACATAGATCAGTGAAACAGAATAGACAGCCCAGAAATAAACCCACACACATATGGTCAATTAACCTATGACAAAGGAGGCAAGAATATATAATGGAAAAAGATAGTCTCTTCAATAGATGGTGCTGGCAAAACTGGACAGTTACTTGTGAAAAACAAAATTAGAACATTTTCTCATACCATATACAAAAATAAACTCAAAATAGATTACATACCTAAATGTAAGACCTGAAACCATAAAACTCCTAAAAGAAAACATAGGCAGTATGCCCTTTGATATTGGTCTTAGCAATATTTTTTTGGATCTGCCTCCCCAGGCAGGGGAAACAAAAGCAAAAATAAACAAATGGAACTGAATCAAACTTAAAAGCTTTTGCACAGTGAAGGAAATCGTCACCAAAACGAAATGGCAACCTACTGAATGGGAGAAGATATTTGCAAATAATATGTCTGATAAGAGTAACTATCCAAAATATATTAAAAACTCATACAACTCAATATCCAAAAAACAAACAACCCAATTTTTTTAATGGGCAGAGGACCTGTAAGCATCTGTTTTTTAATTAATTACCAACATCTTTGCCTAAAAGTTCCTACATTCATTGCTGGCTGGATCTCCATGGTTAGATGCTTAAAACTCAGCATTATAATTAATCCTTTTTATATTACCATTAACAAATAAAATAGGAAAAGGGAATTGCCTCTTGAGATACATCAGGACGGTAGCCAAGCCATTTCTCAGACCAATATTTATGTTCCCATGAGGCCAAGGGCAAGCTTTGTTTTCATCTTTAAAAGTTTATTTTTCTGCTATTAATTTGGAGGATGCATGGAAAGCAAGTTTACAGGCTAAGTTAAATTGTGAAAAGAAAGATACTACGAGAAATAATGTACTTGGATTCAGATGAATCATTCAGGCTCTGGGACTAATGTACAGCAAATTGAGCTCAGTCCAGAGAAAATGTAAATAAAATGAGTTTAGGAGCAAATAATAGGATGTGGAAATACATATTAAATGGAACAATGCTTCAGGTTAATAGGAAGCTGTTTTAAGAATTAAGGCAGGGGCTTCCCTGGTGGCGCAGTGGTTGAGAGTCCGCCTGCCGATGCAGGGGACACGGGTTCGTGCCCCGGTCCGGGAAGATCCCACATGCCGCGGAGTGGCTAGGCCCGTGAGTCATGGCCGCTGAGCCTGCGCGTCTGGAGCCTGTGCTCCACAACAGGAGAGGCCACAACAGTGAGAGGCCTGCATACCGCAAAAAAAAAAAAAAAGAATTAAGGCAGAAAAATTCTCATAGAATCCACTAGTCTGTACAACAGATAGCAAAACAAACAGATATGGTACATAAGGTGATGGCTATCTTGCTAGAGGCTTATTGGTCAAATAAAAAAAGAAAAATATTGACAATTTTTTGATATGGTGAAGGGAATTACAAATGTCATTCAGTAGGGATTTGCCTAACTTCTCACAAACATTTTCAAACATTATCAGAAAATTAAGTGCCCTCTAAGGCATGAGTGAGTAAGACAAGACAAGTCTGAATCTTGACTCTACCTTTAGTAGCTTTATGATGGAGGGAAGGCATCAACTTCTCTAAGGTTTCTGATCAAGTAAAATAGAGTTAATAGTAACCACCTCACAGAGTGTTTAAGAATAAATAAGACGGCATATGTGGGAAGAGTTTGTGATCTGTAAAGCATTATAAAAATGAAAATTAATAATATTAATAATAGTAAAAGTTAAAATAAAATCAAAAGGTAATATCCTACAGGAAGTGTTATGATCTCACTTATAGAAAATTAAAATATGTGTGTTTATAAGTACAAAAGATAATAGTACCATGACTAGTGAGGTGCAAGGTTGTGATTTTTAGGTGAAAAAAGCAAATTGCATTCAGCATGATTTTATTTCAATAACAACAAACAATGAATCTGTGCTTGTATGCTTACATATATTTGTAAAAAGGAGAAGATTATGGAATGACTTATTTCAGGCTATCGGGGAGGGAGATAGAGAATTGTTCAATTTTCATATAATGCATAAACACATCTGCACACACACATAACTTTGTATCATTTGCATCCTTAACCACAAGCCCATATTATATTTGAAATTTGAGAAACAAAGGGAATTTTTTAAAATAACATTAGTAATACAAACCCTTGATAGCAATATTAATTAATATCCAAAAAAAGTCACCAAAGTGTGCAGCAGCATCCAAACTTATAGAATCACATATCTTATTAGAAGTGTTCTAGCTGATAATCCAACATACTTCAAGTCACCCTTGAACTATTAATCCAAACTAACAAAATGAGGCGGCTTCACAAAATCATCCGCATAATGTCCAAGAAAAAAGTACACTGTGGGATCTGAACCTAATCTGAGGGTCCAGAAGCTCTGGGGCATCTGAAACTCTGACGCAGTGATTCAAAGGAGGAGGGAGAGGGAGCGGTTATTAAGGACCTCAATGCATAACATGAAGCTCTTTAAATTTGGGAGCATCTAGGCCACCCAAGAGCTTGTACTACCTTAATGGCAAAGTGGTGCCATTATACTGTATTGATATGCTTAGTTTCAAGCCATTTCAGTTATATTTTCCACCTTCAGTCAGTAGGGGAAAATTAGTGGCCATGTCTTCTATTTCTTTAAAATTCCCTTCGAAAAGGCTCTAAAAGTGTAAAAACTCTATACAGGAATGTTGACTGGATATAAGCTTATGCTTAAGGGCTCTATGTCAGATAAATCCTAATGAGAATCAATAAATGAGCTTTAAAGAAGCCTGTTGAACTCTGCTTCTCTTTTGTAATCTTTTGGTTTTCATTCTCATGAAGGTCTAGTTCTGTGCAGAGAAATTACGATGTTTGCCAGAGCAGATGCTTATGTGACAAATCAAAGGAGTTGGGGATACTTAGGAAGGGGAGTGAAAATCTTTGTAAGCAAGGCAGTAGTTCTTCATTTTTGGTGACTTCTCCCAACTGTTCATAAGTTTTCCCCTGGTGTTTGGAGTGGTCCACTAGGCCATAGCCCTGCTCAGGGAGACAGCCTCCCCACAAAAGGAACAGTTATTCAACTTCTGTAAGTAGAGAGTAAAGTGTTGTCACTTCATTAAAAATGTTTTCATTCCCTCCAGAAACACTTCTTTGAACTTAGGGACATCTTTATTCTCACCAAGGAGTCCTAAGGTACTTTACTTTAGTGGCAATTTGAGGATGATACCTAGCTAGGCCTTGGTTTTTCCAGCTGACCCTGTCACATCTTCAAAACAGCATTCCAAACCATAGAGGTATAGCTTTGAAAGAGGCCAAAGGCTTTGAAACTGATATTCTTCTGTCTAAATTGAGAGCGAAGCTGGTACAGAAAGGAGTACTCTTCTAATCTCTTTAAATAAATGATACAGAAGAGAATGAGTGTTAAACAAATGAGGACTCTGGCTCCTCCACAGAAAGACATGAACCCAGCAATGGTCCTTTGAACATGAAACGTCATCTGTAGGCTGCACAGAATATATTGTACTCTCTTCTAGCAATATTTACTGGGTCTAGCAGGCCTGAGATCCTCAGGATGAGGAAGGTCCAGCTTGGGGACACCTGAACAAACACATTTAAAGCCAGCCTTTCTTTCACCTTCAAGGTACAAGAACAGTACCAGAAATTCACAGGATTGTACTCAGAAAACCTAAAAGATATACAAAAGGAAAATTCAAAGGGGAGTAATTCTCCAAAGGTGGGCAAAGGAGAGAAAATAAATTAAGGTGATAGAGGAGCTGTGAATTCAATGAGTTGAGTAATTCTGAATCTAACTGTATTTCTCAGTAGTACCCAGTACTGGAAATGCTGGCTCCCCAGGGCCTTCTGCTCTTTGTTTCTGATGAGATATCAAGGAATACTACCATCTTCTCACAGACTTGAGGGCAGGAAAAAAAAAAAGTTCTAACAGAGGCAAAGTTGGAAGCAAACAAAAATTTTAACAAAAATTGAAATGCGGACAGATATTTGAATTTTGGTCCTTTTATAAATTTTTTAATAAAAATCTACTAATTAAAGAAGTTTTCTGAATCTCAAAAACTGGACTTTTACAGAAAATCCAAAGGAGCTTTCTAGAAAACTTTAAGATTTGTCAAAAGATGATGAAATGCAACTGGATGAGTTTGGAGAGGTGACAAGTTCAAAAGTTGAAGCAGTAATGAGCTTGACAGAATGCCAGGAGATGAAAGAGATTCTTTGGCGGTTTAGGGGGAAAAAAACAACCATTTTCCTTGGTACATAATATGTAGCATCTTTTTATACAGTTTACAAAGGAAAAAGTTCTTTAGTTCCTGGAGTAAAAGCTTGATATAAAGCCTAGTTGGCTGTCTCTTTGAAAAGCAACAATGATATCTAGTGTAATTAAGATAAGTACAAGAGAAATGGATACAAATTCTTAGCCATAACTTTAAGATACTATTTTCAGGAAAAATCTAGAAAATTAGGCATTTATGAATACATATTTCAACAATTTAGAGAAGCAACTTTTATCTGACTAAAGTTAGTTTTAATACAGTAAGATGTTAAGGTTTGAACAGTACCACCAATACATTTTTCAATGATGTATCAAACTGGGAAGAATTAAAACTTGAATCCAGCTCAGTGTCAAATCTTTTATATGAGAATGAGTCATTCAGAACTCCACTGAAAGTCTGCAGTAAGAGGGATCCTGGAGAGCAGGGCAGATTGTATGAAGGCTTAAGCTGTGGTAACTTTTGCTGTCAAGTTAACAATGCTGTATTAGTGCAACTACAATTTTAAACAAGTCTTTCAGACTAATAAATAGCAGCTCCTACGAATAATTAAGTTTCCTTCCCATCTGTGGAGTAAAACTATGTGTCACTATTGGATTAATAATTCCTTTTACACACATTACAGAGAAACTGGGAAAAGATAAGTGCCCACGCCATTTTTATTGATTGTACGGATAACTTGATTATCCTTGCCTCACTAAATTTCTGTGCTAGGTTGGAACTGTGATTACCTCACGTGAACCTAGAAAGCATTTTTTAGTAAAGACGTGTTTCTGGTGAAGTGGCTCTGAGAGGTTTACCATGGAATAAATCGACTTCAAAGAACTCTGGAAGATCATCTGTGACAGATCCAGGTTCTTTGTCCCCTACACCTTTTTTTTTTTTTTTTTTTTTTTTTTTGCTTTCTCAGCCTCCTTCTTGGTGGAAGGAGTCCTTTTTGACACAGTTACACCAGACTTGTGCTATGAGGGTTGCTCTATTAACACCAGAAAGACTGGTTTTATATAACAGATTCCACTCCAAAGAATCTGAAAAGTTTAAGCCAAATCCCAGGGAAGGCTGTGAGGTGCCGCCAACTCTGATTCCTCACTGCCTTCCAGAAGAGGTCCAGGAACAGTGGTTTCCCCAGCTCTGACCACATGGGGTGGCTAGAGGAGTGAAACAAGAAGGGAGCAAGGGAAGACGTCTAGAGGAGAAGGGGGCTAAAGCTGACTCAGGCTAAAAGAGCACAATGAGAATAGTAAAATATATATATATATACACATACATATATTTGCATCATACTCTGGACTCTGAGAATATCTGCAGTCAGCTACTAGTAAGACTGTATTTTTTCCTGGCAATGGACTATACATGCATGCCTCCTCAGACATTACAGACTATAACAAAGGGTTACATGTAGAATGCGAAATAAACTGCTAAATGTTCAGAAAACAAAATCTCCTATTTTACACATGGCAGTATTCTTGCTTCATTGCAATGTGGACTTTTAGAGGATTATTTAAATTAACAGTAACAGAAATATGGCTTCAAACCCTTCTTACCTCTAAAGGACCGACTGGACCCCCAAGTGTCCATATATTAAGAATAAGCTTAAATGGATAAGCCAAAATTATGGAAGAAGTAATCAAAGTTAGAAAACCAAATGAAGTCAACTATAAGATACTGATTTTCATTTTTCCTGTGTACTGTAGGAAATGTTGTGTACAGACAGGGACTCTTTATGAAGCATTTATGTGACTTGAGATTACTTTTATGCAGACTGCATTATGACTGTATTGTGTATTATGCTGTGTTAGCTGCTCTTACAGCATGATTCATAAAATCAGGAGAAAGTGGATTCCTCTGAATTCTGATAATTGTTAACTATTTCAATCATATGGAAAGAATAGGGGAAATGACACACAGTGATGATCTTATTATTTGATCCTCAAACAAGCACAGGTTATCTAACTAAGTAGCCAGTCTCAAAGAAGCACAGGTTATTTCCTATATATCACTGAGTGACCAGGCATGTAAGGAACTTAAGGAGGAACATTATTCTTCCATCTCTCTGACCTAGCACAGTCATCTTGAGTGACATCAAGATGAAAGCAACCTTCTGACCCACAGGATATTACAACTCAGCTGAACAGGCTAGAGTAATGGCATTTTACAATGTGCTTCTACCAGAGATATGACATAGTAGATACCTTGTGGATATGTCTTCCTTTGGGTTTTAGGTAAAATGCCACTTCCTTAGAAAGACTCCCCTGATGTAAGGCTTCCAAGCACTCATCCTTTCCTCATTATTGTCTCTTACTGTACCACACTTTTATCATACTTATAACACAATGTGATTAGATACTTATTTTGCTGTTCACACAGCAGCAAGCCCAATAGATATCTGTTGAAAGAGGAAATGTAATCAAATGGTGGCTCCTTGTGGCGCTCCTCACCAGGCAAGGAAATCCTCCGTGCCTGAGTGTTAGCATCAAATAGACACTTCTCCAAAGAAGATATACAGATTGCCAACAAACACATGAAAGAATGCTCAACATCATTAATCATTAGAGAAATGCAAATCAAAACTACAATGAGATATCATCTCACACCGGTCAGAATGGCCATCATCAAAAAATCTAGAAACAATAAATGCTGGAGAGGGTGTGGAGAAAAGGAAACCCTCCTGCACTGTTGGTGGGAAGGTAAACTGATACAGCCACTATGGAGAACAGTATGGAGGTTCCTTAAAAAACTACAAATAGAACTACCATATGACCCAGCAATCCCACTACTGGGCATATACCCTGAGAAAACCATACTTCAAAAAGAGTCATGTACCACAATGTTCATTGCAGCTCTATTTACAATAGCCAGGGCATGGAAGCAACCTAAGTGTCCATTGACAAAGAAGATGTGACACATATATACAATGGAATATTACTCAGCCATAAAAAGAAACGAAATTGAGCTATCTGTAATGAGGTGGATGGACCTAGAGTCTGTCATACAGAGTGAAGTAAGTCAGAAAGAGAAAAACAAATACCATATGCTGACACATATATATGGAATTTAAGAAAAAAAAATGTCATGAAGAACCTAGGCATAAGACAGGAATAAAGACACAGACCTACTAGAGAATGGACTTGAGGATATGGGGAGGGGGGAGGGTAAGCTGGGATGAAGTGAGAGAGTGGCATGGACATATATACACTACCAAACGTAAAATAGCTAGCTAGTGGGAAGCAGCCACATAGCACAGGGAGATCAGCTCAGTGCTTTGTGACCACCTAGAGGGGTGGGATAGGGAGGGTGGGAGGGAGGGAGACGCAAGAGGGAAGAGATATGGGAACATATGTATACGTATAACTGATTCACTTTGTTATAAGGCAGAAATGAACACACCATTGTAAAGCAATTATATTCCAATAAAGATGTTTAAAAAAAAAAAAAAGAGTCCCTTTCTCACCTTCCTGCCTCTCAGCGTCACCAGGAGAACATCACCTGAAATTGCCATCTGAGACAACCCCACTACCAAGGAGAAGGTTTCATTAAAAACCTAAATGTCATCATTCAGCCTAGAATTTAGGAACTGGATAATTTAACAAGCAGCTCTGCTGGGCAAAGTATATGAACAGACAGCTCATACCACAGGGAAAAAGTAATAAATAAACATGGAAATATATACAACATCAGGAGACATGAAATAAAAGCTAATAAAAGCATACTTGATCCTCTATTTCCACCTACAAAGACAGGGAGGTTAAGAAAAAAAAACGTAACAACTAGTGCTAATGGATTTGAGTTTGAGGTGTAACAGGTGCACTCATCCATTGAAAACTATCCTTACCCTTTTGGAAAAGACAATATGGAGGGAAAGTAATGACGATGTTAATACCTTTGACCCATTCCTTTGAATTTATACTTGAGATAATTCAAAAGAAATTAAAAAGTCAATATACACAAAAACATTACTTCAGTATTTTGTATCATTGTAAACATCTAAATGTCCAGTACTTAAAGAATGGTTATGGTACAAAAAACTAATAGAAAGTTAACAGACATTAACACTTCTGCAAATGAAATTAATACTAGGGAAAGGAATCTATTTATATAAGCAAAATACAAAATAATACATACATGTATCATACATTCATTCATTTAAGAGCTACTTATTAAACACCTATTGTATACCAGACACTATTCTATGAGCTGAGACTGTGTCCACAAACAAAGCAAACCTCCTTTTTTTGAGCCTTTATTCTAGAGACAGACAACAAACCGCTAAGAAATAAAATTAATGATGGTTTTCCACCTATGACAACAGCTCATTACAGTCAACCTCCAGATATATGTCTATAAGAAAGTAGAGTAAAATAATTTTGTTCCTAAAATAGACGCTTTTAAAATTTTAATGTCTTTTCTGCAAATTAAACATGTCTGGGTTACTGATAAAAATAAATGCTAAGTGTGTCTATCGCAAAAAAGACACAAACTCAAGTTAATTCCACTTTTCAAAAAAGGATGACAAGGATGAACTCTATAAGCAAGCACACTTGCCTTCACTGATGGGGTCTAATCTACCTCTTCCCTTTCTATCCGGGTTGTAATTTTATCTTGTTTAAATAAAACCACACTTTTTTTTAACAACTAAATTCCCTAGAAACCATATATAACGTAAGTTAATCATTTCACTTATGTGGCATGCTTAGCTACTTTGGGTCTGTCTCCCATTAGGGAGGTAAGCCCCATGGTGGCCAAGGCTTAGAATGTCTCATTTGCCACCCTATCCCCAGTGCCAAGTACAGGGCCTGGCAAAAACCATAGCATCATTCTGGACTCTCTTTCTCTTACATCCCATATCTGGTCTTGGCTCTATCTGAAAAACACCTCCAGAATTTAGCCACTTTACACTATATTCTTATTGAGAGACAATTCTCCATGGATCTTTTACTCTTCTGCCCATCTTACAAGGGAAGACACTGATAGCTTTTGTTCTGGACTATCTTTTCAAGGAGATTTGTGTAGCAAACAGCCTTGGAAGATAGTGATAGTGTCGCCTCTGAAAGAGAGGACAGGTTTGTTCGCCTCCCAGAATAATAAAGATCATATAGGTAACGTAGCAAAAGAGAGCAAAGGTTAGGCACATCTGCTCGCAGACCATTAGACTGGGGTTTCCTAAGTCTGGAGTCCCTCAGCTGTGACACGAACCACCTGTATGCACAGTGTCCACCTGGGCCATTCTGCATCCCCCGTGGGTCTAGTGCTGAACTATTGCAGTGTCTACAACTTGTTTTCAAATGGTTCATAAAACATACACATATGTGTGTACATATGTATATAAATATGGAGAGAGATTTTAAAATGTGACAAAAAATATTAAAATTTGTGAAACTTAGTGAAGGCATACAGGTGTTCATATTATTATAGGTTGGTATTGGGGGATGAAACAAACCTGAGGCTCATATTTCCTGCCAGCATGCAAGAAACTAGCTAACTTGATAGCTCACCAGTAAGTAGCAGGATAAAATCTCAAGCCCTCACAGCTCTTGACAGTGCTCCACTCCTATCCTGGCACAGCTGACTATCATCTCTCACTGCAGTAGCCTCCTAACCAGTCTCCTGCCTCTACCCGGGTTTCCCTACAGGCTTTTCTGCACATGGAAGCCAGAATGATCCATTCAAAACTAAGTCAGATAAAGTTAACTCCTCTGTTTAAAACTCTCCAGTGGTTTCCTGACTTACAAAGCTCTAAGTCTCTGGTTCCCTAGTGTCTTCCTTTATTTCATTTTGTTCCACTCTCCCCACTGTTCCATGAGCTCTAGCCATACTGGTCTCCTTGCTGTTTCTCTAGGCACGTTTTCATTTCAAGGCCTTAATGCTTACCATTCCCCTGTCTTAAATGCTCTCTTACAGAGTTGGATCAACCCCTCAACTCCTTCAGGCCTCTGCTCAACCACTGCTTTCTCAGCCAGGCCTTCCCTGACACTCCTATTCAAAATTGCAATCCCTCCTCCCCTACTTCACAACATTACTCCCTTTCTCTGCTTAATTTTTCTCTAAAGCACTTTTTAGATTCTAATATACCATTTCTCATTTTGTTGTTGTTGTTTATGTCTTCTCACACTAGTATGTAAGCTCCAGGAGGGCAAGGTCTTTGTTTTCCTCATTTCAGTATCCCTAATCTAGAACAATTTCTGGTACATAGTCGGCATTCAATACATTCTTGTTAAATGACTGAGAATGGACTTCTAATTAGGCCAAACTCAATTTCTTATTAACTGTGCCACTTTGGACATGTTGTATAGCCTCTCTAAGACTTAGTTTCCCGTCTGTAAAATAGAATCACCTTCTTCATGTGATTGTTGAGTAGACTGGACAAGGTACATATGAAAAACACCTACTAGGTATTTAATTAATGACATTTCTCCTTAACCAGATCTCAGTAAAATTTGTGTTAATTTTACAGTATACATTTTAGTATCACCAGGGAAAACCTGATTTATCTTATATATCGCTATGCATATCTTTTCATCTTTATATCTTCAGCATACAGCCCAGTTTCTAGCAAACACTAGTCATTCGATAAGCGTGTGCTTATTTGTTTTGCTTTCCCTCATTAAAAAGATAGTATCACGTTAAAATAATTTGGAAAATACAGAGAAGATACAAATCACCTATATTCCTATCATAGTAACATGACTGTCATTACTATTTTATCGTATTTTCTTTTGGAATTTTTTTCTATGACTTTTTCAATTGAAATTATAATGTGCATACATTTTTATATGATTTTTTCTACTTATTTTTTGATATAAACATTTTTCCATATACCTATGCTGTCTTTCCAACCATTACCTTTTGAGGGCTGCATCACTTTGTCAAGTAGAAGTATTATAGTTTATTTTCTCTTTAGTGGATATTTAGATAATTTCCGACTGTTAACTTCAATACATTTTAAAAGATTTAAAAAGAAAGGAAAGACTCTACTTTTTTCTCTTTCTCTCCCTTCTAAACTAAAGCATGTCTGACCCTTTTGGGAAAAAAAGGAACTGAATTCCTCTACTGTGCATTTGCAAGAGAACACTTCTGAATAATTCATGGGTACATAAAGATGGAAAAGATATACATCATCTAGCTCATTATTAACATAATACAGCCAAATGAAACATTATCCTAAAAAGTCATTTAATTGCAGCTGAGAAATGAGACTTTGACCATTTTAGAAAGAAGTCATATTTGAGATGAAAATAAATACATTTCAAAATTATTTTCAGGCATTGCCTAATGCAAATTCTTTGCTGTAAATGGTGGTTACTGGGGTTTTTTCCTTAAAAATGGAAAATCAGTCTTTCCAATTTACCAAGTTAGTGAACTATCTGGAGAATAACGTAGTAAACTTCTAAAATATCTATAAATAAAAGGTAACAAATCACCTAGATTTCTGTAGGTAAATATTAGTGGCTTTTTTTTTTTTTTACTTTTTAGTTAGGTCCATGAGAAATGATTCAAATTGTAATATTAAAACTATGTGCTAATTACTTCAATCATTGATAATGTTTGATTATATCATTCCTTAAAAAAGGTATACTTATTCATCAAAATGGAAACCATAAAGAGAGATGAAAAAATAAGTATAAAAACATTTATTTTATACAGGGCCAAGCAAAGTAAAAAGAAAATGGAAGGACGGAGCACTGCTAGCAGACTCTTTACAGATTATTGAATGCACACATGATTTAAAACCTCTGAACATCTAAATTCATTTTTTTTTCCTTCAGTCCCCTCTCTCTTAGCCCCTCTTCCAATCTATGTTCACCCATACTCTAGACCTAATTCTGTCCTGGTTGTGTAGTTGTATGCTGAATTTCCTTTTGCAATTCTCCTATATTCAAACCCATTTCCTGGACTCAATGTCTTCCTATTCTTGGTTTATTCCCTTATTTTGATTAAAATACATCCTCTAGTTGCCTCCTAAGAAGGTCAGTGTTTTGAGTACTCATGTATCTGAAAAAATACCTTTATTCTACTATTTACCCTACTTGATTAATCTCTTAAATAGCTGGGCACATACTCTTAAAATCTCGAAGGTATTGTTTCAATATTTTTTAGCATCAATTCTTAGATTTGAGAAATCAATGCTATTTAGAGTTAAGGATAAAAATAGAGGGCCTGGCTGTCAGAATTCTGAGATTAGAGTGGAGATGAGAGATGGTGCTGAGAGTCTCATTGTTGGGTAAGTGGACTCACTTAATAATCCCTGTTTCAGTCCTTGCCCTGGTGCTTCACTCTACTCCGCTTAATGTCACTCACTTCAAGTCTCCTCCAGTTTAAATCCTCTAGAGAATAACCCTATTGCTCCGGAAACACAGGTGGCCAGGGTCCAACCACTTACATGTCCCTTCCTTTTAGCTTTACATATCCCTCCTCCTCACCTTCTACAACCCGTGGTGCTCCAAGGGCTGAGCCTCCAGAGGGTGTTCAGGGTGAATCAGCATACTTCTAGTCTAGTCAGTCCTACCACCTCATTGCATTCTGTCCTCCAAAAAGTTTTCATCCATTCCTATCTCCTCTCTGTGCTCTCTGTCCTTGTGAAAGAAAACCTTTGTTTTATTCCTTTATTGTCTTTTTCTAAGAAGTGTTGAAGGGAGAGAGCCTTTTTTACTCTTCAAGCGGTGGCACATGCCACTTCTTTTCTGAGGCCTCCCTGACTCCAAACTCCTCTGGTCCACTGTCTATTACTCCCTCTCAGGTCCCAGAGTGCTGGGAACAGATCCCTAGTAGCTACTTTCTATTCTTTGTTGATCTCTTCTACTAAAAATACTACTTCTATATTCTGTATCATAAGGTAGAGCCCTTGCTCACTTTCCACCCTGGTTTGCCTTTATTTCATGCATCAGTAGGTGTCTTATTGCAGGGACAGAGACTAACATTTTTTATGCAGCCCCACAATGCTTAAAATAGGTGATCTCAGACGTTAGTGTGTCTAAGGATCACTTAGAGAACTTGTTTGAAATGAAGATTCCCTCAGAAAAATTGAATATGACTGTGACACTGTCCTGAAAACGAGACATCTAATAGCACTCCAATGTGATTCTGACACAGGTAGTTCTGACCCATAATATGAGATATTATTGTCTAAGGACACTCCTAAGCACTTGTTCAAGAAAAAATGAATTGATTACTTTGGTTGATTTGTTGTTGTTCTTCCCCATTTTACTTTTAAAAGGTTGGAATTCTGGTTTCCCTTAATATACTATTATGAATCAGACATTCATGAATTTATCTGTCTTTTCTTTAGACTTGTTATAATTTTATTTTCCTTTAATACCTCTTAGGATTACAAATTTCATAAGTTTATGGTCAGTCATATAAAGCATAGTTCTATATTACTGTGTTGCCCTTAATTAATTTCTTACAAGATTCACAGGTATTCTATTTATAGAATTCCTGGACTTGACAAATGTATTAGTTAGCTCAGGCTGCCATAACAAAGCACCATAAACTAGTTGACCTAAACAACAGAAATTTATTTTCTCACAGTTCTGGAAGCTAGAAGATCAAGGTCAGAGTACAAGCATGGTTAGGTTCTGATGAGCACCCTCTTCCAAGCTTGCAGACTTCTTGTCTTGCTGCCTTCTCACTGTGTGATTGTATTAACCTTCCTTGGTATGTGCATGTGGAGAGAGGTAGAGAGAGGTCTCTTCTTCTTTTTATAAAGCCACCAATCCTATCAGGTTAGGACCCTATCCTTGTGACTTCATTTAACTCAAATTACCTCCCAAAAGCCTTAGCTCTAAATACAGCCACATTGGAGGTTAGGGCTTCAACAAATGAATTGGGTTAAGGGGGAATCAATTGAGTCCAGAGCAGGAAATCACACACAATGTTTAGGTACAGCTATTCCTACATCTAAACATGTGCACCCAGGACTTGGCACAGCACTTTGAATGTGACAGATGCTCAATAGCATTTGTTTGATGAGTGAACAACCAACATATAGTAAACAAAGCTACACAACAGCTAAGAAAAGAAGATTATCTGATGTGCTCTGCTTTACACCAAGTCAATGTGTGAAAATGTTGAAATACGCATACTGATATATTCAATACACAAAAGAATTCACTAGGACTTCCTTTGGGCATATAAAGCATTTAAAAATTCCATTTATACCTGTTTTCTTTCTAAAAAGTAAATTGAGGTACATGTATAAATGGATAATACATTCAGATGAAGTTAATAAAAGGAACAAGTAATCAGAATGAGAAGATGGATGGTTCATCTTCACAGGTTACATGAGTAAGTGCTTGGCAATAGTCTGGAGAAGAGAGGAGTGGAGATTCAAGCTTTGGAAATTAAATGCATCCACATTTCACTGGCCAAAGGCAAGTCCCATGACCACATCTGACTTTAAGGATTGAGGGAGTATAATTCTCCCTTGTACAAGAGGTGAACTGGTCAATGAATAGTGTAGGAAAGACTGCCACAGTGACTATAGGAGGTTTTCAATGGAAAATCGACTTTATTCTCCAAGGTATTTTTTGAAACATTTTATTTTTGCTAATTTGAGTGTTAGCTTCAATTCCTGACTGCCACATAGAAAACGAGAGATGGATTTGAGTTATACAGCTGCCGCTAGATGTGCAGCAATTTCCTTTCCACGCCTCTCTTTGGTGTCTGAGTGGATCTGAAGAGACAATTTTGGTCTTTGTGGCTTCAGAATTGATTGAAAGTGAAATAACTAGGATCTCTTGCTTTGCCTGAAAAAGCCAGAACCTGAAGGGTGCCCTCAAGGGAAGAGTAGCATTTAAGCACACATGCTCTAGAGAAGAGAAATGCTGGCTCCTACAAATCCGTTGAAAGCCTCTCCCTCAGCGGTGTTCTCGCCCTTGTCTCCTCAGAGAGCAGAGCAGCAAGTTCAGTGAACAGAGACAGAAATCTAACCCAGCCATCTGGCATACCACCACAGGAAAGAGTCTTCCTCGGGACAGCATTCTCAGGGCTCACAAAGCAGGATAAACTTCTCTTAGAAGGAATGGTCAAGTAGGAAAAGCAACATTCCCTTCACAGTGAGCCCTACCTCTTAGAGGATTCCAATGTGGGAGCTATAAAACTTACAATACTGCTTTAACAGAGTCAGAAATTCATTGGAGTTGCCTCGGAAACAATCAACAGGACTACTGACTAACAACTCTAAGATTCTATGCCATGCTCCCAGCAGATACTGAAACAGTGCCTGAGCAACATAATTCCTAAATGAGCAGCTTCAAATTATTGGGGGTGGGGGCGTTATAGAATAAAAGGAAAGGAAAGTGACCTAAATGTACCCATTTGTGACTGTAACAAAGTCTAAAGCCACTTTACTTAACTCAACTAGGGGAAGGGCCTTGGCAGTAATTGAGACAGAAGAGATTATTCATAAACTCATCTGACCAGAGGATGACTATGGACAAAACTTAACTGTGTATGAACAATATTGAATCCTGTTTGTAACATAGGCTAGTGAACATTTGACTACAGTAGAGCCTCTCTAACCAATCTCCACTCAAGCAATCTGTTGGATTAACAAACTATCCACAGTGTCACTGTGAAATATCCCAGCTAATACGACAGCATAATAAAACCTTACAAGTGGTAGGCTACTCTTTTAGACATCCATGTACTTTTTCAGTCCCCACTAGTTGAGCTGTATATTTACCAAGCATTAAATGTATTTGTCCCCAAACTTGCTAATATTTGTTGTACCTATTGTTTTAATTACATTTAATTACATATCATGTAAACTAATAAAATGTAAATGTGAGAAGAAAGAGTTGCTTCTTCTATAAAAACCAGTCTGAATAACTTGGAAAGATTCAAATAAAAATGAACTGTAGGAGAGAAATGTAAAATAATAAATACGTAAAAATATGTAAAAATGTGTAAAAATGTGTAATAAATACGTAAAAATATGTAAAAATGTAAAATATTTTAAAAATGTAAAATATTAGAGGAAAAAAATAAATTTACAATAATTTTGCCTCATTGGAAGTGACGTTACTTAGTTTTACAGTAACTGAAAATGCACATCCTTATAATTATGGTGTGATTTATGGAAGATAGATTCAGAACTCCAACTGCCTATTTCTTGCCTAAAGAGAAGGACTTGGTCCTACATTAAATATTTTTTAATTATATTAATAAGCTTTAAGTAAACATTAAATTCTTAAGATATACAAAGTAATATTTCTGGTTTTAATTTTTCCAATTTTTTATTAGAAAAGTGTTCAAATTTATAGAAAAAAAAACAAATCCACAGTACTGTAAACACCTGTATACCTTCACCAAGTTTCACCAATTTTAATATTTTGCCACATGTTTTATCTGTCTCCATACATATATACACATATGTGTATGTTTTATGAACCACTTGAAAGTAAGTTGCCAACACGGCAACACTTCACCCCTAGATACTGCAGCCAGAATCTCCTAAGAGTACAGATATTCTCCTACATGACCAAAATACTAATATCATATTTTGAAATTTGATAATAATTCAATAATGTCATCTAAAATATTGTCCTTATTTAAATATTCCAGAAGCTTCTAAAATGTCTTCCATATTACTTTTTCCCACATCCAAAAGCCAAATCAAGTTTTACACATCGCATTTGCTTCTTATGCCTCTTTAGTCTCTTTTAACTTAGAGCATCTTTTTTTATTTTCTTTTTTTTCATGACATTGATTTTTTTATGAAGAGTCCAGGACAGTTGTCCTATTGACTACCTCATATTATGGAGATGTCTGATTATTTTCTCAATACTAGATTCAAGTTGAAACTTTTTTTTTCCCCAAGAGCACTGGATAAGTGACATGCACTTCTTACTGCATGACACCAGGTTGCAATATTATTGTCACTGGTAGCAGTACCTGTACTGCAAATAATAAATCTGATCACTTGCTGAAGGTACACTTTTTCTTTTGTTATTAGAAATTGATCTGCGAGAAGATACCATACTATCACATGAATATTCTATTCCCCAGCAACCTTTGATCCAATAGTCATAGCATCTATTAATGATCTTTGCCTAACTCAAGTATTACATAGACAGTTTCAAAAGAAGAATTTCCTAATTCTACAATTCCTTCTACTTTTATTAATTCATATTTTTTGCCTCCTCCCATCCCAAAAGGAGAGGTTTCTCTCAATTTTCCCTTTCTCTATTTATATTTATCTCTTTTTAAGTACATCGTGGACTCAGAAATTTCTTCTATTTAATGTTCTGTAATCCATTACTTTCATCATTTTTGATGCCCAAGTTATTCCAAATTTGGACAATGGAAGAACCTTCCCATAAGCTTCTGTTTCTTTCTGAAATATCATCATTAGTCTTTGAACACTTCCGTGTTTTTAGCACTAGACTTTTTGTACTTTCCCTGAACCAGACCTGGAATCAGCCAGTTCTTGAGTAGAGAATGATACTTAGAAAACACAGGTACTTGATGTGCTTATTGCTACTAGAGTATCTTGCTTCTAGTCTATAATAATTCCTAATATTATGAAATATCCAGGCAATGTTCAAATCTCTACAAGTATCAAATTTCTACAAGTGTCTGTCTCTTTTTCTCTTTCTGTCTGTTCTTGTTTTCCTTGCCACTTTTCCTTATAGTTCTTATGCTACAATCAGAATCCAAATAAGGTCAATATATTGTAATTGGTTGATATGTGCCTTCTCTTATCTCTTTTCTTTTTTCAATTGATTTGTTCAAGAAGTGTTTTTTATTCCCCTGTGGGTTATCCCACAGTATGGATCTTGCTGATTGCATCCCCAAGGTATAATTCAGCATGTTCCTCTCCTTCTAGCATCTCCTGTAAATTGGTTGCTAGATCTAGAGGCTTTTTGGTTTCTCGGCAAGGATATCTCATAAGCAATGTAATGTACTTCCAAAAACCAATGAAGATCATTACTGAGACCCATTAACTTATTAGGATTGCAAAATAGTGACACTCTACTTATTCCATCTTCATGTATTAGCTGGAATACTAATAAATACACATTTCCCCTCACCAAATATTTGGTTACTCAGGGATACATTTTGAATCAGAAAATAAGAATAAATGCTTGGTACAACACTTTCTCTTTAACAGCTATTTTTTCCAGAACAATGAGTTGATAACCTAGAATTGTCCAAAAGTGACCAATGATTTCTTTGCTATCGTTATGAATTCATGGATTTAAACCAATTTGATGTGTTTCAAATCACTGCGATTCTTTTCCTAATGACATTGAAAGTATTCCATATTTCGTCCAAAAAGAATCTATTCAAGATGGTTCCTTTATCCTTTTGGAATAACACTAGTTGTCTTTGATAATTACCTTACTTTATTGTATAAAAGGATACTTCAGGATTACCTTGTAAATTTTCTGTCCAAGATTCTGGAATCTGCATTTCTTCATCAAGTTCTGGTTCCTTTAAATGGGAATTGAGATATAGAGACCACAATCAGTACACTAAAAGTATTCATTGATTTGGGATCATCATTGTTTTGCAGATCATTTTAGAGGAAAGAGTTACAAAATACTTTTTAAAAAAATGATATAATAAATCATGTGTTTATACTGATATTTCAAATTCAGAACTACAGGACTTTTATTAACTTCATCAATCTTATTATCTGTATCTCCTTTCTCCTATATAAAACAGTCCAGCTCTCAACATCCAATTATTATATTATATCCCATTTACATTATCCCACAACACTCTCCAGTCTCAAAATAGCACCTACATTACCACCAACAATATGATTACCAAAAACAGTGTAAGATTATTTTGTCTTTTTTTGCTTTTTCCTTTAGTCCTTTGTATATAATCCATGGGGATATACAGTCAACTTTGGTTTAATTAACTATAATATAAATTTAATTGACATAACACCCTTCTTTGTGGTTGTGCTATCAATTTCATACATTTAGATTCATTTATTTTGTGTCTGGTTTTTAGTATTATTTTAAATTTCATTTTGTTTATAACGATATAAAACTTACATTGTTACCAAGTCAAATCTATAAATCAAATTATGTTCAGAGAAATCTAGCTTCTGTCTCCTTCATACCGTGTCCTCTCCCAAAGAATAATCAGTAATTTTTGTTTAACTTTCCATTAAATATATACACATACACAAAAATACATCTGTATTCCTCCATTCGCCCCTTAAAAATACAGTAACATAAACGCACTCTTTTCTACACCTTACTTTTTTTTTTTATTGATACTAGATATACTGGAGGTCCTCTATAAAAGATAGTCCTCATTCTCTTCCACAGCCGCATGATAATTTATTGTGTAGTGCCCACAGTGCCCTGCTGATGAACAGGGAAAAGTTTGGAAACTGCCAGACTTTTGCTATCACAAATAACGCTGGAATGAAAAGCTTTTCACTTTTGTTCTTTGCCTTTTTGCTTCTTTACTCCATTTTGCTACTGTACCTTCTAGAGCTCTAGAAATTAGATTGCTAGATCAAAGTATAAATGTACATATAATTTTGCTAGATGTTGACAAATGCCTCTCCAAATTATTGTATTATTTTGATTCCTATCAGCAATACATGAGAACACCCATTTTCCCCATAGCTTCACCAATAATGAAGGTTATCAAAGTTCTGGATTTTTGCCAATATGATAGGTAAAAATTATGTTTCACGGTATGTTAATTTGCATTTCTCTCATTATAAATGGACATTGTTTTATGCTTTTATTTTTAAGAACCATTTCATGAGCTATTCAAATTACTAGCCCAGGGCTTCCCTGGTGGCGCAGTGGTTGAGAGTCTGCCTGCCGATGCAGGAGACACGGGTTCGTGCCCTGGTCCGGGAAGATCCCACATGCCGCGGAGCGGCTGGGCCCGTGAGCCGTGGCCGCTGAGCTTGCGCGTCTGGAGCCTGTGCTCCGCAACGGGAGAGGCCCAACAGTGAGAGGCCCGCGTACCGCAAAAAAAAAAAAAAAAAATTACTAGCTCATTTTCTATAGAGTGGTTGTCTGTTTTTCTTCTCCGTTTTAGAGGCTACTTGTATATTAGTACTTGGTCTGTGATAAAAATTGCAAATTTTTTCAATTTGCCTTTTGTCTTTCAATGTATGGTAAAAATATTTCTTTTGTTTTGCTTTTGCTATGCTAAGTTCTTTCTTTTTATAAGATTAAACAATCTTTTCCTTTCTGGATTTCATGAAATTTTCACTCATGTTTGCTCCTACAACTCATAAGACTTTTTTTACTATTTAAATCTCTCATGTATTTGGAAGAAGACTAAATTAAATCCAGAGCAAGCAGAAGAAAAGAAATAATAATAGAGAAGAAATCAATTTAGTTGAAAATGGGTAATCAATAGATAAAAAGCCATGAAATCAAAACCTGCTTCTCTGAAAAGATCAATAAAATTGATAAACTTCTAGACAGACTAAGAATAAAAGAAAGAGGACACTAATTACTAATATCAGAAGTGAAAGAGGAGATATCACTACGAATCCTATGGACATTAAAAGGATAATAAAGGAATATTATGAACAACTAACTGTATGCCCACAGATTTGATAACCTAGCTGAAATGGACCAACTCCTTGAAAGACACAATCTGCCAAAACTCAACAAGAAGAAACAGACAATTTTAATAGGCCTATATCTATTACAGGTATTGAATCAATAATTAATAACTTTTCAAAACAGAAAAAATACCAGGCCGAGATGGGTTCACTGGTGATATCTACCAAACACTTAAGGAAGAAATTATATTAATTTTTTTACAATCTTTTTCAGAGGATAGAAGCAGACAGGAAGTGGCACAACAGAAACTCTTATTCATTGCTGGTGCGAATGCAAATGGTACAGCCACTTTGGAAGATAGTTTGGCGATCTCTCACAAACTAAATATACTCTTACCATATAATCCAGTACTCACACTCTTTGGTATTTACCCAAAGGAGTCGAAAACTTATGCCCACACAAAAACCTGCACGTGGATGTTTACAGTAGCTTTATTCATGATTGTCAAAACCTGGAAGCAACCAAGATGCCCTTCAGTAGATGAATGAATAAATAAACTGTGGTACATCTAGATGAGGGAATATTATTTAAGGCTAAAAAGAAATGATCTATGAAGCCATGAAAAGATATAGAGGAAACTTAGATGCATATCACTAAGTGAAAAAAGTTCATTTTTAACTGTTACATATTGTGTGATTCCAATCTGAAAAAGCTACATACTGTAAAATTACATGGCATTTTGGAAAACGCAAAATTATGAGGACAGTAAAAACTCAGGAGTTGCCAAGAGCTGGGGTTTGGGAAGGAAGATATGAATAGGTAGAGCACAGAGGATTTTTAGGGCTATAAAAACACTCTGTGTGATACTATAATGATGGTACATGTCATTATACCTTTGTCCAAATCCATGGAATGTACAAACACCAAGAGTGAATCCTAAGGTAAGCTGTGGACTCAAGGTGATTATGATATGTCAATGTAAGTTCATCAATTGTAACAAATGTCCCACTCTCGTGGGGGATGTTCATAATAGGGCAGGCTTAGCATATGTGGGGGCAGGGAGAATATGGGAAATCTCTGTGCTTTCTGCTCAATATTGCTGTGAATCTAAAACTGCTCT
The DNA here is from genome assembly GCF_949987515.2 of Delphinus delphis. Lineage (NCBI taxonomy): Eukaryota > Metazoa > Chordata > Mammalia > Artiodactyla > Delphinidae > Delphinus > Delphinus delphis. Next base: position 73,809,566 of record NC_082692.2, on the reverse strand, counting down.
TAAAAAAATAAAGTCTTTAAAAAATTTATATGGAAATCCAGGGGCCTCAAGTAGTGAACACTATTTTTAAAAAATCAAAGTTGGAGGATTTACACCATCTGATTTCAAGATTTATTATAAAGCTACAGTAATCAAGACAGTGTAATATGGCATAATGATAAACAAACATATAGATCAGTGGAAAAAGTCCACAAATTCACCCTTACATATCTAATCAACAGATTTCTGACAAAGGTACAAAGATAATTCAATAGTGAAATTATAGTTCTTTCAATAAATGGAGCTAGAACTGGATATCTGTATAGGAAAAGAAAAAGATAAGCCTCCACCCCCACTTCTCACCATACACCAAAATAAACTCAAAAATGTCACACACTGAAATTTTAAAGTTAAAACTGTAAAACTTAAAGAAAAAAATAAGAAAAAAATGTTATATTATTTGGATCAGAAGATGTCTCATAAATTAAACACAAAAATATCTAACTATAAAAGAAAAAAATGATAAATTGGACTTCATAAAAGTAAAAACTTCGACCCTTCAAAATACACAATTAAAGTGAAAATGCTAGCCACAGACTAAGAGAAAATATTCAAAACAAAAAATATGTAAATATCTAAATAAATACATCTGAAAAAGATCTTGTATCAAGAATACATAAGGAACACTTAGAACTCAATAATAAGAAGACTAGCAACCAATAAAAATAAAGTTGATTTTATTAATGAATTCAGTGAGATCTCTACCCCATCTGTTATCTTGAGTCCAAAATTGATCCCATGACCAGAGCTTATCAGGACTGCTGACTGCTTGACACTGCTAGAGGTAAAAGTGTCCAGTTTCAGGAATATTGCTGAATTCGTTTCAATTCAACTGTTCACACACAACGAGGAACAAATTAAAAAACAGAGAGCAGGGACTTCATCAAGTTTATAGACCAGGTTGTAAGAACTGTTTTGAGTCTGCTTTGCTAATAATGCTTGTCAACTAAAAGTCTATATGTAAGACAGCAAAGTGAGAAAAGGAAAAGGAATAATAGGATAATACAGGGCTCAACAGCCAACACAGCTGTAGAAATGTGAACACTGAAAATTAATTTAATCACAGTTGTGACAGAACTATATTGAGTGATGAACTGAAATACTCTATATCTTCTGGAAGCTAGGATATTAGGGAGGAATTGAGAACTAAATCAGAAATCACATCTTATAAAAAGTACACTGACTCACAGAATTGTACCAAACCAAGCAATAATATTTATTAGACTCTCACAATGAACACCAGTTCATTCAGACTCCTATAGGCAAGATTAAACCACAAATAAACTGATGCAAGGATAATTCTGCATGGTCTCATAGTTTTTAAAAAATAAAACCACTGATGCTCCATCAGCAAATTCTGACCAATCCCTGCTAAGATCACCATAAATTTTATAACACCCTTTCCCTATCTCCTTTTGAGACTCATCTTTGTTCTGCATGATGTTGGGTCTCCTTTGCTGCAGCAAATAATAAAACTAACTTGATTTCAGGTGTGCTCTGAATGGTCTCTTGCTGATATAGAAAGAAGAATGGGAAGACAAAAAGAATTGAGTGAGTGGTGGTAGATCCTTATCCTCCATGGTTGGAAGTGAACAGACAATGCATAAAATTTACAAATCAAGAAGCAACAATAAAAGCATGTTATTTAGACATATGGAGATAAGTATCAAAAGAATCACCTAAGGAAACTGAATGTGGTTGCCTCATAGAATGCGTTAGAAGACCTTTCTTCTGTTTAAAATCTCACAGAACTATTTGAATCTTTAAGCTATATGCATATATAACTTTGATAATAATGAAGTTAAATTAAAAATAATAAACTAGACAGATATTTCAGGACAAAATAAGAACACAAAGCCATATTCTATTTATTGTTGATATGAATTTGTAAACTAATATTCCTATCCACTTTTCATGTATTCACTAAACAAATATCTATTTATTGAACACCACTAGGTACCAGACACAATTCTAGGTAATAGGGATACACTAGAGAAAAAGAAAACAAAAAAAAAAAATCCCTGCCCTAATGCAGATGAGGAAACTGGGCTCTGTCTACCCCCTCAAAAGGTAAAACAGTTCTAGGTCACAACGCTGGCAAACGGTTAAGCCAGGATTTGAAATAAGGCAGTCTGATTTCTAGAGCCTACTGATTTTAATTTTAATTACAAACAGGTTGGTACCAGGTCAGGAAATTTCTAAAATAAATCTGGAGCATCTTGTAGTACCAGAATGTAAGAAAGTACTCCAAAAAATGAATTCCAATAATGGGTACATGTTAAAGGGACATAGAAGCCAACTGAAAGAGCTCACAATGGTTAAAGCTGCAACAATTTTAGCAGCAAAATAAATAAAGGAGTATTAGGTTATAGCCCAAAGTATAAATGAAATATCCATGAGTCCATATTGACAGAGAGAGAGACAGAGAGAGAGAAAGGGAAAGAAGAGGAGAGAAGAGGGAAGAAAGGGCAAATCTCCCATGCAAAAGAATTCCAAATAATTTATATAGCTACTCCACACTAAAGCTATTTCCCTTTACTGTGGACTGTGTAGAGTGACTTCCTTCCAAAAAGTACATTATGGAAAGGGGGGATAAAAAGAATAACTTCATATTGTAAAAACTTGACAAGCGCTACCTCAGCTAGGTAATCAACGTCAACATCAATAATGATAAAGGCATGTTGATAATATTTACTTGATACGATGTGATGAAAATGGTACTTTACTTTTGTGATCTTCCTACCAAAAACTCTTAACTCCAGGCAAATCATGAGAAAAACATTAAAAAATTCCAGTTGAAGGACATTCTACAAAATATATGACCGGTACTCCTCAAAACTGTCAAGGTCATCAAAAATAAGGAAAATCTGAGAAACTGTCACAGCCAAGAGGAGCCTAAGGAGACAAGACAACTAAATGTAATGTAATATCCTGGATGAGATTCTGGAACAGAGGAAGGACATTAGGTAAAAACTAACAAAATCTGAAAAAAGTATGAGCTTTAGTTATAAATAGTATGTATATCAATATTAGTTCATTAATTATAACAAATATGCCATACTAATGTAAGATGTTAATAATAGAGGAAACTGGGTACAGGGTACCTGGGAGTTCTCTATATATCTCTGCATTTTTATGTAAACCTAAAACTGCTTTTTAAAATAAAGCTTATTTTTAAAATTTTGAGCAAATGAAAAAAACATATGGACAGATTGGCAATTTAGCAATTAGAGTCTATTCTGTTCTTCAAAAATAACAACATAGACTAGTTGGCTAAGTCTCCTTATCATGTGCTTTATTGAACAGGCTGTCTAAAAGCCAAGATTATGAATTCCAAATTGAATATTCTAGAAAAATGTGTAAAATGGACATATACTTAAATAACACAAGTATTTCTCTCTAGGGTGAAATCACAGGTGACCTTTCTGTTGTTGTTTTCTGTATTTTCCAAGTTACCTGCAATGAGCATGTAGTACACATAGAATTTCAAAAACCAACATAATATATATAATAATAAAAGAAAATGTTATTTTGGTAAAATTTACAATTAAATAAATAAGTTCATTTGCTGTAGAGGGCACCTTAGAGGAACAGGAAGGAAGAACATTTATTCTACAAATACTAGATGCCAGTCACTGGGCTGGGCACTTAACATACATTATCTCATTTAGGTGTGTAAAATAAGAATGTCCTTGAATTGAATCACATTTGGAGACTAATTTTACATTTATGAAG